>NC_030824.1:33071021-34321021 GCF_001704415.2 Capra hircus
AAAAGGCTTAAAAACTCATATTAGCTATAAAACTTTTGGAGAGTTAAGCTCTCAATACAAATTAAATGCACCACAGTCAATTATTTTCTGCCTCATTTACAATAATAATTCATATTTCAGCTCTCAAGCAAGAACAAGTATCATATAATTACAAAACACATTTTCTACATATTTTTACAAGAGACATGTAAAAATGGCTTACATGGCTTCTTACAGCTGTTCATATTCATTTACATAATATTTAAGATCACAGAAAATGATACACATACACACACAATTTTTGGTGTCTGAAATATGGTTTGAAACAGTGAGCCAGAAGTGGCTCTTTCATTTTGGTCCTTGAAAGAGATGACATATAGTTGTGCAGAAGATCCATACATTGTATTTCATATGCTTAGTTCAGTTATTAATTTATGAATCTTCATTAGTTTAAGTGGTCCACAAGGAGGATTGTTGATTTTTCAGTTTTTAATCCATTTAAGTTCTATTCCCAATGAGTACATTATTGCACAATTCTCAAACCTGATATTTACATGCTATTACATTCACTGCACAGTCTGGTCAGAAAATGAAGAGAAAAGACAGATTTACCCCAGAGAGATGATATAACAAATAATAGCATAGAAGAATTCGACTTCCCCTGTGCCCCTACAAAGATAAACAATTGGACAGTTATCAAAATCAGCTATGGGAGATGTTTAAAGTCTGTTTAGGAAGACTGACCAGCACAATGAAACAATGACAAAATAAAAACCTGAGAGCAGTTACACAAGAGAAGGAGAAAGACAATTTTATCATGTCTATATCATCTCATCACCCAAACTCGCATTGCTCAGCTGCAAGAAGGATCTTCCCAGATAAAAGAGTTTCTCTCATCAGGAAAGGAGGAGTAAGTTGAGAACCAGATCTCCAGCCTCTCAGGGCACTGTGCAATGGTCCTGCTTCAGTTTCATCACAACCAGATCAGCAAAACTAAGATATTCTGAGCTAGCTAAAGAATGAGGAAAAAAAGCAGTGGCTCTCATTCACACACATAGCAGGAGAGATTTTGGTTCACAGAAACCTGCTCTGCAGACACATTCAGATTTTGTCACTGATAAGGCTAGGACCAGCAGAGCCTCCAAAGACTCCTTATAGTTCTTGCTAACTTTGTCCACACAGGTCTTTGGGTTTACTGATTACAGACACCTACCAGCTATGTAGTCCTTCATTGACCCCTCCACCACCACTGCCACAGGACCCACTGGAGTATAGAATTGGCAGCCTTCTAAGATCTCTCTGGTTGCAAGTTTAAGATGCCAGCTATTTGTCTCTCCCTAGTTCTACTGGGGTCTGGGAGTCACACAGACGCCAGATGAGTCTTCTGCAGCTGCGCAAAAAGCCAGTCGAAGCATCCCTGGCAGACCTTCATCTCTATGCATACGCTGGGAGTTAGTCCATCCAGCTGGGTATCTACACATCACAGACCTCATCTCATTCACCATCTCTACCACAGCAAATATGCCCAGGGGGAATGTGAACAGTTTAGTGTGAGCCATTGATAACCAAAACCCCACAGCTGCTTGTGGGCCTAGATCAAACCTTGCCCCTTGTCACTGGCCAATATAACACTGCCACTCTAAGCAGCCCCTCTGCCCCCCTGCACACCACATGGCAAACACCCAGCACCAAACTCCACTTCAGTGTGCATGCCCAGGGAAAGAGGGTGTAGCCATAGGAAAGTGAAAGTGAAATTCTCTCAGCAGTATCCAACTCTTTGTGACCCTATGGGCTATATAGTCCATGGAATTCTTCAGGCCGGAATACTGGAGTGAGTAGCCTTTGCCTTCTCCAGGGGATCTTCCCAACGCAGGGATTGAACTGGGGTCTCCTATATTGTGAGCAGATTCTTTACCAGCTGAGCCATAGGAGAAGCCAAAGAATACTAGAGTGGGTAGTCTATCCCATCTCCAGTGGATCTTCCCAATCCAGCAATCAAACCAGGTCTCCTGCATTGCAGGCAGATTCTTCAGCAACTGAGCTACTAATGAAGCCATAGAAGATCAAGCTAAAAGCCAGAGTTCCAACAGTGGCCAATGAGCCTATACTTAGCCCCAGCCCTTGCTAACATCTCAGGCCTCCATCACTACATGTATGCCCAGAACTATCCCCTGCTACCACATAGGTAACTGCTGCCAGACCTCACAAATGAGTGTGTGTGCATCTCTGGATCTAATCGCCACCCTGCTTGCCCTTGTCCTTATCATATTTAGAAGGACCACTGAGGAAGACAACAGTCCTTGCAGCCACTACAACCTCCAACACAGTTCTCTCCAAGGACCACATGTTTGTTAATGCTGTGGAACCCAACAGCCTGAGCCAAATATACATCATGTGGCCTTGGACCTGCTCCTTGCACTCAGGGCCTTCCATCACAAGACACACAGGGTCAAAGCATGCTCCAAGTGCTCCCACTGGCAAGTTAAAGGATTCTCTTCCTGAAGTTAGTTCATAAACTCTCAAAGAGGTGACTGCTTCTTCAAATAAGTAGATGCTTATAAAACTCTACACGAATCATGAAGAGTCAGGGAAACATGACTCAATCAATAATATACAAATCTCCAGTAATTGGCATCAAAAAAAAAAAAGGAATTAATTGGAAAAAAAAAAAATAGTTGTTCTACAGTGGCTACACAAAGATACAGAAAAATAATTTAGTGATATAAGGAAAAGAAGCATAAGAACACAATGGAAACCTCAATAAAAAGATAGAAAACATAAAAAAAAAAAAGAGCCAGCAGAAATTTTAGAGTTGAAGAATATGAAGACTGAGCTGAAAAATTCAATATAGAGATTCAACAGTAGACTTAAAAAAGCAAAGAGAGAATCAGAATTAATCACTCAAATTATCTAGTGATTAAAATTATCTAGTCAGAGCAGCAAGAAGAAAACAAGTTGAAAGGAATGAAGAAAAACCATAGAAATTACTGGATTCCATAAAGAGGAATTATGTATGCATAACTGGAGTCCCAGAAAGAGATAGCAGGGAGAAGTCACATTAACAAGTATACTTTATCATGTGTAAAACAGATGATGACCTAGAGGGGTGGAATGGGAGAGGTGAGGGAGGCTCAAGATGGAGGGGATATATATATATGATTGATTTGTGTTGTTGTTCAGCAGAAACCAATAGAACAAAGTAAAGAAATTTTCCTTGAAGTAAAAAAAGAAAAGAAAAGAAAAGAAAAAAATTAAAAAAAAAAAAAAAAGAAATAATAGCAGAGAAAACTTCCCAAACCTAAGGAGAAACTTGAACATTCAAGGTCATGAAGCAAATGAACAATCTCAAAATTTTGAACCAAAATCTCAAAATCTCAAAATTTTGAACCAAAACAATCTTCTTTAAAGCACATTCTAATAAAACTGTCTAAAACCAGATGAAGAGATCATTTTAAAAGCAGCTAGAGAAAAAAAACACAATATATATATATATATATATATATATATATATATATATATATATATATATATATATATATATATATATATATATATATATACACACACACACACATACAAGGGAACTCCCAAAAGGTGATCAGTGGATTTTTCAGCAGGAAACTTGCAAGGAAAAAGGGAGTGGAATGATTAATTCAAAGTATAGTAAGAAACTGCTAATCAGGACAGCTTTACCTAACAAAGTTGTCCTTCAGAATTAAAAGTGGGATAAAGACTTTCCCTAATAAACAAAGCCTGAGGGAATTCCTCAACAGTAAACCTGTTTTATAAGAAAATATGCCAGTCAGAATGGCTGCGATCCAAAAGTCTACAAGCAATAAATGCTGGAGAGGGTGTGGAGAAAAGGGAACCCTCTTACATTGTTGGTGGGAATGCAAACTAGCACAGCCACTATGGAGAACAGTGTGGAGATTCCTTAAAAAACTGGAAATAGAACTCCCTTATGACCCAGCAATCCCACTGCTGGGTATACACACCGAGGAAACCAGAATTGAAAGAGACACGCGTACCTCAATGTTCATCACAGCACTATTTATAATAGCCAGGACATGGAAGGAATCTAGATGTCCATCAGCAGATGAATGGATAAGAAAGCTATGGTACATATACACAATGGAGTATTCTATTACTCAGCCATTAAAAACAATACATTTGAATCAGTTCTAATGAGGTGGATGAAAATGGAGCTGATTATACAGAGTGAAGCAAGCCAGAAAGAAAAACACCAATACAGTACACTAACACATATATATGGAATTTAGAAAGATGGCAATAATAACCCTGTATGCGAGACAGCAAAAGAGACACAGATGTATAGAACAGTCTTTTGGACTCTGTGGGGGAGGGTTAGGGTGGGATGATTTGGGAGAATGGCATTGAAACATGTCTAATATCATACATGAAATGAATCACCAGTCCAGGTTCGATGCATGATACTGGATGCTTGGGGCTGGTGCACTGGGATGACTCAGAGGGATGATACAGGGAGGGAGGAGGGAGGGGGGTTCAGGATGGGGAACCTGTTTATACCTGTGGTGGATTCTTGTTGATGTATGGTGAAACCAATACAATATTATAAAGTAATTAAACTCCAATTAAAAAAAAAACAAACAGAAACTCTTTCAACAGTTTTTCAAGCTAAAATCAAAAGACACAGCTGACTAACATGAAACTATACAAAGACTGGTAAAGAAAGTATATGTTTGTTGTCCAGTTGCTAAATCATGTGTGACACTTTGCAAACCCATGAACTGCATCACTTCGAGCATCCCTGTCTTTCACTATCTCCATGGAGTTTGCTCAGATTCATGTTCATTGAGTACATGATGCTATCTAACTATCTCATCCTGTGCTGCCCTTTTCTGATTGCCTTCCATCTTTCCCAGCATCAGGGCCTTTTCCAATGAGTCAGCTCTTTGCTTGGGTGGCCAAAGTATTGAAGCTTCAGTTTCAACATCAGTCCTTCCAATGAATATTCAAGGTTGATTTCCTTCAACATTGACTAGTTTGATCTCCTTGCATTCCAAGGAACTCTCAAGAGTCTTCTACAGCACCTCAATGAAAAAGCATTGATTTTTCAGTGCTTGGCATTCTTTATAGTCCAACTCTCACATCCATACATGACTACCAGAAAAATCATAGCTTTGACTATATGGAACTTTGTTGGCAAAGTGATGTCTCTGCTTTTTAATATGCTGTCTAGGTTTGTCATAGCTTTCCTTCCAAGGAGCAAACATCTTTTAATTTCATGGCTGCAGTCATCATCCACAGTAAGTTTGAAGCCCAGGAAATAAAATCTGCACTGCTTCCACTTGTTCCACTTCTATCTGACATGAATTAATGAGACCATGCCAAAGCCTTTGACTGTGTAGATCACAATAAACTGGAAAATTCTTCAAGAGATGGGAATACCAGACCACCTGACCTGCCTCTTGAGAAATCTGTATGCAGGTCAGGAAGCAACAGTTAGAACTGGACATGGAACAACAGACTGGTTCCAAATAGGAAAAGGAGTACATCAAGGCTGTATATTGTCACCCTGCTTATTTAATTTATATGCAGAATACATCATGAGAAATGCTGGACTGGAAGAAACACAAGCTGGAATCAAGATTGCCGGGAGAAATATCAACAACCTCAGATATGCAGATGACACCACCTTTATGACAGAAATTGAAGAGGAACTAAAAAGCGTCTTGATGAAAGTGAAAGAGGAGAGTGAAAAAGTTGGCTTAAAGCTCAACATTCAGAAAACGAAGACATGGCATTTGGTTGCATCACTTCATGGAAAATAGATGGGGAAACAGTGGAAACAGTGTCAGAATTTATTTTGGGGGGCTCCAAAATCACTGCAGATGGTGACTGCAGCCATGAAATTAAAAGATGCTTACTCCTTGGAAGAAAAGTTATGACCAACCTAGATAGCATATTTAAAAGCAGAGACATTATATGGCCAACAGAGGTCCGTCTAGTCAGTGCTATGGTTTTTCCTCTGATCATGTATGGATGTGAGAGTTGGACTGTGAAGAAGGCTGAGTGCCAAAGAATTGATGCTTTTGAACTGTGGTATTGGAGAAGACTCTTGAGAGTCCCTTGGACTGCAGGGAGATCCAACCAGTCCATTCTGAAGGACATCAACCCTGGGATTTCTTTGGAAAAAATGATGCTAAAGCTGAAACTTTGGCCACCTCATGCGAAGAGTTGACTCATTGGAAAAGACTCTGATGTTGGGAGGGATGGGGGCAGGAGGAGAAGGGGATGACTGAGGATGAGATGGCTGGATGGCATCACTGACTCAATGGACGTAAGTCTGAGTGAACTCTGGCAGTTGTTGATGGACAGGGAGGCCTGGTGTGCTGCGATTCATGGGGTCGTAAAGAGTCAGACATGACTGAGCAACTAAACTGAACTGAACTGAATGAGACCAGATACATGACCTTAGTTTTTTGAATGTTCAGTTCTAAGCCAGTTTTTCACTTTCCTGTTTCATCCTCATCAAGAGGCTCTTTAGTTCCTCTTCACTTTCTGCCATTAGAATGGTATCATTTGCATATCTAAGTAGTCAGAATCAAAATACCTTAAAATTGTGATATGGTGGTATGTTTACTTAACCTTAATATAAAAATTAAAGCCCTCATGGTCAACACAAGAGCCCAAAATGCAGTTCTTGGGTGCAAGCTCAAAAACGATAGAATGATCTCTGTTCATTGCCAAGGCAAACCATTCAATATCACAGTAATCCAGGTCTATGCCCCAACCATTACTGCTGAAATAGCTGAAGTTGAATGATTCTATGAAGACTTACAAGATCTTCTAGAACTAACACCAAAAATAGATGTCCTTTCATTATGGGGAACTGGAATGTAAAAGTAAGAAGTCAAGAGATAACAGGAGTAACAGACAAACTTGGCCTTGGAGTAAAGAATGAAGCAGGGCAAAAGCTAATAGAGTTCTGCCAAGAAAACACACTGGTAATAGCAAACACCCACTTCCAACAACACAGGAGAAGACTCTACACATGGACATCACCAGATGGTTGACACTGAAATCAGATGGATTATATTCTTTCCAGCCAAAGATGGAGAAGCTCCCTACAGTAAGCAAAAACAAGCCTGGGAGCTGACTGTGGCTCAGATCATGAACTCCTTATTGCCAAGTTCAGACTTAAATTGAAGAAAGTAGGGAAAACCACTAGACCATTCTGGAATGACCTAAATCAAATCCCTTATGATTATACAGTGGAAGTGAGAAATAGATTTAAGGGACTAGATCTGATAAACAGAGTGCCTGAAGATCTATGGATGGAAGTTCATGACACTGTACAGGAGGCAATGATCAAGACCATCCCCAAGAAGAGGAAATGCAAAAAGGAAAAATGGCTGTCTGAAGAGGCCTTCAAAAACTGTGAAAAGAAGAGAAGCTAAAGGTAAAGAAGAAAAAGAAAGATATACACATTTAAACTGAGAATTCTGAAGACTACCAAGGAGAGATAAAAAAGACTTCTTCAGTGATCAATGCAAAGAAATAGAGGAAAACAATAGAATGGGAAACACTAGAGATCTCTTTGAGAAAATAAGGGATACCAAGGAAATATTGCATGCAAAAATGGGCACAAAAAAGGACAGAAATTGTACGGACCTAACAGAGCAGAAGACATTAAGAAGAGTTGGCGAAAATACACAGGAGAACTATGCAAAAAAGATCTTCATGACCTAGATAACCACGATGGTGTGATTACTGATCTAAAGCCAGTCATCTCAGAATGTGAAGTCAAATGGGCCTTAGGAAGCATCATTAGGAAAAAAGCTAGTGGAGGTGATGTAATTCCAGTTGAGCTATTTCAAATCCTAAAAGATGATGCTGTGAAAGTGCTATACTAAATATGCCAGCAAATTTGGAAAACTCAGCAGTGGCCACAGGACTGGAAATTGTCAGTTTTCATTCCAATGCCAAAAGAAAGGCAGTGCCAAAGAATGTACAAACTACTGCACAATTACACTCATCTCACACGCTAGCAAAGTAATGCTCAGCATTCCCCAATCCAGGCTTCAACAGTACATGAGCTGGAACTTCCACATCTTCAGCTGGATTTAGAAAAGGCAGAAGAACTAAAGATCAAATTGTCAAAATCCATTCGATCATTGAAAATGCAAGAGAGTTCCAGAAAAACATCTACTTCTGCTTTATGGATGGGGCCAAAGCCTTTGACTGTGGATCACAACAAACTGTGGAAAATTCTTCAAGAGATGGGAATACCAGACCACCTGACTTGCCTCCTGAGAAATCTGTATGTATGTACAGAAGCAGCAGTCAGAACTGGACATGAAATAACAGACTGTTTCCAACTAGGGAAAGGAGTACATCAAGGCTGTATATTGTCACTCTGCTTATTTAACTTATAGGCAGAAAAAGTCATTCAAAATGCCAGGCTGGATGAAGCACAATCTGGAATCAAGATTGCCAGGAGAGATATCAGTACCCTCAGATACACAGATGACACCACCCTTGTGGAAGAAAGAGAAGAAGAACTAAAGAACCTCTTGATGAAAGTGAAAGACATTCAGAAAACTAAGATCTTGGAGTCTTATACCATCATTTCATGGCAAATAGGTGGGAAAACAATGGAAACAGTGAAAGACTATTTTTGGGTGCTCCAAATCACTGCTGATGGTGATTGCAGCCATGAAATTAAAAGATGCTTACTCCTTGGAAGGAAAGTTATGACCAACCTAGACAGCATGTTAAGAAGCAGGGACATTACTTTGCTAACAAAAGTTTGTCTAGTCAAAGCTATGGTTTTTCCAGTAGTCAAGTATAGAGGTGAGAGTTAGACTATAAAGAAAGCTGAGCACCAAAGAGTTGATGCTTTTGAACTGTGATGTTCAAGAAGACTCTTGAGAGTCCCTTGAACTGCAAGGAGAACCAACCAGTCCATCCTAAAGGAAATCAGTCCTGAATATTCATTGACTGATGTTGAAGCTGAAACTCCAATACTTTGGCCACCTGATGGGAAGAACTAACTCTTTTGAAAAGACCCTGATGCTGGGAAAGATTGAGGGCGGAGGGACAACACTGGGACAACAGAGGTTGAGATGGCTGAATGTCAACACCAACTCAATGGACATGAGTTTGAGTAAACTCTGGGTGTTGGCGATGGACAGGGAAGTCTGGCGTGCTGCAGTGCATGGGGTTGCAAATAGTCAGACATGACTGAGCAACTGAACTGATCTGATATATGGAACATAGCATCCAATAGCGGCAGAAGATACATTCTACTCAAGCACACACAGAACATTCTCCAGAATAGGTCATGTGTGAAAGCACAGAACAAGTGTTAGCAAATTTAAGCTTGAAATCTTGATAAGTATTTCTTTGACCAAAATGATATAAAACTAGAAATCAATAGCAAGAAGATAAGTGGAAAATTTACAGATAATCAACAACTAAACAAAATGCTCCTTAGCAACATTAGCTTAAAGAAGAAATCAAAGGAAACCAAAAAATATTTTAGGACAAATAAAAATAGAAACACAAATTATTAAATCCAATGGATGCTGCAAGAACAATTCTAAGAAGAAAGTTTATAGCAATATATACTTACATAAAAAAATGAGAAGATCTCAAATAAACAGAAACAGCATCACTTTATACTTCTAGGATCTAGAAGATAACCTAGAGGAATTAGAAAAATTACTAAAATATATGATATACTAAGACTGAGAAAGAAATACATTATCTGAATCCTTCAAGGACAAGTATGGCAATTGTATCAGTAATTAAAAATCTTCCAATGTAGCAAAGCCCAGCACCAGAAGTTTTTATTGGTGAATTCTATTAAACGTTTAAAGAAAAATCAATGCCAATTCTTCTAAAACACCTCCAAAAAATTGAAGAGGAACGTCATTCCAAAATTCATTTCACAAAAATTTCATGATTCAAAAGATAATGATACAACATGAGAAGACAATTACAGATCAAAAACTTCAAGGAACATGTGTACAACAATATATTAGCAAACCTAATTCATTAGCATATTAAAAGTATCATGGGAGTCCTCCTTGGGATTCAAGGATGATTCAACATGCTCAGATCAATAAATGTGATACATTAATAAAATATAAAGTAGAAAACATAGGATCATCTTAATAAATACAGACAACAAAGTGTGACAAAATGCATCTTTCTATGATAAAAACTCTCAAAACTTTGATCATAGAAGGACACACTTCAACATAATAAATGTTATGTATGACAAAGCCATAGCCAAATTATACTCAATGATGAAAGTTTAAAAGCCTCTCATATAAAATTAGGAAAAATGAGAAACTCGTCACTGCAATTACTCCTATTCAACACAGTAATCGAAGTTTTAGCCTGAGCAGTCTAACAAGAAAAATAAATAACAGGGATTAAAGCAGGAAAAGAAAAAGTAAAACTAAATTTGCTTGCATATAG
The DNA here is from genome assembly GCF_001704415.2 of Capra hircus. Taxonomy (NCBI): domain Eukaryota; kingdom Metazoa; phylum Chordata; class Mammalia; order Artiodactyla; family Bovidae; genus Capra; species Capra hircus. The sequence continues at coordinate 33,081,474 of NC_030824.1, forward strand.
CAGGTTATTATCTACAGAAAATCCTAAATATTCCACCAAAAATGGAAAAAATTAATCAAGAAGTTCAGTAAAGTTGTGGAACAAAAATTCAATATCTAAAAAGTAGATGTATTTCTGTAAATTATTACCAAAGCATCTAAAAAAAAAAAAAAACCCTCAATTACAGTAGGATCAAAGTAATAAAATACTTTAAAGTAAATTTAACCTAAGTGGTAAAAAAAATCTGTACACTTAAAACCAGAGCATTGATTAATAAAAGTTAAGAAAACACAAAAAAGTATAAATATATTCCACATTCTGCATTAGAATAGTTGATATTAATAAATGTTCATTTTAGTCAAAACAATCTATAAATTCAACACAATTTTATCAACATTTCAATATAATTTTTATCAACATTTTAATAACATTTCTCTAGAAGTAGAAAAAAAGTCTCATAAATAGGCAGCAAACTTCCTGATTTTTAAACAATATTATAATGCTGTTGGCACATCATGAGAAATGCTGGATCGGAATCAAGATTTCCGGGAGAAATATCAATAACCTTAGATATGCAGATGATACCACCCTTATGGCAGAAATTGAAGAGGAACTAAAAAGCCTTTTGATGGAAGTGGAGAATGAAAAAGTTGGCTTAAAGCTCAACATTCAGAAAACAAAGATCATGGCATCTGGTCCCATCACTTCATGGGAAATAGATGTGGAAACAGTGTCAGACTTTATTTTTGTGGGGCTGGAGACTGCAGCCATGAAATTAAAAGACGTTTACTCCTTGGAAGAAAAGTAATGACCAACCTAGATAGCATATTCAAAAGCAGAGACATTACTTTGCCAACAAAGGACTGTCTAGTCGAGGCTATGGTTTTTCCAGTGTTCATGTATGGATGTGAGAGTTGGTCTGTGAAGAAGGCTGAGCGCCGAAGAATTGATGCTTTTGAACTGTGGTGTTGGAGAGTCCCTTGGACTGCAAGGAGATCCAACCAATCCATTCTGAAGGAGATCAGCCCTGGGATTTCTTTGGAAGGAATGATGCTGAAGCTGAAACTCCAGTACTTTGGCCACTTCATGTGAATAGTTGACTCACTGGAAAAGACTCTGATGCTGGGAGGGATTGAGGGCAGGAGGAAAAGGGGACGACAGAGGATGAGATGGCTGGATGGCATCACTGACTCGATGGAGGCGATTCTGAGTGAACTCCAGGAGTTGGTAATGGACAGGCAGGCCTGATGTGCTGCGATTCATGGGGTCTCAAAGAGTCAGACACGACTGAGTGACTGAACTGAACTGAACTGATTGGCACAAAAACAGACACATAGATTAGTGGAACAGTATTGAGAAAACAAAATAAACCTTTCCATCTATGTTCAACTAATACTTGGTAAGGTAGCTAAGAATACTCAATTGGAAAAGGGGAGTTTCTTCAGTAAATAATGTTGGAAAAACTGAGTAACCACATGCAGAAAAATGTAACTGGACTTCTATATTACTTCAAAATGGATTAAAGACTTAAAGATGTGAACAAACCTATGAACCTCATAGAAGAAAACATAGGTAAATATAGGCAGGTCTTAGTTGTGACTTTTCTGGGTATGAGACAAAAAGCACAAGCAACAAAAGAAAAAAAAGAAAAGAAAAGAAATCGACATTAAACTAAAAATCTGCAGAGCAAAAAAAAAAAAAATTCAACAAAATAAAAAGACAATTTACAGAAGGGAAGAAAATATTTTCAAATATAATATCTAAGAGTTTATTCTGATTAACTTTCTCTGATGTGGTTTTCATTCTAGCCAATGTGAGATTGTGGCTCCTCTTGCTTCTTCTGTCTGCCCTCTGGTTAATGAGGCTGTTTATGTAAGCTTCCTGATTAGAGGAAGTGGTGGTGGGAAAAAACAGGTCTTACTCTGGTGGGCATATCTTTTGCTCAGTAAAACCTTAATTGTCTGCTGATGGGTGGTGGTGTGCTCCCTCCCTGTTAATTGTTTAGCCTGAGGTGACCCAGCTGTGAGATCTATAGGGCTTCATCATAGGATGAACAGTGACCTCCAAGAGAGCTTATACCAAGTAGCACCTTCCAGGACTGCTGCTGCTAGTGTCCCATCCCTGCAGCAAGCCACTGCTGACCCAAGCCATCAGAGGAGTAGCAGGTAGATTTGGTAGATTAGATTCAGTCTCCTGTAAGGTCACTACTACTTTCCCCTGAGTCTTGGTGTGCACAAGATTTTGTTTATGCCCTCTAGGAGTGGAGTCTATTTCCCCCAGTACTGCAGAAGTCCTGTAATCATATCCTGCTGGCCTTTAGAGTCAGATTTCCTTGATCTTCCCAGTCCCTTTGCCAGATCCCCAAACTGGGAAGCCTGACCTGGGGCTCAGAACCTTCACAACAGCAGGAGAACTTCTTTGGTATTATTAATCTCCAGTTTGTGGGTTGCTCATCCAACAGATATGGGATTTGATTGTATCGTGATTTCACCCCTCTTCCCATATTGCTGTCGCTTCTTTGTTTTTGGATACAGGGTATCTTTTTATCTTTTTGGTGGATTCTAGTGTTCTCCTGTCGATGGTTGTTCAACTAGTTGATACTTTGGTGCTCTCACAGGAGGAGATGAGTGCACATACTTCTAATTCACCATCTTGAAACAATTCCTTCTAAGAGTTTAATATCCAAATTATATGAATAAATAATTCAATCAAAAGCAAAAAGAAAAAAGGCTTTTTAAAAATTGAGTAATGGAACTGACTAGATATTTTTTCCAAATAAGACATACAAACCACCACCAGGTAACAAAAGAAGATGATGCTCAACATCACTTATCATCAGGAAAATGAAAATCAAAATCACAATGAAATATCCAATCATACCCGTTACAATGGCTATACCCAAATAGACAAGAGATAACAAGCACTGGGAGGGTGTGGAAAAAGGAAATCTTTGTACATTCTTGATGGCAATCTAAACTGGTACATCCACTACAGAAAACAGTATGGATTTTTTTCAACACATTAAAAATAGAACTACTATATGATCTGGCAATCTTACTTCTGGGTATATTGCAATTCTGAAGGAAATGAAATCAGGATTTTGAAGACATACATACACTCTCTCGTTCATTGCAACATTGCTAACAATAGTCAAGATATCTGTGTTTGTGTGTGTGCGTGTATTAATCACTCAGTCATGTCCAACTCTTGCAGCCCCATGGACTGTGGCTCTTAGGTTCCTCTGTCCATGGGATTCTCCAGGCAACAATACTGGAGGGGATTGACATTCCCTTCTCCAAGCCAAGATATGAAAATAACCTAACTGTCCTAAAGAAGATCCTATATGGATACACAATGAAACATTTGTCAGTCATGAGAAAGAAGGAAATCATCCCATTTGTGACAACATAAATGAAACTCGAGTTATGCTAAGTGAAACTTCAGATAGAGAAAGGAAAATAAGCTATGATATCACTTATATGTAGAATCCAAAAAAAGCAAAAATCAGAGAGAGTGGAGTGTTGATTACCAAGGGTTACAGTGTGGGAGAAAGGGAGAGACATTGTCAAAGGGTTCAGTTCAGTTCAGTCACTCAGTCGTGTCCAGCTCTTTGCGATGCCATGGACTGCAGCAGGCCAGGCCTCCCTGTCCATGACCAACTCCCAAAGCTTGCTCAAACTCAGGTCCATTGAGATGGTGATGCCATCAAACCAAATCATCCTTTATCATCCCCTTCCCTTCCTGCCTTCAATATTTCCAAGCACCAGGGTCTTTTCCAAGGAGTCAGTTCTTCATATCAGGTGGCCAAATTATTGGAGCTTCAGCTTCAGCACCAGTCCTTCCAATGAATATTCAGGACTGATTTCCTTTAGGATGGATTTGTTAGATCGCCTTGATGTCTAGGACTCTCAAAAGTCTTCTTCAATCCACAGTTCAAAAGCATCAATTCTTTGGTGCTCAAGTTTCTTTATAGTCCAACTCTCACATTCGTACATGAATACTGGAAAAACCATAGCTTTGACTAGATAGATCTTTGTTGGCAAATTACTATCTCTGCTTTTTAATATGCTGTCCAGGTTGGTCATAGCTTCTTTTCCAAGGAGCAAGCATCTTTTAATTTCATGGCTGCAGTCACCATCTGCAGTGATTTTGGAGCCCCTCAAAATGAAATCTGTCACTGTTTCCACTGTTTCCCCATGTAATTGCCATTAAGTGATGGGACCAGATGCCATGATCCTCATTTGAATATAGAGTTCTAAGCCAACTTTTTTACTCTCCTTTTTCACCTTCATCAAGAGGCTCTTTAGTTCTTCACTTTCTGTCATAAGGACAATATCATATGCGTATTTGAAGTTATTGATATTTCTCCTGGCAATCTAGGTCTCAGCCTGTGCTTCATCCAGATTGGCATTTTGCATGATGTACATTGAGCACAATTTAAATAAGCAAAGTGACAATATACAGCCTTGATGTACTCCTTTCCCAGTTTGGAACCAATCCATGTCTGGTTCTAACTGTTGCTTCTTGACCTGCATATAGACTTGTCAGGAGACAGGTAATTGTAAGGTAATTAAAATTACAAATCCAATTACAAGATTAACAAGTTCTGTGTGTCTAATGTATAGCATGTTGATTATAGACAATAAAACTGCATTATGTACTTGAAAGTTGCTAAGAGGGTAAATATTAAATGTTCCCACCATAAAAAAGAAATGATAAATATGTCATGTGATGAAGGTGTTAGTTAGTGTCATGGTGATGATTGTGCATGCTAAGTTGGTCACTTTGTTGTTGTTTAGTCTCTCAGTTGTGTCCAACTCTTTGTGACCCTGTGGACCATAACCCACCAGGCTCTTCTGTCCATGGAATTCTCCAAGCAATAATACTGGAGTGGGTTCCCGTACCCTGCTCCTGGGGGTCTTCCCAACCCAGGGATCAATCCCACACCTCTTATGTCTCCTGCACTGGCAGGTGGGAAGCCCATGGTGATGGTCACTTTACAATATATATTGTTTTATATTTAACCTTACAGATGTTGTATGTTGTTGATATCCCAATGAAGCTAGAGAAAAAAAAAAAATGTTGACGAGTATAAGACTAACAACTAAGGGTAAATATTCTATCATTTAACAAGGCATCTATTTCATTTTCTAAGTCTTATAAAATATCAGTTAAAAGACAATCAAAGCTTTAACAACCAACTATATTTCCTTCATGTCTATTAGATGCAAAGCACTATGTTTAAGATGTTATCTTATATGAAACATGTTCTCCCCCGTATGTATACATTCAGACTTACAAAATACAGGATGAAAACAATTTAAATGAAATAAAAATCCATTGCATTTTAAAATATTATATTTAAAGTACTTTTAATAGCATGGAGTGAGTGAGTGAAGTCACTCAGACGTGTCCGACTCTTTGCAACCCCATAGATGATAGCCTACCAGGCTCCGCATCCATGGGATTTTCCAGGCAAGAATACTGAAGTGGGCTGCCATTTCCTTCTCTAGGGGATCTTCCCAACCCAGGGATCTAACCCGAGTCTCCAACATTGCAGATAGATGCTTTACCATCTGAGTCACCAAGGAAGACTTTTAATGATTATTATTTTTTTTAATAACATAGAGCACTAAAGTTCATAAATGTGAAAATTAAACAATAGTAAAAATGAAGTGTTAAGTATATAGAATGCTTAATATTTGATAGTACCCTTTATGATTTATCAGATTTAACTACTGAAATGAAGACAAATGCTTGCTGTTCCTATTATGTAGTTCATAAAACTAAAAATTAAGGTAACCTAAAAACCACAGGAGGAGAAGGGATGACAAAGGATGAGATGGCTGGATGGCATCACCGACTTGATGTACATGAGTTTGAGTGAACTCTGGGAGATGGTGATGGACAGGGAGGACTGGTGTGCTGCAATTCATGGGGTCCCAAAGAGTTGGACATGACTGATCGATTGAACTGAACTTTACTGAAAAACCAGACATTACTAATAAATAATAAGAATAAAATATTCATTTTCTGATTTAGATACACCATTTTCTTTTCAATGCCTGTTAGACACACTTATCCAGATTTTATCAAGGTGAATTATTGCAAAACACATAAAATATATTCTAAAATGCTCATTGACATCAGTTATTCCATTCATTTAACAAGCACTTTTAAAATATTTCCTAGGTTTCCAAGGTTTTTGCCAATTGAAAAAAAAATTTCCTGCAGACTCATTAACATACTTAAATTAGTTGAAAGATCTTATAAGACATAGGCCTTAACATGTGTCAGCAACTTGTAAGATAGAAGATGTGAAAGATCAATTTGGAGCAATATTAAACAGATAAATCTTCAAGGAAAACTGAGTTAGAAGCTGTGACTTATAGGAACTTATATTAAATTTGCAAAAAGAAAGTGGATTTTTAAAAAAGATGAATGAAGTGCAATATCTGTTATGTGTAGCCTTGTATAATTTGATTTGATTATTTCATTGGGCTGTTGACCAATACCAGAGAACATATTGATTGATTGACTGATTTTGTATGTGTGTGTGTTAAAGTAAACACCTTAAATATTAAGAAGAGAAAGTAAGCCAAGTAACTAAAGGGAAAATTAGGTTCTGAAAGCATGGACTGATAAAATAAAGCTGATATGTAAAAGGATTAATCAATCACTGACACAAATATTAACACTACTTGTTTTAAGGAAATAAGATGGGAATGTGGAAATTTAAAAAGCAGCAAAATAGCACACAAGATTCTTCAGGTTCTCCTTGATTTACAGAAAGATGTGTTGAAGCAGGTAGATATGGATGTTCTTTCCAAAGCATTCAGGTGGTAACTCTTTTCCCACTGAACATTTCCATATTTATAGACTGAATCGAGAGGTAGGCAGGTGCCCTCTAGTTGAATATACAAAATTAAGGGCCCCTTGGTCCAGGATAGTAATTGACACACAGGGCATGAGGAGCCTGCAACACTGTACTGAGGAGCTTGCATACAAATGTGCTGATGTTAGTAGAAGTTTAGTTGCTCATCCATGGAAAGAAATCTTTGCAGGTGAAGCCCTTGCTTGCTTCCAGACATAAGAGGGGAGGAGTGAAATTCCTGAAGGTTCTACGAGACCAAGCAGTTAATTTGTAACTGAGCATGACCCTATGGGGCCTCCTTGGGACAGACACCTCACCCGTGTCCTCTGCCTGTTTTTCTTTTTTTTTTTTTTTCCTCCTAGAAAAGCTATAGTCACCCAGGACTTTCCTGAGTCACAAAAGCTTGACTCAGTAAATTATTTTTTAAGAGGATGTGACCACATACTGACAAAAGTAGCAGTTCAACTCAGAGAAGTGGTAACAATTTAAACAGTAAATCAACCACATAGCAGTCATAGAATCTTTAGTCCCTCCTTGAAGTACCTAGATAACATTGTCTGGTGTACATTCCTGAGTTGTTTTACAGATACTAAAACCTCTATCAAATGAAATAAGTTAATTACTTGATGGTCATGAGCATGTGTCCCCCAGGTCTACTGGATTCTGTTGACTGATAACAGTAACCCCTCTGACCCTACCCTGTTACCTTTCCATAAACCAATTGGAGAATTGTGCATGATTTGATCACATACCCTGCCAACTCCCCTCTCTCTTAATATCTTTAAAAAAGTTTCCTTGAAATACATCAAGAATTTCAGTTTCTCTGAGCATAGCTGCCCTGGACTCCTTGTCTGGTGCCCGCTATAACACTGCATTTTCCTTCACCACAACCCTGTCAGAAATTGGCCTAACTGTCCTTGGGTAGCAGATTCAAGTCTGGTTCACTAAACATATTTTTCCATTCAGCTTCCAAAATTAGACTATAATTTCTAAAGATCAACAGGTTTATCTTTTTTTGTTTTGTTTTTAATCTTTAAAACCCAGGAAAATATTTAATAAGTCTTAGTTGGTGAATAGAGTAATAGAATAAAACTAAGTTGAGACACATTTATTTTATTGGATTTCTGTTTTTTATGCTGAAATGGATATCTTTAATTACTCTTGTGTTAGGATATCTCTAATGTGAGAATCAATAACTTTTATTAATTAAGGTTAATAGACATTTGGTGGAGCTTCCCTGGTGGCTCAGACAGCCAGGTGGTGCTAATGGTAAAGAACTTGCCTGCCAATGCAGGAGATACAAGAGATATGGGTATGATCCCTGGGTCGGGAAGATACCCTGTAGTAAGGCATGGCAACACATTCCAGTGTTCTTGCCTAGAGAATCCCATGGACAGAATAACCTGATGGGCTACAATCCATAGAGTAACAAAGAGTTGGACATGACTGAGATGAGTGAGCAAACATGCATGACATGTGGTAGATAACACATACTTCTGAACATGTATTTTCTATCCTTTCAAATTTTCTAACAAATAAAAAAGTCATGTTATAAATTCACTATATTATAATCAACTTTATACTCTAAAATACAGAATATCTTTAAAATATATAAAATTCCTTATTAAAGTTAATCTTCTTGATATGATATAAAGAAATAAAATTTTCTACAAAATGTATATATATGAAAATGCCTAAAAGTATAAATCTTCTAGACAACTATACTGAGAGAATAGAACTAATAACTAAATGACCAAATATAGGGGTATCTTTTCTAGAGCAAATATTATTTAATTATTAAATTTACTGATATTTATTTTATCAAACTTTGATTATATCTTTATAACATGGCTTAGGAATTTTAGTAAACCCAGTTCTCACTTTTCTTAAGCCATGTAATTACTTAAACAATTGGATACTAAAGTGCATCAAATAAGAATTAACATAATATTACTTAACTTGTTGAGTTATATTGAATATCACAGATTATTGATTTCAATTGCTCAGTGTAATACTTGGTAAATTGTTTTAACAAATAATTTATATTTGTACTTATTCTTCTTAATATATTGCATATCATCAAAGATGATTTATGAATATTATATAACAAAACATCCAATAATGATGCACGTTTTTACTTATTTTTAAGAAAAATATGTAACATTTGCTTAAAATTTATGTCAAATAGTAGAAGTGTTTCCTCATATTATGCATTCTTTGTTATTTGCAAATGCTATATTAAGAAGGAATATTATAATAAAGAAGCAAGTAAATGCTAACAATAACATAAACAATAAGCAGAAACAAAAGTTAACAATTGTTGTGTTCTAATACTTGTATATAGATGAAGTTTCTGTTACAAAGAGTCTTAAAATACTGTTATTTAAATAAAATGTTATTTTAAAAGTTGAGTCTAAGGCAGCAGTTTTCATGTCTACATATTGCTTGCCATGGTAAGAGCAGAACATTGCTTTCGGAAATAAATAGATGAATGTCACTTCTATATTTTCCAAAAATGCTTGAGAAATCTTGGTATTATTTCTTCCTCAAATAACCAGTGGTTTAACCACTTAGCAATCTGGTCCTGAAGTGTTCTTTGTGGGAAGAATTTTTCAGTCTAGAGGCTCTTCAGATTTTTTATTCTTGCCCATTTCAGTCTTGGCAATTTGTTTATTTTTTTTTTTAATTACTGCACATTTAATTTGCCAAGTTATTGGCATAAAGCTCTTCCTAATACTGTATTCTTACTGGTAAAGTGTGTCATCTCTCTTTAGGCTTTTATCAATCTAGTTAGAAGCTGATTAATTTTATCTTTTTAAGAAATTGGCTTTTAATTTCATGTTTTAATCCATTATTATTTTAAATCTATTTCTCTATTGTTTTTCTTTTTCACAGATCTATGATCTTATCTGTATTATATCCTTCCTTCTAAGCATTTTTTGGTTCTTGTTTAAAAAAGGCTTATTGGGATCATTATCTTCTAATTTTTTTAAGTTTTTATACAAATGTTAATGTTTATCTTCCATTCTGTCATTATAAATTATTGGCTATATCCTCCCAGTTGTACAGTACATGCATAAGCTTATCTTATACCCAATAGCTTATACCTCCAACTTATCCACCCTAACATTGCCGCCCCCCCCATCCCCACACATACACACTGGTAACCACCAATTATAAAGAAGATATTTGTTAATGATATGACCAATAAGGCATTCACATCCAATGTACATAAACAGCTTATACAACTCAACAGCAAAACAGCAAACGATCCAATCTGAAAATAAGCAGAAGATCTGAATGAGTCTTCCCTGGAGGCTCAGTGGTAAAAATTCCACCTACCAATGCAGGAGATGTGGGTTCATCCCTGCATTGGGAAGATCCCCTGGAGAAGGAAATGACAACCCAGTTCAGGATTCTTGCCTGGGAAATCCCATGGACAGAAGAGACTGCTGAGCTACAGTCCATGGAGAAGCAAAGATCCAGACATGATTTAATGACTAAACAACAACAGAAGACATGAATAGACATTTTTCCAAAGAGGAATGTACATGGAAAACAGGCACATGAAAAGATGCTCAACACTGCTAAACATCAGGGAAATGCAAACCAAAACCTTTACAAGTTTTCACCTCACACCTATTAGCAAGTCTATCACCAAAATGAACACAAATAACAAATGTTGGCAAGGATGTGGAGAAAGAGAACCCTTGTATACTATTGGTGTGAATGTAAATTAATGCAGCCACTATGGAACACAGTACGGAGGCTTCTTAAAAACTAAAAATAGAACTATTCATTACCATAAAATCCAGCAATAAAATTTTTGGGTATATATCTAAAAAAAATAAAAAATGCTAATTTGAAAAAACACATGCACCTCAATGTTCATAGCAGCATTATTTACAATTGCAAAGATAAGGAAGTAACCAAAGTGTCTATCAACAGATGAATGTATAAAGATGATGTGATATCCACACACGCAAACAAATGCACACACATGTGCATATGTGCATACATGCATAGGAATAGCAATAAGCCAGAAAAAAGAATAAGTTGACTTGAGGGTAAATTAGCTATTTCTAGCAATATGGATGGACTTGGAGGGTATTATGCTAGAAAGATCAATACTATTGATATCACTTACATGTGAAATCTATAAAAATATTAATAAATTAGTGAATAAAACAAAAAAATTGACTTTGGTTTTAATTTGATCTATTCCTCCCTAATTAATTTAAGAAATCATTTCTAATTATTTAGCTTGAGAATTTAGCATCTTATATCTTTCCTAACATAAAAGTTTATAGATATTAGTGCTCTCTTAGTCATTATATTAGTGATATCCCATAATTTTGATATATTGTGTTTTGCATTAACTTGTTTCAAGTTACTTTCTAAATTTTTCTGTCTTTTTTTGAAATGTGGAATTTTTAGAAATAAGTTGTTTAACTTACAGGTATTTTTTTTCTTTTTTCTCTTTATCTTATTAATATCAACTTCTAATTCAGCTCATCTTATTTGAGAATATTTTCTTTGATTTCAAATTTTAATTATAATTATCACTAATTTACAATTAATTTATAGTATATGTGCTAAGTCATTTCAGTTGTGTCCAACTCTTTGGGACCCCATGGGCTGAAGCCTGTCAGACTCCTCTGTCCATGGAATTTTCCAGGCAAAAATACTAGAGTGGGTTGCAATGCCATCCTCCAGGGGATCTTCCTGACCCAGGGATCGAACCTGCATCTCCTGTATCCCCTGCATTGGCAGGCAGATTTTTACCACTAGCAACACCTGGGAAACCCCATTCATAGTATAATATGGCCCAATAAATGTTCAATACACTCTGAAAATAATGCACAAAAGGGGAATATTGATTGTAGTATTCTATAAATAACAATTAGGTAAAGATAGCTGATAGTGTTCCTTAGGTTTGCTTTGGCTTTTTTGATAGTTTCCTTAGTTATTTTATCAGTTCCTGAGAAAGAGTTTTTAATCATGTTTGTTATTTCTTTCTTTCTTTATATCTGTCTTATTTCCTTCATGGATCTTAAAGTTCTATCATTATGTACAGACACATTTATACCTTATGAATGGCTATTTTACCATTATAAGATCTTTCTCCCTTATCCAATACACTATTTGTCTTGGTATATATTGCACCTGATATTAATATGAAAACTCTAGGCTGCTTATTCGTACTGATTGAGTGACATATATTTTTTCAGTTAGAAAATCAGTAAGGGCATAATTGAACTCGACAACACCATCAATCAACTAGACAAATGGACATCTATAAACTACTTCATCCAACAACTGCAGAATACACATTCTTCCTCAAATTTATGTGGAAAATTCACCAAGGTAAATCAATTCTAGGTTATAAAACACATTTAACAAATTTAACATGATAAAAATAATACAAGATTTTCTCTCAAAAATAGAAATCAATAACTAAAAGACATATGCAAAATTCCCAAATACATGCAGATTAAACATATTCAAAATAACATGCAGATAAAATGGGAAAATTCACTCAAAAGGAAAAAAAAAAGCTTTCAACTAAATGAAAATAAAAACAAACCATCAAAATCTGTGGGCTATACTTAAGTAGAAATTTATAGCATTGAAGGCATATATTAGAAAAAAAAGAAAAAACATAAAATAAATTATCTAGGCTTCTCCTTTCGGAAACTAGAGAAATAAGAGTAAAGTCCAAAGTAAGTGAAAAAAAGAAATGATAAGGATTATAAGAGAAATCAATGATTAATAACAAGAAATCAATAGAAAAATAATGAAACAAGAAACTGACTCTGTAAAAAGATCATTAAATCAATAAAATTCTAGCTAAACTGTTGGGAGCCTTGTTAGGCATTACTGACAAAATGGAGGCATGGCCCCAACTCCCTCTCCTTGTCCTACAGGTACGACCCAGGATGAAGGAGTTAGGCCTTGTGATTCTGACTTTTTTTTCCTCTCCTCGGCTGAGTTGACTGAAAATAATGCTTATTAGGTGCTTATTGTTCTTGAGAGGAGCATGAGAAGGCACAAAGCCTTCTGCAGCTGTTCTCAGAGAATAATTCATAAAGTTAATCATTAACATTCGTTCAAGGACCTTTAGAGAAGAATGTTCCAGGATGAGTACGTAGGCCGCAGCTTGAGGCCATGGGAGGGATTGCTATCTGAAACCTATTTGTGAGGGAAATGTTTATGGCAAAGGAGTTTGCTGAATTCAGGACTTAGGAATAATTAAAATAGTTAAAAGCTAAAGATTTAAGGAATGTTGCAATGTTAGCATATTTTACTATAGCTTATAGAGATTAGGAATTTTGGAGATATTAGTGGTTAGAAGCCTTTTTAGAAGTGAGCTTATGATACTAGGGGCAAACAGGATTTAGAAAGATAAGAAATAAACTGAGGAATCTGGTATGCAGCCCAGACATTAGCATGAGTTATGTATTCACAAGGACAAATGAGAAGTAGATAAGAGAATTTCTGAGGCAGGAACTCCTTTTGAGGGGCAACAATGATTTATGCAGACAACAAATCTGGATCAGGGGGAACTGAAAATGTCAAACCTCTGATCTAATGCTTTTGTAAAAGTATAAAAGAGAATATTAAGCTTGAAATAAATATCAGTCCAAGAAAACTGAGAGGCTGCATCATTTCTAGCCGACACCACACATCCCTTCAGGCTGATTCCCTGGCTGCTGGAGCTGGACTCTGGCACTAGACCAACTAATTTTAAAAGAGAGAGGACATGGATTACTAATATCAGAAATTAAGGAAGTGACATTACAACAGGCAAACTCTATAATAAAATTATGGCAGAGGAATACTGTGAAGAACTCTGCAACTCTATGCTCACAAATTTGACAACAATTCCTTTAGAGACACAATTTGTCAAATTTCAGAAATCGGAATGAATTTATTAAAATTGAATCTATAATTAATAGCCTTGCCTAATAGAAAGCTTTCATCTCAGATGGTACCAAACAAGTAAAAAAAAAAAAAGAAGAAGAAGAAGAAGAAGATGAAAAAAAGAAAAACTGTAACAGTCCTCTACAGTCTATTTCAGACTAAGCAGAGAGGATTACTGCTTCAGTTACTTACTAATTACCTACTAACTGATTCTGTGAGGCCAATATTACCCTAATATGAAGGCCAGACAAAGATATTACAAGAAAAAAACTACAGACCAATATTTTTCATGGATAATGATGCAAAAATCCTGAACAAAATGTTAGGAGATTTAATCCAGTTCAGTTCAGTTCAGTTCAGTCGCTCAGTCGTGTCCAACTCTTTGTGACCCCATGAATCGCAGCACGCCAGGCCTCCTTGTTCATCATCATCTCCCGCAGTTCACTCAGACTCACGTCCATCGAGTCTGTGATGCCATCCAGCCATCTCATCTTCGGTAGTCCCATTCTCCTCCTGCCCCCAATCCCTCCCAGCGTCAGAGTCTTTTCCAATGAGTCAAAAGTTCGCATGAGGTGGCCAAAGTACTGGAGCTTCAGCTTTAGCATCATTCCTTCCAAAGAAATCCCAGGGTTGATCTCCTTCAGAATGGACTGTTTGGATCTCCTTGCAGTCAAAGGGACTCTCAGGAGTCTTCTCCAACACCACAGTTCAAAAGCATCAATTCTTCAGAGCTCAGCCTTCTTCACAGTCCAACTCTCACATCCATACATGACCACTGGAAAAAACATACCCTTGACTAGACGGACCTTAATCGTCAAAGTAATGTCTCTGCTTTTGAATATACTATCTAGGTTGATCATAACTTTTCTTCCAAGGAGTAAGCGTCTTTTAATTTCATGGCTGCAGTCACCATCTACAGTGATTCTGCAGTCCAGAAAAATAAAGTCTGACACTGTTTCCACTGTTTCCCCATCTATCTCCCATGAAGTGATGGGACCAGAGGCCATGATCTTCATTTTCTGAATGTTGAGCTTTAGGCCAACTTTTTCGCTCTCCTCTTTCACTTTCATCAAGAGGCTTTTTAGCTCCTCTTCACTTTCGACCATAAGGGTGGTGTCATCTGCATATCTGAGGTTATTGATATTTGTCCCCACAAACTTGATTCCAGCTTGTGTTTCTTCCAGTCCAGCGTTTCTCATGATGTGTTCTGCATATAAGTTAAATAAGCAGGGTGACAATATACAGCCCTGATGCACTCCTTTTCCTATTTGGAACCAGTCTGTTGTTCCATGTCCAGTTCTAACTGTTGCTTCCTGACCTGCATACAGATGTCTCAAGAGGTAGATCAGGTGGTCCGGTATTCCCATCTTTTTCAGGACTTTCCACATTTCATTGTGATCCACAGAGTCAGTGGCTTTGGCATAGTCAATAAAGCAGAAATAGATGTTTTTTTGGAACTCTCTTGCTTTTTCCATGATCTAGCGGGTGTTGGCAATTTGATCTCTGGTTCCTCTGCCTTTTCTAAAACCAGCTTGAATATCAAGAAGTTCACGGTTCACATATTGCTGAAGCCTGGCTTGGAGAATTTTGAGCATTACTTTTTACTAGCGTGTGAGATGAGTGCAATTTTGTGGTAGTTTGAGCATTCTTTGGCCTTGCCTTTCTTTGGAATTGGAATGAAAACTGACCTTTTCCAGTCCTATGGCCACTGCTGATTTTTCCAAACTTTCTGGCATATTGAGTGCAGCACTTTCACAGCATCATCTTTCAAGATTTGAAATAGCTCAACTGGAATTCCATCACCTCCACTAGCTTTGTTCATAGTGATGCTTTCTAAGGCTCACTTGACTTCACATTCCAAGATGTCTGGCTCTAGATTAGCGATCACCTCATCATGACTATCTGGGTAGTGAAGATGTTTTTTGTACAATTCTTCTGTGTATTCTTGCCACCTCTTCTTAATATCTTCTGCTTCTTATAGGTCCATACCATTTCTGTCCTTTATCAAGCCCATCTTTGTATGAAATGTTCCCTTGGTATCTCTAATTTTCTTGAAGAGATCTCTAGTCTTTCCCATTCTGTTGTTTTCCTCTATTTCTTTGCATTGATCGCTGAAGAAGGCTTTCTTATCTCTTCTTGCTATTCTTTGGAACTCTGCATTTAGATGACTATATCTTTCCTTTTCTCCTTTGCTTTTTGCCTCTCTTCTCTTCACAGCTTTTTGTAAGGGCTCCCCAGACAGCCATTTTGCTTTTTTGCATTTCTTTTCCATGGGCATGGTCTTGATCCCTGTCTCCTGAACAATGTCACGAACTTCATTCCATAGTTCATCAGGCACTCTATCTATCAGATCTAGGCCCTTAAATCTATTTCTCACTTCCACTGTATAATCATAAGGGATCTGATTTATGTCCAACAGTATATAAAAAGACCCACCACAACCAAGTAGGATTTATCTTTGTTATACAAGGCTAGTTTAAAATTCAAAACTCACTAATGCAATCCGTCATATTTTATAAGCTAAAGAAGAAAAAAAATCAAATGATACTATTAAAAAATACAAGAAAAGCCTTTGACAAAACTCAATACCAGTCATGATAAAAGAAGAAGTACTTTCAGTAACTAAAAAGGAGAACTTCCTCAATTTTCTAAAGAATATTTGCAAAAGTCTACAGTTAAATCATATTTAATGGTGGGAAACTTTAAGCTTTGCCACTAAGAAAAACAGAAGGAAAGGATATCCAGTTTCCACTTTTTTTTCAAGGCTTCACACGATTTATACATCTTCTATAAATGCATGCAATATAGTTCCATGTGTACACACAAATACTATAAAATATGACCAATCTGCAGACTAATAAACAACATTCCTCCACTACATTATACTGAATGATTGTGGAAATCAAATATAAAATGTGATTTACATCCTTCAGAAATTGTTGTGCTTTTGATGTGCAGTGTCATTTTACTAGTGTTGAGTTTTTAAAACTATTTTGTGGTTAATTGGCATATTTTAATGCTTTGTATAAACATTTAGAAGACTGTCAATGAGTATATTCACATTTAAGATACACTGCCAAGCAGTACTCATGGTTTAGCAACCTTATATAACATTTTAATGTGATTATCTATTTCTCTATACCCTGGATATAATGGGCATTATTACTTTAAAAGTGATTAAGTTTAAAAAATAGAAACAATAAAATTCAAACATTTTAAGAGACAGAACTGTAATTTGAAAAAGTGTAACTGGCATTTGGAGATACAGTCAATGAAGATTCAGCTCAGTCCTGTCTGACTCTTTGTGACCCCATGGACTACAGCACGCCAGGATTCCCTGTCCATCATCAACTCCCAGAGATTGCTCAGACTCATGACAATCAAGTTGTTGATGCAATCCAGCCATCTTATCCTCTGTCATCCTCTTCTCCACCTGTCGTCATTCTTCCCAGCATCAGTTCAGTTCAGTTCAGTCGCTCAGTAGTGTCTGACTCTGTGACTCCATGAATCGCAGCACACCAGGCCTCCCTGTCCATCACCTACTCCCGGAGTTCACTCAGACTCACGTCCAGCGAGTCAGTGATTCCATCCAGCCATCTCATCCTCTATTGTCCCCTTCTCCTCCTGCCCCCAATCCCTCCCAGCATCAGAGTCTTTTCCAATGAGTCAACTCTTTGCATGAGGTGGCCAAAGTACTGGAGTTTCAGCTTCAGCATCATTCCTTCCAAAGAAATCCCAGGGAATCAAGATTCCCGGGGGACACATCAATAACCTCAGATATGCAGATGACACCAGCCTTATGGCAAAAATAAAGAAGAACTGAAGAGCCTCTTGATGAAAGTGAAAGAGGAGAGTGAAAAAGTTGGTTTCAAGCTCAACATTCAGAAAATTAAGATCATGGCATCTGGTCCCTTCATTTCATGTAAAATAGATGGGGAAAGAGTGGAAACAGTGTCAGACCTCACTTTTGGGGGCTCCAAAATCACTGCAGATGGTGACTGCAGCCATGAAATGAAAAGATGCTTGCTCCTTGAAAGAAAAGTTATGACCAACCTAGACAGCATATTAAAACAGTGACATTACCTTGCTAAAAAAGTTCCATCTAGTCAAAGCCATGGTTTTCCAGTGGTTATATATGGATATGAGAGTCAGAGTATAAAGAAAGCTGAGCACTGAAGAATTGATGCTTTTGAACTGTCATGTTGGAGAAGACTCCTGAGAGTCCCTTGGACAGCCAGGAGATCCAACCAGTCATCCTAAAGGAAATCAGTCCTGAATATTCATTGGACGTACTGATGCTCAAGCCAAAACTCCAATACTTTGGCCACCTGTTGCAAAGAACTGACTTTTTTGTAAATACCCTGATGCTGGGAAAGATTGAAGGTGGTAGGAGAAGGGGACGACAGAGTAGGAGATGGTTGGATGGCATCACCTACTCAATTAATGTAAGTTTGAGCAAACTCTGGGATTTGCTGATGTACAAGAAGGCCTGGCATACTGTAGTCCATGGGGTCACAAGCAGTCAGACACAGTGAGTGACTGAACTGAACTATCTGTATTTTTCTCTAATAAATTACAGTTTAGAATATTTTATCTATTTTCATTGTGACTTGCTCCTGTTTTACTTCTATCTTTTATTTAGCTGTTAGCATTATTAAGAATATAAAAATAATAGTAATAATTATGTTTTTATCAGTTCAATGATTAGTCTGAAACTTTAGGGGAGAACATATATATATTTATTGTTGGATGATTTAAAAGTTTAACAACTCAATGCAACAATTAAAATCTTTATAGACTAATTCATATTATTCTATGTATTTATGTTATTGAAGTCTATTTTGTATATAGTAATCTACCCCCATTTTCAATGAATTTTTTGAGAATCTTTAGAAATTTATGCACTGATATATTTGTTACCACAATCAAGATATAGGAATTTCCTGTATTCCAAATGTTTCCCTCATACTACTTACCAACTAACAATCATTTCAATCCCAGGACTTAGACATCCATCAATCTAGATTTTCTTACTACAGATTGATTACCTTTGCTTTTTTAAGATTTTTATATAAGTGAATTCATACAGTATCTACTTTTTAGTAAATGGCTTTTTCACTTGTGTCTGACTCTTTGCAACCCCATGGACTCTAGCCCATCAAGTTCCCCTGTCCATGGAATTCTCCAGGCAAGAATACTGGATTTGGTTGCCATTTCCTTCTTCAGGGGACGTTCCCAACCCAGGGATCAAATCCAGTCTCCCACATTACAGGCAGATTCCTTACCATCTGAGCCACCAGAGAAGATTTATTTTACTAAGTTAATGATCTTAATACTGAGTCATGAGGTTGCATCTGAACATTTTTCTCTTACAGTTGTTGACTACTATGACATTATGAGGCTATAGCAACTGTCTATCCATTAGCATGCTGATGGAAATCAGGTTGTTTCTCATTTGTGCTATTAGAACTTTATTATTTTTGTTAAAATAATAAATCAATTTGTAAACAGACAGAAGGATGTCCCAAATTTAAAGGAATAGTGTGAATATTTGCATCCTAAAAAGGCATGTATATCTATTCTTTGATTTTACCAAGAGTAAAAGCTATCAATTTACTGAAATTTATTTCTATCATCTAAATGATGCTAAACCTGTGACTGTGGAGGTATGGAAAAGAGATTAAATAGTTAGTTCAAAATTAAAGATTTTTTTTTTAAGTGGAGAAATTTCCCAAAGTTGTATGTGAGTCATATTTATTTCTATGTTTTATTATGATTGTTTCAATAAAAAATTTTATTTAGAAACAAAATATTTTAAAAAAAAAGGTTTTAGAAGAAAAATCACTCTTTTGAATGTTGACTACTTTTGTTTTAAATTTAGCATCTCTCAACACTGTCTATACATTTTTCTCCTTACTATGGAACCACATGATTGCTTTAGGGAGGATGGAAAACATCTGTATAAGAAAGCAACTGTGGAATATCCATTTCTTATCATATTTTCTTATTTCATATTTTCTCATTTCTTTCTTGGCAACCTAAGACACCATATGGTGTCTGGATTGAGCTGATATAAAATTAAAAATCACGGAAATAACATAGGTTTTTAAAAAATAATACTATGCTTTCATTTTTATCAACTTTTCAATGTTTTTTGTAAAATCAAGAGGTATTTTTTCAATAAATCTTTGTATACAGGTTTTTCATTCCTCAATTCAGTCACTCAGTCATGTCTGACTCTTTGAGACCCCATGGACTGCAGCATGCCAAATTTCCCTGTCCATCACCAACACTTGGAGCTTGCTTAAACTCATGTCCATCTAGTTGGTGATGCCATCCAAGCATCTCATCCTCTGTTGTCCCCTTCTCCTCCTGCCTTCAATCTTTCCCAGAATTAGGGTCTTTTCCAATGAGTCCTAGATAGAAAAAATTAACTATAAAAATAATCACATATTTGTTGATAAAAAGATTATATATCCATTTTAGAAAGATACTAGAGGGCTGTGTATGAAATATATTATCTCCTTTAGGAAAAGTGTATAAAGCAGTTCTTAAAAAAACATAAAATCAGGATGATGGCAAACTTACAAGTAATATAAATGACCATAAAATGTATCTAATCTGAAATAAAATATGAGCATTTTAGAGATATTATTTAATAAAAGAAAATTTGATTTGCCTAAGGGTACTTTATAATTACCTTAATTCAAAATATACATATCTCAGAAGAAAAAATTATGTATGTCAATTTGTTTGACTAAAAAGGCAAGTTTATGGTATCATGAAATAACTGGAAGGTAATTTAGAAGTACAAAGTTTTCAAATATTTCTATATGTTTGCCTATCCATTGATATGCACTTATTTATTAATTTTTGTAAAATTAAACTTAAAAATACATTTACAGTTTAGTGTGAAGGGTTTCAGTTTCAGCTCTGATACGTAAAAATCTTGAAAGTCATTACTTTCATCATTACAAGAAATTAGCTAAATAAAATGAACCTATTTTCTTTGATTCATCAAATATTTGATATCACAGAATAAATCACAACTTCAAAATATTAACAATATTGGTGAATGGAAATGACAGTTTTTAAAACACCATTAAAATAGGAGATTTTACTTAAGCAAGCAGGAATACAAATAAACTTTGGCAGTATTAATTGGTAACATAAATGTACATGTGAATTTGAATAATTGCTTAGTTCAAAACAATAAAAGCAAATTCTAAAGAATTTGTTTACAATTTTGGGTAGTGGTAGATTAATTCACACAAACAAAAACAGTAGAACCATAAAAGTGCTACTGCTTTTAAGTTGGTAGAGCTAAGAGGTAGCTCAAAATAGATTTAAAAAGAAGTCAAACATGATCAGTTCTGTACAAGCAACTCTTTTGCAGCTTTCCTGTTTGCCCATTCTTGTTCCCCTAATCTAAGAGAACCTAATTACAGAAAGGAGGTCACTAGGCAATTTAACCTAACTTCTGAATTATGCTCTACTGAATACACACAACGCTTTCCCTAGCCTGTTGATTCTTTTTCTAGATTAGAGAAGTAAAAATGAATACTTAAGTAGCTGAATAATTACTAATTATCCACCCCCAGCAGCCTTCCTAGCGCTCTTGCAAGCAAATCACTTGGGCAAAGTAGGATCTGAAGAAAGACCATGAGGAGTCAGGCAGTCTGCACACAGTAGAAAACGATGCAGAACCTAATCTCTTACCCCAGTAATTCACTGAAATTCTCTCCCACTTTTCCCTTTAAAAACCATCATGGCCAAGCAGAATCTTCAAGGTTTATTTAGAACATGAGTCTGCCTACTCCCCAGGTTTATGATTTCCTGATTAAAGCAAACTTTGCTTTCTAACCAACACTTGTCTCTCAAGTATTGTTTCTTTTGAGCAGTGATCAGGCTCACTCAAGTTCAGTAACAATATCTCCGGTGTACCTACATTGCAAATATTTGACCTTGATTGTTGTCTCTTCTGTTTGACAACTGAAGAGTCACTGATTTTTCCAATTCTGGATTAATCCATTCCTGACTGAATTTTGCTTGCGTTTTCAAATCCATCTCTCATGGTATTTAAAAGCTAAACCCCAATGATTTACTTGGTACTTATTTTCTGTTATATGGAATAATTTCCATTGAAATCAGCAAAGCTTAGATAGAACGTCTTTATACCTTTTTATTATTATTGATTATTTTTAGCTAATGAGTAAATATCCACTGATTTCATAAGTTTTGGACAGTTCCTTAAAGTTATACTTAAATGTATACAATATTATGATAGTTTACACGATCATATCACTCTCTTAAAATAAATTATTTCTTACAGTATTTATGTAATGATATTGATATTTTGGTTCTTAGGTCCTTGATCTGTGTTGCACTTCTTTGACATCTTAAAAGATTTTTAATATAATTTTTATTTTTTTAATTTATTTTTGGCTACACTGGGTCTTTGTTGCAGCACATAGACTTTCTCTGGTTACAGCATATGGGGGCTTCTCTCCCTTTGCAGTGCATGGGCTTCTCATTGTTGAGGCTTCTTTTGTTGCTGTGCACAGGCTCTGGGGCATATGGGCTTCAGTAGTTGCAGCCCATGGGCTCAGTAGTTGTGGCACACAGGCTTAGCTGCCCCATGACGTGTAGGGTCTTCCCAGTTCAGGGATAGAATTGATGTCACCTCCATTAGCACGTGGATTCTCAACCACTGGATAACCAGGGAAGTCCTGACTTCCTGACTTCTAAGTTCTGACTTCTTGACTTCTAAGTCCTTACTTAGAACTTGAAGGTAATGATGTTTTAGGGGGAAAAAATGGTAAGCAATCTATAAAAATTTCTGCAAGCATGTTCCTCTTAGAAATAAGGGGAAAATACTACAAGGATATTAACCTTGGAAAGGTGAAGGTGAAGTTGCTCAGTCGTGTCTGACTCTTTGCGACCCCGTGGGCTGTAACCGACTAGGCTTTTCTGTCCTTGGGATTCTCCAGGCAAGAATACTGGAGTGAATTGCCATTTCCTTCTCCAGGGGATCTTCCTGACCCAGGGATCGAACCCGGGTCTCCCGCATTGGAGGCAGATGTTTTAACCTCTGAGCCACCAGGAAACAAATTTTTGTCCATTAAATTACATGGAAGAAAGCTAAGTATCCATCAACAGATGAGTGGATAAAGAAGATGTGGTACCTGTATGAATGGAATATTACTCAGCTATGAAAATAAATGAACTTAGGTCATTTGTAGAGAAATGGATTAAACTAGTCTGTCATACAGAGTGAAGTAAGTCAGAAAGAAAAAAATAAACATTGTATATTGATGTATGCATGTGGAATCTAGAAAAATGATGCAGATAATCTATTTGCAGGGCAGGAATAGAGGCACAGATATAGGTTATTGATGTGGACATGTCAAGGGACAGGGTGAGTCAAACAAATGGGAAGATTGAAAAAAAACATATACACACTGCTATCTGTAAAATAGATAGCTAGTGGCAATGTGTTGTATAGTAGCTCAGCTTGGGGAGCTCAGTTTAGGGCTCTGTGATGGGACTGCGTCGTGAGGAGATGGGTGGCTAGGATTGGAGGGTCAGGCGATTCAAGAGGGAGGGGATATACAGATACATATAGCTGATTCATGCTGCTGTGCAGCAGAAACTAACACATGATTGCAAAGCAACTATACCACAATTAAAACAGATTACACAGTGAAATACAGGTTATTAAAGTGTTGAATATTTTTATTCTAAAGCATTATCTATTTTGAAAGAAAGGCAACTGGTCATGACTTAGAAAACAGTTCCAATGGCTCTTGATAATGTAAAGAGAATACAAATAATTTTAGATCAATGACAATATAATGCAAACATTGATTTTGTGTGTCTATGGCATTATATGATGTCAGGCAGTGAATAAGCTCCATGCATTTCACTGTATTTATAGTATTTACTATTGAAGATCTTGTCTTTTTTTTTTTTTTTACCTAAAACCCTCTGGTGAAAATTTTGTTGGTATGTGTCATGAGAGACTGCAAAGATGAAAGTTTGAACACTCAGAACTATACAACACTAATAAGGTAGGACTAATCAGAACTGAAAGAATAACTGCAGCATACTTATGAGAATCAACAGCTTTCTCATTCTATTAAACTCCTCACCAACAGTTGATTTGAACACAACAGCTTATTAAGCTTCTATTCTTCACTGTGTTCTTAATAATCAATTATTTTATAAAATGCACTTGTAAGTCTCATTTCCAGTAGAAAGCCTACAATTATTGATTTATTATATTTCTCTCAACTGGGGGCCAAGTCTTTAATTCACATACTGAAAACATAGGGCATTCTCAGGAAAACAAGCCCCTGTGAAAATCTCATAGTTTGAGGTAAAGCACAATAAAATGCTTCTCCTCCTTTTCATATCTTTTGTATACTATATAAAGTCTCTAAAAATTGTTCTACATGTGATATAAAAATAAAGATTTTTCTCTGTACAAATAACAATTAGCTAAAGAACATCAGGCTATCGAAGTTCAATCCCAGGTTTGAGAAGACCCCCTGTAGAAGGAAATGTCAACCCACTCCAGTATTCTCACCTGGAGAGTCCCATGAACAGGAGACCCTGGTGGGCTACAGTCCATGGGGTCATAAAATGTTGGACATGCTTGATTGACTAAATGCACACACATGTGCATGTGCACACACACACACACACACACACACACTCACACAGAGGTCTTCACATTTTTCTATGTGGTTTTCTTCTCCATTTTTAGTGTTCAAATGAAACTACTATGACATCAAAACACCCACAAAATTGACCTTTCTAATATCTGAATAATAGATTCACATTTTGAATAGACACATCTCCCTTTTTAGTTTTGATGCTTTGATATTTCCAGGTTGTTAACCCTACTATTTCCCACCATTTATATTTTGTCCTTCACTAATCACTCCACATGCTGTGCAGTGAGCAAGTTAAATCACTATTATATCTTCTTTCTGTTCCTTATCTTTCTTCTTATGAAAAAATTTTATCTCATAGTCTATTATACTTATTTTCTCAAGTCTAATAATCATAAGCTTAAAAAATCCTATATAATACTTTACAGCTTTCAAATCCCTTTATATATACATGATAAAGTCATCATTTCTTTTCACATTTAAAAGTTTCTTGATTATCATTTAATATAAGTGCTTGAATTTTCACACTGATATATCTTTGGTTTCTGAGTCTAATTAGTAGCATTAACATCAAAGACAATTGGATTTTTTGCATTTATACTAATCCTTGAAACATGTTCTCACTCTTTTTTATCCAATGCATTTTATGAGTTATAAATTAGCATTAGCAAAAGCAAAACCATCAGAGAATAAAATTTCCAAAGGTCATAATGTCATTATTATTAAGAATAGAATTGCCTACTCATTATCATTATTTTATTTTTGACCATGAATTCATTTATGCAAAGGTTTTCTTTTTTTCTTTAGTCTTTTAGAGTGAGATAAGTTTCCACTTAAGACTGTGTCATGTAAGGGAAACTGTAAGTTTAATGTGGTGCTAAATGGCTTGCATAGACACTATTTGCCACTAAGTAGTATATGCTCTTCATTGTCAAGTAGCCAGAGTGGTATCAAAGAGGAAAATTCTTGAGGGTATATATGTTGCTGTAATCACAACTAAAGTTTTAAGAATTATTTTATGAAATACAAAGCTTTCAAATGAGTTTTTACATCTCAAGTGTTATCTGCCAAGTTACATACATAGAAAAGTTAATAACAAAAGAATAAGCATATTTATTTCTTAAGTACATATATTAACTATGAAAACTCAATCAGTTTACATTTGGTAAAACATTTCAGGAAAGACAGTTTTCAAGGGAACTTATTTGAAGAATCAATAGCTTTAAAAAAAACTGTTCTCTAATATAAATAATGTCCTTTAAATAACCTGTGATAGGTCAGAAAACACAAATTAATTATTACCTAATAGAAGGATGGGCTTCCTGGGTGGCTCAACGGTAAAGAATCCACCTGCCAATGCAGGAAATGTGAGTTCTATTCCTGGGTCAGAAAGACCCCTTGGAGAAGGAAATGACAACCCACTCCATTATTCTTGTCTGAGAAATACCATGAACAGAGGAGCCTGGAGGGTTGCAGTTCATGGGCTCACAAAGAGTCTGACACGATTGAGTGATTAACAACAAATTCATATCTGCTTCCTAAGGTTTTCTTCCTTCAAAACCAGGTTACTCTTTGTTGTAGTTTCTTAAAAACATGTGCAAATTTTTCAGATTCAAAACTGTAATTAAAATATAATATTTTATAATAATCCTCTAGAGTCTGTACTTCTTCATATTCTTGAAAGAATAGATAACAATCTCTGTCTTAATTTTCTCTTCCATTTACTATCCATTCCAATCCACTGAATTCTGATTTTGCCTTTTTCACTCTGTGGAAATACTTTTAGCTGTTATCTGCTAACATCCTGTTGCCAAAGCTGACTGATTTTCACCCTCACTTACTGAGACTTTCTGTTCCATCTGAGCTGCAGAGTAGTGTCCATTACTTTCCTCTTTAAATTCTCTCTTCCATTACCTTCCTTGATACCACTCTTTCCTGATTCTTTTCATTTTCTCATTCTTTCTTTCATAATCACTTTCATGTATCTATCTTTCTCCCTATATCCTTTAAATGTGTGCTTGCCTCAAGATTATATTCTCATCAATTTCTTTGTTCATTGATTTACTTTAAAATATCAAGTTTTTCAAAAATTCTAGAGCTATGCTAGGCACTGAAATTAGAATGGTAAATATGATATTAAAACCCCTCCTGTCAAAATACCAACAGGATAATATAAACCAGGCATCTAAATAACCTCCTAAAAATCCAGAGCTGTGGTAAGTCCAATTTTGGAGGAAGGAAATAATTTTATATAAACATGTGCAGAAATGCCTAATGTCATTTCTACTTTACTTACTCTCACTAACTCCTTAATGTTGCCAGTTTCTCCTGCACACTCACAGTATCTTCCTTTGAATCTTCTTTTAATTTGAGATTATATGAAAATATCTATTGGAACTATCTTCCTGGCTCTCTCATAGAACATCAACATAGTCAATGTTAAATGGCATTTTAACTTAATCCATTGTCCCTCACTCTCCATCTGTGTCAGAGATCTGAACTTTCAGTCATGAAGTATAGCTTAACCCTGCCCTCTCCCTCTTCACTCTGAATCACAAAGTCTGTTTGTTTTACTTTTAATTGATTTGTGATTTTTTGTCCTACTTTCATCCATATTACCTTTCACTGCCACATTTCAGGCACTTATCACATAAGTATCCTTATACTAATTTAAAAGCTGCCTTCTCTGATTGTAGACTAACCCAGTGAAATTCATCCTCCAAGGTCTTCCAGGCAATTCATTTAAAAGAATTTGAGATTAAGTCCCACTATTCCATTTAAAAATCTCAATAGCATTCCATCGTATTAGGATCAAATCATAAGCTCCTTTACTAGATAAGTCAGTGTAGCTGCTGTTCAAGTCAGGCTTCAGCAATATGTGAACCATGAACTACCTGATGTTCAAGCTGGTTTTAGAAAAGGCAGAGGAACCAGAGATCAAATTGCTAACATCTGCTGGATCATGGAAAAAGCAAGAGAGTTCCAGAAAAACATCTATTTCTGCTTTATTGACTATGCCAAAGCCTTTGACTCTGTGGATCACAATAAACTGTGGAAAATTCTGAAAGAGATGGGAATACCAGACCACCTAACTTGCCTCTTGAGAAATCTGTATGCAGGTCAGGAAGCAACAGTTAGAACTGAACATGGAACAACAGACTGGTTTCAAATAGGAAAAGGAGTATGTCAAGGCTGTATATTGTCACCCTGCTTATTTAACTTATATGCAGAGTACATAATGAGAAACGCTGGGTTGGAAGCAACACAAGCTGGAATCAAGATTGCTGGGAGAAATCTCAATAATCTCAGCTATGCAGATGACACCACCCTTATGACAGAAAGTGAAGAGGAGCTAAAAAACCTCTTGATGAAAGTGAAAGAGGAGAGTGAAAGAGTTGGCTTAAAGCTCAACATTCATAAAATGAAGATCATGGCATCTGGTCGCATCACTTCATGGGAGATAGATGGGGAAACAGTGGAAACTGTGTCAGACTTTATTTTTCTGGGCTGCAGAATCACTGCAGATGGTGACTGCAGCCATGAAATTAAAAGATGCTTACTCCTTGGAAGAAAAGTTATGACCAACCTAGATAGCATATTCAAAAGCAGAGACATTACTCTAGTCAAGGCTATGGTTTTTCCTGTGGTCATGTATGGATGTGAGAGGTGGACTGTGAAGAAGGCTGTGCGCCGAAGAATTGATGCTTTTGAACTGTGGTGTTGGAGAAGACTCTTGAGAATCCCTTGGACTGCAAGGAGATCCAAACAGTCCTTTCTGAAGGAGATCAACCCTGGGATTTCTTTGGAAGGAATGATGCTAAAGTTGAAGCTCCAGTACTTTGGCCACCTCATGCAAATAGTTGACTCATTGGAAAAGACTCTGATGCTGGGAGGGATTGGGGGCAGGAGGAAAAGGGGACGACAGAGGATGAGATGGCTCGATGGCATCATGGACTCGATGGACGTGAGTCTGAGTGAACTCCGGGAGATGGTGATGGACAGGGAGGCCTGGCGTGCTGCGATTCATGGGGTCACAAAAAGTCGGACATGACTGAGCGACTGAACTGAACTGCTGCCCACTTGTCCATACATTTTCTTGCTTCTTTTTATATTTAAACACATTTCTCTGATGTTATTTTCTACACTAAATTATATTTTACCATCTGGATGTCCTTGTTCATGTATCCTTTCACTACTAGGAAATATCCTCTCCTTTCTTCCTTTTAACTAGATTAAACACTGCTTTCTTTTTGTTCAATAGTTCAGCAAAGTCTTACCTGACTTTTTCAATCCACACACACAAACATATCTCAAAATTTATTCTCACTAATGCTCCTATAATTTTCCTTGAATATTCTGTATAATTTAGAATTATACTTTTCTGTTACTTGTTTATATTAATATTAATCTCCCCAGTGGAGCTGGATGTAAGATTGTGTGTGTATGGATATGTAGATAGATGGATAGATGTATTTATATAATACGTATCCTCTATGATATGGAAGAAACTGAATATACAGACAGATAGTGGCCGAGAACATATGCCAGTAGAACTCTGACCCACAGTGTCTTGAGGACCCAGCCTGAGAAGTCAATCACAAACTCCACAGCTTTGTAGCAACCTTTGCCATTCCTGTAGGAATCCAGGAGGCAAACATAAACTCTGCAGTAATTATCCCCAAATGGTTAGAACCTGGTTAATGACTCCAAGCCTCCTTGTGTTTGCCCACATTTCCAGTTCAGGACCAACATGAGAAAACAAATTTATCCTTAAGGCAGTCATGTAGGATGTGGAATGTCTACTTAGTTTTCCTCCATTTTCTCCATGCCAACAACCTCCATTCATGGCAAACCTGATATTTTCCCTTTTTTGCTAGTGTAAAGTGTTTCTACTCTCCTGCCTGCTTTCAAGTGTTTCAAAAGTGCAAGAGATAGTGGTCAACTCTCTAGCTATGGCAAGCTCTGAATAAAAAGATTGTGTTTGTTAAGGAGATCATTCTGTATTTCTACAGTTTTCTTGGAAGGTACACCAAGATACCAAGTTCACATGGACTTAGTGTTCAAGCAAGTGTGATCTGCCTAAAGGGACCCTTTGACTTCCTTCTCACAGCTTGTTTGAGACTTCATTTATGTGTAAGTCAGCACCAGTTCTAAACTCCACTTTGTGTGTGTGTGTGTGTGTGTGTGTAGACAGAGAGGTCTGAATTTCTCTGTTTATCAGAATTATATTACTGGTTACCATCATTTTTGGCATCCTCAGTGGAAACAGAAAATGTCTCCTCTTTCCTTTTTGCTCACTTTTGTTCTTCCATTTTGTGATGTGCTTTCTAAAAGTATTTGTCATACAAAGAAAATTAATCAAATATAACACAAAGATAGACCTTACTTACAAGTCTTCCTGAGTGGATGTCCAAGATCACTGAATTTGCTCTTCTCACTAGACTTACATTCATTTGGACACATTTGCTTTTGGTCATTAATGAAACCATATGTAATTTCTCTTGTTTCTTTTTCTTTTTTTTTGTCCTGATGGGTTACTTTGATCCAGAGGTCTCTGGTTTTCTGCCCTCCAGAGGTTGCTGATGATTTGGTCTGTCTGAATTCAGAGGAAGTCAACAGTTAAATGGGGTTGGGGGTGGGAATAAGATGTAACATTTAATTTTCAGTGCCCAGGCAAAACTTTTAATCCACCACTATTATCTATCATGGAGCTCTCTAAATCTAAATCTTCTACTCCAAGAAAAACTCAGCTTCTCACATGTACCAATGATAAACCTGGTTCGTATGAATATCTCTCAAAATGGAATAATTTCACTAAAGTAATTTGGGCCTTTGGTGGTGTTATAGTCTCAAATGTGTCACCCAAAATTCATATGTTGAAGTCTTAACCCCTAGTTCCTTAAACTCCAGGATGTACTTGAATTTGGAAATATATTATTTAAAAAGATGATTATAGTTAAATGAGAACACTAATGTGGTCCCTAATCCAATATGGCTGAGATTAGTATATAGACATACACAAAGATTAGATCAAGTAAACACGTGGGGAGAGATAGCCACCTATGAGTTAAAAAGAGAGACCTCAGAATGAAACCAAATCTGCTGTCATCTTGACATTGGATCCAGCCTCCAGAATTTGAGGCAATACATTTCTTTTGTTTAAGCTCCGCAGAGTATAGCTCTTTTTTATCACAGCCCTAGCAAATTTCACCTAAGGAAATTTTCCTTGGACAAAACTGTTCATTAGAGAATTGACTTTAAAAAAAGCTGAATAGCATTTCTCAGGCTCAGTTAGTTCAGTTCAGTTCAGTTAAATCGTTCAGTCGTGTCCCACTCTTTGCAACCCCATGAATTGCAGCATGCCAGGCCTCCTTGTCCATCACCATCTCCCGGAGTTCACTCAAACTCATGTCCTTCGAATCGGTGATGCCTTTCAGCCATCTCATCCTCGGTTGTCCCCTTTTTGTCCTGCCCCCAATCTCTCAGGATCAGGGTTTTTCCAATGAGTCAACTCTTCGCATGAGGTGTCCAAAGTATTGGAGTTTCGGCTGCAGCATCAGACCTTCCAATGAACACCCAGGACTGATCCCCTTTAGGATGGACTGGTTGGATCTCCTTACAGTCCAAGGGACTCTCAAGAGTCTTCTCCAACACCACAGTTCAAAGCATCAGTTCTTTGGCACTCAGCTTTCTTCACAGTCCAACTCTCACATCCATACATGACCACTGGAAAAACCACAGCCTTGCCTAAAGACTGATCTTCGTTGGCAAGGTAATATCTCTGCTTTTCAATATGCTATCTAGGTTGGTCATAACTTTCCTTCCAAGGAGTAAGCATCTTTTAATTTCATGGCGGCAATCACCATCTACAGTGATTTTGGAGCCCAAAAATATAAAGTCTGACACTGTTTCCACTGTTTCCCCATCTATTTCCCATGAAGTGATGGGACCAGATGCCATGATCTTCGTTTTCTGAATGTTGAGCTTTAAGCCAACTTTTTCGCTCTCCCCTTTCACTTTCATCAAGAGGCTTTTTAGTTCCTGTTCACTTTCTGCCATAAGGGTGGTGTCATCTGCATATCTGAGATTATTGAGATTTGTCCTAGCAATCTTTATTCCAGCTTGTGTTTCTTCCAGCCCAGCATTTCTCATGATGTACTCTACATATAAGTTAAATAAGCAGGGTGACAATATACAGCCTTGACGTACTCCTTTTCCTATTTGAAACCAGTCTATTGTTTCATGTCCAGTTCTAACTGTTGCTTCCTGACCTGTATACAGGTTTCTAAAGAGGCAGGTCAGGGGATCTGGTATTCCCATCTCTTTCAGAATTTTCCACAGTTTATTGTGATCCACAGAGTCAAAGGCTTTGGCATAGTCAATAAAGCAGAAATAGATGGGGTTTTTTTTTTGGAACTCTCTTGCTTTTTCCATTATCCAGAAGATGTTAGCAATTTCATCTCTGGTTCCTCTGCCTTTTCTAAAACTAGCTTTAACATCAGGGAGTTCACGGTTCACGTATTGCTGAAGCCTGGCTTGGAGAATTTTGAGCATTACTTTACTAGCGTGTGAGATAAGTGCAATTGTGCAGTAGTTTGAGCATTGATTGGCATTGCCTTTCTTTGGGATGAAAACTGGAATGAAAACTGATCTTTTCCAGTCCTTGGCCACTGCTGAGTTTTCCAAATTTTCTGGCATATTGAGTGCAGCACTTTCTCAGCATCATCTTTCAGGATTTGAAATAGCTCAACTGGAATTCCATTACCTCCTCTAGCTTTGTTCTCAGTGATGCTTCCTAAGGCCCACTTGACTTCACATTCCAGGATATCTTGCTCTAGGTGAGTGATCACACCATTGTGATTATCTGGGTCTTTAAGCTCTTTTTTGTACAGTTCTTCTGTGTATTCTTGTATATCTTCTGCTTCTGTTAGGTCCATACCATTTCTGTCCTTTATCGAGCCCATCTTTGCCTGAAATGTTCTCTTGTTATCTTTAATTTTCTTGAAGAGATCTCTAGTCTTTCCCATTCTGTTCTTTTCCTCTATTTATTTGCATTGATTGTTGAGGAAGGCTTTTTTAAATCTCTCCTTGCTATTCATTGGAATTCTGCATTCTGATGCTGGTATCTTTTCTTTTCTCCTTTGCTTTTTGCTTCTCTTCTTTTCACAGCTCTTTTTAAGGCCTCCTCAGACTGCCATTTTGCTTTTTTGCAATTCTTTTCCATGGGGATGGTCTTGATCCTTGTCTCCTGTACAGTGTCATGAACCTCCATCCATAGTTCATCAGGCACTCTGTCTATCAGATCTAGTCCCTTAAATATATTTCTCACCTCCACTGTATAATCATAAGGGCCTTGATTTAGGTTATACCTAAAAGTGGTTTTTCCCCACTTTCTTCAATTTAAATCTGAATTTGGCAATAAGGAGTTCATGATCTGAGCCACAGTCAGCTCCCCATCTTGTTTTTGCTGACTGTACAGATCTTCTCCATCTTTGGCTATAAAGAATATAATCAATCTGATTTTGGTGTTGACCATCTGGTGATGTCCATGTGCAGTGTCTTCTCTTGTGTTGTTGGAAGAGGGTGTTTGCTATGACCATTGTGTTCTCTTGGCAAAACTCTATTAGTTTTTGCCCTGCTTCATTCCGTAGTCCAAGGCCAAATTTGCCTGTTACTCCTGGTGTTTCTTGACTTCCTACTTTTGCATTCCAGTCCCCTATAACGAAAAGGACATTGTTTTGGAGTGTTAGTTCTAAAAGGTGTTGTAGGTCTTCATAGAACCATTCAACTTCAGCTTCTTCAGCATTACTGGTTGTGGCATAGGCTTTGATTACTATGATATTGAATGGTTTGCCTTGGAAACGAACAGAGATCATCCTGTCGCTTTTGAGATTGCATCCAAGCACTGCATTTCAGACTCTTTTGTTGACCATGATGGCTACTCCATTTCTTCTAAGGGATTCCTGCCCACAGTAGTAGATATAATGGTCATCTGAGTTAAATTCACCCATTCCAGTCCATTTTAGTTTGCTGATTCCTAGAATGTTGATGTTCACTCTTGCCATCTCTTGTATGACCACTTCCAATTTACCTTGATTCATGGACCTAACGTTCCAGGTTCCTATGCAATATTGCTCTTTACAGCACTGAACCTTGCTTCTTTCACCAGTCCCATCCACAACTCAATAGACAATGCCTTTTGGTATTCAGAGGCCACTACATAAAATTTTGATTAAAAATGCATTTACTATTGCATAATTTGACTAAAGCTAATGCAGGCAATGCTAGTTCATATCCTGTTCATGGAATTAAGATCCCACATGCAGCATTGTTGTTGCTGTTTAGTCTCAGCCATGTCCAACACTTTACAAGTCCATAGACTACACTACACCAGGCTTCCCTATGCTTCACCATCTTTCGGAACATGCTCAAACTCAAGTCCATTGAGTCAGTGATGCAATCCAACCATCTCATCCTCTGTTGTCCCCTTTTTCTCCTGGCTTCCATCTTTCCCAGCATCAGGATCTTTTCTAATGAGTTGGCTTTTCATGTCAAGTGGCTAAAGTATTGGAGTTTCAGCATCAGTCCTTCTAATAAATATTCAGGACTGCTTTCATTTAGGATTGACTAGTTTGATCCCCTTGCAGTCCAAGGTACTCTCAAGAGTCTTCTCCAATACCACAGTTCAAAAGCATCAATTCTTCAGTGTTCAGCCTTCTTTATGGCCTAACTCTCACATCCATACATGACTACTGGAAAAACCATCAATTAAGTTTAGTTCAGTCACTCAGTTGTGTCTGATTCTTTGTGACCCCATGGACTGCAGAACTCCAGGCTTCCCTGTCCATCACCAACTCCTGAAGCTTGCTCAAACTCATGTCCATTGAGTCAGTGATGCTATTTAAATATTTCATCCTCTGCCACAGGCTTCTCTTTTGCTTTTAATCATTCCCTTCCCTGTTTGGCTGTCCACATCAGGTGGCCAAAGTATTGGAGCTTCAGGATTAATCCTTTCAGTGAATACTCAAGATTGATTTCCTTTAGGATTAAATGGCTTGATCTCCTTGCAACCCAAGGGATTCTCAAAAGGCTTCTCCATCACCACAACTTAAAAGCATCAGTTTTGGGGCACTCAACCTTCTTAATGGTCCAAATCACATTGGTAGAGTACCTGACTTCTGGTAAAACCATAGTTGTGATTATATGGACATTTGCCAGCAAAGTTATGTCTCTGCTCTCTAAATTTGTCATAGTTTTCCTTCCAAAGAGCAAGCATCTTTTAATTTCATGTCTGTAGTCACTGTTCACAGTGGCTTTAGAGCCTAAGAAATCAAAATCTGTCACTGCTTCCACTTTTTCCCCTTCAAGTTGCCGTGTAGTGATGGGACCAGAGGGGTTAGTGGTAAAGATTCTGCCTGACAATGCAGGAAACATAAAATATACTGGTTCAATACCTGAGTCAGGAATATCCCTTGGAGGAAGGCATATCAACTCACTCCAGTGTTCTTGTCTGGAAAAATCCCATGGACAGAGGAACCTGGTAGGCTATAGTCTATAGTTTCACAAAGAGTCAAACAGGACTGAAGTGACTTAGCATGCAGTCATGATGGGAACAAATGCCATGATCTTAATTTTTGAATATTGAACTTTAAGCTAATTTTTTCACTCTTTCACATTCATTAAGAGGCTCTTTAGTTCCTCTTCCCTTTCTACCACTAGAGTGATACCATTTGCATATCTGAGGTTGTTGACATTTCTCCCAGAAATCTTGATTCCATCTTGTGATTCATCCTACCCAGCATTTTGCATGATGAACTCTATATAGAAGTTAAATAAACAGTGTTAAAATATACAGCCTTCACATACTCCTTTCCCAATTTTGAGCCTGTCACTTGTTCCATGTCTGTTTTAAGTGCTGCTTTTTAACCTACATACGGGTTTCGTAGGGAACAGGTCTGGTGGTCTGGTGCTCCCATCTCATTAGGAATTTCCTACAGTTTTTTTGTGATCCACACTGTCAAAGACATTAGTGTAGTCAATGAAGAAGTAGATGCTAATTAGGAAATCCCTTTCCTTTTCCATAATCCAACGAATGTTGACAATTTGATCTCTGGTTCCTCTGCCTCTTCAAAATCCAGCTTGTACATCTGGAAATTCTCAATTCACATAATGCTGCAACCTATTTTGAAGGATTTTGAGCATAATCTTGCTGGCACATGAGCTGAGAAGAATGGTATGGTAGTTTGTACATTCTTTGGCATTGCCCTTTTTGGAGATTGGAATGAAAACTGACATTTTTCCAGTCCTGTGTCCACTTCTAAGTTTTCCAAATTTGCTAACATATTGACTGCAGCACTTTAACAGCATCTTCTTTTAAGATTTTTAAATAGCTCAACTAGAATTCCATCACCTCCACTAGCTTTTCTTTTATTGCAATGCTTCGTAAGGCCCACTTAACTTCACACTCCAGTATATCTGGTTCTAGGTGAGAGAGCACACCATAGTGGTTATTAGGGCAATTAAGATCTTTTCTGTATAGATTTTTGCTATCTTTTCTTAATGTATTCTGCTTCTGTTAGGTCCTTACTGTTTCTGCCCTTTATTGTACCCCTCCTTTCATGAAATGTTCCCTCGATCACTCTAATTTTCTTGAAGAGATTTCTAGTCTTTTCCATTTCATCCTTTTCATTGTTTCTTTGCATTGTTTGCTTAAGAATGCTTTTTTATTTCTACTTCTATTCTCTGGAACACTGCATTCAGTTGGGAGTATCTGTCCCCATCTCCTTTGCTTTTTACTTCTATTCTTTCCTCAGCTATTTGCAAAGTCTCCTCAGATAATTGCTTTGCCTTCTTGCATTTCTTTTTCTTTGTGATGGTTTTGGTCTCTTCCTCCTGTACACTGTCACAGACCTCCACCCATAGTTTTTCAGGTACACTGTCCACCAGATCTAATTCCTTGAATCTATTCGTCCTGTCACCTCCATTGTATAAGTCATTTGATTTAGGTCATACATCATGGCCTATTGGTTTTCCCTACTTTCTTCAGCTTAAGCCTGAATTTTACAATAATAGTTCCCAATCTGAGCCATAGTCAGTTCTAGATTTTGTTTCCTATGACTATATAGAGCTTATCCATCTTTGGCTACAAAGAACATAATCAATCTGATTTTGGTATTGGCCATCTGGTGATGTCCATGTGTAGAGTCATATCTTAGGTTGTTGGACAATGGTTTTGCTATGACCAGTCTGTTCTCTTGACAAAAGTTGGTTAGCATTTGTTCTCCTTCATTTTGTACTTCAAGTCTAAATTAGCCTGTTTGTAATTTTGGGTATTTCTTGACTTCCTACTTTTATATTCCAACCCCCTAAGAAGAAAAAGACATCTTTGTTGGTGTTAGTTCTAGAAGGTTTTGTATATATTATAGAACATGTCAACTTCATTTTCTTTGGTATCTCTTTTTAGGACATAGACTTGGATTACTGTGCTGTTGAATGGTTTTCCTTGGAAACAAACTGAGATTATTCTGTCACTCATGAGATTGCACTCAAATACTGCATTTTGGGCTTTTATGGACTGTGAAGGCTAATCCATTTCTTCTAAGGGATTGTCACCCACAGTAATAGATATAATGGTCATCTGAATTAAATTTTCCCATTCTCATCCATTTTAGTTCACTGATTCCCTAAGATATCAGTGTGCAATCTTGCCATCCCCTGCTTGACCAGGTCCAGTTGCCTTGATGCATA
The DNA here is from genome assembly GCF_001704415.2 of Capra hircus. Lineage (NCBI taxonomy): Eukaryota > Metazoa > Chordata > Mammalia > Artiodactyla > Bovidae > Capra > Capra hircus. The sequence continues at coordinate 33,118,674 of NC_030824.1, forward strand.
GACGTAACATTCCATCCTTACAGCACTGAACTTTACTTTCACTAAAAGACACATCCACAACTGAGCATCATTTCTGCTTTGGCCCAGCCCCTTCATTCTTTCTGGAACTATTAGTAATTGTCCTCTGCTCTTCCCCAGTAGCCTACTGTACACTTTCCTTCTGACTTTGGAGCTCATCCTCCAGTGTCATATCTTTTTGCCTTTTCATACTGTCCATGTGGTTCTCTAGGCAAGTATACTGGAGTGGTTTCCTTGTCCTTCTCCCCGTTACCATTTTGTCAGACTTCTTCACTATGACCCATCCATCTTGGTTTACCTTGTCAGGCATGGCTCATAACTTCATTGAGATGAGTCCCTTTGCCATGACAAGGCTGTGATCTATGAAGCGACGCAGGGGTCTTGGGGGTGGGGTAGGGTGGTTATTGCTCTTCATCCTGTTCACAGTGCTATTTGTCTTGCTGTTCACACTCCCTGCACTGTTCAGTGAACCCAGGTTAGGTGAGGTGCAAGCTAAGAGGATGGAGGAAGACACAAGAACCTATAGGAACTGCAGACTTCTCTTCTGGCTCTCACAGCAGCCATAGCAGTAGACATAACAACCTCTCTTCTATCTGACATAGCGAGCATAACTGTATTCTCTCCTGGCTGACACAGAAGCCATAGCAATATTTGTACTATATTCTCTCCCTTTATGGCTGACCCAATGGACACAGACATGACACAGCCGTGATTCCCTCCATTTCATAGATGGAGCTCACACATATGTGTACCGCACACAACCCACGAAGAAGTGAGTACCTAGTGACACACATGCTTAATGCTATAAATGATCTCAGCTGTTACATAGTCATTATTTACAAAATGTGGAGGGAGAGAGACCACACCATCTTGGTCAGTTTGCTATCTCCCCACAGGTGGAAAAATTATGAGACATTTTTAATAAAAATACAGCAGTGAATCTCCAGAAAATGCACTCTTTAGGTGCATGTCTTATAACTAAATGGAACAACAGACTGGTTCCAAATAGGAAAAGGAGTATGTCAAGGCTGTATATTGTCACCCTGCTTATTTAACTGATATGCCGAGTACATCATGAGAAACGCTGGGCTGGATTAAGCCCAAGCTGGAATCAAGATTGCTGGGAGAAATATCAATAACCTCAGATACACAGATAACACCATCCTTATGGCAGAAAGCAAAGAACTAAAGAGTCTCTTGATGAAAATGAAAGAGAAGAGTGAAAAAGTTGACTTAAAACTCAAAATTAAAAAGCTAAGATCATGGAATCCGTTCCCATCATTTTATGACAAACAGATGGGGAAATCATGGAAACAGTGAGAAACTTTATTTTGGGGGTCTCCAAAATCACCGCAGATGGTGATTGAAGCCAAGAAATTAAAAGACACTTACTCCTTGGAAGGAAAGTTATGGCCAACCTAGACAGCATATTAAAAAGCAGAGACATTACTTTGTCAACAAAGGTCCGTCTAGTTAAAGCTATGGTTTTCCATTAGTCATGTATGGGTGTGAGTTGGACTATAGAAAAAGCTGAATGCTGAAGAATTGATGCTTTTGAATTATGGTGTTGGAGAAGACTCTTGAGAGTCCCTTGGACTGCCAGGAGACCCAACAAGTCCATTCTAAAGGAGATCAGTTCTGGGTGTTCATAGGAAGGACTAATGTTGAAGCTGAAACTCCAATACTTTGTTTACCTGAAGAGAAGAGCTGACTCATTTGAAAAGACCCTGATGCTGTGAAACATTAAGGGCAGGAGGAGAAGGGGATGACAGAGGATGAGATGATTGGATGGCATCACTGACTCAATGGACATAGGTTTAGGTAGACTCCAGGAGTTGGTGATGGATAGGGAGGCCTGGTATGCTGAGGTTCATGGGGTCACAAAGAGTCAGACACAACTGAGCAACTGAACTGAACTGAACTTATAACTAAATAGGCAAACCAGAATTTCACAAAATTTGCAAGCTCGTCCAATGTGAGTCTTCAAACTCAGTATTTTCAGAAATTCTTTAGAAGCAACATATTCAAAAGCAAACAGATTGAACCAAGATCATTGAACAGTTGGGCTATATAGTGAACAGTTAACTTCTGCTTGAGATGTCAGACCAAGACATCTGTGTAGCTCATGGGTTTTTTTTTTTTTTTTTTTTTTTGCATTTGCTTGCATTTCTTATAGACACCTCTTTGTATTCTATTCATAGTTATCCTTTTTTTCCCCTTTACACTTTATTAAAAACATTAATTCAGAATACACTAATTTTAAAGCCATTCAAGGATTGTTTGAAACAATAGCAGCTGCTCTTAATCTTTCAAACTGTTAGACATAACATCTATCATTTAATGTTCATGATAAAAAAAAAAAACAGAAAATTCTGCTCTCATTAATTAATAACCATAGGGAATCACAAACTTGCAATTAACTTTTGTACCTACCTAGACAAATGAACTTGGACAATTCAACCAGGGAAGTTGTTGCTGCCCCACTCTTTCAGAAAAAGAATTAAATTACTATTATCTATCAATCAGACCCTAGATTATCCTAAATTTAGTTCAGCAAACTTTGCAGTGGGATGCATCAATTACTGTGCTGTGCTGTGCTTAGTTGCTTAGTCATGTCTGGCTCTTTGCAACCCCAAGGACTGTAGCCCCCTAGGCTCCTCTGTCCATGGGCAATCTCCAGGCAAGAATACTGGAGTGGGTTGCCATACCCTCCTCCAGGGGATCTTCCCAACCCAGGAATTGAACCTAGGTCTCCAGCATTGCAAGTGGATCCTTTATCATTTGAGCCAGCAGGGAAGCCCAAGAATACTTGAGAGAGTAATCTGTCCCTTCTCCAGGGAAATTCCTGACCCAGAAATCAAATCAGGGTCTGCTGCATTGCAGGTGGTTTCTTTACCAGTTGATCTACCAGGGAAGCCTGCATCAGTTACTACCTCTTTTTTTTTTAATAGCACATAGTCAATATTTTTTATTTTTTTAATTTTTTAAATATAAATTTACTTATTTTAATTGAAATCTAATTATTTTACAATGTTGGGTTGGTTTTGCCACACATCTTTTTTTTTTATTTCATATTGATTCAATATATAACCTAGCTAATATAGGACCTTGGTTTAGACCTCAAGTCATGAGTTTTGCCTTTTGCCTGGATCTCCATGTATCTCTTCATGTGCAAACTACTTTCTTTGTGATCAGGCTTGATCTTGTATATGTCAGATTAAAACTTCATACCATTTAGGAACAGTAATCTGAAATATCATATATATATATATATATATATATAGTTAGAGTTTCTTTTATAACCAGAGTTTCTGTATATATGATATAGCAGCTTTAATTCTATAAATCAAGTAGGCTGGAAATCAATCTGAGATACAAACGTCAAAAGAGTGTCACGTTAAATTTTTAGGTACAGTATGTGGGTAATTGCTCATTTCTATAATCAATCAGAATTGTGATTTAGACACACATAGAAACAGTGCAAGAATCTCATCACTAACCTTCACAGAAACTGTTAATAATACAATCTCTGCCATAGATGGAATATAGATCAACATGGGAGACAATTACATCATTCTTTGGAACAAAAGTATCTTTCCAGGAATATTCCTTTTTTTTTTTTTTTTTTTGGTCACAGAAGTCATGATGCTAGAGCCCTGAATTCTATGCTTCTATGCTTCTGCTCTCTGGCTGGATGATTTCAATGACAAAAATGTTCAAGAAGGTGACAGCATACACTTGGATGCAGAGCCAACTGGACCACCCCCAAGTAGTGAACAACTGAATTTCTAGCCTTCTTTGAATTGGTCAAATATGATCAAGAGATTGGCCAAAAGGCAGACTGAGAGTCTGAGTACACTAGCAGGAAATAGCCAGATCTTGCATAGAAGAACTCAGACCCACAACTTCTGCAGCAAACATTCCAGGAGCCAATCCACAACCTTTATAGATGGCATCTCAAAACAGTCAAGACTTATCCATTGACTGCTGGCTTTTCTATATTTTTACCCATTTAAAGTGAAAATGAAATATGCTCCTAAACTATGTAACCCAATCAAGGCTCAGAGTCTTGTTTCTAGATAGCTGGCCTCCAGCTTTCCTACACCAAAAATTTTCAATCAGAATACACCTAAACTGACCCTTTTATGTACTGTAAAACATTCTCACTTCAGCTTGTCTTTGGGTCTCTTCAAAATACAAATGACTCACCCTTCTGAAATTCATAAATGGCCTCCATTCTCACTTGGGTTGTTTTATTTCTCTACATATATGTACATACATAAAAAGATGGAAATACCAGACCACTTTACCTGTCTCCTATGAAGCCTGTATGCAGGTCAAGAAGCAGCAGTTAGAACCAGACATGGACAAAGGACTGGTTTCAAATTGGATTAGGGTAAGTCAAGGCTGTATATTGTCAACCTGATTATTTAATTTATATGCAGAGTACATCATAAGAAATGTCAGGCTGGACGAAGAAAAAGAAGTTGAAATCAAGATTTCCAGGAGGATATCAATAACTTCAGATATGCAAATGACCCTACCCTAATGGCAGAAAAAAAAGAGGAACTAAAGAGCCTCTTGATGAAGTTGAAAGAAGAGAGTGAAAAACCTGACTTAAAACTCAACATTCAAAAACAAAAACTAAGATCATGGCATCTGGTCCCATCACTTCATGGCAAGTAGATGGGGAAACAATGGAAACAGTGACAGACTTTATTTTCTTGGGCTCCAAAATCACTGCAGATGGTGACTGCAGCTACAAAATTAAAAGATGCGTTCTCCTTGGAAGGAAAGTTATGACCAACCTAGATAGCATATTCAAAAGCAGAAACATTACTTTGCCAACAAAGGTCCATCTAGTCAAGTCTAAGGTTTTTCCAGTGGTCATGTATGGATGTGAGAGATGAACTATAAAGAAGGCTGAGCAAAAAAGAATTGATGCTTTTGAACTGTGGTGCTGGAGAGGACTCTTGAGGATCTCTTGAACAGCAAGGAGATAAAACCAATCAATCCTAAAGGAAATCAACCCCGAATATTCATTGGAAGGACTGAGCTGAAGCTGAAGCTCCAATCCTTGGTGCTGATTTGGCCACCTGTTGTGAAGAGCTGACTCTGGAAAAAAAGTTAGGATGTCAAAGGTTGAAAGCAGGAGGAGAAGGGGACAATAGAGGATGAGATGATTGGATGGCATCACTAAATGAATCAATGGATATGAGTTTGAGTAAGCTTTGGGAGGTGGTGAAGGACAGGAAAGCCTTGCATGCTGCAATTCATGGGATCACAATGAGTTAGAAATGACTGAAACACTGAATAACTATATATAGTGTGTGTGTGTGTGTGCTTAAATACATATATATATACATATATATATATCGAAACATCAAAATGTTTTGCAAATCTAGAGTAATCAAAAGCATTGTGTTAACAGTGTATAGGGGCATACAAGTTAATAGAGAAGAACAAATTCAGAAATGTCAAAAGTGATCCTTCAAAAATATAGTCAACTAATGTTTGACCATGAAGCCAAAGCATTTAATGGATAAGGAAATTTGTTTTCAATAATAGTGCAGTTGTTTATTTCTCAGTCGTGTATGACTTTTTGCAAACCCATTGACTGTAGCACGCCAGACTTCCTTGTCCTTCAATATCTCACACAGTGCTATGAATCAACTATACTTCTATTCAAAAAATTCCATGTATCTGTATGTCTATATAGATAGATTATTTATATATAAATTAAACTTTGGGGACTAGATAGATGATAGCTAGCTTAATAGATATATACCTTTATATATATATACATTTGTAATAAATATATAGATACATCTATATGTATACACAAATATGCAAGTGTAAAATACATTAGAAATATTGTATAATATAGTATGTATTCAGTTCAGTTCAGTCACTCAGTCGTGTCCGACTCTTTGCGACCCCATGAATCGCAGCACGCTAGGCCTCCCTGTCCATCACCAACTCCCGGAGTTCACTCAGACTCACGTCCATGGAGTCGGTGATGCCATCCAGTCATCTCATCCTCTGTCGTCCCCTTCTCCTCCTGCCCCCAATCCCTCCCAGCGTCAGAGTCTTTTCCAATGAGTCAACTCTTCACATGAGGTGGCCAAAGTACTGGAGTTTCAGCTTCAGCATCATTCCTTCCAAAGAAATCCCAGGGTTGATCTCCTTCAGAATGGACTGGTTGGATCTCCTTGCAGTCCAAGGAACTCTCAAGAGTCTTCTCCAACACCACAGTTCAAAAGCATCAATTCTTCAGCGCACAGCCTTCTTCACAGTCCACCTCTCACATCCATACGTGACCACAGGAAAAACCATAGCCTTGACTAGACGCACCTTTGTTGCCAAACTAATGTCTCCGCTTTTGAATATACTATCTAGGTTGGTCATAACTTTTCTTCCCAGGAGTAAGCGTCTTTTAATTTCATGGCTGCAACCACCATCTGCAGTGACTTGGGAGCCCCCCAAAATAAAGTCTGATACTGTTTCCACTGTTTCCCCATCTATTTCCCATGAAGTGATGGGACCGGATGCCATGATCTTCATTTTCTGAATTTTGAGCTTTAAGCCAACTTGTTCACTCTCCACTTTCACTTTCATCAAGAGGCTTTTTAGTTAGAAAGGTATAAATGTATATATACAAATACTATATTAAACAATACTTCTAATATACTATATGCATGTATATTGGTATATACATATATATGTATCTATGTATTTATTATAAACATATATCTATATATAAAGATATCTATCTATTAAGCTAGCTATCATCTATCTACTCGCCACTATTTCAGAGTTTAATTTATATGCATATATAAAACCTATATATATAAATTAGCTGATTCATTGTGTTGTGTTGGATACTTAAGGACAGGAAAGGTTGGCATGCTGCAGTCCATGGGGTCTCAAAGAGTCAGAGATGACAGAGGAACTGAACAACAACAGCCAAATTATTGAAAACAACTTTCTTTCTTTATCCATTAAATACTTTGGCCTCATGGTCAAAAGTCAGTTGACTATATCTGTGAAGGACCACTTTTGAAATTTCTAAATTTGTTCTTCTCTGTTAACTTGTATACCTGCTCATATGCTAATAACACAATGTCCTGTTTACTCTAAATTTGCAGAATGTTTTGAAATAAGCTAAAAGGTTTTGCAAATTTGTATATCATTTAAAACATTATTGCTACTCTAAGGTCTTTGCATATTTTAAGTTGAGCATATCATCGTAATTTAAGGAGTTTCAATAATTTGCATTAAATACAAATTAAGGAATAAGTGGCATTTTAATCTATAGTTTTTTAATCATATAACATTGTATATCTATTTTATTTTTGTGTGTTTCTTTTATTTTTCACTGTTATTTTTCTTCAAGTTTTGTAGTAGAAGATTTGCCTATCTTTATTAAATCAATCATTTCTTTTGTTATGATTTTAATAACATCACAGATAATATTTGAACATTGCAGTTCCAGTTGTTTAATGATAGTACATATGAACAAATTTTAATTTCATGTAATGATTTGGTACCCTGTAATTTCTATATTGATATATTTATTCTAGCAAAAAATCTTTATAGAGCATTTAGGAGTTTCTACTTACTATCTAATGTGGCAGAAGATGATATGGATAGATAGCATCACTGACTCAGAAAATAACTGGAGCAAACTCCAGGAGATACTGGAGTACAGAGGAGCCTGGAGTGTTTCACTCCATGGGGTCGCAAAGAGTCAGAACAACAATATGTACTATCATACTGAGAGCAAACAGCATTTGTATTCTTTTCTTTATAAACATTGTACTATGTATTCCTTTAGCATTTTTCTTACTGTACTGAACATGACGTCCAAATTGCACATAAATAGTAGTGCTAAGTATGAACATCATTGCATTCCTTTCCTTTATATAAGTTCAGTTCAGTGCAGTCACTCAGTTGTGTCTGCCTCTTTGTGATGGCATGGATTGCAGCACATCAGGCCTCCATATACAATATCAACTCCCAGAGATTACTCAACTCATGTCCATTGAGTCGGTGATGCCATCCAACTATTTCATCCTCTGTCATCCCCTTTTCCTCCTGCCCTCAATCTTTCCCAGCATCATGGTCTCTTCAAATGAATCAGTTCTTTGCATCAGGTGGCCAAAGTATTGGAGTTTCAGCTTCAGCATCACTCTGTCCAATGAATATTCAGGACTGATATCCTTTAGAATGGGCTGGTTGGCTTTTCTTGCAGCCCAAGGTACTCTCAGGAGTGTTCATCAACACCACAATTAAAAGCATCAATATTTGGTGCTCAGTTTTCTTTACAGTCCAACTCTCACACCCATACATGACTACTGGAAAAAATATAGCCTTGACTAGATGGACCTTTGTTGGCAAAGTAATGTCTCTGCTTTTTAATATGATGTCTAGGTTGGTCATAACTTTCCTTCCAAGGAGGAAGGGTCTTTTAATTTCATGGCTGCAATCACCATCTGCAGTAACTTTGGAGCCCTGCAAAAATAATCTGTCACTGTTTTCACTGTTTCCCCATCTTTTTGCCATGAAGTGATGGGACCAGATACCATCAACTTAGTTTTCTGAATGTTGAGTTTTAAGCAGACATTTTCACTGTCCTCTTTCACTTTCATCAAGAGGCTCTTTAGTTCTTTTTCACTTTATGCCATAAGGATGGTATCATTTGCATATCTGAGGTTACTGATATTTCTCCCTGCAATCTTGTTTTCAGCTTGTGCTTCATCCAGCCCAGCATTTCTCATGATGTACTCTGAATATAAGTAAATAATCATGGTAACACTATACAGTCTTGATGTACTCCTTTTCCTATTTGGAACCAGTCTTGTTCCATGTCCAGTTCTAACTGTTGCTTCCTGACCTGCATACAGATTTCTCAAGAGGCAAGTCAGGTGGTCTGGTATTCCCATCTCTTGAAGAATTTTCCAGTTTGTGGTGATCCACACAGTCAAAGGATTTGACAAAGTCAATAAAGCAGAAATAGATGTTTTTCTGACACTCTCTTACTTTTTCAATAATCTAACAGACATTGGCAATTTGATCTCTGGTTCCTCTGCCTTTTTTGAAACCAGCTTGAACATCTGGAAGTTCATGGTTCATGTATTATTGAAGTCAGGATTGGAGAATTTTGAGCATTACTTTACTAGCATGTGAGATGAGTGCAATTGTGCAGTAGTTTGAACATTCTTTGACATTGCCTTTCTTTGGGCTTGGAATGAAAACTGACCTTTTCATGTCCTGTAGCCACTGCTGAGTTTTACAAATTTGCCGGAATATTGAGGCCAACACTTCCGCAACATCATATTTTAGGATTTGAAATCACTTACCTGAATTCCTTCACTTCCACCACCTTTGGTCATAGTGATGCTTCTTAAGGCCCACTTGACTATGCATTTCATGATGCCTGGTCCTAGGTGAGTGATCATAGGATTGTGATTATCCGGGTTGTGAACATTTTTTTTTGTTTTTTGGTATAGTTCTTCTGTGTATTTGTATAGTTCTTCTTGCCACCTCTTCTTAACATCTTCTGCTTCTGTTAGGTCCATACCTTTTCTGTCCTTTATTGAGCCCATCTTTGCATGAAATTTTCCCTTGGTATCTCTAATTCTCTTGAAGAGATCTCTAGTCTTTCCCATTCTACTCTTTTCCTCTATTTCTTTGCACTGATCACTGAGGAAGCCTTTATTATTTCTCCTTGCTGTTTTTTGGAACTCTACATTCAAATGGGTGTATCTTTCCTTTTCATCTTTGCTTTTCATTTCTCTTCTTTTCACAGCCATTTTTAAGGACTCCTCAGACAGCTATTTTTCTTTTTGGCATTTATTCTTCTTGGGGATGGTCTTGATCACTGCCTACTGGGCAATGTCAGGAACCTCCATCCATAGTTCTTCAGACACTTTGTCTATCAGAGCTAATCCCTTGAATCTGTTTGTTGCTTCCACTATATAATCCTAAGGGATTTGATTTAGGTTATACCTGTATGATCTCATGGTTTTTCCTACTTTCTTTAATATAAGTCTGAATTTGGCAAAAAGGAATTCATAATCTGAGCCTCAGTCAGCTCTCAGGCTTGTTTTTGCTGACTGTATAGAGCTTCTCCATCTTTGGTTGCAAAGAATATAATCAATCTGATCTTGGTGATGTCCATGTGTAGAATCTTCTCTTGTGTTGTTGGAAGAGGGTGTTTGCTATGACTAGTGTGTTTTCTTGGCAAAGCTCTATTAATCTTTGCCTCGCTTCATTCTGTACTCCAAGGCCAAATTTGCCTGTTACTCCAGGTGTTTCTTGTCTTCCTACTTTTGCATTCCAGTCCCTTGTGATGAAAAGGACATCTTTTGGGGGTGTTAGTTCTAGAAGGTCTTGTATGTCTTCATAGAACCACTCAACTTCAGCTTCTTCAGCATTACTGATTGGGGCATAGACTCTGATTACCATAATATTTAATGATTTGCCTTGGAAATGAACAGAGATCATTCTATCATTTTTGAGATTGCATCCAAGAATTATATTTCTGACTCTTTTGTTGACTATGATGGCTACTCCACTTTTTCTAAGGGATTCTTGCCCATAGTAGTAGATACAATGGTCATCTGAGTTAAATTCACCCATAGAAGGTGATGGAACCCCACTCCAGTACTCTTGCCTGGAAAATCCCATGGATGGATGAACTGATAGGCTGCAGTCCATGGGGTCGCTAGGAGTCAGACACAATTGAGTGACTTCACTTTTACTTTTCACTTTCATGCATTGAAGAAAGACATGGCAACCCACTCCAGTGTTCTTGCCTGGAGAATCCCAGGGACAGGGGAGCCTGGTGGGCTGCTGTCTATGGGGTTGCACAGAGTCGGACATGACTGAAATGACTTAGCAGCAGCAGCAGCAGCAGCAAGGGACTAAAATGAACTGGAGTGGTGGCTTCATGGTGGTGGAGTGTCTGTGAGGAAATACCCCACATCCACCAAGGTCAGGAGTGGTGGCTGTGCTTTAATGGAGCGGCCATGAGGAGATACCCCACACCAAGGTCAGGAGCAGCAGCTGCACTTCTCTGAAATGGCTGTGAGGAAATACCCCACAGCCAAGGCCAGAAAAACCCTAGCAAGATGGCAAGTGCTGGAGCGGCAGCTGTGAAGAGATAGCCCATGCCCAAGTGCAAAGGAGAAGCCCCATCAAGATGGTAGGAAGGGCAAATTCCTATTTAGAATCAAACCTCATTCCCACCAGAGATGCTCGGAGGGCTCAAACAAACCTTGTGCACATCAGAACCCAGGGACTTCACAGAGGCTGAAACAGAATTGTGTTTGAGCATCTCCTGTGGAGGTACAGGTCAGCAGTAGACTGCCACAGGGACAGGGGCTCTGGGTGCAGCAGACTTGGGTATTGCATAAGCCCTCTTGGATGAGGTCGACATTAACCCCATCATAGAGCTGCCAGAACTTACACAGGACTGGTAAATAGACTCTTGGAGGGCACAAACAGAAACTTGTCTGCACCAAGACCCAGGAGGAAGGAGCAGTGACCCAAAAGAGACTGACCCAGACTTGCCCAGTAGCGTCCAGGAGTCTCCAGCGGAGGCGTGGGTTGGTGGGGGCCTGCTGCAGGGTTGGGGGCAGTGAGTGTAGCAGTATATGCATGGGATCTTTGAAGGAGGTCACCATTATCTTCATTACCTCCATTTTAGTTTGGTTCTAAGTAAATAGCAGGGAGGGAACACCGCTCCACCCATCAACAGAAAATTGGATTAAAGGTTTACTGAACATGGCCAGTTTTTCCCTCAGTTAGTCTCTTCCTTCAGGAAGTTTCCATAAGCCTCTTATCCTTCTCTATCAGAGGACAGACAGACTGAAAACCACAATCACAGAAAAATAACCAATCTGATCACATGGACCACTGCCTTGTCTAACTCAATGAAACTATGAGCCATGCTGTGTAGGGCCACCCAAAACGGATGGGTCATAGTAGAGAGTTCTGACAAAACATGGTCCACTGGAGAAGGGAATGGCAAACCACTTCAGTATTCTTGCCTTGAGAACCCCATGAACAGTATGAAAAGGCAAAAAGATAGGATACTGAAAGATGAACTCCCCAAGTTGGTAGGTGCCCAATATGCTACAGGAGATAAGTAGGGAAATAACTTCAGAAGGAATGAAGAGATGGAGCCAAAGCAAAAACAACACCCAGCTTTGGATGTTACTGGTCATAGAAGCAAAGTTTGATGCTGTAAAGAGCAGTATTGCAAAGGAACCTGGAATCACTGTTAAGTATAATGCTGCTTTTTTAGTGAATGCGTTTGTCAATTTGAGATCTCTGAGAGCAGAAGTTAATCAAGATTAGATGTGGAAGAGATTTATTCAGAGAAAGCTTTGTGACTGACCTATCCTTGAATCTTCATGTGTGCATGCTAAGTCACTTCAGTCTTGTCTGACCCTTTGAGACACCATAGACTGTAGCCCATCAGGCTCTTCTGTATGGGATTCTCCAAGCAAGAATACTGGAGTGAGTTGTCATTTCCTTCTCCAGAATATTCACAGAAAGGGTTTAAATTTTAATCCAGTAAAGTCTTTGGCTTGTACCAAAATTATTCACATGCTAGCCATCATTTGTCTTTCTTGCTTGATCAGCATTATAATATCATTACAATTAATTAAGCTAATGTTTTGTGAAATATGCAGACAAGGTTTCCATTAGACTGTCTTATGAAAAAGGGCTGGAAAATAAACATAGCCCTAGGACAAAAGAGTTCCAGAAAAAAACATCTCTTTCTGCTTTATTGACTATGCCAAAGCCTTTGACTGTGTGGATCACAATCAACTGTGGAAAATTCTGAAAGAGATGGGAATACCAGACCACCTGACTTTCCTCTAGAGAAACCTGTATGCAGGTCAGGAAGCAACAGTTAGAACTGGACATGGAACAACAGACTGGTTCCAAATAGGAAAAGGAGTACGTCAAGGCTGTATATTGTCACTCTGCTTATTTAACTTTTATTCAGAGTGCATCATGAGAAATGCTGGACTGGAAGAAACACAAGCTGGAATTAAGATTGTTGGGACAAATATCAATAACCTCAGATATGCAGATGACACCACCCTTATGGCAGAAAGTGAAGAGGAACTAAAAAGCCTCTTGATGAAAGTGAAAGAGGAGAGTGAAAAAGTTGGCTTAAAGCTCAATATTCAGAAAATGAAGATCATGGCATCTGGTCCCATCACCCCATGGGAAATAGAGGGGGAAACAGTGGAAATGTCAGACTTTATTTTCTTGGGCTCCAAAATCATGGTGACTGCAGCCATGAAATTAAAAGACGCTTGCTCCTTGGAAGAAAAGTTATGACCAACCTAGATAGCATATTCAAAAGCAGTGACATTATATGGCTGACAAAGGTCCGTCTAGTCAGTGCTATGGTTTTTCCTCTGATCATGTATGGATGTGAGAGTTGGACTGTGAAGAAGGCTGAGCACTGAAGAATTGATGCTTTTGAACTGTGGTGTTGGAGAAGACTCTTGAGAGTCCCTTGGACTGCAGGGAGATCCAACCAGTCCATTCTGAAGGAGATCAGCCCTGGGATTTCTTTGGAAGGAATGATGCTAAAGCTGAAACTTTGGCCACCTCATGCGAAGAGTTGACTCATTGGAAAAGACTCTGATGCTGGGAGGGATTGGGGGCAGGAGGAGAAGGGGACAACAGAGGATGAGATGGCTGGAAAGCATCACTGACTTGCTGGACGTGAGTCTGAGTGAACTCTGGGAGATGGTGATGGACAGGGAGGCCTGGCATGCTGCAATTCATGGGGTCGCAAAGAGTCAGACATGACTGAGCAACTGAACTGAACTGAGGACAAGACTCTAAGTGAATATCATTGTAGGTTTCATGTAATATGAATTTTTTTTTTAATGAAGACTAGTGGATATTGAAACCTTTCAAATAGCTGTGAAAAGAAGAGAAGTGAAAAGCAAAGGAGAAAAGGAAAGATATAAGCATCTGAATGCAGAGTTCCAAAGAATAGAAAGGAGAGATAAGAAAGCCTTCCTCAGTGATCAATGCAAAGAAATAGAGGGAAACAACAGAATGGGAACAACTAAAGATCTCTTCAAGAAAATTAGAGATACCAAGGTAATATTTTATGCAAAAGTGGGCTCGATAAAGGACAGAAATGGTATGGACCTAACAGAAGCAGAAAATATTAAGAAGAGGTGGCAAGAAGACACAGAAGAACTGCATAAAAAAGATCTTCACCATCAAGATATTCGTGATGGTGTGATCACTCACCTAGAGCCAGACATCCTGGAATGTGAAGTCAAGTGGGCCTTGGAAAGCATCACTACAAAACAGGCCAGTGGAGGTAATGGAATTCCATTTGAGGTATTTTAAATCCTGAAAGAGGATGCTGCAAAAGTGCTGCAGTCAATGTGCCAGCAAATTTGGAAAACTCAGCAGTGGCCACAGGACTGGAAAAGGTCTGTTTTCATTCCAATCCCAAAGAAAGGCAATGAAAAGAAGGCTCAAACTACCGCACAATGACACTCATCTCACACGCTAGCAAAGGAATGCTCAAAATTCTCCAAGGCAGGCTTCAGCAATACGTGAACCGTGAACTTCCTGATGTTCAAGCTGGTTTCAGAAAAGGCAGAGAAACCAGAGATCAAATTGCCAACATCCGCTAGATCATGGAAAAAGCAAGAGAGTTCCAGAAAAACCTCTATTTCTGCTTTATTGACTATGCCAAAGCCTTGGACTGTGTGGATCACAATAAACTGTGGAAAATTCTGAAAGAGATGAGAATACCAGACCACCTGACCTGCCTCTTGAGAAACCTATATGCAAGTCAGAAAGCAACAGTTAGAGCTGGATATGGAAGAACACACTGGTTCCAAATAGGAAAGGAGTACATCAAGGCTGTATATTGTCACCCTGCTTAGTTAACTTATATGCAGAGTACATCATGAGAAACGCTGGGCTGGAAAAAGCACAAGCTGGAATCAAGATTGCTGGGAGAAATATCAATAACCTCAGATACGCAGATGACACCACCCTTATGGCAGAAAGTAAAGAGGAACTAAAAAGCCTCTTGATGAAAGTGAAAGAGGAGAGTGAAAAACTTGGCTTAAAGCTCAACATTCAGAAAATGAAGATCATGGCATCTGGTCCCATCACTTCATGGGAAATAAATGGGGAAACAGTGGAAACCATGTCAGACTTTATTTCTCAGGGCTCCAAAATCACTGCAGATGATGATTGCATCCATGAAATTAAAAGATGCTTACTCCTTGGAAGGAAAGTTATGACCAACCTAGATAGCATATTCAAAAGCAAAGACTACTTTGCCAACAAAGGTCTGTCTAGTCAAGGCTATGGTTTTTCCAGTGGTCACATATGGATGTGAGAGTTGGACTGTGAAGAAAACTGAGCACTGAAGAATTGATGCTTTTGAACTGTAGTGTTGGAGAAGACTTTTTAGATTCCCTTGGACTGCATGGAGATCCAATCAGTCCATCCTAAAGCAGATCAGTCCTTGGTGTTCTTTGGAGGGAATGATGCTAAAGCTGAAACTCCAGTACTTTGGCCACCTCATGCGAAGAGTTGACTCATTGGAAAAGACTCTGATGCTGGGAGGGATTGGGGGCAGGAGGAGAAGGGGACGACAGAGGATGAGATGGCTGGATGGCATCACTGACTTGATGTACATGAGTTTGAGTGAACTCTGGAAGTTGATGATGGAGAGGAAGGCCTGGCCTGCTGCAATTCATGGGGTTGCAAAGAGTCGGACACTACTGAACGACTGAACTGAACTGAACTACAGGTATACAACAGTTATTCATCTTTAAAAAGAAAAATCATACCTATTTATAGTTATTTAAAAATATTGGTTATATTCCCTGTACTGTACAATATAGTCTACTAGCTTATTTTATATATAATAATTTGTACCTCTTAATATACCTCTACCTTGCCCCTCCCACATCCTTCCCCCTGCTGGTAACCACTAGTTTGTCTTCTGTATCTGAAAGAAATTAAGGAACAACCCTATTTAATATTATTGAAAAGACGTTAAAATATCCAGGAATATACTTACCAAAGATGGTAAAAGATCTGTGCTTGGAAAACTCTAAGATACTGATTAAGGAAATCGAAGATAATGAAAACAAATGAGAAGGTACACTGTGTTCTTTGATTGGAAAAAATAACATTATTGAAATGACCATACTACCCAAGGTAGTCTACAGATTCAATGCAATTCTTATCAAAATGCTAAGAGTATTTTTCACAGAACTAGAACAAAGCATTTTAAAATAGTAATGCTATACCAAAGACCCAGAATAACCAAAAGAATCTTGAGAAAGACGAGCAAAGCTGGAGAAATTATGCTCCCTGTCTTCAGACTATAGTATTAACTGATTTTTACACTTTTTTTCTAATCATATAAAATAATGCTTTTGGAAACCAGTGCCTATGTGTCATGCATGTAAAGTCTTTTTAATCAACTCTAGCCGTGATATCACATTCAGTACAGCAGCTCTAATTGCAGCTACTACTGCATGAGCTGACACTAGCCTACAGAAATTCCATAAATTCATCCTCTACTTAAAGGACCAAATTGCAGAATTAAATACAATGATAGGAGCCACCATGCCTGCATCACTTAGCCTTATACAGATGGCACTAATCACATTCCTGTCCCAGAAGGCAATATCATTTTTTTTTTTTTAATTTACTACCTTGACCAAAGCAGAAGGCAGTGTCAGAGATTTCCACTTGTCCTTTTGTACTATGTACTTTATACTTTTGCATCAAGGACCCAACTTAGAGGTTACTCCAACCAGGGCATGTGCCTTGGCTTAGTATTTACGTGTCTTTGGAATTCTAAGATCCTATCAAATCCTGAATTTGCTCTTTAGCTGTGACCTCTTTCCCAATAAAGGAGATAAAGGTGTGTGTGTGTTTGTTTGTTTGTTTTTTAATGCAAGATAATCTGTTTAACTTCTGAACTTAGGTTTTAATTTTTTCCCCCCAGTTTCACTCTATTCCCTGTAGGACATTGATGCAAATTAGTAACAATCAGTCCATTCTACTGCCATTGTAAGCACTGAAGTCTTTCCATATGACTGAAATATTTAAAATTTCCTGTTATTAAAGTTATTTTTCCAGAACAGTTTCCCTGCTTATTGAAGGTGACCTCTTTAGCAAGCACCTTGCCATTTTGTTCCAACATCTATGCCCCACTAACCCCTCAGATCTTATACTTATTGGTGAATAAGCCAGTCTCTAAACCTACTGAACAACTGCTTTCTAGGGCTCTTCTGGTACCATCTGTGTAGTATGTTTTGGTTCTCAAAGCAGATGGTGAATGAGATTAGACATAAAAGGGATTAATAGGGGAAGTGCTTGTGAATGAAAAAGAAAGAAAGTATTTGAGTAGGCAGGGAGGAACTTGAGACTATGATGTAGATCTGATACCTATACAAGGAGGAAAAAAATGAAAAAAAGAAAAGGAAAAAATTCATACTGAGAGCAGTTCTGAAGAAGTTTGGACCACTTCAGTAGAGAGTCCATTAGTAGAAATTAGCTTTACTCAGGAGTGAGCAACTTTTAATTCCCTTTTCATTACCTGGACAATCCATCATAAATGAAGCAGAATTTTACTTATAAGAAACTTGGCACCATTTAATAGGTGCTTCAACATATGGAGCAAAAAATACATCTAATTGTAAGGAAAGGCAATTAATAAACACACACATAAAACCCAAATGAATGACTCTAAAGAACAAAAGAGGTTGCTATGAATTTAATTTGTGTATGTCCTCCCCAAACTCTTAGGTTAAAGCCTGACCCAATGTGATGATATTTGGAAGTGGAGCCCTTGGCTTTTGAAGATGGAGCCCTCATGAACTAGGTTAGTGGCCCTTATAAAAGAGAACCCCAGAGGGCTCCTTTGCCTCTTCTGTCACACAAGACTCGGTGAGAAGATGACTGTCTATGAATCAGGAAGAGGGCATTTATTAGGTCTGCCAGATTATTGATCTTGGACTTCTCATCTTCCAGAACTGTGAGAAATAGAAGTTTGCTGTTGAAGCCATTCAGTATATATTTCTGTTACAGCAGCCCTGATGGTCTGACAGGAAATTTTCACATATGATTTATGTAATCATTCAACTGGAAATTTTAGAAAAAGAACTCTTCTCTAATTTACTGTTAGTTTAGTGATATAGATTAAATTTTTTTAAAGAAACTATTTTTGGTTGCACTGGCTTCGTTCCTGCTCAGGCTTTCTCTGGTTGTGGCAAGTGGAGGCTGTTTGTTGCTTCATTGTGGTGTTCTGAGCTTCTCATTGTGGTATCTTCTCTTGTAATAGAGCACAGGCTGCAGGCTTGTGGGCTTCAGTAACTGCAGCAGGTGAACTCAGTAGTTGCAGATCACAGGCTCTAAAGTGAGCGCTGTATAGTTGCAGCGCTTGGGCTTTGTTGCTTCACACATATGAGATCTTCCCAGACATGGGACCAAGCCTGTGTCCCCTGTATTGGTAGGCAGACTTTTATCCACTATAATACCAGAGAGTCCCAGTTATGCTTTCAATTATTTTTCACATCTTTATCTTTTTGTCTGTTTTATATAACTCAGGTCCTCATGACCTCTTTTCAGTACCAGTCCAATGAATAATGACGTGTTCTGATTCTTCCTACACTTTATTCTGTCTCCACAATGCAAGCAACAATTTAGTTAAAAACTTACGATGCTGATCCCTTTTCAACTATCCACAATTCCTTATGTCTTTCAGAATCAAATTCCAAACTATTACATTCGAGTTGGTTTATGACCTAGCTCCTGTCTAATTATATCTCAATAAGAAACTTACTAAACTATTTGCAAATGCTCGTGTATTCCTGGGCATGGCTTGCTTTCATGCCTCTCTACAAACTTCATATTCTGCCAGGAGTGCTCATCCTCCACTCCTCCACCTCCAACCCCAATTCATCACCAGACTGACTCCTACTGACTCAACTATATGAGGCTCAGGCATCTCTGAACTTCCTTCAAAGATGAACTGTTCCCACACATTTCTGCTTTTCTTATTATATTAAATGCTATTATACTCAGTGAATTGCAAGCAATTGTTAACTAGCCTTTTTCTTCCTTTACTTGTGGAAGTCCAGAAAGATAAATCACCTTGTTTATCTCTATATTTCAGAAGTAATTAGTATCTTTGATGTATTTGCTTGTTATTAATGATGAAATAAGTGAATACAAATTGTTAAAACAAACAAATATTCAAAAGAGTCAAGGTGGTGAGACTATCACATCTCTTGAAATCCAGTAACTCCAAATTTTAAAAATAAAGTTCATATGTTATACATATGCAATCACAAGGCCTTAAGTAAGCTATGATGATTCATAATTATACAATATCATAAGCAGAAAGGTAGTCAGTTTACTTCAATCTTATTCCTCCAGGTTTGATTTTTATAAACAATTAAACAGTATTGAAATACCAAGCAAAAATTTTGGCATGTCATTTCAGTAAATAAAATAGGAATATATATATTGATTTTATATACTAGCATGTTTTGTGTTTGTCTATAATCAGTTCCTTTAATCTTCATGTAGAAAAAATATATTTTTTTAACATTTTCACCATGTGTAAGTCTTTTTGGCATTTTCATTTACTAGAAAAATCAAGAAAATGGAAAGGAGTTTATAGTTTATAGTGAAACTTTCAGATTGGCTGCTTGTGCCTCTTGGTTGTATTTATTCTTTAAATAATATATTCAATCTTATTTAGAATGATTTGGTATTTTCATTATTTGAAAAATGTTTTGCTTTACTTTAGTCTTACTATCATCTTGTGCCCCTTATCTTAGATGAACTTGATGTCCCATACAAACATATATGCAAATACAGTTACTAATTAAGATAATCTGATAATCAGAAGTTTAACCAAACAATCCCTTTTGAAAAAATTTAGAGTTGATTCAGTTACTTCCTTGGTGATCCAATGGTTAACACCACATGCTCTTAATGGAGATGGTCCAGATTCAATTCTTGGTTGAGAGAAATGAATCCCACATGTAGCAACTAAGACTGGTTATAGCCAAATAAATAACTTTAAAAATATATAAATAGAGTTGATCTCAAAGGACTAATTCATACTTAAATTGAAGAAAGTAGGGAAAACCACTAGACCATTCCAGTATGACTCATCAAATCCCTTATGATTATACAGTGGAAGTGAGAAAAGATTTAAGGTACTAGACCTGATAGAGTGCCTGATGAACTATGGACTGAGGTTCATGACATTGTACAGGAGACAGGGAAAAGCAATGCAAAATCTCCATGGAAAAGCAATGCAAAAAAGCAAAATGGCTGTCAAAGAGGACAGACAAATTGCTGTGAAAAGAAAAGTGAAAAGCCAAGGAGAAAAGGAAAGATATAAGCATCTGAATGCAGAATTCCAAAGAATAACAAGGAGAGATAAGAAAATCTTCCTCAGCTATCAATGCAAAGAAATAGAGGAAAACAACAGAATGGGAAAGACTAGAGATCTCTTCAAGAAAATTAGAGATACCAAGGGAATAGTTCATGCAAAGATGGGCGTGATAAAGGACAAAAGTAGTATGGACCTAACAAAAGCAGAAAATACTAAGAAGAGGTGGCAAGAATACACAGAACTGTACATAAAAGATCTTCACAACCAAGATATTCATGCTAGTGTTATCATTTACCTAGAGCCAGACATCTTGGAATGCGAAGTCAAGTGAGCCTTAGAAAGCATCACTAAGAACCAAGCTAGTGGAGGTGATGGAATTCCACTTGAGCTATTTCAAATCCTGAAACAGGATGCTGTGAAAGTGCTACACTCAATATGCCAGCTAATTTGGAAAACTCAGCAATGGCCACAGGACTGGAAAAGGTCAGTTTTCATTCCAATCCCAAAGAAAGGCAATGTCAAAGAAGGCTCAAACTACCACACAATTGCACTCATCTCACACGCTAGCAAAGTAATGCTCAAAATTCTCCAAGCCAGACTTCAGCAATACATGAACTGTGAACTTCTAGATGTTCAAGCTGGCTTTAGAAAAGGCAGAGCAACCAGAGATCAAATTGCCAACATCCGCTGGATCATGGAAAAAGCAAGAGAGTTCCAGAAAAACATCTATTTCTGCTTTATTGACTATGCCAAAGCCTTTGACTGTGTGGATCACAGTAAACTGTGGAAAATTCTGAGAGAGATGGGAATACCAGACCACCTGACCTGCCTCTTGCGAAACCTATATGCAGGCCAGGAAGCAACAGTTAGAACGGGATATGGAACAACAGACTGGTTCCAAATAGGAAAAGGAGTACGTCAAGGCTGTATATTGTCACCCTGCTTATTTAACTTATATGCAGAGTACATCATGAGAAACGCTGGACTGGAAGAAACACAAGCTGGAATCAAGATTGCTGGGAGAAATATCAATAACCTCAGATATGCAGATGACACCACCCTTATGGCAGAAAGTGAAGAGTAACTAAAAAGCTTCTTGATGAAAGTGAAAGAGGAGGGTGAAAAATTTGGCTTAAATTTCAACATTCAGAAAACTAAGATCATGGCATTTGGTCCCATCACTTCATGGGAAATAGATGGGGAAACAGTGGAAACAGTGTCAGATTTATTTTTTTTGGACTCCAAAATCACTGCAGGTGGTGATTGCAGCCATGAAATTAAAAAAAAAAAAAAAAAAAAAAAAAAAAAAAAACACTTCCTCCTTGGAAGGAAAGTTATGACCAACCTAGATATCATATTCAAAAGCACAGACATTACTTTGCCAACAAAGGTCTGTCTAGTCAAGGCTGTGTTTTCCCAATAGTCATGTAGGGATGTGAGAGTTGGACTGTGAAGAAAGCTGAGTGCCGAAGAATTGATGCTTTTGAACTGTGGTGTTGGAGAAGACTCTTGAGAGTCCCTTGGACTGCAAGGAGATCCAACCAGTCCATTCTAAAGGAGATCAGTCCTGAGTGTTCTTTGGAAAGACAGATGCTAAAGCTGAAACTCCAGTACTTTGGCCACCTCATGCGAAGAGTTGACTCACTGAAAAAGACTGACGCTGGGAGTGATTGGGGGCAGGAGGAGAAGAGGACGACAGAGGATGAGATGTCTGGATGGCATCACCAACTCGATGGACATGAGTTTGAGTGAATTCTGGGAGTTGGTGATGGACAGAGAGGCCTGGCGTGCTGCGATTCATGGGGTTTCAGGGAGTCAGACATGACTGAGGGACTAAATGACTGAACTGACTGAACTGAATGACGGGATGACTGAAGTTCGAAAACAAGTTTTTATGGTACAGATAAAACATATGACACAATATTAAGAGAAAACCATCATATAAAGCATAAACTTAAACTGCATAGAGATACAGAAACATGTAAGTGAAATAGAGATACTAAGTACATAAATGTGTTATTACTTTAATAGTTATTAGCTCTGGTGGAAGTATAGCTCTTACAACTTCAAGATATGCTAAATGTTCTCTAATAACAATGTGTTATTTTTAAAACCAAGAAAATTGCACTGAAAAAATAAAATCTCTTGGCACTCCATATACAATCTTCAGTTCAGTTCAGTTCAATTTAGTCGCTCAGTCGTATCCGACTCTTTGTGACCCAATGAATCGCACAAATATTAATTCAGGTAAATATTTCTAGATCTGACAATTCCAGAAGCATTACTGATATTACTGAAAATTACATTGGAATTGATATATATTCATGGGTTATCTATTAGAAAGGGTTTCTTAAAATGAGAACCAGAGAACTCTCATGTTTTCATTAGTGAGTTATGAGAGTGATTGACAAACTTTCTGAAATTGTTTTCCATTCCTATGACAATGCCTATGTAGTATGTTGCATGGCTTTGGGTAATCATTAGTGTAAGCTTGTTCACAAAGTGATGATAAAAATGAAGGTTAAAATAATTATATATACATGTGTAGATAAAAAAGCTTGAACAATATGTACATTAAATAAATTGTATTGGAAAAGAATACTGGTGAAAAATCAACTTTTGATTCCTGATTACCTAAATTTATCATAGATTAAACCAAGCTTGGAGTCACTATCAGGGGTCCACCACCTCCAAGATCTGATGCCGGATAAGTTGAGGTGGAATTGATGTAATAATAATAAACAAAGGGCACAATAAATGTAATGATCTTATAGCATCCTCAAATCACCTCCTGTCTCCTGTTCTGAGGAAAAATTGTCTTCCACCAAACTGGTCCCTGGCACCAATTTTCATGGTAATCATATCATCCTTCCTACATCTTTTTTGTTATGGACTACTTAATATATTTTTGGCCATGTGGCAAATGTGATCTTAGTTTCCTGATCAGGAACCAAACCCACACCCTCTGCAGAGAGAGCTTGGAGTCTTAACCACTGGGCCATTGGGGAAGTCCTATGAATCACCTTAGTGTTTCAGCTTTCCCTTCATCCTCAACATTCATCTGTTCTTCCTACAAGCACTCTGATTTCTTTTCTAAGAGAACAAATGCAACAATAAACGCAAACACCAAAGCCTCTCCCATTCTGTGTATTTTTTGTGAAATATTATAACCCAATGCTCACCCAATGCTCTCTGCAAAGCTTAAGGATTTCCTGGAAGCTCTTTGGTACTAGCCTTCACTTTCCAAAATGCCAGGGCATACAACATATTCTAATCTCTCCCAATCAGATGAACTCTCCCCAGACATAGAATCTTAAAGCGATGGCTCAAGACCAGACTTATTCTGGTCTTGAGAAGAGTCATTCATCCATGAATACAGTCATTCATCCAGAAGATTAATTCATCCCAGCAGAAGTGCTGCTCTGAAGACTGTTGTTGATCAGCACCCCAGAATTCCTTCTATTTGCCTCTATTTCAATAAGTTCCTAATATTCACAATACATTTCTTATCTGCCAAGCAATATTTAGGTTTGTTTTGGAAGTTTTTAACCCAAAATATTAACTGATAAAAAAAGTTACTTAGAATAGCTTGGAGGCTATGAATGCTCAGGGAAAAGCAGAATTTGGAATTACTTAGTTAAGAAGGAGAGAGAAGTATTTCTTTTTCAGGAAGGGTTGTACAAAATGCTGTGGGAAAATATAATCATTCAAAGACACATGGAAACAGGACAAATCTTTTGGCAAAATGGGTGAAAATTGGAATCTATTTTTCATTTTTTGTGATATCTTTGGTTTGGTATCATGGTGATGGTGGCCTGATAGGAATAAGCCTGGGAGTGTTCCTTTATCTGCAATTCTTGGAAGAATTTGAGAAAGACAGGTATTAGCTCTTCTCTAAACATTTGATAGAGTTAACCCGTGAAGTCATCTGGCCCTGGAGTTTTCTTTGTTGGAAGATTTTTTAATCACAGTTTCAGTTTCATTACTTGTGATTGGTCTTTTCATATTTTTTGTACCTTCCTGGTTCAGTCCTAGATGTTTGTACCTTTCTAAGAACTTGTCCATTTCTTCCAGATTGATCATTTTATTGGCATATAGTTGCTTGTAGTAATTTCTCACGATCCTTTGTATTTCTGCACTGTCAGTTGTCACTGTTCATTATTCATTTGTAATTTTATTGATTAGTGTCCTCTCCTTTCTTGGTGAGTCTGGCTATAGATGTTTCAACTTTGTTTATCCTCTCAAAGAACCAGCTTTTAGTTTCATTGATATTTGCTACTATTTTCTTTATTTCTATTTCATTTATTTCTGCTCTGATGTTTATGATTTGTTTCCTTCTACTAATTTAGGATTTTGTTTTTTTCAATTTTCCCTAGTTGCTTTAGGAGTAAGGTTAGATTGTTTATTAAAAAAAAAAAAAACTAGAATAAAATTATGTAATACAGACACGTAAGTGGCTGCATCTGATAACTCTAAATTTAACACAAGAGAGGGCCAAGTTAAAATATTTAATTTCTCATCTCAAACACTTTTGATCTATATCATTTCAATCAGGGATTATAAATAATTGGACCAAATTAGTTGATCTACTTGACCCATGATTGGAAAATTGGTATTAATCAGATTCCCTTGAAATTTGCAATGAATGACAAACGATGCAGTGAGATCTTGCAGCTGCTGGGGATATTTCATGTAGACTGTGCCCTGTTAACTGTGCGTCAGCTGTGATGGAGCTGAGGAGCCAGTTACAGAGAGAAGATGAGAAAAGAAGAGGTAAAAGATATGTAAGTCCAGGGACAATAAAGGTTCCACCCAGGAACAGCATACATGAAATCTAACTTTATAGTCTATGTCTATTTTAGACCAATGGCACCTGTATAACAAAATGTTTTACCTGCGTATAACATATACGTGATGCTTCTGAGTGCACAAATTGAAACTAAAATTCTATGCTGGTGTTAATTACAGCTTATTCATGTAGATACATGTTTGAGAAGTGAAAGTAAACTTACAAATTTGATTCTCTAGAATGTGAATATCTGTTGAATTCATAATTTATCTGCTAATGTGTGTGAAGATTAAGGGATTGTTTGGGGAACACTAAGTCCTTGATTTTGGGGATAGTTTTATTCTTATGAATTTGAACGTTTCTCAAACCTTAATGCCCAAAGAATGGTTTTCAATGACTTTCTGTCTTTAGAAGCTGCTTCTCCACAGATTGAAAACATTTGACTCTCCTTCCTACAAAAACACTTAATAATTAATTTCCTTCATATTTACAAGGTAGGTAACTAAAATCAGACCCTCAGTTCAGTTCAGTTCAGTTCAGTCACTCAGTCGTGTCCGACTCTTTGAGACCATATGAATCACAGCACATCAGGCCTCCCTGTCCATCACCGGCTCCCGGAGTTCACTCAGGACTCACATCCATCGAGTCAGTGATCCCATCCAGCCATCTCATCCTAGGTCGTCCTCTTCTCCTCCTGCCCCCCAATCCCTGCCAGCATCAGAGTCTTTTCCAATGAGTCAACTCTTTGCATGAGGTGGCCAAAGTACTGGCGTTTCAGCTTCAGCATCATTCCCTCCAAAGAAATCCCAGGGCTGATCTCGTTCAGAATGGACTTGAATCAGACCCTAGCACATTCAAAGAAGCAACCTGAAATAAAATAGGTAACTTTCTACTAGTATGTTTCTTGGGGATAATCCTGGTAATGAAGTTTCAGGGTACTTGGATGAGAAAGCATGATTTTAGTTTTGCATGGTGTCTCAAGTGGATATACTTCATGAGACTCTGCATTTAATATAATAGATCCTACAGATGAGTATTGTTTACTTTTTGTATTGATCACACAACCCAGAACACAGCACTTGATCCTACCAATGGCTGCTCTCTCTTCCTTCCAGAGATCTGCAGATCTCAAAGTTGGATGCAAACTAACATAATCTAGTGAAAGTGAAATTCGTTCAGTCGTGTCCAACTCTTTGCGATTCCATGGGCTATACAGTCCATGGAATTCTCTAGGCCAGAATATTGGAGTGGGTAGCCTTTCCCTTGTCCAAAGGATCTTCCAACCCAGGGATCGAACCCAGGTCTCCTGCATTGCAGGCAGATTCTTTATCAGCTGAGAAACGTGACTTAAAAAATGCAATTTTCTGCATACCATTTCAAGAAATTCTGATTCATTTATTCTGACATGGATTTGTCAGGGGAGTACATAATTTCCTCAGTTTTGTCTCACCACAGCAAAAATTTGATGCAATGGATGGACCAGTATTACAGCCCCTTGTAATTTTCTTGGTCAGACCAGAGTTACTGCTCTGTTACAGCTCAGTTTTATTTATAAAGCAAAGGAAAATACATCCTGGAGGTGTGAGGGTGGGCCAATCCAAAAGAAACGAAGAGAAGTGAAGCCCCTGGCTCAGTTTGGGCTCCTCTTTTTATATGTTTTTTCTCCTCCCCCTGAGCCTGCCCTATGTAGACTGGGCTAACCACTAGGGCCATTTGTTTTACCAGAGGTCCTCACTCTGGTCCTCAGGCTTTCCTTTGTTCTATTTTTGAGGGCTTTTCCCTTCTTTGTCTTTTAGCCATTGCCATTCTGGACTCCTTTTGCCTACTCTAACTACCTAACAATACCCCCTCAAGAGATGGGAGGCCCAATTCTTTGGGAATAGGGGCACTGAGGTCTCTCTGGCTACTTCCTGCTCAACTAGGGTGGCAAGGGGCATTGGGCCTCCCCCTCTTGCTAGTCTCAAGCCTCAGAGTCCTTATAGTGGTGTCCAGCTAAGGGTGAGTGATATTTTCTGTGGTTGGGTGTAGTTTTGTATATCCCTGTTGAACTGGCACTTCATGTTGTAGCTTGTTGACTTAGGCAGAGACAAAACAGGTTAGACAATTGATAGTACATGGAGCAATCATAAGCAGCATGGATGTGGTGATAACAGGGATTAGTAGGGGCATTAGCCAACTCCAAATTCCCCCTCGCTAGAAGGATTCCCCCAAAGCAAGATTGTAGCCACCCTGAGAGATTTCCAGCTCATTTTTTGAGGTCCTGTAGGATCTGAATGCTTTTCTTGGGGATAGTGAGACTTTATTTAACTTAGCTGGAGCCATTTGCCCAGAAACAACATTCCTCATTTAAGATGGTCCAGTCTCTCCTTGTTCTGGGATCAGATCTATCTCATGTCTATTTTGGAGTACAACCCCTGCAAAGCTGTGTTGGCTCTTTAGAACTGTCCTGGGAAATCTTATCCCCAGAAGCTTAATTTTGGGTGTGTTCATTAGAATGGCACTCATTTGTAGTCCTGAATAGGTATCTGAGATCGCCCAAGGGCTCTCGAGTGTATTGAGTGTCCTCTTCTCTTTTCTTCCATGGCTTGACTCATGAATATTGAATCCAGGGTTCGTGTTCTAGTTCCTTGAAAGCTGTGGGGGTAGAAAGTATTACAGGGTAGGGACTCTTCCATGTGGGCTGGAGTGAGACTTTGGGGACACATCTTTTCAGACTTTAATTAGGACTTGAGTAACTGGAGCATGTATGGTGATTCTTTAGAATCTTTTGGGTCCTGGTTGACAGCCCACAAGTGTACATCTTGGAATTGCCCAATGGCCATGGTGTAAAACTGGAGGGGCTGAGCCTCTGGATCAAGGAAGAGGCCATTTACATAAACAAAAGGTCTCCCATATAGCATCTCATAAGGACTGAGACCAACCTGTTCCTTAGGGGCCATACGGGTGCGGAGGAGAGCTATCGGTAAAGCCTCCTTCCATCCCAGGGAGGTCTCCTGGGTTATCTTTTTTATCGGTGATTTTAAGGATTGGTTTGCTCTTCCTACTTTTCCTTAAGACTGAGGCCTCCAGGCACAATGAAGATAATAAGAAGTGCCCAATGCTTCAGAGACCCCTTGGGTGACCTCAGAAGTAAATGATGTCCCACTGTCACTTTTAATGGCTTGGGCAGACCAAATCTCAGAATGATTTCATGGAGCAGTATTTTTTTTTTTTTTTTAAACTACATCCTCAGCCTTCTCAGTCGGGGTGGGGAAGTCTTCAATCCATCCTGTGAATGTATCTATCCTGACTAATAGTTATTTATACCCTTGAGAAATTGGCATCTGGGTGAAGTCCATCTGCCAGTCCTCTCCTGGGTAGGTCCCACATTGTTGGACAGGCTGGGCCAACTGGGGTCTTCAAGCTCCTTCAGGGTTGTTTAATTGGCAAGTGGGACAAGAGGAGACCACTTGCCTTATAGTTGTTTGGAGGCCTGTTCCTCTGAAGGACCTTTCTACTAATCTTTGGAGGGCCTTCTCCCCTAAATGAGTGGTGGCATGTAAGGAGTAAACTAACTTCCATTGGCAGTTCCCAGGCTTAGAAAAAGGAGTCCCTCCTTGTGGAACTATCCCATATGATCTTCTTGAAAGCCCTTACTCTTAGTTTTAAGAGTCTCACCTTTGGTACATGAAGGAGTTTCTGGCAAATAGTCTGTGGAACTAAGGTGGCAACATAAGGACTTTATTGTTCTGTAATGCTGCTCTCTTAGCTGCCTGATTGGCTGCTTGGTTCCCTAGTGTCACTTCTGTGCTCCCTTTTTGGTGTCCCTTATAGTGGGAGACTAAAACCTTACTGGGCAGAAAAACTGCCTCTAAGAGCCTAAGAATTTGACCACCATATTTGATTGGGAACCCTTGGGTGGTCAAGTGGACTCATTCTTTCCAAAGAGCAGCATGTGCATGTAACAACAGTAAGGCATACTTGGAGTCAGTGTAAATGGCTACTCTTTTTCCTTTTCCCAGCTGTAAAGCTTGAGTCAGGGCTATGAGAACAGCTAATTGGGCTGAAGTACCTGAAGGCAAAGGTTCAGGCTTTACAGTCTCAAAATTGGAGACCACTGCATATCCAGCTCTTCTTTTTCCATCCATGACAAGGCTGCTTCCATCAGTGTACCAGATTTCCTCAGGATTGGTCAAAGGATCTTCTGACAATCTCTCTTGTGATTTTGTCCAGTGGCCCAAGGTTTCTAGGCAAGCGTGAAAGGGAAGAGAGCCCTCCAGGGTGGGCAGGTGGGTGGCCAAGTTAAGAACCTCACAAGGGGATATAGTCAGGATTTTCCATCAGCACTACTCAATATCTGAGGCTCCTTTGATCAGACATCCATACATGGCCTCTCCCATTTAGGAGTTTTTTCACTTGGTGGCTGGTAAAAATAATTAATTTGCCCCCAAAAGAGAGTTTTAAAATATCTTCTATCAACACTGGGATAGTTGCAAGATTTCAAAAGCTGGGAGGCCAGTCTTGGGTGGTTGGATCAAGCCTCTTGGATAGGAAAGCTACAGGCTGGAGGTCAGGTCCCAACCTGGAATGCTTTTTCTGGGTCTGGCAACCTCAGGCAGGTGCTTGAGTTAAGGTTTGTTTTAGTGTAGCCTCTGCCTTGTTTTAAGGAGTTCCCCACATCAGTGGGATTGAATCACCCCGTCCCTTCAAACTTTCATATAAAGGCTGGGCAATTAGACCATAGTTAGGTATCCAGATTCTTCCATACCCAGTTAGCCCCAGGAAAGCTCACAATTGTTTTCAAGTCATGAGGGAGGGCAACTGGAGGATTCCTTGTACTCAATCAGAGGATAGCTTCCTGGGCCCATATGCAATCTGAACTCCCAGATAAGTGACCTTTGTCTCAAATATCTGTGCCTTAGCATGGGAGACTTTATATCCCCTTTCTCCCAAAAAGTTTAGACCCTGAATTGCATGTTTTGGGGGCATTTTCCCATTAGGTCCCAGGTCCAAATCTAGGAGTTCCTGGCTAAGGGCTTGTCCAAGCAACTGGGGGCTCTCTCTGTACCCCTGAGGTAGTACTGTCCAAGTCATCTGTTGGCGTTTTTCTCCTGGAGCCTCCCACTCGAAGACAAAAAGATATTGAGATTCTTTAGTGAATGGTATGCAAAAGAATTCATCTTTGAGATCCAAGACTGTAAACCACCTGGCACTGGGAGGGATTTCTCCCAAGATTACATAGGGATTGGGTACTGTGGGACACAGAGGGGGACTACATCTTCATTTATGACCCAAAGATTTTGAGCCATTAACCAAGTCCCATCCTTTTTCTTTACATGGAGGATCAGGGTGTTACACGGTGAGCTGGTGGGAACCAGTAGCCCACAGGCAAGGAATTTATTAGAGGCTGTAGTCCTTCCCGAGTTTCTCTTCTGAGGGGATATTCTTTCTGGTTTGGAAACCGAGTGGGATCTTGGAGGACAATGATGACCAGTTCAGCTTGGTGGGCTCGTCCAGTTCCCTAGTCCCACACCTGGGGGTTAATTTTGTCTTCCCATAGTTTTTGGTCCCTCTCTATTGGAGACATAATGGGTTCTTCAGTAGTAACCAGAAGTTGTAGGGCTCTAGGGGCTGAAAAGCTTCCCATCACAAGAGTGGTCCCCAGCTTAGTGAGTATATTTCTTCCCAATAAGGGAGTAGACACTCAGGGACAACCAGAAACTGGTGGGAAAAATATTTGTCCATCACAGCAACAAAGAAGTGCTTGGGTGAATCTTTTAGTAGTTGCTTTTCCTGTAGCACCCAAAATGGTAGGTTTGGGAGGAGAAGGCTCCGGAGTAAGAGATCAAGACAGAGTAGGTAGCCCCTGTGTCAATCAATAAATTCTTGGACCTACCTGCCACATCCAGTTGCACCCTTGACGCCAACCCTGTGATTGTTATCATGACACGTGGGCTTTCTGGAGTGGACCACTTCAGTCCTGGTGAACCATCGAGAGGGAAGCTTGGTGCTTGATCTTGAGGCTCTTGGGTCCTGAGGGCAAAGTGATGCTCAATGTCCCAGTTGATGGCATTTGTAGCAAGCCATTTTAGGAAACTTGTCATGGTTTGCACACTCTTTGGCCCAATGTCCCGCCTGTCTACAGATTAGGCACTTGCCTCATGCCTTTTCCTTCAAGGGCTTCCCTGGAGGATGTTCAGCATCTGGGCATGCCTTGTCTCTTTGCTTTTCTCCCTCTCCTGGGCCTTGGCCTCTCCTGTTCTCTGGTATAAAAGGTATTGGTGTCTGTCTGGACCATCTCATCAAAAGAGGCAGCAACGTCCTGCTGCTGTTGCTGTTGTAACTTCATCCTGATGTGTGATGCACATTGATACAGGAATTTACCCTTTAAAATCACCTGTCTCTCATAAGAGTCCAGATTGGTAAACTTTTCAAGAGCCTCTTTTAGCCTTTCTAGAAATGCAATGGGGTTCTCATAGGGCTCCTGAGTTATTGCTGAGACCCAGGCATAGCTGATTACTTTTTGCTGGGCTGCTTTTGGTCCTGCCTTCACACAGATCAGAAGATGATCCCTTTCCCACATGTGTTCAGGGTCATTATAATTCCAATTAGGATCTGAGGAGGGGACAGTAGCTTCCCCTACTGGATATTTATTGTTTGACATGTGAAGCCCTGTAGCATACCTCCGGGCTTCCTTTAAGACCCTAGCATGCTCAGGGTCAGATAAAGTTTGACTAAATATGACCATGATGTTCTTCCAATGTCAAGTCAAAGACCAAGGTAATATGTTGGAATGTATGCATATATTTGCCTGGGTCATCTGTATAGCTTTCCAGATCTTAATTGATCTGTCTTAGCTCTAAGAGGGAGAAGGACTTATTTACCCAGGTTGGTTCAAATTCTCCTCCAGTTTCAACTAAGGGGCATACTCAAGTTGGCTTTTGTGGAGGGGGTACACCCGAATATGGGTCACGTTTGGATCCTAGGAAGGAGCACCAAGCAACTTGGAAGCTATGAGAGGTGAGCTTTCACAGGGGGTTCCTTCTGTTGGTTGTCTGTGCTTAACACCATTTGTCTAGTAGGTTCACTTTTAGGGTATACAACAATCCCATACTTAAGACAGAATTCCTTCATATCTCTTAGTTGGAAGAATATTTGAACATAGGGGGTCTCTGTTCATTTCCCTTGTCTTTTGCAGACGAAGTCTAGCTGTAGGATGGTATTGTAATTTAAACTTCCATCCTCAGGCCAGTGTTTCTTGTCCTCCCAAGAGGATATCATGGCCACAAAGTGGCACAAAAGAATTTTAAGTGACTTCTCCAGGATTAGAGGATTGAACAACTTCCAGTTATCAAGGAGGCATCTCAAGGGTGTCTCTTGGGAAGTGGATTGGTTATTTCCCATCTGAAAGACAGTGATGACAGGGAAGGAAAAAAAAAAAAAAAAGAGAGAGAGAGAGAGAGAAACAAATAGGCTTCCTTCAATTCCCGTGGGTGGACTTCGTTAAGGGTGAGTCTTTTTGAAGCTTATCCTACCCAGTACTGTTGCAACCTGAGAGCCAGGCATCCCTGGGAAAGGGTGTAGATCCTCAGGCAGGCTGAGTCATGACAGCCTCCTGGACATCAAATCCCCAAGCAGGTCGAGGCAGGTCGGCCTCCCAAGAATTGGGTCCCTGGGTAGGTCGAAGCATGTTGACTTCCTGGGACCCCTGGACTGATGGATCCCTGAACAGGTTGAGGCATGACAAACTTTCAAGGACCAGATCCCTAGGCATGTCAAGGCAGGTCGACCTCCAGGGACCGCTGGACTGGAGTTGGGTGTCCCCAGGGTCTCCAGCACGACCAGTGCTGAGTAGGATTAAGGAGTTATAATCTTAACTCACTGCCAGTTTGTTCACCACAGATGGGCATAGATATCATGATGTAAAGCAATCCAAGACTGTGCCCTGAGACTGGGAACCTGGTGAAGTAGGCAAAAGCCTTCTCTTCTTACTGCTCTGAGGGAATGTAAGTCACTGATTTCCTCTTCTAGTCCTCCATAAGAGCAGGTTAGGGTGTCTCCAATGGTAAATATTTCATTGTCATAGACCCACTTTAGGTAATAACAGAAGTAATGACAAATGAATGGGTTATCTGGTCCTGTTAAGGGCATTAAGAGTATTTTAACAATAAATAAGCAAGGCAGAGCAATGTTGCCTACAAAGAGGCAGGATCCTGGTTGTAGAAGTTGGTAAGTGGTTTAAGAACAAATTGATAAGAGGCAACAGACCAGATGTTCCATTAAAGTGGAGTGGAGATTTGATCCGGGGGTATGTTTATAACTTTAGGAGAAAGGTGGAAAGGATTTGGGTCCAAACAGCCTGCAAGGCTAACTCCCAAAGTGGCAAAACTTATCCCTGGAAGCCCAACTGCCCTTGAAGAGATGCCAACAGATGGACTTCTAGCAGGCATTGTATGCCTGTCATCACCTTAGTCGGTTCACTGAGAGATGTTGTTGCACATGTTGTAAGAAACATGGAAGATGAAGTCCTGAATATCTAGAGGGATTGGATATTATACAGTGTTTCTCTCCCAAGGGTCAGATATTTTCTGCTTGTCCCTCCAGAAGATTGTAGAGGCAACATTGTGGGCCCAGACAGCTCAGGAAATGAGCATGAAACAGGAGGGAAAGGGGCAGGGCACAATTTTTGAAAAAAAATGACATAGCCCAAGGGCATAACATAGACCAATTAAAATCAGATGGGTCCAAGGTGACAAGTCAAATTCAACTAAACCTTGATTCTCAATCTGGAAGCTAAATGACACACACAGGGGTGCCAGGATAGTTCCAAGACACTGTCAAAAGATAGAGTGGGTGGTCCCCTAGTAGTTGACATGATCCTCCCACTCATTAGCATATGAAATCACCCAGCTGGAAAAAAACTAACCACACCACATTCCATGGCCACTACACTCTCCTCTGTGACGGCCCACACCTTGTGGAGTGTGCCTCTCTCTGAATTTAAACAAATCCAGCTCTTACCTATCACTGTGTCTCTTACTGAATTTTGGAAATAAGACATCAGAGCCTGAGGTTCATCAGGTTCTGAAGCCAGCTCCATGGGTTTTGGCCAGACTCAAGTCCCGGGAGAGAGGAGCTGAAGGAAGGGAGGAAAAAGCAATGGGAAAAACGTGCTGAGGAATCCCCTTCATAATCTGCCAGAAAATCTGATAAATACCTGGCCTGTGCTCAGTTTTCGTTGGCCTGATCCTTGGCACGAAGAAGATTGAGGACAGAAAAACCCACTACTCACTTGGGCAACAGCTCCTAGGGCACAGCAGATAGTGGAGCCTTTGGGACACACTGAGGAGTAGCTCCTGGCAGAGTCCCTCAATTATACCCACTGCTGTTAGCCTGTTCATGGTGGGGTTTGAGGAAACAACAAATGAAAGATTATAAAGAAATTAAGATTTTGTTAGCCATATGTCCTTCCAGCCATAGGAGCGAAGACCTCCTACCTTAACTGGAGGTCTTCTGGAATCTGAGACTGAGCCACGTGAGCTTTCTGCTGAGTTTATTTTTGCTGTCCTGGTTTCCAGCATGCTGGGCTTCTTGTCACTTCTCCTGCACTGGGTTTTCTTTGCATTCTGCTTCCACCATGGGAGATTTTGCTGAGTTGGGCTTCTGCTGTGTTTGGCCTCCACCTCACAGGGGCTGAGCTGAGGTTGTTTCAGACAGGTTAAATCTGAGTCACGGCATCATAGATGTTGGAGGAGTGTGTAAAAATTTGAAGCGATGGATCAGTGTTACAGCCCTGTATAATTTCCTCAGATGAACCAGTGTTACAGTTCAGTTCAGTTCAGTTGCTCAGTCGTGTCTGACTCTTTGCGACCCCATGAATCTCAGCACAGCCCCCCTGTAATTTGCTTGGATGGACCAGTGTTATAGCTCTGTTATAGCTCAGTTTTATTTAGAAAGAGAAGGAAAACACATCCTTGAGGCGTGATGACTGGCTGACCCAAAAGATGCAAAGAGAATAGAAGCCCCCAGCTCAACTTGGGATCCTCTTTTTATAGTTTTTTTTTTTTTTTTTTTCCCTCCTCTTCCTGAGCCTGCCTTATGCAAATTGGGCTAACCTGGAGGGCTGTTTGTTTTACCTGAGGTCTTCACTCTGGTCCTGAGACCTTCATTTGTTATATTTTTGCAGGCTTTTCCCTTCTTTGTCTTTTAGCCACCACCATTCTGGTCTCTTTTTTTCCTATTCTAACCACCTAACAGGTTATTGGACTGTGTTTTATTTTTACTTATTTATTTCAATATGATTCCAACCTTACACAAAATTTTCAAGAATATTTTTAGATGTTTATCAGTTTGGAGTTGTCTGATGCTTCTTTATGAATAAATTCAAATTATCCATTTTGGGGGCAGAAGCAACTTTAGCTTATTTATTCTTTTCAAATTGTATTTAATCAGGTGCCATACAAGTTTTATGTGTCCAATTACTGATATTTAAAATTTTCAGGTGGGCTTCCCACGTTGCTCAGTGGTAAAGAATTCGCCTGCCCATCAGGAGACTCAAGTTCGACCATGGAGAAAGTAATGGCAATCCACTCCAATATTATTGCCTGGGAAATTCCATGGACATAGGAGCCTGGCAGGCTATAGTCCATGCATTTTCAAAGAGTTAGGTATGACATATTGACTAAACAATAACAACAAACTTTACTAGCTGGATAAAAGGTTGTGGCTGTCAATTTTCTCTACTGTAAAATTGCCCTTTTTCCTTCGTAATTAACAATTAACAACTATTTTATTGGAGATTCATTGAGATCACATGAATACCCACTTTTTAAGCTGTGATTCACCAATATAAGCATTGATTATTTATTCTTTTCATTTATTACTTATTCTTGCTTGAATTAATTGTATTCAAGGAAGTATAATCTATTATGCTGCAATGTTCCATATTTGGCCAGTGTGAGGCTCTTTTACCTGACTTCTAGATATGTTACAGAACTGTTCATGCCTGCAAAGCCAAAAATATTTTTTCTCTGGCCCTGTACAGAAAAGCCTTGGCTAAGTCTACTATTAATCAAAATACAGTTCCCCAGGTACCTGAGATACTACAATGGAAAACACGTTAAGTCCAATAACACTCCAAATCCTTTCACAAAAAGCCCCTGACTTACCATGGCTTGACTTTACAATGGTGCAAAAGCCATATGCATTCAGTAGAAACTATACTCTGAATTTTGAATTTTGATAGTTTGCTAGAGAAGGGATATGCAGTAAAGTCATGTCTTGTGACACTGGGCAGTGGCAGCTGCTAACCAGCCATGCCATCATGAGGGTAAACAATAGATGTGCTTACAACCATTCTAAACTCAAACAATCATTCGTTTTTCACTTTCAGTAAATGAGCTATTCTGCATTTTATTATAGCTTTGTCATAGATGACTTCTCCAATTGAAAGTTAAAGTAAGTGTTCTGAGCGTGTTTAAAGTAGGATGTGCTATACTATGATGCTCAGTGCTGCTGCTGCTGCTGCTGCTAAGTCGCTTCAGTCATGTCCGACTCTGTGCGACCCCATAGACGGCAGCCCACCAGGCTCCCCCGTCCCTGGGATTCTCCAGGCAAGAACACTGGAGTGGGCTGCCATTTCCTTCTCCAATGCATGAAAGTGAAAAGTGAAAGTGAAGTCTCTCAGTCGTGTCCGACTCTGTGACCCCATGGACTGCAGCCTAACCAGTCTCCTCCACCCATGGGATTTTCCAGGCCAGAGTACTGGAGTGGGGTGCCATTGCCTTCTCCAATGATGCTCAGTAGGTTAGGTATATTAGCTGCATTTTCCACTTATGGTTTATTCAGGGTATGCTTGGTTTATAAGGACATAGCCCCACTGTGGAGAAGGAAATGACAACCCACTCCAGAGTCCTTGCCTAGGAAATCCCATGAACAGAGAAGCCTGGGGTCTACAGTCCATGGGGTCACAAAGAGTCAGACAAGACTTAGTGAAGTGAAAGTTGCTCAAACGTGTCCGACTCTTATGACCCCATGAACTATACAGTTGACTTAACAAAAACAATAATCCATTGTAAACTGAAGATCGGCAGTGTTAATGCCCACTTCCTCTTTGTATATAGTTGGAGTCAGTAGCTTAGCAACTTGGTAGGGCCCGGTGGATCCAGGGTAATTCGAAGGTGGAGACGGAGTCGGCGTCTGGGAAAATGCTTATTTAATTACAGATATAGAGGGAGATTAGAAACAGATAGTGTAGTAGAAGAATTAGTGGAGAAAGGAGGCTGAATAACTGGTTTACATGGAATACCAATCACCACCTACATAGGCCACAGGTGTCTTTCCACTCTCCCAAAGGAGAGGAGGCACTGAGGCCTCCCCGGTCCGATCTCAGAAGCCCAGGTAGAATTAGCAGGCTTGGTGAGTACCCACATTTCAGATGGGAATTCAGCCAGGAAAACGGGGAGCGAGAAAGAAATGACACGGGGGAATCAGTCTTTCCAGAAACTGATCCTATTTCTCTATTTTTCAGCTTTGTTTATATACCTTTTTGTTATACATAGGGATGAATACAGAGCCACGCGGGGGTCAGCAGACCTGACCCTTGTCACAATCAGGTGCTTCATATAAAATTATACAAAGGTCTTATGAGTTTCATCATCTTTTAGCCATGAGGTCTGCTGACATTTTATGGCCCTTTCTGATACCAGTCAGTTAACCAGAAAACTTATTTTTCCAGAGGTGATTTTTTCTTAAATCAGGCGCCATCCTCCAAATAAAGTTGCATTCCAATAGGGTGAGGGTGTAGTGAGTTACAATCAAGAAAGGAATTTACTTAACCTAAGGTTTAACATGATTAATCTTAAAGGTTAATACTTATTTCACCTATATGCTAGCTATATTCATTATAAGGGCAGGAATATGGAGATTTAGCAGCAAATATTGGCTCAACAAATGTAAACCCTTCACCAATGTTTCCCCTTAAGATCTATTTTGTCTTAAGATAGTGATAAAGTTACATTTTTACATAGCAAGGACACAGTGATTTATAACAAAGTTCAGTGATCTATAACAAAAGAGAAAATTCATTAACTCAAAAAGTCTAGTATTGCTAACATCCCAAAACTACTATATTTCCTTTTCTATATTCCAAATACATTGATTAATATATTCCCAGGTGCCTAAGGATATGGAGGCCTGATGGCAATCATTGACTCATCAATGAAAAAAGCCCTGTGCTAATACCCCAAGCTCTCTATGCTGTTTATGGTTGAGAGGTTGTCACACAAGCTAGTCTGTCAGCAGAGAGGTTTGACCTGAGACATCCTTGTCACACCCAGGGCAGGGAATTAGCAGTAATTATTGGCACGACAAATGAAGAAAAAACCCTTCACCAATATAGTTCCTAATCAACCCACTAATACTATACTAATGATCTTCTAACTTCTCAAAAGAGTCTGTATTTAGAAAGTTTTAAAACATCCCATGCCTCTCACAGTTGGGAGGCTGTAAACAATCACATGCAGCCAGACGAGCCTGATCAGGCAGGCCAGAGAAACTTCAGAGTTCATAAGTTGAAACACTCTTGTCACGCCCAGGAATTATTATTAACTGGAGCTGCAAGTTAACTCCTTCTCTGGGAGAGAAGTGCTGGGAGAGCTCCCCATAAAGTACTCATTTTGGGGGTAGATGCTCGGGAACAGGGGGTTTCCTGAGGCTTGATCACGCCTTTGCGTATGCCAAGCTTCCTTCCTCATGACCTTTGCCATGGGTGGAGTTCCTCATGCTGGCTCCCAACATCAGATTGCCAATATTTGCATATCTCACCCATAAATAAAAGGCATAAATGTAGAAGAAATAATTTAAAATGTTATAGAGGGTTTAATTGAGTAATAAATAGCTATTCATGTAAGTACACGTTAACTTAAATAAATAGATAACATAGGCATATAATAAATGTTAGTCATTATTTTTAGTTCTGGATTTCCAAAGCTTTCTTTGTTCCCAATTACTTACAAACTGTTTTCTCCTTGTTTCTTACTGATCTCTGAGACTGTAATAAATCAGTTAGTCTATTTTGCATTCAGAGTTCTAATTAATAAAAAATAATTCCTTAGACATTTGTGCTTGAACTGGGACTTTAAAATTACAACATTCTAAGAGGCCATGGTGCTCAGTGAGCTGACATTGCAATGGTACAGCTTGCAGCTGAAAGTTTTTGTGTTTATTCATCTTAGTGACCAGTGGAATGCATGTAATAATTCTTGTGGGCATTTCCTTCAATATGATTATCTGCCATGGATGTTTTTATACATCTATAGAAATAGAATGAATAGCATGACACATAGTATAGTTAAAAGCCTAAGATACTAATATTTGTGGTGATCGTTAAAAAACAAAAATAAAGGTGCTTGTGTGAAGGGAAAGGAAATCACTTTTTCACTTTTCTCTGTATATCATAGAGGACAGAAGTCCTAAAACTGAATGATCTGAGCTGGAGCTACACAGTGGTCTAAATTGAGAAGTTTCCATCTCACCACTTGTAGTACACACCATAAATTCTCTAAAAGGACATACTTTTCCCACATGACTGAGATCACACACTTTTATCTTTGGACTGTCATTTTTAAAACCTGAAGTGAAAGACCATTTCTTACATTTTAGTCTTCATAAACTCAGAACTTAGGTATAAGACACTTCAGCCTTGAAGTTCCAAGTGAACTTAGAGTCAACACATAGTAAACTATATAACTGAAAGCGCTGTTTTATGAGTTTAAAGGCCTTTACTTGCTTTTGATATTATGAAATCATACTTCCTTGGCACATACACTGGAAAGAAAATATATAGATTTTTTTGAGCAGATACATAAGTCAAATTATAAAACCTTGGGTTCTCAATTCAAGAAATTGTGAAACTGTTTAATCCACACCACTAATTTTACTATATATATTGAATAATTGCATTATCCAGATTAAAATTTAAGTGTTGGACTATTGTCCAAAAAGTCATAACATAATTGCATTTTGAAAAACTTTTAATAGCTATAATTTGAAATATGAAATTTTCAAGAAAATAGATAACTTTTAAACTTGATACACTACTATGCCACTGCATCTTTTAAAATTTTACCATTATTTTCAATCAAAGGTAACTATTATAAAAATAATTCTATTAGTATAGTTGTATTATATATTATACAGAGTAGGGCTTCCCAGGTGGTGCCGTGGTTAAAAATCCTTCTGCCAAAGGAGGAGATGCAGGAGATGTGCATTCTATTTCTGGGTGAGGAAGATCCTCTGGAGTAGGAAATGGCAACCCACTCCCTTATTCTTGCCTGGAAAATTCCATGGACAGAGGCACCTAGTGGACTATAGTCCATGGGGTTGCAAAGAGTCAGACACAATTGAGTGACTGAGCATGCACACATTATACAGAGTGTTTTCCAGATAAAGTAAATCATAACTACTCAAGGTATAAGGAACATTTTTGTAATGTACTGCATCCCAATGAAAGAAAAGAGTAACTGGAAACACAGAAAACCTGATGTTCTCTGTATTTTGGACTTAAAAATGTAATTAAACAGTTTAAAATATACAGTTTGAAACATGTTCATAGATACAAGAGATTTTCTCACATCTTTTTTTACTTTGATTCCTGATTTTCCAGTCTTAGCGTGGCCATGTCCTAGTTAAGATACTGTGATTAACTTAAATGATACCACTGAATTTTAGTCTTCCCATTTGTAAAATTGTCCTATGTCTGGGGCTCAACTTTGGGTCATTTTGATAGGAGTTAGAAATTTTGTGGAGTATCTCTGGACATACGGGACCATTTCTGATACATGTTGAGAAAGGTAGAGAAATCTGTAAATTACTGTTGAGAGGAGAACCTTGGACTTGATATTGTTATGTGAGCCATACTTCCTTCCTATCATTTAAGCTATGGGAGCAGAGAAGTATAAAATCTCTAATAATAGTTGTAATGACATATAATGGAACTTCATAGATTGTATAACTCATTTCTTCTCAAGTGAAAAAAGCATCTCAAAGCCTTTATATTATTTAATACAAATTGAAATTCAGAAAGAGAGAGTATAAAGAGTATGAAATGTTTAAACATCCATTATGAATGAATTAGTAGCAAAGAGCTCCTAGAACATCATGCTCATCCTGAATTTCAGTTCAGTGTGCATTTTAATAAAATATCCTAATTCCTGGCATTATAAACATTTTGAGAAAAACTTCTTTTAAGAGATCTGCATATATCTCTTCCATTATTTTAAGAGATATCATTGCCACTTCAACTAGAGGAAGAAATATCACCCTGGTTGTTTAAAACTTATGTATAAGATAAATAACTAAAAGCACATGCTGCTGCTAAGTTGCTGCAGTCGTATCCAACTCTGTGCAACCCCATAGACAGCAGCCCACCAGGCTCCACTGTCCCTGGGATTCTCCAGGCAAGAATACTGGAGTGGGTTGCCATTTCCTTCTGAACTAAAAGCACATAGTACCGCTTAACTAGTTAGTGTATAATTTATTTTTATTTTCATCTGAAAACCACAGTGGAAAATCAGGAATGCAGAAGTATCACTGAATTTATACTGGTATATAACACCAATAAAATCTAAGATATTTTTTCTTACTGGATATTTTTGATTTTGGTAAAACATCATGCAAGAAACATAGTTCAATCCCTGGATTGAGAAGATCCCCTGGAGGAGAGAATGGAAACCCGCTCCAGAATTCTTACCTGGAGAATGCCATGGACAGAGGAGCCTGGCCGGCTATAGTCCAAGGGGTCACAAAGAATCTGACCTGATTGAGCACACACACAACTAATGTAGCACTTATTTTACATGAAAGTCATATAATTTTTACACAAATGTTATCATAAACCATATAAAGATCATTTAGGCAACAATGACAACACCCTTATCTTTCACCTAAGAGGGTCACACAGTTAGTACTTTAGCACTTTCAGTTATGATGATCATGCTGAGATGGAAATATCAAAAGATTCTTTGTTTTATTCAGAAATCAATGTATTTCCTTGCAAAGTGTATATATTGCTTCTCATCCTTCTTAGATATAGAATTTTTTGATTCACTAATATAGCTAGACTTTCTCCTCCAAGATAAGCTCTAATAGTCTTCCTAAAATACATTCCTGTAAAGACATCTACACACAGTGATGTTTTTGTAAGATTTTACATGTCAAGACATCTTAATATATCACTGTTTAGATGATACATACTTATATTTCTTTTTAAAATCTTCTCTGAGTATAAAATTACTTTTCAACTTTTTGAGATCTTATCTACTATAAATTCTCTCTACTACAACACTTATTTGAACTTTAAATATTTCTGTCCATAAGCAAAAATTTTAAAAATATCAAAGAAAAGTTTTAAAGTAATTGCATAAAACATGAATGATGTCTTCTTTCAGCTTACTGAGCTCATCCTTCTTTAATGGAAAAATTCTGAACTTAACCAAGTACTATAAAGAAGTAAAAGGAATAACTTTTTTCACTTAAATATTACTTTCCAAGTGTCATTTTTTTCCTTAGGAAAAATATTTTTATAGTAAAAATTAAACAGAAATAGACTTTAGGATTTTTTCTAAAGAATCTTGTTATATATTTGTAGAATAGAGTTTGATTGAAAAATAATATATGCTTCCTTGTAGATTGATTTCAAATAGGTTAATCATTTAGAGTCATTCACAAATAAATAAACAGTCAACATGATTTATAAGAGGTCTCTTTTCCTAGGATGCCTAGTTATCTCTAACTTGTAATAAGTATAATAAATGAAACAATACATTAAAATCTATTGATAAGTGACTTGGAAGTTTTGAACATTTTAAAGACTTGAACAAAGTAGTAGAACTAGTTTGGAGCTTGCCATGGTATTATTTATTTGCTGAAGTTGGTTCTAAGTGATTATTTTGAAATGCGTGATGCATTTGAATACTTATACTAAGCAT
This sequence comes from Capra hircus, assembly GCF_001704415.2. Taxonomy (NCBI): domain Eukaryota; kingdom Metazoa; phylum Chordata; class Mammalia; order Artiodactyla; family Bovidae; genus Capra; species Capra hircus. Next base: position 33,161,899 of record NC_030824.1, read on the forward strand.
ACATCGCTATTTAACAAATGAAAAAGCCCACTAAAAGTTTATGTGTTTTTCCTCTTCTCCATTTCACCCATCCTTTATTCTCTAACAGTCATCTGAATTTCAGACTTCACAGGTCTCTCTCTCTCTAAACTCACCAGAGCTCACTTTGTCCCTGTGACTACATAAGTGGTGGTTCATCAACTTCCTGAAACATGCCTGAATCACCACTCCCTGTTGCCTTTGTCTTCACTGCTAGCTCTGCTTCTGTGCCCTTACCTATCATCTCTGTCCACCTTTGCATGGATGGCTCCTTCTTGGCACTTCAGTTTCATCTTATATATTATAAATTGAAAGAATATTTTCATGAGCCTCTCCTGGCAGTTTCATAGTTAAGAGTCCATGATTTCAATGTAGAGGAGGGAATAAACTTTCTTGTCCATCTAAGTAAATAGCTATCCAATCACTTATTTAAGAGCCAATAGCCTGATGTATTTCTACTTAGTTCAGACATTGTGTTGTTTACTTTTTCTTAACCTTTTCCATTAGGAAGACCCATGAGAATATAGGCATCATTTGGCAAGTTGAAAGGTATTCTCCAGTATGTACAAAACCAACTGGCACTTGAGAGGATGTTTATTCAAAGTTGAAAGAATGTTTGTTGAAAGAATGAAAGTTGGGGGAAAAAAATGAATGAATGGAAATGGTTTGCTTGTCACATCGCAGATATAAAAATATAATCATAACTGTTAATAAGAATATTGAGAAAAACACATCCTTTAGGTAAAATATAAACTGGAAGAAGGTGCTTGAAGAGCATTCTTTAACACCTACCAAAACAAAGTATGTCTCTTTCCTGATGGCTCAGCAGGTAAAGAATCCACTTGCAATGGAGACTCAAGAGATGCAGGTTTGATCCCTGGATCAGGAAGCTCCTCTGAAGGAGGAAAATGACATATTATTGCCTTAAAAACTCCATGAACAGAGGAGCCTGGCAGGCTACAGTCTGTGGGGTCACAAAGATTCAGAAATGACTGAACAGGTCATGCATATGCAAAACAAAACATGCAATTATATTTGTGCCTTGTAGTGCATCTATGGAAAACACTTTAAAGAAGACATTCATTTTTACTAATTCTTATATTACTAACCAGAATGTATAGAAAATAATATAGCCATTAATGAGAAGCCATGATTCAACATAGTTTAGTACTTCTTTGGTTAAGACACAATTCTGGCTTGGGGGCTATATATATCAGGAAATAAAAGTTCCTGCCTTTATGATGTGAAATGAAAATATCTCCTGCCATATTAATGAAGAAAAAATATTACAACCATCAGCAATTTCTGGGCTCCAAATGTAAATGAGGGTTCCCAAATCTGTGATCCAGCAGACGCTGCCACCCTCCATGGTGATTGCTGAGGAGTTGGAGGAATGGGAAAAGCAAAGTGAACAAAGAAACAGGACTGGCCCCAGAAAGCTGAGGTGCATATGAGAGGAATGAACTTGGAGAGTCCAGAGGCTTGCATCTTCCCAACATATACTGTTAACTTCCTTGACTTGGTACATGATTTTTGATGTTCAGACTGCCTACTTTTGTTGCAAACTTGTTATGTAGCCTGACTTCCCCTCTTGCCTCCTTTGAGCAGTTTTCTCAGAGCTACTGAGACGCTGTTTCCTGGGCTCAGAGTCCTAAACGTTCCAATCAAATAAAATAATTCTCTACTTTCTGGTTGTGACTATATGTTTTCGTTGAAAGTTTGGCTACCACAAGAGACCCAGAACAGATTTTTCTCCTCTGCCTAAACTCTGCCAGAAACCATAGCCATGGTACCAGCAGAGGCCCCTTGTGCCCACCCACTTTGTTGGGAGTTTAGGATGGATTTGAGTAAATCTCTCCTGGTCCGCACATCTCCCATACTGGCTGCTGCTGCTGCTGCTAAGTCGCTTCAGTCGTCTCCGACTCTGTGCGATCCCATGCACAGCAGCCCGCTGGGCTCCTCTGTCCACGAAATTTTCTAGACAAACATACTGGAGTGGGTTGCCATTTCCTTCTCCATACTGGTTGAGATCCTGAATTTTTATTTGGTGGGATATAGCAGGTACCTCCAGGATTCTTGCCTAGAGAATCCCAGGGATGGGGGAACCTGGTGGGCTGCCGTCTATGGGGTCGCACAGAGTCGGACACGCCTGAAGCGACTTAGCAGCAGCAGCAGGTACCTAACCCCTCAGTAAGCTCCTGGGGGTGAGGGGGCAGCGCAGTAGGAAGACACCAGGAAATACCCACCAGTGTGGGGCTCAATCGGAAGATACCAAGGGAATTCTCACCTGGTTGAAAGACTGAGAGAGAGGGAGTCCATTAAAGACATCCAGGAATTAGTTGAAACATAACAAGGAAATTCGCAAACAGTGGAAAGGCACTGGTAGGGGCAGGCTCGGTTTTAGTAATACCTGGGGCTCAGTTGAAAGACATAGAGGTGGCTCTGGTGTAGAAAGACACAAGGAACAGAGCTCATATTTGCAATTACCTAGTTAACTAGAGAAATTAAGTCTTGCCCTAAATATTGAGGGGGCTGTTTAAAACACATACAGTTAAAAATTATTTTTTCCACAATTTTTGTAAAGCCTTAAACAAGGCCTTCTATGGGGAAACTCAGATTTCTGTCTTTGATTTGTAAACATTCTATCTGACCTTCCTAGGTTGTTCTATTGTATGCTTGTGTTAGGCCTGTAAGAGGTCCTTTGTGTTCTTAATCACTTGCATCTCTGTGGAGATATAATTTATTGGTGAGCAAATAATGGATCCTTTGAAAATTAGAGAAACTAACAAATTATTTCGGAGAAGGCAATGGCAACCCACTCCAGTACTCTTGCCTGGCAAATCCCATGGACGGAGGAGCCTGGTAGGCTGCAGTCCATGGGGTCTCGAAGAGTTGGACACGACTGAGCGACTTCACTTTCACGCATTGGAGAAGGAAATGGCAACCCACTTCAGTGGTCTTGCCTGGAGAATCCCAGGGATGGGGGAGCCTGTTGGGCTGCCATCTATAGGGTCGCACAGAGTTGGACACGACTGAAGCGACTTAGTAGCAGCAGCAGCAAATTATTAAATATAGAGTCCTCTCATTGTAAACAACTGTTTGTTGCTACCTATAAAAGTCAAATTAACCTAAGAATTTATTTATTTTTTTTGAATGAGGAAAACTGGTTCAGGAAGCTACTTTGAGACCTTCTTCTCAATGGGCCTTGTTGTTGTTCAGTCACCAAGTCCTGTCCCTCTCTTGGTGACCCTGTGAACTGCAGCATGCCAGGCTTCCATGTCCCTCACCGACCTCCCCGAGTTTGCCCAAATTCATGTCCATCGAATTAGTGAGGCCATCCAACCATCTCTTCTTTGTTGTCCTCTTCTTCTGCCTTCAATCTTTCCTAGCAGGAAACCTAACCCCCTACTGTTCTCCAACATTAAAAGCTAAACAAATTGGTTTTATTTACCCCAGTTTTAAGTTATAAATTTTAGGGGCTAGAAAACTTTGCACAGAGGTATCTGGCTAGTTATTTTAGGCTAAAGGGCCTGACTTCCTCAGCTCTACCTGACTCTGGGGATCCCAGAGCCTTTAATATAAAAGTAACATAGGGAACAAAAAGAAAAAAAAAATTCTAAACTCTTCCCTAAGACCAAAGCTTGTTGACTGGATACTTATTAGAGCTAAAGTTAAAGGTGGTGGAATCTAGATAAAGGTATATAAATTATATATTTAAATAGGCTTTTTATAAGATGGTTACAGCTTTTATTTAACTATATTGTGGGGTAAACAAGGCATTCAGACTGCCACAAAGGAAATATTAACTAAACATACTGAAGAAACCAATAGTTACCTGAGTCATACAAAATAAGTAAACTGGAAAATAATATCCAAGGATTAATAAAACAAAAAGTGATTTTACTTTGGCTTAATTTATAAACTCAGAAAGTTCTTTGCTAAATGCCTTACACAAAGCTTTGAAGATGTGATAAATTCACTCTAAAGTTATAAAACATAGAACTTTGTAAATCACATTTCAGTTTGATAAAAATCTTGCCACTGATTTTAGTAACTTTAGGCCAAAAAAAAGAAATTCTGAAAAAACTAAACAGCTGCAAATGTCTAAACCAGAATATGAATACCGACTGCAAGGAACTAGACTAAACCCAATTAAGCAGGCAAGACCAAGGGGGGAAAAAAAGTGGCAGTTTTAAATCTAAACTGCTGAGAATGTTCCTACAGTCAAACCTTATAGAGAATAAGCCTTAATCATCTCGGCAAGCAACATTAAGGTATTCTAACTGCAAATTTTGTTTATGTCTGTGTACACATTATACATATGAGAACTCTGCTTCTAAAGGTATTATTAGAATTGGATTTATAAAGAACTCTATTTAATTTTGCTACTGAGTCCAAGTTTGCTGTGCTCACTGAACAATAGGCCAATGAATCTGAGAGATGAGGTGTTGAGGCAAGGAAAAGACTTTGATCAGGGAGCCAGCAGACCGGGAAGATGGCAGGCTAGCACCTCAAAATAACCATTTTTTGGGGGGTCTGGAGGCCAGGTTCTTTTATAGATTAGAGATAAGGGGTGGTGAGGAAGCAAAGGAAAAAGGCCATTAATCTTGCAAACATCTCCTACAAGGACAAGCTTCAGGCAGGGGATATGTTAATTTCTTCCTTCCTGCCATCCACGAGTGGACAGGGTTCTGAACAAAGATAGTTTAGTTTAACAGTCAGGAAAAGGGGCAGGATTCTCTGAGGCAAACCATTCTGTATGATAATAATAAAAAAGCAACAAAAAGGAAATCAAAGAAACAGTTCCAACGTGGAGTTAGAATTGGCTTCCTCCCTGCAACAATTTTAATAAAAAGTGCTCACATTTAAAGAAAACTGACCAAGATGACTTTCAGTTTCTCATAAACTGGGAAATATTCAATATTATGTTGACACCTGATATTAATGTTTAATTTTGTAGATCTAAGTATACATGTCATTAAGTGTTATTAAAATAAGGTATACTTTATTATACCGAGGTTAATAAATAAGAGCTTACTAATCTCTTGCAAGAAAATAACTCTAAACGATAAAACTTTAAGTGTCTGCCTGGAATGCAGGAGACCTGGGTTTGATCCCTGCATCAGGAAGATCCCCTGGAGAAGGAAAGAGCAACCAACTCCAGTACTCTTGCCTGGAGAATCCCATGGAGGGAGGAGCCTGGTCGGCTACAGTCCTTGGGGTCCCAAAGAGTCCACACAACTGATCGACTTCACTTTCACTTTTCTTTCTAAGGTAAATGTAAATGAGATAAGGACTTTGGGTAAAAGGTTTAACGTAAACATATCAATAACCTCACATATGCAGATGACACCACCCTTATGGCAGAAAGTGAAGAGGAACTCAAAAGCCTCTTGATGAAAGTGAAAGTGGAGAATCAAAAAGTTGGCTTAAAGTTCAACATTCAGAAAACGAAGATCATGGCATCTGGTCCCATCACTTCATGGCAAATAGATGGGGAAACAGTGGAAACAGTGTCACACTTTATTTTGGGGGCTCCAAAATCTCTGCAGACGGTGATTGCAGCCATGAAATTAAAAGACGCTTACTCCTTGGAAGAAAGTTATGACCAACCTAGGTAGCATATTCAGAAGCAGAGACATTACTTTGCTGACAAAGGTCCGTCTAGTCGAGGCTATGGTTTTTCCAGTGGTTATGTATGGATGTTGGACTATGAAGAAGGCTGAGTGCCGAAGAATTGATGCTTTTGAACTGTGGTGTTGGAGAAGACTCTTGAGAGTCCCTTGGACTGCAAGGAGATCCAACTATTCCATTCTGAAGGTGATCAGCCCTGGGATTTCTTTGGAAGGAATGATGCGAAAGCTGAGACTCCAGTACTTTGGCCACCTCATGCGAAGAGTTGACTCATTGGAAAAGACTCTGATGTTGGAAGGGATTGGGGGCAGGAGGAGAAGGGGATGACAGAGGATGAGATAGCTGGATGGCATCACTGACTCAATGGATGTGAGTCTGAGTGAACTCTGGGAGTTGGTAATGGACAGGGAGGCCTGGCGTGCTGTGATTCATGAGGTCGCAAAAAGTCGGACACGACTGAGCTACTGAACTGAACTGAACTATCAATTACTAAATTAAACAATTAAAAATATTTGAGAATATTAATGAAAATGTTTGGCATCATCTAAGATGTTCTCTATATTGAAACAAAAGTTTTAAAATATTATCACTGATGTTTAAGCTCACTAATTTATAAAATGCCAATGTAAAGACAGTGCATATTCCTTCTTCACAGTTTTACTAAATTGAAGATTTAAGAGTTGAGGATTCTAATTCAAACATGTAATTAAAGCCATTAAAATAATACAGTAACTTTTCAAAATACAGTAGGAAATTAAATGTATGTTTGCAAGAAAGAAGATATGAGAAATGAAATCACATTTTAGTGACAAAAATAAGCTAGTTAATTTTATTTAGATGAAAAATGAAAGGCAAGCTGGATACAAAAAGTGGTGAGAGACTATGAAGAGGACCCCTGAGGAAGAAGTTTTATGCATAGTCAGCATAAACTAAATTTAGATTTAAGTTAACTTAGTAAATGGACTTTGTTAAGTGAGCTAATGCAAGACTGGAAATTTTATTTCTGTCAGTTATAAGTACTCCTTTTGATAATAGATTGTGTGGGTTTCTGTTCCCTTAAATGATCTATGTTTACTTTCTTTGTGACTTTGGTTAAGTGACTAGGTATTGTTTCAATGACCTATGAGCCTGTGTTTTAAAATCTTTTTGATATTTCCAACAAACTTCCCAAATATCAAAATATAGCTAAGCTTTTTAGTCTCCAGCTGACTCTGAGATGGATGCTTTGAAGATACATCTGTGTGGAAACTCAGAGATAAATGTTAAGCTAAACTTATTTGGTATTTTTGATTCAAAAACATTGTCCAGTAATTGAAAGTAAGCTTTAGGTTGTAATATATAGATGCTATTGCTAAGTCACTTCAGTCGTGTCCGACTCTGTGCGACCCCATAGACGGCAGCCCACCAGGCTCCCCTGTGCCTGGGATTCTCCAGGCAACAACACTGGAGTGGGTTGCCATTTCCTTCTCCAATCCATGAAAGTGAAATTGAAAGTGAAGTCGCTCAGTCATGTCTGACCCTCAGCGACCCCATGGATTGCAGCCTTGCAGGCTCCCCCGTCCATGGGATTTTCCAGGCAAGAGTACTGGAGTGGGGTGCCATTGCCTTCTCCAAATATATAGATAAATATCATTAATACAGATATTCCAAAATTTATTTGGAATCCCTGACACCTGACATGTGCTGATATAATATTAGCAGTCAAATTTCTAGTAATTATACTAAAATGTTATATATTGCAGAAATATCCAAGTTTCCTAACTGCATTATATTCAAATCTTTAACCTTGCAGAAGGACCATGGCACAATTGGTAAGGAAGCTTCTTTTGCAAAGAGTGATTCCCATATGGCGACTTCCCTCTGAACTACATGGTTACAGAGGGACCCATTTTACTGGACAAATTGTTAAGGAAACTTGTAAAATTTGGCTGATTATGCAGCATTTCCATTACACCTGTCATCCCCAGTCTTCTGGGTTAGTAGAAAGGACAAATGGAACAGTTAAAACTCAGTTGGCTAAAATTATGCCTGCTTATTCCTTCTCTTGTCCTAAGGCCCTGCCATTGGTTTTCCTCAACCTCATAGCCACTCCTTTGGCAAACATCATTTGTCTTCCTTTGAGATTATTACAGGGGGACCAATGAGGTTGGATGAAAGACTGTATGATACTATACTACTTAAGGGAGATATATCATATTATTGCAAGGGTTTAATCAAATTATTGATACCATTTTAAACTTTTTTCTGAAGCTTATTACACAAATGTATCATCAAATTAAGATCAGATGTCCCATGACTTACAACCACGAGATTATGTATATTGAAAAAGACACCATCTAAAGGACTTCCTCCAAGCTAAATGGAAGGGCTCTTATCAGGTTTTTTTTAACTAGTTTATGTGCAGCAAAACTGAAGGAAATTGACTCATGGATTCATACTTCCCACCTAAAAAGGGCTTCTGCATCAGACTGGTCTGTAGAGAGTATTGCTGACATCAAACTCACCTTTAAGCAACTCTCAGATAATAAGGAAACACCAACGAAGGGATGGGAAAAAGATGACATCAGGGGTAGATAGCTGTCCCAAGATGTTGGACCAGACCTGTATAATTGTTCATGTTTTCGTCTTAGTTTCTTGGACACCTGAATCAATGTTTTTCTATCATGGGTACTATCTCATGCAAATTTTAGAAATCAATCAAAATATTGGGCTTGTGGCTAGTTACTTCCATCCAGTACTTCTGGTTTACCTTGATGGGTTTCTTCCCTCCAAGGCTCTGACTGGATGGCTCTTAGAACATATATTTTCGAAAAAAAGGGATTACAGCTCTGTCTGGGCTATTACTGATATCACTAGATGGGACCCTCTTACTTGGTCAATCAAACATACTTATTCTGACCCTGGCCATAAATATGAAGTGCCCCTTAAGATTACTCAAGCTCAATAAGAGCTACAGGCTAAATTCCAGTCCAGATAAATAAATAAATAAATAAACTCTAGAATATTAAGAGGGATGCATCCTCAGTTATGGGATGGATTTATCTGACTAGCACAAGACTATGATTTTCTAAGCCTAAAGCCCCCACCCCCTGCCCCCCGCTGTCAACCCCAAGCTGGGAACAATTAAACCATACCAAAGAAAACCAACCTAATATCACCAGAAAATTAGTCTGGGTGCCTTATGAAAACTGCCCAAATATGATTTATCTTAAAGACAGTGATTTATATGGAACAGATTGGGTCAGACGACCAGAAATAAGCTGACTGGCACCTAACAGGACTCAATGGCTTTATAGGTCCGATCTTTGACCCTGAATTCCACCAGGCCAGCTAGAAGGTATACTTTAGTATTCCCTTGGGTTCAAGGCCACTGACATATACGTTTAGTTGTGACTCCAGCAAATTTACCATCAATACGAGTTCAATAAGCCAAGAGCTCTGTATTTCCCTGATATGGTCATTTAGCAATTATTTTTGTACCTTCAATAGGATTGGAAAATGTTATTTCTCACAATGAAGCCTTAGCAAAACTCACTCAAAGAACATTAAATGATAGCAACCAGGCTATTTGCCTACTAAATTCTGGGGTCTCTATGATGAGACAAGGGGTCTTACAAAATCATATGGCCCTTGAAATTCTTATAACATCTCAAGGGGGTACGTGTGCTAGCATTCAAACTGAACATTGTGTTTACACATAAGATGAATTGTCTAATGGCTGATATTTTATAACAATGGTTTTGTTCTAAAAGCTCATGGCTTAAATCCCTGTTTGTAACTTTAATCACATTATTAGCTATATGACTTGTAATCTGTTTATTTTATAAGATTGTTGTCTTTTATGTTATACAATGTATAACCAAGAATAGATCATATTAATAACATAGAATAATTATAATAGTGATTCTAGGTATGGGAAGAGGCAACAAGAGAAATATCTCTTCAATCCTATTAGGTTAGAAGATAGAGGATCCAGAGAATCTTTTGTTATTTGTCAATGGGTCTAATCTGGAAATTAACACATGGAGTGACACATCAGTGAGGACCTTCACCTGATCTGGGATAAGCCTCTCAGCTTCATGGGACCAAAATAATAATAATAATAGTCATGTTAGGTAGTTAGAATAGGAAAAACTTGTCCAGAATTGTCGTGGCAAGACAAGGAAGGGAAAATAGAACAAAGGAAGGTCTGAGGACCAGAGTGAGGGCCTTAGGTAAAACAAACAGCACTCCTGCCTAGCCCAATTTACATAGGGCAGGCCCCGGGGGAGGATAAAAACATAAAAAGAAGAGCCAAAATTGGGCTGGGGGCCTCTCTTCTCGTCACATCTTTTGGGTTAGCATGCCCTCACACCTAGAGGATGTGTTTTCTTTTACTTTCTAAATAAAACTGAGCTGTAACATAGAGCAGGAACATGGGTTCATTCAAGGGCTATAACATTGGTCTGTCACTTCAAATTTTTGTTGTGATGAGACAGAACAAAGGAAATTATACACTCTCCCAAAAATTTTATAATGTTTTATGAATAAATTTAATGTGCTGAAAATAAAGATTTCCCAAAAAATTTACAAAAATTGTGGAAAAAATAATTTTTCCCCCTTAAATTTGAGACCTTTCAATATTCTGTAGGAAAACTTTATGAATACAGAGCTACTATTAGGTAGTGAAGAGGAACTAAAGAGCCTCTTGATGTAAGTGAAAGGGGAGAGTGAAAAATCAGGCTCAAAACTCAACATTCAAAAAACGTAGATCATGGCCTTCAGTCCCATCACTTCATGGTAAATAGATTGGGAAACAATAGAAACAGTGACAGATTTTATTTTCTTGGACTCCAAAATTGCTGCAGATGATGACTGCAGCCATGAAATCAAAAGATGTCTGCTCCTTGGAAGAAAAGCTGTGACCAACCTAGACAGCATATTAAAAAGCAGAGATATTACTTTGCCAACAAAGGTACGTATAGTCAAAGCCATAGTTTTTCCCATAGTCATGTATGGATATGAGTGTTGGACCATAAAGAAAGCTGAGTGTCAAGGAATTGATGCTTTTGAACTGTGGTATTGTAGAAGACTCTTGAGAGTCCCTTGAACTGCAAGGAGATCCAACCAGTCCATTCTAAAGGAAACCAACCCTGAGTATTCATTGGAAGGACTGATGGTGAGGCTGAAGCTCCAATACTTTGGCCACATGATGCAAAAGAATGGACTCACTGGAAGAGACCCTGATGCTGAGAAAGACTGAAGGCAGGAGGAGAAGAGGATGACAGAGGGTGATATGGTTGGATAGCATCACTGACTTGATGGGCATGAGTTTGAAGCAAGCTCCAGGAGTTGGTGATGGACAGGGATACTTGCAGTCCATGGGTTGCAAAGTGTCAGACACAACTGAATAACTTAACTGAACTGAACTGGTTAGGTAGTTCTAGGTAAAAATATTCAAACTTAAATGGTAAAGGAAGTGATGTCACTCAGTCATGTCTGACTCTTTGTGACCCCATAGACTGTAGCCTACCAGGTTCCACCATCCATGGGATTTTTTCAGGCAAGAGTACTGGAGTGGGTTGCCAGTTCCTTCTCCAGGGGATCTTCCCAACCAAGGGATTCAACCCAGGGATCGAACCTGGGTCTCCCACATTGCAGGCAGACACTTTACCATCCAAGCCACCAGGGCAGTATCTGCTATTACTGCATAGCCAGGACACCGGAAAAGAGATTGTTACAAATTTAAGTGCTTCAGGCACCTTCAGTCCTCTAACCAGCCTTTCAACATCCTCCCAATTCTCACTGATGGGGCTCTGAGGAACTACAGGGACTCTTTCTACTATTCTCTCTTAATATTTCTCTAGATTAAGGACAGATTTCTTCCAGTCCTAACTGACCTCAGAGCCACAGTCTCAGTGCTTAAGGATTAAAAAAAAAAAAAAAAAAAAAAAAATTCCTCACAGGACTATGAAGACTAAGATACTAGACTGAGACCACTTTCAATTCAGTACAGAGTACCAAGAGACAGGGGACTCTGAAGAAACAGAAATTAAAGAATTCTGAACACTCTGGATATAAAATAAAGTCACCTTGAATTATTTCTGCTAACTGGGCTTTGCCAACATGACACATTTCTAAACTTTGTAAAAGATGGCAGCTATGATTCATCCACATAAGTTGAACCACCCCACAGATATTGTACGTGCCTAGTACAAAATTAGCATGTTGCTGAGACATTTATTGAAATAAGTTTAAACTCAGAAGTTTTGTATTCTTTACAACTTCTAGCCAGTGACTGTCCTGCTGATGAGCCTGAAAAGTTTCTCTTTCTTTGATACTGTTGCATTTCTGCTCTGGTCTTTTGTAATATTTATGGATATTTTAGTAACCTTATTTCATCTGGGATGGCTGCTTAGGGAGCAGATGATTAAGTGGTAGGGCATTTTCCTAAAACATAAACATATTAGAAAGACATAATATTGATCTTTCCTTTCCTTATTTTTGATCTCTATAAATAGAGAGATATATCAGAGCTGCCACATGTGACCAATTCAATTGTTCTAAGATCAAATAGTTACAGTGCCTTTGTTAGTCACTTAAGCTTTGACCAGAGAATTGGGGAGGGTGATTCTTTAGACATTATTATAACTCAAGAACTCTAGAATTTGAACTTTATCTCAAAACAGCAAGATAAGTTAATTTTGAATTTTAATTTCTTTCAGGAGGGCAGAATAGTATAATTTATTTTGGTTAAGCAATGTAGCTTGTGAAAGAACCAAATTCTGGATCTATGGCCTGCATTCAAACTTAGGACCCACTATTTGTTAGTTGTGTAGCCTTTGGATAAGGCATTGAAGCATCAGTTGGTCAGTTGTGTCTGACTCTTTGCAACCCCATGAACCAGGCTTCTTTATCAATGGAATTATCCAGGAAAGAATACTGGAGTGGGTAGCCATTCCCTTCTCCAGGGAACATTCCTGACCCAAGGATTTAACTCAAGTCTCCAGCATTGCAGTCAGATTCTTTACCATCTGAGCCACCAGGATACATAATCATTATGCAAAACTGAGATTTTTATGGGGCCATATTCAAGGCATTTTTGTGAAATTTAAATGAGATAATGTTTCTAAAATAGCTGTGAAAAGAAGAGAATCAAAAAGCAAAGGAGATAAGGAAAGACATTCCCATTTGAATGCAGAGTTCCAAAGAATAGAAGAGCTAAGAAAGCCTTCCTCAGTGATCAATGCAAAGAAATAGAGGGGAAAAAATAGAATAGGAAAGACTGGAGATATCTTCAAGAAAATTAGAGACACCAAGGGAACATTTTGTGCAAAGATGGACAGAATAAAGGAGAGAAATCGTATGGACCTAACAGAAGCAGAAGATATTATGAAGAGGTGGCAAGAATACACAGAAGAACTGTACAAATAAGATCTTCATGAAACTCAGATAACTACAATGGTATAATCACTTACCTAGAGCCAGGCATTCTGGAATGTGAAGTCAAGTGGGCCTTAGGAAGTATCACTATGAACAAAGCTAGTGGAGGTGATGAGATTCCAGGTAAGCTATTTCAAATCCAAAAAGATGATGCTGTGAAAGTACTGTCCTCAATATGCCAGCAAAATTGGAAAACTCAGAAGTGGCCACAGGACTGAAAAAGGTCTGTTTTGATTCCAATCCCAAAGAAAGGCAATTCCAAAGAATGCTCAAACTATCCCACAGTTTCACTCATCTACATGCTAGTAAAGGGATGTTTACAATTTTCCAAGCCAGACTTCAACAGTACATGAACCATGAACTTCCAGATGTTCAAGCTGCATTTAGAAAAGACAAAGGAACCAGAGATAAATTTGCCAACATGTGCTGGATCATTAAAAAAGAAAGAGAGTTCCAGAAAAACATCTATTTCTGCTTTATTAACTGTGCCAAAGCCTTTGACTGTGTGGATGACAACAAACTGTGGAAAATTCTGAGAGAGATGGGAATACCAGACCACCTGACCTACCTCTTGAGATATCTGTATGCAGGTCAGGAAACAACAGTTAGAACTGGACATGGAGTACACTTGCAGGATATAAAACCAACACACAGAAATCCCTTGCATTCCTATACACTAATAATGAGAAAGTAGAAAAAGAAATTAAGGAAACAATTCCATTCACCATTGCAATGAAAACAATAAAATACTTAGGAATATATCTACCTAAAAAACTAAAGACCTATATATAAAAAACTATAAAACACTGATGAAAGAAATCAAAGAAGACACTAATAAATGGAGAAATATACCACGTTCACGGATTGGAAGAATTCATATAGTGAAAATGAGTATACTACCCGAAGAAATCTGCAGATTCAATGCAATCCCTATCAAGCTACCAGCGGTATTTTTCACAGAACTAGAACAAATAATTTCAAGATTTGTGTGGAAATACAAAAAAGCCTCGAATAGCCAAAGCAATCTTGAGAAAGAAGAATGGAACTGGAGGAATCAACTTGTCTGACTTCAGGCTCTACTACAAAGCCACAGTCATCAAGACAGTATGGTACTGGCACAAAGACAGACATATAGATCAATGGAACAAAATACAAAGCCCAGAGATAAATCCACACACCTATGGACACCTTATCTTCAACAAAGGAGGCAAGAATATACAATGGAGAAAAGACAATCTCTTCAACAAGTGGTGCTGGGGAAATTGGTCAACCGCTTGTAAAAGAATGAAACTAGATCACTTTCTAACACCACACACAAAAATAAACTCAAAATGGATTAAAGATCTAAACCTAAGACCAGAAACTATAAAACTCCTAGAGGAGAATATAGGCAAAACACTCTCCGACATAAATCACAGCAGGATCCTCTATGATCCACCCCCCAGAATTCTGGAAATAAAAGCAAAAATAAACAAATGGGATCTAATTAAAATTAAAAGCTTCTGCACAACAAAGGAAACTATAAGCAAGGTGAAAAGACAGCCTTCCGAATGGGAGAAAATAATAGCAAATGAAGAACTGACAAACAACTAATCTCAAAAATATACAAGCAACTTATGCAGCTCAATTCCAGAAAAATAAACGACCCAATCAAAAAATGGGCCAAAGAACTAAATAGACATTTCTCCAAAGAAAACATACGGATGGCTAACAAATACATGAAAAGATGCTCAACATCACTCATTATCAGAGAAATGCAAATCAAGACCACAATGAGGTACCACTTCACATCAGTCAGAATAGCTGTGATTCAAAAGTCTGCAAGCAATGAATACTGGAAAGGTTGTGGAGAAAAGGGAATCCTCTTACACTGTTGGTGGGAATGCAAACTAGTACAGCCACTATGGAGAACAGTGTGGAGATTCCTTAAAAAATTGCAAATAGAACTGCCTTATGACCCAGCAATCCCACTGCTGGGCAAACACACTGAGGAAACCAGAATTGAAAGAGACACATGTACCCCAATATTCATCACAGCACTGTTTATAATAGCCAGGACATGGAAACAACCTAGATGTCCATCAGCAGATGAATGGATAAGAAAGCTGTGGTACATATACACAATGGAGTATTACTCAGCCGTTAAAAAGAATTCATTTGAATCAGTTCTGATGAGATGGATGAAACTGGAGCCGATTATACAGAGTGAAGCAAGCCAGAAAGAAAAACACCAATACAGTATACTAACACATATATATGGAATTTAGAAAGATGGTAAGGATAACCCTGTATGTGAGACAGCAAAAGAGATAGAGATGTATAAAACAGACTTTTGGACTCTGAGGGAGAGGGAGAGGGTGGGATGATTAGGGAGAATGGCATTGAAACATGTATACTATCATGTAAGAAATGAATCGCCAGTCTATGTTCGATACAGGATATGTGATTCTTGGGGCAGGTGCATGGGGATGATCCAGAGAGATGATATGGGGTGTGAGGTGGGAGAGGAGTTCAGGATTGGGAACTCATGTACACCTGTGGTGGATTCATGTCAATGTATGGCAAAACCAATACAGTATTGTAAAATAAATAAATAAATAAATACAATAAAAGACAAACTGTGAACCTGAGAATATTGACTATGATAACCAGCAAGAGTTAGTCTAGTGAAATTATTGTCCTTAAAATGAAGAAAAAATTAAGAATGTGACTTGAAACGGAAACAAAACCAGATCATCACCTGAAAAAAAAAAAATAAATAAAAAGACTGGTTCCAAGTAGGAAAAGGAGTACATCAAGGCTGTATATTGTGACCCTGCTTATTTAACTTCTATACAGACTACATCATGATAAATGCTGTACTACAACAGTTAGAACTGGACATGGAAAAACAGACTGGTTCCAAATAGGAAAATGAGTACATCAAGGCTGTATATTGTGACACTGTTATTTAACTTCTATACAGACTACATCATGATAAACGCTGTGCTGTATGAAGCACAAGCTGGAATCAGGATTGCCAGGAGAAATATCAATAACCTCAGATATGCAGATGACACCCCTTATGGCAGGAAGAGAAGAACTACAGAGCCTCTTAATGAAAATGAATGAGGAGAGTGAAAAAGTTAGCTTAAAACTCAACATTCAGAAAACGAAGATCATGGCATCTGGTCCCATCATTTCATGGTAAATAAGTGGTGAAACAGTGGAAACCATGACAGAATTCCTTTTTTGGGGGGTGGGGGGATGGGGGGGGCTCCAAAATCACTGCAGATGATGACAGCAGCCATGAATTTAAAAGATGCTTGTTCCTTGGAAGAAAAGTTATGATCAACCTAGACAGCATATTAAAAAGCAGAGACATGACTTTACCAGTAGAAGTCTGTCTAGTCAAAGCTATGTTTTTTTCCAGTAGTCATGTATGGATGTGAGAGTTGGACTATAAAGAAAGTTGAGCACCAGAGAACTGATGCCTTTGAACTGCGGTGTTGGAGAGGACTCTTGAGAGTTCCTTGGGCTGCAAGGACATCAAACCAGTCAATCTGAAAGGAAATCAATCCTGAATATTCATTGGAAGGACTGATGATGAGGCTGAAACTCCAATACTTTGGCTACCTTATGCAAAGAACTGACTCATTTGAAAAGACCCTGATGCTAGGAAAGATTGAAGGCAGGAGGAGAAGGGGATGACAGAGGATGAGATGCTTGGATGGCATCACCAACTTAATGGACATGAGTTTGAGTAAACCCCAGGAATTGATGATGGACATGTAGGCCTGGCCTGCTGCAGGACATGGGGTTCAAAGAGTCAGACATGATTGAGTGACTGACTGAATAGAACTGAACTTGAAGAGTGCCTTCACGTGTTAAAAATTTTGAATTTGACATGTGCTTACTTTTAGGACTTTGGGGTATTAAATTCTTAGTGGATTTAACTTTTTTTTTTCTGGAACTAACTTAAAAGGGATTTATTAACTCAAGCAGTATCACTTTAAATTCTTCATTCATTACATATTTGAATATATTTAGGTACGAGTTTGAAAGTATGCAAGATATATTAACAAATACAGATTAACAGTGACTTAATCAACTCCCCACTCTCCTGTTATAAAGAATGACACAAGTCTATAAAAAGCTTCTTAATGAAAGTGAAAGAGGAGACTGAAAAAGTTGGCTTAAAGCTCAACATTTAGAAAACTAAAATCATGGCATCTGGTCCCATCACTTTATGGCAAATAGATGGGGAAACAGTGGAAACAGTGTCACACTTTATTTTTTAGGGCTCCAGAATCACTGCAGATGGTGATTGCAACCATGATATTAAAAGACACTTACTCCTTGGAAGAAAAGTTATGACCAATCTAGATAGCATATTCAAAAGCAGAGACTTTGCCAACAAAGATCCGTCTAGTCAAGGCTATGGTTTTTCCAGTGGTCATGTATGGATGTAAGACTTGGACTGTGAAGAAAGTTGAGCGCTGAAGAATTGATGCTTTTGAACTGTGGTGTTGGAGAAGACTCTTGAGAGTCCTTGGACTGCAAGGGGATCCAACCAGTCCATTCTGAAGATCAGCCCTGGGTGTTCTTTGAAAGGACTGATACTAAAGCTGAAACTCCAATACTTTGGCCACCTCATGCAAAGTGTTGACTCATTGGAAAAGACTCTGATGCTGGGAGGGATTGGGGGCAGGAGGAGAAGGGGACAACAGAGGACGAGATGACTGGATGGCATCACTGACTCAATGGACATGAGTTTGAGTGAACTCTGGGAGTTGGTAATGGACAGGGAGGCCTGGCGTGCTATGATTCATGGGGTCGCAGAGTCGAACACAACGGAATGACTGAACTGAACGGAGATACATATTTTGATTGTAACAGCCAGGAGTGGAAGTGCTACCATCATTTAATGGGCAGATGCCAGAGATGCTTCTATAAATGTTGTTCACAGACTAACCCCTTTCCTCTCCAGGAGAGAGACCTATGCCACTCAAAATATCAATAGTACTAAAGTTGATACATGTGGCTATATGCAATCCAAAGTAACAGCTTTTTGACGTAACCTTCAAGGTAAAGGGAAAATATTCGTTGATAATTGCTCTCAATTAACCAACTGAGAATAAGGATCAGGTTGCAGTATCAATTTTTTCTTTTGTAAAATTATGTTTAAATTTGTTTCTGATGTATTAATTTGGATAGAAAACACTGTGTTTTGATAATAGTTTTTTTTTGTAGACACAGGCCAATGTTTCAAGTTCTCAGTTAAGCATACTCCCTGTTTGAATGCTTACAGCATTTTGGTAATGGCATCTTTACCAAGTCAAACTTGGTTTTCTCACCCATCCCCAGCAAATCTAGTCTACCGACAGCTGGTTATGGTGAAGGAAAGTGCATCGTTTATTGCAGGATACAAACAAGGAATCCAGGGCAGCTAGTACTCAAAGCCCCAACTCTCTGATGGGTTTTAGGAAAGCATTTTTAAAGGCCAGGTGAGAGAGGGGTATTCCAGGGCTACTTCTTTAAAGGACCCCCCTCCCCTCCTTACACTCCAGTTGTCACTGTCTCATACAATGTGGTTCATTGATCGTTTTTCAGCTCTTTGAAACTTACCACACACATATTCTGTCATAGTTAATAATGAGGAACTAACATTATTACTATTACATCACAATGTATTATAGTCATAAAGTGTAACATTAAATTTCATATTCTAACTTAATTGATTTAGTCATAAGCTATTCTCATTGTTGTTGTTGTTCAGTCACTCAGTTGTGTCTGACTCTTTCTGACCCCATGGACTACAAAATGCCAGGCTTCCTAGTCCTTCACTATATTCCTGAGTTTGAATCAGTCATGCTATCCAACCATCTCATCTTGTGCTGTCCCTTCTAGTTCTGCACTTAATGGTCCCCAGCATCAGGTTCTTATCCAACTAGCTGGCTCTTTGCATTAGGTGACCAACGTACTGAAGCTTCAGCTTCAGCATCAATCTGTCCAGTGACTATATGGACCTTTAGGTTTGACTTTGTCAGCAAAGCTATTTACGTACTACTCGTTGTGACCCTATGGACTGCAGCAGGCCAGGCCTCCCTGTCCATCACCAACTCCCGTTGTTTACCCAAACTCATGTCCATTGAGTCGGTGATGTCATCCAACCATCTCATTCTCTGTTGTCCCCTTCTCCTCCCACCTTCAGTCTTTGACAGCATCAGGGTCTTTTTAAATGAGTCAGCTCTTCACATAAAGTGACCAAAATATTGGATTTCAGCTTCAACATCAGCCCTTCCAATGAACACGCAGGAGAGATTTCCTTTAGGATGGACTGGTTGGATCTCCTTTCAGAGATCCTTCAAGAGCCTTCTCAAGAGCCTTCTCCAACACCACAGTTCAAAAGTGTCAATTATTCGGTGCTCAGGTTTCTTTATAGTCCAAATATCCCATCCACACATGACTACTGGAAAAACCATAGCCTTGACTAGACGGACTTTTGTTGGCATAGTAATGTCTCTGCTTTTTAGTATGTTGTCTAGGTTGGTCATAACTTTCCTTACAAGGAACAAGTGTCTTTTAACTTCATGGCTACAGTCACAATCTCCAGTGATTTTGGAGCCCCCCAAAATAATGTCAGCCACTGTTTCCACTGTTTTTCTATTTGAGATGAAGTGATCAGACCAGATGCCATAATCTTAGTTTTCTGAATGTTGAGCTTTTAGCCAACTTTTTCACTCTCCTCTTTCACTTTTGTCAAGAGACTCTTTAGTGCTTCTTCACTTTTTCCATAAGGGTGGTGTAATCTGCATATCTGAGGTTATTTATATTTCTCCCGGCAGTTTTGATTCCAGCTTGTGTTTCTTCCAGCCCAGTGTTTCTCATGAGGTACTCTGCATATAAGTTAAATAAGCAGGGTGACAATATATAGCCTAAACATATTCCTTTTCCTATTTGGAACCAGTTTGTTCCATGTCCAGTTCTAACTGTTGTTTCCTGACCTGTATAGAGATTTCTCAAGAGGCAAGTGAGGTTGTCTGGTATTTCCATCTTTTGAAGAATTTTCCACAGTTTTTTGTCATCCAAACAGTCAAAGGCTTTGGCATAGTCAATAAGGCAGAAATAGATGTTTTTCTGGAAGTCTTTTGCTTTGTCGATGATCCAGATGATGTTGGCAATTTGATCTTTGGTTCCTCTGCCTTTTCTAAAACAAGATTAAACATCTGGAAGTTCATGGTTATGTATTCCTGGAGCCTGGCTTGGAGAATTTTGAGCATTACTTTACTAGCATGTGAGATGAGTGCAATTGTGGGGTAGTTTGAGCCTTCTTTGGCATTGCCTTTCTTTGGGATTGCAATGAAAATTGAACTTTTCCAGTCCTGTGGCCACTGTTGAGTTTTCCAAATTTGCTGACATATTGAGTGCAACACTTTCACAACATCATTTTTAAGGATTTGAAATAGTTCAATTGGAATTCCATCACCTCCTCTAGCTTTGTTTGTAGTGATGCTTCATAAGGCCCACTTGACTTCACATTCCAGGATGTCTGGCCAACTTGACTTCACATTCCAGGATGTCTGGCTCTAGGTGAGTGATCACACCATCATGATTATCTGGATCATGAAGATTTTTTTTGTACAGTTCTTCTGTGTATTCTTGCCACCTCTTCTTAATATCTTCTGCTTCTGTTAGGTCTATACCATTTCTGTCCTTTATTGAACCCATGTTTGCATGAAATGTTCCCATGGTATCGCTAATTTTCTGGAAGAGATCTCTATTCTATTGTTTTCCTCTAATTCTTTGCATTGCTCGCTGAGGAAGGCTTTTTTATCTCTCCTTGCTATTCTCTGGAACTGTGCATTCAAATGGATATATATTTCCTTTTCTTCTTTGCTTTTCACTTGTCTTCTTTTCACATCTATTTGTAAGGTCTCCTCAGACAGCCTTTTTTTGTATTTATTTTTCTCTGGGATGGTCTTGATCCCTGTCTCATGTACAATGTCACAAACCTCTGCCCATAGTTCATCAGGCACTCTTGTCTATCAGATCTAGTCCCTTAAGTCGATTTCTCACTTCCACTGTATAATCATAAGGGATTTGATTTAGGTCATACTTGAATGGGCTAGTGGTTTTCCCTACCTTCTTCTATTTAAGTCTGGATTTAGCAATAAGGAGTTCATGATCTGAGCCACAGTCAGCTCCTAGTCTTATTTTTGTGAATGTATAGAGCTTCTCCATCTTTGGCTGCAAAGAATATAATCAATCTGATTTTGGTGTTGACCATCTGATGTCCATGTGTAGAGTCTTCTCTTGTGTTGTTGGAAGAGGGTGTTTGCTATGACTAGTGTGTTCTCTTGGCAAAACTCTATTAGCCTTTGCCTTGCTTCATTCTGTACTTCAAGGTCAAATTTGCCTGTTACTCCAGGTGTTTCTTGACTTCCTACCTTCGCATTCTAGTCCCCTATAATGAAAAGGACATCTTTTTTATGTGTTAGTTCTAAAAGATCTTGTAGGTCTTCATAGAACCATTTGTCTTCAGCTTCTTCAGCATTATTTGTCAGGGTATAGACTTGGATTACCATGATATTGAATGGCTTGCCTTGGAAACAGAGATCATTCTATTGCTTTTGAGATTGCATCCAAGTACTGCATTTTGCACTCTTTTGTTGATTATGATGGCTAATCCACTTCTTTTAAGGGATTCTTGCCCACGGTAGTAGATACAATTGTCACCTGAGTTAAATTCACCCATTCCAGTCCATTTTAGTTTGCTAATTCCTAAAATGTTGACTTATTATTAGGAAACAAATGGACAGTCACATATGTTTCTTTTCTTCTAAAATGTTAATCTATATGTAAAGGGTTCAGGTAAGATAAGTATGATCCACTTTTTTATGTTAATTTAATGAGCCTGGCTGTCTATGCCAGAGTTTATATTCACAATACTTCTGTTTGACATATTACGTTTTCCCTTTCATCCCTTCAGCTTGCTATGAGTTTGTCTTTCTCTTATTTTTCTAGTATCTTGGGGGTTCAGTTCAGTTCTGTTCAGTTCACTCAGTCATGTCCAAATCTTTGCGACCCCAAGAATTGCAGCTTACCAGGCCTCCCTGTCCATCACCAACTCCTGGAGTTCACTCAGACTCACGTTTATCGAGTCAGTGATGCCATTCAGCCATCTCATCCTGTGTTGTCCCCTTCTCTTCCTTCCCACAATCCCTCCCAGCATCAGAGTCTTTTCCATGAGTCAACTCTTTGCATGAGGTGGCCAAAGTACTGGAGTTTCAGCCTCAGCATCATTCCTTCCAAAGAACACCCAGGACTGATCTCCTTTAGAATGGATTGGTTGGATCTCCTTGCAGTCCAAGGGACTTGCAAGAGTCTTCTCCAACACCACAGTTCAAAAGCATCAATTCTTTGGTGCTCAGCTTTCTTCACAGTCCAACTCTCACATCCGTACATGACTATTGGAAAAACCATAGCCTTGACTAGATGGACCTTTGTTGGCAAAGTAAAGTCTCTGCTTTTGAGTATGCTATCCAATTTGGTCATAACTTTTTTTCCAAGGAGTAAGCGTCTTTTAATTTCTTGGCTACAATCACCATCTGCAGTGATTTTGGAGCCCAAAAATAAAGTCTGACACTGTTTCCAGCGTTTCTCCATCTATTTGCCATGAAGTGATGGGACCAGATGCCATGATCTTCATTTTCTGACAGTTGAGCTTTAAGCCAACTTTTTTACTCTCCTCTTTCACTTTCATCAAGAAGCTCTTTAGTTCTTCTTCACTCTCTGCCATAAGGGTGCTGTCATCTGCATATCTGAGGTTATTGATATTTCTCCCGGCAAACTTGATTCCAGCTTGTGCTTCTTCCAGCCCAGCATTTCTCATGATGTACTCTGCATATAAGTTAAATAAGCAGGGTGACAATATACAGCCTTGACGTACTCCTTTTCCTATTTTGAACCAGTCTGTTGTTCCATGTCCAGTTCTAACTGTTGCTTCCTGACCTGCATATAGGTTTCTCAAGAGGCAGGTCAGGTGGTCTGGTATTCCCATCTCTCTCAGAATTTTCCACAGTTTATTGTGATCCACACAGTCAAAGTCTTTGGCATAGTCAAGAAAGCAGAAATAGATGTTTTTCTGGAACTCTCTTGCTTTTTCCATGATCCAGCGAATGTTGGCAATGTGATCTCTGGTTCCTCTGCCTGTTTTAAAACCAGCTTGAATATCTGGAAGTTCACGGTTCACGTACTGCTGAAGCCTGGCTTGAAGAATTTTGAGCATTACTTTACTAGTGTGTGATATGAGTGCAATTGTGCGGTAGTTTGAGCCTTCTTTGGCATTGCCTTTCTTTGGGATTGGAATGAAAATTGACCTTTTCCAGAACTGTTACCACTGCTGAGTTTTCCAAATGAACAATTATTGTTTTTAAACTTCTTCCTTTCTTTTTTCTTTTTTGTTAACTGTAAAATAATTGGCATAACATTATATTAATTTCAGGTGTGCAACATAGTGTTCTAATATATATATATATATGTACTACAAAATGATCTTCACTGTGACTAATTGACATCCATTACCATAAATAGTAGCAAATTTTTCTTCTTTGATGAGTTATTTTATTTAAAAGCTTTATTGAGAACAAAAATCACATACCAAAGATTCCTGCTGTTATAGTGTACAGTTCAGTGTTTTTCGTGTATTCACCATGGTATGCAAGCATCTTCATTATTTAAATTTATAGTATTTTTGTCCCTCTCAAAACAAATCCTGCACTCACTGGTATATTTTAGCATTTCTACATCCCCTCAACCCCTGACAACCATTAATCTACTTTGTCTCTTCATGGACTGACCTCTTCTGAATGTTTCATATGAATAAAATGATACAATATGTGGTCTTTTGTGTCTGGCTTCTCATTTAGTATTTTTTTTTTCAAGTTCCATGCACTATATATCAGTAGTTCACTTCTGGTCAACCCTCTTTGTCACTTAAAAATATATAATGCAATATATTAACTCTAGTCACTATGCTGTATATGATGTAAGGTATGCTTGACATATTCTTACTCCTAAAATTTCTAACCACTTTACGTTTATCTATCCCACAGAATATTCTACATCAAACCCTTTATAAATGTGCTTCACTGAGCTGCAATGATTAGAAAACTAATATATTTACTTTGTTATGAAATAATACTGTATTTCTACCCCAGTCCTTCTTTCCTTATACAGGCAGCAACTGTGCTTTTCCATTTGTAATGCCTGTGTAATAGAACTGATGCAGATTATAGTAACACCTTTTAGTCTGGTTACTTAAGTATATTTTTATATAATGACATCACAGGGAATGATCTTCAAATTATACCTTTTGAGTTATACCTTTCTAATAACTTTCAGATGCTTTAGACAGGGAATAAAAATAATATCTGCTATGCTTTAGATATTGAAGTTATTGCATGTAGTTGTATGACTGGTCTGGGGGTCTGTTTGTATGACTTCTAGAAAAGTCTAGTAAACTGACTTGTGTTCCAGTTCCACAGTTTTAAGTCCACAGTTAACAGGAATGTGTTAACCTGAGTAAAATGCATAGGTCTGGTGTAGCCAAGAGTTCTGAACAAAGCCTGAGCTCCAGCCTGCATGTTTTATTCTACACTATATTATAAATGTACTGTATACTGTAAAATGTGGAGATCAATGATGTGAATACTGCCCAGATAAAATAATGAAATAGTTCCTGACCATTTTCTCCTTTCCCATCCATCACTCATTAACACACACATAATCATGAAGACTGTGGACAACTACCCAGTCTCTCTGTCCAAAACAGAAGGATTTATGTCCTCAGGAATCATAGTGGCTAGCAATTCACAGTTAACGTCACCTCCAAGAATTGCCTTTGGCCAAAGAAGTCTGTCTCATATAAGTTTGCTCTCTCTTTATAGGGCAGGTTGCATCTAAACACTTTTCAAGATGGAGAGAAAATAGGCCAGATCTATTGTCTCAATTCATGACAGCTATGAAGATAGTATCATTAAAAAAAAATACTCAGTTAAATTTGAATTGCAGGTAAACAATTAATACTTTATTGGCATAAGTGTGTTCCCTGTAACATTGTGGCATACTTACACTGAAGTGTACCAAAATATAGACATACAGCAAAAATGTATGTATTATTTAACAGAAATTAAAATTTAACTGAACACCCTCTATTTTTATTGTTAAGGCAATGGCACCCCACTCTAGTACTCTTGCCTGGAAAATCCCATGGACGGGGAACCTGGTAGGCTGCAGTCCATGGGGTCGCGAACAGTTGGACACGACTGAGCGACTTCACTTTCACTTTTCACTTTCATGCATTGGAGAAGGAAATGGCAACCCATCCAGTGTTCTTGCCTGGAGAATCCCAGGGACGGGGGAGCCTGGTGGGCTGCCGTTTATGGGGTCACACAGAGTCGGACACGACTGAAGTGACTTAGCTGCTGGCAACTCTGTCTGAAGGGTCATGCCAGTGATCTCTGTCCAGTCTTACTTTTCTCACTCATGGACAGGTGTTCTTCAGTGAATTCATCTCAGTAAACTGCTTTCATTTGAATAACTGTCTCAGGGACTGCTTCCCAGGGAACCTTATCTATGTCAGTTGGTGCAAATCATGGTCCAAAAAAGCAGATGCTGAAATGAAATTTTTGGAATCAAAGCATTTGCTAGCCAGTTGGCAAAGACAACCCCATCACTGGTGGTACATGGGGTGCTGAGAGTCCCTGATATGTAATAATGATGCCATTATTAAAATTTCCATGATAATAAACTGGGAAGGGATTCAGTTGGGGGGTGTGGAGCAGTGGTTGGTGAAATGTCTCAGATCTCAGTCTTTTGAGAAATTTAGATCTAGTAATTATAAGGACTGTGAAGTGGGATAGCTGCAACTGAGGTCATTAATACATCAGGGAAAAAGAGAACAACAAAAGGCTTAAATTAATTACTAACTTAAAGTAACATAGCACATAAACATATGAATGCAACCATCTTCTACATCCAGAGGGCAGAAAAACTAAAATTCAAGTCTGCAGATTAATTAGAGGGATAACTGAGATACAGAAAATGTAAATTCTCAATCCAGAATGCTATGCTAAGGGCAAGACCATGATTGGAAAAAAAAAAAAAAGGAGAGGATGATAAAGCATAGGTGGAGATAACTGGTGTTATCTGCATAGGTGTCAGAAATCCAGAATCTCTTGTTCGTTTCTTGTTTGTTTGTTTATTCTTTAATCCTCTGAGTCAACAAATATGGCCCTTAGTATTAAAGGGTAGTGCTTGTCCTTTATTTGAAGCTGTTAACAAACTTCTACTTTATAAGACAACATGTGCCTCCTTGTCATGTATCTCAATCTTCCACAAGACCATTAGATCTTTAAATAAAGATAAGCCTAATTATATACTATCTAGGAGGATGCTACTAATCAGTGCTTCTACTGAGAGATGAAAGGGATTATATCTCAGTGAAAATGTAGGATCTAAGCTATGTGTAGTGTCAGGAACTAGGAGCATGTTCATGGGACTGGGTCCTAAGGACACTAGATCAAGAATAGCTTGATATGAAGCTGAATAATAACATTTACAATAGCCATGACATGGAAGCAAACTTAGTGTCCAATGATGGATAAATGGATAAAGAAAATGTATATATACGTGATGGAATATTACTCAGCCATGAAAAGAAACAAAACTGTCGTTTTTAGAAACATAGAGAGACCTAGAGATTGTCATACAAAGTGGAATAAGAAAGATAAGAACAAATATTGTATATTAATGCATATATGTTGAATCTAGAAAAATGGTATAGATGATCTTATTTCCAAAACAGAAATAGAGACACAGATGCTAGAAAAAATATATATGGACACCAAGGAGGAAGCGGGAGGTGGGATGAATTGGAAGATTGAGACTGATGTATATACATGATTGATTCTGTGTATAAAAATGATAACTAATGAGAATCTACTGCATAGCTCAGGGAACTTAGTGCTCTAGGCTAACATAAAATGGAAGGAAATCCTAAAAAGAAGTTTATGTGTATACATATAGCTGATTCACTACTGTATAGTAGAAACTAACACAGCACTGTAAAGCAACATATTCTAATTAAAATTAATTTTAAAATAATCTATTAGTGTAAAAGCACTCTTCCTGATTATAGATTTCACACCCAAAGACCTTAGAGTACAGCACTAATTCCTGGGTGGCTTTGGAAGTTTGGGGAAAGAAATGGCCCAGGAAATGTGAGGTAGAAATGCCAGAACTTCCATGTTGGAAAGTTGGAGACAAAGATCCAAAGGCCCAGTGAACTTGACAGACTGTTGTGGATATACTATGTAAGACTGGACAATATACCAGTTGACTATTTTCCACCAAAAGGCCACATTTACCATCATAACAGGAAAAGCACTGTGAAATGTTCAGCAGCTTTATTGGATCAATGACAGCTTCCTATATAGATTACAGATGATGGTAGTTGCTTTTGAGCAATGAAGATAATAAGATCTCAGAAGTACTCATCTATTAAAAGAAAAATGATGGGCATAATTATTGAAATGAGTAGAAAAATTAGAGTGGAAACAGAAGCCAGATATAACTATGGAAATTGTTTTACTATAGAACATTGCCTGTAAATCTCGCCCTTAAGGATGCTACGTGCTCTATCTATAATATTTGAATATTTCAAAGAAGATGGATAATTTTAAAAAATAGTGTTCTAGTTCACTATATATAATAGTGCACACAGCATCCACAAGGGCAAGATATACAGACAATGTTTAAAAGTATCTCTCCATTTATGCAATCAAAAGAAATGAAGCATGGATGATTAGAATGGAAAGGCCTGCCAAGCCATTAAAACATTATAATTTCCAGCACAGTTTCCAAACGTGTCACTTTTAAAATCCAGAACCCATTTACTGTAGGACAGGGAAGTTTCCCATGAGAAAGTACCTTCAACCCCACAGCAAGTTTATATGTTAATGATCATCAATGCTTTTTTCCCAATGAGGCATATAGTCATTTATTCTGATAACTGTGTACTGAGGAAAGGGAGGTACTAGACATTTCAATAACTCCAGAACAGAGATCCAACCCAACATTTGTACTTGGAAATGCAAGGCACTTTTATAGTCATCTTATTTGTGAAGGTCTTGTAAAAATAGTATCCTGGCAAAGAGTATGGCACACCAAGAATATGCAATTTAAGTCATAAGCCTCAGAATTTTGAAACTCAGTTTTACTATTACCGGCTGAGACAATCTGTCCAAAATAAGTTCTCTTTAGTCTCCACTTCTACATATGAAAATGAGCTTTGTTCATACTATAATACATTATAGAGTAAAAATCATATACTTTCTGCTTAACAAATGTTTCTCTAAGTCCCGCTGGGAAAATAATACATTTCCTTCTTCTCAGAGCTACCTAGAGGAAAAGGATGCACACCAATCAAAACTATCTTCCATTGCAAACTTTATTTTTTAGACTTTTCAAAAATTGGTGTAGGCACTTTTTAGATGAATGAAATGCTTGTATCTCTAGGAATCCTGCATATGAAGCTGAGTTTTAACTAAGGACTCATGTGAGTCTAAAACTCATTGTACAGAGAGTGCAACTGACTTTTTTATGCTGAGACGGTTGTTTGAATATTAGTTGGGTTTTGAACATCACATGAGTTAGGGGGTGCCAACCCTCTGTACAAAACTCCAATATAATTTTTATTTGACCCTCTGTATGCTCTGTTCCCCTGTATTCTAATTTCCTCCTGTATCTGCAATTCTGAAACTGCTGATTCAACCCCTTGCACATTGTGTAGTACTATAGTATGTATTTACTGGAAGAGGTTGTATATAAGTGGACCTAAGCAGTTCAACCTACTGTTGTTTAATGGTACTTCCTTGTGTTCAGGAATTCAGACAAAATTTGTTAGATACTTTTTAGATAATTGTAGGTCTGAATAGTTCAAATAAAATGGATAATAAAAAAATACAGTGCACTGGCTCAGATCTACCTCTTAGCAGATCCACTCTCCATGGACCACACAGTAGTGATTTCCATGATCTCACAATTAATAATTATATAAAGGTATTTGGTGACTTTAAGACTACCAACATTCGCCTATGAAGTAAGAGCTATCATATTTGGGAAATTCAAATATAAGCTGTTGAATCTGGCCCTTATTCCGTGAATACAATAAAGTAAAAGCAATGCTGCATCTTCAGGGAAATGTCAGAAATCAAAGCCATTCTTGAAGATCTAAAGTGTTAAGTAATATTGATCCTCATCATGTCCCTCTTTGATTCACTAATACGGTTACTGGAGTAGTTCTATGGACCCTGGAAAATGAAGTCGGCTGCTGAAAACTCAGTCAAGCAGTAGTCAAATATATCTTTGCCACAGCATATTAACATGATCCCGGGCATGTGGTATCCGACTTTTGATTTTGATTTTTTTCTATTGCTATGAAGAAACAGATGAGGAGCAGTTATTGCTGATGTAGTTTAAACAACAGGATATATTTCATTTTGTCCCAGAGTTATATTAAATGTATTAAATATTAACTTTCTTGCTGACTGTCATAATGTAGGTCAAAAGTACCTATAGTATCTGTACACTTCTTTGGTTAATATTACATTGTTTCTTTCTGTTGATGGAATCAAATTAATTAAATCACATGAATGTGCAAGAATATTGAAGGTCTTGGGAAGACACAACACTTCTAAGGACAGGTGATAAAGCCTACGAAAATTCAAGACCCACTGAAGCAATTAAATTTTGTAATTGTTCTAGTTGTCTGGAACATGTTGGGACTGAAATAAGGAATAAATTATCAAGTTAATGAATCTTATGTGTCTCATCATTTAAAAAAAAGTTTAACAAAATATTTAAAAAAGTTTAACACTTATTCAGCTCACACGTATAGTTACATGATGGGTGGGAGAGGCAGAATTAATACCAGGCAGTAGAGACCAATAGCAGCAGGCCTGGATCTGAGATAAGTTGGTTGGGCATTTGGGTGTAGGTTGAATATAGACAATACTGTATTACAGTCCCACTCAGAGATGACCCTGAAAAACATTGTTGAGAGGAAACCTTCCCAGTGATTAGAATTGAAGATCATGTAACTGATCCTTTACTCTGTGTGGAAAGAAAAGTGGTACATGATTAGAATTTATATAGAACCATGGAGGCATCTAGCAAGGAGTGGAAGATAAAAGACAAGGAGTTCCATAGAAAAAGTGTGTGCAGAGACTTTCAGGAGTGCACATAAATTGTGAAGATCTTTGGTCTGATATTGCATACTAAAGCCTATCAGAGGTCATAGATTAAAAACAAAACACAAGTGGATTGAATGACTTAAAAATTGACATCAGCCAGTCTCTTTCATTTGCCATGCCCAGTGTAGACACCTTGGGTTATGAATGAAGCAACCATGGTGACAAGTTATTGCACTGGACCCATTCACCTCTAACAGGGGCAGGCATTTTCTCAGTTCAGTTCTGTTCAGTCACTCAGTCACGTCTGATTCTTTGCAATCCCATGGAATGCAGCATACCAGGCTTCCCTGTCCATTACCAGCTCCTGGAGCTTGCTCAAACTCATGTCAGTCGAGTCGGTGATGCCATCCAACCTTCTCATCCTCTGTTGTCCCTTTCTTCTCCTGCCTTCAATCTTTCCCAGCATCAGGGTCTTTTCCAGTGAGTAAGTTCTTTGTATCAGGTGGCTAAAGTATTGCAGTTTTAGCTTCAGCCTCAGTCCTTCCAATGACTATTCAGGACTGATTTCCTTTAGGATTGATTGGTTGGATCTCTTTGCTATCCAAGGGCCTCTCAAGAGTCTTCTCCAACACCACAGTTCATAAGTATCAACTCTTTGGTGCTCAGATAAGATCACGGCATCTGGTCCCATTAATTCATGGGAAATATATGCGGAAACAGTGGAAACAGTGGCAGATTTTATTTTGGGGGGGCTCCAAAATCACTGCAGATGGTGACTGCTGCCATGAAATTAAAAGATGCTTACTCCTTGGAAGAAAAGTTATGACCAACCTAGATAGCATATTCAAAAGCAGAGATATTAAATTTGCCAACAAAGTCCATCTAGTCAAGGCTATGGTTTTTCCAGTGATCATGTATGGATGTGAGAGTTGGACTGTGAAGAAGGCTGAGTACTGAAAACTTGATGCTTTTGAACTGTGGTGTTGGAGAAGACTCTTGAGAGTCCCTTGGACTGCAAGGAGATCCAACCAGTCCATTCTAAAGGAGATCAGTCCTGAGTGTTCTTTGGAAGGACTGATGCTAAAGCTGAAACTCCAATACTTTGGCCACCTGATGTGAAGAGTTGGCTCATTGGAAAAAACTCTGATGCTAGGAGGGATTGTGGGCAGGAGGAGAAGGGGACAACAGAGGATGAGATGGCTGGATGGCATCACCGACTTGATGGGCATGAGTTTGAGTGAACTCTGGGAGTTGATGATGGACAGGGAGGCCTGGCATGCTGCAATTCATGGGATCACAAAGAGTCAGACATGACTGAGCGACTGAACTGAACTGAACAGCTTTCTTTATAGTCCAATTCTCACATCCATACATGACTACCAGAAAAAACATAGCTTTAACTAGACAGACATCTATTGGCAGAGTAATGTCTCTGCCTTTGTTTTTTTCATATAAATTTATTTATTTTAATTGGAGGTTAATTAGTTTACAATATTGTATTGGTTTTGCCATACATCAACATGCATACTTTTTAATATGCTGTCTAGGTTGGTCATAGTTTTTCTTCCAAGGAGCAAGTGTCTTTTAATTTCATGGCTGCAGTCACCATCTGCAGTGGAGCCCAAGAAAATGAAGTCTCTCACTGTTTCCTTTGTTTCTCCATCTATTTGCCTTGAAGTGATGGGACCAGATGCCATGATCTTAGTTTTCTGAATGTTGAGTTTTAAGCCAACTTTTTCACTCTCCTCTTTCAATTTCATCAAGAGGCTCTTTAGTTCCTCTTCTCTTTCTCCCATAAAGGTGATCTCCTCTGCATATCTGAGGTTATTGATATTTCTCTTGGCAATCTTCATTTCAGCTTGGGCTTCATCCAGCCTGGCATTTGGCATGATATATTTTGCACATAATTTAAATAAGCAGGGTCACAATATACAGCCTTGATATACTCCTTTCCCAATTTGGAACCAGTTTGTTGTTCCATGTCCAGTTCTAACTGTTGCATCTTGACCTGTGTACACATTTCTCAGGGAGATTTCTCAGGTATTTTCTGGACAATATCTGTTATGCATATGGGTATGCCTTTTTTGATCATGGAATCTCAGAGACCACTATAGTTTAAGAGTCTACAGAGCATAGGATCCTGATTTGTAATCGTCAAAAATATCACAACACCGAAGGATTCACACTTCTAAAACTGAATTGTGATGTTGTCCACAAGATCATGGAACTGACTTGTCCTATTATCTACTACATCACCCAGAAATTTCCAATAAATAGAATGATGCAGAAGCTTTCAAAGGGAGAGCTGAAGGTTCAGCTTGGAAAATATAGCCTCTATAGATAGGATGCCATTGTCAGTGATGGAGCTGACAACTGGATGAACGAATATTATATGATGTTGTGTCTCTAACTGGTAAAAACATATGATTCAAGGACTCAAAAAATAGAAATAAAACTAAATTCACTTACCTTCATTGTCAGTGAACCACTTGGGTCGTTTGTGTCTTGATTTCTATAGTTAAAATTATGGTTTTTCCAGTAGTTATGTATGGATGTGAGAGTTGGGCCATAAGAAGGCTGAGTGACAAAGAATTGATGCTTTCCAATTGTGTTGCTGGAGAAGACTCTTGAGAGTCCCTTGAACTTCAAGGAGATAAAATCAGCCAATCCTAAAGGAAATCAATCCTCAATATTCATTGGACCGACTGATGTTGAAACTCTGATACTTTGGCCCCCTGAAAGGAAGAGCTGACTCATTGGAAAAGACCCTGATGCTGGGAAAGATTGAAGGCAAAAGGAGGAGGAGGGGGCAGAGGGTGAGGTGGTTAGATAGCATCACTGACCTTGAGCAAACTCTGGGAGATAGTGAAGGATGGGCATGATGCAGTCCATGGAGACACAAAGAGTTGGATACAACTTAGAGAATGAACAGCAACAACACATTTCTGAAACTCTGGAATTTTCATATCTATGGGTACTGTTTCCAGAGAGAATATTACTATCACCAGAGACAGCAAGGATCCCATTATGTCTTAGGTTTTATCTCTGGTGTCTCAGATGGTAAAGCGTCTGCCCACAAAGCAGGAGACCTGGGTTTGATCCGGGGGTCGGGAAGATCCCCTGGAGAAGGAAATGGCAGCCCACTCCAGTATTCTTGCCTAGAAAATCCCACGGATGGAAGAGCCTGGTGGGCTACAGTCCATGGGGTCGCAAAGAGTCGGACATGACTGAGCAACTTCATGGACTCACTTTGGGATCCTCAGTGATGCCAGAAGATGAGAATGAAATGAAAAGAAATCTATAACCAGACAGGAATTATTTTCTCCGATCATCTATAGGAGATAGGGCATCTATTCCATAATAAAAGCAAGGAAGAATAGGAATTTAGGTGATTAATTGGGGGATTATTGTTATTCCCCCGTGCCAACTCAACAATCAATAGACACATGCAACAACTATAGGAAGGAAATGACAGCTACAGGTTCAGAGTCCTCAGGGTTAAGTATCTTGCATCACCACAAGACCAGGTAAGCTATGCGATCATTTGAATTTTTGAAGAGGCAAACAATAATAATGAATTTAATAGCCAGACACTTTGGGCAGAAGGTTAGGGATATTTCTGTAATATAAAGGGTAAAGGGAGGAAGAATCAGGGAAAACCTTAATACTATGGTGCAGGTCTGACAGATGTGACAGAAGAGGGGAAAGAAAGGAAGATTGTTTGGTAAGGGCTTCAGATAGCAGTAGAGCTCCAAAAAGACACAGGTAGATTGATGGGAAGCTCCAGCACACGAGAACCTTTGTGTGGAGTCTCCACTCAGATTTAGTGCTCGAACTGTGTTAAATTATGTGAAGAAGGAGTACAGAGAGAGTGGCCTCAGCAAGGCTGCTGGAATGAAACTAAAGGTGTAGCAACTGCCAGCTGTCAGGCAACTACCTGACTTATAGTGGGTGCTCTTAAAAAGAGGCCTGAATAGTTGCATATTCATGTCTGCCACAGCCACCTGTACAAGCAGACAAGGGTATTAAAAGGGGAAGAGAGTGAATGTCAACTTCATATTGAGATTAGATACAATGACAGACTCTGCAGCTCATTCCACCAAAAGTTTCATCTGTTTCCCCAGGAAAACAGACCATCCAGGATCTTTGAACTGTGCACAGATGGGTGAATTTATTATATGAGTCAGTGCATCCACATAAGGCATGGACTTAGTGGTTGCCTCAGACACCAAGCTTCTCGTTCCAGGACTAACATACTCACTCCCCAGATTCAGACAGTGACTCCTTCTTCAGGAATAGTCTTTGCCTGAAGAGACATACATATCTACATTTCACAGTCTGTTTCCTGTGATTCTAACCTTTAAACATAAAGATAGCTAGAAAGATGATAGATCTATATATGGATAAACACACTAGTACCCCTCCACCACCACAGACACATACAAAATATATGATGTGAAGATAATCATGAATAGGTGAATGTGAGCTTTTGGAAGTTCTGATATAATCCTAACATATATTCATATTTTTTTAAATTTTAATCCTTATTGAGTAAAGATCTGTGTCTTTGATCACTTACTATAAACTTTATTGATTTTTAAAATCCCTTGGACTGATGCTATATTTTTCAAGGTCTCTGACTAAATCTACCATGGCACAAAGCTAGTTTTTAAAACTGAATTTGTCAGAGCAGTAGTTAGAATTGTATGTGCGAATGTGTCTTTTTTTTTTTTTTTCACCATATCGTTTTCTTTATTGCCCTCCCAGTAACTTAAAAAAAAAAAGCTTTATTTCAGTATATTTGACACATAACACACTGCATATGTTTTTAAATTAATTTTTATTGGAGTACACTTGCTTTATAGTGTTGCATTAGTTCCTACTGCACTGCAAAGTGAATAAGCTATATGTATACCTATATCCCCTCTCCTTTGGATTTCCTTCCCATTTAGGTCACTACAGAGAATTGAATAGAGTTCCCTGAGCTATACAGTAGGTTCTCATTAGTTATATATTTTATACACAATATTAATAGTGTATATACATCAATCCCAATCTTCCAATTCATCCCATATCTCCTCCCCCCACTCCACGGTGCTCAGGTTTGTTCTCTACATCTATGTCTCTATTTCTATTTTGCAAAATAAGATCAACTATACCATTTTCCTAAATATCCATATATGTGTATTAATATACAATATTTGTTCATTGCACATATTTGAACTGTATAAGTGATGTCGTGACATATGAATACATGTGAAATAATCACCACAGTCAATATAATGAAAACATCATCAACCCTGCTTCCTCAAGCCTCTTTGTAATCTCTCCCATCTCTTTACTCTCTGTTGCCAGGAAACCCCAGAGGATCTTTCTGTCACTATAGGCCAGTTTACATTTTATTTAATTTAAATATGATAAGTAACTAATTACTTTTATTTAAGTACAATCATATAGTACACAGCCTTTTGGGTCTGCCATCTTTCACTCAGCATAAATATTTTGAGGTGTATTCAGCTTGTAGCATGTATCAAATATTCAAGATTTCTAATTGTGAAATAGCATTTTACTGTTAGGGACACATCACTTTGTTAATCCATTCATCTGTTTGTTGGCATCACACAGGTACTAGACAATGAGATACCAATACAAAGTAATTCAGAAAAGTTCTTTCCTACGCTAGTGAGTCTTATCATCTTGGAAAACTCCGCTACCCTTTATTTGAAGTCAGGGAGAATATTAAGAGTTGTTACCATGGCAATCATGCAACAAATTCCCAAGATTAAATTGACCTTAAAAAAAATTCCTGCCACTCTATGAGTCAAGACTAAGGAAATCAAAATAGCACAAACTTTGGGCGTCTGACCAGGAGAGCAATGGGGCTTTGAAACTGAATATATCTTTTAGTATCTCTTGGGCTTTTTTCAGTGATCTAGGTGTTTGTCCTGCCCCTTGGAAAGCTACCAACTCACAGATAAAAGATAATCTTCATGTGTACATCCAAGTAAAGAACACTATCTGATGCAAAGGCTTAAAATTTTACTATTAATTGGGCCACCTCTTCCTAGAATGTTACTGATTCATTATCCAGGCATTAATGCAAATTGTACCCATCATTATTTATGCTATGACAAGAACTCCACTATAAGGTACTGGAAGCAAAGTGAATCCCTCCATATTTATGATGTGGAAGGGCTTCCTTGGTGGCTCAGACAGTAAAGAATCTGCCTGCAAAGTGGGATACCTGGGTTTGATCACTGGGTCGGGAAGACCCCCTGGAGAATGGCATGGCAACCCACTTCAGTTTCCTTGCCTGGAGAATTCCGTGGACAGAGGAGCCTGGCATGCTACAGTCCATGGGGGCACAAAGAGTCATGCAACTGAGTGACTAACACTTCCACTTCACTTTACGATGCAGACATTGCCTTTCATGCTAAACTGTGACTCTTGCCAAAAGTTGACACATTTTTCTCATGATGTAAATGCCCACTTTGCAAGAGGCATGGCCTTTGGCTATTTCTTGCTGTTTCCTATATCTAGCTTTTATTCTTTCCTTGAGGCTAATTATGGGGCTTCAATGTTGTTGACATTATTTTAGGTTAAACACTGATGCTCTAGTCCAGTCAGTTGATTCTAAAATTGTAACTATGTGTAGCAAACTAATATGTGCCATGTTTTCAGACTCCTGTGCTATTTACAGTCTGGCAGTGGTGTGCCTTTCATCACAAAAGCCACTGAATAATGAGCTGAAGGTGAACCATCCATAGAGTTTAGTAAACATAAGGCATCTTCCCCAGAATTTGACCTTAAAATATTTCTAAGTCTTCCTCCTTCAAATGCTATTAATACACACCCCTTTTTAATGCATTTTAGTCAATGAGGGTGCTATCTCCAGAAAGTGATTGCCTCTGTTTAGTCAATTCATGGATTATGACCAGAATAAAAGAGTTGTGGGGTTATAAATTTATTTTGAAATTTGGGGATCTCATCATGGCAAAATACTTTCTTTTTTTCTTAACAGTAACTCTGAGTGATGACTTGTCCAAAGGGAGGTCTAGGGGATTCAAATTTTATTCTGATAATCATAATGGTAATAATAATTTGACTTAGTACCCTGGTCACCAAAAGCAACTCAATTCCCAGTGTTGGTCAAACTGAGACATGATCAGTCTCTGTTAGTGTTATCTTTTTTGCCTCTAACTCTTTCAAACTAAAGAGCTGGGTGTGAGCAGGGAAAGTCAAGCTATCAGAAAGTGACACACTGGTTTCTGGTAATGTAAGAAGATCTAGCCCTCTCATTTTGGGAGGGAACACCTTGAGTCTGGACAATATACAAAAAAGAGGGTCATTATTTTTCAGTGCTATTTAGACTCACTCCTGAATCCTTCTTCATGAAGGATGCCTTCTGATATGGCTCTCCCAAATAGTTCCAAGCAGCTTAAAGTCGACTGAATGCTGGATTTTCCATCATTCACCAAAGAATACTGATCAAAAGTTGATCTCTGTTCTCTATAATCTTACTGAGGAGGCTGTGAGAAAGAGCAAAGAATGACCAATATTCTAGCACCAACTGTTAAAACCTTAGATGTTCTTTCTGTGCTCATTCCCACAGCTGTCACTCAACAATTTCATGGGGTGGATGGCTACCACTCCACTGGTATCATGGACAAACAGGATAGATTACACTATCTGTCCTCAGATTGTCTCTCCAAAATCAGGGACTAGATTTAATTCCTTTGTTTTTATTTATTTGTTTATTTATTGGCTGTGATGGGAAATAGATGGGGAAACAGTGGAAACAGTGTCAGACTTTATTTTTTTGGGCTCCAAAATCACTGCAGATGGTGACTGCAGCCATGAAATTAAAAGACACTTACTTCTTGGAAGAAAAGTTATGACCAACCTAGATAGCATATTTAAAAGCAGAGACATTACTTTGCTGACTAAGGTCCATCTAGTTAAGGTTATGGTTTTTCCTGTGGTCATGTATGGATGTGAGATTTGGACTGTGAAGAAGGCAGAGCACCAAAGAATTGATGCTTTTGAACTGTGGTGTTGTAGAAGGCTCTTGAGAGTCCCTTGGACTTCAAGGAGATCCAACCAGTCCATTCTGAAGGAGATCAGCTGGGATTTCTTCGGAAGGAATGATGCTAAAGCTGAAACTCCAGTACTTTGGCCACCTCATGCGAAGAGTTGACTCATTGGAAAAGACTCTGATGCTGGGAGGGATTGGGGGTAGGAGGAGAAGGGGACGACAGAGGATGAGATGGCTGGATGGCATCACTGACTTGATGGACGTGAGTCTGAGTGAACTCCGGGAGATGATGATGGACAGGGAGGCCTGCCTGGCCTGCTGCGATTCATGGGGTCGCAAAGAGTAGGACACGACTGAGCGAATGAAATGAACTGAACTAAACTGTGGCATGTAGAATCTTAGCTCCTGTTCCTTGCATTGGGAGCATGGAATCTCAACAATGGACTTCCTGGGAAGTCCTAGACTTAATTTTTTAAAGAGAATTGGGAAATCCAAGCTTATCAGCTAAGAGGCCAAATGGAGTCACAGATAACCTAGGCCCCCTCACTGATATAGGTTCCACTTGAAAAAGGGTGATGGTTTTAAACAAATATGTCTGGGGCAACATGTGTGCAATCAGGGATGTACTATTTTGTGTCAAAGCCAAGCATTAACTCACTTCCTTGAAAACAGAGAAATGTGCACCCCAGTGGTGGTCATAAGACACCATGAAGGGTTTAAGAAAGCTATCAGTAAATCACATCACACTGGAAAGTTATGTGGATAAACCTTTAAAATAAGGCTTGGTTAACTGGAAAAGCTTCTTGGAGATATAACTGACTCATTATTTAAGCAGATGTTTTCTTTACAATGGTAAAAAGCCAATTAGAAAAGGTGCTGTGAAATGTGTCCTTGATTTTAGCTAAGATGATTTGTAACACTACCTTGGTCTGAAAGGAGTTATATCAGCCTTAAATTATTGGCCATTGTTATTGTAAGGATTTGGATCTCGCTAGATGTTGTCCTTGAGGAACCAAGGCAGAATCGGTGCAATCACTATTACATATTATTGTACCTGGATTAATGCCTTTGGTCTAGGTGTAAGGTCAACACAGAAACTTAAGGAGAAAGCTACCTGGTTTTGCCAGAGAGTCCCTGAGAGTTTATGAGATTGTTCTGCTGATTGGTTTTATAGCCCTGGGAAACATGATTGAGGTCAATACAGCAGGATAGCCTCATCCTTCTATTTAAAGTCCTTTTCTTAGTAACTTTAACTAAATGCTGAAGGAGAGAGATTAAATGGATTTAGTTCCAGGCTGTTGGTCAGATTAATCAGAATGTCTCATGGAGTATACACACACAGGGAAATCTGCCAGAAGCTAAGACAGTGTAGAAATGCATGGTGGCATTTTTGGTAGGAAATTCTCCATAGTAGTCTCCCATGTATGCATGTCTTCTGAGAAAAAGCACTACTTTTGTTCTGGATTATTATTTTTTTTTTTAGGATGTTTGTAGTGTTCAGAACCTTGGAAGATAAAGTTGGATATTGGTCTAGCGCAAATGACATGTAAGCTGTCATCCTTTGAAGATAAAAGCAGTGCCTTCCTCTAGAAGAAAAAACAAGTATGTTCAACATAAGATAGTATCTGCCAATACAGATGAGTAGAATTTTTATCTGTTATAAAATACTTGGATTCCTAAACTCAGATTTCCTTTCCTGAAACACATTTCCACTGCATGACCAGATGTCACCTGATTCCTCCATGTTCCCTTTTGGGTTTTAGGACTTGAAGAAGCAGTGTA
Organism: Capra hircus; assembly: GCF_001704415.2. Classification (NCBI taxonomy): domain Eukaryota; kingdom Metazoa; phylum Chordata; class Mammalia; order Artiodactyla; family Bovidae; genus Capra; species Capra hircus. The sequence continues at coordinate 33,202,027 of NC_030824.1, forward strand.
AGCTAGTGATGGTATTTTGGCTACTGCTATTGCTGTGAGCAATAAACTTTCCTTTATCTTTGACCTAGAATTTTTCTGCCTCTGCCTGAATACATGACACTCTGCTATCATAATGTGCTAATTCAGCTTCCAAAATGGATAAAATTTAGACACTTCACTGTTTATTAACACCATCCTTTTATTAAATTGTGCTACTATTAACAAGTATCAATAAATTGGAGAAAATATACCTACATCTGGAAGTCTTAATAGATAAGTTATAAATCATAAAAAGAGAGATTAATGGTAAAGGAGCTTTTTGCCTACTCAAAGAAAACAAACAAGTAAACAAAACAGGAACAGGGATATTGGGTAGGGTTATGACTAAATAATGCTCAGGTCATTGAACAAGAACCCAATAGTTTGCTAGGCGAAGCCCTAGTATGAGAGATGGGATATATAAACCCTACTAATTATAGTAAGAATCCTGCAAAAGAAGATTCTTATGACATAATTCATACAATTAAATTTTGCATGCAAGATGGTATCAGAATAGTATAGCAAAAGTGACTAATTAAGGTGTCTAGGTCTCTGACTATAACCTTGAACAAAGTACATCTAATTGTTTTAGCAGAGCATCATTGAAATTTTAATACTCCTATTTCTCATACCTTTAAAGACCTAGTCTGTTTAGACATAGAGTAGTGAAACTAGGAGGATGCAGAGGGTGTTTACTTGGAAACCAAAGACCCTAATGACATTAGCAACAGATGCATACCTGACAAGATAAATTGGAGCACAGCATGGACAGGGCAGGATCATAATCCAAGGAGTGTGATATTTCCCTTAAGAAGGGATGCCTTCGGTTGTAGGCATTTGAGCATAAATCTTTTGTGAAGATGCAGTGGTTGCTTCTTTCCTTTTGTTATTTACTAAGGCTATGTGATTTAGATGGATAAGCTTTGGGATATCTCCTCTCTCCTCTCCAACTTGCATAAAGTCCATTCAAACAATATATTCTGGTTCCATCAGATGTAACCATGCATTTGTTGATTCCCTCTTGAAAATTTATGAATCCATGCCTATGTATCCCCCATTTTTTTTACACTTAACATGAAGACTCAGCATAAAGAATTGTTCAGCTATTCCATGTATAAATGTTTAGTGCAGAAACGTCTTAAATTTAGAGATGCACTGTAATTTCCATTTCATCAAGGCTGGCTTAGAAATCTATTTGTTCCAAATAAATATTTGCCCTACCCAGGTATCTGAAAGCTGGAAATGGAAAATTTAGCAGTTAAATTCACATTTTGAAATACAAATTTGAGATGTTTTGAGATGTTTCAAAGGTTGTATTAATGAGTTTGATTTTATGAGCACACATTGAAAAGAAGGACCAGCTTTCAAAGACACTTTATCAGTAAAGGTTCTTGTTTTTAAAAGGCAACAGTGACAAAAATAGTCTGTATAACTTTATCACATGGAGAAAATTTTAAATTTGTATCCATAAACCTCCCATGGAGGCTGGAAGGCTAGAGTGAGAAAATGGGCAGGAACTAGGTTGCTTAAGAGTCCCTTTGCAGGATCCAAAGCATTTTCAACTAAAGGAACAAGACAATCTCATTTAACCTCATGAATAAAATGGGCATAAGTGTGAAAGTTGCTCAGTCCTATTTGACTCTTTGAAACCCCATGGATTATACAGTCCACGGAATTATCCAGGACAGAATACTGGAGTGGGTAGGCTTTCCTTTCTCCAGGATGTCTTCCTGATCCAGGATCAAACCCAGGTCTCCCACATTACGGGCAGATTCTTTATCTACTGAGCCACAAGGGTAGCCCCAAATAGGAATAATGCTCTAATATACTTAGTTTACAATACCTTTGAAAATTCTTAGCACTGTGTCTGACACATAATGATCATTTTATAAATCTTAAATGTTTTTACTGATAATGTTAGTGGACATTATTATAATCAATAAAAGTTTTAATTGCTTAGTCATGCCTGACTCTTTGGGACCCCATGGACTGTAGCCTGCCATATTTCTCTGTCCATGGAATTCTCCAGGCAAGAATAATGGAATGGGGTGCCATTTCCTTCTCCAGGGGATCTTCCCAACCAGTGAATTGAACCCAGTTTCCGCATTGCAGGCAGATTCTTTACTGTCTAAGCCACCAGGGAAGCCCCAATGCCTCTGTGGAAATTGTCTTGCTTTAATTAAGTTCTGGAACCCAGGTGGTACTAGTAGTAAAGAACCTGCTTGCCAGTACAGCAGACAGAAGAGACACAGGTTCGATCCCTGAGTCAGGAAGATCCTCTGGAGAAAGACATAAAAATGCACTCCAGAATTCTTGCCTGGGGAATCCCATGGACTGAGCACCAGGTGGGCTACAGTCCATAGTGTTGCAAAGAGTCAGACACAAGGGCTTAGATGCACATAGCACACAGGCGGGCTTGCCAGGTAGCTCAGCTGGTCAAGAATCTGCAATGCAGAAGATCCCTGTTCTATTCCTGAGTAGGAAAGTTCCCTTGGCGTAAGGATAGGCTACACTCTCCAGTATTCTTGCCTGGAGAATCTCCATGGACAGAGGAGCCTGGAGGGCTACAGCCCATGAGGTCACAAAGAGTCGGATATAACTGAGCAACTGAGAACAGCATAGCACACATGAAATGGAGTGTAAAAGTGAAATAAATTGCAATAAAAGAAAATATTTAATTGGCAAACATATACTTGCAACGCTTTATAGACGCAATATCAATAATAATTAAATAAAGATAATACCACCCTGACTAGGGCTATGTTTAGTTAAGATGGGCCACTTGGACACCTTGTTCAGGAGTGGAGGGATCTGACATCTGTCTCTGACCTGAGTTTTAGGCAATGAGGCCTTAACTCCTTGGGTGCTCCCAAGTCTATTGCCATAATTTGGGATTCTCAAAAGGAGAGACTGAGGCAAAGATTTAACTGCAAATTATTTATTCAAACTTGTAAGAGAATAAAGAAAGAGAGCAGGGAGGATTTAATTAGCTAAAGAGTATTCCCCAGAAAAAGATTAATGGTTAAATTATTATAAATTAAAGAAAAGAATAGGGAAGAAACTCAAATTTCTTTATGATAAATTTCAGTATGATCAATGTTAAGATTTAACTGGCAATTAGGGGAGCTTGTGATATTGAAAAGAATAATCAAAATGTATTGTATATGAACTTATACACATAAATAAATAAAAATAGCATGTGTATGTGTGTGTGTGTTAGTCACACAATCATGGTCAATGCTTTGTGACCCCATGGACTGTAGCCCACGAGGCTCTTCTGTTTATGAAATTCTCAGGGCAAGAGTACTGTGGTGGGTCCCATTCCCTTCACCAGGGGATCTTCCTGACTCAAGGATCAAGCCCAGGTCTCCTGCATCACAGGCAAATGCTTTACTGTCTGAACTTCTAGGGAAAAATAGCAGAAAAACACCTAATGAAATTGGTTTGAAGACATAAAGAAGAAATTAAAGGTTAACATATTTTAAAATCAAACATTGGTCTATTTCTATAGAATATATATATGACCAGATTTAAGAATCTCATTATCAAGAAGTATTACTTTCTATTTAATTAAAACATTTTAAATAAATTTTGTAGGATCCACATTAAGATTTGGATATTTGTTATTCTAATGCTTTGCTTTAAATATACAAACATATAATGGAGCAGGGATTTTTTAAGTTTTCAGATTTTTTGGAAAGTGTCTTATACTTAAACCCAGAACACTGTGGGACAGAGATCACCCTTCAGCTTCAACCCACACCTGCTTCTTTCCACATCCTAGTAATAATACTTAAAAATAACTTAGTGGATATTCAAACAGAAACAAAACAAACAAAAGCAAAAAAAAACCCAATAGTATTCTATGATAAGATGGAACATACATGTGATCACATATTTTAAATGTTTTTTTTTAATGTAGCTGCAAAATAATTATAAAATTATGACTATATATGTACATTCATACATACACATGTACCTGTGTGTGTAATGCCTCTATCTCCATGTTACTTGGTAGGACAACATTGAAATGTTTCTGAAATAATACTTATTGAATTATGTTTTACTTATGAATATGAAAATAGCTTCATTATAGATAAGCATGAAGCTATTTGTAAAATTTTGGTTCAAACCAGAAAATTTCCCAAAGTAATCATTCACTTTATGCCTTGGGATATTAAAAAGAAGATTAAAGTTGAATTATTTTATGCTATAATAAAACTGCTACTGTGTTTTTAATGACATGACTTCATCAGAAACATAAGCCAATTTCAGAGATAAGAGAAAGTTCTTTCCAGGAAATGTGTTAAATATTTAACACAAAAATTAAATATTTAGTTGTAGTTTCTTGAAACATTTATTTATTTAAGCACAATTGGTTAAACCTACTCAATATGATTTTACTCAAGAAATATTCTCTATATAGTGTAATTTGTAAAGGCAGGAGAGAAATGTGTTTTTATTTGGTTAAGAAATGGCACCTTAGCAGCTTTATGGCTTTAATGGTCTTCCACGGTTCAAAGGAATGTTATTTTATACTTTAGTACTTAGAATGTGAGTCATTAAAGAGCTTGTTTGTTAACATTTTTGTGACATATATGGAATTTGTCTTTTTCTGGTGAAGAACAAGAACCAAATGTATCTTTTAAATTGATCTGTTACTCTGATAGTTATTCATTTAAATAAGTCTCAGAGTAATAGTTTTATATTATGTTACTTTATACTGTATTCATATAATTTAATTTAATTTAGAGTTTCTTTCAGTTAACTTAAAAAGGATATTGTATACAGTTCAGCATCAACATTAAACAGTAAGTTTTGATGGTTTGTAACATTGAGTAGAGTCCTGTAAATCTGATAGTCCCATAGACAACTGATTCAAAAGCATTTATGCCAACAGGTAAATATCATAAAAAATGCTGGTTAAGCAATACTCTTGCCTGGAGAATTCCATGGGCAGAGGAGCCTGGAGGGCTACAGTCCTTGGGGTCACAAAGAGCGGACAGGACGGAGCAACTAATGCACACATACGTGCTGTAATTAATTTGGTAGCCCAGCTGGTAAAGAATCCACCTGCAATGCAGGAGACCCAGGTTCAATTCCTGGATTGGGAAGATCCACTGGAGAAGGGATAAGCTACCCACTCCAGTATTCTTGGGCTTCCCTGGTGGCTCACCTGATAAAGAATGCACCTGCAATGTGGGAGACATGGGTTTGATCCCTGGATTGGGAAGATACACTTGAGAAGGGAAAGACTAACCACTCCAGTAATCTGGGCTGGAGAATTCCATGGACTGTATAGTCCATGGGGTAGCAAAGAGTCAGACACTGAGCTACTTTCACTTTTACCCTCTTAATAAAAACTCATTTCACCTTCTTATTAAATTCAACTTGAATTGGAAAAAAAGAAAAATCAAGACAAGAAAAAACATACTCTTTAATTTGTCAAACTTTCTGTGAAGGGCCAGAGGGTAAATGTTTTAGACTTTCTGGGCCAGATGGTCACTGTCACAGCTACTTAATTCTGCCATGGTGCAACTGAAGCAGCCATAAACCATACTTTAAGGAATGGTTAGTTATATCCCAACACATTTTAATTTACTAAAACAGGGAGCTGGTCAGATTTGGCTTCCCACTAGTTTGACACTTCCTGCTCTAGAAAAAGAGTGGGCCCCAAAACAGCATCGTCAACATTCCCTGAGAACCTCCAAGAAAAATCATCAGACCCCAGCCTAAACCTGCAAAATCAGCATTTTGGGGTGGGTTCAAGGAACCTGTGATGTACATGCCTTCTGCTGTCTGAATAGCTTGTTGAAACCTAGATTCCTAGGCTCACTCATGGAGATTCTGATTCATCAAGTCTGGGATGGGACTGAAAATTGCATTTCTAACAATGCCAGGCAACTGTGGTTCTCCAACCACAGTTTGAACAGTACATTCCAGGGAGCACTAAGCTTGTGTCATATGTCTCCCTGTGCTAAATAACTCTAATATCACATTTTATTTCTAACTGAATATAATCTCATTCATGCAACCATTATTTCCTACAAAGATAAATATATATGAATGCATACAGGTATAGGAGCACGTTTGTTGAGAAACTGACATATACTAGTGCATGTGTTAAGACTACCATGCTGAATAGCAAAGACATCAACTTGTATTATTACTACAGAAGTTGGAGTAAAACAATTCAGTTTAAGGAGAGACTTTGGATATTATGAAGCTAAGAAAGTGCAAATTCCAAGCAATCAAGGAATTTAAACACTAGTAAAAAGGTAAAAAAAAATTTAATGACATTTTTTTCTACAAAATATATGTAATCACATTTAAGCTGTCACCCAAGTGACATGAACAGTAGTTAACTAGCTAGATGAAGGACTTCAAACAGAAGGAGGACCATCAAAAAGTTGAGAGTCAAAATTAAGTCACAAACATTAAGGGTGCTGAAATATTTCAGTAGAGTCTGGGCATAGATACCAACATGAGAGTGGAAAACATAGGATTTAAGTTGCAATATCCTCATATTTTGAGGTCTTCAGCATTTTGAATTTGGGGGCAAAGGTGACCCCAAAATTGAAATCCTGTGAAGACTGTTATTAGGGAAGTCAAAGTCACTTGACAAGATCTGCATCATACAGCGATCTTGCTGGAAGTGGAAAATTAATGAGACGATACAAGATTCCTTTGGAACATAAGATTACATGAATCAAAATTGTACAAACAATACATGCTGAAGAAGGTGTGTAGAAAAGGGAGTATCTCTGGTAGTGGGAATGTAAATTGGTGAAATCATTTTGGAGAACAGTATGGAGATTCTTTAAAAAACTAAAAATAGAGCTACCCTGTGATCCAGCAATCCTACTCCTGGGTATATAGGCAGCATACATGCACCCCAGGGTTCATTGCAGCACTATTTACAATAGCCAAGACATGGAAACAACCTAAATGTCCACCTACAGATGGATGGATAAAAAAGAGATGGTGCATATTTCCAAGTCATAAAAAGAATGAAATGATGCCATTTTCAGCAATATTGTTTGAACTTGGAAATTTTCATATGTGAAGTAAGTCAGAGAAAGGCAAATATGATATTGCTTGTGTGCAGAATCTTAAAAAAATGCAAATAAGCTTATTTATAAAACAGAAACAGATTCACAGACTAGAGGGTGAACTTATGTTACTGAGGTGTGGGGAGAGATATATTGAGAGTGAAAAAAAATTGCAGAAGAGGAGAAAGAGAGAAACTGATGATTTGGGTACACAAGATTAAGTACATACAATTGCCAGTGGGACAGCACACTGTATGCATGGTATATCATGAGGCAGTATGAAGGATGCCATTCAGATTTCCAGCTTCCAATGATTCCAAATCCAACTCAAAGTTACCTCCTAGGTGTGTCTTTCCCTGACCATACTATTTGCTTATATCAATAGATATATGCTCACCATCCAATATGGTAGTCCATCTTACATCTTCATAATGCTTGGTTCAAAATTAAATAAATATTTATATGCATTTTTCACTTTATTTTTTTCTTTTCCTCTACTGTCTAAATTTATGAAAGCTGGGAAATATTCCCTTTAGCTGAACACTGTAGCATAATACCTAGAGAATTAAATATCAGGTCAAAGTGAATGTAGTGAATAAGGGATGAATAAGTAATGTCACTTAGACAACTGGATGAATGGTGGTATAAATGACTGAAGCAATTATTGTGAAATAAATTTTGTTTTGTGGAATGGAGTCATGATGAATTAGAATTGCTTGGGGACTCCAGAAAGATATATCTGGTGGGCACTTAAACACACTGATATTGTAGATCTTACAGTCATCACTGATGATTGAATTCATGAAATAAGATGAAATCTTTAATGAAAAGTGTATGAAAGGAGAAAAAAGGCCAACAATCTTACCCAGATAAAAACTGACACAAAATAAAGAAGAAACATATAAAAGGATCGAAAAAGGAATTGCTAAAGAAATAAAATAAAATCTAATGAATAATGCAATCAAAATTGACTTACAAAGTTTTTCCCATAAAAATAAATGGCTAAGAAAAGTGAAATTATTGAGATATGAAAAATGAGAATTGATTGTGTTTGTACCCTTGGTAATTAACTTCATGATTGAAGATAGATAAAATTAATGTCATCATTTTACAGGTAAGGAAAGTTGGAATCAAGGTGGCTGAAAGATCTAATTTTCACATATAGTAAGATGTGTAGCCAGAGCTGAATTTGTGTCTAAAGAGTTGTTTGTTTCACAGTTTAGGAACAGATAATTAAACTTGTCAAACAAAGTTTTGTTATCTTTGTTGTTATCTGTTGGTCAGTCGCTAAGTCATCTCTGACTCTTTGTGACCCCATGGACTGCAGCATACCAGGCTTTCCTGTCCTTCTCCATTTTCTGGAGTTCGTTTAAATGACTCAGACGACCATTATATCTACTACTGTGGGCAGGAATCCCTTAGAAGAAATGGAGTAGCCATCATGGTCAACAAAAGAGTCCAAAATGCAGTACTTGGATGCAATCTCAAAAACGACAGAATGATCTCTGTTCATTTCCAAGGCAAACCATTCAATGTCACAGTAATCCAAGTCTATGCCTCAACCAGTAACGCTGAAGAAGCTGAAGTTGAATGGTTCTATGAAGACCTACAAGATCTTTTAGAACTAACACCCCCAAAAGATGTCTTTTTCATTATAGGGGACTGGAATGCAAGAGTAGGAAGTCAAGAAACACCTGGAGTAACAGGCAAATTTGGCCTTAGAATGCGGAATGAAGCAGGGCAAAGGCTAATAGAGTTTTGCCAAGAGAACACACTGGTCATAGCAAACATGGTGATGTCATTCAACCATCTCATCCTCTGATTGACATCATATAAAATGTCTCCTGACTTTAAGGACTAACATAATGAAATAAATGAATAGATTTAGTAATGCTGTGCCATTCCTTTATTTCTGAAATATATTTTATCAAGTATCTATGGTGGAAACTAAATACATGTCCCCTATTCCTATTAAGTAGTGTTTGCAAACTATTGCCAGGCAGTCAAATCCAGTCTCACCATCTGTTTGTATGGCTCTTGCATTCTAAGTTCTTAAAAAAATGAAAAAATGAATAATATTTTGTAATATGACACATATGAATTAAAATTTCATTGCTTATAAATTAAATCATACTGAAACACAGAAGCTCTCATTTATTTGCATGTTTGTTTGTTTGTTTTGGTGATTGCTTTTGTGCTTTGTTGTTCATTGGTTAAGTTGTGTATGATTCTGCAACACCATGGACTGCAGCATGCCAGGCTTCCCAGGCCTTCATTATCTGCCTCGGTTTGCTCAAACTCATGTCCATTGAATCAGTGATGCCATCCAAACATCTCATCCTCAATCACCCACTTCTTCTCTTGCTCTCAATCTTTCCTAGCATCATGGTCTTTTCCAGTGAGTCAGCTCTTCACGTCAGGTGGCCAAAATTTTGGAGCTTCAGCTTCAACATCAGTCCTTTCAATGAATATTCAGGGCTGATTTCCTTTAGGTTTGACTGGCTTGATCTCCTTGTTTTCCAAGGAGACAAACCTCTCAAGAGTTTTCTGCAGCACCTCAATTTGGAAGCATCAGTTTTACAGTGCTCAGTCTTCTTTATGGTTGAACTCTCACATCCATATACGACTACTGGAAAAAAAACATAGCTTTGACTACACAAATCTTTGTCATCAAAGTGATGTCTCTGATTTTTAACACACTGTCTAGGTTTCTCATAGCTTTTCTTCCGAGGAGAAAGCATCTTTTAATATCGTGACTTTTGTCACTGTCATCATTGATTTTCAAGGTGAAGAATATGAAATCTGATACAGTTTTCACTTTTCCCCCATCTATTTGCTATGACATAATAGGGCCAGATTCCATGATCGTAGTTTTTTGAATGTTGAGTTTCAAGTCAGCTTTTTCACTCTCCTCTTTCAACTTTGTCAGGAGGCTCGTTAGTTCCTCTTCACTTCCTGCCATTAAAGTGGTATCATCTGCATATCTGAGGTCGATATTTCTCCTGGCATTCTTGATTCCAGCTTGTGAGTCATCTAGCCCAACATTTCATATGATGTGCTCTACATATAAGTTAAACAAGCAGAATGACAATATGCAGCCTTGACATACTACTTTCCCAATTTTGAACCAGTCCATTGTTCCATGTCCTGTTCTAACTGTTGCTTCTTGTCTTGCATACAGGTTTCTCAGGAGGCAATTAATGTGTTTTAATGTAGTTAATGAAGGAGAAGCAGATGTTTTCTTGGAATTCTCTTGCCTTTTCTATGATCCAGCGTATCCTGGAAATTTGATCTCTGGTTCCTCTGCCTTTTCTAAATCCAGCTTGTACAACTGAAAGTTCTCAGTTCATGTACCAATGAAGCCCAGCTTGAAGGATTTTGAGAATAGCCTTGCTAGCATGTGAAATGGACACAATTGTACAGTAATTCCAACATTCTTTGGCATTGTCTTTCTTTGGGATTAAATGAACACTGACATTTTCAATGTCTGTGGCCATTGCTGAGTTTTCCAAATTTGCTGGCATAATGAGTGCAGCATTTTAACGCATCATCTTTAAGGATTTGAAATAGCTCAGCTGGAATTCCACCACCTCCACTAGCTTTGTTCATAATAATGCTTCCTAAAGCCCACTTGACTTCACACTCCAGGCTATCCAGCTTTAGGTGAGTAACCATACCATTGTGGTTATCTGGATCATTAAGAGATTTTTTTGAACTGTTCTTCTGTGTGTATTCTTGCTACCTTTTCTTAATGCCTTCTGCATCTGATAGGTGCTTGTTGTTTTGGTCCTTTATTGTGCGTATCTTTGCATGAAACATTCCCTTGGTATCCCCAATTTTCTTAAAGAGATCTCTAATCTTTCTCATTCTATCATTTTCCTCTATTTCTTTGCACTGATCACCAAGGAAGGTTTTCTTATCTCCCCTTGCTATTCTCTGGAATTCTTCATTCAGGCAGGTGTATCTTTTCTTTTCCTTTGCCTTTTGCTTCTCTTCTTTTCTTAGCTAGTTGTAAGGCCTCCTCAGACTATCACTTTGTCCTTTTGCATTTCTTTCTCTTTAGGATGGTTTTGATCACCACCTCCTGTACAATGTTATGAACATTCATCCATATTTCTTCAGACACTCTGTCTACCAGATCTATTCCCTGGAGTCTATTCATCACCTCCACTATATAATCTTAAGGGATTTAACTTAGGTCGTACCTGAATGCTTCCCTAGTGGCTTAGATGGTATAGAATCTGTCTGCAATGCAGGAGACCTGAGTTTGATCACTGGGTCAGGAAGATCCCTTGGAGAAGGGAATGGCAACCCACTCCAGTATTCTTGCTTGGAGAATTCTATGGACAGAGGAGCTGGGCGGGCTGTAGTCCATGGGACTGCAAAGAGTCAGACATGACAGTGACTAACACTCAATGGATTGCCTAGTAGTTTTCCATATTTTCTTTGGTTTGAGCTTAAATTTTTCATTAAGCAGCTGATGATCTGAGACACAGTCAGTTCCAGGTCTTGCTTTTGTGCAACCACAGCACAGCTGAGTAGTTTTGACAGAGTTCAATTGGTCTCCAACACTTCAAATATTTATTCTCAGTGCTTTTACATGTAATGTTTGCTTATCCTCAACCTTGAGTAATAGAAAATTTAGATGCATGTTTGTTCAACTAAGGAATAAATTTCCTAGGCTCCTGTGAGTCAAATGTGGCTCATGACAGGTCCACTGATATAGAAGCAGACATAACATATGTAACTTTCAGTCCACTTCCTAGAAGGAAAAAAAAAGATGCTCTCCTATCCTTCTCCTCACTGGCTGGCACTGCAACCGAATGTGGGTCCTGCCTGTTCATCACCCAAAAAATATGAAAGAGGCCACGTTGGTGGAAAAGAAAGTTTGTTTAATTTTGGATGCTGATAACCAGAGGGTGGGTAGATGCCTATCCAAAGCTGACTCCTCTTCCCTTCACAACTTACAATCAGTGAGCATGAGCTTTCATAGGCTGAGGGAGGGGCTACATGTAGAAACAGTATAGTCAGCTCTGATAGTTTCTTGAAATTGGTTGTGTTCTGATCAGTCGTGTTCCGATCAGTCATCTTGATTGCTTTAAATACAAATAATCTTCAATTCAGTTTGTTTCCATTTCTTGAGGCCAGTGCTTGGACCTGTGGCGGATAATGTCTTGGTGGCTGTCTGGTCATCATATGGTTAATTTCTTCCACGTGGTGGGGGTTTCAGTATATGTAAGACAACTCACAGGATATGGCTCATAATACTATCTAAAGCCCTTAAGAAGGAGCTAAAAGTGCTTGACTTTTTTTTTACTGACAAAACTATTATTATTTGGTCTCCTTTGATGGTTTTCCTTTGTTTCTGCATTTTCTCACTTCTCTGATTAATCTTATCCACTGGTTAAAGTTTTTCCACAGACAGAAGGCAGACTTGCAGACTTGAAGGCTTGGAGAACAACAACTGTTGATGTCATTGTTTAGTTACTAAGTCTGCCTCTTTGTGACCCCATGGATTACAGAACACCAGGCTTCCCTGTCCATCATTATCTCCTGGAGTTTGCTCAAGTTCAAATCCATTGAGTCCGTGATGCCGTTAACTCTCTCATTCTCTTCTGCCCCCTTCTCTCTTTCTCCCCCTTCCTGGCAAAAGGATTTTTGTCAGTGAGTCAGCTCTTAACATCAGATGGCCAAAGTATTAGAACTATAGTGTCTTGCTCCATCTCAGTATGACTTTTACATAATAATAAAACTTTTACTTTGTTTCAGCCATTGTTATTTTGTCCTTGATTATAGTAACCAAAACCATATCCTGATCAATACAGTGGCCGTACATTCATATTTTTTATATATCATGATACCTGTGGTCTAAATTGTGAGGATTTTGGATTAGATTTTATCAAACAACAATTTATTTATAGAATATTTACAACAAAGGATTGATTTACTTCTATATAAGAAGTGCATGTTCATGAAAATATGTGTTTAAGGAACATGAAAAATAATTCAACAGGAAGAAGTAGTTTTAATAGAAAAAAAAGGTTACTTTATTTAGTAATCCATACTTTAAAATTAAAGTAATGGTAAGATTTAAGTTTGCCCATAAACACTTTCTGATGTTTTCTTCACTCTGGAGAGTATCAATTCATGCTCTTGGTTTCTCTTTGCCCTTTTGCTCATCCTCCCACTTTAGAGGTTGATTTAGTTGTCTGGTTGTTACTGAGTCCACTTGCTACACAACAGGCCAAGAAAATGAGAAATGAAATGTTGGGGCAAGGAATAGTGAGGTGTTTTGTTTTGTTTTGTTTTTTAAAACACCAGACTGTAAAGATGACAGACGAATCTCCTGAAAAACCATCTTGCTCAATTATGAATGTTAATTTATTTCAAGAAACTAAGAGGGGATGGTGAGGGGATAAAGTAAAAAAAAGAAAAAAAAAAAAAGCTATAAGTTGTGACAAATATTTCCTGGTTCCCTCCAGACAGCAGAGGGGATGTATTCATTTCTTCTTTCCTACAGCCATTTACAGGTAGGCCTGGCCAAGATGTTTCCTTTGAGCATAAACAGAGGCATTTTAAGCTAACACTAAGACATGGGAGGCAGGGTTCCTGGAGATGCACATTTTGTTTGTTTGTTTTCAATTCTGCTTATTTTTTAAAGTCTCTCCTGAAAATATAATGAATGTGATTAATTGTGCCTTTAATGAAATTAGTGTCTAAACAGATTCAATATCTAAACACATCAACAATGAAATTAGGAAAAAGGGAAGGAATTCCAAAATGCAGACAGTCACAAAATATAGGTTTAATTACTACTGTTAAACTTTTATGCTGTGGGCAATATCCCTTTAGAGAGTGCTGCTGCAAAGTAACTTACAGCAAAAGCAATAGAACACAAAGTTTAAAATAAAAGAAACAGATCTAATATGGAGTCTGATTTATTCCTCCCTGTTACATGATTGCTAAGAAACTTGGTTTGAATCATTCAGCTCACCATCCTTATTTTTTCTTGAGAGGTTGGGAGCCACTTCACAAGGTTTTATCCAAGACATGCATTTGAAGGGGAAGGACCTGCCTTATGGATGTGTGTGTGCACAGGAGTGGGTGAAAATGATGGAGAGGCAAATTCAATTTACAGGAGACTGGACTTTGAGTTTGAGAAACTGGCAAGCAGTAAATTTTCAGGGAAAAAATTACATTTGGACTGATTCAGGTTTCTTATGTAGTCAAATCAAATGGTTATAGCTTTTGGACTTCTGGGAGTGGCATTTTAAAATCAGCAGTTTTCAGAAGTTTATGTTGAGTTATGAAGGTGACTTTTACAGTTGTACTGCAACCTGAGCAGGAAGCCTTATGCTACAGGCCAAGTGGTGTTATAACCTTGGTGGGTGACTGTGGCTTGTACTCAGTTTTTTTCCAAAATGAGTAGGTCTTTCTATATCAAGAGTAACCTTACCTCAGCAGGCATCAATGAAGCAAAATTTCAAATATGATGAAACAAGCAGTTCAAATATTGGTTTCCTAGTCCTAAGGAGTCAGAAAAGCATATGCTACTTTAAATTGAACTCAGAATGTGCTGAACAGCATGACTGAGGTCCAGCTTTATGTTAGACTCCGGTCTACATAAATGTGAAGTCGCTCAGTCGTGTCCGACTCTTTGCGACCCCATGGACTGTAGCCTATCAGGTTCCTCAGAATTAGTTTTTCTGATTTCAGTTTTCATCCAGGGTCAAGGCAGTAGCATGGATGTGGTACTGAATGCACGTTCATGTGTCCAGTGCACAGTGAAGCCAAACAGAAATGTTGGAGTTTGGGGCAGAGAAAGGTTTATTGCAGAGCCATACAAGGAAGACAGGTGACTCATGATCCCCCAAATCTTGAACTCCCCCAAGTGTTTCAGCAAAACATTTTTAAGAGCAAGATGAGGGGAAGGGGTGGTTGGTTGTTACAAATGTCTTGGTGTTGGAATTCTTTGTTCTTTGTTCTACAGCTGTTCATGCAGATCAGTCACCATATTCCTGCAAACCTCCAGTAAGATAAATGTTCTGCCACTTTTTATTTCTATATGAATGGAAAAATGTTACAGGTATAATACTTAAAGCTCAGAGCCTTGAGAAAGGGCTATTCCTTATATTTCAGGCTATATACAACATTTTTTCATTCTAAGCTAAGCAAAAGCAATAGAATATAAAAGTTAAAGAGTAGGAAACAGATCTAATATGGAATCAGATTTGTCTTTCACTCTTACAGGTGGAGGAAAGAGAGAGATGTAGCACCATATAATGTATTTGTAGGCATTTAAGCCTTTTCCTAGCAGATCTCAAGTTGGCCCTAGTTTGCTACTAACACATAAAGGATGAGTCATTTTTAGTCAGGCAGTTTTGTTAGATGTAAGGAATTCTATATCAAGTGACAACAGATACAGTCACTGTGACTCAGTTCAAATGCATTTCCCCAAATAGATCAGATTCAATGTAATCATATCCAATCCAAGTTCAGTTTACTAATCCAGAGGTGGTAGAAACACAAAATGTTGGGATAATGAATATTAATACATTTTGAATATGCAGCAAAGAAAAGAAATACATTTGAAATAATATGTCCGATGGAAGCACCGTGACTACAGATCCCTAGATTATATGTGCAGGCAACACCATTTCACACTCTCTAGCAAGAGAAGACATACATGTGGTTGGATATTCCCTCTTGTATGGTAAATAAATCATGGCCAAATTAATCTTTTGAAGGAAGGTATTTCACAAATAAGCTTAAGTTTATAGGTTTTAGATTGTTGTCAGCTGGTATTGATTATGATTCGGAGGATGCAGAAACAAAGATATTTCTTCACTAATCTCCATCATGCAGATACTTTCATTTTTAATATAGTCCTGCTGCAATATTAGTTACTATGGTCTAGGATCATCATGGTTATCACATCTCTGGAGGCAGGAATGGAATGATTCCAAACTTGGTAAATGAAGATATAAAAATATGATAATATTTTTGTCCTATTAACTCTGTGTACTCTATAAACGTGAGGTTGACAAGAGCTCTGGAACAGTTGTATCCTGTAAAAGGCACTGATGGAGTTTATATTAATCCAGAGAGAGTCCAAGTTATTATTCTTGGAGGAAATTCCAGCCTGATCTTGGCATCTGGTTGAAACTAAGTACAATAAAAATACAATAATAGTAGTAAATATTTACTTATTTTACTTTTAACTTGTGAATAAATCACTGTTTGATTTTAATCATTGAATTTTGACATTATACTCTAAATTGTTTTTTAACCAAGAAATGACAAAATAAATTTACTTCATTCATTAACCTACTAGTATGCCCTTTGTTATTAAGGGGGGGGGCAATTTTAATATTTGTATCTTCAGGTACCTACTTTTTTTTAATTGGAGGATAATTATTTTCCAATGTTGTGTAGTTTCTGCCATACAACAAAAGCCATGCTAAGTCACTTCAGTCATGTCTGACTGTGTGACTCCAGAGGGCAGCCCACCAGGCGCCCCCAACCCTGGGACTCTCCAGGCAAGAACACTGGAGTGGGTTGCCATTTCCTTCTCCAATGCAGAAAAGTGAAAAGTGAAAGTGAAGTCGCTCAGTCGTGCCCGACACTCATCAACCCCATGGATGCAGCCTACCAGGCTCCTCCATCCATGGGATTTTCCAGGCAAGAGTACTGGAGTGGGGTGCCATTGCCTTCTCCGACAACAGCCATAGGTATATACATATCCCCTCCCTATTGAGCCTCTTGACACCTACCCTATCCCAACACTCTAGGTTGTCACAGAGTACTGGCTTGAGCTCCCTGAGTTATACAACAACTTCCCATTGGCTATTTATTTAACATATGGTAATGTACAACTTTCAGTTCAGTCAGTTCAGTTCAGTCACTCAGTTGTGTCCGACTCTTTGCAACCCCATGAATCGCAGCACGCCGGGCCTCCCTGTCCATCACCAACTCCCGGAATTCACTCAGACTCACGTCCATGGAGTCAGTGAAGCCATCCAGCCATCTCATCCTTTGTCATCCCCTTCTCCTCCTGTCCCCAATCCCTCCCAGTATCAGAGTCTTTTCCAACGAGTCAGCTCTTCGCATGAGGTGGCCAAAGTACTGGAGTTTCAGCTTTAGAATCATTCCTTCCAAAGAACACCCAGGGCTGATCTCCTTTAGAATGGACTGGTTGGATCTCCTTGCATGCCCTCTCAATTCTTCCCACTCTCTCCTTCCTCTGTTGTGTCCACAAGTCTGATTTCTGTGTTTGCATCTTTATTATAGCCCTGCAGATAGGTACATCAGTACCATATTTCTAGATGCCCTGTGTTGTTGTGCTCAGTTGCTCAGTTGTTCCTGACTCTTTGTGACCCATGGACTGTAGCTTGCCAGGCTCCTCTGTCCATGGGATTCTCCAGGTGAGAATACAGAGTGAGTTGCCATTTCCTCTTCCAAAGGGATCTGCCTGACCCCGGGACTGAATCATGTCCCCTTCAGATCCGACATTGACAGGATGATTCTTTACCACTGAGCCACCTGGAAGGTCCCTAGATGTCACATATATGTGTTAATATGTGATATTTGTTTTTCTCTTTCTTACTTCACTCAGTACAACAGGCTTTAGGTACAGCCACCTCACTAGAACTAACTTAACTTTGTTCCTTTCTATGCAGAGTAACATTTCATTGCATGTATGTAACACATCTTCTTTATCTATTTATTTGTCGATGGACATGTAGGTTGCTAACGTATCCCTCAGTTCAGTTCAGTTCAGTCACTCAGTCATGTCCAACTCTTTGCGACCCCATGAGTTGCAGCATGTCAGGCTTCCCTGTCCATCACCAACTCCCAGAGTTCACTCAAACTCATGTCCATCGAGTCGGTGATGCCATCCAGCCATCTCATCCTCTGTTGTCCCTTTCTCCTCCTGCCCCCAATCCCTCCCAGCATCAGAGTCTTTAACAATGAGTCAACTCTTCCCATGAGCTGGCCAAAGTATTGGAGCTTCAGCTTTAGCATCAGTCCTTCCAAGGAACAACCAGGACTGCTTTCCTTTAGGATGGACTGGTTAGATTTCTTTGCAGTCCAAGGGACTCTCAAGAGTCTTCTCCAACACCACAGTCCAAAAGCATCAATTCTTTGGCACTCAGCTTTCTTCACAGTCCAACTCTCACATCCATACATGACCACTGGAAAAACCAGAGCCTTGACTAGATGGCCATTTGTTGGCAAAGTAATATCTCTGCTTTTCAATATACTATCCAGGTTGGTCATAACTTCCCTTCCAAGGATTTAAGCGTCGTTTAATTTCGTGGCTGCAATCACCATCTGCAGTGATTTTGGAGCCCAAAAAATAAACTCTGACACTATTTCCACTGTTTCCCCATCTATTTTCCATGAAGTGATGGGACCAGATGCCATGATTTTCGTTTTCTAAATGTTGAGCTTTAAGCCAACTTTTTCACTCTCCTCTTTCACTTTCATCAAGAGGCTTTTTAGTTCCTCTTCATCTTCTGTCATAAGGGTGATGTCATCTGCATATCTGAGGTTATTGAGATTTCTCCCAGCAAACTTGATTCCAGCTTGTGCTTCTTCCAGTCCAGCGTTTCTCATGATGTACTCTGCATATAAGTTAAATAAGCAGGGTGACAATATACAGCCTTGACGTACTCCTTTTCTTATTTGGAACCAGTCTGTTGTTCCATGTCCAGTTCTAACTGTTGCTTCCTGACCTGCATATAGGTTTCTCAAGAAGCATGTCAGGTGGTGTGATATTCCCATGTCTTTCAAAATCTTCCACAGTTTATTGTGATCCACACAGTCAAAGTCTTTGGCATAGTCAAGAAAGCAGAAATAGATGTTTTTCTGGAACTCTCTTGCTTTTATGATGACCCGGCAGATGTTGGCAATTTGATCTCTGGTTCCTCTGCCTCTTCTAAAACCAGCTTGAACATCTAGAATTTCATGGTTCACGTATTGCTGAAGTCTGGCTTGGAGAATTTTGAGCATTACTTTACTAGCGTGAGATGAGTGCAATTGTGCGGTAGTTTGAGCAGTCTTTGGCATTGCCTTTCTTTGGAATTGGAATAAAAACTGATCTTTCCCAGTCCTGTGACCACTGCTGAGTTATCCAAATTTGCTGGCATATTGAGTGCAGCACTTTCACAGCATCATCTTTCAGGATTTGAAACAGCTCACCTGGAATTTCATCACTTCCGCTAGCTTTGTTTGTAGTGATGCTTTCTAAGGCCCACTTGACTTCACATTCCAGGATGTCTGGCTCTAGGTGAGTGATCACACCATCATGATTATCTGGGTTGTGAAGCTCTTTTTGTACAGTTCTTCTGTGTATTCTTGCCACCTCTTCTTAATATCTCCTGCTTCTGTTAGGTCCAGACCATTTCTGTCCTTTATCGAGCCCATCTTTGCATGAAATGTTCCCTTGGTATCTCTAATTTTTTTTGGAGAGACCTCTAGTCTTTCCCATTCTGTTCTTTTCCTCTATTTCTTTGCAATGATCACTGAGGAAGGCTTTCTTATCTCTCCTTGCTATTCTTTGGACCTCTTCACTCAGATACTTATATCTTTCCTTTTCTCCTTTGCTTTTCACTTCTCTTCTTTTCACAGCTATTTGTCCCTAGCTATGTCCCTATCTATGTCCCTAGCTATTGTATATAGGGTTGCAATGAAAATCAACATACATGTGCATTTTTGAATTATTTGGCTTCCCTGATGGGTTGCAAATAATTAAAAAGCACTGAGAGACTAACACTTTCACTTTCAGAATATAGGCCTAGTAGTGGGGTTGTTAAGTCACACATTAGTTTTATTCTTTTATTTTTATTATTATTATTATTATTTTTTTTTTTTACGAAATCTCCATGCTGTTCTCCAAAGTGGCTGTATCAATTTACATTGCCATCAATTTTGCAAAAGGCTTCTCTTTTCTCCACTTTCTCTCCAGCATTTATTGTTTATGGAGTTTTTGATAGTTGCCATTTTGACCAGAGTGAGGTGATACTTCACTGTAGTTTTGATTTGCATTTCTCTCAGACTTTATTTTTTGGGGCTCCAAAATCACTGCAGATGGTGATTTCAGCCATGAAATTAAAAGACACTTCCTCCTTGGAAGGAAAGTTATGACCAACCTAGATAGCATATTTGAAAGCAGAGACATTACTTTGCTGACTAAGGTTCGTCTAGTCAAGGCTATGGTTTTTCCTGTGTTCATATATGGATGTGAGAGTTGGACGGTGAAGAAGGCTGAGCACCGAATAATTGATGCTTTTGAACTATGGTGTTGGAGAAGGTTCTTGAGAGTCCCTTGGACTGCAAGGAGATCCAACTAGTCCATCCTGAAGGAGATCAGCCCTGGGATTTCTTTGGAAGGAATGATGCTAAATCTGAAACTTCAATACTTTGGCCACCTCATGCGAAGAGTTGACTCATTGAAAAAGACTCTGATGCTGGGAGGGATTGGGGGCAGGAGGAGAAGGGGACAACAGAGGATGAGATGGCTGGATGGCATCACTGACTCAATGGACGTGAGTCTGATTGAACTCCAGGAGTTGGTGATGGACAGGGAGGCCTGGCGTGCTGCGATTCTTGGGGTCGCAAAGAGTCAGACACAACTGAGCGACTGAACAGAGCAGAACAGAATAATAAACAAGGTCGAACATATTTTCATGTGTTTATTGGACATTTGTTTATCTTCTTTGGAGAAATGTCTGATTTTTTAACTTTTGTGTTTTAACTGATTTTGTAATGGGAGGGATTCTTATTAACTAGGTAGTTATAATATATTTTTAGCATTGCTATTGGAAAATCTTTACATGTCTTATGAGTATTCTTATGCCATTTAAATATAATATAAAACTTCTTATAGATGATGGTGAACTTCAAAGCTGGACCCAGTATATTTGCTAAATTGCTTCAGTCATGTTTGATTCTGCAATCCTATGGACTGTAGTCTGTCAGCCTCCTTTGTCCACTAGAGTGGATTGCCATGCTCCTTACCAGGGGATCTTCTGGACTCAGAGATTGAACCTACATTTCTTATGTCTCCTGCATTGGGTTCTTTACCACAAGCTCCACTTGGGAAACTTTGGGTCATATATGGAAATAGGAATAAAATATAGATTAATATATATATGTGATACAGGATGCCTTTGAGATAGATTTAATAAATTCACTCTTCTGTCATATTACTTTCTTATAGGTCCAAGAGGAGCAGTAGCACTTATGGAGATATAGGTCATATGAGGGTAAAAAAAAACCTGTGTAGGTCACTGATCTAGTCCCTTGAACTGGGCAACCACATCTTTAGTTTGTTGTATTCTTAAAAGTTAAGGTCAGTGGGGTTAAACAAATAGTAATAGGAGACTACTAGGAGACAAACATTCTTTAATTCTTGATTGTGCCTTGCATGTGAAGTGACACCTAATAATTTCACACTCTTGGAAGCTCTCTGTTGCCTCACTTAGTCTGTACCTGAGAAAATGGAACAATTGATCAAATTAATGTATTTGGGAAGCAAAACTTGGTGTGCATTTTAGGCTCCAGAAAAAAATCTTCTTTCACCTGAAAGCTGCACAGAGGAAATACAAGTTCTCTTCTGCTTCTTTTTTTAATTAATTAATAATTTATTTAATTTTTGCTGTGTTGGGTCTTCTTTGCTGTGTGTGGGCTTTCTCTAGCTGTGGAGAGCAGGGACTACTCTCTAGTTGTGATTCCTAGGCTTCTCATTGCAGTGATTTCTCTTGTTGCAGAACATGGGCTCTAAAACATAGGCTCAATAGTTGTGGTGCACAGATTTATTTGCTCCATGGCTTGTGGGATCCTCTTGAACGGGGATAGAACCCATGTCTCCTACATTGCCAGGTGGATTCTTAACCACTGGATAATTCGGGAATTCCTCTTCTGCTTCTTGTTTTTGTTTGTTTGTTTCTATAAGACATGTCCTTTCCATTGGAAAAAATAACTATTAGGTGTCATAATACATGGAAAACAAAACCAACTGTGGGGACAAAGCATTCACTTTAGAAAAAGTCACAGTTATAAATATCACTGTCTCTTTTTGGATTTGACGTGTAACACTACTTCAAAGGTACACCAAAGACAACAATCAAAGAGAAGGATGGTTGGGTATGAATTGACTCAAGTAATCAGGTTCATTCATAATGTTTTTGTTAGTAGAAATATAGTAAGCTTGCTTTAAATCTTCATCAATAGATATTCATCTAATCTCTGTATGTCCAGTTTTATTGATATTTATTTGACATAAAAATGTGTCAGTTTGATATACAATATAATTATAAAATAATTACCACTATAACAGTAGTTAATATATCATTACCTGTTCAATATTTCTTAGGATTGTTTATTGTTTAGAATACTTTAGATCAAAATTTTATATCACTAGCCTTGATACTCAGTATGGCAATGGCTTGGGTTTCCAAAAGTTGACATGGTGATAAATTTCACTGTGTAACTGTTTTTTATTCTTGAGTAAGATACACACCTTAGTGCATTCTTTAGTACTATGTAAGAGTAGAGGATAGCCTAATGATGTTAAGGAAAAACTGAGAAAAACAAAGAGCTATTTGAAAGTATTTCACCAGAAGTGTTTTCATGTTAGTATGAAATATGATCTTCTCTTCCATCTTATTTAAAATTCTTGGTAACATTACAACTCATCATATTGAAGATTTAGATTTTTGTTTGCAAGACACATGATTAAGTGAAAAAACAGACATCACGGTAAATGCTGTTGTTCAGTCACTAGTCTGTATCCAAGTCTTTGCAACCCCGTGGACTGTAGCATACTATGCTTCCCTGTCCTGCACTATCTCCTGGAGTTTTCTCATACTCATATCCATTGACTAGGTGATGTCATCCAACCATCTCATCCTCTGTCACCCCCTTCTCCTCCTGTCCTCAATCATTCCCAGCACAAGGTCTTTTCCAATGAATTAACACTTCAATTCAGG
This sequence comes from Capra hircus, assembly GCF_001704415.2. Taxonomy (NCBI): domain Eukaryota; kingdom Metazoa; phylum Chordata; class Mammalia; order Artiodactyla; family Bovidae; genus Capra; species Capra hircus. The sequence goes on from NC_030824.1 coordinate 33,225,092, forward strand.
TGTCCAAAATATTGGAGTCTCAGCTTCATCATCAGTTCTTCTAATGAATATTCAGAATTGATTTCCTTTAGGATAGACTGGCTTGATCTTGTACTCCAAGGGACTATCAAGGGTCTTCTCCAACACTACAGTTCAAAAGCACTAATTCTTTGGTTCTCAGCTTTCTTTATGGTCCAACTCTCTCATACATACATGGCTACTGGAAACACCAAAGGTTTGACTATATGGACCTTTGTCAGCGAAGTGATTACTTTCTCATATGCTGTCTAGGTTATCACTGTAAATGGTGGGGGCGGGTGGGGATATAAAATACATGATAAAGAAAATTTCTGTAATGTGGGAGATTCATGTTTGATCCCTGGGTTGAGAGGATCCTCTGGAGAAGAGAATGGCAACCCACTCCAGTATTCTTCCCTGGAGACTCCCATGGACAGAGGAGCCTAGTGGGCTACAGTCTATGAGATTACTAAGGGTCAAAAACCACTGAGTGACTAAGCAGCAAAGTAGCTTATCCATGTATCTAAAGATTAGCTTAGTTTTATATAGCTATCTTTGAAATTTCCATTTTAACTGTAGTGTTTTCTTAAGCTCTTTCTGATATCCAGAGTTTCCACCCACCAGAGAAAAGAAAGAAAATTATGTGAATTTCAAATTCTTGACATAATTGATACACTGAAAGCCTCTTGATATACTGAAAAACTTCTTATACTTTTGTTCAATTGTAACATAATTTTAAAAAATTATGATTATAATGACTTCATTTTAGCACATGTATATATATATTATAAACATAAATATATATACACACACATATATATATTTATACATATACAAACATATTTATATTATTTCTGGTGTCATAGTCTGGAGATAACCAGATTATGGGGAGGTCTGTGGCTTCTCCAAGAAGTCACATGTTCATTTCCAGCATGAACAAGATGATGAAAGTTTGACATCAACAGGTGGGCTTTACACAGGTGATACTGTTTGGACTTATTTGTTCATGGTATTTACATGGTATATACAGAATCCTTGGTGAGGAAATTAAGATACATAGAGAATATTGGTAGACTAATATAGGTCTAGGCCAAAAAGAGAAAAATTTAATGATTGATTTCCACCTGTCAACTGTAAGAAACCAGATGGAGTAGTCACACTACAGATGGTAAAAATTTCAGGGAACTTAAGCAATCAAATGTTTCATAGCAGATTTCTGTGGCTCATTGGAGATGAACAGAGTATTACACCATTGAAAATATTTTCAGGTTCCATTTTGGAGAACAGAAAGAGAGTATTTATATAGACTCAACATGATCCTGGAAAGACTGTGTGTGTGTGCTAAGTTTCTTCAGTCGTGTCTGACTCTTTGTGACCCTATGGATTTTAACTCTCCAGACTCCTCTGTCCATGGGATTCTCCAGGCAAGAATATTGGAGTATATCTAATATTGGATCAAACTTATGGTTCTTAAGTCTTCTGCATTGGCAGGAGGGTTCTTGACCATGAGAGCTGCTTAGGAAGCCTAAATCATCCCAAACTTTGCTTCTATATTTTGAAATATTACTAAGAATTTTTCTACTCTATAGGGCATGCTGTGTGAGATCTTTGAAGAGTATAAATATAACAGATGCTTGTCATGTCCACCACTGTGAGAAAGCTATAATATAGCTTTTATATTCAGTTATAATAACTGAATATGGATCACGATTTTTGGGCAAAGTAACTAAAATTACTCTAGCTTGAGGCTTCAGAGCAGAGTATAATAGTCAGAATATGTTTGTTTTTGGTCTAAGGATTACAGAAATCTTGTTATTCATGTGTACCTCCCTCACTTCCATATCCTTTTCCCCCTAACAAAGCCTGTCACAGAGTAAAAGTGAAATAAATATCTTCTGGGTTAATGAAATCCAGTATCAATTATTGGCTGCCATTCCTTTCAGATGTCAAAGTGAGTACATATAGACCCCTGTTCTTTGTTATGCCAAAAAACACTGATGACAGCATTTCTCACAATTTGGAAATAACAGTTTCTAACCAGATATCTATGGAACATCTTTTTCGTTGAATACTACTTCTTTCTCCTGTGGCATGTATCAATACATCGCTAACATTGGCCATAAACTAATGGGAATGCTGAGTCTTTCGGTCTGTGGCTACATCTGTGTTGCATTTTCTGGAACCCAGGCAACGGCCACCATCAATCAGAAACTTGTCCAAATCTCAAGCTATGCCTGAATATAGTGACACTACCCTGGTGTCTCAGATGGTAAAGCATCTGCCTGCCATGCAGGAGACCTGGGTTCAATCTCTGGGTCAGGAAGTTCCCCTGGAGGAGGAAATAGCAACCCACTCCAGTACTCTTGCCTGGAAAATTCTATGGGTGGAAGAGCCTGATGGGCTATGGTCCATGGGGCTGCAAAGAGTGACTTCATTTTCTTTCTAAAAGGAGAGTGAAAAAGCTGGCTTAACATTCAGTATATTCGAAGACTTTTAGAAAGAACAGTTATTGATGTGTGGAATAAGGGCACAGTGAAAACAAATTTCAAGGATAAGACAGTGTTCAAACTAGACCTAAATTACACCTGCATCTTGTTAGGGAAATTAAAACGAGGATTGTTCAGGCTTCTAAAGTAGGAGAACATGCCCTTGACATTGCTTGTACTCTATCTGGACATTGCCCAGATTCCATCCCTGCTTGCAAACACAGCAAGTCGGGGGTGAGGGGCACTTTAGATAAGACAGGGCATAGGTCTTAGAATTTTTGAGCCTCTGAGGGCCTGGCGAATGACTACAGGTCTAACAAAATACTATGTCTCACAAGATGAAGCAAACATTGTAAAAAAGTTAAAGTAAAACCAGAGCTGCATTTTTCAGTTTGTGGCCTGGAATTATAAGCAGAAGCTTCTGAACTGCAATTTGAAGTATCACCCCTGAAGTGAACACACTGCCTGGGACACTTTCCCATCTGGAACTCCAGATTGCTGTTAACGAGGTACTTCCCAGTACTGTTTAAGTCTGGAGAATGGTCAGCCCAATGTGGTGACATATGTGCTATTTCTTCTCTCCACTGTTTCTATTTTTGTTTCTTTTAATGACTGAATATTGAAATTAAGTCAAATAATCTTCCATAAAAATTGAAATTGTCTATTTGTGTGGAACGAGTGGTTTCTTTTGTTAATGAATTCTTTGAATAAAAAAATAAATAAATAAAAGGAAACTATGAAAGTAAAACTTTCCACAAAACACATCCATGCAGAAGAGAGAATGTAGTATGAGTAAAAGAGAAATACACCCACGTCTGTTTAGAAGGTGCTGGTGAGATGTGGTAGGACATTTGGCTAAAAACCCTCTGCAACATTAAAAGTCATGATAAAATTTTGGCTCATCATATTCTGTCATAATTGTAAAAAACTATATTTTTAAAGGAGAGTAGAAAAGTACACCACATTTTTTTATTGTTCTGAATTATTTTTTATTCACATATATACAAAGTAGGGAGAACTTTGCTAGCTGAGACTGCAATTGATGTTTAAGTCTTCCTTCATTAAGGAAGGCTATTGTAGACTTGGATATCATCTTAGTCTTTTTTAATGCAATGTACAATGACTTTTCCAAATATTTCCAAACAAATAAAAAAATAAACACATTGATGTTCATAAACGATTAGTGAAAATCTCATTTAAAAGCATATGTAGTTGTATTGTAGTGCTGAATGTTTCTCTAGTGAGAAAATTGGAAAATTGTACAATTTTGATTCATGTTGCCTCATTGTCTTCCTGACACTTTACATTAAAATAAAAATTTATAGCACATAATTTATTTTGACATCCTGACTCAAGCATTTATGTTTTGGTTGGAAGTGAAAGCTTTAAAACACAATATAATTTTTTTTTCAGTTTTTCACTTTGCCTTTATCATAGATTTTTGTTACAAAAGGGAACATTTGAAACATAAATAAGAAATAATTTCAACTTAAGAAATGTACTCTTTTCCAGTTTTATTGAGATGCAATTGACATACAGCTCTATATAAATTCCTATATAAATGTAAGAGGAATATTTATATTTTAAGCTTTATTTTACCAATAAAGAGTTTAGGTCAGATTGTTAGAGCAGAATAAAGATATAATTCATTCTAATGTATATGTTTAGGTGATAAACATTTTCTATTTCTCAGTAAGAACAATCAGAGGTAAGCAGGAGGGTAGAAACAGTAGAATTTAAATGATAATGCAAGTCACTCATTTGTAAAGATTTCTTTTATTTCTTTTTTCTAATTTATTTTTTTTTCTCTTCTTGAGAGAACACTTTTAGTAGACAATGAAAAAAACAGCAGGGAGTAAAATTATGATACTATCATTACAGAGAAGGGCTTTCTCATTATAGAAGTTCTCTAACTATTATCAATGCTAAAACACCTTTCATTATGTATATGACTTTGAAAATTATATTAATAACTTGTTGAAGATCTAAAGCTTCATTTGGGACTGTACACAGCAGAATGAATAATTAGTTGGTGACCCAGAGGAAGCTTTTTTGTCTTGATGGAAATGGAACAATTTAGCCCAAGGAAGTATATCAAAATTGGAATCCATTATATAACATTCTAGGGACTTTTAAAAAGGAGAGAGATACTGTTAAACCACAGCAGGAAATAAAATGTGTCTTCTCCAAATTAGAGAAAGTTGTCATTTGTAGTCATATGGCATTATGCTAAATATATATGGTTAAATTTAAACTAACTGAGTGTGATGACTTCAGAGAAATAAAATTCTTGATTACCTGAATTAATAAAGGGCATAGTAAAGTTTATAAAGGACACAATAGAACTAAGTAGAAGCATCTCTTGTATTCTATCATTTATACTTACATAAATGACTTACTGAGCAAAGGCCTGTGAAAGGCCATAATTGCAAACTAATTCCTTCACCTTCCCAATTCTTGAATCAAAACTACATTGTTTAGTTTACATAGTTTAGTGTGCTAAAACCATACTATGGGTACATTCCTCTTCTTTCTTCTTATTATTTTTTTTCTGTCACTGAAAACGCAAGATGCGTGAAATATCTTTTTTCTTTTCTGTTCTTTCTTTTCTTTTCTTTTTTTTTTAAAGAGAATAACTTCTGAAGTTACACAGTCATATTTGTGGCACAGCTGTGGCAATACATCTAATTGCATGCTTCACCAAAAACACATATATGCTCCTTCCTCAGCACAGCTCATGAAAGTGCTATTCTTCAGATTTCTGAGGCCAGAGCTATTGGAAGTCATCTTGACTTCTTTTTTCTTTCACTCTCTCCTCCCTATCCCCACTCCTGCTCCCTATATTCATTAGAACATTGTTTTCTTTCTACTTTAAAGATATATACAGATTCTGTTGTTGCCAATCTAAGTTGCTTCAATGTCCTGGCTATTGTAGATAATGCTTCAATGAACATTGGAGTACATGTATCTTTTTTAATTACAGTTTTCTCAGGTTTATTCTCAATAGTGGGATTGCTGGGTCATATGATGTTGCTGCTGCTGCTGCTGTTGCTAAGTCGCTTCAGTCGTGTCTGACTCTGTGTGACCCCATAGATGGCAGCCCACCAGGCTCTCCCATCCCTGGGATTCTCCAGGCAAGAATACTGGAGGGGGTTGCCATCTCCTTCTCCAATGCATGAAAGTGAAAAGTGAAAGTGAAGTTGCTCAGTCCTGTCCGACTCCTAGCTACTCCATGGACTGCAGCCTATCAGGCTCCTCTGTCCATGGGATTTGCCAGGCAAGAGTACTGGAGTGGGTTGCCATTGCCTTCTCTGGGTCATATGATAGTTGGAGGGAAAGTTCACGAGGGAAAGGATTTACCTATGAGTCGGACACAACTGTGCGACTTCACTTTCACTGTTCTCTTTCATGGATTGGAGAAGGAGATGGCAACCCACTCCAGTGTTCTTGCCTGGAGAATCCCAGGGACAGCAGAGCCTAGTGGCCTGCCGTCTATGGGGTCGCACAGAGTCGGACAAGACTGAAGCGACTTAGCAGCAGCAGCAATGACTATATGCAGAGTACATCATATGAAACGCTGTGCTGAAAGAAGCACAAGCTGGAATCAAGATTGCTGGGAGAAATCTCAATAACCTCAGATATGCAGATAACACCACCCTTATGGCAGAAAGTGGAGAGGAAGTAAAAAGCCTCTTGATGAAAGTGAAAATGGACAGTGAAAAAGTTGGCTTAAAGCTCAACATTCAGAAAACGAAGATCATGGCGTCTGGTCCCATCACTTCATGGGAAATAGATGGGGAAACTGTCAGACTTTATTGTGAGGGGCTCCAAAATCACTGCAGATGGTGACTGCAGCCATGAAATTAAAAGACGCTTACTCCTTGGAAGAAAAGTTATGACCAACCTAGATAGCATATTCAAAAGCAGAGACATTACTTTGCCAACAAATGTCCGTCTAGTCAAGGCTATGGTTTTTCCAGTTGTCATGTATGGATGTGAGAGTTGGACTGTGAAGAAAGCTGAGCACTGAAGAATTGATGCTTTTGAACTGTGGTGTTGGAGAAGACTCTTGAGAGTCCCTTGGACTCCAAGGAGATCCAACCAGTCCATTCTGAAGGAGATCAGCCATGGGATTTCTTTGGAAGGAATGATGCTAAAGTTGAAACTCCAGTATTTTGGCCACCTCATATGAAGAGTCGACTCATTGGAAAAGACTCTGATGCTGGGAGGGATCAGGGGCAGGAGGAGAAGGGGATGACAGAGGATGAGATGGCTGGATGGCATCACTGACTCGATGGACATGAGTCTGAGTGAACTCCAGGAGATGGTGATGGACAGGGAGGCCTGCCGTGCTGCAATTCATGGGGTCACGAAGAGTCGGACACAACTGAGTGACTGAACTGAACTGAATGACTAATTCATATTGTTGTATGGCACAACCTTGTTTACCAATTTTATTGTTGTTGTTCAGTCACTAAGCCATGTCTGACTCTTTGCAACTACATGGACTGCAGCTCTGTCCATTATCTCCCAGAGTGTGATCAGACTCTTGTCCATTGACTTGGTGAAGATATCTAACCATCTCATCCTCTGCTGCTCCCTCCTCCTTTTGCCTTCAATCTTTCCCAGCATCAGGGTCTTTTCCAATGAGTCAGCTCTTTGCATCAGGTGGCCAAAATATTGAATTTTCAGCTTCAGCCTCAGAATTTGCAGTGAATACTCAGGGTTGATTTCCTTTAAGATTGACTAGTTTGATCTGCTTGAATTCCACGGGACTCTCAAGAGTCTTCTCCAACACCACAGTTCAAAAGCATCAATTCTTCAATGCTCAGCTTTCTTTATAGTCCAACTCTCACATCCATACATGAATACTGGAAAAACATAGCCTTACTAGACAGACCTTTGTTGGCAAAATCATGTCTCTGCTTTTTAATACGCTGTCTATGTTTGTCATAGTTTTCCTTCCAAGTAACAAGTGTCTTTAAATTTCATGGCTCCAATCACCATCTAGAGTGATTTTGGAGCCCAAGAAAATAAAATCTGCCTCTACTTCTGCTTTTCCCCCTTCTATGTGTCATGAAGTGATGGGACTAGATGTCATGATATTAGTTTTTAATGTTGAGTTTTAAGCCAGCTGTTTCAGTCTCCTTTCACCCTCATCAAGAGGCTCTTTAGTTTCTCTTCAGTTTCTCCCATTAAAGTAGCATCATCTGTGTATCTGATGTTATTAACGTTTCTCTTGGCAATCTTGATTCCAGTTTGTGATTCATCCAGCCCAAGATTGGCAAGATTTACTCTGTATAGAAATTAAATAAGCAGGGTGACAATATACAATATTGTCATACACCTTTTCCAGTTTTTAACTTGTCAATTTTTCCATGTCTGGTTCTAAATGCTGCTTTTTGACCTGCATAGAGGTTTTCAGAACACAGGTAAAGTGGTCTGGTATTCCCATCTCCTTAACAATTTTCCACAATTTGTTGCGATCCACACCGTCAAAGGTCTGTCATTTCTTCCTCCAGTGAGCCATGTTTTATCAGAACTCTTCACTATGACCTGTCCATCTTATGTGGCCCTGCACATCATGACTCATAGCTTCATTGAGTTACTCAAGCTCCTTTACCACAACAAAGTTGTGATCCATGAAAGGGTATAGATAAATTATTCTTCAATCAAAAATAAATTATATGTGTATATATATACACACACATACAGAATTCAATTGTTTCTGTCAATTTAATGAGTTACCCTTACCTCTCAGTTGGATTAAGAGGATATAATATATAAATAATTTTCCTGACTCTCCCCTTGGTCTATTGCAGTTTATTTTCCACATAGGTCAGATTGCTCAGTTACTTCATGTCAAAATACTGCAGAGAGAGTGGCCCATTTCACTCCTGTTGAACTTCACATTTCCTCCTATGACCTACATACCCTTCTGTGATTGCCAGCTTTTCTGCTAAAAGTGTGTGCACGCTTCTGATGTTCTCCACACATTATAAAGTTCATTTGATTTATTTAAATATTTCTTATTTGGCTGTGTTGAGTCTTAAATAATATATGTAGGATCCTCCTGGCATCATGCAGAGTCTTATGCTGTAGCATGCAGACTCAGTTTGGGACACATGGGCTTAGCTGTTCTGCAACATATGGGATCTTATTTCCTCAACCAGAGATTGAACCTGCATTCCTTCCCCTGCATTGAAATGCAGATCATTAACCACTAAACTACCAAAGAAGTTCCAAAAAGTTCATTTAAAAAATTTGCAAGTATTATATAACAAGATTTTTAATGTAAGAAAAATTAAAGATTTTTAAATTTATTACTTTAAAAAATAAAACAAAGTTAATAGGGCTAAAAGGAAAAATAATCTACAATCATAATTTGGCATTTTAACACATTTTTCTTAGTATCTGGTAAAAGAAGCAGACAAAAAAAAAAAAAAAAAACCTTAGTAAAAATATAAAATATATGGGCAAGACATTTAATCAACTTGACCTAATTGACATATATAGAACATTATTCTCAACAGCTGCAAAAGACATTCTTTTCAAGTACATAGCAAATGTTTCATCAAAGAGACCAGATGTTGAGGCATAAAACAAGTCACAACACATTTGAAAATAACAAATATAAAGAATTATATCCCCTTATCATAGTGGAGTTAACATAGGAATAAGTACCACAGAGATAAGTAGGAAATTCTCAATAGTTGTAAATTAAACAAGACGGTTAAAAATCAAAGGGGCCAAAAATAATTGCTATTACAAAATTTAACATTTTTTGCATTGAACAGTAATAAAAATATATTTGATCTGAATGCATGTATTCAATTCAGTTCAGTTCACATCAGTTGCTCAGTCATGTCCAACTCTTTGTGACCCCATGCACTGTAGCATGCCAAGCCTCCCTGTCCATCACCAACTTCCAAAGTTTACTCAAACTTATGTCCACTGAGTCGGTGATGCCATGTATTAGAAAGGGAGAAATGCTAAGAATTAATGACCAACACTTACATCTTGAGAAGCTAAAGAATGACAATCAAAAACTAAGAAAAGATGTGAAAGAAAACAATATATTCAGTAAGAGAGATATAAAATAATATTTACTCAAGCTTTGTTGATAATAACAAAAATGAACCAAGCAAAATGTTCATGAAAGTAGAATATATTAATAAGTTCTACAATATTCATACTGAGGTTTCTCTGCTGGCTTAGTGATAAAGAATCCACCTGCAATGCAGGAGATTCAGGTTTGATCCCTGGGTCGGTAAATATTCCTTGGAGAAAGAAATGTCAACCTATACCAGCTTGCCTGTGAGATCCCTTGGATAGAGGAGCCTGGTAGCCTACAATCCAGGGGGTCACAAAAGAGTTGGATAGGACTTAGAGGTTAAACAACAAAAAACAACAATAATCATATAATAGGATATTATGCCACATTGAAACAAATGTGTCACTTAGCATCATGAATTAATCTCAAAGTACAATGTGAAGAAAAATATCTAACATTAAAAGACAAAGTTCAGGGTTTCCCTGGTACTGTCATGATCGGAAATCTGCCTTGCAATACAGGAGCCACCAGTTTATCCCTGCTCCCAGGCCATTGTTGTAGCCACGCATTCCAGGAAACAAACTCACTCAGAAGGACAATGCAAATAGTGGAGTGCAGTTTATTATACTGGTGGGCCCAAGGCAGAGTTTCCTCTTAGCTAAGGACCTTGATCAGTTTTTGTGAAAACCTTATATATCCTAAGTGTATGTGCCTAAATCCACCTCCCCAAATTCCCTGAAACTAGTCTGAACAAAGGAAAAGAAAGATACAATCAAAGTTAACCCATGATTTATATGCCTTAAACCTAGGTTGTTAACAGTGGGCAATTATCAATAGGCCTATGGTCATAGCCCAATAAGCACAGTAGAATTTATGATTCTATTCAGCTACACAGATAATTAAGGTATCCTTTTAGGTGATGGAGAGTTTAGATATAAGCCCTGGGGCTCTTCCATCTGGGGGCTCTGGTTTTCCAGTTGGTATGTCTTTTCCATAGATACTGGGTATAAAGCTCAAAGTCCACAGTCTGGCCCAAGATGGAGTCCTGTTTTCAAGATAGAGCCTGTTTTGTCTGTTTCCTCCTTCAACACGAGGCAACTTAGTCCCATGTGATACTACTGAAACCTGCACACCCTAGAGCCTATGCTTCACAACAAGAGAAGCCACCCCAATGAGAAGCCTTTCATTGCAGTTAGAGAGTAGCCTTTCGTTGCTGAAACTCAAGAAAATCCACATCCAGAAAGGAAGACCCAGCACAGCCAAATATAAATATTTCTTAAGACAAAGTTCAACATCTTTTAATGTGTACAGACATATCTGTGGATAGTAAAAACTATAAAGAAATGCAAGGAGATGATTAGCCCTTGATTCAGCCTAGTGGAAGCGAGGAACAGGAAAACAGTGACAAGGACTGTCTGGGGCTTTTTCAGGAGATATTCTTTCTTTTTCTTCTAGATGAGGTTAAATATAATTCTAATTCTAAAGATAATCCCTTGATACCCTTTTATACTTCTGTCCAATGGAATATGTTTGGCTCTCACATCCCTTATCTACCAGCCAAACAAAGGATAATTCACTGGAAGATGCCAAGACTTCAGAGGATGACCGATTGTAGAGCATTTCCTTGGTTTCTGGAAGACTCTGTCACAAAGGATATGGGAGTTGTCGAGTACAGCAGATTGTTTAATTATTTAGGAAGGAACTGAGGGAAGGTGTTATCAGGAGGGTCATGAGTGGGACTTTTGTGTCAAGAAAATCTACTTTGGCCTGGAGCATGGGTAGGTGGTTTAACATTTGCTAGTTATTCTCTAAGATTGGTTAATTTTTATACATACTTAATTATATGTATTCTATACTTTTCAATATAAAATAAAACTATTATATAGGATGTATCTGTTCATATATTTATGAATATCACATCACATTTTCTTAATTGTATGCAACGTATAGTTTCTTTAACTGCTTATACTTAAAAATACAATTAACTGAAAATGTACAATACTATTTATATAACATTTTATATGATAGATTCACTAAGTTAAATTTCAAAGCCCCACATGAATCAATAAACTTTTATCTTCTTAATGCTAGCAGCTCTATCTGCAATTTACCTGCTTTGTAAGCAGCTCTTTGCAGGTAAGAGCTCTTTGTAGGAAGCAGCTCTCTGCAGGAAGTCCCTTTTGTCTTGCCACTTTAGCAAAGGTATATTGCAACTAACTTTTAAATCAGAGATCCCCATGCTCTACTCATCTCCAGCCCAAGCACACATTTCAAATCTTTTGATCACACAAAACATTGCTAATTTGTTTTTTTTCCCCCTTAGATCAAAGAAATAGAAATGAAGAATGTGTAATTAACGGATGACTAGACCTTTCCCTCTCTTTCCCCTTCAATAATCTCCCAAACAAACTGCATGAATGAGATAGCATCTAAGGAAAAACAACAAGGAGTTAATAAACCTGAGCAGTGGGAGATGATGACCAATCTGGCACAGCATCTCAGTGAGCACCTGAGATTGCTTCCGCCTTTGCCCTTTAACAATTGACATGGCCAAGCAGAATCTAGGTTCTGAGGCATGAGTCTACCTTGTCCTTGTGGTGCCAGCCTCCTGAGTAAAGCAAACTTTCTGTTCCTTCCAACACTCACCCTCAAGTATTTGCTTTTGAGGAGTGAGCAGCCAAGTGTCAGGGCAAGAGCAGTGACTGAAACTGCCCACCCTGGCCAGGCACCATAGTAACCATTTGCATGAGTTGTTTTATGACAGGAGGTCCTGGTAAGGAACACAGAACTAATAAGCCACCACCAACTGGAAGAGTTCAGGAAAGGTCTAAATGAGATTCCGCATGTCTGACCATCTCCCAGAATCCTTCCCACTGGCATCCATCTTGGCGGAACAAGGCACGCCCCACCAGGAAGGACTCTGAGTCAGTCTGTGGCAGAGCTGTTCTCCTGGGTTCGCTTACCCTTCTGCTCTCCACCTGGGTGCCCTTTCCCAATAAAATCTCTTGCTTTGTCAGCACATGTGTCTCCTCAGACAATTCATTTCCAAGTGTTAGACAAGAGTCCAGTGTTGGGCCCTGGAAGGGGTCCCCCTTCCTGCAACACAATTATTAAGACTTTGAAGGTGTTAGGTAAAAACATGAAAGTCGTATAATGAGATAGCTGCAGGTAGAATGTGGCTTTATTTTTATTTTTTGTAAAAAACAATAAAACATGTTTAGAAAAGCACATTAAAACACTTTTTATAAAGCAAGTTCATTCATTTTTAATAAACTACTCCTGTAGTCTCCTTGATAATTAATGTAAAAATATTAAAAGTTCTTGAAATATTTAAGGAAGACCACAATTCTTAAGAATTAAAGCTGTGATTTCTACTCTTTTGCAATAGAGAGTTGCCTATCTATCTTTTCATTGTCTTTGGTATTTTTCTTCTATTTTCTTTTTATTGGAACATTGAATGGACCATCATATAATTTGCCTTTCATAAGATATGAACACAACATTTTTATACTTTCTGATTTTGTTCTTTGCTATCCAGGGGAAACATAATATATTTGTCACCGGAAACATTACAAGTACAAGTATCTATGGTGAAAACATATCCCATTAATAGTTCTGCACTATTTTATTTCCAGATAGATTTTATCTTCAACCTCAGATTTCTAATGTATTTTATACTGTCCAAATGAAAACATTGAATCAAGACTTTCTCTTTATTCACTGAAAAACTCCTAGAGCTGTGAAGCGAGATCCAGAATCAATAAGGCTTCATTATCTAGAAAAGAAAGTGAATGCAGGAAATTGGAGGTGCATAGAATGAAATTGAATGGTGAGGAAACCAGGCATTAGCAACCACAGGAAGCTTCAACTTTCATCAAAATTTTGCCAGCACTCTTTGTTGATCACATTTATCCAGAAGTTTACAGACATGGGTATCAGGAAAACTCTTCTGGGGGTCAGCTTTCTTGCACAGAGAAAAGAGCAGAGAAAGGGTGAGGAAATATTTCAAGAGACAGAAACTTTAAAATGTGAAAAGCCTTTAAGGCTGTCAACATATGTGACTTTTTTCCCCATCTTTTTCTTCTTTCCTTCCTGCCTTCCTCCTTTTTTTCTTCCCTTCCTTTTTCTCTCATTGTTCTTTATTTTGCATAGTAAAATAATCTTAGTATGATTATCCTTCTTTACCTTGTTTTAATGTATTAAATTTCTGAAACTTTTATTGTCTTTTACTCTATTATGAGGCATTATCTTCATGCATTACAACTGATATTATGTCATTTAAAAATGATTCTGCTATATCTTAGTTGAGCACTCCTTTCTCACAGGAGATTTAAAGACAGTTAAAATATATATATATATAAGTATAACCCACAAAAATTATAGGCATTGCCTAATTTTTAAATCATGACTATATAAGCATTAAATGTTACTGTAAGGCTGCTACTGTAAGGCTGCTTTACTCATCCCAGCTTTATTTCCTTCATGTGTCTAAAAGGCCTCCTCGATGAGATTATGTACTTCAGAGACAGTCACATATGACTAACACAATATAAAACTGAGCTCAGAACCTGTATAATCTCGATCTTATGTTCCAATGATAACTTCCCAATTATTAATACACTTCTGTCCTTTAGTTCTAAGGTTCATCCTTTTAGAAGGGTTTGAAGTCAGGATTGGTTGAAAAATAACACTTGAGGAAAATTGACTGGTTTCCCTTGCCTAAGAGTTGACTTTCAGGACCATCGGGCCTTTGGCATAGAGTCCTCAGCCAGTCTTGAAAGTGTGTAAGAGCACTTGTGCATGCTAAGTCGCTTCAGTAATGTCTAACCCACCAGGCTTCTCTGTCTATGGGATTCTCCAGGCAACAATACTGGAGTGCTTGCCATTTCCTCCCCCAGAGGCTCTTCCTGACCCAGGGAGTGAACCTGCATCTCTTGCATCTTCTGCATTGGCAGGCAGGTTATTTACTGCTAGCGCCAACTGGGAAGCCCCTTAGAAGAGCAGTTCAGTTCACTCAGTCTTGTCTGAGTCTTTGGGACTCCATGGACTGGAATCCCAGGCCTTCCTGTCCATCACCAACTCCCAGAGTTTACTCAAACTCATGTCCATTGAGTTGGTAATGTCATCCAACCATCTCATCCTCTGTCGTCCCCTTCTCCTCCCGCCTTCAATCTTTCCTAGCATCAGAAACTCCCACTAAAATGGCAAACTACATTTACTAAATCTTCCTCTTTTACTGAATATATAGAATCTTTGGAAACAAGGGAAACTACACATCTGTTTGTGAGCCAACTGTATTAATTGCTACTTATGTGAACATTCTCACAGAGTTTCATAACTTTGCCAATATATTTTTATCTTTTTAGAGTATGCCTTTGATATCTTTCTGTGACTTCCCTGGTGGCTCAGACAGTAAAGTGTCTGTCTACAATGTGGGAGACCTGGGTTTGATCCCTGGGTAAGGGGAAGATCCCCTGGAGAAGGAAATGGCAATCCACTCCAAGCACTATTGCCTGAAAAATCCCATGGACACAGGAGCCTGGTAGGCTACAGTCCATGGGGTCGCAAAGAGTTGGACACAACTGAGTGACTTCACTTTCCTTTCCTTTCCTTTGACATCTTTCTGTCCATCACACAACAAATCTTCTGTAATAAACACATAAAAATTTTTAAGGGAGCAGGATTCTCCTTCAAAGCATATGTTGCTTTTTACACAGCTCCATTCTCTTTCTATGGAGAAGGCAATGGCAATCCACTCCAGTACTCTTGCTTGAAAAAATCCCATGGACAGAGGAGCATGGTAGGCTGCTACAGTCCATGGGGCTTCAGAGTCGGACACGACTGAGTGACTTCACCCACTTCGCTCATTCTCTTGCTATGGAAACTAATTCAACAAAATATAATTTCTCAGTATAACCCATTTGTTTTAATGATTGTTGTGTCTTACTCTAATGTAATCCAATATGTTTCTCTAAGCTCCATTGTTTTCAATTATTGAATAATTTAATCTATCCAATTTCTAGACTTGCACTATTTGTATCCTTTACTTTTGACAGCTTAAATATTGTAAATGTTTTCTCTTTGCAGTTTTTATAAACTACATGTACATAGAAAGGGAAATAAGTCTTCATTCACTTCCTTAGTTAATTTTAATTGATTTATGCATTTCCTCATAGATAGTGAGGTCTACTTTACTGATCTTTTCTGTTATACAACTAGGCAGTTTAGCTAACATAGTATCTTTTTACCAAATAATTGAATACAGTTGAATTCCTATTTAAACATATTTTTGATTAAAAGATGATTTCACCCTACCATCTTGGGATAGTCTGTGCTTTGTCATTCATTGGCTTTCTGTTTTTGTTACTAGTATGATACACTCCTTGACCTTCTCTCATACACCTTTTCTTATTCTTCCTGCTTTGGTGGAAAGGCAAATTTGAAAAAAATCAAATCCAAAAAAATGTCTCCTATTCGTGAATATGAAATCATGTCAGAAGCTTCCTAATCCAATAGTCTTCATCTCTCCTTAAAAGAAAGAACATGTACTATTATTTATTAGTTATGCTGGTTACTTATTCCTTCTCCCAAATGAAAAATTCTATGTAGGTTTATTCAGACACATATAAAAGTCTAATATAATTAAATGTCAATCATTATATTCAAAAGCATTCCACCACTTTTTAATTGTTCAATAAGTTAAATATTTTGAGTTTCCTAGGTAAGATGAGGTTTCCCATAGTCAGCATTCTCTTATATCAAATCGTCCCCATTAAGAACATCTTCTTCATAATGTGAGTGTTCTGCAAATGCCACTTTTTGTATCTTTATTCATATTCTAGAGAAAAACATTTATGAACACACACTTGTCCATTATTTAAAAAAAAATACAAACTTCTCTTTCTTCTCTCATCCTATTGTTCTTCTGTTATGAATTTTGTTTTTAATTCTTTCTTTGTTTCTATTTTTAAAATGGTTCATGCTCATTAATATATTGTACTACCTAATGACCTATTTTCTCTATAAAGCCTTTTGCTCTAGAGCTTTCTTTATAACAATTATTAACTTTGTTGAGTAGCTGAAAAGGTTTTTAAAAGCTTTTTTCATATAATCATTTTTCATTGTAGATTTTTTTTTTCATATTTACACTAAATTTTTCTCACTAGGCATTTTCCACTGCCATAAATCCAAATATGGGGCAATCAGATTCCCTCTTCAGAATTTTCTTAGTTTTTAAAGTAACCTCTAGAGATATTCATTATATAACCAAATATGTTGTAACATTTGTTTTTCTGAAACAGATAGTAACATGCTAGATTAGTGTAGTAGATAGAATATTGATTCCCAGAAGATATCCACACACTAACCAATGGAACCTATCTTTATTATGCTGCTAAGTCGCTTCAGTCACGTCTGACTCTGTGCGACCCCATAGACGGAAGCCCACCAGGCTCTGCCATCGTTGAGATTCTCCAGGCAAGAACACTGGAGTTGGTTGCCATTGCCTTCTCCTATGCATGAAAGTGAAAAGTGAAAAGGAAAGTGAAGTCGCTCAGTCATGTGCGACCCTCAGGAACCCAAGGAATGAAGCCTTCCAGGCTCCTCCGTCCACGGGATTTTCCAGGCAAGAGTACTGGAGTGGGGTGCCTCCATCTCCCAGAACCGGCTAAAATGCATCTCCAATGAGCCGGTGTTGCCATTCAACCATTTCGTCCTCTGTCATCCCCTTCTCCTCCTGTGTGCTATCTTTCCCAACATCAGTGTCTTTTTCAATGAGTCACTTCCTGGCATCAGATGGCCAAAGTATTGGAGCTTCAACTTCATCATCAGTCTTTCAAATAAACTTTCAGAGTTGATTAACTGGTTTGATCTCATTGTAGTCCAAATGAGTCGAGTCTTCTCTAACAATGCAGTTCAAAAGCATTAATTCTTTGGCACTCAGCCTTCTTTATGATCCAACTCTCACATCCATGCATCAGTTCAGTTCAGTTCACTTCTGTTCAGTCGCTTAGTCGTGTCTGACTCTTTGCGACCCCATGAATCACAGCACACCAGGCCTCCCTGTCCATCACCATATCCTGGAGTTCACACAGACTCACGTCCATTGAGTCAGTGATGCCATCCAGCCATCTCATCCTCGGTCGTCCCCTTCTGCCCCCAATCCCTCCCAGCATCAGAGTCTTTTCCAATGAGTCAGCTCTTCTCATGAGGTAGCCAAAGTACTGGAGTTTCAGCTTTAGCATCATTCCTTCCAAAGAAATCCCAGGGTTCATCTCCTTCAGAATGGGCTGATTGGATCTCCTTGCAGTCCAAGGGACTCTCAAGAGTCTTTTCCAACACCACAGTTCAAAAGCATCAATTCTTTGGCACTCAGCCTTCTTCACAGTCCAACTCTCGCATCCACACATGACCACAGGGAAAACCATATCCTTGACTAGATGGACCTTATTCAGCAAAGTAATGTCTCTGCTTTTGAATATACTATCTAGGATGGTCATAACTTTTCTTCCAAGGAGGAAGCATCTTTTAATTTCATGGGTGCAGTCACCATCTAAAGTGATCTTGGAGCCCAAAAAAATAAAGTCTGACACTATTTCTACTCTTTCCCCATCTATTTGCCATGAAGTGATGGGACCAGATGCCATGATCTTCGTTTTCTGAATGTCGAGCTTTAAGCCAACTTTTTCACTCTCCTCTTTCACTTTCATCAAGAGGCTTTTTAGTTCCTGTTCACTTTCTGTCATAAGGGTGGTGTCATCTGCATATCTGAGGTTATTGATATTTCTCCCAGCAATCTTGATTCCAGCTTTTGTTTCTTTCAGTCCAGCGTTTCTCATGATGTACTCTGCATATAAGTTAAATAAGCAGGGTGACAATATACAACCTTGACGTACTCCTTTTCCTATTTGGAACCAGTCTGTTGTTCCAAGTCCAGTTCTAACTGTTGCTTCCTGGTTTGCATACAGATTTCTCAAGAGGTAGGTCAGGTGGTCGGTATTCCCATCTCTTTCAGAATTTTCCACAGTTTATTGTGACCCATACATTCAAAGGCTTTGGTATAGTCAATAAAGCAGAAATAGATGTTTTTCTGGAACTCTCTTGCTTTTTTCATGATCCAGTGGATGTTGGCAATTTGATCTCTGGTTCCTCTGCCTTTTTAAAACCAGCTTGAATATCAGGGAGTTCACAGTTCACGTATTGCTTGTTATGCTGCAGTCCAAGTCCCCACAACTGAGAAAACAAGACATCCACAGCAATGCAAAAGCAAAAAGGGGCTTTATTGTTAGCTCGAGCTAGGACCCAAGTCACATCCAGCGCAGTGGAGTGGAGCAAGGGCCCCGAGCCCTGAATTACAGCAGTATTTATAGGTTTAAGACAAAGACAGGGAATTGGCAGAGGTGGATTGGTTGCAAAGGTTCCTTATCACCTACTAATTGGCTAGATTTTCAAACACACGTGCTTTCTTAGGGGAGTTTCATCCTCGTCCTGATAGGCTTGAACCAGGCTACAGGGAGTATACTGATTGGTCGAGTCCTGGCGCTGGCAGAAGATGATCTCAGTTCCTCCTTGGCAATAACTCAGCCCCTCTGTAAAGGAGACTTAGGCCTACCTTGGCCCCCTGAAGCCTGTCATGGCGCCTGTTTGGTCCTAACATTGCTGAAGCCTGGCTTGGAGAATTTTGAGCATTATTTTACTAGCATGTGAGATGAGTGTAATTGTGTGGTAGTTTGAGCGTTCTTTGGCATTGCCTTTCTTTGGAATTGGAATGAAAACTGACCTTTTCCAGTCCTGTGGCCACTGCTGAGTTTTCCAAATTTGCTGGCATATTGAGTGCAGCACTTTCACACCATCATCTTTCAGGATTTGAAACAGCTCAACTGGAATTCCATCACCTCCACTAGCTTTGTTCGTAGTGATGCTTTCCAAGGCCCACTTGACTTCACATTCCAAGATGTCTGCCTCTAGATTAGTAATCACATCATCATGATTATCTGGTTCGTGAAGATCTTTTTTGTACAGTTCTTCCATGTATTCTTGTCACCTCTTCTTAATATCTTCTGCTTCTGTTAGGTCCATACCATTTCTGTCCTTTATCGAGCCCATCTTTGCATGAAATGTTCCCTTGGTATCTCTAATTTTCTTGAAGAGATCTCTAGTCTTTCCCATTCATCCATACATGACTACTGGAAAAATCGTAGTTGAATATATAGACCTTTATCAGCAAAGTAATGTCTCGGTTTTTTAATATGCTGTCTAGGTTTGTCATAGCTTTTCTTCCATATGCTGTCTAGGTTTGTCATAGCTTCTCTTCCATATGCTGTCTAGGTTTGTCATAGCTTCTCTTCCAAGGAGTAAGTGTCTTTTAATTTTCTGGCTGCATTCACCATCTGCAGTGATTTTGGAGTCCAAGAAAATAAAGTATGTCACTGTTTCCATTTTTTTCCCATTTATCTGCCATGAAGCAATGAGACTGGATGCCATGATTTTAGCTTTTAGAATGTTAAGTTTTAAGCCAGCTCTTTCTCTTTCACCTTTATCAAGAGGCCCTTTAGTTCCTCTTTCCCTGGTAGCTTGCCAGAGTCCAGCCCCGGTGGATCCAGGGTAATCTGAAGGGTGGATGGAGTCGGCGAGGACAGACTTATTTATTAATATAAGATTAGATTAGGAAAAAATAGTGTAGTAGGAAGATGAGTGGAGAAAAGAGACTGATTAACTTGGTTTGCGTGGAAAACCAATGAAGTTCCAGACAAGGAACTTGCACCGTCTACGTTGGGCCATAGGTGCCCTCTTGAATAGCAGAGGGTGCCCCGCCTTGGGCTCCCTCTTGCGTGGGTCTCAGGGCAAGTAAGTAGACTCGGTGAGCCTCCGCATTCCAAGGGATCAGCCTGAAAAGGAGAGGGAGGGAGACGGAGTAAGAGAAAGAATCAACAAGGTGGAGGCCAGGCTTGTGCAAAAACCCCTCCAACTTTATTATTTAAAACGTTTTTATACACCCTAAATTTTACATAATGGAAGATACAGAGTCATGCAGGGACAGCAGTCCTGACCCTTTCTGTATACAAAAGGTATCTTTTTGTATACAAAAGGTTTCAGGTGATTTACATTATCTTCTGGCCAAGAGGCTTGCTAACACTTTTTGGCTCTCTTCCTTAATGAATGTTAATCTCATTTCCCCTGAAGTGTTTTTTTGTTTTTGTTTTTTTTTTAATCTGCATTTCCTTAAAGCACTAAAGTTACATCTCTATAGAACAAAGGCGCAGTGGGTTATAACAAAGAAGGTACTTAACTCAAAGATCTAATGTTGCTACTTGTTTTTTCTATATACCAACTATATTAACAAATAAAAGATATGAAAATTTGGCAGCAAGTATTGGCTCAACAATGAAATGCTTAATCAGTTTTATTCTAATGATCTTGACACCTCAGAAGCCCCTGCATTTCTAGGATGTTTTAAGCTTCCGGTGCCTCTTGCTGGGAGACTGTAAACAATTCACAAGCTGTAAAAAGTCTGGGGGAACCTGTTAGGCAAGCTAGAGAGTTATCAGATGGGGTTTGAACTGAAACATCCCTTTCAAATGCAGAAGACAAAAGCCCTGAGTTAACTTTTTCCAGAGTGTGCCAGAAGAGTGGAAAAGAACAATACAATAAGGCAGGCAGATTCTCATTTTGGGGGTACATGCTAAAGAAATACCAGGGGGAAACCCTGAGGCCTGATTCGCCTTGCCCATCAGGCCTCTGCCACATGACCTTGTTATGGGCGGGATTCCTCACGCTGGCTCCCGGCAGTAGCTCAGCTGGTAAGAATCCACCTGCAAATGCAGGAGACCCCGATTAGATTTCTGGGTCAGGAAGATCTGCTGGAGAAGGGATAGACTACCCACTCCAGTATTCTTGGGCTTCCTTGGTGGCTCAACTGGTAAAGCATCCTCCTCCATTATGGAAGACATGGGTTTGATCTCTGGGTTGAGAAGATCCCCTGGAGAAGGGAAAGGCTATTCACTCCAGTATTCTGGCCTGTAGAATTCCATGGGCTGTATAGTCCATGAGGTCACAAAGAGTCAGACACAACTGAGCAAATTTCACTTTCACTTCCAGCTTTCTGGTAAAAGGGTGATGTCATTTGCATATCTGAGGTTATTGATTTTTCTCTAGGAAATCTTGATTACAGCTTGTGACTCACCCATCCCAGCATTTCACATGATGTGTTCGGTGGAATTATCCAAATTTTACACAACTTAGGCAAACCCAAAGTACATTAGCATGCTGTAAATTAGTTAACCTTGTAAATTGGCACCCAGCATTTTCAAATATTTTCAAATGACAAATACAACTGGCAAAATGCTATACATATCATTTTACAAGTATTTAAAGATAAAGTGGTGGTTCTAGATATTTTTAAAATAGTTTTGATAGATATTTCCAATTAACTTCCTAGTCATGTATGGATGGGAGAGTTGGACTATAAACAAAGCTGAGCACTGAAGAAATGATGCTTTTGAACTGTGATGTTGGAGAACACTCTTGAGAGTCCCTTGGACTGCAAGGAGATCCAACCAGTCCATCCTAAAGGAGATCAGTCCTGGCTGTTCATTGGAAGGACTGATGTTGAAGCTGAAACTCCAATACTCTGGCCACCTGATGCGAAGAGCTGACTCATTGAAAAGACCCTGATGATGGGAAAGACTGAGAGCAGGAGGAGAACAGGATGACAGAGGATTAGATGGTTGGATGGCATCACCGACTCAATGGACATGAGTTTGAGTAAACTCCGGGAGTTGGTGATGGTCAGGGAAGCCTGACGTGCTGAGGTTCATGGGGTTGCAAAGAGATGGACATGACTGAGTGACTGAACTGAATTGAGGCTTTATCTGTTTACATTCCCTTTAAGTAACAAATAGTTGTCTTTCTTTCTTTAAAAGAGAAAAGATTTTTCTCTCAGGAAAACTTGCGACTGAAAGTAAGTTACAGACCTTCATGGTAATCACATCTGATTAAATTTAGTTTAAAATTGTATGTATTTAATTATTACTGTAGACAAAGATCTTTTAGAGTATGCTTTGTTCTATAAGAAATTTTAAATTCCTTAGCCTTTCTTTTATATTAACAGATTATACAATTCTTATAGATAAATAAATGTAAATTAGCTTCAGTTCACTCATATAAACTAACTTCTGATTTTATTGCATTGTCTTTGACTTTTTTGTATTATGTTCTTCATGTATAAAATTCTCATCATTAACTTTTTATTTATTATTTTTCAATATCATATTACATTTAAAACATTTCTAAAATAATTAAAATCTAAAGGTATTTTTCACAGTACAGTGTAGTGATTATTAAATAATAAAATATATGAGATTAGGAAGTGTCAGAGGAGATTTCTTTTAAAATTAGATATTCAGGGATACACACACACATGCACACACAAATATACATTCACAATGTTGTTCCTGTTGTTATTCAGTTGTTCAGTCATGTCTGACTGTTTGTGACTCATTGGACTACAGAAACCAGGCTTTCCTGTCCTTCACTATTTGCTGGAATATATTCAAATTCATGTTCATTGAGTCAATTATGCCATCCAACCATCTCATCCTCTGTCGCTCTCTTTTCTCCTGCCCTCAGTCTTTCTCAGCATCAGGATCTTTTCCAATGAGTTGGCTCTTCACATCAGGAGGCCAAATTATTGGCATTTCAGCCTCAGCATCAATTCTTCCAAGGAATATTCAGGGTTGATTTCCTCTAGGAGTGACTGGTTTGAACTCCTTGACATCCAAGGGAATTCCAAGAGTCTTCTCCAACATCACAGTTCAAAAAGGTTAATTCTTCAGCACTCAGCTTTCTTTATAGTCCAACTCTCACATCTGTACATGACTACTGGAAAAACGATAGCTTTGGAAATATGGACCTTTGTCAGCAAAGTGATATCTGTGCTTTTTAATAGACTGTCTAGGTTTGTCATATCTCTCCTTCCAAGGAGCAAGTGTCTTTGAATTCATGGCTGCAGTCACCATCCACAGTCATTTTGCAGCTCAAGAAAATAAAGTCTGTCAGTTTCCTTTTTTTTTTTTTTTTCCCATCTATTTGCCATGAAGCATGGGAATAGATGCCATGATCTTAGTATTTTTCAATGCTGAGTTTTAAGTCAGCTTTTTCACTCTCCTCTTTTACATTCATCAAGATGCTCTTTAGTTTCTCTTCACTTTCAGATATGCAGTGATGTCATCTGCATATCTGAGGTTGATATTTCTCCCAGCAATCTTGATTCCACCTTGTGATTATCCAGCCTGGCATTTCACATGACATACTCAGCAGATAAGTTAAAGAAGCAGGGTGACAATATGCATCCTTGAGTTACTCCTTTCCCAATTTTGAAATTTGTACTCCTTTCTCAATTTCAAAATTTTCTAATTTGTACATTCAATATGGACAAAAGATAAATCATGCTTAAGTCTTACCTTTATTGTGAAAGAAACTCACTAGGTAATCATGATAGTACCTGTTTGTCCTCACTTTTAAAATATACCTGCTTGACTAAACTTAGTGTTCAAAAATTTTCTTCAATAACAGTCAGAACTAGAGCTGTGCTTTCCATGAACTTTTATGCTCTGTCTCTCTCCAAAAAAACAAACAAACAAACAAACAAACCGAAAACCAAAACCAAAAACAAAAAAACTTGGTTGTTAGTTAACTCTCTTCTCTATACTCCAAAGTTTTAGTTCATACACTGTTCAATTCATATCACAGACCTCTCAATAAATTTTTAAGAGTGCTAAAATATTTTGATCACTTTAAAAATACATCCTGAGACAATAACATATGTAATTCAACTAATGCATATACATATTTTTGTTGCTACTATTTACCTGCTAAGCTGTGTTCAACTTTTTGTGACTGCAACACACCAGGCTTCCCTCTCCTTCACTGTCTCCCACAGTTTGCTCAAACTCATGTCCATTGAGTCAGTGATGCTTTCTAATCATCTCAGAGGGACTCTCAAGAGTCTTCCCCAATACTACAAATTAAAAACATCAATTCTTCAGTACTCTGCTACATTCATACATCATGACTACTGGAAAAACCACAGCTTTGACTCTATGGAGTGTATGTATATATATATACGTACACTTTCCTTTTTCTATTTTCCACCTGCTTTTTCTTTGACTACAGGCATTCAACTAGATATTTTTTATTCTTTGTCTTTCAACTTCACCTTTTCAGAAAACTGTTAGCTTTTATAATTATTGAATAGAAGGAGACGTTTGAAAAGAGATAATATTTTATTCAACATACTATGTTTCCTGCTATAAAGTGTCTGTAACTTATTTTCTGTATCTCACTCTTCCTTTGTGTATTTAATTCATATTATCTCTCTTTATTCCCCCTGTCCCTTTCTTCCTGCTTTTACTGGAATGGATTCTTCAAAACCTTTACTAGCTCACAGCCAAAAAGCTGACCTCATTGCTCCCTTTGAGACATTCTACTCACTCACAGGTGAAGATTGTTTGATTCTATAGACAATAATTTTGTATACAGCTCTATAAAAACATATTCACACTAATATTTTATCTTTAGAGAAGTGTTAAGTGTTATATGGGGAAGTGCTTACTTTTCATATTTCTAAAAATGTAACTAGTTTTAAAATTCGTTGAGCACTGAATACTAATATTTCCTTTTCCAAACCAAGTACTCTTTCTAATGCATGTTGCTTCTATACTATGAGAAATTGTCCATTCCTATTTTACTAACAGGTATTTGAAGAGCATAAGAGATTATAAAATTTTCCAGAGTTAAATTTCAAGCAAACTGTTAGATATAACTGTGTTCATTTATTTTATAATGTGTTTATAAAGTGTTCTTCGTATTTTTTTACAACATATTGTTTTTCAATTTGATTTTCCCCTTTGCATTGGATCTAATGGCCATACCTCAATCATATAGCTTGTTTATTTCATAATATGTTGATATAGTTTATTACATAATATATGACATATGTCAAGAAAGTTCTGATATGAAATTTTATATCTTAAAATATCATACTACTTTGTAGGTAAGTATACTTTAATATCAACACAAAGAAATGAAATAAACATTTTATTTACCAGATACATGACTTCATTATAAATTAAATACCTTAATATGATTTTGAGATGAGAAAAATTCAAATAGCAATATTACCTCCAAGAAATGTTTTGATAAATACATTTTTTAGATAATGTAATTTCTGACAAACAGTTTACTTTCCTGGTACAGTTCAATAAAAATAGTTGATACATTTTTGCAGTCATTTGAAAGAAAAATGTTACTATGCCAGAACTTGTCTTGCATGTACTGTTTACTCAAGAAAAATTATACATAAAGATAGTTATAACCTTCCTGATTTTTGCTTGCAGGAAATTCTGATTTATAAGTGGTAGTTAAACAAAAAACTGCTTAAAGATTATCCCATAAGTGGATGTAGATTTCTCAAAGGAGCAAATAGACATGTATGGAAACTGCCTGGGAGCTTGTTCCTTCAAAGATCATCACAGTATTCAAAGTGGAAGCATGTTGTCATAATCTTCACATTTCATAATGACAGTGCCTTCTTTCAAAATCTTTGCAAACATAAACAATTTTAAAAAGCATTTTCATCAATAATCTGTGTCATTGATAGTTAAATAGACTTTTTCAATTTCATTGATTTTGGTTTTCTCTAGTTTCAAAATTAAAATTCAATTGTAATACCTCTGTAAATTGCAGACCATTTTCTTACTGATATATATTTCTCATATATTTCTGATAGATTATGTAGATTCCCATGGTTTGGTTTCTGTGCAAATTTGCATGTAATGCAGCCAAGCCTAATGACAAAAATAAAATCATTAATAATTATCATTAATTATTTTAAATTTTTATTGCCCTTTTTATGAGTATTCAGAGCAATCTGATTCTTAAAATTTAGTAATGCTTTTCAGTCTTGATATTTAGAGTTCTCTTGCCTTATTGCATCTACTAAATTCCTCCTTCTCTAAGTCTTCCATCTCCCCTGTCTTTAGGCTTTTGCTGTTGTTATATTTTCCTCCCTTTGCTACCTATTCTCACTATCTTCTGAGTCTTTATTGTGCTGATCAACTTATATTTTCTTTGAAAGTTTTTGTCAATCTTTTGCTTTCATCTTACCACCCTCTGTATCCTATTAGTCATCATAAAAATGTAAACTTTGGAAACTATCTCACTCAGCTCCCTCACAGAAAGAATGGACAGAAAAGGAACACTACACAGATAGGTAGAGAGACAGATAGATATATCTTTATAGTTACCATTTCTTAAAATACACTTCAACACTAAAACAGGGAAAGTGCAAAAGTCCCTGTACAATAGTACAGACTCTGGAGATTTTAGTTACATATGTTCTGATAGTAAAAACACAAGCTTTAACATTCATATTTGTTTTTTCATGGCACCATCATCCTTCTATGAACAAAATTTGTATCTTGAGAGCATATTAAGCATCACTGTTTACTAAAATCTTAACAAAGTCGCTCCTTTGATTATTTCATATAAGCCAATCAACTGATTTACAGAAAGCTTTAACACAATGTTTCTGGGACCTACCATAAGTACTGTGGTTAAAAATATGCAAAATAGTGAAGAAGAGACATTTTCTTGATTGTTCGTCCAAATATCTCCCTCATGAGGAAAGAAAATCACCAACAGCTTGCTTTCATGTGAGATGATGATTCACAAAATGGTGAAATAATATGTATATAAGTTATGGATTAAATTAGGCCAGAAAATATAGATTATTATCATTATGACTTTGTTGAAACAGTATTTTATTGCATTATAAAATCCCAGGAAAATTTGCAATACTTGATTGGGGTATCTTTCTAATAAGCATCCGTTAGTGAAACACTATCACTCTTGTGAAGATAAATGACCTGCTGCTATTTTTTCTTTTGTCTAACAACTTATAAAATCATTACTTTTATTTTTCAAAAGAAAAAAATATGTTTAACATCCAGTTATTTTTTTCACAAATGGATCTGGAAATTTACCTCTAATTTTCTAGACCATCATATCAAAACATTTCCAAGATGAGCTGAGAATAGACTTGAGCAGAGGCCACCAAGGGCTTCTGGGAAGAGTCTTATGGAGAAGCCTGAAAATTTAGCTTCTTCCGGGCCTGAACCTTGTCTGCACTTCAGGAGTTCACCTGCCTACAAGTACTATGCTTTGAACATTTGAACAATTACATGAGACTAAAAACAAGAAGCAAAAAAAAAAAAAAACACTTGCACACATGTACATGCATCAGTTAAGTAGGATGCTTGATTCTTAACTAGGAGTAAGCATAGTCTTCACAAATACATATTTCTTTCTTCAAAGTGTATTTATTACTCTTCTAAATTGTGACATATATTTACATATACATATATATATGATTCTTCATATTATATTCTATGGCATATTGTTTTCTAATATTAATGTACTAAACTAAATTGCTTCAATTCCAAAAGGCAAAATTCTAATATTAATGATAATAAGTTAACTTGCATCAATTTCATGAGGCAAAACATGTGCTCCCTTGATGACCAATAATAGCTAGAAAGAAATTTATGATTTGACAATTAAGTACTATTAGGAGGAGAGAGGGAGGAAATGTTCCCATAACCTAATAATTTAGCATCCTTTTATAATTCTTGCCTGATTCAATCATGACAATAGAGATTTCTTTTGGTCTTCAATCACAGAGCCTCTGTGAAGCAACGAATAAGTCAGACTGGTGGAGTGAAGATCAGAAACAGATTATAAGATGAAAGGAGTCACCAAACCAACCAATCTGAGGACCCTCAAAAATTCAGCTTCCCAAATGAACAAGGAAGAGAGAGTTGGTGACATTTACTGGGCATTGTTGTCTCTCTGAGTCTGTAGTAGGTTATTTAATGTCAGGCTCCAGGATCTGTCCTTTAGTAGGTTCATAGTTAGGAATAAAATTAGAAATAAGATAGAAGAATGTGAGCACAAGATGCAACACACACATTTCTGCTACTGTCTTTCATTTGTAATCATGTCAACCTTCAGAAAGGTACTTTGCTTCCTTGCTTTGCTTCCACCTTTCAAATATCTCACAAATTTTTATCTTGGCCAAGCCCTACCAGGCAACAGTTGAGGAAGGAGGCTTTGCTTACTTTGAGTTTCAGTTTCACCCCAAAGTAGGAATTTATAGTCCACATCACCACAACCTGCCACTTGTCAACTTGGTCTCCTTATATACCACTTGTAATCATATTTAACTTCCAAATAAAGCAATTCTAAATCAGGCCAACCACTTTAGGGTGAGTGAGTTCAACAAACACAAGCCAATTACACCAATTTGCTCGCTGTTAGGTCAATCTCCTTTCAGTAGGCTTGTCTGTGGAAAAACATAATGAATAAAATATCCTGTGAGCTGACTGATAGTGGTTATGGCAGAATTATGATGGGCCAGGAAGACAATCCATATCCTGGTGTCTTATTCCAGTGCTAACAAATGGATTTCCCTTCAATGATGCCTGAATGACTGGTCCCTTGGGTGAATGGTACTACAATGCATGTAGCTTGGTCTCTGCTGCTAATTTTGCCAAATCCAGATTTGTTCCACTCATCTGCAGGACAGGCCAATTAAATGAAAAATGGGTTGTTGGGACAAGGAATAGCAACTACTCAGAAAGTCAACAGACCAAAAAGATGATAGACAATTTTCTCAAAAAAAAAAAAAAAATGTATTTCATGGATTTGGATGCTAGTTTCTTTTATAGAGAAAAGAGGGAAAGGTGAGGAGGAAAAGTCAAAAAGGTGATCATTGTTTGCAAATATTTCCTGATTCTGGCCGGACTCTGGAAGGGATGCATTAATTTCTTCTTTCTTGTAGCCATTCACAGGTAGGCCTGGTCAGGATATTTCCTATGAGTTTAAACAAAAGTGAAGTGAAGTGAAGTGAACTCGCCCAGTCATGTCCGACTCTCTGAGACCCCATGGACTGTAGCCTACAGGCTCCTCCGTCCATGGGATTTTCCAGGCAAGAGTACTGGAGTGGGTTTCCATTTCCTTCTCCATTAAACAAAAGTATTTTGGCTTAATACTCAGGCATGGGAGGCAGGGTTCCCAGGGATGTGCCATTATGTAAACTTTAAGCTGTAGGCAACATCCCTTGAACATAAAGTTTATAGTAAAATAAACAGATTCAGTATGAAGTCTAATTTGTTCTTCTCTACTACACGGATGTGTTTGTCACTCAGCAGTGTCTACAGCCAAACTGCCTTGGTGAGGTAATCATATGTTGCTGAGCTCAGGCTTAAAGTTCATCTCTGCCATCATGGTCATTTGGTCTATAAGGATCAGGATTATGGTCATATCACAAATATGTCATTTTCTTCTTCACCTGGTCAATAGATGTAGAGGAAGAAAAACAATTTTCTTCTTTACCCTTCTGAGTTTTTGGCTGAAATTGCTATAATAAGAGATACTAACAAGAGAAAAACCAATAGACACATTAACATGTATATTTCATGTCAGGATATATTCAGGAAAAATGAGAAGCACAAAGTTGTGCCTTTAGAATTCAGGATTAAACATCATCTTACAAAGGAAAAGGAAGGAGGGATGCAAGTCTTTGGGGGAAATAAAATTTTTGGAGAGATGAATAAACCCTTAGAAAAATAGGTTAGAGGTATGATCGTTTCTGACAAAGGCTGAATGTGATATGGAATTTTAGTCCTATCTCCTGTGATAATAGCTAATCTTCCCTGGTTCATAAAACTGCTGGGAAAGAAATGTATGACAAATGGTTCCTTTTGGAGTATCTGTCTTTAGGCAGATAAGGGGAGTTTAGAGAAAACCCTGTAAGCAGCCCTTTTGTCCTTTTCCTATTTCTGTTCCCCTTAAACCTTAGAGATTACTAGGTAACATTCAACCCAGCTCCTGACTAGTGCTCTACTGAAGGTGCACAATCACTTGTCTAAGCTGTTGATTCCTTTCCTGAGTTAAAAGGAGCAAGAATGAAGAATTAAGTAGTGAAAGAGTGACTGACTCTCTAGCCTCAGCTTCCCTTTAGTAAATTTACAAGCAAACAACCTACACAAGAGAGCAGACAAAGGAAGATCAGGAGAAGTTTAGCAGGTTTGCACGCAATGGAAAAATAATGAAGAATCTAACCTTCTATCTTAATGATTAACTGAAACTGTTTCCTCCTTTGCCTTTAAAAACTTTCATGGCTAAGCAGAATCTTCAGAGTTGGTCTCTGGACATAAGACTGCCTTCTCCCCAGATTGCAGGCTTTTCTGACTAAAGCACAGTTCCTTTCAATTGAATTTTGCTCTTCAATAGATGTTGAGTGGCAAGCAGCTCAACTTGAATTTGGTAACAATCTGCATTTGCTGTTTCTCAAATGTCTACAGTTCAAAATAATCATTATACCAAAGAAACATATTTGGCATATACTGCTACCTTTTATTAAGATCTTTCTCTGCTGAAGTCGCTTTTTCATTAATATTTATATAGGTATAAGATCTTCACACTTTCTGCTTACCTGATGACACTTAACCTTCATTTGCTTTTGAACTGTTGTGTTGGAGGACTCTTAAGAGTCACTTTGACTGTAAGGAGATCAAGCCATTCAATCCTAAAGGAAATCAACACTGAATATTCATTGGAGGGACTGATGCTGAAGCTGAAGCTTCAATGCTTTGGCTACTTGATGCAAAGAGCTGACTCATTGGAAAAGACCCTAATGTTGGCAAAAAGTGAAGACAGGAGGATTAGGGTGTGACAGAGGATAAGATAGTTGGATGCCATCACTGACTCAATGGACATGAGTTTAAGCAAGCTCCAGGAAATGGTAAAAGACAGGGAAGCCTGGAGTGTGGCAGTCCATAGGGTGGCAAAAAGTCAGAAACAACAGAGGGACTGAAGAGCAGCAATAGATATCCTTATCTGTAGATTTCCAATTTTTGTGTTTCCAAGTGTCTGACTCTTTACAACCCCGTGGACTGCAGCATGCCAGTCTTCCCTGTCACCAACTCCTGGAGCCTGCTCAAACTTACGTCCATCGAGTCAGTGATGCCATCTCACCAACTCATTCTCTTCTCCTCCTGCCTTCAATCTTTCCCAGCATCAGGGTCTTTTCCAATGAGTCAGTTCTTCTCATTAGGTGGCCAAAGTATTGGAGCTTCAGCTTCACCATCAGTCCTTCCAATGAATATTTAGAACTGACTTCCTTTAGGATGGACTGGTTGGATCCCCTTGCAGTCTAAAGGACTCTCAAGAGTCTTCAACACCACAGTTCAAAAGCATCAATTCTTCAGTGCTGTTTACAGTCCAACTCTCACATCCATACATGACCAGTGGAAAACCATAGCTTTAACTAGATAGACCTTTGTCAGTATGCTTGCTAATAAATGTCTCCAAACATGACAAAATTTTAGAGTATGGTGGTTACCAATATACTCCAAAAATAACCTAATAGATGTGCTTAATCCAATTAGTACAGAATGGTCCTCAGCTAGAAACAAGTGTGTTTGTTTGTTTTGTAAAGTCTCTGAACTATGTAGAAGAGACAATAAATGTGCTCAAGTAATTGGAGAGCTTACAACAGGTACAGAGGTCATGATAATTTAATATAGGTGCTTTGGTATATTATAAATTCTGAGAGTGTTTGCTGTTTCAGTGAATTTATTTTAAGTCTAACCAGACTTGGGAATACTTCAGTCAAAAATGTAATTTCTCCCACAAAGGACAATTAAAAAAGAACTTACTAAAAACATAATCTTGCCTCTTCTCTTCCTATTACCCCCAGCACCAGTAACCCAGAATAAAACACCTTACATATATACATCCATATTTTACCTGGGATTAAATAATTTGTCTATTAATTTTACTATGATATCACATATCTGTAGTGTTGCAACCACATGTTTCAGTAAACAAACTCACTCAGAAGGACAATGCAGATAGTGGAGTGCAGTTCATTACACCTGTGGGCCCAAGGCAGACTCTCCTCTTAGCCAAAGACCCTGATCAGTTTTTGTGAAAACCTTATATAAGAAGAGATAAGAAAGCCATCTTCAGCGATCAATGCAAAGAAATAGAGGAAAAGAACAGAATGGAAAAGACTAGAGATCTTTTCAAGAAAATTAGAGATACCAAGGGAACATTTCATACAAAGATGGGCTCGATAAAGGACAGAAATGGTATGGACCTAACAGAAGCAGAAGATATTAACAAGAGGTGGCAAGAATACACGAAAGAACTATATAAAAAAGATCTTCACGACCCAGATAATCACAATTGTGTGATCACTCATCTAGAGCCAGACATCCTGGAATGTGTAGTCAAGTGGGCCTTAGAAAGCATCACTACGAACAAAGCTAGTGGAGGTGATGGAATTCCGGTAGAGCTATTTCAAATCCTGAAAGATGATGCTGTGAAAGTGCTGCACTCAATATGCCAGCAAATTTGGAAAACTCAGCAGTGGCTACAGGACTGGAAAAGGTCAGTTTTCATTCCAATTCCAAAGAAAGGAAATGCCAAAGACTGCTCAAACTACCGCACAATAGCACTCATCTCACATGCTAGTAAAGTAATGCTCAAAATTCTTCAAGCCAGGCTTCAGCAATATGTGAACTGTGAACTTCCTGATGTTCAAGCTGGTTTTAGAAAAGGCAGAGGAACCAGAGATCAAATTGCCAACATCTGCTGGATCATGGAAAAAGCAAGAGAGTTTCAGAAAAACATCTATTTCTGCTTTATTGACTATGCCAAAGCCTTTGACTGTGTGGATCACAATAAACTGTGGAAAATCTTGAAAGAAATGGGAATACCAGACCACCTGACCTGCCTCTTGAGAAATCTGTACGCAGGCCAGGAAGCAACAGTTAGAACTGGACATGGAACAACAGACTGGTTCCAAATATGGAAAGGAGTGCGTCAAGGCTGTATATTGTCACCCTGCTTATTTAACTTCTATGCAGAGTACATCATGAGAAACGCTGGACTGGAAGAAGCACAAGCTGGAATCAAGATTGCCAGGAGAAATATCAATAACCTCAGATGTGCAGATGACACCAGCCTTATGGCAGAAAGTGAAGAGGAACTAAAAAGCCTCTTGATGAAAGTAAAAGACAAGAGTGAAAAAGTTGGCTTAAAGCTCAACATTCAGAAAACAAAGATCATGGCATCCCATCACTTCATGGGAAATAGATGGAGAAACAGTGGAAACAGTGTCAGACTTTATTTTTCTGGGCTCCAAAATCACTGCAGATGGTGACTGCAGCCATGAAATGAAAAGATGCTTACTCCTTGGAAGAAAAGTTATGAGCAACCTAGATAGCATATTCAAAAGCAGAGACATTACTTTGCTAACTAAGGTCCATCTAGTCAAGGCTATGGTTTTTCCTGTGGTCAGGTATGGATGTGAGAGTTGGACTGTGAAGAAGGCTGAGTGCCGAAGAATTGATGCTTTTGAACTTTGGTGTTGGAGAAGACTCTTGAGAGTCCGTTGGACTGCAAGAAGATCCAACCAATCCATTCTGAAGGAGATCAGCCCTGGGATTTCTTTGGAAGGAATGATGCTAAAGCTGAAACTCCAGTATTTTGGCTACCTCATGCGAAGAGTTGACTCATTGGAAAAGACTTTGATGCTGGGAGGGATTAGGGGCAGGATAAGAAGGGGACAACAAAGGATGAGATGGCTGGATGGCATCACTGACTTGATGGAGGTGAGTCTGAGTGACCTCCGGGAGTTGGTGATGGACAGGGAGGTCTGGCATGCTGCGATTCATGGGGTTGCAAAGAGTCAGACAAGACTGAGCGACTGAAATGAACTGAACTGAACTATATACCCTAAGTGTACGTGCCCAAACCCACCTCCCCAAATTCCCTGAAACTAGTCTGAACAAAGGAAAAGAAAAATACAATCAAAGTTAACCCGTGACTCATATGCCTTAAGCCTAGATAGTTCAGTTCAGTTCAGTCACTCAGTGGTGTCCAACTCTTTGCGACCCCATGAATCACAGCACGCCAGGCCTCCCTGTCCATCACCAACTCCCGGAGTTCACTGAGACTCACATCCATCAAGTCAGTGATGCCATCCAGCCATCTCATCCTCTGTTGTCCCCTTTATCAATAGTCCTGTGATCATACCCCAATAAGCATAATAGAATGCATGATTCTATTCAGTTATGTAGATAATTAGGGTATTTTCTTAGGTGATGGAGAGTCTAGGTATGAGCCCTGGGGTTCTTCCTTCTGGGGGCCTGGTTTTCCAGTTGGTATGTCATTTACATAGATACTGGGCATGTAGCTCAAAGTCCGCAGTCCAGCCCACGATGGAGTCCTGCTTTCAAAATGGAGCCTGTTCTGTTTCCTCCTTCAGTAGTAACACAAAAAATTAAATATAAAAATGTAAAAAATACTGTCTTAATAATTTATCACAGCTTTGAATGTCTTTTCACATCCATATGCTTCTGAAAATAGTGAATAGCAAAGGTGACATAGGAAATAGAGCATTAAAATAGTAAGACTCCATTTTATAATTCTGCCTTAGGTCAAAGTTTCTGACAGCATTCAAATCTCAGCAAGTATATTTTATTTGGGACCTACCTTGCCTTTACCTGCTCGGCATTTTTGAGCAGCTATATTTTTATCTTTTCATTTCAAATATTTAGTTACTTCTTCAAATGATATTTATTTTCGTGTTAGCCATTAGTTTTACAATCACTTGTCATTTGGAAAGAATGTCTTAGCAAATCAGATTACATGGTCAAAGGAAATGCAAGTGTTCCTTTAGGCAATCTTATTTTGAATTTAATTTACATACAATATGATATTATGTAAGTAGCTGGAAGATATATTCACACATTTCAAAGAGATTT
Organism: Capra hircus; assembly: GCF_001704415.2. Taxonomy (NCBI): domain Eukaryota; kingdom Metazoa; phylum Chordata; class Mammalia; order Artiodactyla; family Bovidae; genus Capra; species Capra hircus. The sequence goes on from NC_030824.1 coordinate 33,260,524, forward strand.
CAGAGGAAGAAAAAACATAATAGTCAGGATTTGAAGGAGATATGTTATTTGGTGCCATTTTTTATCATTTTTCTCTTCACCTGCAAACACTGTGCTCAAATAATATAAGTTTATAGGAAAACTTCAATGGCAGTAGTAGGAGATAGGAGTCAGAAAAGTAAATGAACTTATTGTTATTATTTCTATTTAAATATAATCTTGTCTCTTCATTTTATTTCAACATTTTAAAAATCTTTCTTATATTAAGATAACTACAAAGGTGTTTAAACACCAGATGCCAACAGCTCAAGGTTATTTGTTTTGCCCTCAAAATATCGGTAGGAAACAGGCAGCTTTATCCAATACACATATATGGGTGTAGTCTATAGTAGGAACATCTATTCGCTAGCAGTAGTAAGTATATCATTGGAAAGATACCATATTGTTGAAAAGATGAAACAATTTGAGGTTGAAATGCATCTTTTATATAACAAACCTGTAGGGCTTCAAAGATTGCTTTATTTCTCAAGTGTGTCTCCATGTAGTCTGATTATACCCTCTTGATTCTGTGACTGAAAGCCTCATGTGTTCCCCATGATTTCCCAAGTTGGCACATGACTCTACAAATTTTTATTGGCCTATTTGTCTCTTGGATTCTTTTAATAAATTATGTCTCCGTGCTTCACCTGTTCCAGATATGGATACTAATTCCTTCTCTTTTCCTCTTTTTTCTCTCTGTCTCAAACTATTTCTACTTACAACTCTATTTCTATTTTATCTCTAATCTCCATCTTCATTCTGTAAAAGGAAGGAAGTAAGCTGATTCCATATTGAATCTATTTGTTTTAAGCTCTAGCCCTTGCACTGTGTAGTTAATTGTCCCCTGTCCAGCCTTGCTAACTCTGCCCATAAGTAAGCAGCTCTTGCAGGAAAGAACACTCAGCAGGAAACTTATTTTTCTTGTCACTTTAACAGAGATATTAATACATTGTAAGTAGCCCTAAACTGTTGCTGGTGAATTTTAAGGTTATTTATTTATTGTTAAAAATTCACACATGAAGTGATAGGTAAGAAATGGATTTATTTAGAGAGAAAACATACTCCACGGACAGAGGCTAGACCATCTCAGAAGGTGAAAATGCTTGGAAATATGGTGTGGTTAGTTTTTATGGACTGAGTAATCTAATAGGCTAATGAGTGGGAGGATTATTCCAATTAGTTTGGACATGAGGCAGAGATTTCTAGAAATTGAGCCATCAGTCCATTTCGTGGCCTTTTATGATTGGCCTTCAAACTGTCATGGCCCTGATGAGTGTGTCATTTAGATAATAATGTATTACAATGAGCATATAATATGGCACAAGGTACACTGGAAGTCAAATCTGTCTTCTGGACCTATTTGGTTCCAATCAGTTTATGTTGTGCCCTCAGGCTATGTCATTCTTTTAAAGGTTGTTCCTGCCCCTTTCTCTTATTTGAAAACCAGGCATCCTTATGTTCTAGCACCAGGCATCCTTATATTCTATGTGCCTTAGGTCCTGGCACAACTTTAAAATATCTCAATTATGCATACCTTGCCTAAACTGTTGGTTCTTTCTTTAGATCAAAGTAGTTGAAAAGAAGAATAAGTAATTAACAGATGACCAGATCTCTTCCCCCGTTTCTCCTTCAACAATCTCATGAACAAACTGTGTGAAAAAGATAACATCTAAAGAAAAATTACAATAAGTTGTTTTGCCAAAATTTTCATTTTCGTCTCAGGTTCAAAGAGATGTTTGTTTTGTTAACAAAATAAGACACTCATTATATACAAATAAATAATACAAATATTTATTAAAGCATTATCTAGCTTACATTCAAAATACTAACATTAAAAGAAAAGAGAAATAGAAAGAGCAAAAATCTGGTTTTGCTTACCAAATTGGGTTTTGACAAACATCCAAACTTAAACAGCACTGGGAAGTCCAATGTCACAGAAGATCTGGAGTCATAGTTGGGAAAAAGGTCCCAGGCAGCCTGTCTGCTCCCTGGGTGAGACTTCATAGACTGCAGTTCAGGGTTCTTCCTTATAACCCCAGGATGCAAACTGATATCATCATCAATCTGTGAGCAAATTGCACCTCTGGTTTCAGATTAATGCTGTTTACTTTGTTCTGTAAATCTTGGAATGCTGATCAGTCTGGGGAGTGGTTGGCCAGACCTCCTCCAGGGACTTAATAAACTCCAAGATCTGCTTCTTGTCTATCTATTGTGTTTCTCTTCACAGCAGGTGTGGCCAACTCCCACAGCAGTAGTCAGGGCAGTGTCCAGGTAGGTCAGAAGCAAGGTCAGAGGTCTGCTCTACACTTTTGCCTCTAAAGCCTGAGCAAGACTACCTCTGTTTTATTTCCCTAACAGTGATCCTTGGATTGTTTAGGCTGAAGAGCATAGAAACAAGGCAAATAGCAAATAGCACAAGCAGTCTTATTACTTCTATAAGTAACAATGTAGAAATATTGTAGGTTTTAGTGAAAACAATTCATTTACAGTAATTGATGGAGTGTTCCAATAAGCAGGGTTCTCCAACATAAGTTCATTCATATGACAATTCTTCCATAGCCTTGTCACAGTCTGTCAGTAAATGGGTGCAGTTATCATCAAAGTCTAGATAATTTTTAGTAAAAATGAGGCAACCAATATATTTCTCTAAAAACAACAGGTAAAATATGAAATTGGTACATAATGTCCATCACTCCTACATCTGGTATAAGCAGGAAGGGTAACATTAAAAAACTTTTGTAAGAGTCTATGATATTATTCTTCTGCTGACCAACAGTAGGGTAGGTGAGTTGTCTTGGGTGTTGGCCAGGTGATATTCTTATATTATCATTTTGTTAGGTAGTTAGAATAGGCACAGGAGTCCAAAATGGCAGTGGCTAAAAGACAAGGGAGGGAAAAGCCCTTGAAAATAGAACAAAGGAAGGTCAAAGGAAGGTCCAAGGACCTGAGTGAGGACCTCAGGTAGAACAAACAGCACTCCTTGCTAGCCCAGTTTACATAGGGCAGGCCCAGGGGGAGTAAAAATCATATAAAAAGAGAAGCCAAAGCGCGTGCTCTCTCTCTCTCTCCCGCATGCTCTTGCGCTCCCCAACTCTCTTCTCTTCGCATCTTTGGATCGGCAGTTGTAGTGGGCACAATTTAATCTTTGCAGAGGCAGTCTTCAGGTGCAAGTTTCCAGTCAGCAGGGCCCCTGCTTTGGGAGCATTTCATGGCCATTGTGTCCCATGGTGATGAAAAGGGTCATTTCCAGCTCTCTTCCCTGGTGGCTCAGACGGTAAAGCGTCTGCCTACAATGTGGAAGACCCAAGTTCAATCCCTGGGTCAGAAAGATCTCCTGAAGAAGGAAATGGCAACAAACTCCAGTATTCTTGCCTGGAAAATCCCATGGATGATGGAACCTGGTAGGCTACAGTCCATGGGGTTGCAAAGAGTTGGACATGACTGAGCGACTTCACTTTCACTTTCCAGGTCTAGCAAAGATTTCATTGATAGGCCACTCTGTGTGCTGTTATTGGACTAGGCCCTGTGAATAGCAAAGTCTCTGGACCATTCCTGTTTTACTAGCCTCTTAGTCCAGTAAATATTTCCTCTTGTTGCTTCTTCCCATATCTGTGTGTAAAGTCGCTCAGTCGTGTTTGACTCTTTGCAACCCCACAGACTGTAGCCTACCAGGCTCTTCTGTCCATGAGATTTTCCAGGCAAGAGTACTGGAATGGGTTGCCATATCTAGAGTTACATTATTATAATCATTGATCTCATATGGAGCTTTCTATATCATCATTTTTTCTGTGGCTCAGTCACATACTTGGTAATGTAAGAGACAACAAGTTTCTTAAACAGGAAACATAGAAAATACTAAAGCTAGCAGTTGTTAGTAAGGTCACAAACAAGAATTTAATAACTCTCATTAGGTATAGCCCAATATATCTCAGGTTATCTGACTTAATTAAATGATTATAGCCAAGTGTTAATCTCCTGGTTGTAAATCATGGAGCATCTGATTTTTATCCAAAGATTGACTACTGATATAAGCTTTAGGAAAAAAGTTAGATTGTCCTTTTAACAGCTCAATTAAATTTTTAACAATATAACATAACAGCAAGGAACTATCCCAGAAGTGAGTAACAAAACTAGGATTTAATATTCAGTGAAACATAAACATTTTTCATTGTGAGAGCATTAACTCTACAGCCATGGAAGGCTTTATCCCATCAAATAAAAATGAGGCTTGTCAAGGAGCTGGGAAAAGCAGCTCGAAAAAACAGCTGTCTTGGATTTCCCATAGCTCTGACTGTTTGACTGACAGCTATTGTCTACCCATTTTAAATTCCTCAATTTAGGAATAGATTATTGCCATATTTTAAAGACATCAGTATAGTGATACTCTGACAGTGAGGGGTTAATTTTATAGAAGCAGAATGAGTTTTATCTACGTGCACCATAATCTTCATAGATCACTATGAAATAATATTATTCACCAAAGTAGCTAGCAAGATATAAATATAAATATAAATCAGATAAATATAAATATAAATCAAATATAAATCACTTAAAGGCAAAGAAATTTACAATCTGTTGTCAAAAGCTGCACTCTAAGAAAACTTTGTTTTCTTAACAAAGAGAGAAAACCACATTCTAATCTGGTCAAAGGCATCAAAGTGAAACCAGAGAAGACATTTTTAAAATCAGATTATATTCCAATTGACAAAGCAACCTGATCATTGCTGTGACATATAACACTTAAATATGATAACTAGAATTATAATTGACAATATTTTATCAGGACATATGTGATCTTCATGAATTCCACATAATTTTTAGGATATCTATATTAGTAACATCAACCGTAAAATATAAACTAAGAAAATCTATCAGCCCTCCAACAATATTTACCATGAAATTTAATGTCAAATGAACACATGTAGTTTAATATGTCTCTTTGGAATGTCTCAGGGGCCCTCTGAAGTACCCCAAAGTGAGATAGAGGTCAAGAGAACTTCAGTAGAATTTAATTTTAGGAAGTTTTGCCAAAATTATCAAAAGGGTTTGTAACAGTCAGATAGGATCATATAGTTCATTGTGAAACAATAGCTATTCGCTTCAGTTTAGTTCAGTTCAGTCGCTCAGTCATGTCCGATTCTCTGTGACCCCATGAATTGCAGCACGTCAGGCCTTCCTGCCCATCACCAACTCCCAGAGTTCACTCAAACTCACGTCCATCGAGTCTGTGGTGCCCTCCAGCCATCTCATCCTCTGTCGTCCCCTTCTCCTCCTGCCCCCAATCCCTCCCAGCATCAGAGTCTTTTCTGATGAGTCAACTCTTCTTATGAGGTGGCCAAAGTACTGGAGTATCAGCTTTAGCTTCACTCCTTCCAAAGAACACCCAGGGCTGATCTCCTTTAGAATGGACTGGTTGGATCTCCTTGCAACCTCTAAGTCTCCAAGGGACTCTCAAGAGTCTTCTCCAACACCACAGTTCAGTGCTCAGCTTTCTTCACAGTCCAACTCTCATATCCATACATGACTACTGGGAAAACCATAGCCTTGGTTAGACGGACCTTTGTTGGCAAAGTAATGTCTCTGCTTTTCAATATGTCATCTAGGTTAGTCATAACTTTTCTTCCAAAGAGAAAGAAAGCCAACTGTAGTACAAGTACACTTGAATTGTTTTAAATTTTCATGTATTCAGAATAGCTACTAATTAAACAAAATTGCAATAGACAGAAAAAGATGGATTAAAATCAAATAATTACATACATGAAAGATTAAAATGTAAAAAATAAGAAAAAAGGTTAAGTCAAAAGAAAAAGATTAAAAGGAAAACATTGAAGTAATATATTTATTATATAGAGATAGAGTTAGTGGATCATGTGGTAATTCTATATGTCATTTTTGAAGGAACCCCAACACTTATGTCTACAGAAGCTACACCACTTTACATTCCCATAAATGATGCTCAAGAGTTCTGACTTCTCCATATATTCATCAATACTTGCCATTTTTTGATGTTGTTTTAATTGAAATATAGATGATTTATGACATTATATTGTTTCAGGTGTATTACATAGTGATTTGATATTTTGGGGCACTTTTAAATGATCACCATGACAAATCAAATAACCATCTGTCCCCATATAAAGTTATTTCTGTATCAGCAACCGTATTTCTTATGCTGCATATTACATCCTCATGGCTTATTTATTTTACAACTCAAGGTTGTGCTTTTTAACCTCATTCATTTATTTCATTCCCTTCTTCCTCCATGTTGGCAACTGTGGCTCAATCTCTGTATCTATGAGTCTGTTTTCTGTGAGTTTTGTGTTGTTTTTTAGAGTCCACATATAAGTAATATCATATGGTATTTGTCTTTCTCTGTCTGACTTACTTCACTTAGTATGCTAACCTCTAACTCCGTCAATGTCGTCATCCACATGCCAAACACGGAATTCACCAAGTAGGAATAAAAGGGAATGGAAGGGTGATTGTACTGGATTCAAGAAGACATCTGCCCACACTACTGCTGTAAAGTACAGAGTAGAAAACTACCTAAGCCATTTTACCAAGTTGTTAGCATTATAGTCTTTGATTCTTTTTCCATTTTTCAGTTAGCAAACTGTTAGATCTTTACCAAGCAAGAGTAAGTGAATCAGTGAGGATGGTGAAGAAGAACGTTTCTTCTAATTCCATTATTACTTAATTTGTAGTCTTCATTCAATTTTCAATTCAATTGCCTCTTATTATCTATAAATAAGCATGCTGCTGCTGCTGCTGCTGCTGCTGTTGCTAAGTCACTTTAGTCGTGTCCGACTTTGTGCGACCACATAGACGGCAGCCCACCAGGCTCCCCCGTCCCTGGGATTCTTCAGGCAAGAACACTGGAGTAGGTTGTCATTTCCTTCTCCAATGCATGAAAGTGAAAAGTGAAAGTGAAATCGCCGACCCTCAGTGACCCCACGGACTGCAGCCTTCCAGGCTCCTCCGTCCATGGGATTTTCCAGGGAAAAATACTGGAGTGGGGTGCCATTGCCTTCTCTAATAAATAAGCATACAAACGTATAAATGAGAAAATAGTTTAACATTTATCTTGGGGAATTAAAGTTTCTAGCAGACATAAGTACACAAATATCCATTGTTAAGCAAAGGTATGCAATATAGTTGACTGAAAATGAGTGTAATACCTCCCAAGTAAAAAAATAGCATTGTTTGATCAGCCTAATACAATTATTGTATCACTGTTTCCAGTTGCACAGAGAAACATCTTTACTATTATTTCTCTTTCAAACTGTAGAATATGAGAGAGGTATGTGGTGGTGGTGGTTTAGTTGCTAAGTCATATCTGATTCTTGTGATCCCATGGACAGCAGCTGCCAGGCTCCTCTTCACATGGAATTCTCCATGGAAGAATACTGGAGTGAGCTGCCATTTCCTTCTCCAGGGAATCTTCCCATCCCAGGGATAGAGTGTGTGCCTTCTATATGCAGGCAGTCAGTCTCCTGCATTTCAGGCAGTCTTTACCACTGAGCCACCAGGGAAGCCCCTGAGATAGGTATACTGGAATCTGACTCAGCTCATGTAAATACTTACCAAGTATTCTGGGGCTGCTTTCCCATTTTAATTCATTAAGACCTTCAAGAAATATCTGATAAACACATTATTCAGTTAGAAATATCTGATTACCATTGTGAACCAGAGTTTTAACATCTATAGATATCACAATGAATAAAATGCTTAGTAATACTGTTATCAGAGCTAATGTTCTAATATTTTCTAAACAAGAAAATCACATGCTAACACCAGTCATATTTAGTAAATGGTAAAACTGAGGTTACTTTTGTTTTCCATTTCCATTATTTCAGTTGACCAAGATAAAAAAAAAAATCTTATCAAGAAAATCTAACCTACATGAAGATACCTTTTGGAACTTTAATGAGTGAGTGCATAGGTCCAGGATTACTCTCAACAAATCTTTCTAGTTTCAGAGGTAGTCATCAGGTACAAAAGACTATGGAACTGTAGGCAGGTCACCTGAGGACAGTGAAACCATCTATTTCAGAGAATGAATTTTTATCAACAAAATTATTGTAACTTCATGATATATTGCTCACATACATCGCTGTGCTTCATATATACTACATTGAAACCTAAAATTTCAAAGATACTATTATATTTTGTACAATTAACATTGTGCCTGTGTGAGCTCAATTGCTCCATTGTGTCCGACACTGTGACCTCATGGACGGTAGCCCACCAGTCTGCTCTGTCTATGGAAAATTTCAGGCAAGAATACTGGAGTGGATTCCATGGATAGAGTAGCCTGGTGTGCTACCATTCATGAAGTCACAGAGTCGGACACAACTGAGTGAGCACACTCACACACAAAGCTAACTACAAAAGTTGATAGTATCTTTGAATTTCTAAGTTTGAATACAGTATATATAAAATATAGCAATATATGTTAATAATACATCATGAAGCTACAATGATTTTATTGATAAGAATTTGTTCTCTGGAGTTAACATTTAATGATTTTAATTTAAGCAAGGATTAATTTTGTAGGGACCACAAAAAATGGTCTCACAAATGATAAAAATATCAAAGATCACAAATATTAACTCTAAATTAATATTCATATATTATTTCTAAATTTATTTTAGAAATAAAATATTTAGAAATTTATTTATCAGTATTAATTTTAAAAAATATTTAGATTATTACTAAAATTTGGTACCTATTACTTAAAGTATTACACTATTACATTGTGTTTTATAAATTTCTATAAGATGACAATATTGTAATTAACTAGGTGGTATAATAGAAAATTATAAAGAATTATTGAAGGATGTTATATTTATTATAACTTAGATTTATCATTAGCACTAAATGCACAAGGACTTTTTGCATAGAAATATGAGTTTTATTCTTTGTAGTGTTTTAAAGTAATTAGTAAATTTTGGAATTAAAATTTCAGAGATAAATTTTATAATGTGTGTTTTTTATAATCCTTTGATATATAAAAAAACAAACAGTCTAATCTGTCTTCCATCATTTTTTCATTATTACTTTAAAAACATGACTATTCTTGATGAAAACACTGATTAGCTAAGAGTAATCTAAACTTCCTAAAAGAAATAGCTTCTTTAATTTGTTGTTATTTCTTATGGAGAGATATGTATCAATATTTTAGTATTTATAATTATTTTATATATTAACTTATAATATTATATAATATACTGATATTATATATAAAATATACAATGACTGTGCTACCAAATTCTGAACAATTACACATATCCTTTTTAATATCTTCTATTTATCAAAATAATTATGATATTACACCCTCATACTCATTTCAAATATAGTGCCCCATACATCAAACACTTATTCTCTCTCATCTTGTCTGTTAAAATAGACTTTGTTTGGTTTCCTAGCCTCACATTTCTCCCATTTATACTAAATTTCTACCTTTCCATAGTATAATTCAAAAGCACAGAAATGACTAGTGTATTTACTTTCTTAACTATTTTTCTTGGATCTCATTTCAGAATTGTAATGAGAAAAAAAATACTACTTTGAGTTGCTGGTTAGGTATTTTAAGAATATAAAACTGCTCGCATTCAGAATCTGGACATGTAGATAAACTTACAATTCCTGCCATAAGTTCCTGTTTTGCTTTTCTTGGCGAGCTTTTAATATAACTTCTTAGATCCGAGTCTGCAAAAATTAGCGACCTCCACACCAATCACTTTATAAGTAATAGGTACTGGCTACCCTTCTGTCCATTTTTTGTGCACTGGTGACCTGGGACTGGAACTGTCCTTCCTCTGGCTCAATGCCTCTGCCCCAGACTCCTTCCCCTCTTTCTGGGATATCTAAGTAATTAATATTATGACTTGACTTGGTTAAATTACTGAAGCTGTGCCTTCAATCAAAACAGTGGGTGGTTTCCATTTCCCTAAAGTAGGAGCTCAGATTCTGAGGAAATTACCTGCTGACAAGGTGTGGATGTCTTCTGACTCCTTGTTCAGAATGTCCTGATCTACATATTCTTAATTTAACACCCCAGATCTGGCCTCTAAGTACATGAATCAAGTGCAAAAGTGGTTAGCTTTAAATTTAAGGTAGTATATAATCTGAGTGTATTTAAAAATCTTGCCTAGTCCCCATCATGCTTCCTTGAACCCTGGAATGTATTCTTACTACTATTCTGAACTATTAATTTTTAAAGTATATTTGACATCTATTGAAATTCTATTGAATTTTCTCCATTATTTCTATAGTTCTATAAGCAAAGCACTTCATTCCTTTTCTGTTTGCATCTCCATTTCTCTCACTGTCAAATTCACTTCTACATATGAAACTAACTATATTCCTGTGAAATCATAGCAGTTATTTTCCTGTTTCATATAATTGCTAGATAACATGTATTAAAAATTAAATAAACTAAAAGTCTATCTAAACATATATTCATATATATATCATACATTCGTATATGCTATTGTTGTTCAGTTGCTCACTTGCGTTTGACTCTTTGTGACCCCATTAACTGTGGCATGCCAGGCTTCCCTGTCCTTCACTATCTCCCAGAGTTTGGTCAAATTCATGTGCATCGAGTCAGAGATGCCATCCAACCATCTCATCCTCTGTTGTCCACTTCTTCTCCTGCCTTTAATCTTTCCTAGCATCAGGGTCTCTCCCAATGAGTCAACTGTTTACATCAGGTGGCCAAAGTACTGGAGCTTCAGCTTCAGCATGAGTTCTTCTAATGAATATTCAGGGTTGATTTCCTTCAGGATTGACTGATTTGATTGCCTTGCAGTCCAAGGGACTCTGAAGAGTATTCTCCAACACCACAGTCTGAAAGCACCAATTCTTCAGCACTCAGCCTTATTTATGGTCCACCTCTCACATCTGTGCATGACTATTGGAAAAACCATAGCTATGACTATATGGACTTTTGTCAGCAAAGAGCTGTCTCTGCTTTTCAAGACATTGTCTAGGTTTGTCATAGCTTTGCACCAAGGAGTAAGTGTCTTTTAGTTTCATGGCTGCAGTCACTGTTCACAGTGATTTTGGAGCCCAACGTAATAAAGTCTCTCACTGCTTCCATCATTTCCCCACCTATTTGCCATGAACAGATGGAACCATATTCTGTGATCTTAGTTGTTTGATTGTTGAGTTTCAAGCTGACTTTTTCACTCCTCTCTTTTACCTTCATCAAGAGGTTCTTTAGTTTCTCTTCACTTTCTTCTTTAAGAATGGTTGTCATCGGCATATCTGAGGTCATTGATATTTCTCCTGGCAACATTGATTTCAGCTTGTGCTTCATCCAACCTTGCATTTTGTATGATGTACTCTGCATGAAAGTCAAATAAGCAGTGTGACAATATACAGCCTTGATATACTCCTTTTTCATTTTTGAACCAGTCTGTTGTTGTATGTACAGTTCTAACTGTTGCTTCTTGGTCTGCATAGAAGTTTCTTAGGAGGCAGGTCAAGTGATCATGTATTCCCATCTCTTTAAGAATTTTCCACAGTTTGTTGTGATCCACACAGTCAAAGGCTTTGGCATAGTCAATAAAATAGAAATAGATGTTTTTCTGAAACTCTCTTGCTTTTTCTATGATCCAACACATGTTGGCAATTTGATCTCTGGTTCCTCTGCCTTTTCTAAATCCAGCTTATACATCTGGAATTTCTTGGTTCTTGTACTGTTGAAGCCTAGCTTGAAGAATTTTGAACATGACCTTGCTAGCTTGTGAAATAAGTGCAGTAGTTTCAGCAAATATTCATTTGTGTGTGTATATATCAAGTCCAAGCTCACTCTGCTCACTGCAGGATAGAACAGTGAATCCGAGAGACAAGGTGTTGAGACAAGGAAGAGACTTTAATCAGAGCACCAGCAGACAGAGAAGATTGCAGGCTAGTGCCTCAAAGTAACCATCTTATTGTGGGCTGGATGCCAGGTTCTTTTATAGATTAGAGATGAGGGGAGATGAGGAAGTGAAGTAAAAAGGCCATTCCTCTTGCAAACATCTGCTAGTATGGCAAACCTCAGGCAGGGTATATGTTAATTTCTTTCTTCTTGTCATCCACAGGTGGGCAGGGTTCTGAACAGAGGTACTTTAGTTTAACAGTCAGGCAGAGGGGCAGGATTCCTTGAGGCAAACCATTCTATATGATTATAATAACAAAAGCAATGAAAAGTAAGTCAAAGAAACAGTTCCAACATGGAGACAGAATTGGCTTCCTCCCTGCGACAAGATGATAGATAAATTACAAGACCCTTATGTGAGAAGTGCTTTTCCTATACACAGTGGGAAGGAATATTCTTATCTTTAAGATGAAGGTACGATGCGGTGCATGTGTTCAGTCATGTCTGAGTCTTTGCAATCTCATAGACTGTAGCCCACCAGGCTCTTCTGTCCCTGGAATTTTTTCTGACACAAATAAAGGAATGAATTGCCATTTCCTACTCCAGGGGATCTTATCAACCCAGGGGTCGAACTTGTGGATCCTGCATTGGCAGGCAAATTCTTTACTTCTGAGCCATTTAGAAAGACAAATATGAATAAATATGACTTTCAATTTTCCCCTCATTTACTATCATTACCTCATACCCTATATCTATCATATTGTCCCACAAGCGTTCAGTCTACATCACAATTAGCAAAATGATGATCAGATTTAAGATTTTCCTCAAGTGTTTACTTCCTCATGAGACTTCTCACATCATGTGAAACTCATATGAGATAAATTTGTAAAAGTTTCTCCTGTTAATATTAAAGGGTAGCAGGTAGGAAGGCCAGGGGTCCCCAAGCAGAGGTAATAGACTGCAAGTGGCAGACATTTTTGTGCTTTTTCTACTCTATACAAAATTGAAAGTAGGTTTCTTTTAAATTCTGTGTTGTCATGATGACACCTGGTTCTGCCTGAACTTAGTTTTTCTCAAACCTTGAGCTAACCAATACATTTTTCTTATGGAATTTTTTTTTAAGCCATGTTAATGAACTATGTATTTGCCTAAAAATCTGCTTTTCTTCAAGTCTGTTAGCCTAAGACTCAAATCTTGAGCCAATAATGTCTCAGCAAACCAGTATGTCTTACTCATCCAAATATTCAGCTATGCTAATGAAACTATGTATTTGCTTGAAAATTTGCCTTTCTTTAAGATTCATGTCAGTTGTTTTATGGACAGGGATGACTCACCTTGTGTCAAAGCTATCTCAAAATGCATGTTGTGAGAGAGGGGCCTGATGCTACTCTGTAAGTTTTGAGGTAATTCTTTAACAGATAAGTAACTCCTTGCTAGAAGTTAGCAAGGAGGGCACTCTTTCTGTCCCTTTCTGATGCTATGCCAGAAGCTTCCTCTATACCTTGATACTTTAATAAAACTTTATTACACATGTCGACTAAAAAAAAAATGTACACCTTGAGAGTTGTGAGTTAAGTTTTATTTGCCTGAATTTAAGTTAAATTGCTCCCCGGGCTGCAGTCCTCATTTTGCCCCAAATAAAACTCACCTCACAACTCTCAAGTTATATATCTTTTTTTAGTCGACAGTTATGGTAACCAATGATGTGACCCAGAGTGGACTTCCTTCCTTCAGCTGGACTCCACAAGGAACCAGAGCTTTGGTACCAGCAGTGGCCCATTGCACCCATCCACCTCCCTGGAGAGTGCAGACAAATTTGGGTAAGCCTCTACTGGTTCTCAAATCTCCCATATTGTTTGAGATTCTGAGTTTTATCTGGCAGTGGAGGAGGTTACCTGCCACCTCCCAGTAAGAAAGATACTGGGGACGGGGGGAAGGGGGTGGGTGAAACATCCACAGAGTATCCACTCATGGTCTAGACACTGAGTGGGGCTCAGCTGAAAGATACTGAGAAATTCCCACCCAGGCAAAAGATATTGGGTAGGGGGCTGGCTGAAAGATGCCAGGGGAATTACCCACCCAGGGGAAAGGTACTGGGTAGTGGGGTGGGGGAGGGTAGCTCAACTGGGAAAAAAACAAGGGATACCCAGGGCTCAGCTGAAAGATGCCTAGGTTGCTCTGTTGTAGGATACTGAATAGACTTGGCTGAGTGGTTAAGTAAGAAGTTGATCTGACACTTTTCTTCAATTTAACTGTCATTATAGAATTTGTCAGGATAAAAGTGAGGAAAATAAATGAGAGCTTTCCTCTGAAGAAAATGGACAAGACTCCTCCTGGCCAGTTCAGTTTTCTCAGGTGACTGAGAAGTTTATGGGAGTGGTGGAGGCCTAGTCATCATACCGTGCAGTGGTCACACAGGGAAACCCACTCATTAATTTAAATACTTGCTCATCCAGGGGATGCATATAAGAGGCCATTCAGTGACCTGAACAGCCATGGTGGTCTTAGATTGCCAGAGCCAGAATCCAAGACACATAAGACGAGCTGAAACAACTCTGGGGTGATTCCTGAGTTAAGCTTACAAGCAGCACATGGGATCACTACACAAGTTCGCTAGGGCTTTTTATCCCTGCAAAATTCAGCTTAAAATGGGAAACAATCTCTCAAAAACAGAAACAAACGGGTGTCAGAAAGCCAGCCTCTGATTAACACTCTAGCCAGATTCATGTACAATACGTACGGAACTCATACTTGTAAGTACATCGCTAATTGGAGATATTATACTAAAAGAGATCTCAACCTAAAATGGTCAAATTGGGGTTCTTTGGATATTCCAAAATTAATAATTTTTTGCACATAATTAGAAAAGGCTGGTGGTGCTTACTTTGACTGTTATCTAGAAACTTGTAAAACAGGAAATGATAAGAGTCACTTCTTTGCAGGAAACCAGCATGAAATTGCTTGGAACTATATTAAAACTGAAAAACGCTGCTAGCACTGACTGCCACGTAGCAGGTCTAATGGGACTGGGAAGTCACATTTGGCATTTATATCATTTGGTTTTTGATTTCTGGGCATCACTTTGCCTTTTGTTTCGTTTGGAGTGTTGCTGGTGAAGTTCTGTTTTAGTTTGGTTTTGGTGCTTTGGTTTGAGAGCACAGATATCTGGTATAAACTGCTCAAGTTAATATGAGAATTGCTCACTCTAAGGTTACATGTACCACCTGGGAATCCCTTGGGGTAGGAAAAAATTTTTTGCTGCTCAATCTATAGCTATGATCCAATGAAAAGAAAAATGGCTTAAAAATATTAAATCTTTATTGACATAGGATAGAAAAGTGGACTGAAGTTCCCTTAAGTCCAGGACATCCTCCTGTAATCAACAGACTGGGGCTGATCAAATTAAGATGTCTACTTCCCCAGAGGGACAATCCCTTGCTGGGACCAATCTGCCCTTGTTATCAGCGCCAAGTTGAGTACTATCTGGGCTAAATTTTGGCTATAAAACCATGATCACAGAAAAATGTGATCTTTCACAATGTGGTCACAATATTCTTTAGACTCCAGAGAAATCTTGAAAAAAAAATATATATATATGTAAGAAATCTTGCCCTGAGGAAATAACTCCTCCTATACATTTA
Source organism: Capra hircus (assembly GCF_001704415.2). Taxonomy (NCBI): domain Eukaryota; kingdom Metazoa; phylum Chordata; class Mammalia; order Artiodactyla; family Bovidae; genus Capra; species Capra hircus. Next base: position 33,276,055 of record NC_030824.1, read on the forward strand.
GACCAGAACTCTCTGGGTCACTTTTCTAGACCATCTCCAATTCCTGAAACCAAAAGGAAAAAAAAAAAAAAAAAAAAAAAGGTTGGGGGGAACAGAGCCTTTTAAAATCTTATTCCAACCATTTCCCACAACTAGTATTCATAACTAAATTTGGAAAACAAAACTATATAATCTCTTGTGTCTATTTGGATATATGTATGTCTCAATGTGTGTCTTTTTTTTTTTTTTTTGAATAATATTGCTGATGCTGAGATCAGTTTGTAAATAAACTCTAATCTAATTGGCCTTAAAAAAAAAGTTAGTGCTTACAAGTCAAATAATTCTAAATACAAGAGAAATTAACCTAAATGAATTTCAGGTTCACATGAACTGGGAAATATTCAGTATTAAATGCCTGATATTAACCTTTGATCTAACTAATATAGACATGTCTAAGAGTAACTAACATTAAGCAGAGTATTTTCATTGTACCTAGGTTTAATATAAGTTAAATATTATTATATCCATTACAAGTTTGTCAGCAAGGAAATTATTACCTTGAGTGAAGAAACTTCTAAAAACTGTAAATGATATATGAGCCTTTAGATAAACTCTATGAAGAATAATTATGCTTTAGGAATGTCTGTCTAAAATAGTCTCTCCAGATTAGGCTAATTTGAATTTCTAAGGGTTGTGCTAAATTAAGTATTGGAAGTCTATTGAATAGCTAGGTCATTTCCAAATAAAATAAGATTTTGAAACATTTACTACTAAACACTAATTACCTCTTACAGAGAAACTAAAGAGTTTTGGGACTAAAAATGAATAATGTTTGGTGCCATCTTAAAATGTTCTAAGAAAGCAAAGGTTTTAGAAATTATCACTGGTATTTATGTTTACCAATCTATAAAATGCTAATATAAAAGTCAGTTCTTGTTTGCTTAAGGAAAGTAGGAAGTGTATTTTCAGTAAAGAAGCTGTGAGGCACGGAATTGCTTTTTGTGAAGGGAAAAGGAAATAAGCCTGACTTACAGGTGACATTTTAGGATGGAAGAACAAAATAATGGGTACAGAAAGTGATAAGGTTTGTGGAAAGTGAATCATGAGGAAAGAGTTTTGTATGTGGTTAGGACTAAGTTTAAAATAAACTTAATTAGGTTTACATTTTACGTAAAGTAAGCTGGTGCAAAAACTTGAATTTAGCTTTTCTCTCTGTTAAGAGGTCAACTTTTCTTCAGATATTGAACTGCCTTTGAAAATAGATTTATATGTCTTTATCTCTAATTGATCTGTTCTGAAATCCTTTATTGTTCCTTTGTCTACATAAATTGCTATTTTTTCACAATGACCTATAATCCTATCTGACTGAGTGTTCTAAACCTTTTTGGTCTTTATTGACAAAACTTCCTAAATCATTGTAGTGAAAAACTTGATTTCTGGTTAACTTTGGGAATCTTCAGAGGGCCCCTAAAACATCACAAAGAGAGATATTACACTAATTAGGTTCATTTTGTATACAAAATTACCTGGGGAGTATTGTCAAGTGAGTAATAAGTCTCAGGTTATATCATATGGTAAATGTTACTAATATAGATATCCTAGAAACTATGGAGTTCCTAAAATTCTGATATGTTTAGGTATCAGACATAATTCTAGTTACCATCTCAAAATATTGTCCTAACACAAACCAAGTTTCACAAAAATGCTTCCTCTTTAAGAAGATTTATAGAAAAGACTTTTGGATAAATACAAGTTTCTGAATTGGGTAAAGATTCTAATGGAAAGCCAGATCACTTCACAAAGGTTAACAAAAGGACTGAATGAACAGTTGAATACGCTTATAATGTTTACGGTTTCTATATGAAAAATTACTGATTTAAATCTGTGTTTTCCAACTGTAAGAAAAAAAAAAAAAACTTCCCCTCTAATTATGACAGTAAATTGATAAAATTATATTTTATAAACAAATTGAAACATTTATCTTTTCTCTCTATCTCAACCCTCCAGAGATTGGAAGATCTTAGCTTCCAGTTACTTTATTAAATAAGTTAGGAAGGTTATCTCACTAACAGGTATAGAAATCTCATGAAACTTTGGAGACATTGAGAAGGCTCTAGTCTGAATACCAAAAAGTAAAACTTTCTTATTACAGGCCAGAGAAATCTTTGGGGCTTCCATTGTGGCTCAGTTGATAAAGAATCTGCCTGTAATACAGGAGACCTGGATTCAATCCCTGGGTTGGAAAGATCCCCTGGAGAAGGGAAAGGTTACTCACTCCAGTATTCTGGCCTGGAGAATTTCATGGACAGTATAGTCCATGGAGTCACAAAGAGTTGGACAGGACTGAGCAACTTTCACTGCAATTCCCTTGAGAGGAGAGGAATTCACTCAGATCTGTTAAGCAAAATCTGTGATAAGCTTTTGGCATGACTTTCCCAGCTCTAAAGTTTTAATTTTAAAAGTTCAGTCTGAGATTTATAAAAGTTTCAGCAAAGCAAAAAAATTTATGATCAATTATGGTTATATAAATCACCAGGCCAAGTCTATTGAGAACAGACCTATATCACAAACAAGTCTTAATTTGGATATATTTGGTAAAAATGATGTTGATATTAGGGAGAAAAAGATGTATCAATGAATGTTAAATTCCAGTTTGTTAATGGAGGTCTGTATCTCCTAAGACTCATTTCCTGGATAGTTCTTTGCTGTGAGGGTACATTAATGTAAAATTTAATTGAATTATTAAAGGACACTTTAGGGTTGTTTCTGGGTTGTGTCAGTAATCTATCTTTGGAAGAAGATCGGATGCCTCACACATGACCTGCAACTAAGCCTGGAAGAAGACATAATCTAAAGAACTGTCTCCAACCTGGATGGAAGGACCTTTATGCTCAGTGAAATTGAAGGGGAAATTGAAGGCCCCTAAGCTGGACTGGTCTATAAAGAGGCCTACTGACCTCAGACTCACCTGAAAACAATGCTCAAACAGAGTGAACTACACTTTACCAGGATGAGAAGAAGATGACATCAGAAGTAGACAGCCTGCCCAAGATTCTGATCTGACTTGTATGATCATTTATAATGTTTTCTTGATTTATTGGACCTATGCCTATCAATCAATTTTTATTTTTTAATCATGGACATGATTCTATGCTAGTTTAAAACTCAATCCAATTGTTGGGTTATGGCTAGTTACCTGCGTCTAATATTTCTGGGTTACCTTTGTGGATTTCTGTTCTCTAGGGCTCTGATTGGATAACCCCTTGGAAACTTATTTCAGATGACTTTTCAGTCCTGTTCTATCTATTCATGATATTACTAGATGGGATCCTCTCACCTGGTCAGCTAATAATATCTACTCTGATTCTGGCCATAGATTTAAGCTTTCTCTTAGGGTCATTCAAACTCAATCAGAGTGGTAAGCTAAGACTCAGTAAAAAATTAGCCTCTCATCTATTAAAATGAAAACTCCTACAATTTTAGGGAGGATCTACATGGTTAACACCAGACTATGATAATTTAAGTTTAAAAGCTCCTCTATGTTGGAAATAGTTAAATCATACTAAAAATGATCAACCTGGTAATTATGAGACAAGGCTGGGTGCTTTATGAACTATGCCTATTATTACCCTTAGAGAGAGTGATTCAGATGGAATTCAGTGGATTTGTGGCACTGATTTCTGGCCTTGACATTTACAGGGATGGATACAAAAGTGTATCTTGGGATTCTCATGAATTTAAGGTCATACACATTAACAGATTAGAGGTAACCCTAACCAATCTACTATTGGTATGATCCCAGTGGGTCAAAGATCTGTATTCTACTGGCATGATCATTTAGCAGTTGTGTGTGTGTGTGTGTGTCTTCACTGGAGTTGGAGGATGGAATTGGCCATATCAAAGCCCTAATAACTTTCATAAGCTTTAAATGATAAGTAACTGGGCTATTAGTCTATTGAATTCTGAAACCTCTATGATGAGAAAGGCAGTGCTACATAACTGCAAGGCCTTTGACATGTTACAGCATCTCAGGAAGATATCTTTGTTATAATTCAAAGTGAATGCTATATTTTCCCACCTGATAAATCCTTTAAGTAACACATTTGATGAACCACATGAAAAATCAGATTTCTGCTTTAAGTGACTCATTTCCTTGTCCTGATGAGCTTTCAAAAAAAAACAAAAAACAAAAAAACAAAAACTGGTTTGGTGTGGGAGGCTCATGGCTAAAGTATTTACTTTTAATTCCATTAATATTATTAACTATACCATTTGTATTTTACTTGTTTCACAAGATTATTATTTCTTGTATTACCAAGTGTATGATTGGGCCTCCAACAAAAATGATGATGACTAGACTTAAAACAGTTGACCAAATGTATAGCTTCATATATGATCAATGATCATAATAGTGTAACTCTGGATATGGGAAGATGTAACAAAAGAGGGATACTTTCCCTGCACATAACTAGAAGACTGGTGTCCAGAGATCTTTGACTATTAAGAGCTAGTCCAGTAATAGGACATTAAGTGACCTATCGACAACCTTCTTCAGAACTGGGAAAAAGCTTTCCCAGAAACATAGGGCAAAACGATCATGAAGTGCTCACCAAAACATGGTCAGATTTATGAGCACAGAGGGCTGTGTCAACTATAAATTGGCACTTACCAAGAGCATTGCCAATGACTGAATAGCAAAGGCATTTGCCATCTGCCTTTATGGAAATTCAACCCCAAGCTGCTATAGCTATTGACCTTCAACAACCCCTGAGGGAGTTCAGGGTGGAGTGAGGCACTCTGTTCCAGGGAATCTGGTGGGACAGGTCTTTAGATAGTCAGATATTTTTAGGAGCAGATTTTATGATCTTAATCCTTGCATCTCTTTGTATCTGTAAAAGCACTAAATCCCTTCATGGTGATATCATATCCTTATGACTAACAAAAACCATTTGTAAAATGAGTAATTCGTGGTATTGAACTCTCCCTTCACCAAAACCTTGTAATATTGACTTTCCCCTACTGCCCCTTTGGAGCAGTCTCTCAGAGCTACCTGAGATGCAGCCTCCTGGGCTGTGGTCCTTATTTTGCCCCAAATAAAACTTAACTACCAACTTTCAAGTTGTACCTCTTTTTTAGTTGACACGCAAAAGCTTCAAGTGACCCAGCCTTGTCTCTGACCCCAGATTGAAATCATCTCCTCTGGGGGTCACGATTCCCAGTGTAGCTCACGGCTCGTGGCTGCAAACTTTCAAATATGTCTTAGCTTAATTTTTGAGCCCAGCAAGGGGTCCTAAGAGAATTGAAGAAAACCTTTTTCTCCCACACATAACATTAAACTGTTTTTCAATAAATACAACAAATTCCACAGTAGTTCATGTTCCTTAGATGAGACTTTCACATTGGTAGATTATAAAAAAAAATGTTACCACATGTTAAGTGTAATACTTAACTGCAAGAGTGTTTGTTCATGTATTAAAGTACTGGGAAACTTGTAGCAAGACAGATGTAGAATAATAAATAAGTAACTAATTGGATAAACTGATACTCCTAGGAAATGGTTGCCAGATATCCTACAATAATTTATATAGCATATTTAATGAGAGATTGTTGGAGAAGGCAATGGCACCCCACTCCAGTATTCTTGCCTAGAAAATCTCATGGATGGAAGAGCCTGGTGGGCTGCAGTCCATGGGGTCGCGAAGAGTCAGACATGACTGAGCGACTTCACTTTCACTTTTCACTTTCATGCATTGGAGAAGGTAATGGCAACCCACTCCATTGTTCTTGCCTGGAGAATCCCAGGGACAGCAGAGCCTTGTGGGCTGCTGTCTCTGGGGTCGCACAGAGTTGTACACGACTGAAGCGACTTGGCAGCAGCAGCAGCAGCAATGATATTGTTGTTTATGAGAATTATATATTGCTAACTAAAAATAAATGAACATAAACATTGTTTCTTATTTTCCCCAATTTTATATTTATATAAGAGAAATATCAATAACTTCATATATGCAGATGACAACACCTTTATGGCAGAAAGTGAAGAGGAACTAAAAAGCCTCTTGATGAAAGTGAAAGTGGAGAGTGAAAAAGTTGGCTTAAAGCTCAACATTCAGAAAATGAAGATCATGGCATCCGGTCCCATCACTCTGGGGAAATAGATGGAGAAACAGTGGAAACAGTGTCAGATTTTATTTTTCTGGGCTCCAAAATCACTGCAGATGGTGATTTCAGCCATGAAATTAAAAGATGCTTACTCCTTGGAAAGAAAGTTATGACCAACCCAGATAGCATATTGAAAAGCAGAGACATTACTTTGCCACCAAAGGTCCGTCTAGTCAAGGCTATGGTTTTTCCAGTAATCATGTATGGATGTGAGATTTGGACTGTGAAGAAATCTGAGCCCCGAAAAATTGATGCTTTTGAACTGTGGTGTTGGAGAAGACTCTTGAGAGCCCCTTGGACTGCAAGGAGATCCAACCAGTCCATTCTAAAGGAGATCAGTCCTGGTTGTTCATTGGAAGGACTGATGCTGCAGCTGAAAGTCCAATATTTTGGCCACCTCATGCAAAAAGTTGACTCATTGGAAAAGACCCTGATGCTGGGAGGGATTGGGGGCAGGAATAGAAGGGGATGACAGAGGATGAGATGGCTGGATGGCATCACCAACTCGATGGACATGAGTTTGAGTGAACTCCGGGAGTTGGTGATGGACAGGGAGGCCTGGCATGCTGTGATTCACGGGGTTGCAAAGAGTCAGACATGACTGAGCAACTGAACTGAATTGAACTAAAAAAAAAAAAAAAGGTTCTTTAGATAATTATTTTTAATTTAAAAATATTGTTCTCAGTTCTTTCACACAAATACACCTCAACTTTAAATTTTTTTTTCTTCTTCTAATAGAGCTTTTTATTCAGATTAAACTTCAATATTAATATCAACATATAAATTGATCAGGGAGAAAAAATATTCATGTTGAAGGGATTTGTTGATACAAAGTTCCAAAAGCCTACTATTAGGGTGTGTTATGTGATCTCTGTGTGTGTGTGTGTCTCCAATTAATGACAACAAAATAACATGGACTCTTTCCTGGCATTAATTTTTTGTGGGTTTATCATGTTTATTGAAGTTCAGTTCATATTTTATTAAATTTAACAAGTATTTCCTGAGTCAAATGGGAAAGTTTTCTTCACCATAATTATTCTTGCTTCTGCTAGAATTGAGAGTGACAGGCAATAGTTGCATTACTTTGTTGGACTTTGCCTCATTTTGAGAAAACTTAATGTTAAACATTCAATGTTAGTAGTGTGTCTTAACACTCTACCGAGTCCTTCTGTGAGAACCTTGATGCTGATTAGAGTAATTGTTTTTTTTCAGAGGATCCATTTTACCCTACTTGTCCTTTGCTCAAATTTTTGGGTGCTGTTATTTTTAATTAGAATTTTCCAGGTGGCACTATTGGTAAAGAACCCACTTGCCAATGCAGGAGGCTTAAAAGATGTGGGTTCAGTCCCTGGGTAGGAAAGATCCCTTGGAGGAGGACATGCCAATCCATTGCAGTATTCTTGCCTAGAGAATCCCATGGAGCCTGGTGGACTATAGTCCATTCAATTGTAAAGAGTTGACACAACTGAAGTGGCTTATCATATGCACATGCATTTTTAATTGCTGTATTAAACCTTTAAAATCACATTTACAGTCTAGTTATCACAGCAGGAACTATCATTTCTCTTTGTTTTCTATTATATATATAATTTTATTAATATAGATAGTGTATATTATATATGATGTAGTTCAACTTTGGTAGATATATTCATTAAAATAATTCAAGCTGCATAAAGGGGAAATCCTAACATCTGGAGGTTTTGCATGCTCTAAAGGGTATCTATTCTCAGATTTACTACAAGATTTAGAGAAATAAAATATTTTTTATACACTCTAAGTTAGAAAATAAAAATAACCATTACAAACTAATACAGAGATTTTCTCTTCTATTTTAAATCAAATAATCTTTGGGGAAAAATGTGTTCTTTCAACTTGAAAGTTAATGTATTATAACTTCTGAAATATATTTTAATTTTAATAGGATTAATACAAATATCATTTGTGTGATAGTACATGTAAAAACTAGGCTTCTTGCTATGCCTTGGGGAATCATTAATCATATAATGTGTGGAAAGTATTTTCTTGGTTTAGAATTAAAATTGAGATACTGAAATTAGCAATTTTATGTGAGATGTACTCTCTGTTTTTTAAATAAGGGTAAATTTTCATCAGTAGTTCAAAGGAATTGAGGTCTTGCTAGTCACTGAACACATTCTATTCCCTAAGAAAGCTATTAGCCAAACTGTGTTTATATCCACTTGCTAATACTAATCATGACAGGCATTCTTAGGAAGGTATGATTTGTTTTTAAAATTTAGTTTATAGAGTTTATAAAAAAAATCCTACCCATATTTGTGGGACTTAACATGTCATCATATATGTCCTAGCATACAAATCAACATTTGTTCATAAAAGGATAAAAAATTTCACTACCATTATCCTTCCAGGCATAAGTTTCAATTATCATATATTTAACAAATGGAATAGCTAGCAAAAAGTATAAAAGCAAAGCATTACTACTCATAATTGATAATAAAAGATACAAAGTTAGAAAACTTGATGAAGGTAAGTAAAGATGACATTATATAAAGTAGTAATGTCTTTCCATATTTATCATAAATTTCAAGAAATTCATATAACTACTTTATTTTAAAAATCTACTACTGTCAATAAAATATTGTTTTTACAACATTGATTATAACTCAAATATTTCATATCATCTAAAACCTTCTTCCCAAATTTAAATTTGTAAAATTTGTTTATTAACCCATGCACAATTAGAATTATTCTATTGAAACTTAAATCTCACAGGATTTCTTGTTCTAGATTGCACATGACTAAATGTTTAACCAAACAACAGTAAAACTTGGAAAATACATAAAGTATCTTTTTTGAACACATTAGAGGGGATACCCCAAAATAAACAATACCTGAAATTATTGAAAGAAGAGGGAAATGAACTAACTGTGTGTCATAACCACCTAACTTTATTATTAACACAGTAGGAGGGAATGGAACCCAAGCAGAAAGCAGAAGTTTTATTTAAATACAGGAGAATATGAAAGTCAAAACACACAAAGAGTGAGACTCTAAAAAACAATGGAAAAAATATCAGAGTCTTTAGAAATCTAATTAGATATATTATCCTTCATGTAGCAGGAAAAAAAAGAAAAAGGAGATCAAGTCATAGCAACAAAGCTAGATGTGATAAATACAAATACACTTTGCATTTTCTTTGAGATACAACAAAGTTCACTCTCCAGTTTTAGGGTGAAAACCTGTACCCATTAAAATCAAGTCTAGGTAGGATGAGGGTGATCAATCTACATGTCATAAAATATACCAACCAATTTGTAGGAAGATTATATTTCAGAGATTTTATTTTTTTCAGTGACAACATAGAACACCTTACATTAAATTACAAAGCCTACCAAAAAATCAATGGATAAGGGAAATATGTATTCATAGTGGCATATGATTCCATTATTAGAGTGATAAGAAAATGGGAAACAGAAAAATGTTTTAAAAATAAAGAATTTCAATTAATATATAAATAATTTGAATAATATAAACCTGAATGTCTAAAACTAAGTTTTGGAAGAGAATGGTTTAATAGCAAATTTATCACACCTTAAAACAAAATTAATGACTTGGGAAAACATGAAATGAAAAATATTGAAGAGTATTAAGAATAAAGAGACAGGAAGGAAGGGAAGGAAAAAGGAAGGAAGGGAGGAAGGAAAAGAAAGAAAGAAACTAGAAAGATAAAGAAATAAGAAGAAAGAGGCAAGACATATAATGAAAGGCTCTGAGATAGTCATTACTTAAATTCAAAAATAAAACCAATTAATGGGGTAAGAAAATGGTATAAAGGAATACTAAAAGAGACAAAGACAATTAATTCATTATTTTCTGAAATTTATTGCATGTTTTAAACCAGAGATTTAAGAAGCTCATTGGCTTCCCTGGTGGCTCAGATGGTAAAGAATCTGCCTGCAATGCAGGAGACTTGGGTTCGATCTTTCAGTCTGAAAGGTGCCATGGAGAAGGGAATGGAAACTCACTCCAGTATTCTTGCCTGGAGATTTCCATAGAAAGAGGAGCCTGGCAGGCTACAGTCCATAGGGTCACAAAGAGTTGGATACAAGTGAGTGACTAATACATTCAAGAAGTTCAATGAGCTCCCAAGTAGTATAAATAAAAAATGATCACACTTAAAAACTACATACTTAAGCAAAAGAAAAAAAAAAAAAACAGAATAAATCTTAAAAATAGTAGAAAATAAAAAGAAAAAATACCTTGGAAGTATAGCAATAAGAATAAAAGGTGACATTTTGATAGAAACTGTAAAAGCCAGAAAATGATGGAATATTTCTAAAGTCTGGGTTGTGCGCCTTAGAGGGGATGATACTGCACATAATATTCTATATTAAGGGAAAATAATGTTTTAAAATTAAAATGAAATTATGTTTTACAGTAAGATATTTAGAAAATTTGCTACAAGTATACAAGCAGTACAAACATTTTTAAAGTTAAAGGAAACAAGATATTGAGGAATAAACCAATTAATTCAGAATTCAAATAAAATGAACTTATGCACACTTTTAATTACATTCTGTACTAATAAAAGCAGAGTTAATGCAAATAGGTGCTTCCTTTTTCTTAAATAAAATTTTTAAACCATTCTAATCTGTTCAGTATTCAAGTTTGTATTTGGTTTCTCATGTAGAAGTACTTATGAGCAAGATGCTTATATAAGAAAGATAATTAATTTTAAATAAAAGTTATCATATCTTAGACACTGGGATAATTTTAGATTTATCTCTGTTAATTTAACAAATCAATTAAAATGTAAATTATTTTTAATAGACTTTATAATTTGTTAACATTCTCCAAAAGTGAAATTGTTTACATTCACGTAATGAAAGGTAATTTTTCAATTACACCCAAAGTGGGCAGCTTTAATGTCCTCAGTTATACCTCACGAAAAAAAAACACTATAAATCTTTGGTCTAAGTTTAAAAAATTAATTTTTACTTCAATTAGTGTGAACTATTTTATTTGATGTCAATTCACAAATATTCTAACAGAAAAACAAGCAAAAGTTGAACAAGTGGGATTCTTCTCTGTCAGTTATTTTTTATCTGATAGAGAATGGAACCTCATTATCCACCTAATGCTGTTGCTGCTGCTGCTAAGTCGCTTCAGTTGTGTCGGACTCTGTGAGACCCCATAGATGGCAGCCCACCAGGCTCCCCCGTCCCTGGGATTCTCCAGGCAAGAACACTGGAGTAGGTTGCCATTTCCTTCTCCAATGCGTGAAAGTGAAAAGTGAAAGTGAAGTTGCTCAGTTGTGTCCAACTCTTCACGACCCCATGCACTGCAGTCTACCAAGCTCCTCTGTCCCTGGATTTTCCAAGCAAGAGTACTGGAGTGAGGTGCCATTGCCTTCTCTGCATCCACCTAATAGATATTACCAAAGAAGCAAAGAAAAAAAATGTTCTATAAATAGCCCATGAAGAACACCAATGGATTAACTCATTCTATTGTTTTCCTCTATTTCCTTGCATTGATTGCTGAGGAAGGCTTTCTTAGCTCTCCTGCTACTTTTTGAAACTCTGCATTCTAATGGGTAAATCTTTCCTTTTCTACTTTGCCTTTAGCTTCTCTTCTTTTCTCAGCTATTCATATGGCTTCCTCAGGCAACCATTTTGCTTTTTGCATTTCTCTTTCTTGGGAATGGTCTTGATCACTGCCTCTTTTTTTTTACAGTGTCTTGAACATTTGCCCATAGTTCTTCAGGCACTCTATCAGATCTAATCCCTTGAATCTATTTCTCACTTCTTCCACGGTATAGTCATTAATGTTTAAAAATTGGAACATTAATGTTAATCATTCCAATGTATAATGTTAATATAATTTTATTACAGTTTAACATACATTTCTTCCCATTGTGATTTCTTATTTGACTTAAGCTTCCCTGGTGGCTCAGAGGTTAAAGCGTCTCCCTGCAATGCGGGAGACCTGGGTTAGAACCCTGGGTCGGGAAGATCCCTTGGAGAAGGAAATGGCAACCCATTCCAGTATTCTTGCCTGGAGAATCCCATGGACGAAGGAGACTGGTGGGCTATAGTCCATGGGGTTGCAAAGAGTCAGACACCACTGAGCGACTACACGTTCTTTCACTTTCTTGTTAAGGAATAATCCATTTTATCTCCAAACATTTGAGTCTTTGTAATCTTTATTCCATATTGATTTTTGTTAATCTCTCCTTTCATTAGAGTATAGAATGAGTTAATCCATTGGTGTTCTTCATGGGCTATTTATAGAACATTTTTTTTCTTTGCTTCTTTGGTAATATCTATTAGGTGGATGCAGAGAAGGCAATGGCACCTCACTCCAGTACTCTTGCTTGGAAAATCCAGGGACAGAGGAGCTTGGTAGACTGCAGTGCATGGGGTCGTGAAGAGTTGGACACAACTGAGCAACTTCACTTTCACTTTTCACTTTCATGCATTGGAGAAGGAAATGGCAACCCACTCCAGTGTTCTTGCCTGGAGAATCCCAGGGACGGGGGAGCCTGGTGGGCTGCCATCTATGGGGTCTCACAGAGTCGGACATGACTGAAGCGACTTAGCAGCAGCAGCAACAGCATTAGGTGGATAATGAGGTTCCATTCTCTATCAGATAAAAAATAACTGACAGAGAAGAATCCCACTTGTTCAACTTTTGCTTGTTTTTCTGTTAGAATATTTGTGAATTGACATCAAATAAAATAGTTCACACTAATTGAAGTAAAAATTAATTTTTTAAACTTAGACCAAAGATTTATAGTGTTTTTTTTTCGTGAGGTATAACTGAGGACATTAAAGCTGCCCACTTTGGGTGTAATTGAAAAATTACCTTTCATTATGTGAATGCAAACAATTTCACTTTTGGAGAATGTTAACAAATTATAAAGTCTATTAAAAATAATTTATATTTTAATTGATTTGTTAAATTAACAGAGATAAATCTAAAATTATCCCAGTGTCTAAGATATGATAACTTTTATTTAAAATTAATTATCTTTCTTATATAAGCATCTTGCTCATAAGTACTTCTACATGAGAAACCAAATACAAACTTGAATACTGAACAGATTAGAATGGTTTAAAAATTTTATTTAAGAAAAAGGAAGCACCTATTTGCATTAACTCTGCTTTTATTAGTACAGAATATAATTAAAAGTGTGCATTTTATTTTTAATAAAACGTGTTTGTTTTCTTAAGATGAGATTGAGTCAGTTCTGTACAGTTCAGTCGCTCAGTTGTGACCGACTCCTTGCAACCCCATGAATCACAGCACACCAGGCCTCCCTGTCCATCACCAACTCCTGGAGTTCACTCAGACTCACGTCCATTGAGTCAGTGATGCCATCCAGCCATCTCATCCTCTGTCGTCTCCTTCTCCTCCTGCCCCCAATCCCTCCCAGCATCAGAGTCTTTTCTGATGAGTCAACTCTTAGCATGAGGTGGCCAAAGTACTGGAGTTTCAACCTCAGCATCACTTCTTCCAAAGAAATCCCAGGGCTGATCTTCAGAATGTAATGGTTGGATCTCCTTGCAGTCCAAGGGACTCTCAAGAGTCTTCTACAACACCACAGTTCAAAAGCATCAATTCTTTGGGGCTCAGTCCTCTTCACAGTCTAACTCTCACATACATACATGATTACTGGAAAAACCATAGCCTTGACTAGATGGACCTTAGTCGGCAAAGTAACGTCTCTGCTTTTGAATATGCTATTTAGGTTGGTCATAAATTTTCTTCCAAGGAGTAAGGGTCTTTTAATTTCATGGCTGCAGTCACCATCTGCAGTGATTTTGGAGCCCCTCAAAATAAACTGTGACACTTTCCACTGTTTCCCCATCTATTTCCCATGAAGTGAAGGGACCGGATGCCATGATCTTCATTTTCTGAATGTTGAGCTTTAAGCCAACTTTTTCACTCTCCACTTTCACTTTCATCAAGAGGCTTTTTATTTCCTCTTCGCTTTCTGCCATAAGGGTGGTGTCATCTGCATATCTGAGTTTATTGATATGAGATTGATTAGACTTATTAAAATATTTAAACAGTTTTACTGTTCTAATAATCCAACATTCTATATAACTCAGGGTTATGAAACAGGTGAAATTCTCTATTCAACTAAATGGAATTATTTTTCTGACAAGTTGTTTTGTGTCAATGATTATTATGCTTTCTAGTGTGTGTATTAGTCTCTCAGTCATGCTTGACTCTGTGACTCCATGGTCTGCAGCCCCTCAGACTTCTTGGTCGATGGGCTTTTCCAAGCAAGGATACTGGAGTGGTTTGCCATTTACTTCTCCAGGGGATCTTCCTAACCCAGGGATTGAACCCTGGGCTCCTGCACTGCCCTAAACAAAATGCACACCACATGCATGACAACAGCCATTCATTCCAATATCCAGTTAACTCTAGTTTCTGACTTAAGACTTGGTTGTCTACATTTCTAACAGAGCAGAAATAGATTACAGAGGCTGAAATCTAGTATTTTGTCTCTTACTACGATAAACATCTTTTGTTATCATATCTGTGTGAACACAATAAATCATCTTGGTAAAACAAACAAAAAACACGGAGCATCTTTGCTATGGATATAGGCAAAGGAAATAGAGGAAAACAACAGAATGGGAAAGACTAGAGATCTCTTCAAGAAAATTAGAGATATCAAGGGAACATTTAATGCAAAGATGGGCTCGATAAAAGACAGAAATGGTCTGGACCTAACAGAAGCAGAAGATATTAAGAAGAGGTGGCAAGAATACACGGAAGAACTGTACAAAAAAGATCTTCACTACCCGGATAATCATGATGATGTGATCACTAATCTAGAGCCAGACATCTTGGAATGTGAAGTCAAGTGGGCCTCAGAAAGCATCACTACGAACAAAGCTGGTGGACGTGATGGAATTCCAGTTGAGCTGTTTCAAATCCTGAAAGATGATGCTGTGAAAGTGCTGCACTCAATATGCCAGCAAGTTTGGAAAATTCAGCAGTGGCCACAGGACTGGAAAAGGTCAGTTTTCATTCCAATCCCAAAGAAAGGCAATGCCAAAGAATACTCAAACTACCGCACAATTGCACTCATCTCACATGCTAGTAAACTAATGCTCAAAATTCTCCAAGCCAGGCTTCAGCAATACGTGAACCGTGAAATTCAAGATGTTCAAGCTGGTTTTAGAAAAGGCAGAGGAACCAGAGATCTAATTGCCAACATCCGATGGATCATGGAAAAAGCAAGAGAGTTCCAGAAAAACATCTATTTCTGCTTTCTTGACTATGCCAAAGCCTTTGACTGTGTGGATCACAATAAACTGTGGAAAATTCTTCAAGAGATGGGAATACCAGACCACCTGACCTGCCTCTTGAGAAATCTGTATGCAGGTCAGGAAGCAACAGTTAGAACTGGACATGGAACAACAGACTGGTTCCAAATAAGAAGAGGAGTAAGTCAAGCCTGTATATTGTCACCCTGCTTATTTAACTTATATGCACAGTACATCATGAGAAACGCTGGACTGGAAGAAACACAAGGTGGCATCAAGATTGTCGGGAGAAATATCAATAACCTCAGATATGCAGATGGCACCACCCTTATGGCAGAAAGTGAAGAGGAGCTAAAAAGCCTCTTGATGAAAGTGAAAAAGGAGAGTGAAAAATTTGGCTTAAAGCTCAACATTCAGAAAACGAAGATCATGGCATCCAGTCCCATCACTTCATGGGAAATACATAGGGAAACAGTAGAAACAGTGTCAGACTTTATTTTTTGGGGCTCCAAAATCACTGCAGATGGTGATTGCTGTGAAATTAAAAGAAATTAAATGAAATTAAAAGACGCTTACTCCTTGGAAGAAAAGTTATGACCAACCTAGATAGCCTATTCAAAAGCAGAGACATTAATTTGCCGACTAAGGTCCGTCTAGTAAAGGCTATCGTTTTTCCTGTGGTCATGTATGGATGTGAAGGTTGGACTGTGAAGAAGGCTGAGCACCGAAGAATTGATGCATTTGAACTGTGGTGGTGGAGAAGACCCTTGAGAGTCCCTTGGACTGCAAGGAGATCCAACCAGTTGAAAGAGATCAACCCCGGGATTTCTTTGGAAGGAATGACACTAAAGCTGAAGTTGCAGTACTTTGGCCACCTCATGAGAAGAGTTGACTCATCAGAAAAGACTCTGATGCTGGGAGGGATTGAGGGCAGGAGGAGAAGGGGAAGACCCAAGATGAGATGCCTGGACTTGAGTCTGAGTGAACTCCTGGAGATGGTGATGGACAGGGAGGCCTGGCGTGCTGCGATTCATGGGGTCGCAAAGAGTCGGACAGGACTGAACGACTGAACTGAACTGATCACTAACAAAAATTTCCTAACAGAGGTTATTGAACACTGAGGTGGGCTGATTCTAGGAACTATAGTAATTGTCTTCTCATGAAGTCAAATTAATTGATACACTTACTGTATTGAAACCAAATAATGCACAGTATGACTCAAAGTTAATAAGCAGAGCAACAATAATCTAGAAAACATATAATTAAGATATTCTGCTGAACATGGAACTGTATCACATTGATGTCTTAATCATCTTTGGTAATACTCAGAATTATAACATAAAAGATACTGCAAACTTTAAAATCAGGAATTAATATTAAATTAACTACATTGATAAAAATGAAGACTTGAAGCTATAGTAAGCAATTATTTTAAATATATATATTTTATGTATGTGTGTGCATGCTGAGTTGCTTCAGTCATGTTTGACTCTTTGTGACCTTATGGACTATTGCCCTCCAGACTCCTCTGTCCATGAGATTCTCCAGGCAAGAACACTGGAGTAGATTGTCATTCCCACTTCCAGGGGATTTTCCCAATTCAGGGATCAAACCCATGTCTCATACCTCCTGCACTGGCAGATGAGTTCTTTACCACTAGTGCCATCTGGGAAGCCCATTATATACATATACCCACACATACATACATATATCTACATTTAAATCATATAATATTTAAATATATAGTATAAGCTAAAATATAGAATTTAAACTATATAATTGAAACATATAAGTATATAATTGAGCTGTTTTGGGGAGATTTTAAGTTTCCCAAAAGGGCCATGGACTTGAAAAATATTCTTTGTCAAATTATTCCATTTTGGAGATATTGGCCCAGACTAGTGGCACAGTGGTAGAGCATGTTGCTAGCGCAGAATGGGCAGGGGTTTGCTTTACTGTGGAATGAGAATTACACATAGGATTAGACCAGAGAAAGGAAAAAAAAAAAAAAAAGACTTCACAGAAGAACTGGGAAGATTCCTGCTCAACAGAAAAATGTCAGGGGGAGTCTTTCTCTAAATGGAGAGAGGACTCAAGTACTTAAGTCAAGATAGCAACCATCCAGCAAGATGCTGGCTGATACAGAAAAGAGTAGACACTCAAAATATAGTCAGAGGTCAACACTCCACTCAAAAAGAACCAAAGATACTTCCATCCTGGAAATTCTCCCTCACACAGAAGTTCTAAGTCTATCTTCTAAAATGAGACTCACTTCTCTTTCTCATTCTTGATGTTTATTTTCACATTTTTGTTGTAATTTCACACTTCACAAAAACCAGCTTAAAATATTATATTTGAGAATGAAAACAAATGTCATTTATCTCAAAGAAATGTGTATAGAGGTTTTAAATGTATTTGACTTTGTATTAGTACCCTGATAAGAGCATGCTATATCTCACCTAACTCTTCCTGAGTTTCAGCTCTTTTCAGTGCTATATCTGCTTCTAGTGCATCATCACCCATGATCATGTAAATTCAGATAAATTTATTCAGATAAAACTTTTAAACTACTGGCCTTATAATTTAATAGTATTAAGAAGAGCAATACATTTTTTTTTTAGTTTTTCATTTTTTTAATTTTAATGATGGAGACTAAAAACATTTGTAGAAAAAGGAAAATTTTAAAGTTAAAATAATTAAAAAAATTCTATAATAAATATTGTTACTTAATAAGATTAATCATAACTTTTCATGTATATCTAAAATATGATATAAACTTTAGCAATATTTTCTTTCCAATGTTGACTTTTATAGTGAATGGATTACAGAATTCTAAAATAATTCTCAGAATGGTTAGATGTTTTTAAACAATTCTTTGAAATCAATATTGCTTTAACTGCAGGTTAAAATATTAATACTTCTGTGAATTTTGTTTCTTATTCTGAGTAAATTTATTTGAGAAATTACTTTCAGCATATTAGCGGCATTGATACTTGTGGTTTTAAATATTTTTTTCCTTTTTTATCTTAGTATCTAAGTATTGTTCATAAGTAACACAATAAACTCTCAAAACACCTAGCATATTTTTATGAGGACTAGCATCCATGCTACTGAGCACTATACAACGTATTGCTTTTAATGCACAATCAGTAACTAGAAAAATATATTTCAAACATAACATGTGAAGATTTCACTAGTTAAAAATCCCTATTTTGTCACTTTCATAAATGTTAAAGTTACTTTTTTTCTTTACAACTTTCCTTTTTTAGAAAGCTTATGGATGCAAGTAGTCAGTCTTCATTATTATGTAGTGTGAGTTCATCTGCTTAAAATGAAAATTTGTTCCACTGCAGTTCATTACACAGCTGATTTTCAACATTTTTGTTTGTTTTTCCATTGATTCCTTGCAGAACCATTTCATTGTCCAATGGAATGGAATGCATTATTTCATTTTGATTTCTTTCCAACACCACAATAATATTGTTTGGTGCAGCAAGTAAGATTATTTTTTCTTTAATATTATGTGACTTACAATATTTTCTTATCATTCATCTTTTTCATCAAAATGTAGCACCATACAATAGAAGCACAATCATGATTAGAAGATTTCTTAATTCAGAGTGGAGTGCGTAACATGGCTTCAATATTTCTCATAATAATGGGAAATAATCTATATAGATAAAATGCATTAATATGTTTATTTATAAAGAGTTCACTTAATTCTCATGAATTCATTGCAAACGTAGTAAAGACTATATGATAGAGTAGGGCATTGGTATGTTCAATTTCAGGTGGAGATTAAAATTAAGTTCTAAAACTTAAATGGAGATTTTTAACACTTTTACTCTAGATATTCAAGCTGTTGCTTTGCAACAAAATGTAAACATGAAATAAATATTAAAACTGTGTTAGTACTACAGCTACAAATAGGGATGGAGCCAAAGCAACACAATATTCAGCTGTGGATGTGGCTGGTGATAGAAGCAAGGCCCGATGCTGTAAAGAGCAATATTGCATAGGAACCTGGAATGTCAGGTCCATGAATCAAGGCAAATTGAAAGTGGTCAAACAAGAGATGGCAAGAGTGAATGTCAACATTCTAGGAATCAGTGAACTAAAATGGACTGGAATGAGTGAATTTAACTCAGATGACCATTATATCTACTACTGCAGGCAGGAATCCCTCAGAAGAAATGGATAGCCATCATGGTCAGCAAAAGAGTCCGAAATGCAGTACTTGGTTGCAACCTCAAAAACGACAGAATGATCTCTGTTCGTTTCCAAGGAAAACCATTTAATATCACAGTAATACAAGTCTATGCCCCAACCAGTAACACTGAAGCTGAAGTTGAATGGTTCTATGAAGACCTACAAGACCTTTTAGAACTTACACCCAAAAAAGATGTCCTTTTCATTATAGGGGACAGGAATGCAAGAGTAAGAAGTCAAGAAACACCTGGAGTAACAGGCAAATTTGGCCTTGGAATACAGAATGAAGCAGGGCAAAGACTAATAGAATTTTGCCAAGAAAATGCACTGGTCAAAGCAAACACCTTCTTCCAACAACACAAGAGAAAACTCTACACATGGACATCACCAGATGGTCAATACCAAAATCAGATTGATTATACTCTTTGCGGCCAAAGATGGAGAAGCTCTATACAGTCAACAAAAACATGACCCAGAGCTGACTGTGGCTCAGATCATGAACTCCTTATTGCCAAATTCACACTTAAATTGAAGAAAGTAGGGAAAACTGCCAGACCATTTAGGTATGACCTAAATCAAATCCCTTATGATTATACAGTGGAAGGGAGAAATAGATTTAAGGATCTAGATCTGATGGATAGAGTGCCTGATGAACTATGGAATGAGCTTCATGACATTGTACAGGAGACAGGGATCAAGACCATCCCCATGGAAAAGAAATGCAAAAAAGCAAAATAGCAGTCTGAGGAGGTCTTACAAATAGCTGTGAAAAGAAGAGAAGCAAAAAGCAAAGGAAAAAAGGAAAAATGTCAGCATCTAAATGCAGAGTTCCAAAGAATAGCAAGAAGAGATAAAAAAGCCTTCCTTAGTGATCAAGGCAAAGAAATAGAGGAAAACAACAGAATAGAAAAGACTAGTCATCTCTTCAAGAAAATTAGAGATACCAAGAGAACATTTCATGCAAAGATGGGCTCAATAAAGGACAGAAATGTCATGAACCTAACAGAAGCAGAAGATATTAAGAAGAGGTGGTAAGAATACACAGGAGAACTGTACAAAAAAAGATCTTCATGACCCAGATAATCACGATGGCGTTATCACTCATCTAGAGCCAGACATCCTGGAATGTGAAGTCAAGTGAGCCTTAGAAAGCATCACTATGAACAAAGTTAGTGGAGGTGATGGAATTCCAGTTGAGCTATTTCAAATCCTGAAAGATGATGCTGTGAAAGTGCTGCACTCAATATGCGAGCAAATTTGGAAAACTCAGCAGTGGCCACAGGACTGGAAAAGGTCAGTTTTCATTCCAATCCCAAAGAAAGGCAATGCCAAAGAATGCTCAAACTACTGCACAATTGCACTCATCTCACACACTAGTAAAGTAATGCTCAAAATTCTCCAAGCCAGGCTTCAGCAATACGTGAACCATGAACTTCCAGATGTTCAAGCTGGTTTTAGAAAAGGCAAAGGAATCAGAGATCAAAATGCCAACGTCTGCTGGATCATGGAAAAAGCAAGAGAGTTCCAGAAAAACATCTATTTCTGCCTTATTGACTATACCAAAGCCTTTGACTGTGTGGATCACAGTAAACTGTAGAAAATTCTGAAAGAGATGGGAATACCACACCACCTGACCTGCCTCTTGAGAAACCTGTATGCAGGTCAGGACGCAACAGTAAGAACTGGACATGGAACAACAGACTGGTTCCCAAATAGGAAAAAGAGTACGTCAAGGCAGTATATTGTCACCCTGTTTATTTAACTTCTATACAGAGTATCCTGGAAGAAGCACAAGCTGGAATCAAGACTGCCAGGAGAAATATCAATAACCTCAGATATGCAGATGACACCACCCTTATGGCAGAAAGTGAAGAGGAACTAAAAAGCCTCTTGATGAAAGTGAAAGTGGATAGGGAAAAAGTTGGTTTAAAGCTTAACATTCAGAAAACGAAAATCATGGCATCCAGTCCCATCACTTCATGGGAAATATGGGGAAACAGTGGAAACAGTGTCAGACTGTATGTTTTGGGGGTCCAGAATCACTGCACATGGTGATTGCAGCTGTGAAATAAAAGGACGCTTACTCTTTGGAAGAAAAGTTATGACCAACCTAGATAGTATATTCAAAAGCAGAGACATTCCTTTGCCGACCAAGGTCTGTCTAGTCAAGGCTATGGCTTTCCCTGTGGTCATGTATGGATGTGAGAGTTGGACTGTGAAGAAGGTTGAGCACTGAAGAATTGATGCTTTTGAACTGTGGTGTTGGTGTTGGAGAAGACTCTTGAGAGTCCCTTGGACTGCAAGGAGATCCAACCAGTCCATTCTGAAGGAGATCAACTCTGGGATTTCTTTGGAGGGAATGATGCTAAAGCTGAAACTCCAGTACTTTGGTCACCTCATGAGAAGAGTTGACTCATTGGAAAAGACTCTGATGCTGGGAAGGATTGGGGGCAGGAGGAGAAGGGGATGACGGAGGGTGAGATCACTGGATGGCATCACTGACTCGATGGACGTGGGTCTGAGTGAACTCCGGGAGTTGGTGATGGACAGGGAGGCCTGGCATGCTGTGATTCATAGGGTTGCAAAGAGTCAGATACGACTGAGTGATTGAACTGAACTGATATTACTTCCAGAGTAATATCCCAAACATTGGGAATTCCCAAACATAGGGAATACAGCTGAACTTTTATTGCCCTTTATCTAATACTTATATCATCTCTGTCATTTCTAGATTTATTTTTACTGATTTTTCTCCTTGTTATAGGTTTATTTTCTTGTTTAAGTGCCTAATAATTTGAATTGAAAGCTAGCCACTTTTTTTTTTTCCTGAATTCAAACTTATTCAAAACCAGAATTGTTCCTTGCTTTCACTTTGGTTTCATTTGCCTGATATGTCTTTATTTAATTTTTTTCAAATTATTTTCCCATTTATGTTATTACAGAGTCCCCATGCTATACAATAGATCTTTGTTGCTTGTCTATTTTAAATATAGCAATATATACATGTTAATCCAAAACTCTCAATCTATCCTTACCCCTATACTTCTCCCCTTGGTAACTATAAGTTTGTTCTCTACGTCTATTAGTCTGTTTCCATTTTGTAAATAATCTCATTTGTATTTCTTTTTAGATTCCACGTATAGATGATTTCATATGGTATTATTTTCTCTGGTTACTTCACCAAGTATGATAATTCTAGCCATTTAGAATTCTAATGTATGATTAATATTTGTGTTCCTATAAATATGTCTCAGCTTTAGTCTATTATTTTCTTAAATTATTTAGAGCTTGATCCTTTAGAGTTTTCATGTTTGATGTAAGATCAATGTTTTGGTCTACTTTCCTTTACTACTGTAGTAAAATTGTGTATATTCTGTCAACATCACTTGGTGGTGAGGTGTGCCACTCAACTGTATTTTGAGCTCTGGGTATCGTTTCTATATATTTAGATGGAGTTCTCAGCAGTCTTCTCTAGTTTCCTTATACAGCTTCTCCCAGCCTGTGCTTGCGCTGGTTTCCGTGGCGTGTGCTGACTGACCCCCTCTGCAGGTTTCCTGTGTTGTCTCAGTGCTGCTTTTTCTGCTCTGGTGCTCAGTCTTGTGAACTCTGACAACCTTGGACTCCTCAAACACCCATTTCCCTCTCCTCAACTCAGGGTCCACATTTTTGTACCAAGGCTTGGAAACTCTTGAATCAGGCAGCTCAGGCAAATGTAGGGCTCTCCTTCTTTTTTTCCCACACCCCTTTACTCAAAGTTTGGTTTTCAAAAGTTAATAGCATGTCTTGAAAGTCTTTTCACATCAGCACAGATGTATCATTATCATTTTTTAAAGAACTCTGTGGTAGTGTATTATTTTCTTTATCGAAAATGCTTCATTGGATATGTTTAAATATGGCTTGCCAAAGGTCTGCATTATACATGTACAAAAGCATTTAGTTCATATTATATTGTGGTGGGCATTTCAAAATTGATGTGCATAGGATTTTCACCAGTTTGCAATGTATATTAACTAACTGTGAGGAATATGTATTTTCAGTTAACATTGGGTATGTCACTTAAGTGGTAGTTTAATGTTATCAGGCACAAGTGTACTTGAACCCTGCTGCTGCCAGTTACTAGCTACCAAGGTACATAGTTTAACCTCATTGAATTTTAGTTTCTTTTTTCTTTTTTCTATGTGAAAAGAGTACTATATTTTTAAGTTGAAAGACAATGTATAAAGATTTTATTTAAAACAATAAAATATTGTCATTATTATTCTATGGTAGCACTATTGTTAATATATGTTGCTATTGAAATTGAATGGGGCCCTATGGTCCTTGTCTCTTCCCTCCTTGTCTTCTTGTGACTTTTGTCTGTGGGAAAACTTTAGTCCAAAAATAAGTTCAATCAGAGAAGTGAGAAATTCAGAAACAAAAGAAAGCAGTCAAAGGACACCAAATAATAATAATGTACTCATTGAACATAGTCAAGGACCTTTATTTCCTTCTCCAGGGCCATAGGTAATATGCCCATGTCCTATGAGCTCTCTTATAAATACTGAAATCTCCACCAAGCAGAAGAAGCTAATTATCTGGTGACCAGACTGTAGCCATGACATAAGCTAGCACGATTTTGAGAATTGGCCTCAAAGAAATGGAAACTGGAACTGAAGATCAACTCTACCTAAAACAAGATGAGACTAGTCAGAGCACCACATGATCAATTTCAAGATGACTGTCAGGGCTGACTGCACTATTTCTACATATCGCTTCCTCCCTGTCTACAAAATTTCTTGCCCAGTGATTGTCAGTGATAGGAGTTGGCTTTTGGACATACAGCTGCCTTCCCCCTTCCAGTGACTGGTATCTGAAATAAAGCAAACTTTCCTCTTCATCAACCTTGCCTGTTTATTGGCTTTTGAGCAGAAGGGAGCCAAACTCCACTTTCAGGAACACTATAATTAAAATGGCCTTAGATTAATCCCAGTCACTTTTGGCTTTTGGAGATCTACATAGATGCATAACATTGGCATCTCTAGATGTCTTTATAAATTTAATTTTTTCTTAGCTGAGAAAAAAATTTCTCTTAGTAAATTTAAGAAAAATTAAAATTGAGTATGACATCTCCGAGACTTCGCTGAATTTCATCTTGTGCCAAAGTTACAAAGAATGGCTACATCATTACCAGCTGATGTGAAAAATTTGAACTGGTGAAATCTGTTCTTTAAACTCGAGACTTTCTTGTATTGAAGTAGTTGCACATGACTGTAAGTGATATCTTGAGACAGATGCAGGTGACACAAAGCATCCTATGACTAAGACCTTACACTCAGACAGACATAAAAATGATAATGAGAAGGATAAGGTAAACTTTTCTGTCCTTTCTGAACACTGAAGAGAGCATTAGAGGAGCTACAGTCTGATTTTTCTATATGTCTATGTCAAAGTGTTGCAATTTAGTCTAGCTCAGAGGCTCAAAGCTAATTATGCTATTACACATTCCACACACAAACACAAATCTTGATCAGAAAAGAGATTCACTCATCAATATGGGTAAAGATTATCCCTCTTCCTTCCTATTGGGATGATATGGCAGGAGCTAAGGAGCCTTTATTTGCTTTGTCTTATTGCCCTCAAGAAAAATACAAATATCTCTGTGGAGAACAGTGAAAACCAGGTTAGAAGTATCAAAGTGAAATATATGACTGAATTGGGGAGATTAAATTCTGGCAAATTACCAGTAACTTTAAAGAAACATTTACTGAGATTCAGATACTCTGGTTCTGGTTCTCTCTCTTTGACAAATGGTGTCTTTTTATTTTGACTATAACTCAGAAAAGATTCAAATTGCTCCAGGGAAAGTGAGCATAAGATCATCTATTTAAGTTAATAGCATATGGGAGAGTAATAAGATATAACAGAGCAGATCAATTAATCGTTTTCAACTCAGCATCTAATACAGCTTATTTCACTTTTGATTTAGCTAAAATGCCTGGAACAAATTGGCTTTGCTATGGTCTGGTCTTCTTTTTTAATAGAAAGCATAGCCAAGACAATTGAAAAGTTAAGAACTTGCAATTAATTCTGTAAATATAAAATGAAATAATACTCAGCATTGTTCATTATCTTGTTGATGACTAACCCTCAATTGAAAATCAAATCAAAATTAGAGACTGTCTCTATTGTTTGTGCTATTATACATATTTTGAAAATATATTATTTAAACATGTAGCAGAAGAGGTGTTTGCTGATGATGGATTTTCTTTCTTATCTGAATTAATATTTTAAAAACATTAATATTTAAGGAAGAATTTATATCTCAAAGTAAACTAAGAGATTCTAAACTGCAAACTATTTTGAGTTCAGAATAATTTTACTTTTGTTTACATCATTTACAATACATCATTTTCCTATATTTACAAATTTTTGAAGTCATTTTGAGGTTAGAAAAAAACATCTAAACAGTACTTCTCACTCAAAACAGTAAAACAAATAAATAAGCCTAAGAACTCTTCCCACAACCAAATTATAAAAATGCATGTGGGAATTTATCAGGGTGTCAGCATGAAGCATTCTATGGGAAATGAGTCACATTCACAACCACATATATTCCAAGTATATTTAAGAATATACTAAGTTGTGAAGCAACTTGATTTACTTGCAGAATAACTTGGTTGAATACTCTATCTGGGCTCTAAGCATGAGTGCAGCCCCCAGACAGAAGAAAAAAGCCCACAGGACTGGAGAACAGATGGTAGTCATCAAACTCATCTCTGATACTCTGGCTCGTAGGTGTCACTGTTCTTAATGTTTTGTGCGCAAGCTACATTTCATTTAGCAAACATCAAAGGAGAAAAAAAAAGATACTTCCATTGTTAGGCTAGAATAGAAAAGCAGTTTTTTTTTTTTTCCCCCATTACTTTTACTCCAAATACCATTTTCTTACTTTTTTCTCTAAGTGAAGAAAGATAATGTGTTCATTTTCTATTCTTTGGTCAACAATGCTAACACAAGGGTAGGGGACCGAATGACTTCTTTCTCTCCTAAGAGTCTAAATATCATAAATTATAAGTAAGTTAAAAAAAAATAAGTAACATCTTATGGAAAAAAACCAAATGAACTTTCTGGCCAATACAATTGAAGAGGAAAGAATATTTTCTCATGTTTTATATCTTCATTTCTATATTAAACTAGTCCTTTAAAATGATTTATAGATACAAAGTATAATAAATATTTTAATATTAATTCATATATATTTTTATCATATATAATTTTTATTTAGTATTATATTATGAAGACTGGTTTTATTCTGTGGTATTACTGAAAATAGCAAGCAGAGTGTGTTGACTGCTTTGGATATGTGGCAAAATTAAATCTTCAGGGGATATTCCTGACTCAGGAATCAAACCACGGTCTCCTGCCTTGTAGGTAGATTCTTTACCAGATGAGCTACCAGGGAAGCCCAGATCTTCTCATTACAAGAAACTTTGTGAATCCCTGCTAACCCCAAAAGAAATCAATGATGTGTAAACTCATAGGCATGGCTATTACACAAGAGACAGTGATATAAAGAGAACACATGCGGTACTGAAGTAATTTGTTGCTTTGCAAAAACATTGTTGAAAACAGTAATAATTGTCATTGTTGCTGTTCAGTCACTATATCATGTCTAACTTTTTGCAACCCCATGGACTGCAGCATGCCTGGCTTCCCTGTCCTTCACTACCTCCCAGACTTTGCTCATGTCCATTGATTTGTAGATGCCATCCAACCATCCCATTCTCTGTAGCCTCTTTCTCCTCCTGCCTGCCCTCAATCTTTCCCAAGATCAGGGTCTTTTTCAGTGACTCAGCTCTCCATGAGAACCCCGTGAACAGTATCAAAAGGCAAACATTTTGTACTTATATAGAATGAATTTGCAGGATATTTATATTCTGTGTAGGTAGATGAAGAGTTTTCAGAAATGGTATAGATATTAATGCTCCTCTATCTTACAATCGACATCTAGCTGTCCCAGTCAAAAGAACAATTGAAAAGTGTGATGAAATTTAACTCAATCTCAGAGTATTGGAAACTTTTTAAAATTTTAATTTATCAATTTTTAAAAGATTATTAAAGCAAGGTTTTTGAAGAAAAATATTTTACAAGTTATTTTCCGCAAAACCAAAGGGATGTTGCCATATTTGACTCTACTCTAAAATATTTTTTTCATAGTATGTTATAACTGAAAAAAGTTAGACAAATATTTTCTTATGGGATATGTAACAATATTATAATGTAGTCCTTAAGCTGTTTCATATTATTGTGTGCATGCATAGATATATAAATTGCAAATCTAGAAAACCATTACAGAGATAATTTCTTTTTGAACAAAAGACTGACTTTATGGACTATGTCGATATTTTATCTGTTCTCGATATAGTAGAGAGAAGCACATAGATGATATGTGTACTGCATGATAAAACAAAGAATAATGAGTTAGGGTTCAGAGCACTGCTTTGGAAACTGACTACTTGGAATTAAATCTTAACACTTCTTGATTATACGATAGTAGGCAATTACATTATTTCCATTTCTTGTTTTTTTCAACAGTAAATGGGGCTTCAAAGTGCCCCTTTATAACTGTATATATTAATGTACAATGTCTGTTGCATAGTGACTGCTCAATAAGTTTTAGATATTTAGATTATTAACATGGCATATATTTCTTGGCATCAAGTAGTCTTATTCCAGTGATATGTTGTTGAGGATATTTTGTGATTATGTGTAATGGTGTATAGAGATTTATATGCACAGTGGGACTTCCAGATGTTCAAACTGAATTTAGAAAAGGTAGAGGAACCAGAGATCAAACTGACAATATATGCTGGATCACAGAAAATTCAAGAGAATTCCAGGAAAACATCTTCTTCTGCTTCATTGACTATGATAAAGCCTTTGATGGTGTGGATCACAACAAACTGTGGAAAATTCTTATAAAGAGATGGGAATACCAGGCCACCTTACTTGCCTCCTGTGAATCTGTATGCAGGTCAAGAAGCAGCAGTGAGAACCAGACATGGAAAAATGGAATGGTTCCAAATTAGGAAAGGAGTACATCAAGGCTGTATATTGTCACCCTACTTAATTAACTTCTATGCAGAGAACAGAGTACAGAGGGTTGGATGAAGCACAAGCTAGAATCAAGATTGCTGGAAGAAATATCAATAACCTCAGATATACAGATGACACCACCCTTATGGCAGAAAGTGAAGAGGAACTAAAGAGTCTCTTGATGAGAGTGAAAAAGCTGGCTTGAAACTCAACATTCAAAAAACAGAGATCATGGCCTCTGGTCCCATCACTTCATGGCAAATAAATGGGGAAATAGTGGAAACAGTGACAGATTTTATTTTCTTGGGTTCCAAAATCACTGTACATGGTGACTGCAGCCATGAAATAAAAAGACGTTTGCTTCTTGAGAGAAAAATTATAACCAACCTACACAGCATGTTAAAAAGCAGAGACATTACTTTGCAGACAAAGGTCTGTCTACTCAAACGTATGGTTTTTCCAGTAGTCATGTATGGATGTGAGAATTGGACCATAAACAAAGATGAGCACTGAACAATTGATGCTTTTGAGCTATGGTGTTGGAGAAGACTCTTGAGGGTCCCTTGGACAGCAAAGAGATCAAACCAGTCAATCCTAAAGGAAATCAGTCCTGAATATTTATCAGAAGGACTGATGCTGAAGCTCCAATACTTTGGCCACCTGATAAGAAGAACTGATTCATTTGAAAATACCCTGATGCTGGGAAAGATTGAAGGCGGGAAGAGTAGGGGACTTCATATGAGATGGTTGGATGGCATCACCAACTTGATGGACATGAGTTTGAGAAAGTTCTGGGAGTTGGTGATGAAAAGGAAAGCCTGGAGTGCTACAGTCCATGTGGTCACAAAGAGCCAGACATGACTGAGTGACTGAACTGAACTGAACTAATAGACAGTGGGTTGCATACATAATAGAAATTCAGATGACATGGAAATAGTACCTTGCACTTTCTGGTGTCTTTTCAACCCTTCAACTATATATTAATGCCAAAACATTGGTAAGGCAAAGCTGAAATACGAAGGAGAAACATTGTAGTAAGGACAGATCTAGGAAAACATAATTATTTGGCCTATTAATTGTGGTGCCTTCCCCAGAGCAGAACAAAACCCAGGATCAGCTGCTTTACACCTATTAGCCAATAATTTGAGAGGCATGTGTCTGTTGAAGTCAAAGATGCTGTACTTACAAGACTGAAATGGGCAAACAGGGAAAGGGCAAAAAGCTGCTTTCAAGAGAACTTGAAACAGAGAAAGGGATGTTATGATAAGAAAATTCAGTCTTTAAAAGTTGATGTTCAGCTTCCTGGCTCAAGTCAATAGACTTTTCTTAAGGAAGATGGTCCTTAAAACTGAGGCCAACAGTGGTAAATTTATCTTTATTACATGGTGTTGGGACAGTATGGGTAGATTACACAAAAGTTAATTTTTATAGTTCCTCCGTAAGTTTACCTTCCATAAAATATTTTAAATATAAGAGATTTGCAAACATTTCTCAGTTTTTAACCTTTTCATTTAGTATTATACATGGATTAATAGTCATAATCCATTAAATTAATTAGTTATTTTATACTCCAAACAATTACTTTTAATGTTTTATATCTATTTTGTTTATAGTTTTCATTTTTTCCAAGATTAATTATCTGAAATAAATAATTATTTCTAAGATGAACACATCTTACAATTAAGATGTGTTCATGATAAACAAATATAGTTGAATGTAATTAAAAGGGCATGGATACAAATGCTAGTCATTCCATCATGTACTTTAAAATCCTTTCTAGGTAACCAGAATTCTTGCTATAGGTAGAAAAAGAGAGGGTGGATTTGTGATGATGGAAATTGTTGAAAAGGAAAGAATCAATTTAGCAACAACAAGACAAACTTTTAGAAACAAGTTTCTTCTAAATTAAAATAATGTTTGCACTGCTTAATAATTGATTTCTTGACTAGAGAGTCGACCCTGTTCTCGTTATGCATTAGGCAGGCAAGGAAATTAGACAAGCAGTGTTTCTATTTCCTTCATGTGACTTTTGGAATTAGCCCAAGGTTCACAAGTGAATGAAAATAAACTTTTAAATTATTACTGTAATTCTTTATTAGGCTTGATAATGATTACTGGCCCTTCCAATTTTGACAAGAGGTATAATTTTTATTGGTCTAGCTGGCTAATAGACCTTTGCCTATGGTGATGTTCTTGTCACCCTCTCTTGCATGCTTCCTAGAAAATAACAATTAAAGTTAATAGAGTATTTATCATTATTTCAAAGTGGTAACCGCTTTTTTTCCACAATGTACAACAGCTAGAATCTGAATGCAACATTTGCATTTAAATTAATCCTAAGGGGATTAAATGGAAGTTTGTAAAACACAATGAAATAAGTATAGAATTATACCTAAATTAGTACAGTAGCTATTATTTATTTAGTCCTTTAGGTATTCCAAACATTAGCAAATATTGCTTTAGGTTTACTCTCTACCACAAAGGAAATATTTACTCCAAATTAAAAATTAAGAAACTGAGTTCAAGAAGTTATGCACGCATTGAATAAAACAAGAATGCCATTTTTGAATTTTGCTTTTAATTTTGGCAATTCCACATGGTTTAATTGGTAAGTGACTGAACTACACTTAGCACTAATAACTTTCTGCCTTAACGGCACTTTTCACTGTGTCATTCTCCCTTCTTGTCCTGGCAATGTCTTCAGAGAAGACAGAAAATTTGTAACATAACATAGTTTACCTTTACTAGGAAAACTAGCGGAGAAGGCAACGGCACCCCACTCCAGTACTCTTGCCTGGAAAATCCCATGGACGGAAGAGCCTGGTAGGCTGCAGTCCATGGGGTCCTGAGAGTTGGACACGACTCAGTGACTTCACTTTCACTTTTCACTTTCATGCATTGGAGGAGGAAATGGCAACCCACTCCAGTGTTCTTGCCTGGAGAATCCCAGGGAGGGGGGAGCCTGGTGGGCTGCGGTCTATGGGGTCGCACAGAGTCGGACACGACTGAAATGACTTAGCAGCAGCAGCAGCAGCAGGAAAACTAGATCTCAGAATATGAAGGGGATGATAGTGGTGACAATGGTGAGGATGCAGGGGAGGAACAAAGACATGCTTAAGAGAATTTAAATTCAGCTTTTAGTAGCAACTTTTTAAAGGTTCAACTTTAAGCTGCCTGATCTACTTTTATATAAATTTCTATTTTTTATGATGCTCTTGTCTTTTAAAAATTATGCTGTAAAGGAAAGAAATACAAAATATATATTAATTAATTGTTACATGTTAGAAAGTTGAAGAGCACAGAAATTATATTTCTGACTCTTGTTTTTATGTAGCTGTTCAATATAAAATAATTAATTTAAATTATTCAAGTCTGAAGAATTTGGATGTAGGGGAAACCAGGAAGAAACACATGAAAAAATTATAACTTTAGGTTTTCAAACTTTGGGTGTCTATAATTGAGAGTTAATAATTCTTCTTATTATTACTATATATTAAAATTTAGAAAAATAAAGAGATGCACCAGATAAAGTAAAAAAATTCTTCTAGCTTTAAACTTAGTAATTCAATTCAGTTCAATGAGAACTTAATAATTAGCTATGACAGGTCATCTACAGTGGACTAGTTATGGTGGAACCATGTGAAAATGAGGGTAAGGTTTCAATATGCATAGGATTCATTACTATGATACCAGTTAAAGGTGACGATTACTTTAAGAATATATTGGATAAATTACCATAATCAGTTCAGTTCAGTCGCTCAGTCATGTCCAACTCTTTGTGACCCCATGAATCACAGCATGCCAGGCCTCCCTGTCCATCATCAACTCCCAGAGATTACCCAAACTCATGTCCATCGAGTTGATGATGCCATCCAGCCATCTCATCCTCTGTCATCCCTTTCTCCTCCTGCCCTCAATCCCTCACAACATCAGGGTCTTTTCCAATGAATTAACTCTTTTCATGAGGTGGCCAAAGTATTGGAGTTTCAGCTTTTGCATCAGTCCTCCCAATGAACACCCAGGACCAATCTCCTTTAGAATGGACTGGTTGGATCTCCTTGCAGTCCAAGGGACTCTCAAGTCTTCTCCAACACCACAGTTCAAAAGCATCAATTCTTCAGCACTCAGCTTTTTTCACAATCCAACTCTCACATCCATACATGACCACGGGAAAAACCGTAGCCTTGACTAGACAGAACTTTGTTGACAAAGTAATGTCTCTGCTTTTCAATATGCTATCTAGGTTGGTCATAACTTTCCTTCCAAGGAGTAAGCATCTTTTAATTTCATGGCTGCAATCACCATCTTCTGTGATTTTGGAGCCCCCCAAAATAAAATCTGACACTGTTTCCACTGTTTCCCCATCTATTTCCCGTGAAGTGATGTGACCAGATGTCATGATCTTAGTTTTCTGGATGTTGAGTTTTAAGCCAACTTTTTCACTCTGCTCTTTCACTTTCATCAAGAGACTTTTTAGTTCCTCTTCACTTTCTGCCATAAGGGTGGTGTCATCTGCATATCTGAGGTTATTGATATTTCTCCTGGCAATCTTGATTCCAACTTATGCTTCTTCTAGCATACTGTGTATAGAAGTTAAATAAGCAGGGTGACAATATACTGCCTTGATGTACTACTCTTTTTCCTATTTTGGGAACCAGTCTGTTGTTCCATATCCAGTTCTAACTGTTGCTTCCTGACCTGCATACAGGTTTCTCAAGAGGCACGTCAGGTGGTGTGGTATTCCCATCTCTTTCAGAATTTTCCACAGTTTACTGTGATCCACACAGTCAAAGGCTTTGGTATAGTCAATAAAGCAGAAATAGATGTATTTTTGGAACTCTCTTGCCCTTTCCATGATCCAGCAGATGTTGGCAATTTGATCTTTGGTTCCTCTGCCTTTTCTAAAACCAGCTTGAACATCTGGAAGTTCACGGTTCATGTATTGCTGAAGCCTGGTTTGGAGAATTTTGAGCATTACTTTACTAGTGTGTGAAATGAGTGCAATTGTGCTGTACTTTGAGCATTCTTTGGCATTGCTTTTCTTAGGGATTGGAATGAAAACTGACATTTTCCAGTCCTGTGGCCACTGCTGAGTTTTCCAAATTTGCTGGCATATTGAGTGCACCACTTTCACACCATCATCTTTCAGGATTTGAAATAGCTCAACTGGAATTCCATCACCTCCACTAGCTTCGTTCATAGTGATGCTTTCTAAGGCTCACTTGACTTCACATTCCAGGATGTCTGGCTCTAGATGAGTGATCATACCATCGTGATTATCTGGGTCATGAAGATCTTTTTTTGTACAGTTCTCCTGTGTATTCTTACCACCTCTTCTTAATATCTTCTGCTTCTGTTAGGTCCATACAATTTCTCTCCTTTATCGAGCCCATCTTTGCATGAAATATTCCCTTGGTATCTCTAATTTTCTTGAAGAGATCTCTAGTCTTTCCCATTCTGTTGTTTTCCTCTATTTCTTTGCATTGATCACTAAGGAAGGCTTTCTTATCTCTTCTTGCTATTCTTTGGAACTCTGCATTTAGATGCTGACATCTTTCCTTTTCTCCTTTGCTTTTTGCTTCTCTGTTTTTCACAGCTATTTGTAAGACCTCCTCAGACTGTTATTTTGCTTTTTTGCATTTCTTTTCCATGGGGATGATCTTGATCCCTGTCTCCTGTACAATGTCATGACCCTCCATCCATAGTTCATCAGGCACTCTGTCTATCAGATCTAGTCCCTTAAATCTGTTTCTCACTTCCACTGTGTAATCATATGGGATTTGATTTAGGTCATACCTTAATGGTCTAGTGGTTTTCCCTACTTTCCTCATTTTATGTCTTAATTTGATAATAAGGAGGTCATGATCTGAGCCATAGTCAGCTCCCGGTGTTGTAAACTCCTAAGAGTTTAGGAAGCTTCAAATCTTTCTTGGCTGAACACATATACAATTTCAGGTGAAAATGAAAGTGATGTCCCTCAGTCGTGTCCGACTCTTTGTGACCCCATGGACAGTGGCCTGCTCCTCTGTCACAGGATTTTCTAGGCAAGACTACTGGAGTGGGTTACCATTTCCTTCTGCAGGGAATCTTCCCAACCTAGGGATCAAACCCAGGTCTCCTGCATTGTAGACAGATGCTTTACCATCTGAGCCACTAGGGAAGTCACAATTTCAGGTAA
Source organism: Capra hircus (assembly GCF_001704415.2). Classification (NCBI taxonomy): domain Eukaryota; kingdom Metazoa; phylum Chordata; class Mammalia; order Artiodactyla; family Bovidae; genus Capra; species Capra hircus. The sequence goes on from NC_030824.1 coordinate 33,310,924, forward strand.
TTTTTGTAAGTATTCTGATGCTGGTAATGACAATAAATGCACTAAATATGCTGATCTTATTATCTTGATATCATTTTTTGATCTTGACATGCATCATTTTATTCAATTTTACAACACACACAGAAGTAGTCATTTTGAGTATCCATTATATAGTCAAAGGAAACCTTTTACTTGCTCAAGGTCACAGCCCTAGTTGCTGGCAAAATAAACACCTGAAATTATATCTGGTTCCAAGGCCAAGTTCCTGAGCCTCCTGGCTCACTGCCACTTTATACTGTCACCGTGGTTTCCTCTACATGAGAATTGCCTTGGAAAGAATAAAGTATGACTTTCTAAAGTGATTTGTCTGAAATTAAATCCCACATTTTAAATTTAGTAGCTGATTTGGGGGGGGAATTAAACTTTTGAGAGAAATCAGTTATCTCATAGTGATTCTCTATGAAAAATTTCCACCAAAATACACACTAACAGTCTTACCATAAACAGTCATATTTGTCTCTTACCTTGTAAACAAACAAATGTTTCTAAGAAGAATTCTGGAAATAATAGGCTGAAATTTCCATAATTCAAAGATAGGTGGAAAATAATTATTGGGTTAATCAAAAAAGTTTTAAGAAGATATATCTGTATTAGTTTTAATATACATTGTAATTTGAGCAGGGCAGCAAAGAAAGGTATCCTAGTATGATTTTTTTTAGATATACCAAATCATCATAGTATTTCTTTATATATGTCCTCACTCACAGGGATTGAAAAATTCCTGGAGTTAAGGTGTATATTGGAGATGAATAATGTTATACATGCTACATGCAGTTAGTTCTGCAATATATTTTCTTCAGTGGTCTACAGTAAAGCATGACTGTTTTTTAAGCATTATCAAAAAGTAGAAAAAATGCCAGTACATCAATTCCATTGTAGAAGAAATCAAAGTGTTAAGTTACATATCAATGCTACACTCAGTTTATCAATGCTACTATGTGCTAAGTTGTAGACAAGATATAGAAAATGTAAATGTTTTCATGTTAGAAGCATTTTATAATTACAGTGTAGAAATTAGTCCTTTACTAACCAAGTAATTTTGCTTGGTTCCAAGGACTGTCACTGATATGGCTAATGAAGCTCTGGGAATATCACAATAAATTTGAATAGGCAACCCACTCCAGCATTCTTGCTTGGAGAATCCCATGGACAGAGGATCTGGCAGATTATAAGTCCATGGGGTCACAAAGAGTTGAATGTGACTGAACGACTATCACTCACTCTCTGCTAATGTTACTGAGAAGTCTTCCATCGTGGCACAGCAGTAGAGAATTGCCTGCCATTCAGGAGACGTGAGTTTCATCCCTTAGTCAAGAAGATTCCCTGGAGAAGGAAATGCCAACCTACTGCATTATTTTTGCCTGGGAAATTATATAGACAGAGGAGCCTGGTGGGCTACAGTCCATAGAGTCAGACATGACTTAGCTACTAAACAACAGCATTACTGAAGCAAACAAGTCTGCTTACCTGTGCACTGTAAAACCAATCCATTGACACCAGTTTGTGGTGAAGGAAAGTGTAACATTTATCACAGGGAACCAAAAAGAATAGGCAGCTCATGCTCAAAAGACCTGAACTCCCCAGTGGGTTTCAGCAAAGCATTTTTAAAGACAGTGTGATGCAGGGGCCTGCCTGTGTAGATGTGACCATCATCTACACAGTTCTCTAACTGGTTGATGGGAGGTGACAAGGCAGTGTCAAAGGTGTTAACATTATCAATCCTCATGCTTCAATAAGTCTGAGGGCTACCTGCTCCTGATCATCATATAGTTAACTTCTTTCATGAAGCAGGTTGTCTTAATATTTGTAAAACCACTGAGAAATGTGGATCAGATAGTATTATCTAGATACTTTGGGGATGAATTAAAGATTCAGTTCAGTTCAGTTCAGTCGTGTCCAAGTCTTTGCGACCCCATGAATAGCAGCACGCCAGGCCTTTCTGTCCATCACCATCTCCCGGAGTTCACTCGGACTCACCTCCATTAAGTCCGTGATGCCATCCAGCCATCTCATCCTCGGTCGTCCCCTTCTCCTCCTTCCCCCAATCCCTCTCAGCATCAGAGTCTCTTCCAATGAGTCAACTCTTAGCATGAGGTGGCCAAAGTACTGGAGTTTCAGCTTCAGCATCATTCCTTCCAAAGAAATCCCAGGGTTGATCTCCTTCAGAATGGACTGGTTGGATCTCCTTGCAGTCCAAGGGACTCTCAAGAGTCTTCTCCAACACCGCAGTTCAAAAGCATCAATTCTTCACCACTCAGCCTTCTTCACAGTCCAAATCTCACATTCATACATGACCACAGGAAAAACCATAGCCTTGACTAGATGGACCTTAGTTGGCAAAGTAATGTCTCTGCTTTTGAATAGGCTATCTAGGTTGGTCATAACTTTCCTTCCAAGGAGTAAGCGTCTTTTAATTTCATGGCTGCAATCACCACCTGCAGTGATTTTGGAGCCCAGAAAAATAAAGTCTGACACTGTTTCCACTGTTTCCCCATCTATTTCCCATGAAGTGATGGGACCAGATGCCATGATCTTCGTTTTCTGAATGTTGAGCTTTAAGACAACTTTTTCGCTCTCCTCTTTCACTTTCATCAAGAGGCTTTTTAGCTCCTCTTCACTTTCTTCCATAAGGGTGGTGTCATCTGCATATCTGAAGTTATTGATAATTCTCCCGGCAATCTTGAGTCCAGCTTGTGTTTCTTCCAGTCCAGCGTTTCTCATGATGTACTCTGCATGTAAGTTAAATAAGCAGGGTGACAATATACAGCCTTGATGCACTCCTTTTCCTATTTGGAACCAGTCTGTTGTTCCATGTCCAGTTCTAACTGTTACTTCCTGACCTGCATACAGATTTGTTCAGTGGCTGCTAATATGACTGATATACTGTTTGTTACCAGTTCTCCAGGCTGAACTGCTGTTTTTCTCACTACATGTTTATATTCTTTTCAATCATTAATGCTTGAGCCAGGATTTTGCAACTCAGGAGAGGCCTGAGAGACTACAGGTAATCTGTAAATAAAAGGCAAGCAGAGGATATGGGGGAATTCTCGATCCTGGGAAGGCCCCATAGGATCCTGCTCATTACACAAAGTTGACAGGAAAGAGCAGTTCTGTTAAGGAACATATTTTCAATAAAATGTTTTGGGTTTATGAGAGTTACATAGTAAAAACAAAACCCCCAAACCACAGTAAAGCCCAGGATAGAGTCATTTAGTCCAGGAAGGCCAAATAATTCCAAGGTGTTTATATCTGTGTATTAAGTCAAAGACCAGAAAGTTAAGGGTTTCCACCCAGAATTCGTCTCATCGTTGTCAGACACGACTGAAGCGACTTAGCAGCAGCAGCAGCAGCATTGTTGGTGAAGCCTGATTATGGTTCTTAGAGAATGAAACAGAACTAAATATTTGATAAAAGGTATTTACACTCTGATAAAGTGGAGTAAATTAATGGGACACACACACAGTGGTCACCTCTGGAAGGTATAACTAGCCACTGTCTCTTGCTGTTCATCATTTGCATTTTTTCTCCTCTGCACTTTTCCTTTTTAAAACTCTGTCACTCTGTGCTGCAGGGCACCAAATGCCACCACAGTACACCTTCTTCCTTTAGATCGCTTCTTATAACCTTCAGGGTGCACTCTGTCTATTCACTCTATGACAAGTAAGAATCGCTCTCCCTCAGTGTCCAAGGTATCAGGTTCTCTAGTTCCCATTCCTGACTTCCTGTCTCAACTGACCTTACTTTAGTCTAAGCAAAATGTTACAGTGTTTTATTTCATAGCTTCTTTTCTGATCTTCCAGGTTCCATTCTAAGCAACTTCAGTAACATCTTCCACAACCTTTCTCAAAAACGCAAATCCAGTCACATAATTTTCTTATTAAAATAGTCACTAATTCTTCAGAGCTTCCAGCATATAGGCCAAAGTTTTTTGTTTAATTTCAAATATTCAATATGATATATTCCCATTTAACCTCTTTATTTATCCCTCCCTGTTTTGCTCAATCAACTAGGGATAATACTAGCTACTAATATTATCTTCAGTGAATGAAGTTTTATGTCTGTGTGGTTTTCCTTATGTTATTCTTTTTTCTTGGAAGGACCTCAGTCACAATACTTTCATGACTTCACTTGAATAGTTTCTCTTCTACTTGCAGTGGCATTGCTTTACAATCTTTTGTTAGTTTGTGCTGTACAAAAGAAAAAAAAAATCAGCTATGTGTAAACATATATCCCCTCCCTTTTGGATCTGTTTCTCAACTCCGCATCCCACCACTCTAGGTCCTCACAGAGCACCGAGCTGAGCTCTCTGAGCTTTGCCGCAGGTTCCCACTAGCTCTCTATTTCTCACATAGTAATGTGTATATGTCAATTCTACTCTCTCAATTACCCCCACTCTCTCCTTTCCCCAACTCTGGGTCCACGTCTTTTCTGTATATCTGCATCTCTATTCCTGCCCTTCAAATAGGTTCATCTGCACCATTTTTCTAGGTTCACATATATGTGTTATTTTTTTTCTTTCTTTCTGAATTACTACACTCTGTTTGACAGGCTAATAGGAGCAGAAATAAATTAAGTAGAAATGAACAAACCAACAGAACAAGTCAGTGAAACTATAATCTGATTGTTCAGGAAGACACACAAAACTGATAATCCTTTAGCCAGACTCATTAAGAAAAAGGGAGAGGATTCAAATCAATTAAGTTAGAAATGAAAAAGGTGAAATTATAACTGACATCAAGAAATAAAAAGAATCATAAGAGACTACTACAAGAAAGTGTATGACAATAAAATGGACAACCAGGAATAACTGGACAGGTTCTTAGAAAGCCACAACCTTTTAAGACTGAACCAAGAAGAAATAGAAAAAATGAACAAATCAATCATAAGTAATGAAACTGATACTGTGATTAAAAATCTTCCAACAAACAAAAGGCCAGGATCAGATGGGTTCATACGTGAATTCTACCAAACATTTAGACAGGAGCTAATGCTTATCCTTCTCAGATTTTCCAAAATATTACAGAGGGCAGAATAATTTCAAGCTCATCTCATGAGAACACCATCACCTTGATACCAAAGTCAAAAAAAAAAAAATCACAAGAAGACCATTACAGAAAAAAAAAAATTACAAAGCAATATCATCAATGAATATAGATGCAAATATTATCAACAAAATACTAGCAACAAGAATCCAACAACGCATTGAAAGGATTGTACAACATGATCAAATGGGGTTTATCTCAGGGATGCAAGTATTCTTAAGTGTATGTAGATCAATCAGTGTGATACACCATATTAGAAAGTTAAAGGATAAAAATCATATGATCATCTCAATAGATGTGGAAAAAAGCTTTGGACAAAATTAAATACCCATTTATAATAAAACTCTCTACAAGGTGGACATAGAGTGAACCTACCTCAACATAATCAGCAGTATGGAAACCAAGAATTTCCAGATGTATAAGCTGGATTTAGAAAAGACAGATAAACCAGAGATGAAACTGATAACATCAGTTGGATCATAGAAAAAGGAAGAGAATTCCAGAAAAATGTATCTACTTCTGCTTCATTGAATACACTAACACCATTGAATGTGTGGATCACAAGGAACTGTTGAAAATTCTAAAGAAATGGGAATACCAGACTACCTTACCTGCCTTATATGTAACCTGTATGCAAATCAAAAATAACAGCTACAACCAGACATGGAACAATGGACTGGTTTAAAATTGGGAAAGGAATATATCAAGGCTGTATATTGTCACACTGCTAATTTAACTTATATGTAGAGTACATCATATGAAATGTTGGGCTGGATGAACCTAACCTAGAATCAAGATTGCCAGGAGAAATATCAACAACCTCAGATATGCAGATGAAATCACCCTTATGGCAGAGAGCAAAGAGAAATTAAAAAGACTCTTGATGAAGGTGAAAGAGGAGAGTGAAAAGCTGGCTTAAAACTCAACATTCAAAAAGCAAAGATCATGGCATCTGGTCTCATCACTTCATGGCAAATAGCTGGGTAGACAATGGAAACAGTGACAGACTATTTTCTTGGGCTCCAAAATCACTGCAGATGGTGACTGCAGCCATGAAATTAAAAGACACTTGCTCCTTGGAAGAAAAGCAATGACAAACCTAGACAGTGTATTAAAAAGCAGAGACATTACTATGCTTACAAATGTCCGTGTAGCCAAAGCTATCATTTTTCCAGTAGTTATGTATGGGAGTGAAATATGGACAATAGAAAAGGTTGAGTGTCAAAGAACTGATGCCTTTGAAGTGTGATGTTGGAGAAGACTCTTGAGAGTCCCTTTGCCTGCAAGGAGATCAAACCAGTCAATCCTAAAGGAAATCAATCCTGAATATTCACTGAAAGGACTGGTGCTGAAGCTGAAGCTCCAGTACTTTGGCCACCTGATGTGAAGAACTGACTCATTGGAAAAGACCCTAATTCTGGGAAAGATTGAAGGCAGGAGGAGAAGGGGAACACAGGAGATGAGATGCTTGGATGGCATCACAATGGACATGAGTTTGAGCAAGCTACGGGACTTTGTGATGGACAGGGAAGCCTGGCGTACTTCGGTCAATGGGGTCACAACGAGTCAGATATGACGGAGTGACTGAACTGAATTGAACTGAACTGAATATAAGTCCTAGTCATGGCAATCAGAGAAGAAAAACAAATTCAACTAATCCAAATTAGAAAAGAAGAAATACCCAATTTTCTTCAAGGCAAATTCTTAGAAAACTATAATAATAACAACTAAAATGTTGATTCTGACTTTATTCAGAGTTCTGCAGTTAAACATGGACTTTTTTAGTGTGGATATATACACAGATGTGTGTCTATGTGTGTGTGTTTGTATTTAGCTCAAGGCAACTTATTACATCTATTTATTTGTGTATCCACTGCCACAGAAAATACATAGAACAATTTCATCACTGCAAAGATTCCTCATGTTGTTTTTTCCTAATTGCTTACTCTTCTCCCACTTCTAGCTCCATCTCTAATAACTGATAGCAACTAATTGGGTCTCCATTTCTATTTTTCTTCATTTAAAAATGTTATCTACTTTGAAATGTTAATATTTCAAAAATGTTACTTATTCATCCAAAAATAGATGTTCTCTGCATATAAGTTAAATAAGTAGGGTGACGATATACAGCCTTGACGTATTCCTTTTCCTATTTGCAACCAGTCTGTTGTTCCATGTCCAGTTCTAACTGTTGCTTCCTGAACTACATACAGATTTCTCAAGAGGCGGGTCAGATGGTCTTGTATTCCCATCTCTTTCAGAATTTTCCCTCTTGCTTTTTTGATGATCCAGCAGATGTTGCAATTTGATCTCTGGTTCCTCTGCCCTTTCTAAATCCAGCTGGGACATATGGAAGTTCACAGTTCACTTATTGCTGAAGCCTGGCTTGGAGAATTTTGAGCATTACTTTATTAGTATGAGAGATGAGAGCAATTGTGTGGTACTTTGAAGTGGGGAGTTAGGGTTAAATGATATGTTGCACCATTTCAATTAGGGAGGATAAAAGCATTCTGGAGATAGATGATTATCCTTGGGTGCATAATAATGTAAATGTTCTTAAAGCCACAGACATGTACACTGATAAATAAATGTTACATGGCAAATATTATGGTATGCATAATTAACCACAATTTAAAACATATTATTTAAGTGAAGTCATATAGAATGTCAACTTTTCATAATAGATTTTTTATTTTTTCACTCAGCATAACTCTATGGAGATATATCCAAGTTGCATGTATCAATCCATTGATTTTCAGTGCTAAATAGTATTCCAAGGTATATATTTGGACTGGCTTTTTAGTCATTCACCTACTAAAGGGCATCTGGGCTGGTGCCATTCTTGTTTATAAAAAAGAAAACTAGTATTAAAATTTGTTTACAAGTTTTTATGTAAATATAAATTTTTATTTCTTGAGGATATTACCCAATAGTAAAATTTCTGAGATGCATAAAAATTGTATGTTTATTTTTTTCAAATGCCAGATTGTTTTTCATAGCAAGTGTACCTTTTCACATTCCCAGCAGCATTGTATGACTGAGAGGCTTTCTCTGCATCCTCTTCCACATATTGTGCCATCATTTTTTTTTTTCATTTTAGCCATTTTGATAAATTTGTAGTGATATTTGATTTTGCTTTTAATTTGAATTTTTCTATTGGTTAATAAACTTGTAAACTTTTTCAAAGTCTTGAAATTAGCATATATTTGGTAAAATACCTTTTTTTATATTTAATCAATTTTCTAGTTCACTTTCTTAATGTTTACTCGCGTTCTGAGTTCTTTATATATTTGAAATACTAATTTTTATCTTCTATGAATGTGTAAATAATTTCTCCCAGTATTCACTTTTTCTTTTCAACCTCTTTCCAAGTGAGGCTCCCTTGTAGAGCATTTGTTTTATTTGTGAGGTCCAGCTTATCAGGTTTTGCTTTTATGGACCGTGTTCTTACTGTTGAAGTCTTAGTCTCACTGTAGACCTCAATTATTTCATACTATTTTGCTTGTTTTAAATTAATAGACTTTGCATATTTGCACCATTTTAAATTTACAGAAAAGCTGAGCTGAAATTACAGAAAATTCCCATATATTCCCTCACCCTCCTTTCACTATGTTCCCTGTTATTAACATTTGAAATTAATGTGGTATACCTATTGCAACTGCTTAACCAATATTGAGGGTCTCCCTGGTAGCTCAGTTGGTAAAGAATCCTCCTGCAACGCAGGAGACCCTGGCTTGATTCTCTGGCCAGAAAAATCCCTTGAAGAAGGTACAGGCTACCGACTCCAGTATTCATGGGCTTCCCTAGTGGTTCAGATTTTAAAGAATACACCTGCAATGCAGGAGACCCTGATTCAATTGCTGGGCTGGGAAGACTCCTGACACAACTGAGCGACCAAGCACAACCAATGTTGATGTGAACTTCCCTTGCAGCTTAGTTGGTAAAGAATCTGCCTGCAATACAAGCGACCTTGGTTTGAGTCCTGGGTTGGGAAGATCCCCTGGAGAAAGAAATGGCAGCCCACTCCAGTATTCTTTCCTGGAGAACCCCATGGACAGAGGAGCCTGGCAAGCTACAGTCCATAGGGTCACAAAAATCCAACACGATTTAGCGACTAAACCACTGCAACCATTATTTACTAAAGTCCATAGGTTGCATTAGGGTTCACTTTGTGTTGTACATTCTGGATTTTGATAAATAGATAACAACTAGTGTCACCAATTACATTTTCATATGAAATAATTTTATTGTCCTATAACTCTCCTGTGCTCCACATATCCACCCCTGCATCCCTTCTCCTGACTCCCTGGCCACCGTTTATCTTTTTTTACTGTCTCTATAGTTTTACCTTTTCAGATGACATATAGATGGACTCACACAGTATACAGCATTTTCAGATTGACTTCTTTCACTTAGCAATATCCACAACACATATATATTTTTGTGCAGACTTAACATTTTCAACTACTTGGTTAAATACCAAGGAGTGCAATACTACATTACATAGCTTCAGAAGAAACTGCTAAATATCTTCTAAAGTGGCTGTACTATTTTACATTCCCACAAAAAATAAATGAGAAATCCTGCTGCTCCCCAACCTCATCAGCATTTTGTAGTGTCAGTGTTTTGGATTTTAGTCATTCCAATAGTTATGTATTGGTACCTCACTATTATTTTAACTTGCAATTCCATAATGGCATATGATATTGAGTACATTTTCATATGCATATTTATACCATATGTATATCTCCTTTGATGAAGAGTCTGCTCAGATAATTTGCCAAATTTTAAATTAGATAGTTTTGTTCTCTTACTGTTGAGTTTTAAGTTTTCTTTGTGTATTTTGGATACTATTTTTCTTTTTAATCTAGCATATGTTTTGCAAAGATTTTTCTTCCAGTTTCTCACAAAGCTATACCTGCAATCCAGATACTATGCAAAGATTTTTCTCCTATTCTGTATCTTGTCTTTCCATTCTATTAGAAGTAACTTTTGCAGAACAAAAATTCTTAATTTTGAGTACATTTTCTTTCTTTCATAAATGGTGCTTTTGCTTTTGGTGTTGTATTTATGAAAAACATCATTATCAAACCTAAGGTCATCTAGACTTTCTCCTATGACATCTTTTAGAAATTTAGTGTTTTTATATTTTACATTTAGGTCCATAATTCACTTTGAGTTAATTTTTGTGAAAGGTTTAAAGTTTTGTCTACTTTAGTAGTTTGCAAGATATTAATGCAATTTGGGGATTTTGTTCTAGTATCACTTGATGAAAAGGTTATCCTCTATCCATTCATTTGCCTCTGCTCTTTTGTCAAAATCAGTTGACTATATTTGTGTGGGTCACTTTTTATGTTCTCTAATCTAGTACATTGATCTATTTGTCTTTTTTTTTTCATCTGTACCACGCTGTTGTGATTATTATAGTTTTAAGTTAAAGTTGGGTAATGTCAGACCTCTAGCTTTGTTCTTCATCTACAATGTTTTATTGACTATTCTAGGTCTTTTACCTCTTTATGTAAACTTTAGATTCAGTTTGTAAGTATCCACAGATTAATTTTCTGAGACTTTTACCAGAATTACATTAATCTATAGATCAAATTAGGAAGACTTGACATCGTGATGATATTGATTATTTCCATCCATGAATATGGGATCATTTTCCATTTATTTAGATTTTCTTTGATTCTTTTCATTGAGGTTATGTAATTTTCCTCATATAAAACATGGACATTTTTTTCCTAAATGTTTTAAAGTGTAACACTTCAGTATCAATTGCAAGTCAATGTTGAATTAATGTCTTTAATGAGGTGTGAGACTTTGCTCAAAGTCTTATTTGTTTCTACTGTTTTTTGACTACTCATATCTATTTGCTCCAACAGTATTTCTTGAAAAAACTATAGGTTTCCCATGGAATTACTTTTGCATCTTTGTTCAAAACTTAGTTGTGCATCCTTTTTGAGTCTATTTCTGGGTTCTTTTTCCTGTCTCATTGTTTTATGTCTCTATTCCTCATACACACACCATGCTACCTTAATTACTGTAGCTATAAAATATGACTTATTATTGAGTGGAGGGATCTCTCCTACAACATTTTTCTTTTAAAAGGTCACATTAGCTATTATAATTCTTATATCTCTCATATAAACTTTTGAATAAGCTTTTTTATATCTGTAAAACCCTTGCTGGCATTTCAATTAGAATTGTTTTAAATTCATATACCAATTTGGTATTAATATCACAGAATTTGTGTAGCTGATTGCCACTTGATAGAGAGTCAGAAGACCTGAAGCCTGAGTTATCTTCTCCCACTGTCTGGGGAGCCCAGAGACACTTGTTCTAGGTTGGTTTCTGCTGTTGAACAAAGATCCACACTCAAGTGGAGATGACCAGGCTTGACTGTGTTCTACAGCTGGGTGAAGGAAAAGCACTCACTATGTCTGCAAAGCTCTGTGTGTTGCCTTTACAAAGAGTGGAGGTCGAGGAGACACAAGACTCACTGGTGCTTGTGCAGACAGAGAGACTTGCTTGTTGCTTCCTTTTAGGTGTCCTGGAGTAGATGGTGCTGCTGAATCCTACTTTCATTGCTTTCATGTGAAGACTGGATCATAGCAACCAAAAGTTTTTGTTTCCTGAATTCTGCTGATACGTTGCTGCAGGGAGGATGGATCTACTGTTGTCACTGTGTATGTCACCTCCCTAAGCCTCAGTTGGGGTGCACATTTTCTGGTCCTTTCATTCTGTGTGTGTGTGTGTGAGAGAGAGAGAGAGAGAGAGAGAGATACAAGAGAGAGATTGTGTCTATGTCTGAGGAGTTTCTCGGTTGCAGAGCCTTGTGCCACCCAACCTGAAAGTCATCCCTCTGTTTTCTCTAAGTCATGATGTCTCTGCTAGTTTACCTTCCTCTTTTTAACTTTCAGAGCCCTTTTATGATTGTGATGTATCATCCCTAGTATATTTCATTGTATACACGGAGAGAAATGGGCTTCCTATGTGGCGTTAGTGGTTAAGAATCTGCCTGCTAGTGCAGGAGACCTAGCAGATACAGGTTCGATCCTGGGTCAGGAAGATCCCCTGGAGAAGAAAATGGCTACCCAGTATTCTTGCCTGGAGAATTCCATGGACAGAAGAGCCTGGTAGGCTGTGGTCCATAGAGTCACAAAGAGTCAAACACAACTGAAGCAAGTTAACATGCACGCACAGAGAGAAACAGAGAAAAGTGAGTCTATGCCATCATTTCTTAGAAGTAGAAGTGATGAATTTACTTTAATAAGCTCAAAAGGATACAATATTTTTTATGCCCCAAAGGAATTGGCTTATGGATTGAGCGGCAAAAGAAAAATTATTCAATAGATCTTCACTGATCTTCATTTTAGTTCATCACTTGCTCATAATAAATGCTGAAAAGCAAGTCATATAGAACTTGATAATTAAGATGAGTTTTCAAGTATTTAATGTTTTTCTCTGAAGCTGCAAAATTTTGACAGAGGGCAAAATCACTACAGATATAGACATATTGCAATGCAATAAACAAATAGATAAAACTGAGACAAATAGATGGGGAAACAGTGGAAACAGTAACAGGCTTTATTTTCTGCGCTCCAAAATCACTGCAGATGGTGACTGAAGCCATGAAATTAAAAGACTCTTGCCCCTTGGAAGAAAACTTATGACCAATCTAGACAGCATATTAAAAAGCAGAGATATTATTTTGCCAACAAAGGTCCGTCTAGTCAAAGCTATGGTTTTTCCAGTAGTCATGTATGGATGTGAGAGTTGGACTATAAAGAAGGCTGAGCACCAAAGATTTGGCCACCTGATGTGAAGAACTGACTCATTAAAAAAGACCCTGATACTGGGAAAGATTGAAGGCAGGAGAAGGGGAAGACACAAGATGAGATGGTTAGATGACATCACCAACTCAGTGGACAAGAGTTTGAGTAAATTCCGGGAGATGGTGATGGACAGGGAGGCCTGGCATGTTGCAGTCCATGAGACCGCAAAGAGTCGGACGTGACTTAGTGACTGAATTGAACTGAAACACTGTGAAATGTGCTTATTTCAAATTTAAACAAAATTGAACAAATATGGATAAACTTGATGACAGATGAACACTTAAATGGGAAAAATAATGGTTTCCTTGGTAAAAATTCACCCTTTCTTATGGAAACCAGTGGAATTTTGAGAAAGGGAATTATATGATTGAATTTATTTCTTGTTTTAAATATGGTAATCCAACTTGTACCATCCAGGCAGCTAGTGTGCTATCTTCTTCAAAAGAGTAAAATCAACTAATATTTGGTGATGTACAAAAGTTATGGAAAAGTTATGATGATGTACAGGATGTAATATAGAAAATTGAGAGACTAAGATGTTCTAATATTCAATACACTCTATAATATTCCTTTATTATCAAAAGTACATTTCTATGATCATATTTCTCCTTATAATTAAGTATAAAATTAAAAGGATTTATTTTTTATAAAATGTCATCCTAAAAGAAGAATGCATTTATTTTGGTGGAGTTAGGAGTAATGGACCTGGTAATATTTTCAGTTGTGTTTGTTGCCATTTTTGCCCTAAATTTGTATGAATTGTTTAATCTTTTGCTCAAGGTTTCAATCATTCATTCAGTTTTAGTATGCTGGATATACTCTCCATTTCATTCAGTTTCACATCTTAATGCTTTTCCAGAGACTTCATGGAAATTAGTAAAGAAATTCAACAAGAAAACAAATTCCTCTGACTTATCCAAGTGCAAATTTCAAATAAAAGAATGTGGAAATAAATAAACACCTCTAAAATAAAATCAAACTTCTGTCAACTAAACTCAATGAAATATCTTATTTGTAATGCATGTTGCACTCAGTTCACTTCAGTCCCTCAGTCATGTCTGAACCTTTGAGACCCCATGGACTGCAGGACATCAGGCTTCGCTGTCCTTCACCTTCTCCCAGAGCTTGCACAAACTCATGTCCATTGAGTCGGTGATGCCATCCAAAAATCTCATCCTCTGTCGCCCCTTCTCCTCCTGCCTTCAATCTTTCCTACCATCAGGGTCTTAACCAGTGAGACAGTTCTTCACATCAGGTGGCCAAGGTATTGGAGTTTCAGCTTCAGCATTAGTCCTTCCAATAAATATTCAGGACTGATATCCTTTAGGATCGACTATTTAAGAGTCTCTTCCCACACCACAGTTTGAAAGCGTCAATTCTTTGGTGCTCAAGTTTCTTTATAGTCCAGCCCATTATATCCATACATGACTGCTGGAAAAGCCATAGCTTTGAATAGACAGACCTTTGTTGGGAAAGTAATGCCCCTGCTTTTTAATATGCTGTCTAGGTTTGTCAAAGCTTTTCTCCCAAGGAGCAAGTGTTTTTAAATTTCATGGCTGTAGTCATAATCTGCAGTGATTTTGGAGCCCAAGAAAATAAAGTCTATCACTGTTTCCATTGTTTTCCCATCTATTTGCCATGAAGTGATGGGACCAAATGCCATGATCTTAGTTTTCTATATATTGAGTTTTAACCCAGTTTTTTTTTTTTTCCCACTCTCCTCTTTCATTTTTATCAAGAGGCTCTTTAGTTCTTCCCTTTTTGCCATAAAGGTGGTGTCATCTGCATATCTGAGGTTATTGATATTTCTCCCAGCAATCTTGATTCCAGCTTATGCTTCATCCAGACTGGCATTTCACATTTATGTACTCTGTGTATAAGTTAAATAACCTAGGTGACAATATACAGCCTTGATGTACTCCATTCCCAATATGGAACCAGTCCATTGTTCCATGTCTGATTCTACCTGTTGCTTCTTGACCTGCATACAGATTTCTCAGGAGGCAGGTGAGGTGGTCTGGTATTCCCATCTCTTTCAGAATTTTCCACTGTTTCTTGTGATCCACACAGTCAAAGGCTTTGGCATAGTCAGTAATGCAGAAATAGATGTTTTTCTGGAACTCTTTTTTTTGATGATCAAGTGGATGCTGCCAATTTTATCTCTGGTTCCTTTGCCTTTTCTAAATCCAGCTTGAACCTCTGGAAGTTCATGGTTCATGTACTGTTGAAGCCTGGCTTGGAGAATTTTGAGCATTACTTTGCTAGTGTGTGAGATAAGTGCACTTTCACAGTAGTTGAACATTTTTTGGCATTGCCTTTCTCTG
Organism: Capra hircus; assembly: GCF_001704415.2. Taxonomy (NCBI): domain Eukaryota; kingdom Metazoa; phylum Chordata; class Mammalia; order Artiodactyla; family Bovidae; genus Capra; species Capra hircus. The sequence goes on from NC_030824.1 coordinate 33,326,164, forward strand.
GGAATGAAAATTGACCTTTTCCAGTCCTGTAGCCACTGCTGAGTTTTCCAAATTTGCTGGCATATTGAGTTCAGCATCTTAGCAGCAGCATCTTTTAGGGTTTGAAATAGCTCTACTGGAATTTCATCACCTCCACTAGCTTTGTTCATAGTGATGTTTCCTAAGGCTCACTTGACTTCACATTCCAGGATGTCTGACTCAAGGTGAGTGATCATGCATCATAGTTATCTAGGTCATGAAGATCTTTTTTTTTGTATAGTTCTGTGTATTGCTGCCACCTCTTCTTAATATCTTCTGCTTCTGTTAGACCCATACATTTTCTCTCTTTTATTGTGTCCATCTTTGCATGAAACATTCAGTTGGTACCTCAAATTTTCTCAAAGAGATCTCTAGTCTTTCCCATTCTATTGTTTTCCTGTTTTTCTCTGCATTGTTCACTGAGGAAGGCTTTCTTACCTCTCCTTTCTATTCTTTGGAATGCTGCATTCAAATGGGAATGTCTTTCCTTTTATCCTTTGCCTTTAGCTTGTTTTCTTTTCTCAGCTATTTGTAAGACCTCCTCAGAAAACCGTTTTGCCTTTTTGCATTTCTCTTTCTTGAGAATGGTCTTGATCACTGCCTCATGTATGATGTTACAAACCTTTATCCATAGTTTTTCATGCACTTTGTCAGATCTAATTCCTAGAATTTATTTGTCACTTCCACTATATAATTGCAAATTATTTGATTTAGGTATACGCGAATGGTCTAGTGGTTTTCCCTACTTTCTTCAACTTAAGTCTGAATTTGGCAATAAGGAGTTTATGATCTGAGCCACAGTCAGCTTTCAGTCTTATTTTTGCTGACTACATACAACTTTTCCATCTCTGGCTGCAAAGAATGAAATCATTTTGATTTTGGTATTGACCATCTTGTGATGTCCATGTGTAGAGTCTTATCTTGTGTTGTTGGAAGAGGGTGTCTGCTATGACCAGGGCATTCTCTTGGCAAAACTCTGTTAGCTTTTGCCCTGCTTCATTTTGTACTCCAAGGCCAAATTTGCCTGTTATTCTAGATATCTCTTGACTTCCTACTTCTGCTTTCCAGTCCCCTATAAAAAAAAAAAAGGATATCTTTTTTGGATGTTACTTCTAGTAGGTCTTGTGGGTCTTGAAATATCTGTTCAACTTTAGCTTCTTCAGCATTACTGCTGGCTCATAGACTTGTATTACTGTGATATTGGGATCTTCCCAACCCAGGAATTGAACTGGGGTCTCCTGCATTGCAGGCGGATTCTTTACCAACTGAGCTACCAGGGAAGCCCTCATTTTGCATTCAGTTCAGTTCACTCAGTCGTGTCTGACTATTTGCGACCCCATGAATTGCAGCACACCAAGCCTCCCTGTCCATCACCAACTCCCGGAGTTCACTCAGACTCACGTCCATAGAGTCAGTGATGCCATCCAGCCATCTCATCCTCTGTCGTCCCTTTCTCCTCCTGCCCCCAATCCCTCCCAGCATCAGAGTCTTTTCCGATGAGTCAACTGTTCGCATGAGGTGGCCAAAGTACTGGAGTTTCAGCTTTAGCATCATTCCTTCCAAGGAAATCCCAGGGTTGATCTCCTTCAGAATGGAATGGTTGGATATCCTTGCAGTCCAAGGGACTCTCAAGAGTCTTCTCCAACACCAGAGTTCAAAAGCATCAATTCTTTGGTGCTCAGCCCTCTTCACAGTCCAACTCTCACATCCATACATGACCACAGGAAAAAGCATAGCCTTGACTAGACGGACCTTAGTCAGCAAAGTAATGTCTCTGCTTTTGAATATGCTATCTAGGTTGGTCATAACTTTCCTTCCAAGGAGTAAGCATCTTTTAATTTCATGGCTGCAGTCACCATCTGCAGTGATTTTGGAGCCCCAAAAAATAAAGTCAGAAACTGTTTCCACTGTTTCCCCATCTATTTCCCATGAAGTGATGAGATTAGATGCCATGATCTTCATTTTCTGAATGCTGAGCTTTAAGCCAACTTTTTCACTCTCCTCTTTCACTTTCATCAAGAGGCTTTTTAGTTCCTCTTCACTTTCTGCCATAAGGGTGGTGTCATCTGCATATCTGAGGTTATTGATATTTCTCCTGGCAATCTTGACTGCAGCTTGTGCTTATTCCAGCCCAGCGTTTCTCATGATGTACTCTGCAATAAGTTAAATAAGCAGGGTGACAATATACAGCCTTGATGTACTCCTTTTCCTATTTGGGACCAGTCTGTTGTTCCATGTCCAGTTCTGACTGTTGCTTCCTGACCTGCATACAGATTTCTCAAGAGGCAGGTCAGGTGGTCTGGTATTCCCATCTCTTTCAGAATTTTCCACAGTTTCTTGTGATCCACAGAGTCAAAGGCTTTGGCATAGTCAAGAAAGCAGAAATAGATGTTTTTCTGTAACTCTCTTGCTTTTTCCATGATCCAGCAGATGTTGGCAATTTGATCTCTTGTTCCTCTGCCTTTTGTAAAACCAGCTTGAACATCTGGAAGTTCATGGTTCATGTATTGCTGAAGCCTGGCTTGGAGAATTTTGAGCATTACTTTACTAGCGTGTGAGATGAGTGCTATTGTGCAGTAGTTTGAGCATTCTTTGGCATTGCCTTTCTTTGGGATTGGAATGAAAACTGACCTTTTCCAGTCCTGTGGCCACTGCTGAGTTTTCCAAACTTGCTGGCATATTGAGTGCAGCACTTTCACGACATCATCTTTCAGAATTTGAAATAGCTCAACTGGAATCCCATCACCTCCACTAGCTTTGTTTGTAGTGATGCTTTCTTTTTTTTTTTTTTTTAATTTTTTATTTTTAAAATTTTAAAATCTTTAATTCTTACATGCGTTCCCAAACATGAACCCCCCTCCCACCTCCCTCCCCATAACATCTCTCTGGGTCATCCCCATGCACCAGCCCCAAGCATGCTGCACCCTACGTCAGACATGGACTGGCAATTCAATTCTTACATGACCGAATACATGTTAGAATTCCCATTCTCCCAAATCATCCCACCCTCTCCCTCTCCCTCTGAGTCCAAAAGTCCGTTATATACATCTGTGTCTTTTTTCCTGTCTTGCATACAGGGTCATCATTGCCATCTTCCTAAATTCCATATATATGTCTTAGTATACTGTATTGGTGTTTTTCTTTCTGGCTTACTTCACTCTGTATAATTGGCTCCAGTTTCATCCATCTCATCAGAACTGATTCAAATGAATTCTTTTTAATGGCTGAGTAATACTCCATTGTGTATATGTACCACAGCTTTCTTATCCATTCATCTGCTGATGGACATCTAGGTTGTTTCCATGTCCTGGCTATTATAAACAGTGCTGCGATGAACATTGGGGTACATGTGTCTCTTTCAATTCTGGTTTCCTCAGTGTGTATGCCCAGTAATCTCAAAAATATACAAGCAACTTCTGCAGCTCAATTCCAGAAAAATAAATGACCCAATCAAAAAATGGGCCAAAGAACTAAATAGACATTTCTCCAAAGAAGACATACAGATGGCTAACAAACACATGAAAAGATGCTCAACATCACTCATTATTAGAGAAATGCAAATCAAAACCACAATGAGGTACCACTTCACACCAGTCAGAATGGCTGCGATCCAAAAATCTGCAAGCAATAAATGCTGGAAAGGGTGTGGAGAAAAGGGAACCCTCCTACACTGTTGGTGGGAATGCAAACTAGTACAGCCACTATGGAGAACAGTGTGGAGATTCCTTAAAAAATTGCATGTAGTGATGCTTTCTAAGGCTCACTTGACTTCACGTTCCAGGATGTGTGGCTCTAGATGAGTGATCACACTATCATGATTATCTGGGTCATGAAGATCTTTTTTGTACAGTTCTTCTGTGTATTCTTGCTACCTCTTCTTAATTTCTTCTGCTTCTGTTAGGTCCATACCATTTCTGTCCTTTATCAAGCCCATCTTTGCATGAAATGTTCCCTTGGTATCTCTAATTTTTTTTGAAGAGATCTCTAGTCTTTTCCATTCTGTTCTTTTCCTCTATTTCTTTGCATTGATCACTGACGAAAGCTTTCTTATCTCTTCTTGCTATTCTCTGGAACTCTGCATTCAGATGCTTATATATTTTCTTTTCTTTGCTTTTCACTTCTCTTCTTTTCATAGCTTTTGTAAGGCCTCCCAAGACAGCCATTTTGCTTTTTTGCATTTCTTTTCCATGGGGATGGTCTTGATCCCTGTCTCCTGTACAATGTCATGAACCTCATTCCATAGTTCATCAGGCACTCTGTCTATCAGATCTGGGCCCTTAAATCTATTTCTCACTTCCACTGTATAATCATAAGGGATTTGATTTAGGTCATACCTGAATGATCTAACGGTTTTCCTTACTTTCTTAAATCTAAGTCTGAATTTGTCAATAAGGAGTTCATGATCTGAGCCACATTCAGCTCCCGGTTTTGTTTTTGCTGACTGTATAGAGCTTCTCCATCTTTGGCTGCAAAGAATGTAATCAATCCGATTTTGGTGTTGACCATCTAGTGATGTCCATGTGTAGTCTTCTCTTGTGTTGTTGAAGAACTGAAATGTGATTCGTTCTGACTAGCTTAAAAGCAAGTAGTTATGGATAAACTTTATAATGTATAATTTGAAATAAATGTACTCTCAATTTTTCAAATAAATGGGTACTTTCTTTTCTCCAACGTGAGTTTTATTCTTTTTATATTTCTCTTTTTAATTTAATTTCATTACATTATATATATATATATATATATATATTTGCAAGATAAATAATTAATAGCTTTAGCAGCTAATTTTGGACTTTTTTTTTCTGACATCATCATCATATACCTGTTCTTCATTTGAACAGTGTTAAATATTTTGTGCCTAACTTTTATATCAAGATATAATACATACGTAAAGAATTGACTGACATGGTATCTGACCTAAGTCCTCCATGTGGCTTACACCCTCTGAGCTTCTCTCTCCACTGCTGTGAACTGGGATTCTGGGTTCACACCAATTGTAGAAATCACAGAAATCCTATCATTCTTCCCAGCTGGAGATAGCAAAGTCTCACCAAATGTGAGAGTACTCACCTCTCACAAAGTCAACAACTTCTCCCTTTCCAGTTGATGAACTGTTACTATCTGACTCAATCATTCTAAATTTTTAATAAAAGTAACTTTTGGACTAAAGATGGACAAAGATGTAGGCAGTGCTACATCCCCCAATTTTAAACCTAAATCACAAAAGCTGATCACTACACCAGAACATAACATCCTGATTGGTACCATATAAATGTCACCCAGAATAAGCCTTCAGGCTTGCACCTGCTCATTTCCTTAATATATTCCAACTCATTCTGATGTGAGTGTAAGCTTGCTCTGTCCATCAAAGCTTACATTCTTTGAATCTTCAATTTTTTGAACATGATGTAGCTAGCTCCTGGAGTAAATTAAAACATGACACAATTTGATTGCTTATATGTTTGCTTATAGTATCAAGATTGAGTTTTCACTTTGTTTCTCATTTGAATTAGCTAGACACAAAAAGACTGCATTGCAATACATTTTCAGATGCATTAATACTATTTTTGTGCAAACGTCAGTTATCAATGCAGGAGACCTTGGTTCGATTCCTGGGTGGGAAAGCTCTCCTGAAGAAGGGATAGGCTACCCACTCCAGTATTCTTGGGCTCTCCTTGTGGTTCAGTTGGTAAAGAATCTGCCTGTAATGCGGGAGACCTGGATTTGATCCCTGCATTGGGAAGATCCCCTGGAGAAGGGAAAGGCTACTCACTCCAGTATTCTGTCCTGGAGAATTCCATGGGCTGTGTAGTCCATGGGGTCACAAGGAGTCAGACCCAACTGAGCAACTTTAACTTACTTATCAATTATCAAGCTAAATTGCTTTTGTTGGAAACTTGTCTTCAAATAACAGAATATCAAAGTGTAGGCCATAAAAACATGATTATCCTCTGATTTTAGATGCATATATTTATGATAATTAAATTTATAATGCCTCTTAGTGATATTAAAACAGACTTGCTGAAATGCAAAATTAAGTTCAATGTCCTATAAGAGGAGAAACTAAAAAATTATGTAGGAAGCAATTTCGATTTATGAATGAACTGTATAATCCCAGAAATTCTCATAGCGTTTTCACAATAAAAATAAGCAAATTTGTAGACAAATACACTTACTTTAATTCTTAAACAAGAGACTAATTAACATAAGTGAAAGTGGGAGGAATATTTCATTATCCCCTGTAAGCAGACTGTTTTGACATTGCTTACAAAAATATTTTCCAGTAGTAATGTATGGATGTGAGAGTTGGACCATAAAGAAAGCTCAGCACCAAAGAATTGATGCTTTTGAACTGTGGTTTCAGAGAAGACTATTGAGAGTCACTTGGATAGCAAGGAGATCAAACCAGTCAATCCTAAAGGAAATTAGTCCTGAATATTCATTGGAAGCCAAAGCTTCTATAATTTGGCCACCTGATGTGAAGAACTGACTCATTGGAAAAAACCCTGATGCTGTGAAAGGTTGAAGGCAGGAAGAGAAGGGGACAAGATGGTTGGATGGCATCACCGACTCAATGGACATGAGTTTGAGCAAGCTCTGGGAGTTGATGTACTGTAAAGCCTGGCGTGCTGCAGTCCAAGGAGTCACAAAGAGTCAGACATGACTGAGCGACTGATCTGAACTGAACAAAAACCTAAGCTGGGATATATTCCATCATAATATGTTATTATAAATATTTATGGTTGTAAACCAGTCAGATAACATTGCAGTTGCCCCTTGAACAATACTGAGGTGATGAGTAACAATGCTCACACTGTTAACAATCTACATGCAACTTTGCTTTTGGTCCACCTTCATATCTGCATTTCTACATCCATGGATTCAACCAACAATAGTTTATGTAGCATTGTAGTATGTATTTAGTGAAAAAAATCTATTTTTTAAGTTGACCAGTGCAGTTCAAACCCAGGTTGTTTAAAGGTCCACAGTATTTCAAGAGTTAGGGCATCAAATATAAATTTAACAAATATATTAATGACTAAATATTAACATTAATAACAAAATAGAGTTAAATTTTAATGTATATTTCATCAAATAATTACAAATTATCTATTGCCTCAAAACAAATTACTCTGAAACATTCAATTATTATCTCATAGATTCTGTGGGCCAGAAAACAGCACAATTTAATTTGTTGCCTCTAATTTAGCATATCTCTTACTCACTCAAAACAAGAACTGAGATTGAGGGAAAGAACAAGAAAGATGAAAGTAACAGTCTTTTTGTAATCAAATTTCAAAGGAGACATTGAATCACTTTTGACATAATCGATTCCTTAGAAGAGAAAACACAAGTTCCAACTCATAGTCAAAGGGAGGAGATTATACAAGAATGTGAATGCCAGGATGCAGAAGGGATCAGGGTCTATTTCAAAGGCCATCAGCCACTAATTTATTTGTATCTTTATGTACTCATAATTTTCTGTTATTAAAACACTGAAAAATCCTCCCTAAAGCCACATGCATCATTTTATATATGAAGATACATCCTTTCATTTCACAGTAAGAAAATAATGTGGACAAAATTATCACCTAAAAAATGCTTTCTAAAATTATATCAATGCCCTTTCAGCTCATTTCTAAGCTAAGTCGAATTTATTTTAGGAATTTACCTGAGTGGCAAAATGGTGTTCTGTTTTTCTGCATGCTGACCAGCTGACTTGATTACATAGACAACTAGGGAAAAGCCAACATGGCGAGTAATCTCTGAACCTGATTTAATATCTAATAAAAGATACTATACAACGTGAAAATTTTTTGTTTCTAATTATTACTATTCTGTCACTTTTGTTGCCACTTATGTTTTCTTATGGACAAGATAAAAACATCTCTAAATAGTTCCGTTAACACATGAAAAAGAGGAGCATCCACAGTGAGTCACTAGGCATTGGGATTTGAATCTGCCTTGCATCAGTCATGCTGAAGAACACTTTTCAGGGTATTTTTCCTGGTTGTCCTAAGTGATGCTCACATTAGAAAACAAAGGAGCACCACTGAATTAAAAGAAGATATTAACCAAGTAGAATTAAATACTATCCAAAGATCAACACATATATTTTGAATAATATAAAATTCCACAAAACCTAAAACATAAAAAAAAAAAAAAAAAGAAAAGAAAAAAAAAAAAAAAAAAAAAAAAAAAAAAAGAAAAAAAAAAAAAAAGAATGAATATTTTCCCTTGAATTTCTGGACATGGATATGGATCGACAGTCTGTGAAGATGACAGGCTTAATACACATCCATGACTCTTCCCTTTCCTAAATCGACCCTAACTTTCCCCTGCGGCTAGACGTCCCGGAACCCGCGGGGCCCAAGGCTGCGGAGCCGGGCCAAGGGTCAGGGAGTTCCTGGCCCTACAGCGACCGGCTCCTTGCCAGGAGATCAGTGAGTGCACAGGAAGATCTAGCGACACCATGAGGAGGGGAAAAAAAAAAAATCGCTCTAGCGCTGAGGTCTGCCCTTGCTCGGCAGAAAAAAGTCTTACAAAAGGTCTGAAAAGGAATCCAGTTTGATGGGAATCGACTTCCTTCTTCAATCTACACTGAAACCCGGTGAAAGTGAAAATGCTTCCTCCGCGACCTTTTTGTGCAGAGGTTAGATCCCGAACGCCCTGGCCACGGTTATGAACCCCAAGGACGGCCTCCCCTGGCGCACGTCCCCTGATCCCCAGAGCTGCGGGAACAAAAGCAGCTTGTGCCGCTTCTTGCTCTTTGCCACCAGCCACCTGGCCCCAGCTCCAGCGCTCATCTGAATGCAACCTCATGAGGGACCCTGAGCCAGATTACCCAGACAAACCGCTCCCAGATTACCGACCCCGGAAACTCCGCAAGCAGCCCTAAGAAGCTGATATGATACAGAAGAAGAGATATTTTCATTGGTAATTAGACAAACAGAAGTTAAAAATCCTCAGGTAAGTGGCGAGCGGTGGCAGCGCAGCGCTGGAGCCATGAGCGGCTGAGAAGAGATACTCTACATCCAAGGTCAGTAGCGGCTGCTGATACCCCACGTCCAAGGTAAGGAGCAGTGGCTGCATTTTGCTGGAGCAGCCTGAAGGGATACCCCAGGTCCAAGTAAGATGATAGGCGCTGAGAGAGGGCATCAGAGGGCAGGCAGACTGAAACCACAACCACAGAAACTAACCAATCTAATCACATGGACCATAGCCTTGTCTAACTCAATGAAATTAAGCTATGCTTTCTAGGGCAACCCAACTGATGGGTCATGGTGGAGAGTTTTGACAAAATGTGGTGCACTGGTGAAGGGAATGGCAAACTACTTCAGTATTCTTGCTCTGAGAACCCCATGAACAGTATGCAAAGGCAAAAAGATAGGACAGTGAAAGATGAACTTCCCAGGTCAGTAGGTGCCCAATATGCTACTGGAGAACAGTGGAAAAATAACTCCACTAACAATGAAGAGACAGAGCCAGAGCAAAATCAACACCTAGTTGTGGATGCGACTGGTGATGGAAATAAAGTCTGAAGCTGTGAAGAACAGTATTGCATAGGAACCTGGAATGTTAGGTACATGAATAAAGGTAAATTAGAAGTGGTCAAACAGGAGATGGCAAAAGTGAATATTGACATTTTAGTAATTAGTTAAATAAAATGGACCAGAATGGGTGAATTTAATCAGATGATCATTTTATCTACTATTGTGGGAAAGAATCCCTTAGAAGAAATGGAATAGCCCTCATAGTCAACAAAAGCCTCCAAAATGCAGTGCTTAGTTGCAGTCTCATCAATAACAAAATGATTTTTGTTTGTTTCCAAGGCAAACCATTCAATATCACAGTAATCCAAGTCTATGCCCCAACCACTAATGCTGAAGAAGGTGAAGTTGAGCAGGTCTATGATGGCCTACAAGACCTTCCAGAACTATCATCACCCACCACCCGCCAACCCCAAAAAAAGCATTTTTCTGTAAATTGTCATAAATTAGTGACTTAAAACAGAAATGTATTTTCTCACAGCTATGGAAGCCAGAAATATAATCAATTTTGAGCAGAAATCAAGGTAACCATAGAGCCCTACTCCGCTGAGGCTCTAAAGAAGCATCATTCACTTGCCTCCTGTAGTTGCTGGTGGCTGCCAGCATCCATTAGCCTGTGGCCTCATCACTCCAGTACTTAAGGCCAGCATCTCAAATCTCTCTCTACACTCTTTTTATATCCCAATTCCCTCTCTTTTGTAAGTATCCATATCATTGCACTTGTGACACCAACAGATAATCTAGGATAATTTCCCCATCTTTATATCCTTAATTTCCCTACAAAATTTTGTTTTATTATGGTTTGTTTTCCATAAAAGGCAAAGCTAACAATTTTCTGGGATGTGGATATTTAGTTTTCTCTTTTAGGGGACTGGGAAGCATTCTTCAAATTAACACATCATTATTTTGTGAAAAACTAATGCACTTAAAATATAAACAATCCAGAACTGTTTACAAGTGATTGCATGCATTCATGCTAAATTCCTTTAATCATGTCCAGCTCTTTGTGACCCTACAGTCACATAGTCAGCCAGGCTCCTCTGTCCATGGGATTCTCCAGACAAGAATACTGGAGTGGGATGCCACACCCTTCTCCAGGGCATTTTCCCAATCCAGAGATTGAACCTGTGTCTCCTGCATTTCCTGCATTGGCAGGCTGGTTCTTTACCACTAGCACCACCTGGGAAGCACTACAACTGATTAAGTAGCTTCAAAATGTATAAGCGCATTTGATAGAATTACAAAGAGAAGCTGAACTAGTTCCCATCTTAGATCTTTATTTTAATATATTTTCTCAGAAACTGATTAACCTAGCTTTTAAAAAATCAGAATATATATATATATAAATTTTAATAACATAATTAATGATTTGATTTTATAGAGATAAGACTTTTGAAAATGAACAATAGTAAACAATATATTTAAGAAAATAAATGGAACATTAACAATAATTGATCATGCAATTTGCATAGACCAAAGATCACATTTACTGTCCATGATAAATTTAGGTAAGATATAAATAATGACAACAAAAACTTTTAAAACATTTTTGGATATTGAAGAAATATCTTATTAATAAATGTGTGAAAATATTTAATTTGATAAATATAAATAACACATTTCAAACCTTATTGCAATTTGAAAGAATGCAATAAATATTCGTTTCTCTATTTTTTTTCTAAGTCACTTTTGTTAAGATATTTAACCCAGTAGAACAATGTATAGTTCCATGGGTCTTAGGAAATGCATGTAGTTATAACCACCAAATCAAGATATAGAAAATGCTCATAACTCCGAAATATCTGCTTCTACTTTTTGTAGTCATAGTCACCTCCCCACTCAGTTCCAGCCATGAATCCATTTTCTGCCCACAGAGTCTGATCTGTTTTACTTTCTCTCAAATCCTGAACTCTACACTGAATCATTCAGAATGTGCATTTCTTTATTAGATCTAATTTATTATTTAGTATTTTAACTGTGCCTGTCATAACACTTTGCATAGGTCTACTAAAAAGTGACTACTGGAATGGAAGGCATTTATACATCTACACCTGCATTGGGAAATATTATCTTCTGGCTTATGTTAATCAATATTCATTAACATACTACACACTATATTATTTTTTAACCTTGCAATGATGACTAATCAATAATCATTCACTCAAAAAATCTATGCAGAGCCCTTACCAGACATGGTTACATAAGGACACATGGAAAGTGATCTCTTATAGTAATAGATTGGTGGAGGAGGCTGGGAAAGAAGAAGTAAAACTTTCACTGTTTGCAGATGATGTGACACTATACATAGAAAACCCTAAAGATGTTATCAGAAAATTACTAGAGCTAATCAGTGAATTTAGTAAAGTTGCAGGATACAAAATCAATACACAAAAATCAATGGCAAGCTTATAAACTAAAAGTGAAAAATCAGAAAGAGAAATTAAGGAATGAATCCCATTTACTATTGCAACAAAAGAATAAAATATCTAGGAATAAACCTAGCTAAGGAGACAAAAGACATGTATACATAAGGCTATAAGACACTGATAAAATAAATCAGTTCAGTTCAGTCGCTCAGTTGTGTTGGACTCTTTGCAACCCCATGAACCACAGCACACCAGGCCTCCCTGTCCACCACCAAATCCTGAAGTCCACCCAAACCCGTGTCCAATGAGTCGGTGATGCTATCCAACCATCTTATCCTCTGGCATCCCCTTCTCCTCCTCCCCTCAATCTTTCCCAGCATCAGGGTCTTTGCAAAGGAATCAGCTCTTCGCATCAGGTGGCCAAAGTATTGGAGTTTCAGCTTCAACATCAGTCTTTCCAAAGAACACCCAGGACTGATCTCCTTTAGGATGGACTGGTTGGATCTCCTTGCAGTCCAAGAGACTCTCAAGAGTCTTCTCCAACCCACAGTTCAAAAGCATCAATTTGGCGCTCAGCTTTCTTTATACTCCAACTCTCACATCCATACATGACCACTGGAAAAACCATAGCCTTGACTAGATGGCCTTTGTTGGCAAAGTAATGTCTGTGCTTTTTAATATGCTATCTAGGTTGGTAATATTCAAGGAGGAAGCATCTTTTAATTTCATGGCTGTAATCACCATATGCAGTGATTTTGGAGCCCCCCCAAAATAAAGTCTGACGCTGTTTCCCCATCTATTTCTCATGAAGTGATGGGGCCGGATGCCATGATCTTAGTTTTCTGAATGTTGAGCTTTAAGCCAACTTTTTCACTCTTCTCTTTCACTTTCATCAAGAGGTTCTTTAGTTCTTCTTTACTTTCTGCCATAAGGGTGGTGTCATCTGCATATCTGAGGTTATTGATATTTCTCCCAGCAATCCTGATTCCAGCTTGTGCTTCCTCCAGTCCAGCATTTCTTATGATGTACTCTGCATATAAGTTAAATAAGCAGGGTGACAATATACAGCCTGATGTATTCCTTTTCCTATTTGGGACCAGTCTGTTGTTCCATGTCCAGTTCTAACTGTTGCTTCCTAAACTGCATACAGATGTCTAAAGAGCCAGGTCAGGTGGTCTGGTATTCCCATCTCTTTCAGAATTTTCCACAGTTTATTTTGATCCACACAGTCAAAGGCTTTGGCATAGTCAATAAAGCAGAAATAGATGTTTTTCTGGAACTCTCTTGCCTTTTCCATGATCCAGTGGATGTTGGCAATTTGATCTCTGGTTCATGTATTGCTGAAGCCTGGCTTGGAGAATTTTGAGCATTACTTTACTGGCGTGTGAAATGAGTGCAATTGTGAGGTAGTTGGAGAATTCTTTGGTATTGCCTTACTTTGGAATTGGATGAAAACCGACCTTTTCCAGTCCTGTGGCCACTGCTGAGTTTTCCAAATTTGCTGGCATATTGAGTGCAGCACTTTCACAGAATCATCTTTCAGAATTTGAAATAGCTCCCCTGGAATCCTATCACCTCCACTAGCCTGGTTCGTAGTGATGTTTCCTAAGGGCCACTTGACTTCACATTCCAGGATATCTGGCTCTAGGTGACTGATCACACCATCGTGCTTATCTGGGTCATTAAGATTTTTTTTATATATATATACAGTTCTTCTGTGTATTCTTGCTGCCTCTTCTTAATATCTTCTGCTTCTGTTAGGTCCCTACCATTTCTGTCCTTTATTGAGCCCATCTTTGCATGAAATATTCCCTTGGTATCTCTAATTTTCTTGAAGAGATCTCTAGTCTTTCCCATTCTATTGTTTTCCTCTATTTCTTTGCATTGATTGCTGAGGTAGGGTTTCTTATTTCTCCTTGTTATTCTTTGGAACTCTGCATTCAAATGGGTATATCTTTCCTTTTCTCCTTTGCTTTTCATTTCCTTTCTTTTCACAGCTATTTGTAAGGCCTCCTCAGACAGCCATTTTGCTTTTTTGCATTTCTTTTTCTTGGTCAAAGATGGCATAAATAGATGGAGAGATATTCCATGTTCCTCACTTGGAAAAATCAATATTATGAAAATGATTATATTACCAAAAGCAATCTATAGATTCAATGCAATCCCTATCAAATTACCAATGATAGTGTTTTTCATTTAACTAGAAAAAAAAATTCACAGTTTGTATAATAACACAGAAGACCCTGAATAGAGAAAGTAATCTTTAGAAAGAAGAATGGAGTTGGAGGAATCAACCTTCCTGACTTCATACTATACTACAAAGCTATAGGCAGTGTGGCACTGGCACAAAAACAGAAATACAGACCAAGGTGACAAGATAGAAAGCCCAGAGATAAACCCATGAACCTATGGGCGCCTTATCTTTGACAAAGGAGGCAAGAATATACAATGGAAAAATGATAGTCTCTTCAATCAGTGGTACTGGGAAAACTGAACTGCTACATGTGAAAGAATGAAAGCAGAACACTTCCTAACACCACACACCCAGGTTAAACTCAAAATGAATTAAAGACCTAAATGTAAGACTGGAAACTATAAAACTCTTAGAGGAAAACATAGGCAGGATACACTATGACATATATTATAGCAAGATCTTCCTAGAGTAATAGAAATACAAAAAAAATAAGCAAGTGGTACCTAACTAAACTAAAAAGCTTTTGCACAGAAAAGGAAACTATAAATAAGGTAAAAAGACAACCCTCAGAAAGGGGACAAAATATAGCCAATGAAACAACTGACAAAAGATTAATTTCCAAAATATACAAGTAGTTCATGCATCTCAATAACAGAAACACAAACAACCCAATCAAAAATTGGGCAGAAGACCTAAGCAGACATTTTTCCAAAGAATTTACTGATGGTTAATAAACACACAAAAAGATGTTTTGCATCTCTTGTTGTTTAGAGAAATGCAAATCAAAACTACAATGAGATATCACCTCACACTGGTCAGAATGGCCACCATCAAAAAACCTAGAGAAAATAAATGCTGGTGAGGGTATGGAGGAAAGGGAACTCACTTGCACTGTTGGTGGAAATGTAAATTAATACAGCCACTATGGAGGAGAGTACAGAGATTCCTTAAAAAAAAAAAAAAAAAAAAACTAAGAATAAAACTACCATATGACACAACAATCCCACTGCTGGGCACATACCCTGCAAAAACCATAACTGACAGAGAAACATTACCCTGATGTTCATTGCATCACTATTTACAATAGCTAGGACATGGATGCAACCTAAATGGCCATCAACAAATGAATGGATAAAGAAGAAGTGGTATATATATACAGTGGAATATTACTCAGCCGTAATAAGGAACACATTTGAGTCAGTTCTAACAAGTGGATGAACTTAGAGACTATTATATAGAGTGCTGAAGCTGAAGTTACAATACTTTGGATTCTGAGAGCTGAATGGGAAAATTTGAAGGCAAGTGGAGAAGGGGGCAACAGAGGATGAGATGGTTGGATGGCATCACTGACACAATGGAAAATAATCTGAGCCAACTCAGAGAAATAGTGAAAGACAGAGAAGCCTTGTGTGCTGCACTTCATGGGTTCACAAAGAGTTTGAAACGACTTAGCAACTGAACAACAATGACAATGATACAGAATGAAGAAGTCAGAAAGAGAAAAACAAATGTCTTATATTAATGCATATAAATGGAATTTAGAAAAGATGGTATTGATGAACCTATTTTCAGGACAGCAGTGGAGATGCAGACATAGAAAACAGACTTGTGGACATGAGGGAGTAGTGGGTGGACGAATGGAGAGAGTAGCATGGAAACATATACACGGTCATATGTAAAATAGATAGCCAGTGAGAGTTCGCTGTATGACTAAGAGAGTGCAAACTGGTGCTCTGTGACAACCTAGAGGGGTGGAATTGGGTGGGAGGTGGGACGGAAATTCAAGAGGGAGGCGACATATGTATGATTCATGTTAATGTATGACTGATTCATGTTGATGTATGGCAGAAAACAACACAATGTTGTAAAGCAATTATCCTTTAATTAAAAAAATGGGTCAGAAAAGAATTTATAAGAATAAATTATTTTAAAAAATTATACCTCTAATAGCAAATTATTAACATTAAAATTTAAATACTCTTTTAATCAGATTGGATTTTTTCTTAAATTATACTTATATAAATAAGACCTTAGTGATCTCTAATCTATTGAGTCAGATGAATATGTAATTTCAATCTTTAAAATTTTAATATGTGCATGAATATGATATTGCTGATGATGCAATAACATTTATTTTCTATAATCTGTAGAAGCAAAAAAGTGGTATATTTTAAAATTTCATTAAGCAACCTATGAGATAATAGAAACATTTTATTTTTCATAAATAATTTCAGAAGATTTTATTGTCTTCATTTTAAAGTGTCTGTGTCCTCACAATGGTGGTGCTTTAGTTGCTAAATCACGTCCAACACTTGCAGTCCCATGGACTGAAGGCTGCCAGGCTTCTCTGTCCATGGAATTTTCCAGGTGAGAATTTGCCTTTCTAATACTATGTGGGATGCTATAAACATTTTGCAGGGTCAGCTGAAAAAGGATGGAACTTTAAAGAATGGGCTTCGTAGAACTGACCATTACAACAAGAAACGTCCCCAGAATGAGATTGGGCTTAGCAGGACACACTAACGCCTGGTTCTGGGGAAATGCTCCTAGCTGGGGATGTTAGAGCTGACCAGAATCACTTGGACTCAGTTGTTATCTGCTGCTGCTAGGCAGATACTTCCAAAAAGTAACTTGAAAGTGTACACTTTCCTTCTCCTCCTAATTTCCAGTACTCTGAGATTACCTCCCTAACTAGAAGTCAAATGGCAAGAGATTATAAATAGAATATTGTGAGCGTCCTAGTTTAAAAGTAATATGTAGAAAACAGAAGAGTGGAAATGGAGTACCTGATTCCTGAACGTAAGAATTATTTGTTCAAACTTAAAAAAAAAAAATATTTTGGAAAACATGGTGGTTTCATTATAGTTTCACAAAGCCAGAATTCTAACTATAGCTTTTTGTTTGCCATTGTTGTGGAAATTCAAGATACTTAATACCATTACTTTTTAAAAAGATACAGTTCAGTTTCTGGCTTGAAATTATATTATTTTTGAGAAATGATGTAATTCTGAAAGCTATTGCAAAGTAATTTTTTAACAGCTGTATATTGATGGCAAATTAGAAAAATTCTTTTAAAAACATTAATGAAAAGGTATTTCATAATCTATAAAATTCTGTTTTAAATGATACAGTGTGACAGGATCTATACAGAATGCTTTTAAGACTACACTATTACTTCAGACAATTGCAACCAAGAAAATTTAGCAACACTTACATGAAAACATATTTCAGTCTTCTTTAGTTACTCGTGTCATTTTTTGAATTATTGATAAAACAATATGGAATATTGAGTATGTAGTCATTTATTTCTATTTCCCAGAATGGAAATACCAAAATATCAGTTTAAATTGATCAATATAAATAGAAAATAATAAACTATAAATTCACTTTAATGTATACATTGAAATGGAAGAAATATTTCTGTACATGAAATACATGAAATACATGGGGGTTTTCCCAGGTGGCACTAGTGGTATATCCATCTGCCAACAGAGGATACATAAGATATGCGGGTTCAGTCCCTGGATCAGGAAGATCCCCTGGAAGAGGACATGGCAACCCATTTCAGTATTCTTACCTGGAGCATCCCATGGACAGAGGATCCTGTCAGGATACAGTCTGTGAGGTCAAAAAGAGTCAGACATGACTGAGCAAGTTAGCAGACATACATGAGTATCTTACAGGAATATTGTTTCCAATAAATGGTGGTTGCATATGGAATGTACATCTTTAATGACAATGCATCAGGAGTGTGTTTGCTTAGAGTAAATGTAATGAGGCTACACAATAGGAGACCATTTTTTCAAATATGACTACAAGCAGGAGGTGACGTCCCATCAACTGAGATTTTAATGTTTTCTCATTGTTCAGCATACAGAAAATAGATACAGCACAGTATGGCTCAGGAGATCCAGAGGCTGTAACATCACAGGGCCATAGTCCTCAGCCAGTAACATGGGCAGTCAGAATTTCAGAATGCAACCTGGAAAGAAAAAATTTTCATGTGGAAGTCAGTGTGTGAACACTTTGAACATGAAAATTCTGCTTGGGATTATAAAAGAATATCAATAATTTCAAGTCATTAGTAAAAAAGAAAAAAGAGGTACCCAAGTAGAATCCTGAAGTTTCACTGTAAGGGGTACAACCTCTTGGTTCACTAGGTAAACACCATCTCATGTTCCTTAATGAGTAGCATATACAGATCCATGTATATAAAAGCCACTGTGTTTTCATTATATATAGTAACCTAACTCACCGTTCTCACAGATACTATTTACTAATGATAATCCCAAACGAAATAATCATCTATGTAGTATCTGCATGGACTTTGACATTTATCTTAACCTGAGCTTATTTCTATGTAGGTATGTCCAATATACAGATAAAATAGTTAATTTTTACAGGCAGCTACATCTTATAGAGCTTCATGTTAAATTATGATAACAAACATACTTTACTTACAAAAACTTTATCAATAATGCTTAAATTATTCAAGTATCTGGTGGATTTTGTATCACTAGTGTATTCTTACTATAAAGATTATAAGGCAAAAATGTTCCAAGTTCTAATATATAGTCATATATGGGTGTAAGAGTTGGACCATAAAGAAGGCAGAGGGCCAAATAATTGATGTATTCCAACTGTTGTGTTAGCAAAGACTCTTGACAGTCCTTTGAAGAAGGAGATTAAACCAATCCATCCTAAAGGAAAGCAATCCTGAATATTCACTGGAAAGACGGTTGTTGACTCTGAAGCTTCAATACTTTGGTTAGCTGATGGGAACAGTCAACTCATTGTTAAAGACCCTGATGCTGGGAAAGTTTTAGGGCAGGAGGAGCAGGGGAGACAAAGGATGATTGGATGGCATCACTGACTCAATGGACATAAGTTTGAGTAAACTCCAGGAGATAGTGAAAGACAGGGAAGCCTGCCATGCTGCAATCCATGGGCTTGCAAAGAGTTGGACATGACTGAGTCACTGAGTAACCGCAAAGACTAAAATGCTAATTTTTTGTGTTAATTTTATTGGGGAGATAGGGCAAAAATAGTAAGAATGGAATATTAATAATAATGTCAGGCAATTGAAAGTTTAAGTCAAAAGCAATAATGAAAATAGGAAGAATATATATGTATAATGATGACAAGATGGAATGATGAAAATATAATGAAAATAAATCTCAACCCACATAAACTGTGAAAAACACCTAAATCAAATATAATTAGATATTTAAGGATAACTTGATAAAACATATTTTTATGTAGAATACGAAATTGTGCTATATCTATGAAGAATGACTTGAAATCAAATAATAAATAATGCGCTGACTCGCTTCAATCATGTCCAACTATTTGTGACCCTATGGACTGTAGCCTGCCAGGCTCTGCTGTCCATGACACTCTCCATAACAACATTGGCAGTGGTTTTTGTGCTGTCCTCCAGGTGATCTTCCCAACCCAGGGATCAAACCTGCATCTTTTACATCTCTGCATTGCAGGTAGGTTCTTTACCACAAGTGTCACCAGTAAATTAGAATGAAAAATAACTGTATAGTGCATTTAAGAAAGTGATCAGATAGACACACAGAACTTGGCAATATTTCAATACAGTATACATTTAATATCAAAATGAGGAATGTTTTCACACAGAAAGAGTTTTCTGGTTTTGATATTAACTATATACTGGATTCAGATATCTTGATTGGGTTCTACTGGCTAAAAGTTTAGATTATTTGCATTCTTATTCAGGGATGTGACTTATTTTTATGACTAACTTTATTTTTATGTGAAAAAATCTGCCTGCCTATGTACTAAATGTACACTGGACATGGTTTCAAATATAGAAATATTCTAGACATGTCTATTTGATTACCCACTTAAATGCTTTGCCCTTAGTTGGAAAGACAACATTATAAAAACATAACTCTCAAAAAATATTTATCCATTAAATTAAAATGAGAATTCCCTAGGAATTGTTACTATTATTTTTCTGAACTGTGTTAACTAATCTTACATTTCATCTGAAAGAACAAACTTTTTAAAGTAGCAAAACGAAGATACTAAAGTATAACAATGATGGGAGAATGTCTCTTTAGGAAAACATTATAGATTCACTGCAATTAAATCAGTATATACTCAAAAAGAAACCAACAGACCCCTTATAGAGGAGCATAATCAATATATGATAAATTGATGTGAAATATATTATTAATTAATTATTATTTATTAATATCTTGATATCCATCTGAGTCTTTCTAAAGATAGGTACTCATCTTACTACTACTACTACTACTACTACTACTACTACTAAGTCGCTTCAGTCGTGTCCAACTCTGTGTGACCCCATAGATGGCAGCCCACCAGGCTCCGGCATCCCTGAGATTCTCCAGTCAAGAATACTGGAGTGGGTTGCCATTTCCTTCTCCAAGGCATGAAAGTGAAAAGTCAAAGTGAAGTAGCTCAGTCATCTCCAACTCTTAGCGACCACATGGACTGTAGCCCACCAGGCTTCTCCGTCCATGGGATTTTCCAAGCAAGAGTACTGGAGTGGGGTGCCATTGCCTTCTCCAACTCATTTTACAGTACTTTAAAAATGAAATTAAGATACAAGTAGAGTTAAAATCATCAGTATGCATACTTTTAAAATATGAATAAAAATACATATATATTCCAGAAAAGATACATACCTAATCAAGATTTTAAAATCAGGGATTCTAAAATAAAGCACATTTATGTATGAATGGGTATCTGAATTTCTATATATAAATATTGTATATGTATAAGTTAATATAATATTATTTGGCAGATTTTATTAAAATGTGTTTCTCATGAGTAAAGATTTCTCATAAAGATCTTTCCTTACAGAAAGAAAACATATACACTCCAACAGAAAAATGACTAAAAATTATGGTATTTACAAAGAAGGTAGAATTAAGTAGATATTAAAAAGAAATGGCAACCCACTCCAGTGTTCTTGCCTGGAGAATACCAGGGATGGTGGAACCTGGTGGGCTGCCATCTATGGGGTCGCACAGAGTCGGACACGACTGAAGCGACTTAGCAGCAGCAGCAAAAAGTATAACTAAGTGGATTGAGAAGTGTGTATTTATTTCCTATCTTATTCTATTGTATAAACATGAAAAAAATATAGGATGGCCAAAAGTAAGCAATAATATGTTTGAAAGCCATAACAAGAATTTCTCTTCTATATGCTTTAGACTATATACCTATTTACAAGTCTCTCCAGGGTTATCTGATCATAAAAATATAATTCTAAAACATCAAGTTGTTAATAATGAGGATAGATGTTGAGTTGAGTGAAATATAAGGAAAATGCAAATGAGACAATAAAGAAGTAAGGAGTTAAAAGATAAAAATAGCAGTTTAAAAGTAAAAATACAATTGCATTTATATTAAATCAAGTATTTATGTATCTTTATGCAAAAGAAAATTGCAATCTAACTATTGGCAAGAGACTTTTAAAAAAGCTTGGCTTTAATGAATATATACACATACACACTGAAATCTGCTTAACTTTTACTTAAATCAAGGTTTTAGACGGAAACTATATGCTCATCATGCAACCAAAATCACCCCTCCACAGCCTATTGTATTTCTCTTTTACTATAATGTTCTTGCTTGCTGAATGCAGAAGTAGCCCAGAATCTTTCTTTATGTAGTGCTTCAGATAATTAATAATTATCAACAGATTTAATCCCTCTCAGCTCTTTGAATTAAAGCAATTCTGCCTCAAAGGCCTCAGTTCTCTGAAGCAGGCTGACACGATGAGTATCAAAAGATAAATTGAGGAAGAACTTAATTTCACACCCCAAATGTAGTATTTGGGGGGGCTTTCCTGGCAGTCCAGTGGTTAAGACTCCATGCATCCAATGCAGAGGGTGTGGGTTTGATCCCTTGTCAGAGAACTGAGATCTGACATGTTGAACATGTGGCCAATATAAATAAATAAATTTATTTTATTATTGCATAAATTATTTAAGAAAATTTATTACATACCTTTATTACCTAAATAAAATAAAATCTATTATTTTAAATTAAATTTTAATGAAACAATGTTATATATAACCTTGGAAGAGATACTCCTCTCTCATGCTTTTTTATTCACAAATTTTTTTAGGTCTTCGCTATCACATTCTGCCTTAAAGATATAAAAGTTAATTATTCTGCATAGAATATAGGCTTATTTATGGCCATTAGCTAAGAACATATTGCAAATACTCAGTGGGATTCTCATTCTTAAGTAGAGTTCTGCAGCACTTTCTCTCCCCTGATCATGTTATTTATGTGATTTGGCACATCATCTTTTTCCCTCCTAATAGGCCTATTTATCTTATAGCCATTCTACAAAATTCAGTATATGTTCATTATAGCACTTGATTAAAAGTACACAGACCCCCATTAGTCCCACTGAGCCCTATAGAATCACACAGTGTTCTACATCATTAAAGTTTAGGTCACAATCTCAGATTTTTATGACTCAAGGTAAACTCCAAGCTGTGAGAACCTGATGAGAAGAAGATACTAAAAATTGAAGCAGCAGTATAAGAAGGAACATTAAAAGCATTAATGAACAAACATAACCATAGAAACTTTTAGGAACCAGGAATAGATCTCCATAAAATAAAATGAAGAACCATTAGAGTTAAAGACAAAAGGTTTCCAGTGGAGCTAGAATAATATAAGTACCAGTAAACTACCCTTTAGAAGATTAAGATCTTTATTTTTTTAGGCCTAAGAATAAAATCATGAGTAAAAACATCTCATTTGGTATCTCATAAGGTCTGAGGAATTTTTGTTATTGCTTTGCTTGTTTAAATTTCAAAGTGTTGCATTTTAAATTTGGATATAATTGTAGATGTGAAATGTTCAATATAACACATTTTAATATTTGAGAGAGTAAGTCAATGGATAATACCATAACTGCAAATTTCAACTTCTAACTTGATATTTCACATTTATAACAAATTATTTAGACCGGATGACAAAGCAAGCAAAGGGTCAACTATAATCTTACAGCACTAACTTATCATAGAATCTTCATTTTCTAGCCTGAAACTGAAATGCAAATATAATTCATAAGTCTTAGGGAATTTGGTAACAATAAAGTTAATGTTAGAAAGAAAAATGAGGTAACAAATTAGTCAGCATTACTTTACTGAGAAGCTTTTAAATTCAGAGTTTTGTTATAATCAAGGTGATCTGACTTTTAAAAAGTTAAAAATACTTATTGGGAAAAATGGTTTTATTAACTCATTAACTCTAATATTTTTCAATTGATTTTTGTAATGCAACAAATAGTAGCTTTAAAAAATAGTAGCTTTTTAAAAAACTTTGTAGGATGCATAAGTTTGTTTAAAAAATTGAAGATTTTAAGAAACAACAATTCTAACATTTCTTAATTTGTTTTATACCAGCCAAGATACAGATTCATTTAGAATATATATTTTAAAGACAATTTTTCTTAAAGTAAAATAGCATACGCCTATATCACTGAAAGTACTGTGCAGGTAGCACCACCCTTATTGCACAAAAATGCCTATGGAACTAAAGAGCCTCTTGATGAAGGTGAAAGAGGAGAGTGAAAATGCTGGCTTAAAACTCAGCATTCAAAAAACTAAGATCATGGCATCTGGTCCATGACATTAATAGATGCTTGCTCCTTTAACAAAAAGCTAAGACAAATAACATATTAAAAAGCAGAGACATTACTTTTCCAACAAAGATCCATATACTCAAAGCTGTGGTCTTTCCAGTAGTCATGTATGGATGCGAGAGATAGACCATAAAGAAAGCTAAGGGCTGAAGAATTGATGCTTTTGAATTGTGGTATTGGAAAAGACTCCTGAGAGTCCCTTGGACAGGCTAGGAGACCAAACCTGTCAATTCTAAAGACATTGATCCTGAATATTCATTGGAAAGACTGATGCTGATGCTGAAACTCCAATACTTTGGCCACCTGATAGAAGAACTGACTTATTAGAAAAGACCTTGATTCTGGGAAAGATTGAAGGCAAGAAGAGAAGGGGACAACAGAGGATGAGATGATTGGATGGTATCACCAAATCAATGGACATAAGTTTGGGTAAACTCCGGGAGTTGCTGATGGACAGGGAGGCCTGGTGTGCTGCGGTTCATGGGATAGCAGAGTCAGACAGGACTGAGCGACTGAACTGAATGTAAAATAAGTTGATCTTTGAATTGGAATGATGAGGCATCTTGTTTCTGAATTTCATTCCATTCCATTGTAGTATACAAATTTAAATACAATTAAAAGTACAAGTTCCACCAGTATATTCTTTCTACTACTTAAGATATTTTAATGAACAATGATCGAATTGAAAAAATGTATCTTGAAGATAATCTGAATATACATATATATATATATTAGTCTTCCCTGGTGGCTCAAAGGTTAAAGCGTCTGCCTGCAATGTGGCAGACCTGGGTTCGATCCTTGGGTTGGGAAGATTCCCCTGGAGAAAGAAATGGCAACCCAGTCCAGTATTCTTGCCTGGAGAATCCCATGGACAGAGGAACCTGGTGGGCTACAGTCCACCAGGTCTCAAAGAGTTGGACACGACTGAGCGACTTCACTTTCAGGGGGTAGGGGATATGCTGTGCGGCACACAGGATGTTAATTCCCTAAACAGGATCAAATCCATCAAGGGAAGCACAGGATTGTAACCACTGTGAAATCCCTCATTTTTATTTTATTTTCTGTATTTTCTTCCTCTTAAAGGATGTGCATTTAAAGAAACATAATTCAATTTTCATAGTTTTATAACTTCTTTCAAATAATTGTTGAATAAACATGCTAAAATGTTAATCTTTGACACCCCATTTGTTGAATACTCTAATATTTTTCAATTGATTTTTGTAATGCAACAAATAGTAGCTTTAAAAAACAGTAGCTTTTTAAAAAACTTTGTAGGATGCATAAGTTTGTTTAACAAATTGAGGATTTTAAGAAACAATAATTCTAACATTTCTTAATTTGTTTGATACCAGCCAAGATACAGTATGTATAAAATTCTGCTTAAGATACATATATCCGAAGCGTGCATGCTCAGTCGTATCGGACTCTTTAAAATGCCATTGACTTGTAACCCACTAGGATCTTTTCTCCATGGAATTTTCAAGGCAAGAATACTGGAACTTGTTGCCTTTTCTTACTCTAGGAAATCTTCCTGACCCAGGCATCAAACCCAGGCATCTCAGAGGATTCCTGACTGTAGAGAAGCCACAAAATACATATATAAATATATCTTTATTCATGTTGGCTTCATTGCAAAAATGTTTTGATCCTAGTATCTCATAGTGTATATATGTAAAATGTTTGATAATCTTCGACCATAAATTTTTGTAATTGATTGTCATACATAGTTTTAATGTATTTCAAATATCTGTGTACCACAAACAATTTTAAGAACCAATATATTTTTAATTTGGTTAGAATATTATGTATACCATGATGCTATGCTCCACTAAAATTTGTGTTGTTATTATCATTAAAATAAAAATAAGTTACTTAGTCATGTCTGACTCTTTGTGACGCTATGGACTATTACAGTCCATTGAATTCTCCAGGCCAGAATACTGGAGTGGGTAGCTGTTCACTCACTTTTTTTAAATTTAGGGCTTACTGCTGCAGTCATTTCATCTATTACAAAAGCCATGATGACCCTTTTTCAGAAGGTTTCCGTCTTTTGGTTTCCATATTATCAGTAAAAAAATGATGGTGTCCGCAAATTAGACGTCACATGTACAATTTGTGCAAGTGATGTAATCTTCAACTGTTTCACTTGAAAAAGCAAAAATTTCAAAACTAACTTAATTTTCACACAACTTTTAAAATAATGCCCCCAAAAGATAAGATGAATTGCTAAAGTGATCACTCTTGCAAGAAGCTATATATCCCTAGGGCTTCCCTGGTGGCTCAAAAGAATCCACCTGTCAATTCAGCAGACACAGGCTTGGTTCCTGAGCCAGGAAGATTCTATATGTCACAGAGCAACAAATCCTGTGTGACACAGCTACTGAGCCTGCATTCTAGAGCCCAGGAGCCACAACTACTGAGCCCACGTGGTGCAGCTACTGAGCTCACAGGCCCTAGAGCCCATGCTCTGTAACAAGAGAAGTCACCACAATGAGAAGCCCAGCTCGGCATTGAAGAGTAACCCTTGCCTGTCATAACTATAGAAAATTCCACACAACAACAACGACACAGTACAGATAAAAATAAAAAAGAAATTGTGTATCCCTACAATAATAGAGAAGGAAATGGCAACCCACTCCAGTATTCTTGCTGGGAGAATCCCATGGACAGAGGGGACTGGCAGGCCACACAGTTCATGGGGTTGCAAGAGCTGGACATGGCTTAGCAAATAAACCACCACCATAACAAAAAGAAAGAAAAGGAAATGAAAAAAGGCAGAATGGTTGTCTGAGGAGGCCTTAAAATAGCTGAGATAAGGAGAGAAATGAAAAGTAAAGGAGAAAAGGAAAGACATACCCATCTGAATGTGGCTTTCCAAAGAACAGCAAGAAGATATAAAAAAGCTTCCATAAGTGACCAGTGCAAAGAAATAGAGGAAAATAATAGAATGGGAAAGAGTAGAAATCTCTTCAAGAAAGATATACCAAAGGAATATTTCATGCAAAGATGGACACAATAAAGGACAGAAAGTGTATGGACTTAACAGATACAGAAGATAATAAGTGGCAAGAATGCACGGAAGAACTATACAAAAAAGTTCTTAATGACTCAGGTAACCATGATGGTATGATCACTCACCTAGAGCCAGACATCCTGGAGTGTGATGTCAAGTGGGCTTTAGGAAGCATCACTATGAACAAAGCTAGTGGAGGTGATGGGATCCCAGTTGAGCTATTTTAAATCCTAAAAGGTGATGCTGTGAAAGGGCTGCACTCAATATGCCAGAAAATTTTGAAAACTCGTTAGTGGTCAGAGGACTGGAAAAGGTCAGTTTTCATTCCAATCCCAAAGAAAGGCAATGCCAAAGAACATTCAAACTACCTCATAAATTCACTCATCTCACTTGCTAGCAAGGTAATGATCAATATTCTCCAAGTGAGACATCACCAGTACATGAAGTGAGAAGTTCCAGATGTTCAAGCTGGTTTTAGAAAAGGCAGAGAAACCAGAGATCAAATTGCCAACACCTGCTGGATCATTGAAAAAGCAAGAGAATTCCAGAGAAACATCTACTTCTGCTTTATTGACTATGCCAAAGCCTTTGACTGTGTGGATGACACCAAACTGTGGAAAATTCTTAAAGAGATGGGAATACCAGACTACCTTACCTGGCTCCTGAGAAATCGGTATGGAGGTCAAGAAGCAACAGTCAGAACTGGGCATGGAACAACACAATGGTTCCTAATTGGGAAAGGAATACATCAAGGCTGTATATTGTCACCCTGCTTATTTAACTTATATGCAGAGTGCATCATGCAAAATACCAGGCTGAATTAAGTACAAGCTGGAATCAAGATTGCCAGGGGAAATATCAATAACCTCAGAAATGCAGATGACACCACCCTTATGGCAGAAAGTGAAGAGGAACTGAAGAGCTTCTTGATGAAAGTGAAAGAGGAGACTGAAAAAGGTGGCTTAAACTCAACATTCAAAAAACAAAGATCATGACATCCAGTCTCATTACTTTATGGCAAATAGGTGGGAAAACAATGGAAACAGTAAGAGACTTTGTTATCTTGGGTTCCAAAATCACTCCAATTGGTGACTTCAGCCTTGAAATTAAAAGATGCTTGCTCCTTGGAAGAAAAGCTGTGGCCAACCTAGGCAGCATATTAAAAAGCAGAGACATAACTTTGACAACAGAAGTCCATCTAGTCAAAGCTATGGTTTTTCCGACAGTCATGTACAGAGGTGAGAGCTGGACCTTAAAGAAGGATGAGAGTCAAAAAATTGATGCATTTGTACTATGGTGTTGGAGAAGACTCTTGAGAGTTCAACAAAGAGATCAAACCAGTCAATCCTAAAGGAAATCAGTCCTAAATATTCATTGGAAGGGCCGATGCTGAAACTGAAGCTTCAATATTTGGCCACCTAACTCATTTGAAAAGACCCTGATGCTGGGAAAGATTAAAGGAACTAAGAGTAGGAGATGACAAAGGTTGCAATGGTCAGATGGCATCACCGACTAAATAGATATGAGTTTGGACAAGTTCTGGAAGATGGTGAAGGACATGGCAGCCTGGGGTGCTGCAGTCCATGGGGTCAAAGAGAGTCGGACATGACTGAGCGACTGAACAACAGGATTTATCTTGGTTTCCTATCATTTAAAAAAGATTGCTAGTTTTATCTGGAGACTTGATGGGTAAGACTAGATTTCTTTTATCTATACAATTATTTATATTATTGAATAATGTCTAATTTTGTCGGTGTGGTATTAGACATTATTTATGATTATCCCATGGATTCTTTTTTTCTTTATTCATTTGGAAATACTTATATTCTATCATTTTCGTTATTCATTAGTTTGGATACATCTAGATAGAAACTCTTTTTATTATTATTTTATTTGGTTAAAAATATTACATTTTGAAAAGAGAAAGCAAGAAAATTTTTAAATGTTTTCTTTTTTTTACAAATATTCAACAAAAATAAATTCCTTAATATCCTTCAAAGGTGATTCAAGGTATTTTACATTGTTATTATTTATTTTACATTATTTTTATTATTATTGCTTCTATTATAATTATTAACAATTTGTCTATTTTAAGTATGCTGATCCATTAGTTATTCTTGGACTTAGTTGGTCATTTGTGTCCAACTCTTTGTTACCCAATGGGTTGTAGCCCACCAGGCTCCTCTGTCCATGGGGATTCTCCAGGTAAGAATCCTGGAGTGGGTTTCCATGTCCTCCTTCAAGGGATCTTCCTAATCCAGGAATCACACATTGCAGGTGGATTCTTTACCATCTGAGCCACCAGGGAATCCTATTAGTTATTCTTGCTGATAATCAAATACCATGACTTTTGAGTCCTTTAGGTATGACACCAGTAGTCATTGATACATTTATTTCATTTTCCTGGATAAAATATTTCAAGTTAATTTTACACCAAACCAAGAATGGATCATTTCTTCTGGTTCCTTTTTGTGATGTTACTTAGAAAGTTTAACTGGGGCATTAGAGTTATCCAGTGTTGTGGGGTTATTCATTTTTCTACACATTTTCAGTGGTGAGAAATAGAAAATATGCTTTTATCAGATATTCTAGCAGTCATAATTTTTTGAATTTTTCCACATGAATTGAAAATTTGTGTTCACACCAAATTGCCATACAAATTTTTAGAATAGCTTTGATCATAGTTGTCAAAACGTAGAGACGACCCAGATGTTCTTCAATAGGTGAATGAATAAAAATATTGTAGTATATTCATACAATAAAGTATTACTCAGTGATAAAAAATAAGCTATCATTTGAAAATACATGAGGAGACCTTAAATGCCTATTAATTGCTAAATCAAAGAAGCCAATATGAAAAAGCTATGTACTAGATAATTTCAATCATATGACATTCTGGAAAAGGGAAAACTTGGAAAATGTAAAACAATCAGAATTGCTAGGGCTTCAGGGGAAGGGAGTGATGAACAGATGAAATACAGATTTTTAGGGCAATAAAACATATGACACTGTAATGGTAGCTACATGTCATTGTACATATGTCAAAACCTGTAGACTGTTCAATACAAAGAGTGAATCATACTGTGAACTACTGGTGAAGGATGCTAAAAACAGGGGAATGGGGTGGGTGGGAAAGGGCATATAGGAGCTCTGTATTTGTCTGCTCATTTTTTTTCTATAAATCTAAACCTGCTGAAAAGAGAACTTTAATTTAAAATATCTGTGTATTTATATACATATATGTTTTTACTTTTGTATGATGCATGAAAAGATGGGGATTAGTGGGCTTCCATTACCCTAGGACACTTGGAAATCATGCTTTTTAATATAAATGAGAACTGTATTAAGGTCATAAAAATTTTTTCTCATCAAAGTGGTCAGTCGTATGAAAAAATATGAGATTAACTATTAAGAATCTTTTAAAGCAAAATGTTAGGAAAAATCCATACAGCAGCATAGTTTTATTTTAAATTAGATCTAAAAGACCATAATAATCTATAAAACAAAAGATATGAGAAATTGAAGCCTACTGGGCATAATTTTTTTATTATTAATACTATTATTAAGTTTTAAAATTGTAATTCAAGTTAATGTTTTTGTATCCCAGGTCTAATAACATACGAAAATATCTTAAGACCACTCTCAGTAAAGTTGTAACAGCTCAATTATAAAATCTTTCATCAGTTTTGTTATATCACTAATGGAACATTGTCTCTACTTGCTTGTTTTGTTTTGGAATGTTTTGGAAACAAGCAAAAGACATATTCCATGTGTCATCAGTTCTGATATTAAAATTCAGAACAGTGGTTAAAAAAGTAGAAACACTTCCTGCATCCCATCCACACTGCTACTGACTTCTTTATTCCAGAGAGGCCAAGTTCAGCAATAATGATTCAGTGAATCTAAAAACAGATCAGTAAAAATCCCTGGAACTAAAGCACATACACACACACACACACACAGACACACACACACAGACACACACACACACAAACTTGAAAAGAATAAAGAAAAACATACAACATAGCATCTAAGATCTGTGGGTTCACATAAAATGCTGTAAGATTTTTTTTTATGTAACACATAATTGGAATCCATAAGTAGATTCTATATATAAAAATACATAATGGAATAAATACTGAAATACATAACAAATAAAATTTCCAGAACTAAAAGAAACATAAAATCACAGGTCTAAAATAGTTAAAGAATAGCAAAGAGGGTGAATTATTAGAATAAACTAAGAAAACAGTCATTTCCTACTGATTGCTGAAACCAAACCTAATTACAAAAAAAGGAATCTATCAGAAAAGAAATGGAAGTAAAAATAGATGAATAAATAAAATCACCAGAAACTATGTGAACTAGAAAACACTGAATAAAATCTTAAAAATCTTAGTGGGAGAGAGGGGTTAACCCAGAATTCAATACTGTACAATAATATCCTTAAGAAATGAAGGAAAAAATAGTATGTTCCTCAGAAGAACAAAACTGAGGGTTCATACAATGGAATTGTATACAATGAGTGAGACAAATATAGAGCAATAGGATTCAACAGAAAACTCGAATACTCTTAATTCCTTTCATAGAAATTTCAAAAAAGATAAAACAAATCCATGGTGTTACAAGCCAGAACAGAAGAGGCTTTAGTAACTGGCAGCGTGTATACATTCCTATCTAGGGTTAGGTCCCTAGAGTGTATTACACCATATTGCCTACAGTGTCTTATTTACTCACCAAACATACATATGCTACATATCCTGATTTAGTTCAATGACATATATTGTTTTAATGTTTTAAAAATGTTAATAAAATTTTCAACATTTTTTTTTTAGTTTTTGTAATTAAATTGCTTTTTATATACCATGCCTTCCCTTACACAGTGTATGTGTCTATGTCCATGTGTGTTTTAAAGAAGTATATCCTTCAATCAGTCTTTCAGTAGGTTTTTTAAATGTAAAACATTTGGCTTTAGGCATGCCTGAAAAAATACTTTTTATTATTCTTGAATGGATAGTCCATATACATAAGATAGAATGTCATTTTTTCTCAGTAGCTCACTTCTATCTCTTACAATGATTAGTGAACAATTTAATGATAATTGGGTTTTCTTTCTTTTGAAGGTTATCTGTCTTTTCAATCAAATAGTATTTAAATTACTTTGTCCTCTTATTTTTGCTGAGCTGCATTTGCATTTTAATGTGTTCTAAAATGAAAATAAGTATCATTCCTGATACTTATTTCTAGGTAGAACTGAATACCAAGGGTTGACTGTATTGGGGATAATATATAGCCAAAGAAGCAGTAATTGGCTTGAATGAGTTCATTTTCATTATTTAGAATATATACAATGGCTCCCCCATGCTGAATTTGAAAGTTTTATTCCCATTAGTCTGTTGAACTCAAATTGATTCTGTCATTTCCTATTTCCACATCTAAAACATTGAAGTGGGTTCAGCCTGTTTGTCAGTTGACATTATAGTGCTGTTGGTCATATAATTTTAAAAAATTGCAGCATAAGTCATATACTGCATTTCATACAACGACACACATTATATATATTCAGTGACCTCCCAGTCTTTACTGTTCCAGGCCCCTAACCAACCAACAATGATATTCCTCACTGCTTCCAAATCTGAACCTGCATTTTCACTCAAGTACTTTTATTTGCAAACAAGCTGGGTAATCAGATGCACTGCTCAAAGTTCTGCTTAGTATGACAATTTCTTTTAGGGATACTTCCTGATATAAGCCAGTGTTACTTCCTAGCTGTACCCACATATTAAGTTGACACATCACATATTAGTCTCTGTATCTTTGTTTAGTCTCTGACATGTCTCTTTTGAGACACCCTGTGTGGTCAAAGACAAAGCTAAGGGAGAAGTAAAAATGAAGCTGGCTGTTCTAGGGACATAGGTGTCACTGTGTCTACTTGTGTGTTGCTACCCAGGAACTACCACTTCCAAATTTTAGTGGGTTGCTCCTGGATGTCCCTGATATCACAACTTGATGAGTCAGAGTAAAATCAACCCTTGATGAACAGTTTGAACTGTGAAATTACTTAGTATCTTAAAGTTAAATGCTTCCTTCCTTTCTACTAAGACTTAATAGTACCAACAAAGCTAATGGTGGTTCAGACGGTGAAGAATCTACCTGCAAGGCAGGAGACCTGGGTTTGATCCCTGGATCAGGAAGATCCCCTGGAGAAGGAAATGACTACCCATTCCAGTATTTTTGCCTGAACAATCCCATGGACAGAGTGCTACAGTCCATAGGGTCACAAAGAGTTGGACACAACTGAGCGACTAACACTTTCACTTTTCAAGCAATTCTCATCAAGGCCTATTTCTAGTTCTCTAGTAAGCTGAGGGGCTTGGGATAAATGTCTCATGGTATTCTGTACCATTAAGATATCATTAACCTTTAGAACTGTGGGAAACATAGCCCAATTAGCAAGGCTGATTATACTGCAAATCTACCTACAGTAGACTGTATTTAAATTCTTGACTCATCTCAAAATCTCTACCTGTCTGTGTCACTTGGTAAATAGTCAGGGGAATGTAGAATATGCTGCCTCCACTAATGAAAGTGGCAGGAACAAATTTAGGATGAAGCAAGAGAGCAGAGGAGTACCTATTAACAATCAAAGTAGAGGTTCCTTACACAGTTTCAAAACAAAAGGACTAACCTTCAACAGAAAGAAAGGGATGTTTCTGTAGACAAAGGAGTATTGGAAGGAAATCTGAAGTTTAAAGTTTCCAAGTCCAACCATATGATTATCATCCCATATATCAGGATTATGCTCTTTTTCAGTCATACCTTGGATCTGACATTACAGACTTGTTAAATTTGGAATTAAAAATTTACTAGAAGCTCATCTACACTTAATTAATCCCAGTCTTTGATCCTGGATCCTGAAGAATTCCCTACTCTCTGCTAATGATGAGAATCACTTAATACATTGCTCACTTAAAATGTTACTAAAGAAAATCTCTGGTTTTCTTGTTTAGCTCTAAGTTGATGATTAATCACTGTCTCCCCTTACAGTGTTTATTGAGTCCACAAATTGCTCCAAAGAATATGCTATTCCATACTCCTCTCTTATTTATTTTTGCTTTGACCAAAAAAAGTGTGGTATAATTTCACATTTTAAGTGAATAAATAAAATATCTGAAAAAATCATAAGTAGATATGTTTCCACAAGGAGCTCTGAACTTATTTCTCTTTAGCAGAGGAAGGTAATCGTAAGCATTATGAAGTATGCTCATATATTGCTAATAACAAAGTCTTTCTTTCCCAAGAAAAGTGTTTGCCACAGACTTTAGCCTCAGTAGGGAAACATTTCTTCCACTGTAACTCCCTCTAGCCTTGCTGTTGTCCCTTCCAAATGGTGACATGAAGGAGAAATACATGGGAAACAAGAGGCTGATGCTGAAAGAAAACGGATTGTGAACAGTGAAACTAGGGAAGGATAGACGAGAAAGAGAAAAGATATATTAATAGAAAAACACTTGTGAAGTGTTTTTTTTTTTTTTTTTACTAAAATCTTGTGAAGATTATAGTCCCAGTACTTAGACACAAGAAGGGACTTAGATTTCATTGGAAGATTAAAAAGCACATTCAAACCTTACTGTTGCATGAAAGGACTTTGCTATAACAGATGTGGACTACGGATGAAAGTGCTGCAACACAAAGACAGATTTTAAGGAGAAATACATAGGGAAGCCCAGTATCCAGACAGAAGACAGGAAATAAAGGATATCAGAGGAATTGGAAAGCTTATGCAACCGTAACTGCAATAGTATTAAACAAAGCACAACTCCTAGGCAGATTAACAAAAGCTTCTACACTAAAGGCCCTTTTGTCTCAGCTCTTATAACCTGAAATAACATGTCTGAATTTCAACAGAAAAGTTATAAAGGGTGACCATGGTCAAATAAATCAAACATAGTCTGAAGAGACAAAACACCATCAGGGCCAAATTTAGCTACAGGATTTATATTGGAATTATCCGATAAAGAATTTAAAAGAGCTGTGGTTAATATGTGAAGAGCTCTACTGAAAAAATGGAGGTCATATAAGGAGAGAGGAGAAATCAAAGCAGGGAGATGAAATATCTATCAAGGAATTAACATGGAGAGCTAGAAATAATAACAAAAATATTAAAAGCAATGAGGAATGTCTTTGATGGATTCATCAGTAGACTTGATACAACTAAGAAAATATAAGTGAACCAGAAGATAGACCAGTAAATACTGCCCAAACTGTAATGTAAAGATAAGAACAGTAGGGAAAATAAAAACAGAGGACATCCAAGATCATCAGTTCAGCTGAGGAACCAATGCTAAATTTAATGCTGAAATAATTGAAACAGCTGGTGAGAATATTCTGTGTGATATATTATGGTGGATTCATGGCACTATGCCTTTTCAAAACTGAAAAAAATCTGTTGCATAAAGAGTGATCCTTAATGGAAATAAATGAAATAGTCACACACCCCACAAAAAATAGAAAAGATCAATAAATCTGAGAGAACAGAAGAATGGAGAAAGCCTCCCTCTGTTGCTGATGTTTTGAAAAGATATGTAAAATTGATTAACTTTTTATAAGGCTCATCAAGAGCAAAAAGAGTAAGGGCTCAAATAAATAAAATTGAAATGAAAGAAAATAAATTACAACTGATAACACAGAAATACAACCATAAAAAATATTACAAATGGTTATTTGCCAACAAACTGAACAAAATAGATTAATTCCTAGAAACATACACATTTCCAAGACTGATCACATGAAATAGAAAGACTAAACAGATCAATGGCTAGTAATGAAATCAAATCACTAATCAAAAAACTCCCAGCAAGTAGAAGTTTAGGACCAGATGGCTTCACACAGGAATTTAACCAAACATTTAGAGAAGAGTTAATACCTATCCTTCTTAAACTCTTCCCCAAACTGAAGAGGTGGAAACATTTACAAAAAAAGTCAGCGTTACCCTGACACTAAAACCAGACAAAATTAACACACATACAAAAGAAAATTGCAGACCATTATCCCTGATGAACATAAACAAAAATTCTTAGGGAATACTAGCAAACTAAATTAAACAATACATAAAAATGTTTAAACATCCTGATCAGGAGGAATTTATTCAAGGAATACAAAGGTGGTTCAATATCTTTAAATCAATTGATGTGACTCCATATTACAAACTAAAGAATAAAACATGATTATTTCAAGAGATGCAGAAAATTTTTTTTTTCAAAATTAAACATAATTATATTTTCAATTTATCCAATTCTGTGAATATTGTCAACAAAGTGGGTATAGAGGAAACATAGCTGACAGAATAAAGGCCTATTTAGAACAAAACTACAGCTAACAGTATGTTAGATGAAAAGCTGAAAAGCTTTAATTCACATAGATTCTCTGCACAGAAATTCCTACTCCATATTGTAGATTGTGCATAATGACTTTCTTCCAAGGAGTAAAATGTATAGAGGAGTGAGTGGTAAATATATAGGGGAGAAATCTAGCCAAGTGATAACAGTTAAGATCAATAGTGGTAAGACATTCTCTTAATATGTTTTAATGAAAATGATACTTCACCTTTCTGATCTTTCTCTCCAAAATCCATAACTCCATTCTAGTCATTTAAAAGAATCAGACTAATTCCAACAAAGTAGAATCCAACAAAATACATGGCTAAAGGATCTTAAATATCTTGTATTATTCAGGGACAAGTCAGTCAAAATCATCAAAAACAAGGGAAGTCTAAGAAACTGTCACAGCCAAGAGGATTCTCAAGAAGCATGACAACTAAAGCATGAATCCTGGTTGGGATCTTATAGAAGGAAAGTGAACATTAAGCAAAAAGCAAAGAAACAAGAATAAACTATGAATTTTTAGCCAAAGACAATGTATACATATTAGTTACTTAATTGTGAAAGTATATCATTATGATTTTCCTTCTATTAATAGAAAAGAAACTGGTGTCATGGTATTTGATCATTCTCAGGACTATTTTCAAAACTTCTCTATAATTCTAAAACTATTCTGAAAGAGAATATTCATCCAAAATAGAAACTACTCTTAGATATGTTGAAAAAATACAATGATGTGAAGAGCATGAATAAACTATTTTTCTCTTTAGGATATTTAAAAAAACAATGACTAAAGCATTAATGATGGAATAGAAGGAATAAACACTGTAGGCTAAAAATGGTAATACACAATTATTCTATTTGAAATAAGAGAGAATAATTATACATAGATGAATCTCTGATATCTCTGTTGGCAGGAGTTGGTACAGAGGGTGGAAATTCACTATTCTTTCTATCTTTGGTTCTAATTACCATGCCTTCAAATAAATTGTGAATGGTACCAGTAGGTACATTGAGGGTCCTCAAAATTAGTTTTTATTCCAATACATTTATATTATAAGCAGAATAATTTAATAATTCATGACAATCACTTAAAACTTTAATCTCTAGAATGTAAAACAGTAAATTAGAGTGCATCCTTTCCCTCCAGTTTCCACAAGCTATTCAAGAAGAGGAAGTATTTTATATATGTAAGCATTTTGGTTTATAAAAATGACTGAATATCCTCAGCAAAATCTAATTCAAAGATTCAAATTCTAATTCAAAAATCTATTCAAAGAACTTCAAACTCCTATAAAAATGGGTAAATTTTGTGATCAATATTAACAAAAATCATTTTTGATGAAATATACATGAATTCAAATAAGCTGTCTATGGAACATAGAATGTTAATGAATATGTTAAAATTAGGTAAAAAGGTAAAAAGATAGAGAGAAAAATGAATCTTCATGTATCAATTCCATTATTATAAATGCAAAAATTTTGGAAATTAATTTTGCAATTCATAGTCTAGCTCTTAAATATCTTGCATGACTCAGGGACTAGTCAGCAAAATAGAAATAGCACTAGTTATTTACAAAGATAGATTTACTAAAGAATTGTTTACAGAGATAAGAAGCCTACAAAGCAAAAGCAAATAGAAGAGAGAATATAAGTGCAGGGATTATTATCATCCTATGGACAGGAAAACAAAGGGACCAGATTGGGTTCCCAGAAAATAAGGAGATTGAATAAGGGTGCATTTGCATTAGTAACTCATACATTTCAGGAATAAAATATTTAGGGTCATCTATGTTCAAGCTGGTTTTAGAAAAGGCAGAGGAACCAGAGATCAAATTGCCAACATCCACTGGATCATGGAAAAAGCAAGAGAGTTCCAGAAAAACATCTATTTTTGCTTTATTGACTATGCCAAAGCCTTTGACTGTGTGGATCACAAGAAACTGTGGAAAATTCTGAAAGAGATGGGAATACTAGACCACATAACCTGCCTCTTGAGAAACCTATCTGCAGGTCAGGAAGCAACAGTTAGAACTGGACATGGAACAACAGACTGGTTCCAAATAGGAAAAGGAGTACGTCAAGGCTGTATATTGTCACCCTGCTTATTTAACTTATATGCATAGTGCATCATGAGAAACACTGGACTAGAAGAAACACAAGCTGGAATCCAGATTGCTGGGAGAAATATCAATAACCTCAGATATGCAGATGACACCACCCTTATGGCAGAAAGTGAACAGGAACTAAAAAGCCTCTTGATGAAAGCGAAAGAGGAGAGTGAAAAAGTTGGCTTAAAGCTCAACATTCAGAAAACGAAGATCATGGCATCTGGTCCTGTCACTTCATGGGAAATAGATGGGGAAACAGTGGAAACAGTGTCAGACTTTATTTTGGGGGGCTCCAAAATCACTGTAGATGGTGATTGCAGCCATGAAGTTAAAAGATGTTTACTCCTTGAAAGTAAAGTTATGACCAACCTAGACAGCATATTCAAAAGCAGAGACATTACTTTGCCAACAAAGGTCCATCTAGTCAAGGCTATGGTTTTTCCAGTGGTCATGTATGGATGTGAGAGTTGGACTGTGAAGAAGGCTGAGTGCCTAAGAATTGATGCTTTTGAACTGTAGTGTTGGAGAAGACTCTTGAGAGTCCCTTGGACTGCAAGGAGATTCAACCAGTCCATCCTAAAGGAGACCAGTCCTGGGTGTTTATTGGAAGGACTGATGCTGAAGCTGAAACTCTAATACTTTGGCCACCTCATGCATAGAGTTGACTCATTGGAAAAGACCCTGATACTGGGAGAGATTGGGGGCAGAAGGAGAAGGGGATGACAAAGGATGAGATGTCTGGATGGCATCATCAACTCGATGCACATGAGTTTGAGTGAACTCCGGAAGTTGGTGATGGAAAGGGAGGCCTGGTGTGCTGCAATTCATGGGGTCGCAAAGAGTTGTACATGACTGAGCAACTGAACTGAACTGAACTGAACTGAACTGAAATGCTCCATAACTCAGAACTATAAGGAGTTCTGTGAATGCTCAAACATCAGAGGAAGCGCCATTTTAAGAGACTACATGGATATGTTTCAAGCCTCTAGGTCAACTTGCTGGTACTGAGAAACCTCCCATTCTGGATAACGCTGGCAAGAGCATACAGATAGAAAATGAAAGATGTCATTTCCCTTGACACCTAACTTCCAGTTTTCTAATAGTGACTCCTAACTGCAGTAAGAATTAAACTGGCAAAAATGTATGGGTAATGTAGTTTCCTGAGATATAGTTGTTTTTGTTTTTCTATTTCTTTTTAATTTTTTAAAATTTTATATCGGAATATAGAGGACAATACTATAACAGGACAGCAAAGGGATTCAGCCATATACACACATTCATCCTCTCTTTCCCAAACTACCCTTCTATCCAGACTGCCACATAATATTGAGCAAAGTTCCCTGTGATAAATAGTAGAACTTTGTTAGCGATCCATTTTAAATAAAGCTAATTTCCAGTTTTTGGATCTCAGTATAAGAGGTGAATCTGGATTTGTAGACAAAAATTGTAAATCCATCCATATCTAAAAGTGTAGTGAAATAAATTGTAAACAATGATGCAAAATGTACTTTTTAATTATGATAGTTATATTAGAAACAACATAAATGTGTTTCCATCATAGCATTCATACATAAGTATAACATAAAAACATAACAAAAAACATAAAGCAAGTCTCATACGTTTAAGTTTTGTGGATTTTCTTTTCAATATTCTCCGCCATTTCTTGTATGTCATGATCATTCTTTCCATACATCTTTTACAGTTGTTTCTTTTCAAAGGGAGCCAGAAACATCTACTGAGTTTCTTTGAAACAAGGAATCTCAAATAATCAATCCACTCCAGTATTTTTGCCTGGAGAATCGCATGGACGGACAAGCCTAGTAGGTTACAGTCCACGGGGTCGCAAAGAGTCGGACACGACTGAGTGACTTCACCTCACCTCACCTCACCTCACCTTGTGAAAATATTTTACTCAGATTATAGAACAGATTACATTTGGAAAAGTAAAATATAACTGGAAGACAGACATCCAAGAGATATGTTCAGAGCTCAAGATGACTTGGCAGTCAAGATTTATTTTTATTTTTATCATTTGACTATGAAAAGGATGTCTGTACAAATGTATTTTTTTTTGACATTTATAGGGCTATGGAAGAGATATTTTGCCTTGCAAAGTAATTGATCAGAGGTGAAGATGATGTCACAAGAATAGAAAAGTCATAAAGAGGAAAATGAGTTAAGAAAACAATCTCTGGTGCTCTTATATATGAAGTAGGAGAAACTGAAGGCAAAATATTAAAATGTGTGGACATTTTAAAAAATTGCTGCTATGTTTTTGCAGTTGTAACTTTGATAAAGAACACAATAAATTACATCTAGGTTTCCATATCTTTAGTTACATCAACAGATCCAAAAATTGATTAACATAGACATTATAACACCAATACACTCTTAGAATAAAATAAAAAAAATGCTATTGAATAGCTAGTTATATAGGCATACTTATCAAAAATTGTAACACATTTCAGTACAAATAAAAGTCTCAGGAAAATGTTATTCAGTGAGAAAACAGAGTGATGTTTCAAGCCTTAGAAATGTACTCAATTTGAAAATATGGAAAACTACATTCACTCACTATGAACTGTTCTTAGAGCTTACTAATTAGTGAATGTTTTGACAGGAATTTTACTAGCAAGTGTTTGGGACACCCTTTGCTTTATGCTTTAGGAATTCTTCTTAACATGATGAATTTAAATAGTATTCTTAACTTGCATTTTTTTTTAAATTCCCTTTAAAGTACATCTCATAAATTAAAAGCAGTGGGTGTATTAAAAAACCTAATTAGTTTTCAAGCTTCCTGTCAGGTTTGTTTTTTGACTAGTAGTGAGAAAACATGCCACATATAGGTAATGAGCCACTCTTAAAGTTTTGCAAGGAGAACTACAAAATCCATAACATTAGAGCTGAATATTTCTGCAAGTACATTGACTCTTTCAAGTCATTAGGGGAGCATTTAGTGCAGTAGAGCAGTAATTCACTGAATTTCAGGCACTGGTGGCTTAATGCAGTTAGTACAATGTAATTTACACTCAGGGAGTCATTTATACACCTGGAAGGATCTAACCCATTGCCTACATAATTGACATGATTTCTTAAAGAGAGATGGAGCACCCTAATATTTACATGAAAGGAAAATTTGAATTAAATTACCTCTTCAAGGTCAGAGAAAAATAAATTACTGAAGTAAGTCTTGAATTTTTGTTTCATTTTCAGTGTTGCACTTAAGGAAAAAGCATTGTTATGTGAACCTATGTGAATATAATTCTGGATTTTTTTTAGGTCAGACTTTCAAAAAATGCAGGTTAATACAGGTTATACAGTGTATTTGTCACTTGTATAAGGATCACATGATAAAGTCAGCAGGTTATGTAAGTGTTACAGTCAAATTACCCTTGGACAATCTCTCTGGAAGTTGCCAC
Source organism: Capra hircus (assembly GCF_001704415.2). Taxonomy (NCBI): domain Eukaryota; kingdom Metazoa; phylum Chordata; class Mammalia; order Artiodactyla; family Bovidae; genus Capra; species Capra hircus. The sequence goes on from NC_030824.1 coordinate 33,367,883, forward strand.
CAAAAAGACTTATATACTGATAATTCCTCTGTGGAATCCAACATAGTTTAAACATAAGAAAATATTTTTATTCTCTTGAATACTAGGTGAAATATTAGGCTTAATTTTAGGAACTGTGAAAATAATACAGCATTAAACTCTTGAATTCTGCTCAATATGTCATGTTCCAACTTTGAGAGTCAAGAGGAACTTCAGTCAACTGAGAGTAAGGAAGGGTGATCGTACAGAAACTGTTCTAACTAAATTCCACAGTAGGACAAGCTCCTCCCAGTTTGCCTGGGACAATGAATTATTTTACTCACATGTGTGTGGTACCGCACTTTGCCATGAAAGCAAAGAAGAAGACAAGTTGCACATATTGTTACAACCCAAGTGTGGATGACAGCAATGGACGGAACAGCAGAATCACAGACACACATGGAATCCTCTTTCACTCAGAACTATTTCCACAGGACTTGACCTGAACTCTAAGGTAAAGAAAAGTGCAGGAGACCTAGGTCAGTCCTGCCTCATGGTACAATGACACAAAACTCTGTCTGCTCCCCATACTCTACACTCATTCAATGGTGAAGCCGTAAGTTATTTTGGGGCAGCAAGGAATATTCCTGTTCTGGATCCCTGACAAAGTCTCAGGTCTGCTGAGAGAGGGGTAAAGGCAAAAGCCATCTGCTCTTGGAGGAAGGGAATAAAAGATCCCTGACCCATCATGAGAAATTGAATATTTTCTGCAATATCAGTAAACAAAGGATGTCACAGTCATCAGAAATTATAACCCACCAATGTGAGCTGAGGAGCCCTGAAGAAACTCAAGATGTGAAAATACAGGCTACTAGCCCCAGATAGTTGAGGTGCACATCAAAGGAATGATTTCAGTGAACTCAGACTCTTGCATCTTCCCATATAGAGGAAAGTGCTAAACTCCTTAACTTGACACATCTGGTTTTATTTAATTAACAATAATATTTTGATGCTCAAAATACTTCCCTTTGTTGTAAAACCCTTATGTATCCTGGCTCCCTTCTAACCTGCTCATAGAAGTTCTCTTAGCCTTACTTGAGATGGTGTCTCCCGGGTTTTAATTTATAAAAATTCCCACTGAATAAAATATAACTCTCAACTTTTAGGTTCACAACAGCAAGTCTTAGAGCAAATGACAAGCAATTAAGACAATTACCACTAGGGGAGGGACAAGGCAAAGATTCTCTAGGAGAAGATTGAAGAGAAAGCCACCTGTGCCTGTGAGAGAGGCAAGGAACACCCGTTAGACTAAAGATCCTGTACTGACACAAATCAGAAGTCTGTGATCAAGAGGGAGCAGGTGGGGAGCAGGACACTCAACTCCACAAAGGACCTCCATAGACATGAGGGAAATTTAGCACCCCAGGGTTCTGGAGAATGTGGGAAAAAACTCATAAAGCCCACTTCCAGCCCAGACACACAGAGATTTCCTGAGACTGAGCTGAAAAGAAGAATTCAGAGATTACAAGTGTAAGAAACAGTGTGCTTCTTGGGAAGGGACCAGTGTACGAAGCACAGGAAAAAGCCCTTTGAGACTTCAGATCCCACATGAATCACAGGGTAGCAGCAGAGATATCTGACTCTGAGATATATGAGAAATACTTATCTGTGCAGGTGTGGTCATGATATAAGAGAATCTGATGAAAACTTGGAAACAGTTATGGACACTCAGGAAATTCTGTTGAACTATTACTACTGGTGTCACGTGGAAAGCCCCATTGAAAATATTCAAAAGGGTTAAATATGAATGTGATAGCATACATAATCTGTTACATAAAGTACATTTACATAGCATGGCACACATAAAATATTCCTTCAAACAATTTATCAACAGGCTTAAAAGTTTACCAAAATCTTCAGAGTAAATAAAAAATTAATCAATAGAATTTGATAGGCCAATGATAATTACTGAACATAAAAACCAAGATACAAAAGAGTGTGCAGATGAGAACAAAAAATCCAAAAATTGTGTGACAATATTACACATATTAATGAAAATATAAAAGAAAGGCTATTGATATTATGTATCAAAGCTGATTTTTCTAGCAGCCATCTACAGATATGAAAAGAATTGATGTTTTTAAATTGTGCTGAAGAGGATTCTTGAGAGTTCCTAGAACATCAGGGAGAGTAAACCAATCAATCCTAAAGGAAATCCACCCTGAATATTCATTGGAAGACTGGTACTGAAGTTGAAGCTCCAATGATTTGACCACCTGAGGCAAAGGGCCAACTCATTGGAAAAGACCCTGATTCTGGGAAATATTGAAGGCAAAAGGAGAAGGGGGCAACAGAGGATGAAATGGTTAGATAACATCATCAACTTAGTGGACATGAATCTGAGCAAACTCTGGGAAATAGTGAAGGACAAGGGAGCCTGGCATGGTGCCCCATGGAATCACCATGAGTCAGACATGACTTAGCAACTGAAAAACAACAACAACAACAACATAAAATAGGTAACTAATGAGAACCTACTGTATAGCATAGGTAACTCTATTCAATGTTCTGTGATGACCTAAATGGGAAATAAATATAAAAAAAGAAAGAATGCAAGCATATGCATAGTTGATTCACTTTGCTGTACAGTAGAAACTAACACATCATTGTAAAGCCACTATACCCCAATAAAAAATTAATTTAAAAAATAGACAAGAAAGGCAAAGAGGTGTAGAAAAATTACTTGAAAAAATGTTGTTCAGTAAGATTCCACATTTAATGCATGACAGTAACACATAGAAAAGTCTCAGAGAACACCAAACAAAGAATATAATTTTAAAAGAATGCATTATGGTCAAATCATTATAGTCAATAGTCTTTGTTTGCTAAAAAACAACTATGAGGGGAAGAAACAGTGAAAAATAAGTATGTATAGAGAAACAGATCTAAGAATACAACAGACTTTTTACATGATGTTTACAAAGCCAGACAACAATGGGGGGTCTTCTTTCACATAGTGAAAGTACAAATTGTAAACCCAGACTTACGCATTACTCTAAAGTGTCTTAAAAAAAATTACGGTAATATATGTGTATTTTTTAAAGCAAAAAACTAGAAAAATCTATTGCCAGCACACTTGCAGGGGGAAAAAAATAAGACAGAAAGTCTTATTTTTAAGACACAAGGAAAATTGTAATAGATTAATAATAGATGGGGAAACAGTGGAAACAGTGTCAGACTTTATTTTTGGGGGCTCCAAAATCACTGCAGATGGTGATTGCAGCCATGAAATTAAAAGACGCTTACTCCTTGGAAGAAAGGTTATGAGCAACCTAGACAGTATATTCAAAAGCAGAGACATTACTTTGCCGGCTAAGGTCCGTCTAGTCAAAGCTATGGTTTTTCCACTAGTCATGTGTGGATGTGAGAGTTGGACTGTGAAGAAGGCTGAGTGCCCAAGAATTGATGCTTTTGAACTGTGGTGTTGGAGAAGACTCTTGAGAGTCCCTTGGACTGCAAGGAGATCCAACCAGTCCATTCTGAAGGAGATCAACCCTGGGATTTCTTTGGAAGGAATGATGCTAAAGCTGAAACTCCAGTACTTTGGCCACCTCATGCGAAGAGTTGACTCATTGGAAAAGACTCTGTTGCTGGGAGGGATTGGGGGCAGGAGGAGAAGGGGATGACCGAGGATGAGATGGCTGGATGTCATCACTGACTCGATGGGTATGAATCTGAGTGAACTCCAGGAGTTGGTGATGGACAGGGAGGCCTGGCGTGCTGCGATTCATGGGGTCGCAAAGAGTCGGACACGACTGAGTGACTGAACTGAACTGAACTGAATATATTATAATTAGATCTTGAGTGCTGAAAATGGAAGAAAATACATATGAACCATTTTATTTCTGATATTTTAAAAGGTAATACACTGTCTTAAACAAAATAGTAAAAATATATATTTTAGGAATGTAACTTGGAGGTTAAAGCATGTGTGAGGATGTGGGGAGAAATTGTTAGTCCAACGTTTTCTATTCTAATAAGTGGTATCCTATTTCTTTGATAAGACTGTTTTATATTACATAGGTATATTGCAAAGCCTCGAGTAAGCAATTAAAAATAAATAGGGTTAAATATTAAGCCATTAGCAAGTCTAACATTAACAAAAAATAGTGTGTAGGGGGTGAGAAAAGAAAAACTAAGAAGATGGTATTTCTAATGTCAATTATAGTGACAGGTATATAGATAGCTAAATGTAACTGTTAAGAGATAGAGAACGTCAAGCTGAATGCAAAAAAAAAAAAAAATCTAGTTCCTTACAGAAAAGGTTTTAAGTATCAAGTTATAGATTAACTAAAAAGGAAACAAAATGTGAAAATGCACATCGTGTAAACAGTAAAAAAAAAAAGTCAGAGTATCAGTATTTGTATTAGACAGAGTATACTTCAAGACAATTCAAATTGCAAGGAGTATTAAGGAATATTATATATTAATCAAATTACCAAGTGTACATAACAATCCTGTCCTTTCTTTAAGCTCATAAACTCCGTGCTTTACATGTATTTCATTTCCTATCTACATATTTCCCCTCTCCTTCCTAATTTGGCATTTTACATCTGTGTATTTACCAGTATTTTCTGCTGTTTCATAGACAGATAGAAACACAAATATATACACACACAGAGTGACAATTTAAAAGAAAAATATTTTCACTTCAAGTACTGTTTCTCAGATTTTTCAACCATTTTTCATACTTAACTTCAAGATTCAATTTTACTGATAAATGACTTATCATGGCTGATGACTTTCATAATGGGGGAAATTTTAAAAATATTTATGGTTATGATAATTGTCCCTAGAAGCCATACCCTTCGCTTTTAACTCATCATTACATTCCAAATAATAAAGACATAATTTGTTCAAAGTTTCTATAAGTAGAGAATAAATCCTTCAATATTTTGCTGAGTTTGTCAAAGTACTTAGAATATGGTAGCCATTCTATAAATGGCCATTTAGGAATAACTATTAAAAAAGGGAGAAAAAAAAACAAGAATGCTTTAAAGATTAGCATTCTCAAGCCTTATTATTAAAAGTACAATATTAAAAATACAAGGTTGCTAGGAGACATGTGAAGTCTCAAATACTCAGGAGTTTTGAGAGTTATAACTGAATTTATAATTTGAAAGTGATAATAATGTAAATAAAATATTAAGCTAGATAATGGAAAATTCTATTTTTATTTTCAAACATTATATAAAATTTTCTAGCTCAGATTTTATAGTACATTTTTACATATATTAACATACAAGTTGACATAAATCCTATACATTTACTATATATTATTTGTCTTCATTTATTTTCCAGGAAACTGAAGTTTAATATATATCTAATTCCTAGTGTTGAAACCACATCCTTGATATGACGCTCAATGTTCTTTTCTTTATATTAGACTACATTGCTATTTCAGTTAGTTTTAAAGCTAGTTCTCATTTTCATAACTAAAATTTGAAAGAGAGATACGACAACTCTGAAATACGAGCATATTGAAATGTTACACTTTTTTAACACTTTGAAAAGAGTATGTTAAGGTAAGGACGGCTATAAGAAACATGTCATTCATTTGTCTTATATGTGCATCTGAGTTCATCTTTCACAGATTTATAAAAGCCTTTTCAAAAACTTTACAGGAATAAGTAGTAAGTAGCATGAAACAGAACATTAGAAAAGAGCCAAAATAGGTTGCCAATTATGGTGTGTTTTTATACATGCTATGGATTATGCTTTCTAAATAACCCTCTACTACCTTTTTGATAAATCTCCTTTTTTATACCCTTTTATTAATTCTAGCCTCCCAGTAATGAAACACATTTAACAGTAACAATCTTTGCCTGTCTTTTGTCGAATTAAACTTTATATAGATTGTCTATCCTTTAAATTACTCTGTTTCTGAGATCTCTTAACTAGACATTCAAGTCTATGACTACAGATTTTAAAGATATTATTCTTTTCACCTTCCTAGTACTTGGCACTCATACTTTACCTAAAACAACATCTACTTCAATTATTTGTGCTTATCAGAGTACAAAACCACTTCTTTTGCTCTGCTACACTCTGAAAATATCTGACTCTCCTACCTCATTGTAAAATCACTTAAAATGTCATTCTTCACATTCTCCCATCTATCCATCAACTACTTACAAATTTCCAACTCATTCCATCTAGTTTCTGCTTTACTACATTATTGAAATTAATAGTTTTGAAGCTACTCATTTATTTCTTAATTTTCTCTGTCTTGTCCATAACTCAAGGCATTATGACATAAAAAAAACAGAGCAAATGGAATGGCATTCAAGGATATGGCTCTAAATAATGGAGCTATATAAAAGATGTATATTTTATTTTTTTAATAGTTAATATTTCCAAATAAGAAACTATATATATTAAATTGCAATGAATAAAATCTAAAGCTTTTTCTGTTATTTATAAGGAGAGAAAAGAAAAGTGGTGCCAGTGAAGATTCCATTATCATTTTTTGAGAAAAATAGGGATGGTTTTATAAAGGATGATCTAATATTTTTAAGAGTTTAAATAATAAATGAATCTAAATATACTTAAAGGTAGTTTGAATTTGTCAAATTTTACCTTAGAGAAAGCTTTGTCAGCAGAGAAGCTAATGGTATATACAAATCATTTCTATAAACATGTTAATATATCAAGTATGTTACAAAGTGAAATTTTCCAAGAGAACACAAGAAAAGTAATATCAAAATTTAGCCATATTGGAAGGATGGTCCCCAAATATGATTGTGTACCCTCAGGCAGGGGTGAAAAAGACAATCCACTGTAAAGTAAGAAAAATTTACTCAAATTTACATACAAACATATCTATTTTTTCATATTTTTTTCTCTTAAAGATTATCACAAGATATTGAACATAGTTCCCTATGCTATAAAACAATTTTTGTTGATACTATATTTTATATATTGTACTATATGTCAGTTAATCCTGAACTCCTAATTTACCCTTTCCTTTTTGTAAGCATAAGTTTGTTTTCTGTATCTATGTGTCAATTTCTATTTTGAAAATAAGTTTAACTGATCATTTTTATGATTCCTTATATCAGTGATTTTGCAACATTCTTAAAAATAACCAAGACTTGGAAGCAACATAAATGTCCATTGACAGATGAAAAGATATAATACATATTTACAGTGGAATATTATTCAGTCATATAAATGAAAAAAAATCATGCTATTTACAGCAAAATGGATGGATCTAAAAATTATACTAAGTGAAGTAAGGTGAGAGTATTTCTTGATTCAGCTTAGTTCAGTCACTCAGTCAGGTCTCACTCTTTGTGACCCCATGGACTGCAGCACACCAGGCTTCCCTGTTCATCAACAACTCCCAGAGCTTGCTCAAACTCATGTCCATCGAGTCCGTGATGCCATCCAACCATGTCATCCTCTGTCATCCCCTTCTTCTCCTGCCCTCAATCTTTCCCAGCATCAGAGTCTTGAGTTAGCTCTTTGCATCAGGTGGCCAAAGTATTTATCGGAGCTTCAGCTTCACCATCAGTCCTTCCAATGAATTTTCAGGGTTGATTTCCTTTAGGGTTGACTGGTTTGATCTCGTTGCAGTCCATTTTTCTTAATACCTATAAACTATTTGTGTATAGGCTTCCCTGGTGATTCACCAGTAAAGAATCCACTTGCCAATGCAGGAGACCCAGGTTTGATGTTTGGGTCAGAAAGATACCCTGGAGATGGAAATGGCAACCCACTCTGGTACTCTTGCCTAGGAAATCCCATGGACGGAAGAGCCTAGCAGACTACAGTCCATAGGGTCACAAAGAGTCAGACATGACTCAGAGACTAAACAACAACAAATTTGTAAATATGCTATTCAGATATTAGCTTAGTATGGAAAATCTATTATTTCTATTCATATCTTGCTTTTGCTTTTTTTTTAAACACATGGCACTTGCCATAAGAGCACAGGCAGATAGTGTGTAGTACAAAGGTTTCACATATGTTTCTAGTGTTGACAACATTTTACTGATAATTGGGTGACATGAAAGTTTAAAGGATCATTTAAAGTATTATTCTTATTATTGTTAAATGTACACATTTTTTAAGAAGCACAAAGATATTAGATGAAAAAGTCAGTGAAGATTTAGCCATGATCTTCATTGTGAGAAAGAAAGCTTGAAACAAATAAATATCATACATATAATTAGCAATATATATATAAATATATGATGGAAAATTTATGACAATGCCAAGAGGAGGAAATTTCAACCTACTCCTGTATTCTTGCCAGGGAAGTCCCATGGACAGAGAAGCCTAGCAGGCTTCAGTCCATGAGGTTAAAAAGAGTCAGACATGACTTAGGGACTAAACTAAGCAGCAAGGGTTTTTAATTGGCTTAATTGAAATTGCATGTCTTTTGTCCCAAATTTAGAGTGTGTCATTTAAAATACATATTGAACTGAAGGATGGGCAATTCCTCAATATCTTCTAAGATAAAAGATTTGACTCAAATCCTTTGAATTTCAGAGCAGTGAGTTTCACATATTAAGCAAACTCCTTCATCCTATAATTGATAGAAGAGCCATGAAGTGAAAGGAAACATTTATTGAAAGACAAGGAAATGATTTATGAGAGAAAATCACTTTTAGTATTTTTAGCAAGCTTATAGATTTGTTAGCAAAAATTGAAGCACAGCAAGGCAATTCTATCTAATGCCCATTGTCCTTTCTCCCTGACTTTGTTGGGACAGAAATGTGACCAGCTAAATAATCATTTAGTCAGCCTCCTTTCAGCTAAGGGAAGCTATTCTATTTTACCTATGAGATAATGAGTGGAATGCTGCTGAGTAACTTTGGGAAGTTATTTATAAGGTAACTTGGCACTGAAATATTATTGATTGTTCTATGCCAAAGGCAGGGGAGAATCAAAAAGAATACCAAGAATCATATTTTATAAAAGATTATTGATGTACCTGGTACTGTTCTTAAGTTCTTTTTCTTTTTTCTTTTTTTGGTATTTTCTTGATTTGAAAATCTGTATATCTATCAGACTTCAGTACATTCATAAGACAACAGGAATGAAGAATAAGGCTAATATTCTAAGACTGACAAAGAGAAGAGATAGAAATAAACTTATTTTTCAACGAATTTTTTTACAGCTACCAATGCCAGCTTCCATATAGAGTTTTGATATAACACAATGTGAGATATAAAATAGATCCCTGTATAGTCCATCAAAAATTTACTTTCCATTACTTGCAGCTGGTTCTATTTTTGTACACAGTAAAATAATGGTTCATGGTAGGCACTCCATGAGAAATATTTATGTATTCAAATAATATTCAATTTAGTTGCAGCTCTCTGATTGCTACACATTCTTAGATAACACACACTCTAGTCACATTGAATTATCTTGTGCTTGTCATTTAATGTCCTCTTTATCATTTAAGATTTGGATAAATGCCATATTCAATATAAATCTGTTCTTGATATTTTTCCAGACACAAATATCATGTATTCTCGGCTGATCAAGTTTTGTTGTTGCTTTGTAATACTTATAACATTTTATCTTTATTTGTTCTTTTCTCCTATAAGTTCCTAAAAGGCAATAGATTTTATCTGCACATAACTTTATTATGGGTTCACAGTAGTTTGTTGCATGAAAATGTTAAAAGTGTAAAGGCGTGGCCCTTACATATTTTTTATACCATGGAGTGCTTTAGATTATTTTTATTCCTTAACTGTGAATGTATTTAACTGAAAGAAAGACTTAGAAAAGCATCTAGAAAAAGCATGCAATCAAAAGGACAAAGAACAAGAGACAGTTAACTTCTCAAGGACTCTATGTATTTTTGTTTAGCAAACAGTTACATAGCCATTTATGACAGACACTTTTCTCAGAGCTTTACGAACATTAACTCATTTAATTTTTATAATAACCTTGTTTTATATGTACTAATAATATCAGCATTTTTCAGAAGACAGGAAGAAGGATAGCATTTGCAGTGTAGCAATGGAGAAATAGACATAGAGAACAGATTTATGGACATGGGGAGAGGGGAGGAGAGGGTGAGATTTATGGAAAGAGCAACATGAAAAGTTCCATTACCATAAATAAAGTATATAGCCAATTGGAATTTGTTGTATATCTCAAAGAACTCAAACAGGGGCTCTGTATCAACCTAGAGGGGTGGGGTGGGGAGGATGATAGGAGGGAGATTCAAGAGGGAGAAGACACATGTGTGCCTGTGGATGATTCATGCTGAGGTTTGACAGAAAACAATGAAAAGAAAAAAGAATTAAAAGAAATAAGGACAACCTCAGAGACTTCTGGGACAATGTTAAATGCCCCAACATTTGAATCATAGGAATCTCAGAAGAAGAAGACAAAAAGAAAGACCATGAGAAAATACTTGAAATAATGGTTGAAAACTTCCCTAAAATGGGGAAGGAAATAATCACCCAAGTCCAAGAAACCCAGAGAGTCCCAAACAGGATAAACCCAAGGGGAAACACCCAAAGACACATATTAATCAATTTAACAAAGATCAAACACAGGAACAAATATTAAAAGCAGCAAGGGAAAAACAACAGATAACACAAGGGGATTCCCGTAAGGATAACAGCTGATCTTTCAATAGAAACTCTTCAGGCCAGGAGGGAATGGCAGGACATACTTAAAGTGATGAAGGAAAATAACCTACAGCTCAGATTACTGTACCCAGCAAGGATCTCATTCAAATATGAAGGAGAAATCAAAAGCTTTACAGACAAGCAAAAGCTGGATCATAACAAATTGTGGAAATCTCTCAAAGAGATGAGAATACCAGACCATCTTACCTGTCTCCTGAGCAATCCATATGTGGGCCAAAAAGCAAAAGTTAGAACCTTCTATGAAAAAACTTACTGGTTCAGGACTGAGAAAGGAAAACGGTAAGGATGCTTATTGTCACCCTGTTTATTTAACTTTTATACACAAAGCATAACCTGCTAAATGCCAGGCTGAATGAGTTGCAAACTGGAATCAAGATAGCTGGGAGAAATATCAACAAGCTCAGATGTGCAGATGATACCACTCTAATGGCAGAAAGCAAAGAGTAACTAAAGAACCTCTTGAGAGGGTGAAAAAGGAAAGTAAGAAGTCATATTTAAACTCAGTATTAAAACACTAACATCATGGCACGTGATGCTGAGATCCAGTACTTTGGCCACCTGATGTGAACAGCTGAGTCGCTGGAAAAGACCCTGATGATGGGAAAGATTGAAGGCAAAAGGAGAAGGGGGTGACAGAGGATGAGATGGTTGGATGACATCACCGATGCAATGGACACAAACTTATGCAAATTCCGGGAGATTGTGAGGGACAGGGAGGTCCATTGTGTCATGAAGAGGTGGACACAGGTTGGCAAATGAACAACAATGAATGACTGAACATACATCCACTGATAGGAAAAAAGGGACAAAACTTTGTGAAGTATGTAGATATAATTTATAATGTCTTTAAGTTACAGAAATCACATATAATTAACAAAAAGTGAAATATAAATTTAAGATGGTTCTACCATCCTCATTGTCTAATGGATACACACAGGAAATAAGTTAGAAATACAATTTTTGGACAGAGGCTTTACTTTGTAAAATGCAGGAAGTTTTACTTTGTAAAATTCTGTGAACCATAAAATAAGATTTAAAACAAGTTTTAGATATTTAGGTAGCTACTATTGAAATAGTCTAAGAAATGTGCTGCATTATCTTTCAGTCATAATTTTGTCATATGCACACAGGGGACAATGCTTTGAATTATAATGCTATAAAACATAAAGGATAAAATAATTATTATTTTATTGAAAAATAATGAAAAACATAGACAGCACATTAAAATGCCGATGCATCACTTCCAACAAAAGTCTACATAGTCAAATCTATGGTTTTCCCAGTAGTCATGTACAGATTTGAGTGTTGGACCATAAAGAAGGCTGAACATCGAAGAATTGATGCACGCAAATTGTGGTGCTGGAGAAGACTCTTGAGAGTCCCTTGGAGAGCAAACCAGTCAATCCTAAAGGAAATTAACCCTAAATATTAATTGGCAGAACTGAAGCTGAAGCTAAAGTCCAATACTTTTGTCATCTGATATGAAGATCAAACTCATTGGAAAAAACTCTGATGCTGTGAAAAACTGAAGGCAGGAGGAGAAGGGGGTGACAGAGGATGAGATGGTTGGATGGCATTACTGACTCAGTGGACATGAGTTTGAGCAAACTCTGGGAGACAGTAAAGTACAGGGAAGCCTGGCATGCTGCAATCCAAAGAGTAGAACATGACTTAGCAAGTGAACAACAACAAAGGATTTTTTGTTATTTTATAAAAACAAAATTATAATTTCAGAACTAAAGCATAAGAAACATTGCTAGATGCTCTGTGAGTATTTTTAGCCATGATAAATTTTAGATCACAAGTAAATTCAGATTGAGACTTACTTTGATTTTACTCTGATTAGACCTATGAGTGAGCTTCCCTGGTGGCTCAGACGGTAAAGATTTGCCTGCAGTGTGGGAAACTTGGGTTTGGTCAAGTTGGGAAGATCTCCTTGAGAAGCAACAGCTAGAATATTTTTTGCTTTTTTTATTCTTGATGGCATTATTATTATTTAAAAGTAGTGTGTAACTCTGCTACAATACATAAAGCTAGGATTTGAAAGTTGTTATTCTTTTAACCTACAATATTCTCTAAAATGGAGCTTCCCTTGTGGTTCAGCTAGTAAAGAATCTGCCTGCAAATAGGAGACCTGTGTTCGATCCCTGGGTTGGGAAGATCCTTGGAGAAGGGACAAGTCTACCGACTCCAGTATTCTGGCCTGCAGCATACAGTCCATGGGGTCACAAAGAGTTGTACACAGCTGAGCATCTTTCACTTTCATTTCCTAAAATAGTACTTTGTTGAATTCCCCAACACTGAAGTATTGCACTATAATCCAAATACAATGTATTCTCATTACCATTCTGTTTTATGTGGTAATATCATATTTTTCCTAATGTTCATGATAAAGTATGATATTAAAAAATTATACCATAAATATTTTCATTTAGAAATTTGTATCTCTTTGAAGCTTTGTTAAAAACTAGAATATGTGGGACACACCCCTTACATCAATTCTTACTTACTAATTTCTTTATATTATTATATATAATGTGTTGAACAATTTTTAAGGTGTTGTTTCCCTCCAAATTCATATTTTTCCTAGAAATATGACCTTAGATAAGGTCGATACAGTTGTCCCTTGGCATCTTCAGAGGATTGGTTTCAGGACCCCTGTGGATACTGAGTCTCTTATATAAATGGTTTAGTATTTGCATATAACCTATGTACATGCTCCTATGTATGTTAAATCATCTCTAAATTGTTTAAAATGATTAATATAATATAAAAGCTCTGTAAATAGTTGTAAATATATATAAATGTTATATGAATAGTTGCCAGCCTGTGGAAAAATAAAGTTTTGCTTTAAAACGTCTGAGTATTTTCCATCTGCAATTAGCTGAATCTATAGTTGTTCAACCCATGAATGCAGAGGGCAGAATGTACATAGAAAATCAAGTTTAAATGAGGTTCATAGGCAACTTTTATAAGGGTCTTGTTTTATAGGAGTCTTGTCTCTGCAGCCAACCTATTCGGACATGACTGAAGCAACTTAGCAGGAGCAGCAGCATGATGCTATTACCATTTACTATATTGTTTTGGGTTTGTTTTTATAGTTCTCTTCTTTTCACCTAGAATCCCTTTACCATTTGTTGAAGAACTGATTCGGGGGTGTTGAATTCTCTTAACTTTTGGTAGTCTGTAAGTCTTTTTATTTCTCTTTCAAATCTGCATGAGATCCTTGCTGGACAGAGTAATATTAGTTGTAGGCTTTTCCCTTGCATCACTGTAAGTGTGTTCTGTCATTCCCCTCTGGCTTGTAGAATTTCTGTTGAACGATCAGCTCTTGGTCTTATGGGGACACCCTTGTATGTTATTTGTTGCTCTTCCTTTGCTGTTTTTAATATGTGTTCTTTGTGTTTAGGTTTTGCTAGTTTGAGTAATATGTGTCCTCAAATATTTTATCTTGGCTTTTCCCTTTGTCTTCTTCATCTTGGATCCCTATAATTTGAATGCTATGTTTAATGTTGTCCCATAAATCTCTGAGACTTTATATTGAGACTTTTTAGAAATTGTCTTGATTTTTATAGTTCTGAGGTATATGAAGTCTGTACAAGTTATTTTTTCATTTTTTATATTTAGCAAGTAAAAGCCTCATCATTTGAAGATTTTAAAAAATGAGGTGTATAGGCTGGACTATAGTCCAAGACAAATAATGTCATTATATAATGAGAAAATTTGGACACAGAAAACATACAGAAAGAACACCATATGAAGATGAAGTCAGTGAATGGAGTGGTTGTTTTACAAGCCAAGGAATGGCAAAGATTGCCAGGGTCCTACCAGAGGCTGGAGGAGATGTGGAACAGATTCTAACTCAGAGTTCTCAGAAGGAACCAATACTGCTTACATATTGGTCTTAGACTACCAGACTGTGAGAAAATAGATTTCTGTTGTTGAAGCCACTCAGTGTATTATGGCAGCCCTGGCATTTTTGATACATTAATCTTCAGAAGATGCATTTCTCATCTTATTCATTTTTATATATTTCTCTTTTTCCTCCCTGGCAATCATTACAAATCATTTCTTCCTTCATTCAATTATATATCCAATGTTTATCTACTATTTCCACTTTAAATATATCTAGATTCTAGAGAGATTTATAAACTTTCTCTCAAAACATAAAATTTCCAGAATTTCAAGTCAACAGAAGAATATAAAGCAAAAAAAAAAAAAAAGCAACATAAAAAAATGTAATATACAATATTAGTGCCCAGTAGAGTTACAAAAGGGAAATAACAGTTGTATGAAATAAAGGTACACTATGATAGGGAAACATGAATCATGAGATTAACTTTGCCTGCTTTTCTTATTTACTTCAAAACCAGAAAATGAATAGTTACTGAAAAGATTTATGGGTGGGACACATGTGAATTTCCACCAGAGTGGAGAGGATTAATTAAAACATGTAGTGTATTTAGTAGGCACCCCAAAAAGTGAAATATTTTGAAGCAAGATTCAAATATATAAAGCATGTTCTAATCTGGCCAAAAATAAAAGAAAAAAGACTTAGAAAAACCTGAAAAAGCCAAACTGATCCATAAATTAAAAAATAAAAATCTTCAAAATAAAGCTTCAAATTAAAATAAATAAATTTATATTAAAAAAAATTTTAAAAAGGACAAAAAAAGTCAAAATTATTTTAAGAAAGACAGCAAAATCCAATATAGTGAATAGGAATCCATTTTGTGTGGAAATACAAAAAACCTCAAATAGCCAAAGCAATCTTGAGAAAGAAGAACGGAACAGGAGGAATCAACCTGCCTGTCTTCAGGCTCTACTACAAAGCCACGGTCATCAAGACAGTATGGTACTGGCACAAAGACAGAAATATAGATCAATGGAACAAAATAGAAAGTCCAGAGATAAATACATGCACCTATGGACACCTTATCTTTGACAAAGGAGGCAAGAATATACAATGGAGAAAAGACAATCTCTTTAACAAGTGGTGCTGGGAAAATTGGTCAACCACTTGTAAAAGAATGAAACTAGGAGACTTTCTAACACCATTCACAAAAATAGACAAAATGGATTAAAGATCTAAACATAAAAACAGAAACTATAAAACTCCTAGAGGAGAATATGGGCAAAACACTCTCTAACATAAATCACAGCAGGATCCTCTATGACCCACCTCCCAGAATACTGGAAATAAAAGCAAAAATAAACAAATGGGACCTAATTAAAATTAAAAGCTTCTGCACAACAAAGGAAACTATAAGGAAGGTGAAAAGACAGCCTTCAGAATGGGAGAAAATAATAGCAAATGAAGCAACTGACAAACAACTAATCTCAAAAATATACAAGCAACTCCTGCAGCTCAATTCCAGAAAAATAAATGACCCAAATAAAAAATGGGCCAAAGAACTAATCAGACATTTCTCCAAAGAAGACATACAGATAGCTAACAAACACATGAAAACATGCTCAACATCACTCATTATCAGAGAAATGCAAATCAAAACCACAACGAGGTACCATTTCACTCCAATCAGAATGTCTGCGATCCAAAAGTCTACAAGCAATAAATGCTGAAGAGGGTATAGAGAAAAGGGAACCCTCTTACACTGTTGGTGGGAATGCAAGCTTGTACAGCCACTATGGAGAACAGTGTGGAGATTCCTTACAAAACTGGAAATAGGACTGCTTTATGACCCAGCAATCCCACTGCTGGGCATACACACCGAGGAAACCAGAATTGAAAGAGACACGTGTATCCCAATGTTCACCACAGCACTGTTTATAATAGTCAGGACATGGAAGCAACCTAGATGTCCATCAGCAGATGAATGGATAAGAAAGCTGTGGTACATATACACATTGGAGTATTACTCAGCCATTAAAAAGAATACAGTTGAATACAGTTGAGGTGGATGAAACTGGAGCCTATTATACAGAATGGAGTAAGCCAGAAAGAAAAACACCAATAGAGTATACTAACACATATATATGGAATTTAGGAAGGTGGTAACGATAACCCTCTATGCGAGACAGCAAAAGAGACACAGATGTATAGAACAGTCTTTTGGACTCTGTGGGAGAGGGAGAGAGTGGGATGATTTGGGAGAATGGCATTGAAACATGTATATCATATAAGAAACAAATCGCCAGTCCAGGTTCAATGCAGGATACAGGATACTTGGGGCTGGTGGACTGGGATGACCCAGAGGGAAGGTACAGGGAGGGAGGTGGGAGGGGGGTTCAGGATGGGGAACACGTGTACACCCGTGGTGGATTCATGTTGATATATGGCAAAACCAATACAATACTGTAAAGTAATTAGCCTCCAATTAAAATAAATAAATTTAAATTAAAAAAATAAACATCCCACATATATGAATTTAAATACATATATATATATGTAAAACACACAAGTTAGAATGAAGTATCTGTGAGGCTATATAAACAAGTTATATTTAACAGGTTAAATTGAAAGGATGAAAAAAAAGTTCCATGCAAACAGCAATCATTGAAAATCAAGATTGGCTCTGTAAACATAATTTAAAGTATAATTTAGAATAAGAATATTATATGGTGTAAAGGGACATTTCATAATAAAGAAATTAATTAACAAAAAAATTTTAATTCATATGCTACTGATGAAAAAGTTGACAATACAGAAGCTGAAACTGAAAAAGAAATAGAAAAAAGTGCAAAATGTATTTAAAGATTTCAACAACTTTCTCTTAGAAATTGAAAAGTGTTTATAAAATAAAAAAGCTATAAAAGACATCAATTTGACCTAATTGATACATACACATGACTCTACCATATGAAAGTAGAATAAATATTCTTTTCAATTGCACATGTGAATTGACCAGGAAAGACCAGGTGAAAATAAAATATAAAATTATTGAAATCATTCTAGACTATCCACTGAGAAAAAGAGAATCACAAAAGTATTGAAAACTACACATATTTTGCATACTACTCTAAATAGACAGTGGGTCAAGGAAAAAAAATACAAGTGAAACTAGAAAATATTTTGAATTGACTGATAAAGAAAATATGGCATATTTGTATTTGTGATGTACATAAAGAAACATTTAAGGGGAAATTATTTTTAAATGTTAAAATAGATAAAGAATATGTAAAATAATTATCTGACTCCACCTTAGTAAATTAGAAAAACCATAGAAAATTAAATGGAAGATAAATAATAAGAAAGTTAAAAATAAAGAAAAATCAATAAAACACATTTTTAAAGGTCAACAATTTGGTAAACATTTAACTAGATGAAAAAAGAAAAAAAGTGGAGATTATGTAAATTACTGAAATTAAAGATGAAACAGATCTTACAACAGAAATCAATAAGCAGTAAAAAGAAGAAAAGGGAGCACTATACACAAATTTATTTTAATTACTAGTGGCTAAAATCTTTTGACAAATTCTTTTAAACAAACAATATTTAAACTGACTTAAGAAGTAGAAACCTCAATGACCCTATATATTGATTAAAGAAGTTGAAGTGCAATGGTAAAAATGAAAGAGTGCCTGTAATATATTCTTTATGTAGGATGACTATGGAATGACTATTGGGGAAAGTGACATAGTGATGAAAAATATAGGAAGAAAAAAGAATATGTTATGCTGCAGAAGCAGTATGTGTAAGGGCCCTTAAGTATGAAAGATATTTCTTGACTTTGAAAGAATAGCAGTGATTTAAGAGTTTAGTGAGTAAAGCCGGAGATGATATACAAAGGTTGATAGGGTTCTTTGAGACTCAAGGATTATAAAATGCATGCGATAAACTATATTGCATCTTTTATAGATTATTTAAAATGAGTAATAAATAAAATATATAAGTAAAATATTGTGATCCATCATACTTTTTTCTCAGAACTCTTCTAACATACAAAGAGACAAAATTTCTGCAGGTAAGGCATTCTATAGATATACTTCGGATATTTCAGGATGTACATAAATTATTCAGTCAACAACAAATCAAACACATACAACAATGACAGAGAAAGAGTGCATATAAATTTGAAAATGATAAAACTTTGTCTAACACGATGTCTTATGCCCTCTATAACCAATGGCACTTAGTATGAAGATCAGCTCAGTTCAGTCACTCAGTCGTGTCTAACTCTTTGTGACCCCATGGACTGCAGTAAGCCATGCCTCCTGCGAGTTGGCAAGTTCATCACCAACTTGCGGAGTTTACTCAAACTCATGTCCATTGAATTGGTGATGCCACACAACCATCTCATACGCTGTCATCCCTTTCTCCTCCCACCTTCAATCTTTCCCATCATCAGGATCTTTTCCAAAGAGTCAGTTCTTCACATCAGGTGGCCAGCGTATTGGAGTTTCAGCTTTAGCGTCAGTCTTTCCGATGAATACTCAGGACTGATCTCTTTAGGATGCACTGGTTGGATCTCCTTGCAGTCCAAGGGACTCTCAAGAGTCTTCTCCAACACCACAGTTCAAAAGCATCAGTTCTTCAACACTCAGCTTTCTTTATATTCCAACTCTCAGATTCATACATAACTACTGGAAAAACCATAACTTTGACTAGATGGATCTTTGTTGGCAAAATAATATCTCTGCTTTTTAATATGCTGTCTATGTTGGTCATAACTTTTCTTCCAAGGAGCAAGCATATATTTGAGCCTTCTGAGCATCTCTGGTAGGTATGGGGTTTGATTCTAAATGTGATTTAGCCAATCCTACCATCTTGCTAGGGCTTCTCCTTTTCCCTTGTATGTGGGGTATCTCCTCAAATTCGCTCCAGCACACAGGATGAAAATAGTTAGGTTATTATCTGTTTAACTGAGGCATATAATTCTGATACACAACTGTGCATCAAAATCTTCCACACCAGAAAGTGAATATATGCTAAAGGGCATGCTAGAGTGTTTCAAGGTAGTGTGCATAAATGTTTATCACACTAGCAAAACTGGAGTCAGATGGATCAGTGTTATTTCTTTCTACCATTGTACACATTCATAATTTACTAAATCTCTCCAAGCTTTTTTCCCTAACTTTATAGTTAAAAAAAAAAAAAACTCAAATAGGATCTTCATGAATAATGATACAGTGTATGGTTAATGCCATCACAGTCGCTGGTTTATTATGACCATATGTTGATCATTGTGCAGCCCAATTCCAGACGCTGTTTGGAGGATAACACTTGACAGTGTTATTCTATCAAATGGCATGGTAGACATTTTCAGCATATTAGATTACCCAGTTTGATTGCAGTCATAACATAGAATGCTTAAATATGAATCTTAGGGTAATGAATCACTTTAAAACAATACTGAGGATGATTTTGTTCACAAGGCTGCATGACAGATTCTTTGTATTCTAACTCCTTTGCATTGAAGAGCTTAATAACTATAGTGACAAAGAATTATTCCAAATGGGGTGTGAAATTATAAAAACAATCTTCTGAAGTGCCGCTTGTCTGTATGACTCATGAAGAAGAAAGAATGACTTCTCTTTCTTTCTGACAGAAAGTCTGTCTTTAACAAAACTAATAATTTTATAACATGAGTTATCTGTAAGTTCAGTTCAGTCACTCAGTCATATCAGACTCTTTGCGACTCCATGGGAATCTTGTTTCCAGCTTGTGCCTCATTCAGCCCAGCATTTCTCATGATGTACGCTGCATATAAGTTAAATAAGCAGAGTTACAATATACAGCCTTGACGTACTCCTTTCCAAATTTGGAAACAGTCTGTTGTTTCATGTCCAGTTCTAACTGCTGCTTCCTGACCTGCATACAGATTTCTCAAAAGGCAAATCAGGTGGTCTGGTATTCCCATCTCTTTCAGAATTTTCCACAGTTTGTTGTGATCCACACAGTCAAAGGTTTTGGCATAGTCAATAAAGCAGAAATAGATGTTTTTCTGGAACTCTCTTGCTTTTTCAATGATCCAATGGATGTTGGCAATTTGATCTTTGGTTCCTCTGCCTTTTCTAAATCCAGCTTCAACATCTGGAAGTTCACAGTTCACGTACTCCTGAAGCTTGGCTTGGAGTATATTGAGCATTACTTTACTAGCATGTGAGATGAGTGCAGTTGTGTGGTAGTTTGAGCATTCTTTAGCATTGCCTTTTGGGGGGGACTGGAATGAAAACTGACCTTTTCCAGTCCTGTGGCCACTGCTGAGCTTTCCAAATTTGCTGGCATATTGAGTGCACCACTTTCACAACACTTTTCTGTAAAGGCTCATAATTTTTCAGAAAACAGAAAACTGGCTAGACCTGTCTAAAAAGTTGAATTCTGTTTATGTGAGATGAAGACTAGATAGCTATTTAGGAAAAACCCCAGAAACAAATGCTTAATTACACTCAGGTGACATGATATCCCCCAAAATTCTACCTTTAGAGATGTACAATTTTAGGTTAATAAAGAGTTGCCTCCATTGTAAATTATAATTATTTCAAGAAGAACTGGAGTAAGTTAAAATGTGCTCAATATATGGATAAAAAGGAAGGATCCATATACAGGGGAAAAATTATTCTTCCCCAAAATTTAAGTCAAAATTATAATACACAATTTGATTTCACTCTGCAAATATACTTCTGAATTGTGAAGATATATTTTATATGGAACTGTTTTTATAGTGAGATTGTGTTAGTGATGTTTTTATTTTATGTAAACAAACTTATAGTTGACTATCTAATATGCTTCTTTTCTTCCTTGGAAAAATTTGCCAAAATGTTATGTCTAAAAGGTATGGATAGTGATTTAAAAGAGTGTAGAATGTTATAGGAAAAAGTATATAGTAAATTAAAGATTTGGAGAAATTCAATATTTGAACTGCAGATGTTCATATATTGTTTCATACGTCATTTTTTTCACTTATTCATACATTAAAAACATATTTTGGCAATAATTAACAAGATATTTAGTAATGTCAGAGATACAGATACACACACACACACACACACACACTTTCATTTTAAAGGAAGGAAAAATCTGCAGTAACTGTAAATATTTTTTGGATAACAATACACTTTAGCTCCCTTTCAATAGTTTCAAAAATAAATAAAATCAATTGTAACAAGGGGACTGAAAATATTCTTTAAACTTCTTTAACATTTAAAATATTTATTTGCATGATTTCTCTATCTGTGTGACAGGAAAGTCAAGTTGGTTTCTCCACTTGCATTATTCTTATGATTATAGATACTTTTTCCCAATGGGTTTCAGTAATTAAATTTTATTTATTAGATTGTCTTAATCATTAGAATGAAGATGTTTTGACCCCTTTTTGGTATTTTTGGCAGCTGACTTGAGTAGGACTGCTCATCATGAGCAGTCATACAAAAGCATAAATGTCAGCTCTGCAGCTTGTTGCTACAGTTAGCTTCAGAGAGAATGTCAGAAGTGACAGGACATAAAGTGATTCTGAGTGATGACATTCTTGTTGATAATAGATTGGCTTCTGTGGATGCTGCAGCAGATTTGATCTCTGAAACCTTTCACTTCTTAAAAAAGGAAAAGAAAAATTTGAGAAGTGCACTAGCCTATGTTGGGAAATTTCAATCTTTCACCCAAACGTGGTCAGAATTATCTTCGGATGATTTAAATGTCATGCTCACTCTATTTGTTGGATCATTCTTTGAGTCTAAGTAAGACCAAAGATTAACAATCATTTACAGAATTGGGAACCATAGCCATCATTTATTTCTGAACATAATCTGTGGTTTACAAATAGTAAGTATTCATGAGTAGTATGATATTTTGAACCAAAATGTCATGGAGACAGGAGAGAAACATTTTCTGAGTATACCGCAGAAAATTTGACATCTTATTCTTTGTTTACTTGTGCATGATAAGAACTCAAGTCTATCCATTTGTGAATAAATTTCTTCATTGATTTTAATGAACTTTAAAGAGGTTAAGACTGTTACTTAGAGCTTATAGAAATCTCCTTGTCAGCTATATCAACATATTTTTACTTTAAGAAAAAAGCTTTCCAAAGGAAAAAACCTTAATATTAACTGATAGTATACTTTAAATGAGTCAGTTTTTATAATCTATTATGCTGAAAATATTTTTCCATGGATTTAGCAATTAAAAATTATTTAAGCCCCAAATAAAATATCCCTGATATCTAACTTTTTACTATATTGTATAGGTTTTGACAATTTCATATATTCATTATGTTTATGAAAAAACATACTCATTATGTTTATGTATGATTTAGAAAACACTAAGACATATTCACAATAAATAGACCAAAAGATATCAGGAGTTTCTAATTCTTGTTAGACTACTGACTTAGAGAGAGAGAAAAAAGGCCAACTCTGTAAACAACTTCACAACTTAGGTTTATAATATAACCTGTTTAAATAATTAGACCATTACATTCCTGAAGACAGAATACATGTAGTCTTTTACCTTGCTCAACAAAATTGTTCAGAAGATCAAATGTAGTAAAGACAATGTGAAATTTAGTGTTTTATTGCTGATGTTGTACACCATTTTACTTAATATTTTGGGGAGTAACTGCCCTTGACTTCAACTCAAGTAACACATTTTGTTGCTAATGTAATCAGTTTTTTAATGGCATCAGAAAATAAAGGAATGTTTATTATTAAAAAAAAAATCTAAAATCATTTGGGAGTACATGGAGATACCTAAATTAGTGAATAGGATAAAGTTATATTCCCAGAAAACTCACTGTTAACAATCAATGAATATTACTCAGCTATTCAAAAAAAAAAAAAAACTCTTAACTTACTATGACACTCAAAAATGAATGAAACAGTGATTATATGACTCTGTTACATAAATTATTTTTATTTAATCTTTTATGCTTACAATTAACTTTAGGTGAACATCTATTGTAAGATGATGATCTCATCTTTTAAGAAACTTACTTAAACTCTTGTTGTTGTGCAGTCAATCAGTCATATCTGACTCTTTGTGACCTCATGGACTGCAGAACACCAGGCTTCCCTGTCCTTCACTGTCTCACGGAGTTTGCTCAAACTCATGTCCCTTAAGTCAATGATGCCATCCAAACATCTCATCCTCTCTTGGCCCCTTCTCCGACTGCCCTCAATCTTTCCCAGCATCATGGTCTTTTCTAATGAGTTGGCTCTTATCAGGTGGCTAAAGTATTGGAGCTTCAGCTTCAGCATCAGTCCCTACAATGTATATTCAGGGTTGATTTCCTTAAGGATTTACTGATTTGATCTCCTTGCAGTCCAAGAGAGTCTTAAAAGTCTTTTCCAGTAGCAAAGTTCAAAAGCATCAGTTATTCAGTACTCAGCCTTCTTTACGGTCCAACTATCACGTCTGAACATGACTATTGGAAAACCATAGCTTTGACTTCCATGGACATTTTTGGCAAAGTGATGTCTGATTTTTAATGTGCTGTCTAGTTTTGTCACTGCTTTTCTTCCAAGGAACAAGCATCTTTTAATTTCATGGCTGCAGTCACCATCTGCAGTGATTTTGGAGACTAAGAAAATAAAGTCTGTCACTGTTTCCATTTTTTCCCCATCTATTTGCCATGAAGACATGGGACCAGATGACATGGTTTCAGTTTTTTGATTGTTGAGTTTTAAACTTAAACTCTTACTAGGCACCATACCCAAACCAGATTGAAGTACAAACTCTCTTCCAAATTCTAAATTGTGTAGTTAAGTACCACAACTCAGGAAAAGAAGACAACTCATTTTAGTTAGTACAGCTGTAGTCTAAGTACATCTAGCTGCTGTTTCTCATTACTTGTGCTGGCAATGAGACTATAGTTGTCATTTAATAAAATTTTATCCCCCTATTGCACACAGCTAACATCTAAGCTCACCAGGTTTCTTTACTTGATGAAGTGATCCAAACATTTATTTTGAAGAATCTGTGTCCTCAGTGGTCCTCAATTCATTGGACTGCTGTGTATTCCCATTATCTTGGTCATGAAAGTACGAAGAGGTATCCTAGTGAATAACACAGTTCCAAATGTGTTAGTTCCTGTTCTAATATTATAGCAGAAAACTAATGCTGAAACAATTTTTATGGCTCAGTGGGTTAAGTTTTACTCAATGTATGTTGGTTTTTCCAGTGGTCATGTATGGATGTGAGAGTTGGACTATGAAGAAAGCTGAGCACCGAAGAATTGGTGCTTTTGAACTGTGGTGTTGGAGAAGATTCTTGAGAGTCCCTTGGACTGCAAGGAGATCCAACCAGTCAATTCTGAAGGAGATCAGCCCTGGGTGTTCATTGGAAGGACTGATGCTAAAGCTGAAACTCCAATACTTTGGCCACCTCATGCAAAGAGTTGACTCCTTGGAAAAGACTTTGATGCTGGCAGGAATTGGGGGCAGCAGGAGAAGGGGATGACAGAGGATGATATGGCTGGATGGCATCACTGACTCGATGGACGTGAGTTTGAGTGAATTCCGGGAGATGGTGATGGACGAAGAGGCCTGGCGTGCTGTGATTTATGGGGTCACAAAGAGTTGGATTTAACTGACCGACTGAACTGACTGACTGAACTGATGTCAACTCAGGGCTTAGAGTCATGGGATGTAACATGGCCATATGTTCAATCTCCATCAAGGCCTAGTAAAAAGACAAGAGCTCTCTTTCAAAACGAGAATTGTTATCACTGGCTGAGGCTATTATTTTGCTGCAAAGTCCTCAGAGTCTGAGCTATCATTACCGTAGCAGAGCCATCCAGAGGATCCATAAAGCACCTTTTGTTTATGATTGCCAGTGTGAGAAACATTGTATCTGCAGGTTCATGAGACTTAGTTTTCAGTAGATTTCCTCTTCAGTCTGAACTTTCTGTACAGCCATATTTTTTCTCTTGACTCCACTCGAAAATGTATAGCTTTAATGAGTTAATTGATGTGTGTTGGAGCATGAAGCCCAATGTGGTTCATATTGCTTCTAAAATCTGAAAAGAAACAAGATGAATGTTACCACTTTTTCAGTGTCAGGCAGTGCGAAGCCCCTCTGAGTTTGGAGTTGTTATCCCAGCATGTTTAAAATCACTGAAACTCTAGAAACTTCTGTAATCTAACAGGAAACAGAATTTTCACTGGGCTAATTTTTTACCACTAGCACATCAACATTTTACTAGAATGAATGGTAAGTAGCTACTTTCTGCTTACCAAATCCCATCATTTGGAGTAACCAACACTGGGATAACACGCTACTCTGTAGAATATTCAGATGATTGATTTCCCTTTTAAATACTTTAAGACAGCACAAGAGCTGTCATAACCCTGAGATAAGACAGGGAAGATACACTGTTGCTTCCACCTGATACAAGCAAATCCCTACTTCTCTTTCTTGCTAATTGCTTTGGAGAAAAATGAATTTTCACCACTTTCCAGGAAGTGAGTTGATCTATGTTGCTATATGTCAAAAGATAACATAAAAAATAGCAGTAGTATTTAGTGTTGTCATAGGATTAATTGTTTAATAACAAACAATTGATGTGAATTTGGCAGTAGCCAAACCCATCAATGAAATAGAGATAAGAGAGAAATGACCACTCTTATATCTTTCAAATCTTAGATCTCACCATCAGTGTCTCCAATTTTTTTCAGAAAAGAAATGTTGTTCCTATTTTGACATTTTTGCCTACAAGGTAAATTCTTGGCCAGCTGGGTAGGGGTTGGGGGGAAGTGGTCCTTTACTCAAGTCTTCAACAATTTAGTCACCTAATGCAGGTACTCTGAAATTTGTTAACTAGGTCTAGTTAAACCACTTAATACCATTTAAGAATCACTGTACTACAGAACTTGGTAAAAAAAGAAAATCTTTTTTTCTTATTTACCACTTAGCCTCCATAAACATTCACTTAGACCAGTGGGGCACTCATGATATTTTTTATATTCAAGGATTAGAATCTATTCAGTGTTAATATCTATTTATCTCTAATTCTAGGCCACCAGTGTGGTTGCGTTCAGGTGACTTTGTGAAAATGCACTGTACTCAATAAACTACAGATCATTTCTTGTCAAGTCAAAGATTACCATTCCATCTATGCTTCCCTGCAGTTATACCTTAACTTATAGACAGTAATATATTATTTATATGTCTCTGTATAATCCTCTGTCTGTTCTTCTAGTTCAGATGTCAAAGCTCTAAGCTTATCATTCAGAAGCAGCCAGCCCATTCTGCAATATTTGTACTCACAATTTGTGCTTTGTCAGTTGCTAAATCGTAATTACTCAGTATTCGTAATCTTTGACTTCAACTGCTACACCACCCATGTAACAATAAATGATAGTTATCTGATGTTTGAGTCCTTTCTTTTATATTTTTAGAGGGCATTACAATGCTCAGACTCAGAGCTGGTTGACCTACCCTCAAAATCCTGTGTTATGCTCTGTTTTCTGGGACCACTCAGAGTAACAAGAACTGCATCCATTAGTTTAATCCTGCTAAACAAAATCCACTCAAGTATATAAAACAGGTCAAATAAACAAAGGTCAGTTGTACTATTATTATACTTAGCCTGTGGGTCACTTGGTGAAAGGTAAGACAAAGGTACATATATTGGGT
Organism: Capra hircus; assembly: GCF_001704415.2. Lineage (NCBI taxonomy): Eukaryota > Metazoa > Chordata > Mammalia > Artiodactyla > Bovidae > Capra > Capra hircus. The sequence continues at coordinate 33,395,057 of NC_030824.1, forward strand.
GGAATATGAAGCATATAGAGGAAGATATGGCAAGTCCTGGATAAAGTGCTAGCAGCAGGGAAAGAGGATAAAAAATGCAGTCTTCTCCTTCTCCCGTGTCCCTCTAATGGTTTCAAGCTTTGTTCAAGCTCAGATAAGAGCCAACGTGCAAACAGAGTGAAGGAAACCAGATATGTCACCTCGCACTGTGTGTCTAACATATTGATTATTTTTAGTTAAAGGCATTTAAGAAACACCAAGTTCAGGAAGGACTCTCTGACCCTCCTTTTTCTTCCTGAAAGCAAGAGATAAAACTTGCATATAAAATGTACTCTTCCTAAACTGGGAAGAAGGAAAATATTCTTATCAACATAGATGAGGAATTGGGGTTTGAGAAAGCTTACAAACAACCTTGTTAAACAGACTCTTATCTCCTAGTTATTACTTAGCCATTCAATACCCCCGATTCAAAATCCTTTTGTTTTATTAATTCTTCACAAATATTTTATTTCTTTTTCTAAATGATTTAAAAGCTCTCTGCTCTGGTCACTTCTTTGAGACGTCATTCTCTTATAAAGGCTCTCAGGCACATGTTAAAATTTAATAAATTGTTTTTATCTTCTTAATCTGTCTTGTGTCATTTTAATTTGTAGGCCCAGCTAGAGACCATGAGATAGTGGTAGAGAATTTGTCCCTGCCCTACAGAAACTTGTGTAATAACTTGTGGGGCACAAACAATCCTCTGACAGAGATTAGGAAAATAATAAGTGAACAGATCTAAGAGTAAAAAGATCTAGATCTGAGATTTAAAGAGAAACATAAAGAAATTCTGCAGATTAAAAAAAAAACTGCAAAATTGATATTTGATAGTTTTGCTATTTGCTATTTGATATATTGCTATTTGATATTTTTAATAAATTGGAGTATAAGAAAAATAATTTTGTAAATATTTAAATGCACATTTTTATTAAAGGCTAAAAAATAAAGTTTAAACTTAAATGTTGATTTTAATCTTTAAATTATCCTATTTATATTAATAGATTTCATACATTCATTAACTTCTGAGAAACAATATTATTTTAACTACAATTATTGTCATCCTTTGAAAATGTTTTTCTCTCCAAAGCTAACCTAGATACCCAACTAACACAACCAGCCATATAGTATTATGGTTTATAATACTGTAATAGGTTTATAATACTTTTCATAGAAATACAAAAAAGAAACACAGAAAATAAAGGAGACATTTTTAATCTTATAAGTATAGTGTGTTGAAATGTACAGCTGGCATTGAGTGAACAGGAAAGAAGAGTTACTGACTGGAGGAAGCAGAGGAGGTGGGAGGTGGTAGAGCTGAAGAATCACATCTTCAGCAACAGGAGACAGAGGACAAGCTGCAGTGTCACTCACAACTGATGTTGATGGAATGCACATTTGCATCTTTGAAAGTTTACAACTTGAAGGTTTGTATATAGGGGATTTAGTGTACATGCAATATTTTGTTTTATATTATTTTATTTTATTTTTAACTTTATTTTACTTTACAATACTGTACACCATGGTGGATTCATGTCAATGTATGTACATGCAATATTTTAAGTCACATCATTCACTGATGAATATTATGCAGCAATAGATAACTAATATAGATGTAATTATGTAAACATTTCCTTTCAAATACCTAAGATGATGCTTTAAGTAATATTTAGGCATCATCAGGATATCAAGAACAGTTAACAGCTTCTTTGTCCATTTAATCTTTCAGGCCACTGATTTTCTCAGTTCAATGATATATACTGCTGCACTCTGAGACTGCTTTACCAAATGTTAAAAAAAAAAATGTGGGAGAAACTATGGCTTGTATTTAGTTCAAAGTACTCTTTCCATTATTTATCAACAAAGTTATCACATAAGCTACCATTCAGAACCACTGAGTCCTGTACAAAATGGCTAATAAAAGTTCCAATCTACAGCTTCAAATAAGGTCCATCAGAGATGACATTACATATAGTATTTAGGAGACAACAATAAATGAATGAATTGTTGAGTATATGCAATATAAGTATTTTCAACCATCATGAAATAGAAACTGTATGCTCATACAAACAATGCATAATGTAGTGGGAGGAAAGATGAAAGAAAATCCTTCATGCTTGCCAGAAAGCTGGGGAAAATCTTGGAGCAAAGTTATTTATTTGAAGAGATCAAAAGTCTACAAGAATTTAATATGGTCAAATCTTCCTCTCTTATACTCAAGATAAAAGATACAAATGAGAAATCCTAGTTTCCCATTATCAATATCAAGACCTATTAAGATAGTCAATAAATAAGTGATCTCTCCTTAAAGACCATCTAATGATTATTTGCCAGAAGTTGAAACAATATTTGTATAATACACCATTTTACATAGGTGTTCAAATAATAACACCATTTACTTCAAAATTTATTTTTCTTATCTAGTTCATGTGTACATTTGCATGTGTGAACTCCATTTCAGGTATTCTAGAAAAACTAGAATATTTCAATGTTAAAACATATGTGCCAGATTTTGAAATATGTATACTTTTATCATTTAATTACAAAAGTGATTCACATTGATTTTGAAAACCACAAAATATAAAAGCATATTAATTGAATAAATATATTTTTCACTTTGAAAAATGTTCTCAAGACATAAAGAACATTAACATATTAATGTCTGTATTATACATACACAAAGAGATTGCAAAGCCAATAAACACTCATTATATATATATATTAATATAAAATAATACTATAAACATATTTATATATCTTAATATATACTGTATCCCTACATGTTTTAATATGTAGATAGTATATATTTTCCTCACATCTATGTTTTCTAGTGTCTTAGAAAAAATTGTATACTATAGCATATAGTTTTGCCTCTTACATAGGTAATTTTTAAAGCAAATTAATCATATTGCAATAAGAAAAGTTTTCTTCCTTATTTCTGACATCCTTGAGGCAACTGCTTTCAATATTTTATGTTTTTTTAAAACCTAAAATTCATTTTAACAATGCATTCACTTTCTATTTTTCAAAGGTCTTAACTGTTGAATTTCATGATATATGAAGATTTAGATCTAAGATATACTTTCCCTCCAACATATGCATGAATATTTTCATACTCTAACCATCATAACATAGATTATGTGTTATTGATATCAATATCACATTAATATTTCATGTTTATAATGTAATGATGGCAAATGCTTAGCCTTAGAGACCAGGAGAGTGTGACTGGAAGATCAAAAACAAAAGCAAAATGTGGAAACTTGTTGTTGTTGTTGTTGTTTAGTTGCCAAGTTGTGTCTGATTCTTCATGACCTCATGGACTACAAGATGCCAGGCTTCCCTGTCTCTCAACATCTCCAGTGTTTGCCCAAGTTCATGTCTGTTGAATCGGTAATGTTATCCAACCACCTCATCCTCTGCCACCCACTTCTCCTGCCTTCAACATTTTCCAGCATCAGGGTCTTTTCCATTGAGTCAGCTCTTCACATCAGGTGGCCAAAATATTGGAGATTCAGTTTCAGCATCAGTCCTTCCAATGAGTATTCAGGGTTGATTTCTTTTAAGATTGACTGGTTTGATCTCCTGTTGTCTAAAAGACTCTCAAGAGTCTTCTCCAGCACCACAGTTTGAAAGCATCAGTTCTTTTGCACTTTTCCTTCTTTATGGTCCAGCGCTCACATCTGTGCATGACTACTGGAAGGTCCATAGCCTTGACAAATGTGGGCCTTTGTCAGCAAAGTGATTTCTTTGCTTTTTAACACACTGCCTACGTTTGTCACACCTTTCCTGCCAAGAAGTAATCGTCTTCTAACTTAAGGGCTGCAGTCATTATCTGCAGTGATTTTAGAGACTAGAAGAGGAAATCTGTCACTACTGCTTCCACCTTTTTCCTTTCTATTTGCCATGAAGTGATGGGACTGGATGCCATAATCTTGATTTTTGTTTTGTTTTGTTTTATTTTTTTAATATTGAGTTTTAAGCCAGCTATTTCACTCTCTTCCTTCACCCTTATCAAGGGGTTCTTTAGTTCTTCTTAGCTTCCTGCCATTAGAGAGGTATCATCCACATGTCTGAGATTGTTGGTATTTCTCCCTGTTATCTTAATTCCACCTCGTAACTCATCCATCCTGGCCTTCCGCATGATAAGCTCTAAATAAATAAATAAATAGTTAAATAAATATGGTGATAATAAGCAGCCTTGTCATACTATTTTCTCAATCCTGAACCAGTTATTTATTCCATACAAGGCTCTAACTGTTGCTTCTTGACACACATACAGATTTCTCAGGAGACAGGAAAGATGGCCTGGTATTCCCATCTCTGTAAGAGAATACCACAGTTTGTTATGATCCATGTATTCAAAGGCTTTAGTGTAGTCAATGGAATAGAGGTAGATATTTTTTGGAATTCCCTTGCTTTATGATCTCTGGACAAAAAGGTTTTTTTTTTTTTTTTTTTTTTAAATCTTTTGTCAGTTCTCAGAAAAGTGTCTGCTACTAAACAACAATATAGACAAATGATTTTTTCATAGAGGTCATCAGCTCCTGTCGCTAGGTCATTCCTATTTTGTGCAATGACACTTTGCAAAGGGCAGCCATAGTGGCAGAGATGGAAAGTGTATGTGAGCTCATCTCTGGGCTATCCCTTATTCTGCATCTATTTCCATCAGCGCCCATTGGTGATGGCCAATCAGTGAGAAGCCAGGGCTAATGCCATGTCTTCACTGCATTTTATTAAAAGCCGTAACATAGATAATTCAGTCACTTGAAGACAGATTAATTATTTGACTCCTTATTCCCTAGAGGAAACAGAATCTATCTTTACTCCCTATGTTGCTGGTTTCTTACAACACTAGAATGACTCTGGCAGGTGCAATTAGGATGCCAATTTATGAGTGACATTCTATAAATTTAGATGCTCTCTTTCAAGATATGCCATATATCAAAAAGAACCAAGGCATGCTTTGCAGGTTCTATATGCCTCATAACTAAAATCATAGATCTGAAAAGCAAAAGATTGTGCAATAGCCCCCTTCCCTTGGGAAATAAGTGCTTCCTCAGTTTAACAAAAAATATATATATATATATTTTGTACTTACTGGGCTAGAACAACAGTTACCATGCAAGAATACTGGTAGCAAAAGTTATGATCAAGTTTCTAACAAACCAAAAGCTATAGCAGTGGTCTTACCATCTTGACTTATAACAGTAAACTAGTAGTTGGAAAGAAAGTCACCCTTGCCATAATTCCTACTAAATTATTAAGACACAAGTCAGGATTTCAAGGTATTTTTGAAGTGACTCTTGCTGCTGACATGGTCTCTGATAGCTATAGAAGAGCAGTTGCAGCAAAAATTTCTGGACAAGGGCACAGTAGCCCGGTATTCACAAGCTTCAGGTTTGAAATCCTAAATTACTCCACTAGCTGTGCAAATTATACCAGCAGAAATGCTGATAGGGGGTCAGAAAAAGAATGGATTATGCAGGAGAGAGATGAATATTGGTTATGAGCACAGAACCAACCACATAAACACCTGTCCTTCTAATTTCCTATTCTGTATCCTTATTACTTCTCTTATTTTCATTATTATCATTTAAAGAGTATAAAAATGTCAAAAGTATAACACGAAGCAGATTTTCTAAGTTTCTTCTTCTTTCATGATTTGAGTTGTATACTGACCGTCTACCATGTATGTAATGGCCAATTGCACAGATATCAATCAAAATATATACAAGTCAACATTGTAAACAAATAAAGAAAGAGCATGATAGTATGACCACAAAGGAGGGAAATATAATTAACAAAATAATCACATGTAAGAGGAACTGTTTAATCATAGCTAAGAGAGTAAGATGAGTCCTATATGCCTTTCATTTTCTTCAATATAAAGTTGTATCAGCACATGACTTAGGTGGGTAGGATGGGGGTGTAGGAGGGAAATCCAAGAGGGAGGAAACATGTGTACATGTAGTTGATTCACTTCATTGTACAGCAGAAACTAACATGACATTGTAAAGCAATTTGTTGTTTAGTTGCTATGTCGTATCAGACTCTGTGACCCCATGAACCGCAGCACACCAGGCTTCCCTGTCCTTCACTATATCCTGGAGTTGTACAAATTCATGTCCCTTGAATTGGTGATGCCATCCAGTCATCTCATCCTCTATCACACCCTTTTCTTCCAGCCCTCAATCTTTCCCAACGTTAGGGTCTTTTCCAGTGAGGCAACATTTTGCATCCAGTGGCCAAAGTATTAGAGTTTCAACTTCAGCATCAGTCCTTCCAACGAATATTCAGAGTTGATTTACTTTAAGATTGACTAGCTTGATCTCCTTTCTACCCAAGGGACTCTCAAGAGTCCTCCAGCACCACAATTTGAAAGCATCAGTTCTTCAGTGCTCAGTGTTCTTTATGGTCTAACTCTCACATCTGTACATGACTACTGGAAAAACCATAGCTTTGACTATATGAAACTTTGTTGGAAAAATTATGTCTCTGCTTTACAATATGCTGCCTAAATCTGTTAGCTTTTCTTCCAGGGAGCAAGCATCTTTTAATTTCATGACTATAATCACTGTCCACAATGATTTTTAAACCCAAGCAAATAAAATCTTTCACTGTTTTCACTTTTTCCTCATCTATTTGCCATGAAGTGATGGGAGCAGATGCCATAACTTCATTTTTTCAATGTTGAGTTTTAAGCCAAAAATGTTGAGTTTTAAGTATTCTTTTCTCGAGAGCCCCAAGAACAGTATGTAAAGCAATAATAATCCAATAAAAAATAAAAATAAAATAAAGCTGTATCAGGAAATGAGATGTTAATTTCTCTTTAATTTTATCATAAACTATTGCCATGAATAATATCCAAATAACACAGCTTTTTTCAATGCTCACTCATTCATTGCATTTCATAATAAGTTTATGTAATTAGTAACTAATATTCATTATCCAAGTATTATCCAAGATTTCCCCTGTATCACATAAGCATATATTTTTAAAGATCCATATGCATTGAACATATATTCAGAAGGAACAATTTGGCAATTGATTTTAGTATAAGGAGCAACTTCATTAATATGAATATGCAAATTGAATAATGTAAAAAATTAAAATTCTTTTCTCTTAACTAGTATTCAATGATGCTTTGAAATAACACAGATACTAAAATATAAATAAATGTTTTTCCACAGAAGAAAAGATATATTTATAATTCTCTTTGTAAGTTACATTAATCACTTTCTTCTAATGATTTCTGATACAGAAGCAATGGAATTGCCTATTTATTGATATTATCCCTTTTAAAGTTTAATGCAATTTATTGTAATTTTGAATTCTAAGAAATTGCAAAAAAGTCTCAAGAATTGATTATGTTTGAACCTAATTTGCAATAAATATATATTTTCTGTGTTAGTATATCTAGCATAGAATTGTTTATTGCATTGCTTTACAAAAGTCATAAATCTTTTGCATGTTTTGGAGCAGAAAATTGTCTTGATTAATACAAAATTCCCAAAACTTTATTTAAAATTGGATAAAATGGAAAATTTTGCAAAGACAGGGCTTAAAATATATCATTGTTAAATTATTGTTCTCCTTTATTTTTTCATTTTTTTTAATTTTTATTTTTACTTTATTTTACTTTACAATACTGTATTGGTTTTGCCATACATTGACATGAATCCACCACGGGTGTACATGCATTCCCAAACATGAACCCCCCCCCCCCACCCCGCCACCTATCTCCCCATAACATCTCTCTGGGTCATCTCCGTGCACCAGCCCCAAGCATGCTGTATCCTGGCAATTCGTTGCTTACATTATAGTATACATGTTTCAATGCCATTCTCCCAAATCATCCCACCCTCTCCCTCTACCTCTGAGTCCAAAAGTTCGCTCTACACATCTGTGTCTCTTTTGCTGTCTTGCATACAGGGTCATCATTGCCATCTTTCTAAATTCCATATATATGTGTGTTAGTATACTGTATTGGTATTTTTCTTTCTGGCTTACTTCACTCTGTATAATCGGCACCAGTTTCATCCATCTCATCAGAACTGATTCAAATGTATTCTTTTTAATGGCTGAGTAATATTCCATTGTGTATATGTACCACAGCTTTCTTATCCATTCATCTGCTGATGGACATCTAGGTTGTTTCCATGTCCTGGCTATTATAAACAGTGCTGCGATGAACATTGAGGCACATGTGTCTCTTTCAATTCTGATTTCCTCGGTGTGTATGCCCAGCAGTGGGATTGCTGGGTCATAAGGCAGTTCTATTTCCAGTTTTGTAAGGAATCTCCACACTGTTCTCCATAGTGGCTGTACTAGTTTGCATTCCCACCAACAGTGTAAGAGGGTTCCCTTTTCTCCATACCCACTCCAGCATTTATTGCTTGCAGATTTTTGGATCGCAGACATTCTGACTGGTGTGAAGTGGTACCTCATTGTGGTCTTGATTTGCATTTCTCTAATAATGAGTGATGTTGAGCATCTTTTCATGTGTTTGCTGGCCATCCAAATGTCTTCTTTTGAGAAATGTCTATTTAGTTCTTTGGCCCATTGGGTCATTTATTTTTCTGGAATTGAGCTGCAGGAGTTGCTTGTAAATTTTTGAGATTAGTTGTTTGTCAGTTGCTTCATTTGTTATTATTTTCTACCACTCAGAAGGCTGTCTTTTCACCTTGCTTATATTTTCCTTTGTTGTGCAGAAGCTTTTAATTTTAATTAGATCCCATTTGTTTATTTTTGTTTTCATTTCCAGTATTCTGGGAGGTGGATCATAGAGGATCCTGCTGTGATTTATGCTAGAGAGTGTCTTGCCTATGTTCTCCTCTAGGAGTTTTATAGTTTCTGGTCTTATGTTTAGATCTTTAATCCATTTTGAGTTTATTTTCGTGTGCAGTGTTAGAAAGTGATCTAGTTTCATTCTTTTACAAGTGGTTGACCAGTTTTTCCAGCACCACTTGTTAAAGAGATTGTCTTTTCTCCATTGTATATTCTTGCCTCCTTTGTTGAAGATAAGATGTCCATAGGTGTGTGGATTTATCTCTGGGCTTTCTATTTTGTTCCATTGATCTATATGTCTGTCTTTGTGCCAGTACCATACTGTCTTGATGACTGTGGCTTTGTAGTAGAGCCTGAAGTTAGGCAAGTTGATTCCTCCAGTTCCATTCTTTTTTCTCAAGATTGCTTTGGCTATTCAAGGTTTTTTGTATTTCCATACAAATCTTGAAATGATTTGTTCTAGTTCTGTGAAAAATGTGGCTGGTAGCTTGATAGGGATGGCATTGAATTTGTAAATTGCTTTGGGTAGTAGACTCATTTTCACTATATTGATTCTTCCAATCCATGACCATGGTATATTTCTCCATCTATTAGTGTCCCCTTTGATTTCTTTCATCAGTGTTTTATAGTTTTCTATATATAGGCCTTTAGTTTCTTTAGGTAGATATATTCCTAAGTATTTTATTCTTTTCTTTGCAATGGTGAATGGAATTGTTTCCTTAATTTCTTTTTCTACTTTCTCATTATTAGTGTATAGGAATGCAAGGGATTTCTGTGTGTTGATTTTATATCCTGCAACTTTACTATATTCATTGATTAGCTCTAATAATTTTCTGGTGGAGTCTTTAGGGTTTTCTATGCAGAGGATCATGTCATCTGCAAACAGTGAGAGTTTTACTTTCTTCTCTTCCAGTTTGGATTCCTTTTATTTCTTTTTCTGCTCTGATTGCTGTAGCCAAAACTTCTAGAACTATGTTGAATAGTAGCCATGAAAGTGGGCATCCTTGTCTTGTTCCTGACTTTAGGGGAAATGCTTTCAATTTTTCACCATTGAGGATAATGTTTGCTGTGGGTTTGTCATATATAGCTTTTATTATGTTGAGGTATGTTTCTTCTATTCCTGCTTTCTGGAGAGGTTTTTATCATAAATGGATGTTGAATTTTGTCAAAGGCTTTCTCTGCATCTATAGAGATAATCATATGGCTTTTATTTTTTAATTTGTTAATGTGGTGAATTACATTGATTGATTTGCGGATATTGAAGAATCCTTGCATCCCTGGGATAAAGCCCGCTTGGTCATGGTGTATGATCTTTTTAATGTGTTGTTGGATTCTGATTGCTAGGATTTTGTTAAGGATTTTTGCATCTATTTTCATCAGTGATATTGGCCTGTAAGTTTATTTTTTTGTAGTTCTTTGTCAGGTTTTGGTATTAGGGTGATGGTGGCCTCATAGAATGAGTTTGGAAGTTTACCTTCCTCTGCAATTTTCTGGAAGAGTTTGAGTAGGATAGGTATTAGCTCTTCTCGAAATTTTTGGTAAAATTCAGCTGTGAAGCTGTCTGGACCTGGGCTTTTTTTGCTGGAAAATTTCTGATTACAGTTTCAATTTCCGTGCTTGTGATGGGTCTGTTAAGTTTTCTATTTCTTCCTGGTTCAGTTTTGGAAAGTTGTACTTTTCTAATAATTTGTCCATTTCTTCCACGTTGTCCATTTTATTGGCATATAATTACTGATAGTAGTCTCTTATGATTCTTTGTATTTCTGTGCTGTCTGTTGTGATCTCTCTATTTTCATTTCTAATTTTATTGATTTGATTTTTCTCTCTTTGTTTCTTGATGAGTCTGGCTAATGGATTGTCAATTTTATTTATCCTTTCAAAGAACCAGCTTTTGGCTTTGTTGATTTTTGCTATGGTCTCTTTTGTTTCTTTTACATTTATTTCTGCCCTAATTTTTAAGATTTCTTTCCTTTTACTAATTCTGGGGTTCTCCATTTCTTCCATTTCTGGTTGCTTTAAGTGTAGAGTTAGGTTATTTATTTGACTTTTTTCTTGTTTCTTGAGGTATGCCTATATTGCTATGAACTTTCCTCTTAGCACTGCTTTTATAGTGTCCCACAAGTTTTGGGTTGTTGTGTTTTCATTTTCACTAGTTTCTATGCATATTTTGATTTCTTTTTTGATTTCTTCTGTGATTTGTTGATTATTCAGAAGTGTGTTGTTCAGCCTCCATATGTTGGAATTTTTAATAGTTTTTCTCCTGTAATTGAGATCTAATCTTAATGCATTGTGGTCTGAAAAGATGCTTGGAATGATTTTGATTTTTTTGAATTTATCAAGTTTAGATTTATGGCCCAGGATGTGATCTATCCTGGAGAAGGTTCTCCTTTAAACAAGAGAATACATATCTAATTCTCTTAGCAACTCCTCAATTTGACCACTTTCATTGTGCAAAAATTCTGTTGGTAAACTGATTTCATCACTGAATTTTATGTTTTAAATCCCCTTTCTCATTTCTCTTGCCTTTAACCAACACACCAGCCTCTTGTTTAAACAGTAGAAAAAAAAAACACAAATAAAAACATGTTGTATCAAGAATGAGAACATAATGATTGATTTGTATCATCAAATAAAAGTCAATTAGAATAATAAAATGAAAAAAAAAATGAACAGAAAGTCAAATTGTACCCTTTATAAAACACAATTTTATACAATATCTAGTTCAGAGTTTGTTAAATAGCTTTCTCATCTGAGTTATATTCATTAATGAAAAGGAAGAAAAAAACAATTCTGAAATACTGAAAATATATAAAGAAGGCATTTAGTCACCCTATTGAGATATGTCAGCATATGAGTTTGTGTGTGTGTACAAAAGTTTTAGCTGTTAGCTTGCCTTAGTTTCAATTATTAAAATCAGTAATCAGAATTGATTCCCTGACACCAAATTGTGATGCTAACTAAATTGAATAGACTTAAAAATCAATAAACAAGCAAATGACACATTTTTCTTAATGGTTAACTCTGAGACTCATTTGAATCTGTCCAGATAACTTAGACTAATATTAATAAAATTCCCTTTAGATAACAATGTAATTTAACTGCTGCTATTGCTGCTAAGTCACCTCAGTCGTGTCCAACTCTGGGCAACCCCAGAAATGGCAGCCCACCAGGCTCCCCTGTCCCTGGGATTCTCCAGGCAAGAACACTGGAGTGGGTTGCCATTTCCTTCTCCAATGCATAAAAGTGAAAAGTGAAAGTGAAGTCGTTCAGTCGTGTCTGACTCCTAGCGACCCCATGGACTGCAGCTTACCAGGCTCCTCCATCCATGGGATTTTCCAGGCAAGAGTACTGGAGTGGGGTGCCATTGCCTTCTCCGAATTTAACAAAATAAAGTGTGAAATTGTATATGTGGCAAAAGAAAAAAACAACGACAAAAAGAAAATTATAAAAATCAGACAACTGACATCCTAGGACAGGTAAATGAGAGACAGTATCACTTTCAAGAAAAGCGCAACAGTATGCTATAAAAATGAGATTAAGATTGTGTAAGAGATTCCAAGATATATATATTTTTCTAGAAAGTAGAGCACAGGGGAATGTAATTATAAAATAAAAAGAGAAAGAGATCAAGATGGCAGAGATGTGGAACTAACCTCTCCTTCAAAACACACCAAATACATGTCAACATGTGGAAAAATTCTGGCTGAAAATTAACCTGAACCTGGCAGAAGGACTCTGGCACAACCAAGGCTGATGAACCATAACTGAGTAGGAAGGAAAGGGAAGTGATTACGTTGAGACCTGTGCCCCTGGGAGGAGACTCAGAAGAGAAGGGGAATTTCAAAAGCAAAGATCCTCCCTGGGAGTGAGCAGGTGCCACATACCTGGGATCTGACACTGGGAAGATGAGTTCCCTGGGCTGGCTATAGGGCCAGTGGGAATAGTAGGATCTGTGGGAAGCCTGGATCCCACTGGTAAGAAGGGCACATACACACTTTCTCCCCAAAAAGGGCAGAGAGGACAGGATGAAAGTTCACAGAATGCTGGCCAGTTTCCTAGGTCACCATGGCCTGAGCCTGGTGCCCACTCCAGGCCCCCTTGCTTCACAGCTCAGCTCCACCCTGGGGCAGGACTTCTATGGCCAAAAGGAGAGCTCAGCTATGAGGCTTTGACCTGGAGGGGCATATGAGTGGGGAGAGGGCAGCTATTTCTAATGCTTACAAAGGCAGGGCAAAAGAAGCAGTCCTGGGTTCTGACTGCAGCTAGACCACCACAACCCATGTCCCAAACAATGCCAAGCACCTGCACCAGTCCCACTGCTCTGGGGCATGGCTCCTCACAAAGGGTAAGGGCCACAAAAGCTGACGGGAGAGCACAGCCTTAAGAAGCAAAGGAGGCTGAAGTGGCACTAGAGCAGGTGGGACTAGCCATCACTATCACCTGCAAAGGTAGTATATCAGATGTGGTCTGGGTCTCTGACTGTATCAGGGAAACTGAAGTGCACAGCAGCTTCTCTTGCTCCATCAGTGCTCCCCTCTGGAGCGGAGGTGTTTGTGCTGGGAGGGAAGAAAGCACATGCTTAAAAGGAGTGGACCCAGCCTGTGCACAAATCTCAGGGCTTCTGCTCCAGAAACTAGGCACCTGCCTCTTTCCCCACTGGGGTGTGATGGTCCTTGAGCAGTGAAGCCCCAGATCACATCTAGCTCTGGCTCTAGCCCCTCAATCTCCAACCCCACCTCTTATCTATGTGATAGGTGCCAATAACCCTGGTGATAGTTGGTGATGGACAGGGAAGCCTGGTGTGCTGCCATCCACAGGGTCACAAAGAATCAGACACAACTGAACTGAACTGAACTCTGGTGATAGATATGACTTGCGTTCATGTAAGTTCCAGTTCTTCCACCAAAGCTATTGGGCACATGCAGCCTGAATAGGGATGCTCCTACACAAGGACACTCTTTCAAGTGTCCTTTCCAAATAGTCTTTCAAGACCGCAATAGGTAAATTCATATGGAATAATGCGTTTTATTTAAGTAAGCTTACTTGCCAAACTGGCTTTACATGTTTCTTTTTACGTCAAAACTACACAGTGATGTACTTTATAAATAGCTTTATCTTACATATACTTATTATATATCTTTCATTCCTGGTCAAAATAAATTATTTAAAAATAATTATATAATTGCATCAATTGCTATCATCAGATCAAATAATAGAGATATGTAAATGAAAATTTCACTGATCTCTAGGTATGAAATTAAGGATAAAAGTAGTTTTGCTTGACAAGGTTTAGTGAGTTTTTCCTTAATTATTAATTTTCACTTATCCAAAGTAACGTATGATCAGGTCTGAGATTTTGTAAACTTCTTGCTAAAAATAATGAAAATACTTATGTAACCTTCCCAGGAAGTAAGAGAAAAATGTGTACCTGATTGTGTCAGTCTGATGTGAAGAGCTGACTCATTTGAAAAGACCCTGATGCTGGGAAAGATTGAAGGCAGAAGAAGGGGACGACAGAGGATGAGATGGTTGGATGGCATCACTGATTCAATGGACATGAGTTTGGGTGGACTCCAGGAGTTGGTGATGGACAGGGAGGCCTGGTATGCTATGGTTCATGGGGTCGCAAAGAGTCGGACACGACTGACAGACCGAAATGAACTGAACTGAACTGAATTGTGTCAGTCATTAATTAAAGTAATATTTGTGTTTTCAATGCAATGACTATTTTTTGAGTACCTCCTGTAAGAATTTTAGACACTCTCCTAGCCAAAGGAGACAGAGATTTTAAGTCCAGATGTCTGTCACACACAGCTGATAACACTTTGTGTCAAGAAGTCAAATGTAAGTAAGGCATCTTAAGGTGTTGGCAGAAAACAAATGAGACTTCATAAAAAATGAAACAATATGAGAGATATGAGAACAATTTTCATTTGGGTTTTTGGTTAGCTTCTCTAGAAAGAAAATAGGACATCTTGAAAGATGATGAATTACAATGTGTGCTATTTATTATTTTTGTAAAGAGAGATTACTTAACAGAAGAGTTTGTTCGGTCTTATTCTGGTCATTTTTTAAAATCAAACATATTATGTGTTATTCATTTTAATTATAGCATCTGAATGTATAGCAGCAAGTGTGTGTGTCTGTGTGCGTGCATGTGTATGTGTGCATATTGCCAGATCTAGTTTTTTGTTTTGTTTTGTTTTGTTTTAATTTTAAAATCTTTAATTCTTCATGCGTTCCCAAACATGAACCCCCCTCCCACCTCCCTCCCCATAACATCTCTCTGGGTCATCCCCATGCACCAGCTCCAAGCATGCTGTATCCTGCATCAGACAAAGACTGGCGATTCAATTCTTACATGATAGTATACATGTTAGAATGTCATTCTCCCAAATCATCCCACCCTCTTCCTCTCCCTCTGAGTCCAAAAGTCCATTATACACATCTGTGTCTCTTTCCCTGTCTTGCATACAGGGTCGTCATTGCCATCTTCCTAAATTCCATATATATGTGTTAGTATACTGTATTGGTGTTTTTCTTTCTGGCTTACTTCACTCTGTATAATCGGCTCCAGTTTCATCCATCTCATCAGAACTGATTCAAATGAATTCTTTTTAACAGCTGAGTAATACTCCATTGTGTATATGTACCACAGCTTTCTTATCCATTCATCTGCTGATGGACATCTAGGTTGTTTCCATGTCCTGGCTATTATAAAGAGTGCTGCGATGAACATTGGGGTACATGTGTCTCTTTCAATTCTGGTTTCCTCGGTGTGTATGCCCAGAAGTGGGATTGCTGGGTCATAAGGTAGTTCTATTTGCAATTTTTTAAGGAATCTCCACACTGTTCTCCATAGTGGCTGTACTAGTTTGCATTCCCACCAACAGTGTAGGAGGGTTCCCTTTTCTCCACACCCTCTCCAGCATTTATTGCTTGCAGATTTTTGGATCGCAGCCATTCTGACTGGTGTGAAGTGGTACCTCATTGTGGTTTTGATTTGCATTTCTCTAATAATGAGTGATGTTGAGCATCTTTTCATGTGTTTGTTAGCCATCCGTATGTCTTCTTTGGAGAAATGTCTATTGAGAAAGAAGAATGGAACTGGAGGAATCAACTTGCCTGACTTCAGGCTCTACTACAAAGCCACAGTCATCAAGACAGTATGGTACTGGCACAAAGACAGACATATAGATCAATGGAACAAAATAGAAAGCCCAGAGATAAATCCACACACATATGGACACCTTATCTTTGACAAAGGAGGCAAGAATATACAATGGAGTAAAGACAATCTCTTTAACAAGTGGTGCTGGGAAAAATGGTCAACCACTTGTAAAAGAATGAAACTAGATCACTTTCTAACACCGCACACAAAAATAAACTCAAAATGGATTAAAGATCTAAATGTAAGACCAGAAACTATAAAACTCCTAGAGGAGAACATAGGCAAAACACTCTCTGACATAAATCACAGCAGGATCCTCTATGATCCACCTCCCAGAATTCTGGAAATAAAAGCAAAAATGAACAAATGGGATCTAATTAAAATTAAAAGCTTCTGCACAACAAAGGAAAATATAAGCAAGGTGAAAAGACAGCCTTCTGAATGGGAGAAAATAATAGCAAATGAAGCAACTGACAAACAACTAATCTCAAAAATATACAAACAACTTCTGCAGCTCAATTCCAGAAAAATAAACGACCCAATCAAAAAATGGGCCAAAGAACTAAATAGACATTTCTCCAAAGCAGATCTAGTTTTATTTTGTTTTGGTTCCTCTAGAGTTATGAAGAACTCTTATCTCTTCCTCCACTGTCTTTTCATATGTATGTCTTTTGCCATATATTCTTCCTCTATCTCTCTGTTTTCTCTTTCTCTTCTAATACCTACCACAGTTTTTGTTCTTTTAAAGTTCAGTGGTGCCAAGCAGCTCAACACTAATGGGTAATCTCACTACTATATAGGACACGGGGTTGAACTGGAGTAAACATTGACTTCAAATTGGATTACTTATCTGAAATAACTTCTAAAGCAATCTTACTATATTCTGTTTTTCAGAGACACTTTTTAATTAGGTTTTCTCATTTAGGGAAGAGTTTGATTCAAAATGAAGCACTTTAAGGCACAATTTCTTGGTCCATGATTTGGTGATCATTCCTTCATTTGATGGCATCATTCTCATCAAGAGACTTGTTTGTAGAAAATAAAAGCCACATGTTTATCTGTTTCTCATATTTCCTCTGCACATTTTCATCTCTTTAAACTTTAGAACTGGACCACTGGTTAAATAATCTTTATTTCTTCTATAGCTAAACACACACCTTGATCTTACAACTTGAAACAAAAAATTTTAGAGTGGTGGTCAAGCGACACCTTACTCTAGAGAACTTTGTATTTGTTTCCAAAATCTAAAATAGTTGACTTCAATCAATAGCAATCTTCATTTTGCTCCAGATTACATTATGTAAGACTGAATTTTTATACTTTTGAGGGAGTTTGAAGTTGTTGTACCTTCTTTATTGCTGCGATTGCAGAACCTAACATGTGTCATGCATATAACAACATTCAATAAATATGGACTAAATGGATGAAACAATTAATGAATTGTCTTTGCAATTACAAACAAAATTAAAATATCATCTTAAAAGTACTATTTAAGCTATATCTGATTCTACATTTCTGTGTTTGATACTTAAGGTATTTAAGACATTTTAACAATAAAATTTCCCTTGAGAATGTCAGAAAGACTATTAAACAATGAAGAGGGGAGGAAGAGAGGAGATATTGTCATATGTTGGTTGATGTCCACAGGATGAAGCCTATTATGTATGACTAAATCCAAACACTCAGAACAGGTTCTATTTTGTTTCTTCTTTCTCTTAATTTTACTTCACTGTGCTATGTGCTTAGTAAGGTAACAGAATAGTAAGGGCCTTAGTAAGGGCCAAAGAATGGCAAAATCTCCCCATTCAAAAGAGAGAGATGAGATCGTAGCAGAAAAGACTTAAGTTGGATTCATTTGTCATGGTGCTCAGATGAAGTGGTACTGTCATTATCCATGTTTGAAATCAAGGGGTTTTCCCTGGGGCCAATATACTATTAGTCCTTTGTATATATTAGCTAGTCTATACACAAATAATACATATTGAATATTTGATATTTTATGTGATTCAGTGAAAGATAATTCAAATTCTTCAAGTCTAATAAAAACCTGAATGATATGTCAATTTTAAGTATGCGACAGCAATTTCAGAATTCTCAAGCTAGAACCTGTAAAAATTGTCAATCACTTCCTTGTTAGGTCCCTTTATAGATAGAGAAGTGGGAGGCTGGCTCTGTTTCATTGTAGATCTCAGAGTCCTGTAGCCTGGTGGTTGTCTGGTATAGCTGTTGAAAGCCTTGGCAGGAAAGGGATTCCTATAGGGTTTAATGCTTGTCACTGACAGCAAGGAACAGTGACACTGCTGGAGAAAGAAACATTGCTGAAAAGAGACATCCAAGAAAGACTGAACTAAGCTCTGAATATCAGCTTAGTTAACTAAGTTAACATGTTAACATTATTATTACTTTTATTTTTATTGTGGGTTCTAAGAGAAAGTTCTACTCTCCAGAAGTATGCTATTTTATCTAAGCAAACATATTAACCAGACTATATTATCTAGAAATGTAAATTTCTAGTAGGAATTTTTTTAAAAGATACATTACCATACTTTGTTCAGAGAAAACATAATAACCACCTGAACAATCATAATACAAAATTCTTATTCGTATTATTACCAAATTTTAATTGCTTTCTGTTATGAAGTTAGTGCCATTAAGTTCTTAGGAGGAAATCAATATGAAAGTGTTTTATTTTTGAAATTTTGAGTTGGGGGAAAATTTTTGAAGAGAACACATAAAAAAAACAACTAAATGATTTAATGTAGTGGAAAAATAAACTGAGACAGAAAACAAACATGAATTTGCAGGATGAGCAGGAGACTTAAATATCCTCTTTCAATTAGGATTTCATATTGACTTTTCCACTCATATTTTATTTTGGTTACTTAATCATTAAAATAAAAATTACAAGTATTGTTAAAACAAAAATAATACTACTATTTTGAATTATTTCCAGAAAGCGTTAAGTTCATATGGAAACCTCTGGTCTATTTTGAAGGATGATTATCTATAGATGAGATATTTTGCTTTAATTTTAAGGCAAACAGGTAAAAGTCTATATGGGATGTTTATTATTGATTAAAAGCACTTTTCTAAGTGTTAGTATAATCATATTTTGCTATAGTTTAACATCTTCTATAATTCTGATCATACCCAAAAGCATTTTAAAATAATGATCTCAGCAAAAGATGACTGTTTTCTGAAACCTCTGTGATACAAGATTTGTTTTGGGGACTCAGTACTGTGGGTTTTTTTTTTTTTTTTTTTTTTGGTAAGTGCAAGATTAACTTTACTAGAAATTGCCAACAATCTTCAAGAATGATTTCAAATCAAGTAATACTATTTTTATTTGTAATGGTGTCATACTTTCTGAACTGATAATATATTAATAAGAAATATATCTTATTATATCATTTTATTAATAGACATTAATAGTTAAAAGTATAAACCACTTCCCCAGGAAGGATATTTTCCAAAATATAATTTGAGATTATTGATTAAATATAGTTTTTCCACTTTACTGAGGCATTGTTGTTGTTCAGCTGCTAAGTCATATCCTACTCTTTGTGACCCCATGGACTCCAGCATATGATGCTCTTCTGTCCTTCACTATCTCCTGGAGTTTGCTCATATTTATACCCACAGAGTCAATGATACTACCTATCTCATTCTCTGCTACCCCCTTCTCTTTTTGCCTTCAATCTTTTCCAGCATCAGGGTCTTTTCAGTGAGCTGACTCAGTTGGCCAAATTACTAGAGCTTCAGCTTCAACAGCAGTCCTTCCAATGAGTATTCAGGGTTAATTTCCTTTAAGATCAACTGGTTTGATTTCTTGCAGTTCAAGGGACTCTCAAGAGTTTTCTCCAGCACCACAATTCAAAAGCATCAACTCTTTGGTGCCCAGCCTCCTTTATGGTCCAGCTATCACATCTGTACATGACTACTGGAAAAACCATAGCTTTAACTATATAGACCTTTGTCAGCAAATGTATGTCTCTGCTTTTTAATGTGCTGTCTTGGTTCATCACAGCTTTCCTTCCAAGGAGAAAACATCTTGTAATTTATTTAATAAATCAAAATATTCATATTTTAAGTTCACATTTCTGTGACTTTTGAGAAATACCGATATTGATGTAACCACCCCTTCAATTCAGTTCAGCTCAGCTGCTCAATTATGTCTGACTCTTTGTGACCCCATGGACTGTAACATGCTAGGCTTCCCTGTCCATCACCAACTGCCAGAGTTTACCCAAACTCATTTCCATTGAGTTGGTGATGGTATCCAACCATTGCATCCTCTGTGTCCACTTCTCTTCCTACCTTCAATCTTTCCCAGCATCAGGGTCTTTTCAAATGACAGCTCTTCCCACCAGGTGGCCAAAGTGCTGGAGTTTCAGCTTCAACATCAGTCTTTCCAATGAACACTCAGGTGATCTCCTTTAGCATGGACTGGTTGGATCTCCTTGTAGTCTTCACCAAAATCACAGTTCACAAATGTAAATTCTTCAGTGTTCAGCTTTGTTTATAGTCCAATTCTCACACCATACATGACTACTGGAAAAACCATAGCCTTGACTAGATGGACATTTGTTGGCAAAGGAATGTCTCTGCTTTTTAATATGCTGTTTAGGTTGGTCATAAATTTCCTTCCAAGGAGCAAGTGTCTTAATTTCTTGGCTGCAGTCACCATCTGCATCTGATTTTGGAACCCCCAAAATAAAGTCTGTTACTGTTTCCATTGTTTCCCCATCTATTTGACATGAAGTGATGGGACCAGATGCCATGATCTTAGTTTTCTGAATATTGAGCTTGAAGCTAACTTTTTCACTCTCCTCTTTCACTTTCATCAAGAGGCTCTTTAGTTCTTCTTCGCTCTGCCATAAGTGTGGTGTCATCTGCATATCTGAGGTTATTGTTCTTTCTCCAGGCAATCTTGATTCCAGCTTGTGATTCATCCAGCCCAGCATTTCTCATGATGTACTCTGCATCTAAATCAAATAAGCAAGGTGATAATATACAGCCTTGACATATTCCTTTTCCTATTTGGAACCAATCTGTTGTTACATGTCCAGTTCTAACCTCCTCAATAGAGATGCAGAATATTTGCCTCAATCACCTCAGCCAGCTTCCTGATTCCCTTATGCCGTCATTCCTTCCCACCTTGGTACCAGGCAACCAATGATGTGATTTTTTAAAATTTATTTTTAAATAGAGGTTAATAGATTTAAAATGTTGTGTTGTTTCTACCATATAACAATGTGATTCAGCCATAAGTATAAACATTGATTTATACAATAGGTTAGTATGACCAATTCTATAATTTTATATAATGAAATAATACTGTATGTATAATTGCATACTTTTTTTCCTCAATATGATATTTTTGAGAACTATCAATGTTGGCTCATGTGTCAGTTATTCATGGCTTCCTTTATCTTTCTTATCTTTTTAACTTTACCTTTCTTTTCAGTTACACATTCCAATAGTAATTTTGAAACATTTGAAATTATTTATTTTAAGTCTGTCTCCTACATTCAACAACATAATCATCTGGGACAGGTGTTTTGGTTGGTTGTCACATTTTCCTGCTCTTTCTCATGTTGCATCATTTTTATTTTGGAAATTGTTATTGATGGTACATTAAAGATGACCAGAATTATCATATATTTTTAGATAGTGTTGATTTTTCAAAACCATATTTAGCTACAGACTGAGCACTTGAACTTAGGCAATTTGTTCTTAGGTTCTACTTATGCAACTCTGAAAAATCCAAAGTGTTGTCCAAATTCCTCTGACCCAGTGGTGTTACCAAGTCAAACTTGAGCCCACTTGTCTGTGGCCAGTAAAGCAAATCTACTGACACTAGACTGTGATGGTAGAAAATGCAGCCTTTATTGCAGGCACCAAGTAGGGAGTCCAGGGACTTGGTACTCAAAAGTTCCAGAATTTTATCCTTGATTGCTTTCAGGAAAAAGAGGTAAAGACAGAGTGGGGGAGAGGGCTATGGCATGCAGGTCCACTCATAAACATTCTTCTGATCCATCGGTGTTGAGGCAACTGGAAGTAAACTTCATCAAACTTCTGATTCCAAGCACTCTCAGGTCTGTGTCCTTGTGGGCAGCAAACAAGTGACTTCTTTCACCTGGTGGATGTTTCACTATCTGCACAACAACTCAAAGGGCATGACTCAGAATGTTATCTATAGTCCTTGAGGAGTAACTGAATGTTATTGACTTTGTTTAAAGGCTAAATTACTGTTATTTTGTCTTGCTTGATTAATTTCCTTTCTTTCTACATTTTCTCACTTTGATTAAGTTGACTCTTTGGAACTTGAAGTCCTAGGAAGCTAAAAGTTTTCTACAGAAAAAGAGCAGGTAGAAGACATAGAATGGGGCTGTCTGTTCCAGGAAGGCTCCATAGAGACCTCCTGGGTTACAGTAGGACTCAATCTTCAATTTTGTCTTCCCTGTGGCTTTTGCAGGGCTTGCTTTTAGATGTTCTTGAGATAATAATCCATTTAAGACCTGAGACACAGTCTTTGTTGTTAAGTGTAGTTTTTCTATTGTCACACAGGAATGCTAAGAGTGATAATGTATACATTATGACTTCTCTGGAAATCCAATATTTCCACAGCACCACTTGACATCTAGTGTCTCTGTTATATTTTCAATATCATGCAACTTCCTTCTTGTCTCATATGATGTTGCTCTGAGCATGTACTGCCCTGTTCTTTACCAAGGGATCTCAAGGAATTTCTACACAGAATTCTGAGGTTTCTGTCTGGGAAGCATCCTCTTCTTAAGTACTCTATTTTACTAAAACAGCCAGTTCATTTGCCCTGGAATTCTGATCTTCACCTCCTGAGCTCAGAGGGCCCACCACAGTCTCCTAGGACCAGAGCTTATTCTGCCGGTTCAGAAACAGAACATGGATGGAGAGCTGGAGTGATCTGTGAGGAGATACGCATTATGATCCTTCTTTCTTTCTGTAACTGCAGTTTGTATTACCAATTGCTGGAAAATATTTATCTCATATTTTTGTCTCATATATTTTGTCCAGATTTATGGTTTTTAGAGAATTAAGAGTAGTCTGAATGGTTTTTAGAGAATTAAGAGTAGTCTGATCTCAATTACTTTTCATCACTAGACAGAACAAATGCATTCATACATATTTTCATTGTATAATTTCCTACAAAATTATATGAAAATAGGAAATGATTCATACATTTGATAACAGAGAATTACATGTGTCTTTTTCTACAAGGAAACTTTTAAATTTTAATAAATTGGGTTTTTTAATAGCCATCTAAATGATTTAAATAATACATAAACAATTTATTTAAATAATTTAAAAATATTTAAATTGCACTCAAATATACATAAGATTTGAATTATGGAAAGATATTATTGTTTCCATAAAACTGAATAATAAGCTTGGGATTCACACAGACCAAGTCTTACAACTGGGCAGTGCAATGAAACCCTAAATTTCTCACACACAAAATTCTAGGTCTGCATCATAAATGGAGAATAAAAACACATTTATTTTCTCAGTTTCTATACACTAGAACAACACAGACATTGTTGTTGTTGTTTTCATCTAGAGAATGAAAAGAATTTGCTATTTGGAGACTAAACAGAAAGGATTCTGTGTTCAAACACACACATTCTGGCCTGTAAATAAATGCTCCAAGGACCACATAAGACTTGGTGTCTGAAATTTACAACCTACTGGTATCTTACTGATACCAGTCTTCATTTTTCCTGGCAATGCATGCACATACCTTTGGAATTACATAAAACCCTCTATGGGCTTCCTGCATTGCAGGCAGATTCTTTATCATCTGAGCCACCAGGGAAGCCCCCTAATGCAGCAGTGACCAAAAGACTGGAAAAGGTCTATTTCCATACCAATCCCAAAAAGGGTAGTGCCAAAGAATGTACAAACTACCATACAATTGTGTTCAGTTCACATGCTAGCAACATAAGCCTAAAAATCCTTCAAGCCAGGCTTCAACAGAATGTAAACTGAGAACTTTCAGATGTACAAGTTGGATTTAGAAAAAGCAGAAGAACCAGAGATCAAATTGCCAACATTTGTTGACTCATAGAAAATGCACGAGAATTCCAGAAAAAAATCTGCTTCTGCTTCATTGGCTACTTTGACTCTGTGAATTACAACAAACTGTGGAAAATAGAAAAATTCTACAAGAGATGGGAATGCCAGAACACCTTATCTGTGTCCTGAGAAACATATGCAGATCAAGAAGCAACAGTTAGTACTGGACATGGAAAAATGCACTGGTTCAAAATTGGGAAAAGAAGTACATTAAGGTTGTATATTGTCACCCTGCATATTTACTTTATATGCAGAGAACATCATGCAGTATTCTGGGCTGGATAAATCACAATCTGGAATCAAGAATTCCAGGAAAAATATCAAAAATATGCAACATATTGTCTGAATACAACATTGAGACATGCAAATTATACCACTCTAATGGCAGAAAGTGAGGAAGAACGAGAGACTCTTGTTGAGGGTGAAAGGGGAGAGTGAAAAAGCTGGCTAAAAACTCAGCATTCAGAAAATTAAGACCATTGTATTCGGTCCCATTACTTCATGGCAAGTAAATGTGGAAAGAGTGACACATTTTATTTTCTTGGCCTCCAAAATCACTGTGGATGGTGACTGAAGCCGTGAAATTAAAATACGCTTTCTCCTTGGAAGAAAAGCTATGACAAGCCTAGACAATGTATTAAAAAGCAGAGGTAACATTTTGCCAACAAATCCATATAGTCAAATCTATGGTTTTTCCAGTAGTTATGCACAGATGTGAGTCTTGGACCGTAAAAGAAGGCTGAGCACTGAAAAACTGTTGCTGTTGAATTGTAGTGCTGGAGATTTGAGAGGCCCTTGGAAGCAAAGATATCAAATTACTCATTTCTAAAGGAAATCAATCCTGAATATTCACTGAAAGGACTGATGCTGAAGCACCAATCCTTTGGCCCCTAATATGAAGAGCCAACCCACTGGAAAAAAGAAAAAAACCTGATGATGGGAAGGATTGAGGGCATGAGCAGAACGGGGCAACATAGAATGAAACGGTTGGATGGCATCACTGACTCAAAGAATGGAGTTTTAGCAAACTCTGGGATATAGTGAAGGACAGAGTTGGGCTACATTGCTACTCTCCTACTACTACACTATAGTGTAGTCCATGGTTTGACACAGAGTCAGACATGACTTAACAACTGAATGACAATAATAACCATGAAGCAAGAGAGGAGTTTTCCAATAAGGATAATCTTTCTAAAAGGATTTTAGCCACAGAATAGGCAGTCTGTCTGCAAGTGAAGTGCAGTGTGAAAACATAATTCCCATGACTAAAATATATATACATAATGTGTGGGCTAAAACGTTTGATTTTTGTGTGGATCATAACAAACTGTGGAAAAAAAAAACTTTTAAAAATTAATTTATATTTTAATTTGAAGCTAATTACAATATTTGGTGGTTTTTGCTATACATTAACATGAATCAGCCATGAGTGTACATGTGTCCCCTATCCCAAATCCACTGTGGAAAATTCTTAAAGAGATGGAAATACCAGACCACTTTACCTGCTTCCTGAGAAACATGTTCACAGGTCAAGAAGCAATAGAACCTGACATGGAACAATGGACTGGTTTCAAATTGGGAAAGGAGTGCATCAAGACTGTTTATTGTCACCCTGGCTATTTAACTAATATATAGAGTATATCATGAGAAATACCAGGCTAGATGAAGCACAAGCTGGATTCAAGATTTCCAGGAGAAATATCAATAACTTCAGATATACAGATGACACCACTTTTATGGCAGATAGTGAACAGGAACTAAAGAGCCTCTTGATGAAAATGAAAGAGGAGAGTTAAAAAGCTGGCTTTAAACTCAACATACAGAAAACTAAGACCAATAGAATGAAAACTGATAGAGCCACTATGGAGAACAGTGTGGAGATTCCTTGAAAAACTGGAAATAGAACTGCCGTATGACCCAGCAATCCCACTGTTGGGCATACACACTGAGAAACCAGAATTGCAAGAGACACATGTACCCCAATGTCCATTGCAGCACTGTTTAGCTAGGACATGGAAGCAACCTACATGTCCATCAGCAGCTGAATGGATAAGGAAGTTGTGGTACATATACACAATGATTCCAATATTACCCAGCTATCAAAAAGAATATGTTTGAGCCAGTTCTAATGAGATGGATGAAACTGGAGCTTATTGTACAGAGTGAAGTAAGTCAGAAAGAGAAGTATCAATACAATATATTAACACATATATATGGAATTTAGAAAGATGGTAATGATGATCCTATATGCAAGGAAGCAAACAAGACACAGATGTAAAGAACAAACCATTGGACAATGTGGGATAAGGCAAGGGTGGGATGATATGAGAGAATAGTATGGAAACATGTATATTACCATATGTAAACTGGATGACCAGTGTGCGTTTGATTCATGAAGCAGTGAACTCAAAGCCAATGCTCTGGGACAACCCAGAGGGATAGGGTGGGGAGGGCGGTGGGAGGGGTTTCAGGACGGGGGGACACATGTGCATTCATGGCTGATTCATGTCAATGTAAGGCTCTTCTGTTCATGAGATTTTCCAGGCAAGGATATTGGAGTGGGTTGCCATTTCCTTCTCCAGGGGATCTTCCCAACCCAGGGATCAAACCTGGGTCTCTTGCACTGCAGACGGATTCTTTACCGACTGAGCTACAAGAGAATCATTAATGTAAGGCGAAAATCACCATAGTATTGTAAACAATTATCCTCGAGTTAAAATAAATAAATTAGTTTAAAAAAAGAAAATTAAGATCAAGGCATGCAGTCCCATCATTTCATGGCAAACAGGTAGGGAAACAATGGAAATAGTAACAAACTATTTTCTTGGGCTCCAAAATCACTGCAGATGGTGACTGTAGCCATTAAATTAAGAGACACCTGCTCCTTGGAAGAAAAACAATGGCAAACCTAGACAGCGTGTTAAAAAGGAAAAACATTATTTTGCCAACAAGTTCAATAAGTCAAAGCTATGGTTTTTCCAGTAGTCATATATGGATGTGAGAGACCATAAAGAAGGCTGAGCACTGAAGAACTGATGGCTTTTGACCTGTGGTATTGGAGAGGACTCTTGAGAGTTCCACTGATTGTAAAGAGATCAAATCAGTCAATCCTAAAGAAAATCAATTCTTAATACTTATTGGAAGGACTGATACTGAAACTGAAACTCCAGTACTTTGGCCACTTCTTGCAAAGAGACAACTCATTAGAAAAGACTCTTATGCTGGGAAAGATTGAACACAGAAGGAGAAGGGGGTGACAGAGGATGATATGGTTGGATGGCATCACTGACTCAGTGGACATGTGTTTGAGCAAGCTCCAGGAGGTGGTGAAGGACAGAGAAGCCTGGCATGCTGCAGTCCATGGGATCGCAAAAAGTGGGACATGACTGAGCAACTGAACAACAACAACAACAACAAAAGTGTGAAAGTTACACAGAATCCATTTCCAGACCTCAAATTGTCCATTAGATAGTTTTAAATATCCCAGAGCAGTATGAACAGGCTTCCCTTTTTGTACTTTGGACAAATGGAATAAGAAGGTAGTCACTTTTGCAGCCTTGTCAGTGTTTCCCCACCAATACTGATTCATCAAGGCTACAATTTTATCAGTATACCAACAGTTCAAAGCACAGATAGTGATGAGGAGTTGGATATTTAGAGTCTGAAATAGGATTGAGTTGTTATTTGATCCAAACCAGAGATTCCTACTTTTTATTAAATCAACAGTTATTGATACTGTTTTTTCTTTTCCTAGGCTGATTACTGTGTTTCTCTAGAAAGCTTTGCTATTAGTCCAATACAATATTAAGGAAATTAAGTTTTGGGATTTCAAAAGTTCCCCTTAATGGTCATTGAAATTCTAAATTGTTGTTGGTCAGATTGGTCCATTTAGTTAGAAATTATTATGAAGAAGAACCATAATTTTAAACAAACTATTGAAGTATATATAGGAAGGGGATATCCTGAAAATACTTAGATCACCTGGATCCCATCCTCTAAAATAAATAAGAATTTTCAAACAGCTCAAAGAGCTTAGAGGACAAAAGCTCAATTCAAACAGCTTGCAAGTCAATTCCAGCCTGCTCTAAGAAGACAGCTTTCTCAGGCTAAAGGGGTTTCTGAAGTCAGTCTTCAGAGGAGACTCTTCCTTCCAAAGAAATTGGGCCAAAAGCTGAAAACCTAGCTGATTTATTTTAAGTAGTCTCTCTCCAGGGGAACTGGGGCAAGGGCAATTCCACTCAGCTTGCATTGAAAGTTTTTGATTTCAAGATTAGACAAAAATGACAAAACAGTACTCATATACAGAACAAAGCCTTAACCAGAAAGACAAAACCTTTGAATAGATTCTCAATTAAGTCTGGAGAGCTTCAGATGCAAGAGAATAAGAGCTCAGATCCAGCAGACAGATATATCTAACCAACTCCAGGGCAGCAAGAATGTACTGAGTAACAATGGGACCAACTGCTGGTTTGACATCTGTTTGCTCACCTGCCCTGAAGCAACTGAATGTCTTCTCTGGTCCTTGTGAAGGCCACCAAGATACTGATCCAAGACTGGTGAGTCTACCATCATATTAAGCCACATGCAAGTCCTCTCAAGGCAAGGGAAGGAGAATGCTTTTAATAAGGAGGGGAAAGAAACTGGGAGGGCTCTCTTACTTTGTCAACAAAGGTCCATCAGTCAAGGCTATGGTTTTCCAGTGGTCATGTATGGATGTGAGAGTTGGACTGTGAAGAAGGCTGAGCACCGAAGAATAGATGCTTTTGAAGTGTGGTGTTGGAGAAGACTCTCAAGAGTCCCTTGGACTACAAGGAGATCCAACCAGTCCATTCTAAAGGAGATCAGTCCTGGGTGTTCATTGGAAGGACTGATGCTGAAGCTGAAACTCCAATACTTTGGCCACCTGATGCAAAAAGTTAACTCATTGGAAAAGACCCTGATGCTGGCAGGGATGGGGGGCAGGAGGAGAAGGGGACGACAGAGGATGAGATGGCTGGATGGCATCACTGACTCGATGGACATGAGTTTGGGTAAACTCTTGGAGTTGGTGATGGACAGGGAGACCTGGCATGCTGTGATTCATGGGGTTGCAAAGAGTCGGACACAACTGAGTGACTGAACTGAACTGAACTGAACTGAACTAGTGAACAAAGAATCCATGGCTTTCTATTGACTAAGTCCTGGCTAGGAAAGAAGAGGAATCTTCTTCCTGCTGGGCTCCACTATCCTCACAGGACATGTGAGCTCTCCATTCTGGCATCCTGATTCTATTTTGCTAGGGTTCTGTTCAGTAATTTTTATAATAATCAATAACATTATGCCAAAAAGGTGCATCTTTTAATTTTAAAATATTGTTAAAAATGCTATCATCTGAGTTTTCAAAAAGTCATAGTAGTGACATCAAAGATCACTGATCACAGATCACATAACAAATATAATGATAATAATAATAAAGTTGTTTGAAATATTATGAGAATTACCAAGATGTGACATAGAAATATGAAGTGAGCAAATGCTGTTGGAAAATTGTCATTGATAGACTTGCTTGATACAGAATTGTTACAAACCTTCACTTTGTAAAACTGTATTTTCTGCAAAGCTCAGTAAAGAAGCACAATAAAAGGAGGTGTACCTGAATCTTTTTGCATATTATTAAATAATTTCAATGTAAAAATAGTAGTAATAAGTGTACTATTCAAACATTTATGTAAGGACTTTCATTCAATGTCAAACTTCCTTAAAAAAAAAAAAAAGAAGAGGAATAAAAGAAATGCTAGAGAATCTGTAGTTAATACTTACCTTTGGATAAATTCTAAAATTTTTTGGAAATAAATATTTTCTTCTAAATATTACTCAAACTATACTATGGCTTTATGTCACTGTAGAGTCAGGGATATTTTTACTTAAACATTCCATTTATAACATAAATGAAACTGCATAGAGGAACATTTTTTCTGTTAAAATGTATGTATGTATAATTATGGGTGATTTGCATTGTTGTGTGGCAGAAACAAACACAATATTGTAGATATTTTTAAAAAATAAAAAAATAGAAAAGATTATGAGCGACCCCTTTCCTTAAGATATATCTTTTCCATTTCTGAAACTTTTATTTATTCAACCAAACTTAGTTAACCAAGCATTCTTATCATGTAAGGTGGAGCTACAACTTTCACACATATATCTGTAATTCAGTTTTGTGCATTGAATAACATAAAGTTGCAATTTCACTTTTTTTTTTTTTTTTTGCATAAGTACAGAAATGAAACAGCATCGCTCATTGGGAAATGCTGGTTTTCCCAATAAATCTTTCTACTCTATCAAATATGTGTCCATATGTAAGTGAGAGTTTTTGTCAAGGCTCCTGTGTTTCCATTGTTCTGTTTGTGTAGCCTCAATATAGTTGCCTTAATTACTATAATTTGAATAAATATTATATCTAATATAACTGTACCATGAACAATCACATCAGCATGATAATGGGTTAATAATGGATTCAGAATGCTATGAAATTCTTCAGTTTTCAAGACAACTAATTTTTTTCATTTCTTATTCAAAGTAAAAGAGCTTCCTGTAAATTAAAGATATTATAGTACTACTTTCATTTAAAAATCAGAAAAAATACTACTGATTTAAAATTGCAGTATTGTAGGGGTGACCTCCCCACCCTGTGCCTCAGAATATCGTGTTAAGGAATGGTTCCGAGACCTTTGACTCCTGGAAGAAGCCCCCTCTGCCTGTGTACACCCAGTTCTATTTCTTCAATGTCACTAATCCAGAGGAAATCCTCAATGGGGAGACCCCTTGGTTGGAAGACGTGGGGCCATACACGTACAGGGAACTCAGAAACAAAGACGAAATTCAATTTGGAGATAATGGAACAACAATATCCGCTGTGAGCAACAAAGCCTATGTTTTTGAACGAGACAAATCTGTTGGAGACCCGAAAATTGACTTACTTAGAACAATAAATATTCTTGCATTGACCGCCATGGAATGGAGCCAGCTGCCCTTACTCCGGGAGCTCATCAAGGCCCTGCTGAAGGCCTATCGGCAGAAGCTCTTTGTGACCCACAGGGTGGATGAACTGCTCTGGGGTTACAAAGATGAAATCTTATCCCTCATCAGCGTTTTCAAACACGACGTCTCTCCCTATTTTGGGCTGTTTTATGGGAAAAATGGGACTAATGACGGAGACTATGTTTTTCTAACTGGAGAAGACAATTACCTTAACTTTTCCAAGATTGTGGAATGGAATGGAAAAACGTCGCTTGACTGGTGGACAGCAGATGAGTGCAATATGATCAACGGAACAGATGGAGACTCTTTTCACCCATTAATCACCAAAGATGAAGTCCTTTATGTCTTCCCATCTGATTTTTGCAGGTCAGTGTAAATAACTTTCAGTGACTTTGAGAGTGTCCAGGGACTGCCTGCCTTGAGGTATAAGGTGCCTGCAGAAATATTAGCCAATACCTCAGACAACGCTGGCTTCTGTATACCTAAAGGAAACTGCCTGGGCTCAGGAGTTTTGAATGTCAGCGTCTGCAAGAATGGTGCACCTATTATTATATCTTTCCCACACTTCTACGAGGCAGACGAAAAGTTTGTCTCTGCCATTGAAGGCATGCATCCAAATAAGGAATATCATGAGACGTTTGTGGACATCAATCCTTTGACTGGAGTTATCCTAAGAGCAGCCAAGAGGTTCCAAATCAACGTTTATGTCAGAAAATTAGATGACTTCATTGAAACAGGAAACATTCAAACCCTGGTTTTCCTAGTGATGTACATCAATGAGAGTGTTCTCATTGATAAAGAGACTGCAAGTCGACTGAAGTCTGTGATTAACACTACTCTGATTGTCACCAACATACCCTACATTATCATGGCACTGGGTGTGTTCCTTGGTCTGATCTTCACCTGGCTTGCGTGCAGAGGACAGGGATCCACAGATGAGGGAACTGCAGATGAAAGAGCGCCCCCATACGAACCTAATCAAACCAGGAGCCGTGCTTGGGGAAGGAAGCATGCGCACTGTTGTGACCTGGGCCGTGATGACATGGGGCAACCGCCTGTGTCCTCATGGGCTTGCCACCTGGTGAGACAGGAGGAGGACACGCTCATCACGGTGCTCCGGCGTGTGATGAGCACCTTCCAGCAGAGGTTCAAGAACAGGCTGACCTGGTTGGCCGTTAGGATCCTGTGATCCCTGACAGATTGTTTTCTTTTTCATGTGTCTAGCAAGTATTTAATAAATGCTTGTAATTTTTTGTTATTGTTGGGTGCTGGTAGCTCCAGCATTTTGTGACCACTGTCGTGGTTATAATGTCTTTGCATCACTTGTTAATGCTACTTGGTCTAACCTTATTCAATTCTCTTCATTCACCAGACTTTGTGCTCAGAATACATACATATTACTTTATGTTGTATTCCTCCATTCATTTCATCCACCAAACAGAAGTAAATAAGAGCTCGGAATGCAGGGTAAAATGGTAAACATCATTCAGTAGTATTCAAATGCATTTAATTTCCTCTTTTGAAAAAGTACATATTGCCTTTCTTGCAAATCTTCAGTTCATAATTCCTCCAGGATAATAATTCAGTCTTCTGACCAGCTTTCACCCAGGATGGGAATAAGTGGGGAAGGGGTTGTTGGGGTGGTCCGCATGAGTTGATAGTGACAAGCACCTGAGGATTTTTGACTTGTACTTTTGTGAATTGAAAGAATGCATAAATAATGTTGGTGAGGACAAGTATAGATATTTCGTATAGAATAGAGTGCTAGTTATGACTTTTGTGGGTAGTTTGTTTCTTCTTTTTTTTTTTTTTAGTCAGAATGATCTTGATGTGGAAAGGTGTTTCTGGGAAAATGTAATCAGTAACTGATGTTTTTTCCCCCAAACCACCCTTGCCAAATATGACTGTGTTAACTACAATACTATTGAGTGATTATTTGTAAAATTATTTATCAATATAGGAAATCCATCTATCCACAACCTAACTTACACTTAAATTTCAGGAAGTCTTACAGCACTAAATACACATTTCTTCTGGGGCAGTCTTCTTGGTAACTCTGAAATTGTTTCTGAGTTGTTCTCACCTCAGATTCAGTTCCTTCTGATGTTTTGTAGCTCACTATCACTCACTGAGTAGAGAAAAATGTGCCCTGTGCTTCCCGTGACAATCGTTTTGCTGACAGAGTGATGGTGTTTTAAAATATTGCACAGGAAGTACTTTTAAGAAAGGTCGCTTGGTGTCAAAAGCAGAGCCACCTGTCTGCAGAAGACCTCTTGACTCTCAGTGTAACCTGAGTCAGGATTGAGAACCATCCATTGTCACAGAATTCAAGCATATTTAAGTGCAGTTTCTCTGATTTTTAATGCTCACTATTCATTTTGGATTGAGAAACTTATACAGTTAATCTGGCAGACCGCACAGAGAACTTCTCAAAAACTGAATCATTCTGCAGGATTTTTTTTTTGTTGTTTAAAACTAGATTTCAGTGTAAGCAAATGAGGGGGAAAAGCCACAAATTTCACAAATATAGCTTCTGATCCCTGTATGGAGCCAATAAATCATTTTCTTGTCCCAATTTTCCTACTCTCTACACTAAAGCAATATGTAATGTTTCCCTTTTTTGAAGGAGCAATTCATTAAACTCTCAGTTTCTCTATAAATTAAGATAGAACCTAGAGATACCCCAAATCACCAAAATGTGAGATGCTAAATTGAAGTTATTTTGTCTTTAGTAATGCCAAATATCTAGATGTTTTAATTTATCAACATTTAACTAGATATTTGGTACATCTTATTGTTATGCACCCACTTATTCACACAAATAAAACTGATAAGTTAGTGCATACCCATTGATTCATTCTATTATCAAGATATAATCATCTGAGATGAAATTTTTAAATACTATGATAACAGATAAAGATGTACACGGTTTGATTGAGTCCCACACAGCCAGGGACCCCAAAACATGTTATTTTCATATGATTCTTAATAGTTACTTGGCTTAAAAAAATCACATTTGATAATTTCCTCCTAAAAAATCTGTGGCAAACCCATATGCTGCAGTCAAGATTACAGATTGGTTAAGAACGAATGTACCTATTTGGTTTTCGGTTGAAAATAACAAACAGTTCCTCATGATCATTTTTGTGGAGCTGTCATCCTAGACAGGCTCCCAAAATCTTTGTGATTGTCACAATCAAAGAATACCATGTCCTGTACTATGATGCTCAATTTACAGAGAAACCCAACAGAGAGGTTACCTCGCTTCTCTCGAGGAAAACTGGGAGTTGAACACAGAACAGGAAATGGGCTTTGCCACTTTCCACTCCAGGCTTCTCCCACTAGACTTTATTCTAGAAAGATCACTAATGGTCAAGCAGGGCAGGTACTACACAACTAACTTCTATTGGGGTTTTTACTTAAGAGAGACTAATTCTTTCTTTCAGTTGCTTGAAATGAGAGTTCTGTAAAAGGTGACCTCCATCCTCGGCCCTCTGGACACTATCACTGGGATTAATTACTTGTGACTATTAAAGAGAATGCTGCCCAGAATGTTCTTCCTGTAGTTTATACTGCTGGTTCCTTTCATGTGATTCTTGACATGTGCATTTCTACCCTTAATGCAATGGACTATTTCACTAATAAAAAACTTTGTATGAAAAAAAAATAATAAAATAAAATAAAATAAAATTACAGTATTGTAAAAGAATAAATAAAATGTTATTTTCCAAATTTTATTTCATATAAAAACTGTAAACTACATATGTGGAGTATTAAAGACAAAAAAATTCTCAATTAATTACAGAAACAAATTATACAAAAATTGTAAGCAATTTTGCAATTGTTATTTTTGTTTTAGATTTGTGTTTCATACTAAATCATCCCTGAAAATCAGAAAGTAAATAACTCCGTTGCTAAAGGAGTACCATATGACTGAGAAGACTATGTTTCCCATAATCTCTCATGTTACAGTGCCAGACATGTAGGCAACACGAGCCTGCCTCATAAGCCTTTAGGTCTTCTGATTTATCTCTTAAGATCTACGATCCATTTGTTCTGGATTTCTCAGCTTAACTTGAGTAATTAAAAGATCCCCTTAGTGCATAAATCATGTTCTAATCTTTTGATGAAACAAAAAATGGGAAAAACATGCACAATTAAAATTCTTTTCGAAGGTTAGAAGTGAAAAATCAGAACCTCAAATTTCATCAATTGAAATAAGTGCTAGAAAGGAATGATGACCATAATACCCTCAAGGGTTTAGATAAACAAATCCAATGTCATCAGAGAATAATAATTCATAGAATAATCTAGGTCTCTTATGAACAAAGAATTACGTTGAGAATATTTTTAAAATAACCCAAGATTTTAAGTGTGACCACAGGCAGTTTTTTTTTGTTTGTTTATTTTTAATTAATAAGGCAAAATGGACTTAGTGCTTACAAAGACACACAGAATGTACCAGACCTAAACATCCCCTCAAATATATATATATTTATATATACATATATATATACATGCACATAGTATACTACCTCAAGTTGTTTTGTGATGACTTTTTTTGTTTGTTTATTTTTAATTAATAAGGCAAAATGGACTTAGTGCTTACAAAGACACACAGAATGTACCAGACCTAAACATCCCCTCAAATATATATATATATATATATATACATATATATATACATGCACATAGTATACTACCTCAAGTTGTTTTGTGATGACTTTATTAGTAACAACTAATAGAAGCAAGGTCTGATGCTATAAAGAGCAGTATTGCATAGGAACCCGGAATGCTAAGTGCATGAATCAAGGGAAATTGGAAGTGGTCAAACAGGAGACGGCAAGAGTGAATGTCAACATTCTAGGAATCAGCTAACTAAAATGGACTGGAATAGGTGATTTAACTCAGATGACCAGTATATATCTACTTTTGTGGGCAGGAATCCCTTAGAAGAAATGGAGTACCCTTCATATTTAACAAAAGAGTCCAAAATGCAGTACTTGGATTCAATCTCAAAAAAGACAGAATGATCTCTGTTGCTTTCCAAGGCAAACCATTCAATATCACGGTAATCTAAGTCTGTGCTTCGATAAGTAACGCTGAAGAAGCTGAATCATTTTATGAAGACCTACAAGATATTTTAGAACTAACATCCTATTCATTATAAGGGACTGGAATTCAAAAGTAGGAAGTAAAGAACACCTGGGGTAATAGGCAAATTTGACCTTGAAGTACAGAATGAAGCAAGGGAAAAGCTGATAGAGTTTTGCCAAGAGAACGCACTGGTCATAGCAAACACTCTCTCCCAACAATAGAAGAGGAGGCTCTACACATGAACATCACCAAATGGCCAACAACAAAATCAGATTGATTGTATTCTTTGCAGCCAAAGATGGAGAAACTCTATAGAGTCAGCAAAAAACAAGACTGGGATCTAACTGTGGCACAGATCGAGAACTCCTTATTGCCAAATTCAGACGTAAATTGAAGAAAATAGGGAAAACCACTAGACCATTCAGGTATGACCTAAATCAAATCCCTTATGATTATACAGTGGAAATGAGAAATAGATTTAAAGGACCAGATTTGATAGAGAGAGTGCCTGATGATGGAGGTTCATGACATTGTACAGGAGACATTGTACAGGAGACAGGAATCAAGACCATTCCCAGGAAAAAAAAATGCAAAAAAGCAAAATGTCTGTCTGAGGAGGCCTTACAAATAGCTGTGAAAAGAAGAGAAGTGAAAAGCAAAGGAGAGAAGGAAAGCCATACCTATTTGAATGCAGAGTTCCAAAGAATAGCAAGGAGAGATAAGAAAACTTTACTCAGCGATCAGTGCAAAGAAATAGAGGAAAATAATAAAATGGGAAAGACTAGAGATCTCTTCAAGAAAATTAGAGCTACCAAGGGAACATTTCATGCAAAGATAGACTCAATAAAGGACAGAAAGGGTGTGGACCTAACAGAAGCAAAAGATATTAAGAAGAGGTGGCAAGAATACATAGAAGAACTGCACACACAAAAAAAAAAAAAAAAGATCTCCACAATCTAGATAATCATGGTCGTGTAATCAATCACCTACAGTGAGACATACAGAAATGTGAAATCAAGTGGAAATTAGGAAGCATCACTACAAACAAAACTAGTGGAGGTGATGGAATTCCAGTTGAGCTGTTTCAAATCCTGAAAGATAATGCTGTGAACGTGTTGCATTCGCTATGCCAGCAAATTTGGAAAACTCAGCAGTGGCCACAGGACTGGAGAAGGTCAGTTTTCATTTCAATCTCAAAGAAAGGCAATGCCAAAGAATGCTCAGACTACCACACAATTGTAAAGTAATGTTCAAAATTCTCCAAGCCAGGCTTCAGCAATACATGAACCATGAACTTCCAGATGTTCAAGCTGGTTTTAAAAAAGGCAGAGGAACCAGAGATCAAATTGCCAACATCCACTGGGTCATCAAAAAAGCAAGAGAGTTCTGGAAAAATATCTATTTCTGCTTTGTTGACTATGCCAAAGCCTTTGACTGTGTGGATCACAATAAACTGTGGACAATTCTGAGAGAGATGGGAATACCAGACCACCTCACCTGCCTCTTGAAAAATTTGTATGCAAGTCAGGAAGTTACAGTCAGAACTGGACATGGAACAAGAGACTGGTTCCAAATCAGGAAAGGTGTACATCAAGGTTGTATATTGTCACCCTGCTTTTTTAACTTACATGCAGAGCACATCATGAGAAACGCTGGGCTGGAAGAAACACAAGCTGGAATCAAGATTGCTGGGAGAAATATCAATAACCTCATATATTCAGATGACATCACCGTTATGGCAGAAAGTGAAGAAGAGCTAAAAAGCCTCTTGAAGAAAGTGAAAGAGGAGAGTGAAAAAGTTGGCTTAAAGCTCAACGTTCAGAAAACTGAGATTATGGCATCCGGTCCCATTACTTTATGGGAAATAGATGGGGAAACAGTGGAAACAGTGTCAGACTTTCTGTTTTTGGGCTCCAAAATTACTGTAGATGGTGACTGCAGCCATGAAATTAAAAGACATATACACGTTGGAAAGAAAGTTATGACCACCCTGGACAGCATATTAAAAAGCAGAGATATTACTTTGCCAACAAAGGTCCGTCTAGTCAAGGTTAGGTTTTTCCAGTAGTCATGTATGGATGTAAGAGTTGGACTATAAAGAAAGCTGAGCGCCAAAGAATTGATGCTTTTGAACTGTGTTGGAGAAGACTCTTGAGAGTCCCTTGGACTACAAGGAGGTCCAATCAGTCCATCCAAAAGGAGATCAGTCCTGGGTGTTCTTTGGAAGGACTGATTTTGAAGCTGAAACTCTAATACTTTGGCCACTGATGCGAAGAGCTGACTCATTGAAAAGACCTTGATGCTGGGAAAGATTGAGGGCAGGCAGAGAAGGCGACCTCAGAGGATGAGATGGTTGGATGGCATCACAGACTCAATGCATATGAGTTTGGGTAAACTCTGGGAGTTGGTGATGGGCAGGGAAGCCTGATATGCTGTGATCCATGGGGTCACAAACAGTCAGATATGACTGAGCGACTGATATGAACTAAACTGTTAGTAACCACAATTTTGGTTAGACCAACCCTTGTGGTTATTATTATGACTGCAAGACCCCCTTCATCAGTAACTACTAGGAACCTTTGAAGGAAAAAAAATAAAACAGGCTTATTACTTTTGTGATCTAGAAACTATACAGCACATCTGGGCCAAGAAGTGAGGTAACTGGTATGGAGAGAGAGAGCAAGATAACACAAAGTGGGGGTCTGCTTTTATTTCGACAAAGTGAGGGCAGAATTTAATGGACTTTTCTTATTGGTGAATTTAAGACTTAAGCATGACAATTTAAAGGATGGATAGAGAAGAAAAAGAAAACAGATAGTCTAATGTGGAGATTTCTTAAATCAACAAATATCACTAGAAAATGTAATGTCAGTGGGAGGAAGTGACCTGGCTCTTTATCTGTTCTGTAGCTGACAATGTGTTTGAGATAG
This sequence comes from Capra hircus, assembly GCF_001704415.2. Lineage (NCBI taxonomy): Eukaryota > Metazoa > Chordata > Mammalia > Artiodactyla > Bovidae > Capra > Capra hircus. Next base: position 33,434,195 of record NC_030824.1, read on the forward strand.
CAGGCTTTGAAGTGGATGCCACAGAAATTGAAACTGCAGTCAGGCACTTGCATTACAATAAAGAAAAATACAAAAACATGGACAGCTGTCAGGGTTACCACTCTACAAATATATTAATAAAGCCTGGAAGTTACTTCTGCTGCTGCTGCTGCTAAGTCGCTTCAGTCGTGTACGACTCTGTGCGACCCTATAGATGGCAGCCCATCAGGCTTCCTCGTCCCTCAGATTCTCCAGGCAAGAACACTGGAGTGGGTTGCTATTTCCTTCTCCACTGCATAAAAGTAAAAAGTGAAAGTGAAGTCGCTCGGTCATGTCCAACTCTTAACGACCCCATGGACTACAGCCTACCAGGCTCCTCCATCCATGGATTTTCCATGCAAGAGTACTGGAGTGGGGTGCCATTGCCTTCTCTGGAAGTTACTAGGTAATGCATATTCACTGAAATGATACAAAATGCAATGGCATTGTATCAAACTAAGTCTTCTATTCAGAAAAATACTTTTATAAAATGTATTGCATTTAAAAATAACTTTGTTCCCAATTTCTCACTTTGCAAAACTTCTCCAGATCTGACATTCCATCATAATTATTGTGGAAATTATGCAGGATTGAAGAAAAATGCACAACCCAGAAGCTGCAAATTTTTTATGGTGGAAGTGGAGGGAACCTTAATGAGGGCTATGGCCCCAGAGGCAGCTATCAGCTTGGAGGAATTGCTTTGAAGAATTAATGAAAGAACCAGAAAATATGGGAATTTTTACAGAAAACAAAATAATAAAACAATAAGAAAACCCATGAAGTCCCGCATCAAAGATTACTACTAATCACAGACACACAGACAGACAGACAGACAGACACACACACACACACACACACACACACACACACACATAATCCAAACATTTCAAGTTAATGATTTAACTGCCTTTCTATGTATAGGAAGAAGCAAGAGTTTGGGCTCACTGAAATTATTCCTTATGTATGAACATTAATAGTATGCAGTTATTATTTGAAAAACATAATACTTCCTGTACTGTCTCCATCCTTGATTTCCATCAGGGCACAGTTACACTGACCGATGTCTTGGTGGTGGACAGAATTTGTTGTTTACTGGAATCACAGGCAACATTCCCCATCCATCATATAATTCATAGCCAATAGCAAATTTAATGAGGTCATTTTTACAGAATTATTTCAAAAATGAAATATTAACAAAATTATTTTATGTTTCAGTGGCTATAGGCAAACACATTGTAGATGTACTTATATTTTTATATTTGACATATATTCAGTTCAGTTCAGTTCAGTTGCTCAGTCGTGTCTGACTCTTTGTGACCCCATGAATCGCAGCATGCCAGGCCTCCCCGTCCATCACCAACTCCCAGAGTTCACTCAGATTCACGTCCATCAAGTCAGTGATGCCATCCAGCCATCTCATCCTTTTTTGTCCCATTCTCATCCTGCCCCCAATCTCTCCCAGCATCACAGTCTTTTCCAATGAATCAACACTTCACATGAGGTAGCCAAAGTACTGGAATTTCAGCTTTATCGTCATTCCTTCCAAAAAATCCCAGGGAAGATCTTCAGAATGGACTGGTTGGATCTCCTTGCAGTCCAAGGGACTCTCAAGAGTCTTCTCCAACACCACAGTTCAAAAGCAACAATTCTTCAGCTCTCAGCCTTCTTCACAGTCCAACTCTCACATCCATACATGACCACAGGACGGACCTTAGTCGGCAAAGTAATGTCTCTGCTTTTGAATACGCTATCTAGGTTGGTCATAACTTTTCTTCCAAGGAGTAAGCGTCTTCTAATTTCATGGTTGCAGTCACCATCTGCAGTAATTTTGGAGCCCCAAAAAATGAAGTCTGACACTGTTTTCACTGTTTTCCCATCTATTTCCCATGAAGTGATGGGACCAGATGCCATGATCTTCGTTTTCTGAATGTTGAGCTTTAAGCCAACTTTTTCACTCTCCACTTTCACTTTCATCAAGAGGCTTTTTAGTTCCTCTTCACTTTCTGCCATAAGGGTGGTGTCATCTGCATATCTGAGGTTATTGATATTTCTCCCAGCAATCTTGATTCCAGCTTGTGTTTCTTCCAGTCCAGTGTTTCTCATGATGTATTCTGCATGTAAGTTAAATAAGCAGGGTGACAATATACAGCCTTGAAGTACTCCTTTTCCTATTTGAAACCAGTCTGTTGTTCCATGTCCAGTTCTAACTGTAGCTTCCTGACCTGTATGTAGGTTTCTGAAGAGGCAGGTCAGGTGGTCTGGTATTCCCATCTCTTTCAGAGTTTTCCAGAGTTTATTGTGATCCACACAGTCAAAGGCTTTGGCATAGTCAAGAAAGCAGAAATAGATGTTTTTCTGGAACTCTCTTGCTTTTTCCATGATCCAGTGGATGTTGGCAATTTGATCTCTGGCTCCTCTGCCTTTTCTAAAACCAACTTGAACATCTGGAAGTTCATGGTTCATGTATTGCTGAAGCCTGGCTTGGAGAATTTTGAGCATTACTTTACCAGCATGTGAAATGAGTGCAATTGTGCGATAGTTTGAGCATTCTTTGGCAGTGCCTTCTTTGGGATGGAATGAAAACTGACCTTTTCCAGTCCTGTGGCCACTGCTGAGTTTTCCAAATTTGCTGGCATATTGAGTGCAGCACTTTCACACCATCATCTTTCAGGATTTGAAATAGCTTCACTGGAATGCCATCACCTCCACTAACTTTGTTCATAGTGATGCTTTCTAAGGCCCACTTGACTTCACATTCCAGGATATCTGGCTCTAGATGAATGATCACACGATTGTGATTATCTGGGTCATAAAGATCTTTTTTACAGTTCTTCTGTGTATTTTTGTCACCTCTTCTTCTATGACCCAGATAATCATGATGATGTGATCACTCACATAGAGTCAGACATCCTGGAATGTGAAGTCAAGTGGGCCTTAGAAAGCATCATTATGAACACAGCTAGTGGAGGTGATGGAATTCCAGTTGAGCTATTTCAAATCCTAAAAGATGATGCTGTGAAAGTGCTGAACTCAATACGCCAGCAAATTTGGAAAACTCAGGAGTGGCCACAGGACTGGGAAAAGTCAATTTCCATTCCAAACCCATGGAAAGGAAATTCCAAAGAATATTCGAACTACCACACAATTGTAAGCATCTCACATGCTAACAACTAATGCTAAGAATTCTCCACGACAGGCTTCAGCATTACGTGAACTGTAAAATTACAGATGTTCAAGCTGGTTTTAAAAAGGCAGATGAACCAGAGATCAAATTGCCAACATTCGCTGTATCATCAAAAAAGCAGAGGATTCTAGAAAAACATGTATTTCTGCTTTATGACCATGCCAAAGCCTTTGACTGTGTGGATCACAATAAACTCTGGAAAATTCTGAAAGAGATGGGAATACCAGACCACCTGACCTGCCTCTTGAGAAACCTATATGCAGGTCAGGAAGCAACAGTTAGAACTGGACATGGAACAACAGACTGGTTCCAAATAGGAAAAGGAGTACATCAAGGCCGTATATTGTCCCCCTGCTTATTTAACTTACATGCAGAATACATCATGAGAAACGCTGGGCTAGAAGAAGCACAAGCTGGAATCAAAATTTCCGGGAGATATATCAATAACCTCAGATATACAGATGACACCACCCTTATGGGCCAAAATGAAGAGGAAGTAAAAAGCCTCTTAATGAAAATAAAAGAGGAGAGTGAAACAGTTGGCTTAAAGCTCAACATTCAAAAAAGTAAGATCATGGCATCCAGTCCCATCACTTCATGGGTAATACAAGGGAAAACATTGGAAACAGTGGCTGACTTTAATTTTGGGGGCTCCAAAATCACTGCAGATGATGACTGCAGTCGTGAAATTAGAAGACGTTTACTCCTTGTATGGAAAATTACGACCAACCTAGATGGCATATTCAAAAGCAGAGATATTACTTTGCAAATAAAGATCCATCTAATCAAAACTGTGGTTTTCCAAGTGATCATGTATGGGTGTGAGAATTGGACTGTGAAGAAAGCTGAGTGCCAAAGAATTGATGCTTTTGAACTGTGGTGTTGGAGATGACTCTTGAGAATCCCTTGGACTGCAAGGAGATCCAACCAGTCCATTCTAAAGGAGATCAGTCCTGGATGTTTATTGGAAGGACTGATGCTGAAGCTGAAAATCCAATACTTTGGCTACCTGATGCGAAGAGTTGACTCATTGGAAAAGACTTTGATGCTGGAAGGGATTGGGGGCAGGAGGAGAAGGTGATGACACAGGTTGAGATGGCTGGATGGCATCACCGACTTGATGCACATGAGTTTGGGTGAATTCTGGGAATTGGTGATGGACAGGGAGGCCTGGCATGCTGTGATTCATGGGGTTGCAAAGAGTTGGACACGACTGAGCGACTGAACTGAACTGAACTGAAATTCTTGGAGCTACTGAAAGACTTTAGCGGAAATTGTTGTTTAGTTGGTAAGTCATGTTCTACTCTTTTGCCAATCCCATGGACTGTAGTCTGCCAGGTTCCTTTCTCCATGGGATTTCCTAGGCCTCCAGAATACTGGAGTGGGTTGCCATGTATTTCTCCTTGGTATCTTCCCCACTCAGAGACTGAACCTGTGTCTCCTGCATTGGTAGGCAGATTCTTTACCACTGAACCACCTGGGAAGTTCTAATAGAACTTCAGTTCAGTTCAGTCGCTCAGTCGTCTTTTAATTTCATGGCTGAAATCACCATCTGCAGTGATTTTGGAGCCCAAAAAAATAAAGTCTGACACTGTTTCCACTGTTTCCCCATCTATTTCCCATGAAGTGATAGGACCAGATGCCATGATCTTCGTTTTCTGAGCTAAGCTAAGCTAAGTCACTTCAGTCATGTCCGACTCTGTGAGACCACATAGACAGCAGCCCACAAGGCTCCCGTGTCCCTGGGATTTTCCAGGCAAGAACACCGGAGTAGGTTGCCATTTCCTTCTCCAGTGCATGAAAGTGAAGTCGCTCAGTCGTGTCCGACTCTTAGCGACCCCATGGACTGCAGCCCACCAGGCTCCTAAGTCCATGGGATGTTCCATGCAAGAGTGCTGGAGTGGGATGCCATTGCCTTCTCTGAATGTTGAGCTTTAAGCCAACTTTTTTCACTCTTCTCTTTCACTTTCATCAAGAGGCTTTTTAGTTCCTCTTCACTTTCTGCCATAAGGGTGGTGTCATCTGCATATCTGAGGTTATTGATATTTCTCCCAGCAATCTTGATTCCAGCTTGGGCTTCTTCCAGCCCAGCGTTTCTCATGATGTATTCTGCATGTAAGTTAAATAAGCAGGGGGACAATATACAGCCTTGATGTACTCCTTTTCGTATTTGGAACCAGTCTGTTGTTCCATGTCCAGTTCTAACTGTTGCTTCCTGACCTGCATACAGGTTTCTCAAGAGGCAAGTGGTCTGGTATTCCCATCTCTTTCAGAATTTTTCACAGTTTGTGATCTACACAGTCAAAGGCTTTGGCATAGTCAATAAAGCAGAAATAGATGTTTTTCTGGAACTCTCTTGCATTTTAGGTGATCCAGCAGATGTTGGCAATTTGATCTCTGGTTCCTCTGCCTTATCTAAAACCAGCTTGAACATCTGGAAGTTCACGGTTCAGGTATTGCTGAAACCTGGCTTGCAGAATTTTTAGCATTACTTTCCTGGATAATTAACCCAGGCTTTAAATTATTTTAAATTTGTAAAACATGGATTCAATTGATAATAGAGCAAATATAACTATATTTACCTTTTTTCACTTAAATATTGGAGCATATAGTTTCTTTACAATGTTGTGTTAGTTTCTGTTGCAAAGTGAATCAGTTATATGTACACATATATCCACTTTTTTTAGATTTCCTTCCCATTTAGTCATTGCAGATCATTGAGTAGAGTTATCAGTGCTAAACAGTAGGTTCTCATTAATTATCTACTTTACCATAGTAGTGTATATATGTCAATCCAAATCTCCTAATTCGTCCAATATCCCTACCCCTCGTTGTAACCACAAGTTTATTCTCTACATTTGTAACTGTATTTCTGCTTTGCCAATAAGCTCATCTGTAATATTTTTCTAGATTCTCACATAATCAATATTATATGACATTTTTCTTTCTCTGTCTGAGTTACTTCACTATATATGACAGGCTCTAGATCCACCCATATTGCTGCAAATGACAATATTTTGTTTCTTTTTATGACTGGAGTAATATTCCATTGTATATAGGTGTAAGTGGTAGTGAAAGTGTTTGTTGCTCAGTCATGTCTGACGCTTTGCAATTCCATGGACTGTATCCTGCCAGACTCCTCTGTCCATGGAATTTCCCAGGCAAGAATACTGGAGTCAGTATCCATTCCCTTCTCCAAGGGATCTTCCCAGCCCAGAGATCAAACCCAGGTCTCCTGCACTGCAGGCAGGTCCTTTACTGTCTGAGCCACCAGGGAAAGCCTATAGTTGTCCAATTGTGTCAGACTCTACAACTCTTTGGACTGTAGCCTGGCAGGCTCCTCTGTCCATGGCATTTTTTCAGGCAAGAATACTGGAATCGGTTGTCAATTCCTCCTCCAGGGGATCTTCACCACCCAGGAATCAAACACATGTCTCTCGTGTTTTCTGTACTTCAGGCTGATTGTTTACCTGCTGAGCCATCCAGGTTTCTGACTGTAGCTTATATGGTAAAGAATCTGCCTGCAATGCAGGAGACCCAGGTTCAATCACTGGGTTGGGAAGATCCCTTGGAGAAGGGAATGGCTACCCACTCCCATATTCTTGTGTGGGAAATCCCATGAAGAGAGGAACCTGGTGGGCTACAGTCCATGGGGTCGCAAAGAGTCGGACACAACTGAGTGACTAATGCTTTCACTTTCACTTTTTCATAGCAATATTCTATGTCAATTTCTTGCATATCAGTTCTCACACGTGTAATCTGGTGAGGTCTCGATGCCACCACATAGGCCATGGGATGCATTTAAATGAGGAACCCCACAGTGGGAAACACTAATTTGATATCGGAGTGCTGGTTTTGTTTATATTGAGGTGGGGGGCGGGAAAAGATAGAGCAGCCTATCTTTACGCTGGATCATAAGAGAGCAAATTCCATCCCATGAGGGGAATGATATTTTAACTTTCCTGGAATATTTCTGGGGAGGGAGACATCTGTGCTATATGAAAGCTAGCCTCTCTGGCTTGAAGGGAGCCACTATCTATATCTTCTAAGATTATTTCTATGGATTTGCTATGCATAACAAAGTTCCACGTCTCAAAGATAATGGAATGTGTTTACTCAAGATAGCATAGTCTAGTAAAGGGACTATATCTTTGCAAATATGCAAATATCCTTGCAAAGACTTTCAGTGCCCTTTGTTCAGAAGATCCAGACTATGTGAACCTCAGATGCTCATGGGAATTACATGTGTCAATAGACACATAATCTTAATTGTGGTGTTTAAGTAGATTTCATTCAGCACAGCTACTTTGATATAACACTGTCCATAAAGCTCATTTTAATAACTTTCCAAAATGTTCAATAACAGTAATAAATAGCAACAACAACAACAGGAATTTTTGAGAATTCTGAATTCATAATTTTTTAACAACTAGAAACACTCTGCTGCTGCTACTGCTGCTAAGTCGCTTCAGTCGTGTCCGACTCTGTGTGACCCCATGGACGGCAACCCACCAGGCTCCCTCGTTTCTGGGATTCTCCAAGCAAGAACATTGGAGTGGGTTGCCATTTCCTTCTCCAATGCATGAAAGTGAAAAGTGAAAGTGAAGTCACTCAGTCCTGTCTGACTTCGCGACCGCATGGACTGCAGCCTACCAGGCTCCTCCATCCATGGGATTTTCCAGGCAAGAGTACTGGAGTGGGTTGCCGTTGCCTTCTCTGAGAAACATTCTAGACTCGTTCAATTAGGTTACTTTTTGAAAGGTCATTTCAAATTTGCGATCCATGCTGGAAACAACTGTAATAGTTCTCAATCCCTAATGCCAGCTAGACCGATAACAGAATAATTTCGCTTTGAAATCCACAAGTATTTCCTATTCATCCCATTCCCACCTTCTCCATTGTCGCCCAGGGAAGTAATTGCCATTGTCTTAAAGCAACTCTGCATTTATCACAAGCTAAACCACCACCACCATACAATAAAAAGATTAATTCTATATACCACACAACTATCTCATAAATAATACCATGAGCTTCTCCCTGGGGAAAGTAAACTCATTATTTACTTGATCTGAAGCCAGTAAATTCCCTGAAATAAAAAGTGCCATTTCTAAACATTAGAATTTAGCAAGACTCATTCTATAATAACACTAAAGTATGCTTTGTATTATGAAAAAATGACCATTTTAACAAAGATATACCCCTGAATTTATCATTTCAATTTTTCAAAATTAGATAGTCATCTGGCTAAGCAATTTAAATGTACTTTTTCAAGTTGGATTTGGTGCATTAGGTCAGATTTTTATTTTTAAAAATCTAATTAGTTATGAGATCATTAAAAATCATCAATTCAACTGCTAATAAATACTTAATGCCATTGACATCATACTGAACAATAGTTTTCCCAGCATTTCACTAATCCTTTAGAAAACCCTTTTGATAATTATGAACATTTTTGATAATTTCATCGTGGCATGTTGGTTCACTTTCCAAATCATTATAATTTTATTGTAATAAAATACATATAAACATAGGATTCTCATTTTAACCTTTTTGAAGTGTGTAGTATAGTAGCATTTCATTCATTTACAGTGTGGTACAACTATCACCACTATGGTCCTCATCCTTCAGTATATGTGGGGACTTGGTTCCAGGACTCCTATGAATGCTAAAAATCTGAAGATGCTCAATTCCCTCATATAAAATGGTCTAGAGTGGTTGACCCTCCATCTAAGATTCAACCAATCTTGGATTGAATTTCTAGCTTCAGAGCATTTTCATCTCCCCAAAAACCCATAGACTTTAAGAACTTGCTTTCTATTATTCCCTGTTCCCATTCATTTGACAGCTACTAAGAGAGCTGAGCACCGAAGAATTGATGCTTTTGAACTGTGATGTTGGAGAAGACTCTTGAGAGTCCCTTGGACTGCAAGGAGATCCAACCAGTCCATTCTAAAGGAGATCAGCTCTGGGTGTTCTTTGGAAGGAATAATGCTAAAACTGAGACTCCAGTACTTTGGCCACCTCATGCGAAGAGTTGACTCATTGGAAAAGACCCTGATGCTGGGAGGGATTGGGGGCAGGAGGAAAAGGGGGCGGCAGAGGGTGAGATGGCTGGATGGCATCACAGACTCAATGGACGTGAGTTTGAGTGAACTCTGGGAGTTGGTGATGGACAGGGAGGCCTGGTGTGCTGAGATTCATGGAGTCGCAAAGAGTTGGACACGACTAAGCAACTGAACTGAAGTTGCTTTCTCTCTCTTTTTCTGTTTGCCTGTTCTGATTATTTCATATAAATGGGATCATACAATAAGTGGCCTTTTGTGTCAGACTTTTTTCATTAAACAATCTTGTCAAGGTACATCAATGTTGTATCATATATCAGTACTTCATTCTTTTATTATTGAATAGATTTCCATTTGCATTTTGCTTATCCATTCATCAGTTGATAAGTATTTGAGTTGTTTCCATCTTTTGGCTTTTGTTAATAGTTTTGGTATAAATATTCGCATACAAGTTTTTATTTAAACACCTGTTTTCAAAGCTTTTGGATATATATTTAGGAGTGGAATTGCTATCATATGATAACATTTACTGTTTTGAGAAGCTGCCAAATTGTTTTTCATGGCAGTTGTACCCCATTTTACATCCTTGCAAGCCAAGTAGGAGGTTTTCAATTTTGTAGTTTCACTGAATCCTTGCCAATATCTGTTATTTTCCACTTTTAAGAATAATTATAGCCCTTCTTATGAGTGAAATGGTATCTCATTCTAATTTTGATGTGAATTTCCTTAATGGCTAATAATACTTTATCCATAAATGGATATAGTTTTCAACTATTGGTATTCTTTATGACTTTTTGGGCCACACAGAAGCCCTAACCATAACCCTAAAAATAATACCAAGGCCCCCTTTCCAGTAGCCATGTCTTCTGGGTCAGAGGGCAACCTAATTTTTATATATTGCTTTTTAGAATTTAAGAAACATTATTATTATTATCATGAGACTCAATCATAAATTATGAGTTTCACAATCTAGTTATAAAATTGACATTCTGGAAAACAAGAAAAAAAAAAAAAAACCTGCACAATAGAGAGGGGAAAATGCCTTGTCCTCTCCTTGCACAAGTCACATTTTCTCCCAATTTTAGCATTTTTGATTCTGTGGAATTTTACTAAGTTGCATTATCATCTTGTCATTTCTATATTAACAATGGCCAAGCAATCCTAAAGGATCTCCCACAGCAGTTTTTGAACTTTCAGGATCTTGTGATATTCAGCTCTACATTTTGGTACTTGCATTCCTCCTCCAATTTCAGCATCCATTGGCCAAATACCCAGAAGACAAATCTATATTTCTTCTCTGCAGGGGTCAAGAGTCAGGCAGTAAACATTTTAGTTTTTGAGGGCTATCTGACTCAATACACTATGTACTCAAATATACAATGATGATGTAAAAAAAAAAAAAAAACCTACTGAAAATAGCATTCAAAACAGGATTAATTTTCAAATAAAATTTTATTCACAAAAAGAGGTTGTGGAAAAATTTGTCCCATACACTATAGTTTCTAAGCCTTTGTTTAATAAAAAGATGACGTATAAGATAGCATGAATGACCACTAAGTGACTACTATAAAGAGTAAGCATTGTCAAGAAAAATATACACATATATGGGTTTGACTTTTCATCAACACTCTTTATCGGTGAAACTAATTTTAAAGTTTTTTTTCAGCATTTAAAAATTCATATGTTTGGTAGTTATTTTTTATTGAAGTATAGTTACTTTGCAATTGTGTTACTTTCTCCTGTAAAGCAAAGTATACATATGTGTGTGCTAAGTCACATTAGTCATGTCCGACTCTTTGCAACTCCATGGACCAAAGCCTGCCAAGCTCCTCAGTCCATGGGATTCTCCAGGCAAGAATACTGGAGTGGGTTGAAATGCTTTCCTCCAGGGGATCTTCATGACCCAGGGATTGAACCTATGTCTCTTATATCTCCTGCATTTCAAGTGGACTCTTTACCACTAGCACCACCTGGGAAGTCCATGTATATGTATAAAATATATTCATTCTTTTTGGATTTACTTCCTATTTAGATCACCACAGAACATTAAGTAGAGTTCACTGTGCTATATAGTAGGTTCTCATTAGCTATCTATTTTACAAAAAGTATCAATAGTGTATATATATATATCAATCCCAGTCTCCCAATCAGTCCCACCTGCCCTTACCCCTTGGTATTCATACCTTTGATCTGAGTCAAAACAGATAAAGTTAATTTTAATAATAGTATTTAACTACACAAGTTCCATATATTTTCTCAACACATAATCATTGTAAGATTTTGATATTTTGCATTCCATTTTTATACAAGACTTTAAAATCTAGTGGATATTTTATATTTATATTATATTTCAATAAGAACACAAATTTTCATCAGAGACTCAATTTATATTTAGTATTTATAAAATTTTAGTTGAAACAGTAGATACACATTCCCGTGTGGTTTCAAACATACTGAGACATTTTCTAATAATTGAATCAAGTACCAAAACATCATTTTTCCTTTAACAATCCATGTTGGAAAAGCTGGTTCATCATTTTTACAATAATTGATTTGACTCTGAAGCAGAAGCGTATTAGTTCCAAAATGTCTACATTCATTCAGGAAATTCATTAACTATTATGTCAACTCAGTGTTACTAGCATGAGACATAAATTGTACTCAGTAAATGGAAAAAAAGCAAAAAATTTGTCAATATCAACAGTGTTATTTAAATGTTCTGGTAATTTCTACAGCTATTGATGTAATGTTGTAGATTGAAATTAATATCATCTTCAGGCTGATTTATGCTAGAAAAATGGTCAAAATAATTATTGATGTGTATTTTGGAAGTTCAGCTTCAAAACCATATTTTGTACTCATGCATCAAGTTTGGCTTCATAAGAGTGGGACTTGTGCAGTTGCATAGGATATATACTTGGGAGGACTCTGCTTGGTTTAATGCTTTGCTGTTGATGACTTTTTATTTCTTTATTTATTTATTTTTAATTGAAGGATAATTGCTTTACAAAATTTTGTTGTTTTCTGTCAAAACTCAACATGAATCAGACATCATTGACATTGACATTGAAGTTGCTCAGTCGCGTCTGACTCTTTGCGACCCCATGGACTGTAGCCTACCAGGCTCCTCTGTCCATGGAATTTTCCAGCCAAGAGTCCTGGAGTGGGCTGCCATTTCCTTCTCCAGGAGATCTTCCTGACCCAGGGATTGAACCTGGCAGACGCTTTACCCTCTGAGCCACCAAGGAAGTCCCAAATGTACACATCCCCCTAATTTCTTTAGCAAGAATGAGTTTGCTAACTCTGGACTTTAGTCTCTACGTTTATAATTCATAGGAAAAGTCATTACAGCATTAGTTACATTTAAAAAGTAAATGCTAGCTAATGCATTTAGGTATCAAAGTCCTTATCTAACCTTAGTTTCATATTCCTTTTCTTTTCATATTCAAAACAGAAATATACACATTTAGGATATATCAATATATTTTAATAAATGGGGATTCTTTTTGTTGTTAAAGTACTTCTTTTCCATACTGTTGTATCAAACATTTGCTTCTTTTATAATAAGAAAGCACATGGGTAGTCAGGCATACGAAATCTGTTTGCCTGATTTCAAATCCAGGTTCTTCTACTTTTTAGCTGTTTGACCATGAGCAACCTACCTCTCTGAGCCTTATTTGCAAAATGAGAATAATAGTGGAAACTGCCTCAGAGAGTAGTGGAGAGAAATTAATACGATATTGCATATGTCATACTTAGTATAGTACCTGGCACAGAGTAAGTACACAATACGTTTTATACACAGGTGTACACATCCTATTACCTTAAAAATATCAGTTCAACTCAGATACCCCTAGAAGGAGGAAAGCATGCTTGATCGATGTGCAAGCTGACCTTGAACTATGAACTGAAATCAGCATAACTACAAAGCAAGAAGACTGGGAAAAGTCTCAAAGATCACTGAGAGCAACCCCATTATTTAATAGACTGGTATATGGAGAGCCAAGGATGGGAAATGAGGGACTTCAAAGTCAAATTCCTAACTGAGGGCAGAATCAACTTCAGAATCGAGGCTTTTCCACATCTTTTATAGAACTAAAAAACACTTTCTGATGATCAGTTCCAAATTTCCTTTTTCTACCTCTACAATGGGGATTTATCATTACTATGCTAATCAGATTTGTCTACATATAACTTTTACATAATCTAAAACACAAGTATATATATTACTGGCCCCCTAAAAATGCTTTTTGATTATTATTACTGGACTGTTTCATTCCATTACTAAACTGGAAGTTTCCTAGTGGCAGGAAGTGTGCCTTATTCCTATCTTTGTCAGATGAAGCCAAGTACCATACACATGGTAGACATTCACATATTTCTTCATTTCTGTCTCAAAGTGGAGAAAGGGCCAAGACCTAAAGAAAAAGCATCCTGATCATTGCTTTACTACTTCTAGGTTAACCATAAACCAAGAGGACTGAAAAATTGGAACACAAATTATTAATCATCTAGACAGCCATCCTAGGCACTGATACTCCCATTTATTTTAGGCTTGACTATCTTAAATAGAATCAAGGAAGTCACACATTTAAGTCATGCATGCATGCATTAGTTATTCAGTTATGTCCGACTCCTTGCAACCTCATGGACTGCAGCCCACCAGGCTTCTTTGCCCACAGGATTCTCCAAGCAAGAATACTGGAGTGGATTGCCATTGCCTTCTCCAGAGGGTCTTCCTGAGCCAGGGACCGAACCCTGATCTCCTTCTCCCATCGTCCTCCCCATCCCACCTCTCTAGGTTGATACAAAGCCTCAGTTTCCTTAGCCATACAGCAAATTCCCATGGGCTATCTATTTTAGATATGATAATGTAAGTTTGCATGTTACTGTTACCATATACTCAAGCTCTCTTTCCCTCTCCCCATGTCCTTAAGTCTATTCTCTACGTCTCTCTCTCCATTCACTTCAGTCATTCAGTCGTGTCCGACTCTTTGAAACCTCATAAATCATAGCACACCAGGCCTCCCCTGTCCATCACCAACTACCAAAGTTTACTCAAACTCATGTCCATCGGTCGGTGATGCCATCCAGACATCTCATCCTCTGTCGTCCCCTTCTCCTCCTGCCCCCAATCCCTCCCATCATCAGGGTCTTTTCCAATGAGTCAACTCTTCACATCAGGTGGCCAAAGTATTGGAGTTTCAGCTTCGACATCAGTCCTTCCAATGAACACCCAGGACTGATCTCCTTTAGACGGACTAGTTGGAATTCCTTGCAGTCCAAGGGACTCTCAAGAGTCTTCTCCAACACCACAGTTCAAAAGCATCAATCTTTGGTACTTAGCTTTCTCCACAGTCCAACTCTCACATCCATACATAATCACTGGAAAAACAATAGCCTTGACTAGATGGACCTTTGTTGCCAAAGTAATGTCTCTGCTTTTGAATATGCTATCTAGGTTGGTCATAACTTTTCTTCCAAGGAGTAAGCGTCTTTTAATTTCATGGCTGCAGTCACCATCTGCAGTGATTTTGGAGCCGCAAAAAATAAAGTCTGACACTGTTTCTCCATCTATTTCCCATGAAGTGATGGGACTGGATGCCATGATGTTTGTTTTCTGAATGTTGAGCTTTAAGCCAACTTTTTCACTCTCCACTTTCACTTTCATCAAGAGGCTTTTTAGGTCCTCTTCACTTTTTGCCCATAAGGGTGGTGTCATCTGCATATCTGAGGTTACTGATATTTCTCCCAGCAATCTTGATTCCAGCTTGTGCTTCTTCCAACCCAGAGTTTCTCATGATGCACTCTGCATATAAGTTAAATAAGCAGGATGACAATGTACAGCCTTGACACACTCCTTTTCCTATTTGAAACCAGTCTGTTGTTCCATGTCCAGTTCCAACTGTTGCTTCCTGACCTGTATGTAGGTTTCTCAAGAAGCAGGTCAGGTGGTCTGGTATTCCCATCTCTTTCAGAATTTTCCACAGTTTCTTGTGATCCACACAGTCAAAGGCTTTGGCATAGTCAAGAAAGCAGAAATAGATGTTTTTCTGGAACTCTCTTGCTTTTTCCATGATCCAGCGGATGTTGGCGATTTGATCTCTGGTTTTTCTGCCTCATCTAAAGCCAGCTTGAACATCTGGAAGTTCACAGTTCACATATTGCTGAAGCCTTGCTTGGAGAATTTTGAGCATTACTCTACTAACGTGTGAGATGAGTGCAATTGTGTGGTAGTTTGAGCATATTTTGGCATTGCCTTTCTTTGGGATTGGAATGAAAACTGACCTTTTCTGGTCCTGTGGCCACTGCTGAGTTTTCCAAACTTGCTGGCATATTGAGTGCAGCACTTTCACAGCATCATCTTTCAGGATTTGAAATAGCTCCATTGGACATCCATCACCTCCACTAGCTTTGTTCGAAGTGATGCTTTCTAAAGCCCACTAGACTTCATATTCCAGGATGTCTGGCTCTTGGTGAGTGATCACACCATCGTCATTATCCAGGTCGTGAAGATCTTTTTGTACGGTTCTTCTGTGTATTCTTGCCACTTCTTCTTAATTGCTGCCTTGTAAATAAATTTTTCAGTACCATTTTTCTAGTATATATTCTAGATATATATATATTCTGTATATATGAATATACATATATACAGATTATATATGTATATACACATATATATGTATATATTTACTGAACTGAACTGATACGTTATATATAGAGAGATTATATATACTTATATATACATATGTATGTATATGTTTATATATGTATATATAATTTATATATAGATGTATATGTATATATATGCATATGTATATATGTATATATAATCTATATATAATGTATGTATATGTATATATACATATACATATATAATATATATAATCCAAATATATAGTAGATATATATAGATTCTGTATATATGAATATATATATGAATATACATACAAACAGATCACATATGTATAGATATATACATATATGTATATACATAAATATGCATTTATATGTATATAGATTCTGTATATATTCTAGATATATAGAGAGATTCTCTCTATATACCTATATATAGACAGAAACTGTATATATGCATTTGAATATGATATTCATCTTTCTCTGACTTACTTCACTCTGTATAATAGGTTCTAGGTTTTTCCACCTCATTAGAAATGACTCAAATGTATTCCTTTTTATGGCTGAGTAATATTCCATTGTGTATATGTAATACAACTTCTTTATTCATTCATCTGTTGATGGACATCAAGGTTGTTTCTATGTTCTAGCTGTTGTAAATAGTGCTGCAACGAAAAATGGGGTACATATGTCTTTCTTAATATTGGTTTCCTTACAGTATACGCCTAAGAATGGGATTGCTGGGTTATATGGTGGTTTTATTCCTAACTTTTTAAGGAATCACCTTATTGTCTTCCACAGTGGCTGTATCAATTTACATTCCCATCAACAGTGCAAAAACTTTCCATTTTCTCCACACCCTTTCCAGCATTTATTGTCTGTAGACTTTTTGATGATGGCCATTCTGACTGGTATGAGGTGATATCTCATTGTAGTTTTGATTTTCATTTTTCTAACAGTGAGTGATGTTAAACATATTTTCATTTGTTTGTTTGCTTTCTGTATATTTTCTTTGGAGAACTGTCTGTTTAGGTCTTTTTCCTGCTTTTTGATGGGTTGTTTTTCTGGTATTGTGTTGTATGTGCTGCTTGTATATTTTGGAAATTAATCCTTTGTCAGTTGTTTCCTTTGCTGTTATTTGTCCCATTCTGAGGGTTGTCTTTTCACCTTGCTTATAATTTCTTTTGCCATGCGAAAGCTTTTAAGTTTAATCAAGTCCCATTTGTTTACTTTCATTTTTATTTCTGTTTCTCTAGGAGGTGGGTCATAGATTATCTTCTTTGATTTGTCATCGAGTGTTCTGCCTATGTTTTCCTCTAAGAGTTTTATAATTTCTGATCTTACACTTAGGTCTTTAATCCGTTTTGAGGTTTTGTGTATGGTGTTAGGAAGTGTTCTAATTTCATTCTTTAACTTGAAGCTGTACAATTTTCCCAGCACCATTGATTGTAAAGTCTGTCTTTGCCCAATTTTATATTCTTGCCTCCTTTGTCAAAAATAAGGTAACCTAAGGCATATGGGTTTATTTCTGGGCTTTCTATCTTGTTCCATTGGTCTATATTTCTGTGTTTGTGCCAGTACCATACTGTCTTGATAACTGTGTTATAACTGTATTATAATCTGAAGTCAGGAAGGTTAATTCCTCCATCTCCATTATTCGTTCTCAAGACTGCTTTGGGTATTTGGGGTCTTTCATGTTTCCATACAAGTTTTTTTTCTTTTTCTGTGAAAAATGCCATTGGTAATTTGATAGGGGTGAATTGAAACTGTAGATTGTGTTCGATGGTATAGTTATTTCCACAATATTGATTCTTCCTACCCAGGAACATGGAATATCTCTCCATCTGTTTATGTCATCTTTTTTTTTTTTAATTAGTGTTATAATTTTCTGTGTAAAGTTCTTTTGTCTCCTTAGGTAAATTTATTCCTAGATATTTAATTCTTTTTGTTGCAATGGTGAATGGGATTGATTCCTTAATTTCTCTTTCTGATTTTCCATTGTTAGTATCTAGAAATGCAAGAAATTTCTGTGTATCAATTTTGTATCCTACAACTTTGCTAAATTCACTGATTAGCTCTAGTAATTTTGTGATACTATCTCCAGGGTTTTCTATGTACAGTATCATGTCATCTGCAAACAGTGAGAGTTTACTTCTTCTTTGTTTTTCACCATTGAGAGTAATGTTTGTTGTAGGCTTATCATATGTGGCCTTTACTATGTTGAGGCAGGTTCCTCCCATGCCCATTTTTTGAAAAGTTTTAATGATAAATCAGTGCTGAATTTTGTCAAAAGCTTCTTCTGCATCTATTGAGATTATTATTTGGTTTTTATCTTTCAGTTTGTTGATATGGTATATCACATTGCTTGATTTGTATATACTGAAGAATTCTTGCATACTTGGAATGAACCTAACTTGATCATGGTGTAGGAGCTTTTGACATGTTGCTGAATTCTGTTTGCTAAAATTTTGCTGAGGATTTTTGCATCTATATTCATCAGTGATACTGCCTGTAGTTTTCTTTTTTTGTGTTCTCTTTTTCTGGTTTTTGTATCAGAGTGACGGTAGCCTCACAAAATGAGTTTGGAAGTATTCCTTCCTCTACAATTTTTTGAAAGAGTTTTAGGATAGGCATTAGCTCTGCCCTAAATTTTCTTTAGAATTCTGTGAAGCCATCTAGTCTCGGGGTTTCTGTTCTTTTTTGGAAGATTTTTTATCACAACTTCAATTTCAGTGTTTGTAATTGGTTTGCACTAAATTTCTATTTCTTCCTGGTTCAGTCTTGAAAGATTGAACTTTTCTAAGAGTCTGTCCTTTTATTCCAGGTTATCCAGTTTATTGCCATATAGTTGTTCATAATAGTCTCTTATAATCTTGTATTTCTGAATTGTCTGTTGCAACCTCTTCTTTTTCATTTCTAATTTTGTTGATTTGATTTTTTTCTCTTTTTTTCTTGTTGAGTCTGTCTAAAGGTTTGTCAATTTTTTTTATCTTGTCAAAGAACCAGCTTTTAGTTTTATTGATATTTACTATTGTTGCTTTCATTTCTTTTTCAGTTACTTCTGTTCAGATCTTTATGATTTCTTTCCTTCTACTAATTTTTGTTGTTGTTCTTCTTCATTTTTCAGTTGTTTTAGGTATAAAGTTGGGTTGTCCATTTGATGTTTTTTCTTGTTTGTTTGTTTCTTGATGTAGGATTGTATTTCTTAAACTTTCCTCATAGAACTGCTTTTGCTGCATACCATAGGTTTTAAGTTGTTGTGTTTTCATTGTCATTTGTTTCTATAAATATTTTTATTTCCCTTTTAATTTTTTCTTAATTTTAATTCCCTTTTAATTTAATTTTCCCTTTAATTTCTTAACTTCTTCATTATTTAGAAAAGTATTGTTTAATCTCCATGCGTTTGTGAACCTACAGGTTTTTTCTTGTAATTGATATCTAGTCTCATAATGTTGTGGTCAGAGAAGATGCTTGATACAATTTCAATTTTCTTAAGTTTACTGAGGTTTGATTTGTGACCCAAGACATTGTCTATCCTGGAGAATGTTCCATGTGCACTTGAGAAGAAGTTGTATTCTTCTGCATTTGGATGAAATGTCCTGAATATATCAATGATATCCATCTCATCTAATGTATTATTTAGGACTTGAGTTTCCTTATTAATTTTCTGGTTTCATGATGTGTCCATTGGTGTGAGTGCAGGGTTAATGTCTCCCACTATTATTATGTTACTGTAAATTTCTCCTTTTATATATGGTAATGTTTGTCTTATATATTGTGCTCCTATGTTAGGTGCATAGATATTTATGATTGCTATATCTTCCTCTGGGATTGATCCCTTGATCATTATGCAATGTTCTTCCTTATCTCTTATAATCATTATTTTAAGGTCTATTTTGTCAGATATGAAGATTGCAATTCCAGCTGTCTTTTGCTTCCTTTTTGCATGGAATATATTTTTCCACCCTTTCTCATTCAGTCTATATGTGTGTTAAGGTCTGAAGCATGTTTACTGTAGACAGCATATATGCTGCTGCTGCTAAGTCGCTTCACTTGTGTCCGACTCTGTGTGACTCCTAGATGGCAGCCCACCAGGCTCCTCCATCCTTGGTATTCTCCAGGCAAGAATACTGGAGTGGGTTGCCATTTCCTCTTCCATAGCCAGCATATATATGGGTCTTTTTTTTTTTTTTTTTTTTTAATCCATTCAGCCAGTCTGTGTCTTTTGGTTAGAACACTTAATCCATTTACATTTAAAGTAATTATTGATATATATGTTCTTTTCTTAATTGTTTGGGGTTGATTTTGTAGATTTTTTTCTTCTCTTGTATTTCTTGACTATATAAGTCTCTTTAACATTTGTTGTAAAGTTGGTTTGTTGGTACTGAATTCTCTTAACTTTTGCCTGTTTGAAAAGCTTTTTATTTATCAGTTTTGAATGAGATCCTTGCTGGGTGCAGTAATCTTGGTTGTAGATTTTTCCCCTTCAGTACATTAAATATATCTTGCTATTCCCTTCTGGCCTACAGAGTTTCTGCTGAAAGATCAACTGTTAAATGTATGGGGTTTAGGATGTATGTTACTTGTTGCCTTTCCCTTGCTGCTTTTAATATTCTTTGTTTTTAGTCTTGTTAATTTGATTAGTATGTGTCTTGGCATATTTCTCCTTGGGTTTATCCTGTATGGGACTCTCTGTGTCTCTTAGACTTGATTGACTATTTCCTTTTCCATGTTGGTGAAATTTTCAATTAAAGTCTCTTAAAAATTTTTCTTATACCCTTTCTTTTTCTCTTCTGCTTCAGAGACCCCTATAATTCAAATGTTGGTGCATTTGATGTTGTTCCAGAGGTCTTTGAGACTATCCTCAGTTCTTTTCATTCTTTTTACTTTATTCTGCTCTTCAGAAGTTATTTCTACCATTTTATCTTCCAGTTCACTGATTCGTTATTCTGCTTCAGATATTCTGTTATTGATTCCTTCTAGAGTATTTTTAAACCAGTAATTGTGTTATTTGTTTCTATATGTTTATTCTTTAATTCTTCTTCTTCTGCTGCTGCTGCTAAGTCACTTCAGTCGTGTCTGACTCTGTGTGACCCCATAGACGGCAGCCCACCAGGCTCCCCCATCCCTGTCCCTGGGATTTTCCAGGCAAGAACACTGGAGTGGGTTGCCATTTCTTTCTCCAATGCATGAAAGTGAAAAGTGAAAGGGAAATCACTCAGTCATGTCTGACTTTTTGACCCCATGAACCGCAGCCTACCAGGCTCCTCTGTCCAAGGGATTTTCCAGGTAAGAGTACTGGAGTGGGGTGCCATCACCTTCTCCACTTTAATTCTTCTAGGTCTTTGTTAATTGTTTTTTGCATTTTCTCCATTCTGTTTTCAAGGCTTTTGATCATATTTGCTATCATTATTCTGAATTCTTCTTCAAGTAGTTTGCCTATTTCCTCTTCATTTATTTGGACTCCTGAGTTTCTAGTTTGTTCCTTCATTTGTGTAGTATTTCTTGGCCTTTTCTTTTTTTTTTTTTTTTTTTTTTTGACTTATTGTGTTTGAGGTTTCCCTTTCCCAGGCTTCAAGACTGAATTCTTTTTCCTTTTGGTTTCTGCTCTCCTAAGGTTGGTCCAGTGATTTGTGTAAGCTTAGCATAGGGTGAGATTTGTTCTGAGTTTTTTTTTTTTTTTTTTTTGGTGGTGGTGGTGGTGTTTATTTTTCCTCTGATGAGCAAGGCTGAATGAGGTGATAATCCTGTCTGCTGATGATTGGGTTTGTACTTTTGTTTGTTGTTTAGATGAGGTGTCCTGCACAGGATGCTACTGGTGGTTGGGTGATGCCTAATCTTGTTTTAAAATGGTTTCCTTTGTGTGAGTTCTCACTCTATGATACTCCCTAGGGTTAGTTCTCTGGTAGTCTAAAGTCTTGGAGTTAGTGTTCCCAATCCAAAGGCTCAGGGCTTGATCTCTGATCAGGAATGAAGATTCTACAAGTGGTTTGTTATGGCATTAAGTGAGATTAAAACAAATACCTAAAAATTAAAAACCAAAGATAAACCCCAGGCAAATGGCAGTTAAAAAATCAGGCAAATAATAATCAAAATATATTTTATTTTATATAAAATAAAACCAGTCCAACAAAAATAAAGTACAGTAAATTGACCTGTCAAACAAAGGAAATAAAAAATTATATTTACTACTTAAGAACAAAACTAACTAAAGCACAAATGAAAACAAAACTAAAGCAAGGTACCAAGTGGGGAATAAGGCAATGAAAGCAAAACTAATAAATATGCTGAGAGGAAAGGAAACAAAGAATTGATATGCAAAGTTAGACAGAGGTAGACAAAGAAGATTTATATGCATTAAAGATTAACTGTAAGTGGAAAAGAATGGTAGGAATAAATGTAGAAATAATATAATATGTTTTAAAAATTTAAAATTAAAAAAAAAAAAGAAATGAAAAGAAAACTGGGAAAAAAAAAAAAAAGGAAACTCCACAGAACGGCAAAAGCCCAGTGTAGAGGTTTATAACTACAGTAAAAAATGTGACTGGGTAAGGGGAGGGGGGGAGCTCAAAAGCTTAATTAGGTTTCATAGTGTCAATAAAATTGACAACTACAACAGAGGGGAAAATTTTTTAAAAACCCTAAAGAATACAGAGCAAGTCAAAACATAAGAATAATAAATGTTTTTTCTTGAGTCACCACTGTCAGAGTCCTTTTCCTCACTTGGAGTCACAGTCCACCTCACCTCCCTAGGATACCCTCCAAAATCGTGCTGATCTCTGGACCTGCTGTAGGGGCAGCACAGATTCTAATCTGGTCCTACTCCTGTTTGTTCTTGCCTCCAATGTCCACAGCTATCAGAACTAGAGCATTTTCTTTTGTGGAAGCTCTCAATGTCTTTTTATATATTCCATAGACACAGTCTGCCTACTTGATCATGTGGATTTAATCTGCATCTTGTACAGCTGGTGGGAAGGTTTTGAGTCTTCTTTAGCCACACTGCCCCTGGGTTTCAATTGTGGTTTTATTTCCACCTCTGCATGTGGGTCATCCACTGGGGTCTGCTCCTGAGAGTGCACTGGAGGACTATCTTCTGCCCCAGTGAGGGCCAGGTATGGATGTGGTGCAGCTGCTTGGGTCGCAGGGGTTCTAGCAGCACCAGGTACTCAGGGCTAGGGCAGCAGGAAATATAGTGCTCTAGAAGGGTATGGCAACCAGTGCTAGCCAATATGCTCCAGTATTCTTGTCTGGAGAACCACTCTGACAGAGAGGCCTGGTAGGTCACAATCCACGGGTTTGCAAAGAGTTGGACATGACTGAAGTGATTCTGCCTGTGTAGATGCAATTCTTTTTTTTTTTTTTTTTTTTGCCTGTGGCAGCTCTGCCCCAGTGAGGGTTGAACACTTAAAAGGGCACCCTGGGTGGGGTCCTACTCTGTAGTTCACTGCATCAGGCATTTGTTGGATTAGCCTCTCTGTTGTTCAGCTGCTGGTGCTGGCATGTGGGAAAAGAGAGGATATGGTGATGGCTCTACCCCCCATGCATGACTCAGCAGTATTGCCTTGCTTCCATGGCTGCCTGGCTTTCTTACACAGGCATTTCCCATCACAATCTCCTTCCTCACATCTCCTTGATACATCTCTCCAGAGTCAACAGCAGCCCTCCCCCTGGGATTGCTCCACAATCCCTAAACTCTAGCTTCCAGCCACTATGCCTTCTATGGGAACTTCATCCGCATCTGGGGTATGCATTGCTGCAGCAAGGTCTGTCGCTTTCTCATTCCATTTAGGATGCCCCAGATCAGCTATTTAACTCTCAGCTTTAAATGTTTCTCCTCTAAGACAATTGCCCCAGTGTGGGAATCAGACCCATGCTTCAGTCACCCCACCCACTGAGGGCAGGTCCTGTCCTATACACACTCCTGTTTCTCCCTTACTTCTTTCATCCTACCCAATTTTGTGTGGTTCTATATGTTCTTTTCTGCTGGTCAGGTACTCCTGTCCATGCTCAGCTGGTGTTCTGCAAGTACTTCTGTGTCTGAAGGTGTAATACTGACATCTGTGGAAAGAGATGTAACTCCATGTCCACCTACTGCTCTGCCATCTTGTTCTCTTCCTTAAACTTAACAATCTTTTAGCAAGGCACCCCATATTTTCATTCTTCACCAAACATCATAAATTGTTTACCCTGTTTTGTTGTCAAAACAAGTAACAACAACAATGTACTTTTCCTGGGAACTTTAAACATAATTTGTACGTCAGCAGTATGATATTAATTAATAGAAATAATAACTAATATTTGTTCCTGATTACTGAATAGGAAATCAGTCCTGGGTGTTCCTTGGAAGGAATGATGCTAAAGCTGAAACTCCAATACTTTGGCCACCTCATGTGAAGAGTTGACTCATTGGAAAAGACTGATGCTGGGAGGGATTGAGGGCAGGAGGAAAAGTGGATGACAGAGGATGAGATGGCTGGATGGCAACACCGACTCGATGGACATGAGTTTGAGTGAACTCCGGGAGTTGGTGATGGGCAGGGAGCCCTGGCGTGCTGTGATTCGTGGGATTGCAAATAGTCGTACATGACTGAGCAACTGAACTGAAATGAACTGAATTGAATATTTAGGAAGCATTTCCTTTTTTTTTTTTTTCAAAAAATTTTACAAACAGTAAAGAAATAAAATAGACATCATTTGCTTGTTGAAAGTTTCTGATTTATATTCAGATGTTTAAAGCAAAAATTACTGGACTATCATCCATCATAAGAATTAATTATTCCATATTTAGTTGAAATTCTTTTTTGGCAAATGGTACATAATTTAAAATATCTAGGGCATGAGCTCAATTATTAGACTATAAATTAAAAATATTTTTTCTTACTTTCTAAATACTTAGAGAAAATACATAGCTAATGTTTTAACCAAGTAATATCTCTTACACCATGTAACTGACTGAAACTAAAGAAAACTAATTGTAACTTTAATATTATTAATCAATTGATCATAAATAATGCTGGAAAGTTTTTATATTGCATGGATATTTTTTGATTTAAGTGAAGAACTTTCACTTAATCAAAATATAATTTTTTAGTTTCAATACATATTTGTGAAATTAAATTTCCAGAAATAATAATTGATTTTTTTTGTTTTCTCACCATTTAAAAATGTTTTCAATTTGTTTAAGAACCAAGTCATCTGATAACTTACCAAAGTCATATGCTCATATTTTGTTAAGTATGTTTTTTTTAATTTTGTTGAATTTTTAATTCTGATCTCAGGAGAATACTTTCATGTATCTTTCATTTTATTTTATTTTTGTAGGAAAGTAATGTCTTTTCAAATTCAATGAATATTATAATAGTCATTAATTTTTCAACATTATCTGCAAGTTTATTTTGTTGTCTTTGTTCTGTTGCTAAGTTGTGTCTGACTCTTTGACACCCCATGAACCACAGCACACCAAGCTTCCCTGTCCTTCACTCTCTCCCAGACTTTGCTAAAACTCATGTCCATCTAGTTGGTAATGCCAACCAACCATCTTATCCTCTGTCTTCCCCTCTCCTCCTGTCCTCAATCTTTCCTAGCATCAGAGTCTTTTCCAATGAGTCAGCTATTTACATCAGGTGGCCAACGTATTGGAGCTTCAGCATCAGCATCAATCCTTCCAATGAATATTCAGGGTTAATTTCCTTTAGGACTGACTGGTTTGATCTCCTTGGTGTCCAAGGGACTCTCAAGCACCACAATTTGAAAGCGTCGGTTCTTCAGTGCTCAATCTTCTTTATGGTCAAGCTCACACATCCATACAAGACTATGGAAAAACCATAGCTTTGACTATCCAGACCTTTGTTGTCAAAGGAATGTCTCTACTGTTTAATATACTGTCTAGGTTTGTCAAAGCTTTCGTTCCAAGGAGCATGCATCTTTTAATTTCATGGCTACAGTCGCCTTCCACAATGATTTTGGAGCCCAAGAAAATAAAGTTCGTCATTGTTTTGACTTTTTCCCCTATCTTTTGCCCTGAATTGATGGAACTGGATACCATTATGTTAGTTTTTTGAATGTTAAGTTTCAAGCCAGGTTTTTCACATTCCTTCTTCACCCTCAACATACATACATATATATATATACACACACACACACTGTATGTGTGTATATTCATTTTATTTAGCCTAGAATATTGAACTTGGTGTTCATTATTAAATTCCCAGGTTACGTATTTTGAAATCTTTTAAAATTACTTTATACATTTGTATCTTTAATCTATCCTGTATCAGTAACATTTCTTTTTTTTTCAATCAAAGGTGTACCTTCTTATTTTTAACTAGAAAATAATATTATAAAGTCAAAAGTATTATATTTAATTTAAAATTATAATGTAACTAGTACAACTTAAACTAAAACGTTATTTGTAATACTTTAGACATTAGTGTTTGGACAGAAGCTGTTGATTTGTATCAATCCATTAATAATGATTAGATATATTTATGTATACCTCCAGCTTCCCATATGGCTCAGCTGGTAAAGAATCTGCCTGCAATGCAGGAGACCTGGGTTTGATCCCTGGGTTTGAAAGATCCCCTGGAGAAGGGAAATTTTACCCATTCCAGTATTCTGGCCTGGAGAATTCCATGGACTGTATAGTCAATGGGGTCGCAAAGAGTTGGACATGACTTTCAGTTCACTTCCAGAAAGATACATATACCAGGTATTAACACTACTACACAATTATAATATAAAAAAATGCAACAGGGTGAAATATAGAGCTAACAAAACAGTAATTCTAGTTTATAGACTTATATTTCATATTCTTCAGTTTTTAAATTTAGGTTATTGAAGTTAAATTAACCCATAGTGAATAGATTAAAAATTCAGATCCCCATATTAGCTAGTTTCTGTGGCGCCAGTAGTAAAGAGCCCACCTGCCAATGCAGGAGACCAAAGAGACAGGATTTTGGTCCTTGGGTTGGGAAAATCCCCTGGAGGAGGGCACAGCAACCCACTCTGGTATTCTTGCCTGAAGAGTTCCATGGACGGGGAGCCTGGCAGTCTAGAGTCCATAGGGTTGCAAAGAGTTGGACAGGACTAAAGCAACTTAGCGCACAGGCACGCGTGCATGTGTTCTTAAATCCCTGTGCTTGTACATAGTTGCTCAGGCACGTCTGACTCTTTGTGACCTCATGGACTATAGCCTTCCAAGCTCCTTAGTCCATGGAATTCTCCAGGCAAGAATACTGGAGTGGATAGCCATTTCCTTCTCCAGGGTATCTTCCCATTGTAAGGACTGAAACTGAGTCTCCTGCAGCTCTGTGTTGGCAGGCAGATTTTTAAATATCCATGGCCAAGTTAAATGTATTGGATGAGGGCTTCTTAGTGTTGCTTCTACCTAAAGTAGATTTAATGACACTCCTTTACAATTTACGTAGTAAACGCAGATATAAAGCCACAATTTTCAACTGATGTCACTCTCAACAAATTCCTTTTCAAAATAACTTTCATCTAACTATCTAAAGTGGAGAAGGCAATGGCACCCCACTCCAGTACTCTTGCCTGGGAAATCCCATGGATGGAGGAGCCTGGTAGGCTGCAGTCCATGGGGTCGATAAGAGTCAGACACGACTGAGCGACTTCACTTTCACTTTTCACTTTCACGCATTGGAGAAGGAAATGGCAACCCACTCCAGTATTCTTGCCTGGAGAATCCCAGGGATGGGGGAGCCTGGTGGGCTGCCATCTATGGGATCACACAGAGTCGGACAAGACTGAAGCGACTTAGCAGCAGCAGCAGCAGCAGCAACTATCTAAAGACCACAATATTCCAGGCTAAGAAATCTTAGTACCTTTCTAATTATTTATATGACAGGTTTTAAATTGGTTTATGTTAACATTTTTTTTCTAAGCTAGAAATAGTGGCACAGAGACCATGTAAATTTTGATGGAGTGAATGCAGTTAAAATAAAGGGTGAGAGAGGCCCAGAGCATAGTCTTTTTTTAAGAGAGATGGGTAGAATTAGAGTGTTACAATCAATGCATCATAAGACTTGAGGCCAATGAGTTCCAATGATCAAATGAAAGGGAATCAGAAGGAAAATTTGAAATTAATCTTGGAGAAAATTATGAAAGATTGTATATAGGCAAGCATGTAAGCCACAATCAAATCTTAAATGGCCACAAAAAGGATATACTTTATAGTTCTATACGGAAGTTTAACTTAGTTCATGAACTCTTATTCCAGATAATTTAATCCAGTGATATCATTGTGTCTCCTCATTCCAATTCTGAAACAACAAATGATGTAAGTATTCTACCAGGGATTATAAATCTATTTTTTTGTCACAAATATTTAGTTCAGTCAGGATTTTTTTCCCCCTTTTCTCCTATTCCCAACTCTGGGAATTACCTAATTTCTTAAGATCTTATGTTTCATTTTTCCTTGATCTGGCTGGTATCTATGAGGCAATAGTCCCTATTCCTTTTCAAGAATACTAGGGGCCTGCTAATTTCACCTTGGCCTCCAGGGCTGGACAGTCCCTTCACCGAACCATGGTGCATGTGGAAAAGTGCGGCCAATTTTCAGCTAAAAATTTTAGGTTGGAAGTGTAAATGTGTAGCTTGGAATTCTTTGAGTCATCATCTCCCATCAGGTTTTCTCTGAAGCCACAGGAGACAGACTAAGGAGCTAATCTCACACTTTATCTTTTCCTACATTCATTTTGTTGTACATTTCCATTTACTCTGTCTGTGTTTTGTGAAAATTTATGTACTCTTAGCAACTTCCAATACTATAATATTAACACAGTTATCTTGCTACATATCAGATCCTATGAACTTACTCTTCTTAAGACTGAAAGTTTGAACTTTTTGACCTACATCTTATTTCTCCCTCCAAACAGCCAGTGGAAACCACCATTCTATTATGTCTCTATGAAACTGGCTTTATATATATATATATATATATATATATACCCTCCACAGATAAGTAATACCAAACAGTATCTATCTTCATCTAGATTACTGTGGACAATTTTACATCATCAAATTAGATAACATAGAAGAAATGAATAGATTCTTAGAGGCATGCAATTTATTAAGACTGAATAATGAATAGGAAATCTGAACAAAGCAACAATGAGCAAGAAGATTGAATCAGGTATCAAAATTCTCTCAAGAGATGAAATTCCAGGACCAAAATGATGACTTTATCATTGAATTTGCAAACACCAGAGAATAATTAATACCAATTATTTTCACATTTTCTCCTGATCCCTGGGTTTCTCCTGTTTCTTATTCTTACTTTGCTGGAGTTAGTCCACTCTGGCATGCTCTATATTGCAAGACTGTCTTTCCTCTGATTTCCAGATTGTGTGAGAGGGGCCTATAACTACACTGTTTTCAGATCTCCAAGACTATGCTTTTCTCTCTGGTTTCATAATTTTGCTGAGATCTCCCTGTTTTTTAGTGGCTCTCCATTTGAAACCTAGATTACTCTCTTATTCAAATCCTTCAAGGATGCAAGATAAAGGGAACTTTAGTGCAAAATTTTTTATGCAAAGTATTCCAGGTCATAAGACTGACTGATACTTTGCAAAGCATTTACTGCCATTTCAAGAATCCCTCTGAGTCAGCAGACACAGGACTCTCTGAGGTGTTTGGAGCCAGAGAGATGAGGTCAGCAGAACAGTAGTGATACAAACATTCACTCTACACCTTGTAATTCTAGGAGTGGTTCCCTGCCAAAACTAGCTCATTTTCATCCTTCCCTCTGTATCTCTCACCCAAGAAAATGAATTCCATATATCTGCCCTCTAGTTTCTTTGAGAATTAATCCTACAGAAGACTGTGGATCAAAAAATACGAACACATGCAAATTCACTCCAAGAGTGTTATCTTGAGGTTTTACCACATTTGCTGAGAATTTCAATGGATTCTGTGATGCGTAGAAGAGCTTTGAAACTAGGTGTGTAATACAAACTATAGGTTAACACCATAAATTTTATATCTTAATCTATAATAGTTGACTTCAGGAAAGGGAAGCACAAGAAGCTCATGACTTCAGTAGTTTTACAGATGAGGGCAGTAAAGAATCTGCCCAAAATGCAAGAGACATGGATTCCATCCCTGGGTCAGGATGATTCCCTGGGGAAGGAATGGAAACCCACTCCAGTATTCTTGCCTGGAATATACTTGTCTTCCTACTTCAACAGGTGGCTTTGGTATTCTGTAAATTGTTTAAATTATTTCAGTCAGAGATTTCCTAGTTTTAATTCAAAATGCATGTTCTGTTTTGGTTTTCATTACAGAACTCAACATGATAATGTCTAAATAATTTATGTTCAGTTCAGTCACTCAGTCATGTCCAACTCTTTGCTACCCCCTGAATCACAGCACGCTAGGCCTCCCTGTCCATCACCAACTCCCGGAGTCCACCCAAATCCATATCCATTGAGTCTGTGATGCCATCCAACCATCTCATCCTCTGTCGTCCCCTTCTCCTCCTGCCCTCAATCTTTCCCAGCATCAGGGTCTTTTCCAATGAGTCAACTCTTTGCATCAGCTGGCCAAAGGATTGGAGTTTCCGCTTAAACATCAGTCCTTCCAATGAACACCCAGGACTGATCTCCTTTAGGATGGACTGGTTGGATCTCCTTGCAGTCCAAGGGACTCTCAAGAGTCTTCTCCAATATCACAGTTCAAAAGCATCATTTCTTCAGTGCTCAGCTTTTTTTATAGTCCAACTCTCACATCCATACATGACTACTGGAAAAACCATAGCCTTGACTAGATGGACCTTTGTTGGCAAAGTAATGTCTCTCCTTTTTAATATGCTGTCTAGGTTGGTCATAGTTATGAAGGGACAATTTATTATTTTGATAATAAAATAAGCTGAACATTAAAATATTTTACTCTCATCATGTTTGTCCACTCAATTCTTACTTCAGGTGGTCGGTAGGAATGATTTCTTCAGGCAAATTCACTCTCAAAGTCCCAGAATGAGAGTCAGTTTGAAGCTTATGCCAAAAGTCTTTAAAAGGAAAGGGCCTTTTCATTCTTAAAAATGCTTGTTATCAGCCAAGAGAACATATTTTTACAATATAAATTAATGCCCTAAAGTAATTTTAGGTCTAGACTCAACTTTACAAAAATAAATAAATATAATGACAATCCATATTTGACATGAGTCTGTCACAATCATACAATATATAAAAGTAACATCTATAAATGTTAATATTTATAAAATAAAAATATTTATAAAGAAATTAAACTAGTATATATCCATCATTACATAAGGACACTGCATATAAAAGCTTTATAAAACTGGAAAATTTTAGTGTGAAAATAATATAGTCCAATACAGTCAGGATAGGTTTCTTTTTTTTTTTTTTTTTTCCAGAAACCTTGTTTGTTACTGAACTTTGAACTATTATCATTATGGGGGCATTTCTATCTTAATATTGATTTCCTATTTTAAAGTATATTTTTCACTACTTCAACAAAATGCATTGTTTTCATAAATATAATTTAAATTGATTGAAATTTTATTTCTAATATTGTATACAAATTCTATTTCCAAACACAGATGTTAATGTCTATCATGAAAGGATATCCATAGAGCATCTGGCAAACCTGTCAGTCATTACATATGTCTATGGTGGAGTGAAGAATTAATAGAGTGGTTTTTCACATAGTAGATGAAAGAATACCAAAAATCAAGAAATAACACTTTCATATATGTTCATTAATATATGATATTTATTTTTCTCTTTCTGACTTACTTCACTCTGTGTAACAGACTATGGGTTCATTTACCTCAGTTCAACTGACTCACATTTATTCCTTTATGACTGAGCAATATTTCATTGTATATATGTATCACAACTTCTTTATCCATTCATCTGTTAATGGACATGTAGAGCCCAGACTGTTGCTCTGGAACAACCTAGAGGAGTGGGATGGGGAGTGGGATAGGAGCGAGGCTAAAGAGGAGGGTATATATAGGGTATACATATGAGGAGGGTATATATAAGGTATTTATATGTTTATACATACATATATATACTTATGTCTCGGAGAAGGCAATGGCACCCCACTCCAGTACTCTTGCCTGGAAAATCCCATGGACGGAGGAGCCTGGTAGGCTGCAGTCCATAGGGTCGCGAAGAATCGGACACGACTGAAAGGCTTCCGTTTCACTTTTTACTTTCATGCATTGAAGAAGGAAATGGCAACCCACTCCAGTGTTCTTGCCTGGAGAACCCCAGGGACAGGGGAGCCTGGTGGGCTGCCATCTCTGGGGTTGCACAGAGTCAGACACGACTGAAGCGACTCAGCAGCAACAGCAGCATACTTATGTCTGATTTGCATTGCTGTATGGCAGAAACTATCACAACATTTTAAAGTAATTATTCTCCAATCCTGGGCTTCCCAGGTGGCGCTAGTGGTAAAGAACCTGCCTCCCAATGCAAGAGATATAAGAGACAGGGTTTGATCCCTGAGTCGGGCAGATCCCCTGGAGAAGGGAATGGCAACCCACTCCAATAGTCTTGCCTGGAGAATCCCATGGACAGAATAGCCTTGCAGGCTACAGTCCATGGGGTCACAAAGAGTCAGACACAACTGAAGCGACTTAGAACACAGCACACATCCTCCAATTAAAATATTTAAAGAGATGAAAATAAAAAAGAAGCAGCATTTCAAGTGACAGCAAGCACCTACCATTTGTTTTTGCAGTCATGATATTGGATATAGTTATACTTAAACATTTAACTTACAATTTAAAAACATTAGTGTGAAATGAAGATATAACCCTGTCTTTGTCATGTGTAATTTATGCCATAGTTAAATTATGTAGGATTTTATCATAAGAATTCTCTTTAATTTTTACTATTCTCGAGTCATCCAAGTGAAACAAGCCTCTCTCTCTCTCTCTCTTTTTTTTTTTATCCTAATCAGAAATCACTTCATGCTCTAGTGATTTATTTATTTAGGAAATTTTAAGGATTTTGAGGGAAAGAAATCTAGACACAGATTTAGGTTTGGAGAAAGGTATATTGGAAGAAATATTTTGTGTGTTTGCAATTAAAATGTGGCCTCTATTTTTCTGATCTTTCAAAAGCAGACTAGATGTTAAGCTTCAGTGACCTTTTTTTATCACAAATGTCTAAATGCACTAAAGGTAGGTATGAAAGGAGAATACATCTCCTCTTTGTTTCTTTGTTCTTTCCTTCTGTCAGGCTTACAAGTGACTTCAGAAGAGACCCAGCCTGGAGCTGACTGTTGCTTACCTGCTGTAGCTTGGCTGTATTTATACCAGACCAAATGCATGAACTCGACATGGGAAAACACTAACCAGAATCCAATGCTTTGATTTTAAATGTACATAGAAGTTCTAACTTCTCATCAGCTAAATAATTGCCTCTAATTTTTCTCTTTCAAGGTCACATATATATATTTTGGACATTATCACATTTCCTAGCACAACTACAGGAAGAAAGTATTTATTATCCTTTTATTCTTATCCTTCAACATAAAAATGGCACAGTATTTTTTGTTAATAGCATGTCATTGCCAATATA
This sequence comes from Capra hircus, assembly GCF_001704415.2. Lineage (NCBI taxonomy): Eukaryota > Metazoa > Chordata > Mammalia > Artiodactyla > Bovidae > Capra > Capra hircus. Next base: position 33,467,668 of record NC_030824.1, read on the forward strand.
TTCTGTCAATTTGTATTAATATGATTTAATTTACATGATTATTAAACATTAAGCTATTCATTCTCCAGTTTGTGAGCTGAATGCAAATATTGAGCACATTCACAAAGAAAAATCCAGTAGCAATGATTTACCCCATTTTACCAACACATTATTCTAACTACTGTTCCAATTTATGCAAAGAGCACAAATTCATTCTTATTAAATACAACAAAAAATCAAGGCAAATAAAAAGAAAGGTCTTTGTGGTTGTACAGATTATTTGCTACCCCATCACATATGGAGATTAGTGATTTAGCCCAAGCCTGGACTGATAGTTGCTTGTGCATATCTGCCAGTAAAATGTTCTCATCTTGTTATTTTGTGGTATTATGCATTCTTAACAGCAAGTCTGATTTCAGCATGTGACAGCCTACATGCTTCTGTATATACCCTTTGTACCTACAAGTCTGTATTGCTTCTTTAATAAAATGATCTCAGAAGCAACCAGAGCAGACTAAATAAATAAGAGCTCATCATGAAAATAACCTGCAAACTTAATGCACTGACATGTCACCCAGCAGTATGACTCAATTCATATATGCACCCATGTTTAGATGGTGGACCTGTGTTTAAAGTGGGATTAATGACAACAGGGGTATAAGAGCATTATAAAACCAATTATGAAAGCCCTCTAGAGCCAAAATCAATGTTTGTTTATGGCACACATTTGCAAGTTACTTTAATAGGATGGATAGACCCAGGTGAAACATATTAATGTAATTCATTTGATTAACTGTCTGGTCTGTAGAATAAGATATAAAAAAGCATAAAGAAAAAGAATACAAAAATTTAAAAATGTATTGGTAGTTTTATTCCTAAAAGTGCCGTGCTTCTAGGAAGCAAGCATGAAAGATTTTAAGCCCACTAGTTAATAGAAAGTTTCTAAAATAAAAATCATAAAGTAAATGTATCTGGCTTTATTTGAAGTATGTAATACCCAATACTCTCAGGGATATTTAATATGTTTTCTTGTGACATTGGAGAATAATGGAAATTCATCATGCCCAGCTGAGATACTTATGAAGAGTTTGTGGAAATGGCTGGCAGAGATTATAAGTGGATAAAGATATTATAGGAAGAGATGTAATAATCATATGATAAGAATGTTTGTAATATAATTTAAAGTTCCTTTCAACTTGCCATTTCCCATATATTTTGTAATAGCTGTGTTTTTAATTTGCTAAGTCATGTCTGACTCCTATGACCCCATAGACTGTAGCACACCAGGCTCCTCTGTCCTCCACTATCTCCTGGAGTTTGCTCAAATTCATGTCCATTGAGTTGGTGATACTGTCCAACCATCTCATCCTCTGCTGCCCCTTCTCCTTTTGCCTTCGGTCTTTCCCAGCATCATTGCTTTTCAAATGAGCCAGCTCTTTGCAGCAGGTGGTGAAAGTATTGGAGTTTCAGCTTCAACATCAGTCCTTCCAATAAATACTCAGGGTTGATTTACTTTAGGATTGACTGGTTTTATCTTCTTGCAGTTCAAGGGATTCTCCATAGTCTTCTCCAACACCACACTTTGAAAGCATCAATTCTTTGGCATTCACCCCTCTTTATGGTTTCACTCTCACATCCATACATGACTACTGGAAAAAAACATATCTTTAACCATATGGACTTTTGTTGACAAAGTAATGTCAGGATGTATGAATTACAGCCTGAATGTACAATCAGCCTCCCTAGGTTTGTCACAGCTTTTTTTCCGTGGAGCAAGCATCTTTTAATTTCATGGCTGCAGTCATCATCTGTAGTGATTTTGGAGCCCAAGAAAATAAAGTCTATCACTCTTTCCATTGTTTCACCATCTATTTGCCATAAAATAATGGGACTAGATGCCATGATCTTAATTTTTTACATGTTGAGTTTTAAGCCAGCTTTTTCATTCTTCTCTTTCACTTTCATCAAGAAGCTCTTTAGTTCTTCTTCACTTTCTGCCATTAGAGTGGTATCATCTGCATATCTGAGGTTGTTGATATTTCTCCTAGTAATCTTGATTCCAGCTTGTGATTCATCCAGCCTGGCATTTTGCATGATGTACTATGCATATAAGTTAAATAAACAGGGTAACAATATACAGCCTTGTCATACTCCTTACCCAATTTTGAACCAGTCATTCTCTGCTTGGTTTGAAGTGTTTCTTCTTGACTATCATAGATAGTGGAGGACAGAGGAGCCTGGTGTGCTATATTTCTCAGGAAACAGGTAAGGTGATCTGGTATTTCCATCTCTAAGAATTTTCCACAGTTTATTGTGATCCACACAGCCAATGGCTTTACAGTGCAACCAATGAAGCAGAATTAGATGTTTCTGAAACTCCCTTATTTTCTCCATGATCCAACAAATGTTGGCAATTTGGTCTTTGATTCCCCTTCTTCTTTGAAACCCAAATTATGCATCTGGAATTTCTTGGTTCATGTACTGGTGAAGTCAAGTTTGAAGGATTTTTAGCATAGCCTTGCTAGCATGTGAAATGAGCTCAACTGTGCAATACTTGGAACATTCTTTGACATTGCCCTTTTTTTGAGGTTGGAATGAAAACTGATCTTTTCCTAGTCCTGTGACCCTGCTGACTTTTCCAAATGCTGGCATATTGAGTGCAGCACTTTAACAGCATCATATTTTAGAATTTTAAATAACTCAGCTGGAATACTGTTACCTCAGCTAGCTTTGTTCATAGTAATGTATCAAAAGGCAAACTTGACTTCAGACTCCAGGATGTCTACCTTTATGTCAGTGAACACACCATACTGCTTATCCAGGTCATTAAGACCTTTCTGTATGGCCTTAATCGTGCATGCTTCTGCTAGGTTGTTATCACTTCTGTCCTTTATTGTGCACATCCATGAATGGAATGTACCTTTATATCTCCAGTTTTCTAAAAGAGAACTCTAGTCTTTCCCTTTCTATTGTTTTCCTCTATTTCTTTGCATTGTTCACTTAAGAAAATTTTCTTATATCTCCTTGATATTCTCTGGAACTCTGCATTCAGTTGGGTATATCTTTCCCTTTCTCCCTTGCCTTTCACTTCCCTTCTTTCCTCAGATATTTGTAAAGCCTCCACAGACAGCCACTTTGTTATTTGCATTTTTCTTTGAACTGCTTTTGATAACTGCCTCCTTTACAAGATTAGGAACCTCTGTCCACAGTTCTTCAAGCACTCTTTTGACCAGTTTTGATCCCTTGAATCTATTTATTACCTTCACTGTATAATCATAGGGATTTGATTGAGGCTATATCTGAATATCCTGGTGATTCTCCCTACTTACTTCAATTTAAGCCTGAGTTTTGCAATGAGGAGTTCATGATCTGAGACACAATAGAATCTGTGTCTTCTTTTTGCTGACTGTGTAGAGCTTCTCTGTAATTGAACAAATCAATATGCAAAGAACATAATCAATATGATTTTGATACTGACCATCTGGTGAAGTCCACGTGTATAGTCACTTCTTTTGTTGTTGGAAAAGAGTGTTTGCTATAGTCAGCCTGTTCTCTTTACAAATCTCTTAGCCTTAGCCCTGCTTCATTTTGTACTACTAGGCCATACTTGCCTGTTATTCTAGGTATCTCTTGACTTCCTACTTTTTCATTCCATGTTTTGTTGGTGTTTTTTCTAGAAGATCTTGTAGGTCTTCATAGAACTAGTCAAATCGATTTATTTGGCATCAGTGTTTGGGGCATAGCCTTAGATTACTGTGACACAGAATGGTTTGCCTTGGATACTATCTGAGATCATTCTGTCATTTTTGAGACTGTACCCAAGTACTACATTTTGCAGTCTTTTGTTCACTATGAGGACAACTCCATTCCTTGTAACAGATTCTTGCCCACCGTAATAGATAGTTATATCTACAGAATTAAATTTGTCCATTTTAGTTCACTGATTCCTAAGATGTCTGTGTTTAATCTTGTCATCTTCTTCTTGACCATGTTCCATTTACCTTGATTCATAATTACACAATACCAAAACTCGTGTGTGTGAAGTATTCTCTTATATTGTTTTCAAAGCAAAAGACATTGAAAAAATACATAGAGAAAGTAAATCAGATTATAAAGTTTCATTAATTTTCATACAATGATGACATTCCACCAACACCCTAATTTCTGATTTCCAGAAAGGTAACCACTATAATGACTTCTAACATTATTGACTACTTATTTCTGTGTTTGACTTTTTTGTAAATGCAGTCTCCCCATGTGTGATCACTGATGTCTGGCTTGTGCTCAGCCTTTGTTATGAGAGTCACTCAGACATCAGGAATGTATTCGTCCTCACTGTTGGAAGAAATCCGCTGTGTACCTATCCCATTCACCATATAACCCTTCTACTTTTGGTGGACAGTTTGAATTTTCTGGTGTGGAATTATTACAAGAGTGCTGCTATACGCACTTTGGTTGGTGCATTTTTAGAGTAGAATTTCTCAGTAATGTTTATGTGTCTATTCAGTTTTTGTTAAGTAGTCTAATAAAATACTTTCAGAATATTCCATACTGCAAATGCAGAAGGGAAGTGAGTACATAAATTCTTCAAAGTTGCTAATTTATGTGAGAGTAGATGATTATTTCAAAAGATGGTGATCATAATGTAACAGAGAAGAACAGTCTGATTCCATATTGAATCTACTCCTTCAGCAATAACCCTTGTGCTTTGTTGCCTGTGCTTAGCCTGCTGGCTCTGAATCTTTGTGGAAAAATGTTGCCTAGAGGATACTCAGGGAAGCCCTTCCTCAAAGCTCTGCCTCTCAGGTTGACATTTAGAGGTGTTACACTTTTCTATTTATAGAAAAAAAAATTACAGAACATAAAATAACCATTGCCTTCTTAAAGTATGTAGGAACATTGTGACCTGATCTACATGGACAGCAGCAAGAATAAAGGATCCAGTCACTATGAAGTTTACAACAACCAATTACACTACTTCTCCATTTAGTAGAAAAGAAGTTTTAAGTCTAACTCAGGTAAGATGGTTATTTGGGACACTGGTCAACCAGTTTCTTGGTCTTCTATCTTTCTAAATAAAGTCGTTATTTTGAGTCCTAATACCTCCTGTCTCAATTTATTAGTCTGTCATGTGTTGAGAAGTATGAGTTTAGACCCAGTTACAATAAAATATTTAAGCAATAACACTTCCCCAAACAGTAGATAATAGCTTTTCCTCATTCTTTCCAGCATTGAGTAAATATGGGACAAAGAAACAAAAAGTTTTCTTATGGATTTACAAGAATGAAATGTTTGAAATCTCTTCATGGAAAATATTTTCCATAGATTAAATAAGTTGACTGAGTATAGGATTGTCAGCATTAATGATGGATCACTTGGAAATGAAAACCACATTTTCATAAAATTGTACAAATCTACATGGTTGTGAAGTTTTCTCTATCACCAATTAGTGTTGGGAGCCAACGTGAGGAACTCTGCCCATGGCAAAGGTCATGAGGAAGGAAGCTTGGCATACGCAAAGGTGTGATCAAGCCTCTGGAAACCCCCTGTTCCCGAGCATCTACCCCCAAAACCAGAGTACTTTACGGGGAGCTCTCCACCATAACCATTTCTCTCGGAGAAGGAGTTAACTTGCAGCTCCAAGTTAATAAAAATTCCTGGGCATGACAAGAGTGTTTCAACTTATGAACTCTGAAGTTTCTCTGGCCTGCCTGATCAGGTTCGTCCGGCCGCATGTAATTGTTTACAGCCTCCCAACTGTTAGAGGCACAGGATGTTTTAAAACTTTCTAAATAGAGACTCTTTTGAGAAGTTAGAAGATCATTAGTATAGTATTACTGGGTCGATTAGGAACTATATTGGTGAAGGGTTTTTTCATTTGTCATGCCAATAATTACTGCTAATTCCCTGCCCTTGGTGTGAAAGGATATCTCAGGTAGAACCTCTCTGCTGACAGACTAGCTTGTGTGACAACCTCTCAACAATAAACAGCACAGAGAGTTTGGAGTATTAGCGTAGGGCTTTTTTCATTGATGAGTCAATGATTGCCATCAGGCCTCCATATCCTTAGGCACCTGGGAATATATTAATCAATGTATTTGGAATATAGAAAAGGAAATATAGTAGTTTTTTTGATGTTAGCAGTACTAGACTTTTTGAGTTAATGAATCTTCTCTTTTGTTATAGATCACTGTACTTTGTTATAAATCACTATAAATCACTATGCTATGTAAAAATGTAACTTTATCACTATCTCAGGACTAAATAGTTCTTAAGGGGAACATTGGTGAAGGGTTTACGTTTGTTGAGCCAATATTTGCTGCTAAATCTCCATATTCCTGCTCTTATAATGAATATAACTAGCATATAGGAGAAATAAGTATTAACCTTTAAGATTAATCATGTTAAACCTTAGGTTAAGTAAATTCCTTTCTTGATTGTAACTCACTACACCCTCACCCTATAGGAATGCAACTTTATTTGTAGGGTGGCGCCTGATTTAAGAAAAAATCACCCCTGGAAAAATAAGTTTTCTGGTTAACTGACCGGTATCAGAAAGGGCCATAAAATGTCAGCAGACCTCATGGCTAGAAGATGATGTAAAAACCCATAAGACCTTTGTATAATTTTATATGAAGCATCTGATTGTGACAAGGGTCAGGTCTGCTGACCCCAGTGTGGCTCTGTATTCATCCCTATGTATAACAAAAAGGTATATAAACAAAGCTGAAAAATAAAGAAATCGGATCAGTTTCTGGAAAGACTGATTCCCCTGTGTCGTTTCTTTCTCGCTCCCCGTTTTCCTGGCTGAATTCCCATCTGAAATGTGGGTACTCACCAAGCCTGCTAATTCTGCCTGGGCTTCTGAGATCAGACTGGGGAGGCCTCAGTACCTCCTCTCCTTCGGGAGAATGGAAAGACGCCTGTGGCCTACGTAGGTGGTGATTGGTATTCCACATAAATCAGTTATTCAGCCTCTTTTTATCCACTAATTTTCCTACTACACTATCTGTTTCTAATCTCTCTATATATCTGTAATTAAATAAGATTTTTCCAGGACATCAATTCTATCCCCACCTTCGAATTACCCTGGATCCACTGGGGCTGAACCCTGGCAAATTAGAATTCCTTATTCATGATAATCAATATTATACACATTAAATAATTGTTATAAATTGAAAAAACAGCTGAATCATGATAGGAATTGAATTATAATTTTGCTACTTACAAAACAAAATGCCAAACTTATGCTACCTCCCTTAATTTTAGGTTCTTTTACTAAAAGTTGCTATTGTAAACTTTGACATATTTTATTCTCTGGGAAAGTCATAGTGGACTAAAGATTAAGTATTAAGAATCACATAATATTACATATGGAGCATCACACTTATGAAGCTGGCGTTTAGCATAAAATGAATTTTGGGGTGAGAAGAGATACACCATCTGATTATCAAGCAATGGTTGGAAAATAGTGCTTCCAACAATCATGTGTAGCATAAAAGAAGCAGTGTAATGTAATGCTTGAAGACACAGAAATGGCAGCCATTCCATCTAGGTAGTAATCCTAAACTACATCTACTTGGTCAAGTCAATTAAGCACTTTCAGTGATGCAATGTGCTCATCCATGAAGTGGGGTCATGATAATCATCATAAACCAAACTGATATGTTTTTATGAGGAAAAAAATGTTAGCCTTTTATATAACACACTTAGAACAAAAAATGAACATAAATGAAATACTGTTATCTGTTAAATAAGTTGTTGTTCAATTGCCCAGTTGTGTCTGACTCTTTGTGACCCCATGGGCTGCAGCATGCCCGCCTCCCTGTCCCTCACCATCTCCCAGAGTTTGCCTAAGTTCACATTCATTGCATCAGTGGTACAGTCCAGCCATCTCATCCTTTGAAGCTCGCTTCTCCTTCTGCCTTCAGTCTTTCCAGTATCAGGGACTTTTCCAATGAATCCTCTGTTTACATCAGATGACCAAAATACTGGAGCTTCAGCTTCAGCACCTTCAGCTTCAGTTGACCTCCCTTAAGATTGACTGATTTGATCCCCTTGTTGTCTGAGGGAATTTAAGGGGTCTTCTCCAGCACCACAATACAAAGGCATCAATTCTTGATGTTCTGCCTTCTTTATGGTCCAGCTCTCACAACCATACATGACCACTGGGAAGACCATAGCCTGGATTATATGGACCTTTTTCAGCAGTAATGTCTCTGCGTTTCAACACACTGTATAGATTTGTCATTGCTTTTCTGCCTAGAAGGAATTGTCTTCTGATTTCATGGTTGCAGTCACTGTCTGCGGTGATTTTGGAGTCCAAGAAGAGGAAATCTGTCACTACTTCCACCCTTTCCCTTTCTATTTTTCCATGCAATAATGGGGCCAGATGCCATGATCTTAGGTGTTTTTTTTTTTTTTTTAATAATATTTATTCTTAAGCCGGCTCTTTCACTCTCCTCCTTCACCATCATCAAGAGGCTCTTTAGTTCCTCTTCACTTTCTGCGATTAGAGTGGTATCATCCGCATGTCTGAGGTTGTTGATGTTTCTCTCTCCTGTCTTGATTCTAGCTTGCAACTCATCCAGCCCAGAATTTCTTATGATGTGCTCAGTATATAGATTAAAAAACAGGGTGACAGCAGACAGCCTTGTCTTAGTCCGTTCTCAGTCGTGAACCAATCTGTTGTTCCATGTAAGGTTCTAACTGTTGCTTCTTGACCCACATACAGGTTTCTCAGGCAACAGGTAAGATGATGGTATTCATATCTCTCTAAGAGCTTTCCACAGTTTATTGTGATCCAGTCAAAGGCTTTAGCATAGTCGATGAAACAGAAGTAGATGTTTTTCTCAAATTCCCTTGCTGTCTCTGTAATCCAGCCAGCAAATTTTGGCAACTTGATCTCTAATTCTTTTTTCTTTCCTAAAGCCAGCTTGGACATTTGGAATTTCTTGGCTCATATAATGCTGAAGTCTAGCATGCAAGAAGATTTTAAGCCCAGCATTACTAGCATAGAGGATGAGTGTGATTGTCCAATGGTTATTACATTTTTGATACTACACCTTCTTGGAATTGGGATGAGGATTGATCTTTTCCAGTCCTGTGGCCACTACTGGGTCTTCCAGATTTGCTGACATAATGAATGCAAAACCTTGCTGGCATAATTCTTCAGGGATCTGAAAAGTTCTGCTGGAATTTCATAGTATCTACTAGCTTTATTAACAGCTATGCTTCTTAAGGCCCACTTGACTTCGCAGTCCAGAATGTCTGGCTCTGGGTGACTAACCACACCATTATAGTAATCCAGTTCATTAAGATCTTTTACATACAGTTCTTCTGTGTATTCTTTCCATCTCATTTTGATCTCTTCAGTGTCTACTAATTCTCTCCATTTTTATCATTTATTGTACCATCTTTGGGCTGAATGCTCCCTGGATGTTTCCAATTTTCCTGAAGAAATCTTCAGTCTTTCCCCTTTTGTTGTTTTCCTCTATTAAAAAGAACTGTTCATTGAAGGTCTTCTTGTCTCTCCTAGCTATTATTTGAAACTTTGCATTTAATTGGATGCATATTTCCCTCTCTCCCTTGCTTTTCACTTTTCCTCATTCTTCGCTATTTGTAAAGTCTCCTCAGATAAGCACTTTGCCTTCTTGCTTTTCTTTGGGATAGTTTTGTTTGCTGCCTCCAGCACAATATTACAGATCTCTGTCAATAGTTCTTCAGGCACACTGTTAACTAGATCTAACCCCTTGAATCTATTACCTGCTGTGAAATCTTATGGGATTTTATTTAAGACATACCTGGCTGGTATAGCATTTTTCCCAGTTTTCTTTAGTTTAAACGTGAGTTCTGCTGTGAAAAGCTGATGATCTCAGCCACAGTCAGTTCCAGGTCTTGTTCTTGCTCGCTGTATACAGCTGCTCTATCTTTGGCTACAAAGAATGTTATCAATTTGATTTTGGTATTGATTGTTTGTTGATGTTCATCTGTAAAATTATATCTTTTGTTATTTAAAAAAAAAAAAAAGAGTATTTGTTATGACTAGTCCATTTTGTTGGCAGAACTCAGTTAGTCTTTGCACTGCTTCATTTTTTTCTCCAAGGCCAAACTTGCCTGTTAATCCAGGTGTGTCTTGACTTCCAATTTTACATTCCAATCTGAGATGATGAATAGAACAATTTTTTAGGTGTTACCTATAGGAGGTCTTCTAGGTATTCATTCAGTTCAGTTCAGTTTAGTCTCTCAGTTATGTCGGATTTCTTGTGAACCCATATACTGCAGCACCGCAAGCCCTCTCTATCCAGCATCAACTCTCAGAGCTTACCGAAACTCATGTCTATTGGGTCAATGATGCCATCCAATCATCTTATTCTCTGTCATCTCCTTCTCTTCCTGTCTTCAATCTTTCCCAACATCAGGGTCTTTTCAAGAGTCAGTTCTTCACATCAAATAGCCAAAGTATTGGACTTTCAGCTTCAACATCAGTCCTTCCAATGAACACCCAGGTCTTATCTCCTTTGGAATGGACTGGTTGGATTTCCTTGCACTCCAAGGGACTCTCAAGAGTCTTCTCCAACACCACAGTTCAAAAGCATCCATTCTTCGGTGCTCAGATTACTTTATAGTCCAATTCTCACATCCATATAAGACTACTGGAAAAACCATAGCCTTGATTAGACAGATCTTTGTTGGCAAAGTAATGTCTCTGTCTTTTAATATGCTGTTTGGGTTGGTCATAACTTTCCTTCCAAGGAGTAAGTGTCTTTTCATTTCATGGCTACAGTCACCATCTGCAGTAATCTTGGAGCCCCCAAAAATAAAGTGTGACACCATTTCCACAGTTTCCCTATCTATTTGTCATGAAGTGATGGGACCAGATACCATGATCTTAGTTCTCTGAATGTTGAGATTTAAGCCAACTTTTTCACTCTCCTCTTTCACTTTCATCAAAAAGCTCTTCAGTTCTTCTTCACTTTCTGCCATAAGGGTGGTGTCCTCTGCATATCTGAGATTATTGATACTTCTCCTGTCAATCTTGATTCCAGTTTGTGCTTCATCCAGCCCAGCATTTCTCATGACATACTCTGCATATAACTTAAATAAGCAGGGTGACAATATACAGACTTGATGTACTACTTTTCTTATTTGGAACCAGTCTGTTGTTCCATGCCCAGTTCTAACTGTTGCTTCCTGACCTGCATACAGATTTCTTAAAGGCAGGTCAGGTGGTCTGGTATCCCCATCTCTTTCAGAATTTTCCATAGTTTATTGTGATACACACAGTCAAAAGCTTTGGCATAGTCAATCAAGCCTGACAAAATGAGGTCCACTGGAAAAGGGAATGGCAAACCACTTCAATATGTTTGCCTTGAGAAATCCATGAGCAATATGAAAAAGCAAAAAGATAGGACACTGAAAGATGAACTCCCCAAGTCGGTTGGTGCCCAATATGCTACTTCAGATCATTGGAGAAATAAGTCCAGAAAGAATAAAGAGATAGAGCCAAAGAAAAAACAACATCCAATTGTGGATGTCACTGCTGATGTAAGCAAGGTCAGATGCTGGAGCAATATTTGATAGGAACCTGGAATGTTAGGTCCATGAATCAAGACAAATTGGATGTGGTCAAACAGGAGAAGGCAAGAGTGAATGTCGACATTTTAGGAATCAGTGAACTAAAATGGGCCAGAATGGGTGAATTTAACTCAGATGATCATTATATCCACTACTGTAGGCAAGAATCCCTTAGAAGAAATGGAATAGCCATCATAGTTAACAAAAGAGTCCAAAATGCAGTACTTGGAAGCAATCTCCAAAATGATAGAATGATCTCTGTTCATTTCTAAGGCAAACCATTCAATACCATTGTAATCCAAGTCTATGTCCCAACCAGTAATGCTGAAGAAGTTGAAGTTGAATGGTTCTATGAAGACCTCCAAGACCTTCTAGAACTAACATCCAAAAAAGATGTCCTTTCATTATAGGGGACAGGAATGCAAAAGTAGAAAGTCAAGAAACACCTGGAGTAACAGGTAAATATTTCCTTGGAGTACAGAATGAGGCAGGGCAAAGGCTAATAGAGTTTTGCCAAGAGAACACACTGGTCATAGCAAACAACTTCTTCCAACAAAACAAAAGAAGACTACACATGGACATAACCAGATGGCCAACACCAACATCAGATTGATTATATTCTTTGCAGCTGAAGATGGAGAAGCTCTATACAGTCAGCAAAAACAAGACTTGGAGCTGACTGTGGCTCAGATCATGAACTCCTTATTGCCAAATTCAGACTTAAATTGAAGAAAGTATGAAAAGCCACTAGACCATTCAGTTATGACCTAAATAAAATCCCTTATGATTATACAGTGAAAGTGAAAAGTAGATTTAAGGGACTAGGTTTTATAGACAAATGCTTGATGAACTATGGACAGAGGTTAGTGATATTATACAGAAGACAGGGATCAAGACAATCACCAAGAAAAAGAAATGCAAAAAAGCAAAATGGCTATCTGAGGAGGCCTCACAAATAACTGTGGAAAGAAGAGAAGCGAAAAGCAGAGGAGAGAAGGAAAGATATACCCATTTGAATGCAGAGTTCCAAAGAATAGCAAGGAGAGATATGATAGCCTTTCTCAGTGATCAGTGCAAAGAAATAGAGGAAAACAACAGAATGAGAAAGCCTAGAGATCTCTTCAAGAAAATTAGAACTACCAAGGGAATATTTCATGCAAAGATGGGCTCAATAAAGGACAGAAATAGTATGGAACTAAGAGAAGCAGAAAATATTAAGAAGAGGTGGCAAGAATACACAGAACTATACAAAATATATCTTTATGACCCAGATGATTACGATGGTGTGATCACTCACCTACAGCGAGACATCCAGGAATGTGAAGTCAAGTAGGCCTTAGAAAGCATCAATACAAACAAAGCTAGTGGAAGTGATGAAATTCCAGTTGAGCTATTTCAAATCCTAAAAGATGATGTTGTGAAAGTGCTGTACTCAATATGTCAGCAAATTTGGAAAATTCGGCAGTGGCCACAGCAATGGAAAAAAGTCAGTTTTAATCCTAATTCCAAAGAAAGGCAATGCCAAAGAATGCTCAAAATACCACACAATTGCACTCATTTCACATGCTAGTAAAATAATGCTCAAAATTCTCCAAATCAAGCTTCAACAGTATGTGAACCATAAACTTCCAGATATTCAAGCTGGTTTTACAAAATGCAGAGGAACCAGAGATCAAATTGCCAACATCCACTGGATCATTGAAAAAGCAAGAGTATTCCAGAAAAACATTTATTTCTGCTTTCTTGACTAGGTCTTCATAGAACTATTCATCTTCAGCTTCTTCAGCATCAGTGGTAGGGGCATAGACTCAGATTACTGTGATGCTGAATGACTTGCCTTGGAAATGAACTGAGATCATTCTGTCATTTTTGAAGTTACACAAAAGTACTCTGTTTTGGACTTTTTTGTAGATTATGAGGGTTACTCCATTTCTTTTATGGGATTCTTGCCTACAGTAGTAGATATAATGGTCATTTGAATTAAATTCACTCATTCCTGTTCATTTAGTTCTCTGATTACTAGGATGTTGATATTTATTCTTAACATCTCCTGCTTCACCAAGCCCAATTTACTTTGATTTGTAGACCTAACATTCCAGGCTTGTTTACAATACTGTTGCTTGAAGCATTGGATTTGCCTTCATCACCAGACATATCCACGACTGAGCATAGTACCCACTTTGGCCCCGCTGCTTCATTCATCCTGGGACTATTGGCAATTTTCTTCCACTCTTCCCCAGTAGCCTATTGGATCCCTTCAGACCTGGGGGACTCATCTTTTGTTTTCATTTCTTTTTGGTTTTGAGTTGGCTTAAACTTCAACATTCAGAAAACTAAGATCATGGCATCTGGTCCCTCCTCTTCACAACAGAAAATGGGGAAACTGTGAAAACAGTGGATGACATTATTTTGGGGCGCTCCAAAATCACAGCACATGGTTGATTGCAGCTGCAAAATTAAATGACACTTACTCCTGGAAGGAAAGTTATGACCAACGTAGACAGCATATTAAAAAGTAGAGACATTATTTTGTCAACAAAGGTCTATCTAGTCAAGGCTATGGTTTTTACAGTAGTCGTATATGGATATGAGTTGGACTATAAAGTAAGCTGAGTGCCAAAGAATTGATGCTTTTGAACTGTGACATTGGAGAAAACTCTTAGTCCCTTGGACTGTAAGGAGATCCAACCATTCCATCTTAAACGAGATCAGTCCTGGGTGTTCACTGGAAGGACTGGATGTTGAAGCTGAAAGTCCAATACTTTGGGCACCTGATGCAAAGAGCTGACTCATTTGAAAAGACCCTGATGCTGGGAAAGATTGAGGGGAGGAGGAGAAGGGGACGCCAGAGGATGAGATGGTTGGATGGCATTACTGACTCATTGGACATGAGTTTGGGTAAACTCCGGGAGTTGGTGATCAACAAGGAGGCCTGATATGCTGCAGTTCATGGGGTCGCAGAGTTGGACACGACTAAGCGACTGAACTGAACTAATACAGTTCATGAGGTTCTCATGGTAAGTTTACTGAGGTGTTTTCCCATTCCTTCCTCCAGTGGATCACGGTTTTGTCAGAATTCTCTACTCTGACCCATCCATCTTGGGTAGCCATGCTTGGCATGTCTCAAAGTTTCTAGCTATGTAAGCGTCTTCACCATGACACAGCAGTGATCCTTGAAAGGGATTAAATAAATTAGTGCCATCCAAAAAGTTTATTAATCCTTTTGTCTTCTATAAGACCCCAAAATATGTAAATTTGTTAATACTAACACTGTTATTATTGCTATTAAAAATAGGTGACTGTGGGGATTACCCTGTTGGTCCAGTAGTTAAGAACCAATCTTCCAATGAAAAGAACAAGAATTTTAACCCTGGTTGGGGAACTAAGGTCCCACATGCCACATGGCAACTATGCCTGTGGGCCACAACTACTGAACCTGCACACTACAGCCTATACATCTCAACTAGAAAAGACTTTGCCAGAGGCCTGGGAGGAAACAGGGCCATCTGGTTGCTGCTCCCATCAGTGTCCCAGATACTGCCACCATGTCCCTAGTTGGCATGGATGGGCAGCACTGTTCCCCCTTTGTGCCCTCTCCCCAGCCCCCTTTGGGAACTTTAGCCTCTGCCTGCCCAGGCAGACTTGGCCAAGGAGCATGGTTCAGTGCACTCCATGGCAAAACAGGAGGAGGAAAGAAACACACAGAGACATGGATGTGTGTGGAGTGTGCATATGTGCATGTGTGTGTACATGCGTCCACTATGGAAACAGGCACATGATCAATCTGTGGGTGTATTCCTTAGAACCCTGCACCGGCTGCATAGGCACCCAGAAGTGATTCAGGTGTGTACCTAAGTTGGTCTCTGTGGGACTCTCCATCCCCTACCCACCGTCTAGGCTATCTATGCCATGAACGTGCCATGGTCCTTAATGTCCTCTTCTCTTGGTATGTTCTTTCTTTGGTAGAAGACTCGGGCAGAGAGGCCAGGAGAAAGAGGACAATGATCTCACCTTCTCAAATAAGCATCGTTGTGCAAGCCTTCATGAGGGATCACTTTCTGGGGACTACTGCCAGGGAAGAACTGGATCGTCAGATGAGAGTTCCAGAACCTCAAATCCAGCTAAGTTCTCTACCCAGTGCATGGGCCCAGGCCCACAACTAAGAACGGAGGCAGCCAAAATAAATAAATAAATGTTTATATATGTGTGTGTGTGTGTGTGTGTATACACACACACATAATCTTTCTGAACATTCAGTTCAGTTCAGTTCAGTTGCTCAGTCGTGTCCGACTCTTTGAGACCCCATGAATCGCAGCACGCCAGGCCTCCCTGTCCATCACCAAGTCCCGGAGTTCACTCAGATACACGTCCATAGAGTCAGTGATGATATCCAGCCATCTCATCCTCTGTCGTCCCCTTCTCCTCCTGCCCCCAATCCCTCCCAGCATCAAAGTCTTTTCCAATGAGTCAGCTCTTCACATGAAGTGGCCAAAGTACTGGAGCTTCAGCTTTAGCATCATTCCTTCCAAGTAAATTCCAGGGCTGATCTCCTTCAGAATGGACTGGTTGGATCTCCTTGCAGTCCAAGGGACTCTCAAGAGTCTTCTCCAACATCACAGTTCAAAAGCATCAATTCTTTGGAGCTCAGCCTTCTCCAAGTCCAAATCTCACATCTAACATGACTATTGGAAAAACCATAGCCTTGACTAGACGGACCTTAGTCGGCAAAGTAATGTCTCTGCTTTTCAATATACTATCTAGGTTGGTCATAACTTTTCTTCCATGGAGTAAGCGTCTTTTAATTTCATGGCTGCAGTCACCATCTGCAGTGATTTTGGAGCCAAAAAAAATAAAGTCTGACACTGTTTCTACTGTTTCCCCATCTATATCCCATGAAGTGATGGGACCAGATGCCATGATCTTCGTTTTCTCAATGTTGAGATTTAAGCCAACTTTTTCACTCTCCTCTTTCACTTTCATCAAGAGGCTTTTTAGTTCCTCTTCACTTTCTGCCATAAGGGTGGTGTCATCTGTATATCTGAGGTTATTGATATTTCTCCAAGCAATCTTGATTCCAGCTTGTGTTTCTTCCAGTCCAGAATTTCTCATGATGTACTCTGCATAGAAGTTAAATAAGCAGGGTGACAATATATAGCCGTGACATACTTCTTTTCCTATTTGAAACCAGTCTGTTATTCCATGTCCAGTTCTAACTGTTGCTTCCTGATCTGCATACATATTTCTCAAGAGGCAGGTCAGGTGGTCTGGTATTTCCATCTCTCTCAGAATTTTCCACAGTTAATTGTGATCCACACCGTCAAAGGCTTTGGCATAATCAATAAAGCAGAAATAGATGTCTTTCTGGAATTCTCTTGCTTTTTCCATGATCCAGAGGATGTTGGCAATTTAATCTCTGGTTCCTCTGCCTTTTCTAAAACCAGCTTGAACATCAGGAAGTTCACAGGTCACGTATTGCTGAAGACTGGCTTGGATAATTTTGAGCATTACTTTACTATCATGTGAGATGAGTGCAATTGTGTGGTAGTTTGAGCATTCTTTGGCATTGCCTTTCTTTGCGATTGGAATGAAAACTGACCTTTTCCAGTCCTGTGGCCACTGCTGAGTTTTCCCAATTTGCTGGCATATTGAGTGCAGCACTTTCACAGCATTATCTTTCAGTATTTGAAATAGCTCCATTGGACTTCCATCACCTTCAAAGTGATGCTTACTAAAGCCCACTTGACTTCGCATTCCAGGATGTCTGGGTCTAGATGAGTGATCACACCATCGTGATTATCCAAGTCATGAAGATCTTTTTTGTACAGTTCTTCTGTGTATTCTTGCCACCTCTTCTTAATATCTTCTGCTTCTGTTAGGTCCATACCATTTCTGTCCTTTGTCGAGCCCATCTTTGCATGAAATCTTCCCTTGGTATCTTTAATTTTCTTGAAGAGATCTCTAGTCTTTCCCATTCTGTTCTTTTCCTCTATTTCTTTGCATTGATCGCTGAAGAAGGCTTTCTTATCTCTTCTTGCTGTTCTTTGGAACTCTGCATTCAGATGCTTATATGTTTCCTTTTCTTCTTGGCTTTTCACTTCTCTTCATTTCACAGCTATTTGTAAGGCCTCCTCAGACAGCCATTTTGCTTTTTTGCATTTCTTTTCCATGGGGATGGTCTTGATCCCTGTCTCCTGTACAATGTCATGAACCTCATTCAATAGTTCATCAGGCACTCTATCTATCAGATCTAGACCCTTAAATCTATTTCTTACTTCCACTGTATAATCATAAGGGTTTTGATTCAGGTCATACCTGAATGGTCTAGCGGTTTTCCCTACTTTCTTCAATTTAAGTCTGAATTTGCTAATAAGGAGTTCATGATCTGAACCACAGTCAGCTCCTGGTCTTGTTTTTGTTGACTGTTTAGAGCTTCTCCATCTTTGACTGCAAAGAATATAATCAATCTGATTTCGGTGTTGACCATCTGGTGATGTCCATGTGTAGAGTCTTCTCTTGTGTTGTTGGAAGAGGGTGTTTGCTATGACCAGTGCATTTTCTTGGCAAAACTCTATTAGTCTTTGCCCTGCTTCACTCCACATTCCAAGGCCAAATTTGTCTGTTACTCCAGGTGTTTCTTGACTTCCTACTTTTGCATTCCAGTCCCCTATAATGAAAAGGATATCTTTTTTAGGTGTTATTTTTAAAAGGTCTTGTAGGTCTTCATAGTACCATTCAACTTCAGCTTCTTCAGTGCTACTGGTTGGGGCATAGACTTGGATTACCATGATATTGAATGTTTTGCCTTGGAGACCAACAGAGATCATTATGTCTTTTTTGAGATTGCATCCAAGTACTGCATTTCAGACTCTTTTGTTGAACGTGATGGCTACTCCCTTTCTTCTAAGGGATTCCTGCCCACAGTAGTAGATATAATGGTCATCTTAGTTAAATTCACCCATTCCAGTCCATTTTAGAGTTCTAGAATGTCGACATTCACCCTCGCCATCTCTTGTCTGACCACTTCCAATTTGCCTTGATTCATGGACCTGACATTCCAGGTTCCTATGCAATATTGCTGTTTATAGTATTGGACCTTGCTTCTATCACCAGTCACATCCACAGCTGGGTATTGCTTTTGCTTTGGCTCCATCCCTTCATTCTTTCTAGAGTTATTTCTGCACTAATCTCCAGTAGTGTATTTGGCACCTACTGACCTGGGGAGTTCCTCTTTCAGTATCCTATCATTTTGCCTTTTTCTACTGTTCATTGGGTTCTCAAGGCAAGAATACTGAAGTGGTTTGTCATTCCCTTCTCCAGTGGATCACATTCTATCATTACAAAAGTGAAAATCTGCTCTTGGCAAGAAAGTGTCAAGGGAATGAGAAGACAAGCCATAGACTGAGAGACAGTATTTGCAAAAGACACATATGAAAAAGGACTCTTGTCAAAATATACAAGAATTCTTTATTCTCATTCAGTTCAGTTCATTACTCAGTTGTGTCCGACTCTTTGCAACCCCATGAATCACAGCATGCTAGGCCTCCCTGTCAATCACCAACTCCTGGAGTTCACTCAGAGTCACGTCCATTGAGTCAGTGATGCCATCCAGCCGTCTCATCCTCTGTCATCCCCTTCTCCATCTGCCCCTAATCGCTCCAACATCAGTCTTTTCCAATGAGTCACCTCTTCACATGAAGTGGCCAAAGTACTGGAGTTTCAGCTTTAGCATCATTCCTTCCAAAGAAATCCCAGGGTTGATCTCCTTCAGAATGGACTGGTTGGATCTTCTTGCAGTCCAAGGGACTCTCAAGAGTCTTCTCCAACATCACAGTTCAAAAGCATTAATTCTTTGGAGCTCAGCCTTCTTCACAGTCCACCTCTCACATCCATACATGACCACAAGAAAAACCATAACCTTAACTAGATGGACCTTAGTCGGCAAAGTAATGTCTCTGCTTTTGAATGTACTATCTAGGTTGGTCATAAATTTTTTTCCAAGGAGTAAGCGTCTTTTAATTTCATGGCTGCAATCACCATCTGCAGTGATTTTGGAGCCCAAAAAAATAAAGTCTGACACTGTTTCCCCATCTATTTCCCAAGAAGTGATGGGACCGGATGCCATGATCTTCGTTTTCTGAATGTTGAGATTTAAGCCAACTTTTTCACTCTCCTCTTTCACTTTCATCAAGAGGCTTTTTAGTTCCTCTTCACTTTCTGCCATAAGGGTAGTGTCATCTGTATATCTGAGGTTATTGATATTCCTCCAAGCAATCTTAATTCCAGCTTATATTTCTTCCAGTCCAGCATTTCTCATGATGTACTCTGCATAGAAGTTAAATAAGCAGGGTGACAATATATAGCCTTGACGTACTCCTTTTCTATTTGGAACCAGTCTGTTGTTCCATGTCCAGTTCTAACTGTTGCTTCCTGATCTGCATACAGATTTCTCAAGAGGCTGGTCAGATGGTTGGGTATTTCCATCTCTCTCAGAATTTTCCACATTTTATTGTGATCCACACCGTCAAAGGCTTTGGCATAATCAATAAAGCAGAAATAGATGTTTTTCTGGAACTCTCTTCCTTTTTCCATGTTCCAGAGGATGTTGGCAATTTGATCTCTGGTTCCTCTGGCTTTTCTAAAACCGTCTTGAACATCAGGAAGTTCACGGTTCATGTATTGTTGAAACCTGGCGTGGATAATTTTGAGCATTACTTTACTAGCATGTGAGATTAAAAAAAAAAAAAAAAAAACTTGATGACTAACCACACCATTGTAGCAAACCTGTTCATTTAGGTCTATTTTACACAGTTCTGTGTATTATTTCCATTTCAACTTGATCTCTTCAGCATTTACTAGGTCTCTACCATTTTTATCCTTTATTGTATAATATTAGGGCAGAATGCTCCCTTGATGCTTCCAATTTTTCTGAAGATACCTTTAATCTTAAAAAAACAAGCCAGTACCCTTCAGGGACACCTGAAAATAGAAGGAAATAAGGATGTGCAAAGATGTTCCTGCATATGTCATAAGAAAAAATGCAAATAAAAACAACAATGAGATATCACTACACACTATTAGAATGGCTAAAATCTGGAACACAACACCAAATAGTGATAAGTGGATGGAGCAACAGGAATTCACATTCACTGCTTGCAGGGATGAAATGGTAAAGCCACTTTGGAAGATAGGAAAAGGAAGGAAAACATATATTATTGCCTAAGGAGATGACATGCGTTTAGTTTCACTTTAGTAAATCTTGAGCTCACTTGCTTTTCCATAAGTCAGCATTCTGGGTCACTGAATATTAACCACCTGCTATGAAATAAATGAAATAATTTAGTTTTTCATATTTGAATGATTTCAAGTTATAATTTTAAGGACATTCCAAACACAAAGCCATTTTTAAAGCAAAATAATTCATAAATTTCCTTGGAAGGTTTAGTTGTAAACATAGAGTAAAATCTCATTAATTTAAATAACTTAAAGAGAAGTTTTTTTTTTTTTTTTTTTTTAAATCAGTTTAGAAATTATGTTGGCAAATTGTTGCCCATTATAATTCCTCCTGGACTTACTCTAATAAATGAGTCATGCAATTATCACGTTGTTTTTATGCAAATGAATCTTGCCAGAATGTTTAAAAGTGATTAAATAAGTTCAATATTCTTTTTTTTAATCCCCCCTCTAGCACTGTTGAGAAATACTTGTTACAATTTGAAAAGGTTACATAAACTTTCTGGGGCTTAGTATACTCATTTGTAAAATGGGATGAAGCTTAATAATTACTAAATTCCATTTCATATCTATCTACCCAATCATTTTCTGTCTCTATTATATTATCTAAAATTTAAAATTACTTTGATAAGAGGTTCAAATTATTTGATACTTGAGGGTTGTTGCTTTGTTCCACCTCCATTCCACCCCAAGCTTTTAAATAAATAACCAGCATGGTCTAATTATCTGTCATAGCATGGTTCTCTGTTCATATAGCACATACTCAGCAGCTGAACTTTGCTTACTTGAACCACCTGGCCAAGAGAGGTTGATGTTCTGTTCGAAGATAAAATATGAGTCAAACTTGAATTCAACTCTTAAGCCTTATATGGTGTGACCATATTGATGAACACCAGGGCCATTATCTATGGAGCAGGATTGAGGGTTGTACATAATAAAATATGCTTTACCGTTTTGTTTAGGTTTTCTTCTCTGTTTTGTATAGGTTAAAGAAAAGTTTATCGCATTCTGGATATTGTTTTTGTCGTTCAGTAGCTAAGTTGTGTCAGACTCTTTGTGAGCCCATAGACTGCAGCACACCAAGCTTCCATGTCCTTAACTATCTCCCTGACTTTACTTAAACTCATGGCCACTGAGTTAGTGATGCCACCCAACTATCACATCCTCTGCCCCCACCTTCTTTTCTTGCCCTCCATCTCCCAGCATCAGGGTCTTTTCCAATGATGTGGCTCTTTGCATCAGGTGGCTAAAGTATTGGAGCTTCAGCTTCAGCATCAGTCCTTCCAATGAATATTCAGGCTTGATTTCCTTTAGGATTGACCTCTTTGAACTCTGCTTTCCAAGGGACACTCAAGAGTCTTCTCCAGTACTACAATCCAAAAGCATCAGTTCTTCAGCACTCAACCTTCTTTATGGACCAACACACACGGCCATACATGACTACTGGAAAAGCCATAGATTTGACTACACGAACCTCTGCTGGCAAAGTGATGTCTCTACTTTTTGATACTCTGTCTAGGTTAGTCATAGCTTTTCCTCCAAGGAGCAAAGAATCTTTTAATTTTGTGGCTGCAGTCACCCTCTGCAGTCATTTTGGAGCCCAAGTAAATGAAATCTGACAGTTTCTACTTGTTTCCCCATTTGTTTGCCATGAAGTGATAGGACCAGATTCCTTGATCTTAGTTTTTGGAATGTTGAGTTTTAAGCCCGGTTTTCACTCTTCTTTTTCACCTTCACCAAGAGGCTCTTGTAAAGCAATTATTCTTCAATAAAAAATTAATCAATTAGAAAAAGAAACTATTTAATTCCTCTTTCTTTTCCAACATTAGTGTGGTATCATCTGTATATCTGAGGTTGTTGATATTTCTCCCAGGAATTTTTATTCCAACTTTTAATTCATTCATGATGAACTCTGTATATAAGTTAAATAAGGAGAATGACAATATACAGCCTTGATGTACTCCTTTGCCAATTTTGAGTCAGTCTATTGTTTCATGTCCAGTTCTAAGTGTTACTTCTTGCCCTGCATACAATTTTCTCAGGAAGCAAGTCAAATAGTCCAGTATTCCCATCTTTTTAAGAATTTTCCAGTTTGTTGTGATTCATGCAGTCAAAGACTTTAGTGTAGTTAATGAAGCAGAAATAGATTTTTTTTTGAATTTCATTCTTTTTGATAATTCAATATTTTTAAAATCTGTACTCAGAAGAGAAATTCAGACACCTGTGTTAGGACTTCTTGCCTTGGTATATATAAGAGAGCTGAGACACTGAAATTGTTTCAGCATTTGTTTTTCTGTCCACAGAGAAGTAGAATAAATAAAAGTAGAAATCTAAAAAAATAAAGAAGAAACACTTCCTCTAAATGTAACCATACCTAAGATACTTTATAGTATGAAAAACTTTTGAGTATGATAGTATAACAATATTAAGACAAAGTATTAAATGTATTGTAAACTTTTGAAAAATATTGCTATTCCCAGAGTATAGTTATATTATTTGTTTTATATATTGTTTTGCATCCATAGTTAATATAATGTTTTGCAATAAAAGGTAATATGTATACCTCGAATGAATAGATGAACTAACAAATGAATAAATATGAGGGTAAAACAAATATAGTAGCATTCTATACTATAAATAATATGATTTGAAACTGAGACAGTGAAAAGTGTTAGTTGCTCAGTCGTGTTCAACTCTTTGTGACCCTACGTATTATAGCCTACCAGGCTTCTCTCTCCATGGAATTCTCCAGGGAAGAATACTGGAGTGTGTAGCCATTCCCTTCTCCAAGGTATCGTCCTGACCCAGGGATTGAACTCAGTCTTTTGCATTGCATTTGGATTCTTTACCATCTGAGCTATCAAGGAAGTCCTAAGGGACTTCAAATTTGAATCTATTAATTTCAGAAGAGAAAATGAAGAGCAGAGCTTTTAAACAACATTGCCAGGGTCACACTCAGAAATAACTGAAATAACTATCAAATTAAAACATGGGTCTTCCAACGTCAATATTATTTCATCTGTTTCATTTTGTTATGAAATATTAAACATACAGAAAATGAACATAATTTTCAGTACAATGATTAATGATGACAGAAACATCCTTGGAATTATCAAATAAGTACAGAAGTGGAGTATTGACAGCAGCCTGGAACCCACTGTTGTCTCTTTAGTCTTCAACACTCGTACATTTACCATTTTTATCATTTACTTTCTTTTTTCATAATAGTTTCACCAAGCATCAGTGAATCCCTAAATAATATAGATCGTTTATTTTTTCATTATGATACTAGTACATAAACAAGCAATAGCTTGCAGGCTATAGTCTATAAGGTCACAAAAAGTCGGAAATGACTGAAGGAAATTAACACACACACACAGGCACACCTGTAGATATATACACTATACTATTTCATGTTTGTTTGTTTGTTTGTTACTCATCATTGTGTATGTTTGCATACACAATAGTGAAAAAGAAAGATAAACCCATTTGAATGCAGAGTTCCAAAGAATAGCAAGGAGAGAAAAAAAAAGGCTTCCTCTGGGATCAATGCAGAGAAATAGAGGAAAACAATAGAATGGGGAAGACTAGAGATCTCTTAAAGAAAATTAGAGATACCAAGGGAACACTTCATGAAAATATAGGCTAAATAAAAGACAGAAATGGTATGGATCTAACAGAAGCAGAAGATATTAAGAAGAGGTGGCAAGAATACACAGAACTATACAAAAAAGATCTTCATGACCCAGATAATTATAATGGTGTGATCACTCACCTAGACCAGACATCTTGGAATCCAAAGTTAAGTGGGCCTTAGGAAACATCAAAATGAACAAAGCTAATGGAGATGATGGAATTCCAGTTGAGCTATTTGAAATCCTGAAAGATGATGCTCTGAAAGTGCTGCACTCAATATGTCAGCAAATTTAGAAAACTCACCAGTGGCCACAGGACTCGAAAAGGTCAGTTTTCATTCCAATCCCAAAGAAAGGCAATGCCAAAGAAGGCTCATCAGTTGCACTCATCTCACATGCTAGCAAAGTAATGCTGAAAATTACTCAAGCTAGGCTTCAACAGTATGTGAACCGTGAACTTCTAGATATTCAAGCTGGATTTAGAAAAAGCAAAGGAACCAGAGGTCAAATTGCCAACATCTGCTGGATCATCAAAAAAGCAAGAGAGTTCCAGAAAAACATATACTTCTGCTTTATTGACTATGCCAAAGACTGTGACTGTGTGGATCACAACAAACTGTGGAAAATTCGGAAAGAGATGAGAATACCAGACCACCTGACCTGCCTCCTGAGAAATCTGTATGGAGGTCAAGAAGCAACAGTTAGAACTGGACATGGGACAAGACTGGTTCCAAATAGGAAAAGGAGTACATCAAGACTATATATGGTCACCCTGCTTATCTAACTTATATGCAGAGTACATCATGAAAAATGCTGGACTGGATGAAGCACATGCTGGAAAGACTGCTGGGAGAAATATCAGTAACCTCAGGTATGCAGATGACAACACCCTTATGACAGAAAGTGAAGAAGAACTAAAGAGCCTCTTGATGAAAGTGAAAGAGGAGAGTGAAAAAACTTGGCTTAAAGCTCAACATTTAGAAAATTAAGATCATGGCACCCGGTCCCATCACTTCATGGCAAATAGATAAGGAACCGGTGGAAATAGTGACAGTTTTTGTTTTGTTTTGTTTTGTTTTTGTTTTTGTTTTGTTTTTGGCTTCAAAAGCACTGCAGATGGTGACTGCAGCCATGAAATGAAAATATTCTTACTCCTTGGAAGGAAAGTTATGACCAACCTAGACAACATATTAAAAAGCAGAGACATTACTTTGCCAACAAAGGTCCGTCTAGTCAAGGCTATGGTTTTTCCAGTGGTCACGTATAGATGTGAGAGTCGGACTATAAAGAAAGCAGAGGGCTGAAGAATTGATGCTTTGGAACTGTGGTGTTGACAAGACTCTTGAGAGTCTTGGACTGCAAGGGGATCCAACCAGTCCATCCTAAAGGAGACCAGTCCTGAGAGTTCATTGGAAGGACTGATAAGGAAGCTGAAACCCCATTACTTTGGCCACCTGATGCGAAGAGCTGACTCATTCAAAAAGACCCTGATGCTGGGAAAGATTGAAGGCAGGAGGAGAAGGGGACAACAGAGGATAACATGGTTGGATGGCTCATTGACTCAATGGACATGAGTGTTTTAACCTCACGGAGTTGATGATAGATGGGGAGTCCTGGCGTGCTATGGTCCATAGGGTCACAAAGACGTGGACACATCTGAGCAACTGAACTGAACTGGACCTATACATGTCACACATTTTGGATATCCAACAAATTACTTGATTGGCAGGTATTATTGTTATTATCATTGCTAATTAAAATGTAACTTAAACTAAATAAACCAGTTTCCATTGTCTTGTCTTGTGTGAATATTTGTAGAGAATATCCATACCAGATCAAGAAAAGACAAAATATGAGCATAAAAGCAAGAGACAGAGAGGAACATAGAGACTAGGAGTGGGGATGGGTGAGAGGAAGTAGAGAGCAAGAAGAGTGCATTGGCTATGTAAATGTTTCAGAACTTCTTAAAGTGATTTATATACTTAGACATTTGCTAAATACTTTTACTTCTCCTTTTGGTTTCTGATATTAAAAATCTAACAGGGAGGCATAAAGTAGATTAAGAGGCTAAAGTATAGATTGGCAAAAGAAAGTATAAAAATTGAAACACTTTAACCTCTTAATAGGAAATACCTGTTGCCCCACATATGAAAAAGTAGAGTTCAGACAACTACTCTTCCTATTCTCTGAGAGCAAAATAAAAAATACAAGAGAAAGAGAGATTTAAAATAACGTGGGAAAACTTTGGAATAACCACTAAGAATTTTTTTCTAAACATAAGTGGAGGTAGAAAATGAAACAGCAATTTGAAGAATGTTGTGACTGCTCTGTCCTTGCAGAGTCTTGAAATATGATGGAGAGTCACATATAAAGGTATTTTAGAGACTTTTTGGAAGGTAGAAGAAACACTAGATGACCTCTATGAGGTTCTTTTAATTTTAACTCTTTCTTTTTGAAACCATAAATTTATAACTGTTTCAAAAACAAAATGACCATTTAACAGTGCATCTTAGGAGTCCTCCCTACTACCTTAAAGAACAACTTAAGTTGTATCTGCAAATATTTTTGTGTATAATGTTTACACTATAGTATCCTAAAGAATTTGTTTTGATTCAGGACCAATCCTAAGTGATAAAAATTTAAGTGTACTGTTTAATTAAGATACAAGGACTTCATCTTTCTCATTTATAAAATGGAAGTAAAAATTCATATAAGTGATTAAGAATTTAATAAATAAAATAACAAGAATAAATCCAGCACTATGCCTAATGAGCAGTCGTTTCTTAAGAATATCATACTATGGACATTCTCAATGTAAAACCAAAACCAGGAAGTGAATTAAGAACGGATAATATCATGATGATATTTTTCAAGAACCCTTCCATGTTTTATTAAGTGCAGTCAAGGAAAAGTGATCCAATGCAAAGTTGAGTTAGTAAAAAGCTAAATTATTTACTCTTATTATCATTTCATGTAATCTTGATTTATTACTTCCAATATTTGGCATTGAAAACATGTTTATAAACTGCCTCAAATCTCCTTTCTTTTCTTCTTCCTTCTCCTCTCTCTCTCTCTTTCTCTCTAGTTGTATTTGACTGTTTACATAGCCTAGATGATTTCACAGCTTGGGACCTGAAAATAATGTCTGTGTTCTTATTGTCCTCACATTGCTGTTATAAAGGTTAAACTATTTAATATACTGACAACATTGAAGGCAGTGTTTCAAATATAGTAAAAACTAAAACAATTGTCATTTGTTCTCACTGTGTATGTCTTGCTTTTTATAGAAAAAGCACTGACTCTACTTAACCTCAACTTAACACTGTAAAGTGTGTTCTGTGGTTATTGAAGCTGTTATAAGATATAAATGAATATTTGTCATGCATTACAGTGTCTAGCAGCTCTCCTGGTGGTTCAGACAGTAAGGAATCCTCCTGCAATGCAGGAGACCCTGGTTTGATCCCTGGGTTTGGAAGATCCCCTGGAGAAGGAAATGGCAACCCACTCCAGTGTTCTTGCCTGGAGCATCCCATGGACAGAGGAGCCTGATGTGCTATCATCTGTGGGATTGCAAAGAGTCTGATATAAGTGCAAGAGTCTGAGCGACTAATGCTTTCACTTTCTTCATAGTGTCTAGCACAGAGGAAGTATGAGATGTATTATTAAAACAAAAATTACGGACTTCACTTGCAATACAGTGATTAAGACTCCACAATCCCAGTGCAGGGACTAAGGTTTGATCTCTGGTGGAGGAATTAAGATCCTGCATGCTGTGGGATGGACTGAAAAAAAAAAAAAAAAAGATATATCAACACAGTACTCATACTGTAGACTATGATATTGCAAGAAACCTAACCATCTAATAAAATATGTATATATATATGTTTATAGGTCTATTTAAGGCAAACCATAGATGTTTTGGAAGTATTAAAAATTCACAGAATATGCTAATCAGTCTAACAAAGATCAGCCTATGTAATGAGTAAAGGACATTTATAAAAATGAATCTAGTTCAGGAAAAAAAAAATGTTAATTACCAATAGCATGTTAAATTACCAAATTCATTATAAGTAATTTAGAATTTTAAAAATTATTCTTTATTTCAATATTATGTTTATATATGGCATGCCTATTGTTGACAAGGAACTGCTGGCAATGGTAGTCAATGAAACACTTTTGAAGTGAGATTAAGTAGTAATAATAGTAGTAGGTGAAATTTCTTGCATAAAAATCTGCTGTACTATTAAGAGAAACCAAGAATTGTATGCTTGACTTCATTTAATACTTGTAACAGCTTTATGATATAGTTACTATGGACTTTTATTATTTTCATTCTATGTAGGAGAAGACTAAGGCATAGAAAGCTAAATAGCTCAAGGCAAAGGAACTAGTAATGGCAAAGCTGGGATTTAGCTACCAGCCACTAGACCAACATGACAATAAAGCTCCTGGGAGTCACACCTCCTGGTTGCTGTTAGGGTTTCCATCCACTTTGCAGATAGCCCCATCTATGCTGCTGTTCCCAAATTGTGTGCTTAAGCGCCTGGGTTCCAACAGCAAACCCACCCAATTGCTGTGGAGAATTTTGTATTTTCAAGGGAAACAACATAACAACAGCAGTACTCAACATTAGACATCACATGATACTTTAGAGTTCAGCATCATTCACACTCTATCGCTTTCTAAGACATCATGTCTTTGCAAATCTGAATTTGAAGGCATTGCTGTGATAAAACCAAGAATTGCCTGATAGTCACCATGGTACAGAATTTGAAAGTGGTGGGGTACAGTCTAATTCTAAGATTTGAAAAGCTTTTAAGTGCATGAACGGTGTATATATACAATCACAAGAAATATATACAGTCACAAAACATAGTTATTTAAGTATAAAATAAAATATTTATTTCTATGTTATGTATATCATTCTAAGTTTGGGTAAACTATTTAACTGTAGTTAATTGGCATATTTTTTGACCCAGGATCACCACAGGGTGGGGGAGACCTAAAATAACATCTTGATACACAAAGGGCTGTGTGAGCTGAAAATGTTTGGGAATTCCTGTTCTACAACAAAAGTGC
The DNA here is from genome assembly GCF_001704415.2 of Capra hircus. Classification (NCBI taxonomy): domain Eukaryota; kingdom Metazoa; phylum Chordata; class Mammalia; order Artiodactyla; family Bovidae; genus Capra; species Capra hircus. The sequence goes on from NC_030824.1 coordinate 33,497,169, forward strand.
TTCTCCTAAGAATAATGATCCCAGGAATATTGATCCTATGCGTCAAAATTGCTTTCTCCTGTTCCTATCCAAGGAAGACATTCTCCTACCCATTTTTTTATATTTTTCACCCAAACCATGGGGGTATGTCTTAAAACTTCTCTCACTATCTAACCTATCCTCTTAATTTTTGGACTGTCTTCCTTGAGAAGTATCTCAGTGAATGTCTAGGGGGAAACAAGGAGTAAAACAACAAGAACAAAGAAGTTTCTGGTTTTCTCTTTCTAATTTCTTCACCCTTTGAGCCAAGTCAAGTTTGCTGAAGTAAACTAGAAAGATGCAGTGGCACGATTCTATCCTAATAAATAAAGGGATTGTATTATTGCAAGTAGTAAAGAAAGGTTCTCAAGAGGGAGAGCAGCAAGTCAAAGTTAAACATTTTGGACAAATACAATTTTATTTGGCAAAATGTCCTTTCAGTTTGTAGTGATTTTAGTCTGCCTATCTCATCTGTAAGTCTCTTCCCAGTATATTCTGATATTGGGGAGCAGAGTAAATGAGACTTGTTGACAGTGGACAGAACTCCCACTCTGACATGGGGGTTCACTTCTGCTTTCCCTGTGTCCAACTGACTACTCTTGCTGCTTCTCAGTCTTGAGCTCCGAAGGATCCAGTCTTATAAATTTCCTTGGTGGTATGATCACTATTTTATGTCCAAATACATACCTGAAACATATAGATCAAAGATTGCAAGTGGGAAAAGAGGAAATGATTCTAAAACTGTGATTAGATAGATAGATAGATAGATAGATAGACATATCTGTTAGGAAAATCTGTGATAATTTTAATGGCACAATGACAAATAACTGAAATATTTCCTGAACCTGGGCAAATCAAAAAGCAGCAGTTTTAAATATTTGAGGTTTCATTACAGATTGCAAGAAACCCCTTGAGTTGTGACTGTGGCCATCAAAATGACTTTAGAGCTCAAAGCCAATCCAGGGGTTCAGATCAGTAAACAATGCTCATCTGGTATATTTCTCTATGTCTTTTCCATTTTCTCAGAATTCATTTCTGTTAAAAATAAACTTGGCTACCTTCAGGTAAATAGCCAAGATATCAGGAAGTTTTAATTTGTGCAGCTTATTCAAGCTATTCCAAAAATACTTTGGATTAGGAAATGTCTTTACTTTCAAGGAGGAGAACTTAAAAGGAACTCCTTCATTTCCTTCTATTTTTCTCAACAACAAAGAAATTGACTCCCAAGATGACTGATTTAAGTCTTAAAAACAGAAAAAAAGGGACGATTTAAACTTCCAATTCTTTTCTATCCTTGCACTTTACACAACATATCTTCCTAATCAATATTTTAAATGCATTTAATCGTGGATTTTTTTTTCACTCCACCTTTAAATACAAACTCTGCAAGGATAGCTTTCTCAAGCATATTATACATTTTCTAGAGTTGGTCCTAAGGATATGGACATTAAATGGAATAATCCAAGTGAAAAGCATAGGAATTGGCACCTCTAGCCACCTTCATGGTTTCCCTGGTGGCTCAGCAGTAAAGAATCCACCTGCAATGCAGAAGATGCAGGAGACATGGGTTCACCCCCTGGTGGAGAAGATCCCCTGGAGAAGAGCATGCCAACCCCCTCCAGTAACATTACCAGGAGAATCCCACAGACAGAGGAGCCTGGAGGGCTATAGTCCAAGGGGTCACAAAGAGTGGGACACAACTGAAACAACTGAGCACAGCCACCTTCACATATTTCAACCCCATCCTCAACCTGTGGTGAACACTGATCATCTTTGCATCTGTGAATTAATTTTTATCACTAGATTTATTGTGGTGATCATTTCACAATATGTAAAGATATCTACATCTATGATATACACCTGACAATTAATATAATTTGTATGTCAATTGCATCTCAGCTACAGAAAGAAGCCAAATAAACTATTTGATATTAAAAGTTACCCCAAAATTCCAAGTATTCTTGCCTATGAGAGGTAGCAAGTAGTTCAGTTTGGGGAACTATGAAAGTTTTATTAAAGTGCTAAGGAGATAGCACACGATGCAGGAATTTTATGGGGCAAAATAAAATTATGAGACTGAGGAAAAAAAAATTTAGAAGTAGATCATTTCAATAGATCTTATTCATTGATTGGCCAGGTGTGTTTATGTGCATGTGTGCATACACGCTCAGCAGTGTCTCTTTGTGACCCTATGAACTTGCAACCCACCCAGCTCCTCTGTCCATGAGCTAGATATGGTGCTGTTAAACAGTTTATATATATAAACTGTTATCAGAATGAGAATGGCTAAGAATTCTCTGGTAAGTCATGATTCCCCTAAGAAAGAAAGATAGAAATAGGTAGAACTAGAGGAGAGAGAGAAAGAGAGAGAGAGAGAATATGTTAGTGGTGGTAGCCAGCCAATCTCTGCATTACCTCCAGCATAACATATTTAAAACATCTCACATAATGCATATCTAGTGCTCCCTGTAAATTAGTGGTTATAGGGCCATAGTCCTACATCTTTGCAAACAATTTGTCCCAACTTTTATTAGGAAATTTTCTCAGTTCAGTTCAGTCGCTCAGTAATGTCTGAATCTTTGGGACCGCATGGACTGCAGCACACCACGCCACTCTACCCGTCACCAACTCCTGGAGTTTACTCAAACTCATGTCTATTGAGTCAGTGATGTCATCCAGCTATCTCATCCTCTGTCATCCCCTTCTCCTCATGCCTTCAATCTTTCCCAGCATCAGCGTCTTTTCAAATAAGTCAGGTCTTCACATCAAGTGGCCAAAGTATTGGAATTTCAGCTTCAACATCAGTCCTTCCAATTAATATTCAGGACCGATCTCCTTTAGGATGGACTGGTTGGATCTCCTTGCTGTCCAGGGGACTCTCAAGAGTCTTCTTCAACACCACAGTTCAAAAACATTGATTCTTTGGTGCTCAGCTTTCTTCACAGTCCAACTCTCACATCCATACATGGAAAAACCATACCCTTGACTGGATGGACGTTTGTTGGCAAAGTAATGTCTCTGCTTTTTAAAATGCTGTCTAGGTTGTTCATACTTTCCTTTCAGGGAGGTAGCATCTTTTCCTTTCATGGCTGCAGTCAACATCTGTAGTGATTTTGGAGCCCCCAAAAATAAAGTCTGACACTGTTTCCACTGTTTCCCCATCTATTTGCCATGAAGTGATGGGATCAGGTGCCATGATCTCTGTTTTCTAAATGTTGAACATTAAGCCAACTTTTTCACTCCTCTTTCACTTTCATCAAGAGGCTCTTTAGTTCTTCCTCACTTTCTGCCATAAGGGTGGGGTCATTTGAATATCTGAGGTTATTGATATTTCTTCCGGAAATCTTGATTCCAGCTTGTGCTTCATCCACTCCAGTGTTTCTCATGATGTACTCTGCATATAAGTTAAGTAAGCACGGTGACCATACACAGACTTGATGTACTCCTTTTCCTACTTGGAACTAGTCTGTTGTTCCATGTCCAGTTCTAACTGTTGCTTCCTGACCTGGATAAAGGTTTCTCAAGAGGCAGGCCAGGTGGCCTGGTATTCCCATCTCTTTCAGAATTTTCCACAGTTGATTGTGATCCATACAGCCAAAGGCTTTGGCATAGTCAATAAAGCAGAAATAGATGTTTTTCTGGAACTCTCTTGCTTTTTCCATGATCCAGTGGATGTTGGCAATTTGATCTCTGGTTCCTCTGCCTTTTCTAAAACCAGCTTGAACATTTGGAATTTCATGGTTCATGTATTACTGAAGCCTAGTTGGAGAATTTTGAGCATTACTTTACTAGAGTGTGAGATGAATGCAATTGTGCAGTAGTTTGAGCATTGTTTTACTCCCCTTTTGGAATTTGCCAGACCTCAAGCATCTTTTGCTATTTCAGTAATGACAGAGCCAGTCATTGCTGTCCTTTATTTGTATTCACCAGTGGGATATGTAGCTTACATTCCATTTCCCATTTATTTTATTTTATTTGTATACAAGAAGCTTTTTAACTCATTAAAACAAAAAGTTTTCCTTAAAATTCTCCTTGTCTGTAGGCCATAATCTGTGCTCTCTTTCATTTCTCTCTCTCTGCTTTCAGGCACAGAGAGTTTTTCTTCTAAAAATCTTCCACATTTTATATTGGGTATTTCTCACAATAAAACTTATGAATTCCACAAGTTTTATTATTGATGCAAACATCCACTTTTCAAATAAGCATTACCTATCTTTTCTCCTAAATTGTTTTATTCCCCCCAAGAGGTATCATTTATCCATTTAATGACTGTTCCTACAGGGGATCTATCTATCTATCTATCTATCTATTGTTCTGCTTTTCTTCCCCAGAGAAAATTTCATCTTTGTTGAGACATGCTGTATGCTTTTAAATCCATAAATTTCCTTCAGTATGAGATTTTGCCTCTTACCGCAAGTGTTTTAATTTGCGTCTCTTCCATATACTATGAACATTTAATGTTGAGAGCTGCAGTCTTTTCCCAGGATAACTGACCTAATATAGGAAATTTGTATTTGTTCTAACCTACGGAGAGAGGGACATGGCATTTTCAGGGAAAATATCAATAACCTTTGTCATTGATTGTCTATAAAATGAAAACACACAGCAGTTTCCTTATGGGAGAAGTTTCTCAGGGAATAGCTATTGTTTTCTCTCTGAGATTTTTTTCCCTTCTTTTCCTTTTTCAAACACCTTGAAACTTTTCCCTCCTCCTGCCCATATACTATCCAATCTGTAAGCTTCTAATTTTGCCCATTCCCCCAATAGAGAGTAATTGTTGGTAAATTTTTCATTTACTCTTTGCACATGCTTATTTTCTTCGATATATAAATTCCCCACTCCTTACAGTCTAATCTAAATCTATTAACTGATTGACTTTTAACATAATATTGATGTCATGTTAAAGTATTTGAAGCATTAAGAAAATTTCATGAAATAACAGACACATGGTTATCCACCCTCACAAGCTAACACATCACATCTACTGCATAGCACTCTTTGAATGACTCCTATTATGAATATTGCTAAAGTCCCAGGCCAGCATTGCCATCGCTCTTGTCAATGTATTGGTTGGCAGTCCCACAAAAGTTTTTCTACATTTACTTGTGTATATGTGCCTGTGAGCATTATATGTTGATGTTTGGGTTTCAAATATCTTTCAAAAATAGCTTTTGAGGACTTCCTTGGTAGTCCAGTAATTAAGAATACACCTTGCAATGCAGGGGGTCATGGGTTCCACCCTCAGCTGAGGAACTAAGATCCTGCATGCCTCAGAGCAACTAAGCCCACATGCTGCAGCTACAGAAGCCTGCATGCTGTGGTGCCCATATGCCCCATATGCCTCAACAAAAGATCACATGTGCCACAACTAGGAGCCAATGCAGCTAAATATAGCTCCTAATATTTACTGTTACTCTTTTTTGAAAAGCATTCATGTTGATATTTGTTAAAGAGTCTATTGTTAACTTCAAAATAATGTATATTCTATAAATAAATTTGTTGATCCCATTATCTCCCAAAGGAAACATATCATTTTCACTTTTTTTTTCTGTGAAAAACAGCTTTACAATGAACATACGTATACATATTATGTCTACTTGAATGTATTTATGTCTACTTGTATACATACTTCTTAATTTTAAGTTTTCTGCCTTTTTCTAGGCATCACAGTTGACAAAAATTTATCAATTTATACTTCCATGATGTATAGTATGTTTCTCTGTTACCAACCTACACTTGATCTTGTTAGGGCATTTAATTTTTGAAAAGCTGCTGATGATTAAATTATATTTTAACTTTTATTTGTTTTACCTGAAAGGTTGTTGCTGAACCACAAAGGGTGCCTGGATTCTTGGCCTCTGGAGGAGAAGAATTTAATCCAAGGCCAGAGAGGAGTCTTGATAGCACAGAGCTTTTGTGTAATAAAGTTTTATTAAAGTATAAAGGAGATAGGGAAAGCTTCTGACATAGACATCAGAAGGGAGCAGAAAGAGTATCCCCTCTCTAGTGTGAGCAATGGAGTTATATACTTTTTAATTACTTATTACAGTGAATTGAAAGAATGTCTGGAGGTTGTAAAGACCTCACTAGACCCACTCCCATAATTTACATTTTAAGATAAAAGGATTAGCCAAGTTTTTCCAGAGACTGTCCTCAAGCAGATACATTCAGTTCAGTTCAGCTGCTCAGTCATGTCAGACTCTTTGCAACCTCATGAATCGCAGCACACCAGGCCTCCCTGTCCATCACCAACTCCCAGAGTACACTCAGACTCACGGCCATCGAGTCAGTGATGCCATCCAGCCATCTCATCCTCAGTCGTCCCCTTTTCCTCCTGCCCCCAATCCCTCCCAGTAGCAGAGTGTTTTGCAATGAGTCAACTCTTCACATGAGGTGGCCAAAGTCCTGGAGTTTCAGCTTTAGCATCATTCCTTCCAAAGAAATCCCAGGGCTGATCTCCTTCAGAATGGACTGGGTGGATCTCCTTGCAGTCCAAGGGACTCTCAAGAGTCTTCTCCAGCACCACAGTTCAAAAGCATCAATTCTTCGGCACTCAGCCTTCTTCACAGTCCAACTCTCACATCCATACATAACCACTGGAAAAACCATAGCCATGACTAGACGGACCTTAGTCGGCAAAGTAATGTCTCTGCTTTTCAATATACTATCTAGGTTGCTCATGACTTTTCTTCCAAGGAGTAAGCGTCTTTTAATTTCATGGCTGCAATCATCATCTGAAGTGATTTTGGAGCCTAAAAAAAATAAAGTCTGCCACTGTTTCCACTGTTTCCCCATCTATTTCCCATGAAGTGATAGGACCAGATGCCATGATCTTCGTTTTCTGAATGTTGAGCTGTAAGCCAACTTTTTCACTCTCCACTTTCACTTTTATCAAGAGGCTTTTTAGTTCCTCTTCATTTTCGGCCATAAGGGTAGTGTCATCTGCATATCTGACGTTATTGATATTTCTCCTGGCAATCTTCATTCCAGCTTGTGTTTCTTCCAGTCCAGCGTTTCTCACTATGTACTCTGCATATATGATAAATAAGCAGGGTGACAATATACAGCCTTAATGTACTCCTTTCCTATTTGGAACCAGTCTGTTGTTCCATGACCAGATCCGTTATTGTTTTATAATCCTAAGGAATGTAAAGGAGAAAAAAAAAAAAAAAAAAAAAAAACGTTCATCTTTTCTTCCCCTTTGAGAATTTCAGACCCCTCTCTCCTTGGGGACCTCTGGCCTTCTTATCAACCTGCCTAGGAACTGACTCTCTCATAACTAAGTGCCGTTTGTAGATGATTATATTTATTAGTTTTAAGTGTATTATTAAGTGACTTTTAACAGTTCACCTAATGGTGTACATGAACCAGAGTATGTATTAGTATAACAAACTATACATTAAGGCAAAATCACAACTATCACTAAAAACATAAAAAAAGTTTTTTTTTCTACTCCGCAAAATATTCACTTGTGTTCCTGTCCCCACACTGGCCTTTGGCCACCACTGAGGGCCTGAGGGATTGAGATGACCATGTCCAGTTCTTTTCTTTCATTGTTTAAGTGAATAAAAGAATGTGATATATACATAGATCCCCTGGAGAAGGGATGTGTATCCACTCCAGTATTCTTGCTTATGAAATCCCATGGATAGAGCAGCCTGGTGGGGTATAGTCCATGGGGTCACAAAGAGTCAGACACAACAGGTAGTTTAGTCACTAAGTCATTTGTGACTCTTTGTGACCCCATGGGAATGTAGCCCTCCAGGCTCCTCTGTCCATGTGATTTTCCAGACAAGAATACTGGAGTGAGTCTCCATTTCCTACTATACTACTAATGTTGACAAAGAAAAAAGAAAACAGAAAAAGATACTATTCTGTGCTTTGCTCTATTCACCTCTCTTCCAAGTCCCTACAATGGGTTCTTTCATATTCTTACAGAGACTTCTTCAAAGATAAAGTATCTATTACCAATAGTATACTCACTATTTCTAATTGATTTGTCCATGAAAATTGGTTTATAACTTACATTTCATCAAATTTGAGTGTATCTCCTGATTGTTGAATAGTTGGGTCTATCCTGCTTGATGCTATTTTCCTCCTATATTTTGCTTCCGTTTTGGGTGCAATATTCATGGACATTTTTCTCTTTCTCTTTGGACACATGACCCATGTCTAATAAGTTTGATTTTTCTTTCCTGCCTGATATTGCTAACCTCTGAACTTGTTCTCTGGGACCATGAACCTTATTGCAGTTGCTCCATGGCCAGTTGGTAGGCTCTGTTCACATTTTGTCTCTGTCACCTAGTTTTGCTTGTGTGTGCCATTGAAAGGGCAGACGGTGCTACTGGTAGTGAACTTGCCTGCCAATGAAGGAGATGGAAGAGACGTGGGTTTGATCCCTGAATCTGAAAGATCCCCTGGAGGAGGGTATGACAACTCCACTCCAGTATTCTTGCTTGGAGAAACCCGTGGACAGAGGAGCCTGGTAGGTTATAGCCCATAGGGTCACAAAAAGAGAGACAAGACCGAAACATAGCACACATATATGCCATTAAAAATATACAACATTTTTATTATTGTGAATGGGCTTTAATTAATCAGTGAAAACCATATTATTGCATCCAACAGATTCATGCATTGAACTATACACTAGTCATGTAAAATAACTGGGAAGGTTTACTATCCACTCATATATTAGAATCAAAATCTTACCTTCTTTTTTTTTTTTTTTTTTCCTGGATCCTGAGATAATCAAGCTTGCCTTCAGTTCCTATGAACTGATCCACATATTTCTCTAATATGCATAACTCTAATCATTTTGTAATTTCAGATTGATATATGCTCATATACCCAAACATATATTTTCTGTCTTTGTGAGAGGAAGTAGCTAGGAACTAAGAATCATGATATCAATTATGTGCCACATTCTTAATAACAGTACTGAGTGTCTTCTGCAGAGGTATGGGTCAGCAGTGGACTGCCACAGGGACAGGGAATCTGGGTGCAGCAGACATGGGTATGGCATAAGCCATTTTGGAGGAAGTTGCCATTATCCCGACCATAGAGCCACTGGAACTTACACAGGACTGGGGACAGACTCTTGGAAGGCACAAACAGACTTGCCCCAGACTTACCTGTGAGTGTCTAGGTGTCTCCACCAAAGGCGTGGGTCGGCAGCGGCCTGCTGCAGAGATGGGGGCAGTGAGCGTAGCAGTGCATGCATGGGACCCTTTGAAAGAGGTTTCCATTATCTTCAAAGCCTTCCGCCATAGTTTAGCCTCAGGTCAAATAATAGGGAGGGAACACAGCCCCGCTCATAAACAGAAAATTAGATTAAAGATTTACTGAGCATGGCCCTGCCCATCAGAACAAGACCCAGTTTCCCCCTCAGTTAGTCTCTCCCATCAGGAAGCTTCCTTAAGCCTCTTATCTTTCTCTATCAGAGGACAAATAGACTGAAAACCACAATCACAGAAAAATAGCCAATCTGATCACATGGACCACAGCCTTGTCTAACTCAATGAAACTATGAGCCATGCCATCTAGGGCCACCCAAGACAGATGGGTCATGGTGGACAGATCTGACAAAACGTGGTCCAGTGGAGAAGGGAATGGGAAACGACTTTAATATTCTTGCCTTGAGAAACCCATGAACAGTATGAAAAGGCAAAATGATAGGACACTGTAAGATGAACTCTCCAGGTCAGGAGGTACCTAATATGCTACTGGAGAACAATGGAAAAATAACTGCAGAAAGAATGAAGACATGGAACCAAAGCAAAAACAACACCCAGTTGTGGATGTCACTGGTGATGGAAGTAAAGTCTGATGCTGTAAAGAGCAATATTGCATAGGAAGCTGGAATGTTAGGTCCATGAATCAGGGAAAATTAGAAGTGGTCAAACAGGAGATGGCAACAGTGAACATCGATATTTTAGGAATCAGTGAATTAAAATTAACTGGAAGGGGTGAATGTAATGCAGATGACCATGATATCTACTACTGTGGGAAAGAATCTCATAGAAAAAATGGAGTAGTCTATGCCCCAACCAGTTATGCTAAAGAAGCTGAAGTTGAATGGTTCTATGAAGACATACAAAATCCTCTAGAACTAACATCCAAAAAAAAATGTCCTTTTCATTATTGGGGACTGGAAAGCAAAAGTAGGAAGCCAAGAAATACCTGGAATAACAGGCAAATTTGGCCTTGGAATAGAGAATGAAGCAGGGCAAATGCTAATGGAGTTTTGCCAAGAGAACACACTGGTCATAGTAAACACCCTCTTCCAACAACACAAGAGAAGACTCTACACATGGACATCTCCAGATGGTCAATACTGAAATCAGACTGATTGCATTCTTGAGAGCCAAAGATGGAGAAGCTCTATACAGTCAGCAAAAACAAGACTGGGAGCTGACTGTGGCTCACCCAGAGAGATGTTGTGGGGAGGGAGGTGGGAGGGGGGTTCATGTTTGGGAACGCATGTAAGAATTAAAGATTTTAAAATTTAAAAAAAATAAAAAATTAAAAAAAAATAATAAAAAAATTAAAAAAAAAAAAAAAGATCATGTACTCCTAATTGCCAAATTCAGACTGAAATTGAATAAAGTCGGGAAAACCACTAGACCATTCATGTATGACCTAAATCAAATCCTTTATGATTTTATAGTGGAAGTCACAAATAGATTCAAAGGATTAAGTCTGATAGACAAAGTGTCTGAAGAACTATGGACAGAGATTCATGACACTTTACAGGAGGCAGTGATCAAGATCATTCCCAAGAAAAACAAATACAAAAAGGCAAAATGATTGTCTGAGGAGGCCTTACAAACAGTTGAGAAAATAAGAGGAGCAAAGGGCAAAGGAGAAAAGGAAAGTTTTAACCATTTGAATGTAGAGTTCCAAAAATAGCAAGGAGAGATTAGAGAGACTTCCTCATCATTCAATGCAGAGAAATAGAGGAAAACAATAGAATGGAAAGACTAGAGATCTCTTTAACAAAATTAGAGATACCAAAGGAACATTTCATGCAAAGATGGGCTCAATAAAGGACAAAAATTGTATAGACCTAACAGAAGCAGAAGATATTAAGAAGAGGTGGCAAGAATACACAGAATAACTATACTATTATATATATATATATATATGTATATATATCTTCATGACCCAGAAAATCACGATGGTGTGATCACTCACCTAGAGTCAGACATCCTGGAAAGCAAAGTCAAGTGGGCCTTAGGAAGCATCACTCTGAACAAAACTATTAGAGGTGGTGTAATTCCAGTTGATCTGTTTCAAATACTAAAAGATGATGTGAAAGTGCTGCACTCAATATGCCAGCAAATTTGGAAAACTCAGCAGTGGCCACAGGACCAGAAAAGGTAAGTTTTCATTCCAATCTCAAAGAAAGGCAATGCCAAAGAATGTTCAAACCACCTCACAATTGTACTCATCTCACACACTAGTAAAGTAATGCTCAAAATTCTTCAAACCAGGCTTCAACAATACATGAACTCTGAACTTACAGATGTTCCAGCTGGATTTATAAAAGGCAGAGGAAAAAGATACCAAATTTCCAACATCTGCTGAATCATAGAAAAAGCAAGAGAGTTCCAGAAAATCATCTACTTCTGCTTTATTGACATGTCAAAACCTTTGACTGTGTGGATCACAATAAACTGGAAAATTCTGAAAGAAATGGGAATACCAGACCACCTGACCTGCCTTCTGAGAAATCTGTTTGCAGGTTAAGAAGCAACAGTTAGAATTGGACGTGGAACATCACATTGATTCCAAATCGGGAAAGGAGTATGTCCAGGCTGTATATTGTTACCCTGCTTATTTAACTTCTATGCAGAGTACATCATGAGAAAAGCTGGACTGGATGAAGCACAAGCTGGAATCAAGATTGATGGGAAAAATATCAACAATGTCAGATATGCAGATGACACCATCCTTATGGAAGAAAGCAAAGAAGAACTAAAGAGCCTCTTGATGAAAGTGACAGAGGAGAGTGAAAAAGTTTGCTTAAGATTCAAAATTCAGAAAACTGAGATCATGGCATCTGGTCCCAATCACTTCATGGCAAATAGATAGGGAAACAATGGAAACAATGACAGACTTTTTCAGGGGAGCTCCAAAATCACTGTAGATGGTGACTGGAGCCATGAAATTGATAGACACTTGTTCCTTGCAAGAAAAGTTATGACCAACCTAGACAGCATATTAAAACCAATGATATTACTTTGCCAACAAAGATCCATCTAGTTGTCTAGTCAAAGCTTTGGTTTTTCCAGTAGTCATGTATGGATGTGAGAGTTGGACTATAAAGAAAGCTGAGGATCAAAGAATTGATGCTTTTAAACTGTGGTGTTGGAGAAGACTCTTGAGAGTCCCATGGACTTCAAGGAGATCCAACCAGTCCATTCTAAAGTAAATCAGTCCTGAATATTTATTGGAAGGATTGATGCTAAAGCTGAAACTCCAATACTTTGCCCACCTAATGTGAAGAACTGACTCATTTAAAAGGATCCTGATGCTAGGAAAGATTGAAGGCAGGAGGTAAAGGTGATGACAGAGGATAAGATGATTGGATGGCATTACCAACCCAATGGACATGTGTTTGAGTAGACTACAGATGTTGGTGCTGGACAGTGAGGCCTGGCGTGCTGCAGTCCATGGTGTTGCAAAGAATTGGACAGGACTGAGCAACTGAACTGATCTGAATATTGAATTTTGATATGTATGCAAATTTAGCAGCATAGCCTTCTTCTCTAATCTCTTAGCCATTTTTATGATAACTATATGCAAATTTTTCTCATCTTTTCAGCAACTGCAAACATTCTCATATGTGACTTGCGATCTTTATGATTAATTTTTTGAAAGATTTCATAGGATAATTGACAATATGTAAAATGGTTATGAATGACAGAACTTAAGGGAAAGTTAATTCACAAGTAGTTAAAATAAATTCTTTGGAAACAGATACTTGAAGATTCCATGCTGCTTTTAATGGAAAAATTATAAAATATTGCCCACATTTTTTTATTCTGTTTGATGTATTTGTGTTTAATTTTGGTGAATACATACAAAAGCACAAATACATACATTTAAATGATGATTGTTAAATTTTTATAATTGAAAATAATGTTTGTAAGATTTTAATAATTATGTTTTGGATGTGTTCCCTTATGTGTTCTCTGTTTTGAATCCACTTAAGTTACTGTCTTCTAAAACTTGTAAAGACTAGAACTAGAGATTTTTAATTTTCTATTAATAATTTCTTTATTATTCAAATTATTTTAGGTCATTATTTGTAAGAATTCCACATTATGTGTTTTGACATTGATTCAGCTTGAATATGGCAAAGAGAGGTTGTTTATATCCTTCCAAATGTGTTTTTTCTAATCACATTTTTTATTACGATGGGTGTTACACATAATTCTTTTTTATCTTCTCTTTCATCAAAACACAAATATTAGAAATCTTTATCATATCCTATGCTTTATGTCTTAATGCTAAATATATACAAAGGACAATAACATATGTTTTATGTTCTTATATGTTTCTTATATGTTATTATATGTTAGGACAGTCCCTAAACATATAAGACCTTAATTGAATTTTATGTCATTTTGTTGACACACATGACATTTAATTGTGCTCTAAGAATCATACACTATTTGCAGTCTGTAGTAACTATGGAGGTAATAGAAACACATTATTATACAACATGAAATGTAAAAATTAAACATCCTGACTAAACATATTTGACAGGTATAACAACTGAATGAGTACACATTTTATTTTTTTAATATAAATTTATTTATTTTAATTGGAGGTTAATTACTTTACAATATTGTATTGGTTTTGCCATAATCAACATGTATCTGCCACAGGTATACACGTGATCCCCATCCTGAACCCTTCCTCCTCCCTCCCCGTACCATCCCTCTGGGTCATCTCAGTGCACCAGCCTCAAGCATCCAGTATCATGCATTGAACCTGGACTGGTGACTCATTTCATACATGATATTATACATGTTTTAATGACATTCTCCCAAATCATCCCACCCTCTCCCGCTCCCACAGAGTCCAAAAGATTGTTCTATACATCTGTGTCTCTTTTGCTGTCTCGCATACAGGGTCATCCTTTTTAAATACCTTTCCAACTAAACTTTTTACAGAAAAAAATAGGATTTGAATGGTACTTCTAAAGTGGCACAAAGGTAAAGAATCTGCCTGCAAATACAGGAGACACAAGATATACAGGTTTGATCCCTGGGTCAAGAAGATACCCTGGAGTGGAAATGTCAAACCTCTCCTGTATTCTTGCCTGGAAAATTACATGGACAGAAGACTCTGGTGGGCTACAGTTCATGCGGTCACAAAGAGTAAGACATGACTGAGTGACTGAGCACTAAAGTTTGAATACTATTGTGTCATACGGTAAACATGAATTTTATGCTAGGTTAGATTATAACTTCTCTGTTGACACCTAATTGATATTGAATTCAGTTAGAGAAATATTTTATTCTTTCTTTCCAGTATTTAGTAATGTTATTTACTGTTTGCTTTACTGGGTTGTAGTTCCAATATAGTATTGGGTAGAAGTGGTATGAGAGGGCATATTGTCTTGTCCCTGGAGTTCAATATCCCATTATTATGTATTAGATGAAGTTCTATGTAGATGCCTTGTATCAACCTGAGATAGTGTTTCTATTCAAAACTTTCTCAGGTATTGATCATTAAATGGTACTGAAAATATTGTCAAATATACTTTTCTCCACTTGCTGAAATTAATTGTGTTAATAGTTTCCATCATTATATTAATGTGGTGTATTCAATGAACTTAGTTAAATAATCTTCCATTTATGGGATATAATCAATTTGTTGTTTATAAAAGTATATTGCAGAAATTTGATGCATTTGCATTTTTCATTAATGATGATGTTACTCTAGAAATTTTTTCTTGCAGTTTTTCTCCAACTTTGGAGGCAGGTGTGTATTGGACTCATGTAGTTATTTGGCAAGTGTCCTTCTCGCCAATTTCTTAACTGTGTGTGTAATATTGATAGCATTCGTTTTTAAAATATTTGATAGAATTCACCCATGGAAACTTCTATCTTCAGGCTTTTTTCTGAGGATGTTTTTCACTGTAAGCTGAATTTATTTCATATATTTTTAGGTACTTAGAACTTCTCCTTTTATTTGTGTTAGTCTGAGTAACTGTTTTACTGAGGAATTTATGAAAAACACGGGAGAAAAGGAAAGATATACCCATTTGAATGCAGAGTTCCAAAGAATAGCAGGGAGAGATAAAGCCTTCCTCACTGATCAGTGCAAAGAAATAGAGGAAAGAAATGGGAAAGACTAGAGATCTCTTCAAGAAAATTAGAGATATCAAGGGAACATTTCATGCAAAAATGGGCTCAATAAAGGGCAAAAATGGTATGGACCTAACGGAAGTAGAAGATATTAAGAAGATGTGTGTCAAGAATACACAGAAGAACTGTACAGAAAAGATCCTGATGCCCCAGATAATCATGATGATGTGATGACTCACCTAAACCCAGACATCCAGGAATGTGAAGTCAAGTGGGCCTTAGGAAGGATTACCCCAAACAAAGCTAGTGGAGTGATGGAATTCCAGTTGAACTATTTAAAATCCTAAAGGATGATGCTATGAAAGTGCTGCACTCAATAGTCCAGCAAATTTGGAAAGCTCAGCAGTGGCCACAGCACTGGAAAGATCAGTTTTCATTACAACTCCAAAGAAAGGCAATGCCCAAAATTGTTCAAACTATCTCATAATTGCACTCATCTCACATGCTAGTAAAGTAATGCTCAAAATTCTTCAAGCCAGGCTTTAACAATATATGAACTGTGAACTTCCAGATGGTCAAGTTGAATTTAGAAAAGGCAGAGGAACCAGAGATCAAATTGCCAACATCTGTGGGATCATCGAAAAAGCAAGAGAGTTCCAGAAAAACATCCATTTCTTCTTTATTGATTATGTCAAAGCCTTTGACTGTATGGATAACAAAAAACTGTGGAAAATTCTGAAAGAGATGGGAATACCAGACCACCTGACATGCCTCTTGAGAAATCTGTATGTAAGTCAGGAAGCAATAGTTAGAACTGGACATAGAACAACAGACTGGTTCCAAATAGGAAAAAAGTACATCAAGGCTGTTTATTGTCACCCTGCCAATTTAACTTACATGCAGAGTACCTCATGAGAAACGCTGGGTTGGATGAAGCACAAGCTGGAAAGATTGTCGGGAGAAATATCAGTCACCTCGGATATGCAAACGCCACCACCCTTATGGCAGAAAGTGAGGAAGAACTAAAGAGCCTCTTGATGAAAGTGAAAGAAGAGAATGAAAAAGTTGGCTCAAAGCTCAACATTCAGAAAACGAAGATCTGAAACATAAGATGGCATCCAGTCCCATCACTTCATAGCAAATAGGTGGGGAAACAGTGGAATCAGTCTTAGAGATTATTTTTGGGGGGCTCCAAAATCACTGCAGATGGTGACTGCAGCCATGAAATGAAAAGATGCTTATTCCTTGGAAGGAAAGTTATGACCAACCTAGACAGTTTTTTAATAAGCAGAGACATTACTTTGCCAGCAAAGGTCCATCTAGTCAAGGCCATGGTTTTTCCAGTAGTCATGTATGGATGTGAGAGTTGGACTATAAAGAAAGCTGAGGGCTGAAGAATTGATGCTTTTGAACTGTAATGTTGGAGAAGACTCTTGAGAGTTGCTTGGACTGCAAGGAGAATCAACCCATCCATCCTAAAGGAAATCAGTCCCGAATGTTCATTGGAAGGACTGATGTTGAAGCTGAAATTCCAATACTTTGGACACCTGATATGAAGAACTGACTCATTGGAAAAGACCCTGATGTTGGGAAAGATTGAAGGCCAGAGGAGAAGGGGACAACAGAGGATGAGATGATTGTATGGCATCACCGACTCAATGAACATGAGTTTGGGTAAACTCCGAGAGCTGGTGATGGACAGGGAGGCCTGGTTGCTGCAGTCCATGGGATTGCAAAGAGTCGAACATGACTGAGCAACTGAACTGAACTGAACTGACCTGAACTGAGGAATTCACTCATTTCATCAAATTTGTTGAATTAATTAGAATAAAAATGTTCATAAGAGTCTTATTACCCATTAATATCTGTAGAATCTATGGTGACATTGTTTCTTTACTTCCTGATATTGATCTTTTTGTTCTCTTTTGTTCTTGATTTGTCATATTTAGTCCTTCTCATGTTAACTTTTTTAAAAACTTAGATTACTAACTTTCCTTCCCATTTTTCAGTTTACTATTCATAATTTCTTTTCTTACATGTATTTTTTTTAACTTATTTTTCTTTGGTTCAACTGCTCTTTTATTTCTCCCTTCAGCTGGTAAAACAAATATCATTAGTTTTAATATATCTTTTTAATTAATGCAACATTTAAAACTATAAAGTTTCCTCTAAATTATACCTCAGATACATCTCACAGATTTTTTAACATTCACTTTATAACTTTCATTTATTTTATTTTATTTTATTTTTTCTTTTTATTTTTTTTAAAATCTTTAATTCTTACAGGCGTTCCCAAACAACTTTCATTTATTTTAACATATAGTCTAAATCATTGGTTATTACTACTTTACACAGAGGTTGATTAAACTTGTATAAATTAATTCTCACATTTGGGGATTTCCTAAATATATATTTGCTTTCTAATTTAATCTACTGTGGTCCGAAAAACATGCTTGGTCAGATTTCAAGCTTTGGAAATTGTGTAGACCTATGTTGTGGCCCAGGATGTTGTCTATTTCATAAATATTAATGTGCACTTAAAAGAATGCATTTTGTTAGTGTAATGATTTGTAAAAGTCAGTAAGTGAAATTGGTTGTTGTTGTTAAGATCTCCTGGAGATAACCAAGTTTTTTGATTACCTGTTTTATCAGTTGCTGAGAAAGAGCAACAATTTTCAATTATGATTTTGTATATTTCACATGTAATGTTGTTATAACTGCCTGATTACTTAGTTTTTTTTAATCATTAAGGAATAGCTCAGGAAGAGAGAGGGAGAAAAAAGGATTAAAAGCAAGAAAGAAGGAAAGAATTATGAAGGGAAGGAAGAGGAGGGAGAGAAAAGGGAAAACAAGAGAGGAAATATCATTAATAGCATGTTCTCACTAAAGGAAGTCCTAAACAAAATTACAAATTTAAAAGATTATAAAAGTTTAATGTGAAAACATAGAATATTTTTTATCTTTATAAAAAGCCAGTCATTAAAACTACACACTATGTGATTCCATATATATGATTATCTGTGTGTGCTCAGTCATATCCAGCTCTTTGTAACCCCATGGACTGTAGCCTAACAGGCTCCTCCCTCCATTTTTTCCAGCTGAGAATACTGGAATGGGTTTCCAACTCCAAGGATCTTCCTGACCCAGGGATAAAATCTGCAAATCTCCTGTGTCACCTGCTTTGCAGGTGGGCTCTTCACCATTGACCCACCTCGGAAACCCAATATATAATTTTATGGGAAGGCAAAATCATAAGGACAGAAATCAAATAAGTAGTTGCTAGAGGCTGAGAGAGTTAGGTAGGGATTTGCTACAAAGGAGTAAAAGTGAAGTTAAGGCGATGAAAATGTTCATTATGTTGCTTGTGGCGGTGGTGAAATAGCTATACTTTTTAAAACCTTGTCAAACTATATCCCTAAAATGATGACTGAAAACATCAACAACAATAAAAAATAAAGTTCTGTTTGTTGCAAACTTGAGTCTAGATTTTGACTGATGTCCAGTAAAAGTAAAACTGAGCATAACTTTTCTTACAACTTTCATTAAATGTTTAAAATCTTCAACTGGGAAATCTAAAAGGGACAGATTATATTAAATTTACAATGAAAAGGCTGGCCAATTTTTCAAATTATTTTAAAATACTTAAGTAAAAATCTATACTTCTTAATTATAATTTCAAACCAATTACAACTCTTGTTTTTCTATCATGTAATGAATGATTTTTTATACCAAAGTAAATAGAGTCCAAGTAAATGAATGATGAGTGCAAATTAAAATTTATCTTAATTTTTAACTCCCTCTAGATATCTCAGCTGCATATTTGTACATATCAATATAAATTCTCTGATAGTTTTTGTGAGAAGCAATTATTTTAAGACATTCACATTGTATCTTTAAGATCTATATTAAAACTAACATATATATATATATACATATATATACACATATATATGTATATATACATTGGTGCTAGGTCACTTCAGTTATGTCTGACTCTACGATGTGATGGACTATAACCCACCAGGCTACTTTGTCACTGGGATTCTCCAGGCAAGAATACTGGGTTACCATTTCCTTCTCCTGAATGTGTATTTAACATTATTAACACATTTAACAAATTCTCCATGACATGTTATATAATGCAAAGTTATTTGGGGATGTATTTAATTTATAAATATCATTTATTAAAGAAGCTACTTTTCTCAAATATAGATAATGGTGTGGAAAATTAGAAATCATTGCAATTATTCATCCATTTCTATTTTGCTATACTTTATATATGCAATATAAAAATAAATATTTCAAAAATTATATTATCATGTATAGACTAAGAACCTAAATATGTCAAAAATTTTAAAATATTTAATATGTTTTTGATACTTAAGAACATGTGTGGAACAGTGATATCAGTATTTCTAATTTAAACATAATTTACTTCCTTATACAAAATTTGGGCATATTTACACTAGTTACAAGTTTGCATTTGAACTCTTTGAGTTATAAAAATGCCTAGAAACTTCATAAAATGCTTAGAAGATTATTGTCCCCAATGTGTAACTTGATCTGCTGACAGTGTTCTTTTTAATATTTGATATTTTGATATTTATTATTTGGTGATATTTTAAAATATTTAAATATTTGATACTGATGCCCTTTCATGTAACAAGAAAAAATAACTTGTTACTAACAGATTTCCTATATCTAATGTATATTTAATCTGAGCTGCCAAATGTTTGCATAATATTTATCCTGGAAAATAAGTATTTGCATCAAATTTATATTTCCTTTGCGAATAGGTCCTGAGCTAGAATTCAAATTATGTCAGTATATGTTATCAGACCAAACCTGGTCCACTGACCTGACACAGTGCAAAACCAACCTACCAACACTGAGTTGTAGTGAGGGAATGTATAGCATTTATTGTTGGTACCAAGTGACAGCTTGTGTCCCAAAGCCCTGAACTCCCCAATGACTTCAAGGATGTGTTTGTTTGTTTGTTTAAGTAACAGTTTGAGGGAAAATGTCACAGGATATCTGTTCAGTTTGTGTTCAGTTCCCTGTTTGATTGATGTTGAGGCAACAGGTGAGGTCATAGGATTCAGCATCTTCAAACCTTTGGCTCTAGCTGGTATGACAGCTAGATGCTCATGGTCATCATAGAGCTATCTTCTTCCGCCTATTGATAGTTTCACTGTCTTCAAAACAACTCAGGGACATGACTGAAAATATTATCTATAGCCCTTGAGAAGAAACCAAAGGTCCTTGACTTTGTTTTATAGCTAAACTATTATTATTTTGTTCTAGCTTGGCTACTTTCCTTTATTTTTGTATTTTCTCAATTCTCTGATTAGACGTGTTCTTTTTGGAACTCAGGGAAGATCTAGGAAGTTAAATTTCTTCTATAACCAAGAGATGAAGTATATGTTAGGGTCTGTCCCTGGAAAGGTCCCACAGGGTCCTGCTCAGTTTCATATATATAATTATAATGATTTGCATTTTTGCTTTTTGAAATTAATTAACTTATTTTATTTATTCTGAATAGATTCTAAACTATCTTTCAGAAATACCTAAAGAAAACAAAATAAATTCACTTACATACATACACTGGTAAAATATGTGATGCATATTTCTTATAGTATTTAGTATAATGTATAATAGATATAAAGTGGAGATACTATTGGTGATATATTATTAGAACTTCCTATATCCCTTCCATATATCTTTACAACATGAATATCATTGTAGCCTAGCACTTCAAACCTCAGAAGCACTCTACTCATCATAGAATATTTTTAAAACATGTTACATTTTAGTAAAAAAGTAGTCCCTATAGCCCAGAAAGAGTAAATACAAGTTGTTGATCTTCTGGGATCCTACTTTGTTACTTTAGATTTGCAATTAAAATAGATCTCAAATGGTTATAAAAATACCCGTGGAGACACCAGGATGGAAAGTCAGAAAAACAGTAACATTTGCTAAGAGTGTTTACCAGCTTCAAAATTGTTGATATAAATAAATAGTGGCAAATATTGAATCCATAAATCTATTTTATGTTGGTGGAAAAATAATTGCGGTTTTGCATTGTTGAATTTTGTTATTCGATATTAGAATACATTCTTTAATTAATATGGTTTATGTTATACATCATTTTGATCTGCATTTCTTGCTTTATGTTTTATTGTAAAGGCATTACTTGCTGTGTATTTTTATTTATTTTAGACTAGGGAAATATTGTTAGACAAAAAGAAAATTCTGCCAATTTTCTTATTCAAAATCAAAATGTGTCATAAAGCAGCAGAGACAACTTACAACATCAACAACACATTTGGACCGGGAACTGCTAATGAACATATGGTGCAGTGGTGGTTCAAAAAGTTTTGCAAAGGAGTCAAGAGTCTTGAAGATGGGGAGCACAGTGGAAGGCCATTGGAGGTTGACAGTGACCAATTGAAAGCCATCATCAAAGCTGATCCTTTTACAACTATATAAAAAATTGCTGAAGAACTCCACATTGACCATTCTATGATCATTTAGCCTTTAAAGCAAATCAGAAAGGTGAAACAACTCAATAAGTGGATGCCTCATGAGCTCAATGCAAATCAAAAAAGTTGTCATTTTGAAATGTGATCTTCTCTTATTCTATGCAACAACAAGCCATTTCTCAATTGGATTGTGACATGGGATGAAAAGTAGATTTTATATGATAGATGGTGAAGATCAGCTTAGTGACTGTACTGAGAAGAAGCTCCAAAGCACTTCTGAAAGCCGAACTTGCACCCCAAAAATGGTCCTGGTCACTGGTTGTTGGTCATGATGCACTACAGTTTTCTGAATTTGGTGAAAGCATCACATCTGAGAAGTATGCTCAGCAAATCAATGAGATGAACTTTAAACTGCAACAGAAAGGACCCAATTCTTCTCTAGGACAATGACCAACTGGATGTCACAGGATCAACAGTTCAAAAGTTGAACTAATTGGGCTATGAAGCTTTGCCTCATCCACTATACTCACCTAACCTCCTGCCAACTGATAACCACTTCTTCAAGCACCTCAACAATTTTTCGCAGGGATAATGCTTCTAAACCAACAGGAGGCTGAAAAGACTTTCGAAGAGCTCATTGAATCCTGAAGCATGGATTTTTATGCTACAGAAATAAACAAAGTTAATTCTCATTGGCAAAAATACTTTGATTGCAATGGTGCTTATTTTGATTAATAAAGATGTGTCTAAGCATAGCTACAATGATTTAACATTCATGATCTGAAACCGCAATGACTTGTGCACCAACCTAATATATTCACTTCAGACGCTTCTGGGCTTCTCTGGTAGCTCAGCTGCTAAGAACTCTGCCTGCAACACAGCAGATCCTAGTTCAATTCTTGGATTGAGAAAATCCCCTGGAGAAGGGATAGGCTACCCACTTCAGTATTCTTGAGTTTCCCTTGTGGCTCAGATGGTAAATAATCTACCTGCAATGCGGGATACCTGGGTTTGATCTCTGGGTTGGGAAGATACCGTGGAGGAGGGCATGACAACCCACTCCAGTATTCTTGCCTGGACAATCCAATGGACAGAGGAGCCGGGCAGGCTACAGTCTATGGTTCGCAGAGTCAGACATGACTGAGTGACAAAGCACACACAGCACATAGAGGTTCCTCCATCTGTGTTTATGCTCAGTCATGCCTAACTCTTTGCAACCCTTTGGACTTAGCCCACCCCTCTCTCCTGTCCATAGAATTTTTCTAGGCGAGAATACTGCGAGTGGTTGCCATTTCCTCCTCCAAGGGATCTTCTGGTCCCAGGGGTTGAACCCACATCTCCTGTTTCTCCCATACTGCAGGTGAATTCTTTATCTGCTGAGCCATTGGAGAAGCCTTAAATGTCCCCCATGCTACCAGTGAACTTTCTGTTTGGTTCCAAGATAGTAAGACGGTGTGCATATGTACCTGGTTCTTCTATTTTGTGGCATTCAAATCTTAAGGAAAACTAAACTGTGAGCTAAGAGTATTTTCAGCCAGTCTTTTCTTTTTTATTCCCCCCACTTAGAGTGGATACAGTAGAAAAATTTTCATACATGAGATTCTCAGGAAAAATAAATCATCCATACATCATTCATAAATAATTATATTCATACACAATATAGGCAATAGAGAGATAAAGTAAACAAACAAACAAAAAACAGTGCTATACTCTTAATTACAAATACAGATAATGAGGAGAGGAAATAAGTTGTTGCTCTATCTTGAAAGAAGTGTGCAAGACACAATGCATATTAATGGGACTATGTGCTATAGTAAATTCTCTAAAACTTTATTCTCACCTTCAACTTCTATGCTTAATCATGAAAGCATCTGTGTCCTAGTTTAAATAGAGAGGAAAGATGAGTAGTTCCAGTCTGCATATTAGGGTTGTCTCCAGAGAAACAGACCAATTATATTTGTATGCATATAGAAAGAGACATCATATGAAATAATCTCCATAATCTCTCACCATTATGGAGATTGGCAAGTTCAAATCTACAGTGTAGGCACACAGGCTCAATTTTTAGGTAAGCCAAATGATGTGATCTAGCTGTAGGGCTAAGCCCCGTGGGGCTCAGGGGAGCCAACAGTGCCATGAAGTCTGAGGATGCCTGCAGGAGATTTATCTCTTGCTTGTGGGAGGCCAATATTTTGCTTTATTAAATTCCTTAATGTGATTTTCCTGATAGCCCACTGATTGAGAATCCACTTTCCAATGCAAGGTTCACAGGTTCTAAGAGCCCACACGCCATGGGGTGACTAAGCATTTGCACTGCAACAAGAGAAAACCCCACCCATTGCAATGAAGAACTCAGGCAGCCAAAAGAAAAAAAAAAAAAAAGTAAAGAAAAATAAATAATAATAAAAGGTTTTAACTGATTGGAAGAGGCCTAACCAGATTACAGAGGCCAAACTAATACTTAATCAAAGCTCACAAATTCAAGTGTCAACTTCAGCCAAAGACACTCTTCAAGTTGTCATATAATATAAACCATTTCAGGCAGTGATTTCCTTCTATGGAGTCAAATTTGCTTTCTGTTCCTATTTATTGGTAATGGTTTAATCAAATGCCCACACATCTAAAGATGGGGAAACAAAAATATCGTCCCCAGGTGGGAATGTATGTGCCCTGGAAAAAGAGAATACTAGATTTGGGGAGATAACTATAAGCAATCTTCTGCATATGAAGAAATCCATGAGAATAATTTTTTCATGCCTCAAACACAGAATTATTCCCTTTCTCAGGATTTATCCAGACTTTTATTTAGCAAAAATCTAGAATCCTTATGTGATGCATTGTTCTTTGCACCAGGTCAAGACTTGACTGCTTATAGTTTTGAGAATATAGACTGAAAAGTATTTGCTTTTACCCATCAAATATAAAATAATGGAATCAGGACAGAATAGCAAAAACAAACAAGCACAAATTTGGCCAAAATAAGAATTAAAATTACACAGCAGTTCCTGGTCCACAGTAAAGATAAAACCCAGCTGAGCAGGGTGTGAAAGAACTCTTGGCCTGGCAGTGGTGTGTTCCTTAGTGTATTAACTTCCTTTTGTTACTATAAAAAATTTTCACAAACTTAGCGACTTAAAACAATACAAATTTATTCACTTTACAGCTTTGGATATCAGAAGTTGCTTCTTCTGACAAGGTGTCAGCAAGGCTAATTTCTTCTAAAGCTTTCAGGGAGGCATTTGATCCCTCAATTTTCTCTAGCTTCTAGAGACTTCTAGATGTTTCTAGAATCATGGTTCCCTGCCAGCACCACATAACCTGTGATTTTTCTGCTTCCATTATATACCCTACTATTGACTCTGGAGCCTTCCTCCTTCTTCTGGTAAGGCCATTGGCCCCATCCAGATAATCTATTAATAGATACATTGGCAAACTTCCTTTCATGGTATAAATTTCACAGGTGCTTGAGTTTTTAGAATTTGAATATCTTTGCCAATATTCAGTCTACCCCCTTCTCAATGCCCTGCTCCTGTACTTTGGGACAAATCCTTTCATCCATTGTCATCCACAGCCTCTTAGAGGTCTTCCTTGCCATTTTTTGTTTTGACAAGGGTAGATGTTGGAGGACATTTAAGATGTATTTTTAATGGCTGTTACTTCAGATGTACACTTGAAAACCTGAGTCCTTTTACTCAGAACAGGTTTGCAGTCATTAGCCATATGGTTATACAAAATAAATTAATAGGTTTCAGGTAGCATGTATTAGTAAGTAAGCACAATGTTCTGTTTGGAACAGAGCTGTTAAGCCTGCTTTATTAATTGTCTTATATCTCTAATGATCTACTTTATTGGTAGTTATAATAAAATTACCTAAAATAATAGACTTGACTTAGAAGGAGATACCTTTTTTCAATATGACTTTTGCTGCAGGATTGAGACTTATCCAAAATGAGAGCTCTTGGTGTGAGGTTTTCAAGAATTCCATGAGAAGCAGTGTTTTACTTGGTGTCAATATTGTTATTAACTTTGGATAAGTTACTCAAAACTGTAAAAGAATAAATTTTATTGTTTTAAGCCACTAATTTTTTAGAAATTTGTAACAGCTGAAATGGGAAACAAATGCACTAAACACTTGCTCCACTGCCAGGTCAAGGAGGTTTTCAAAGTCTGCCAGCTCATTTTATTATTGCTGTGGAACAGGAACTGCTGCTTGATTTCAATCTTTCCTTTTGCCAATCTTTTTGTTTGTTTTTGTTATTATGTTCTTGGCCCATTGTCTTATATGTGATGTGGTGGGAGCAAATACCTACTTTATACCTCTCTAGACTTCATGCCTTTCACTCTCAGTAAATGGTCCAAATTTGATTTAAGTTCATCGTTTTCTTGAAATACTTTTCTAAAAGCAGCTAGGGATATTTAATGTACATTAATATTGTGGGTCATTCCAACTGCTTCCCAGAAAGCTATGAACCTCTTAGGTGGATGTTTTGTCAAGTTATCATAGGTGACAATTGACCAAACACTTTGATAGCATAAAGAGGCACATGAGAATTCCGTATTTTGATGTCTTTTTCCTCTCTGCTTACTGAGTAATAAAGAAGTACCACACATTTTAGGTTTTTGTTACAAAAGCACCATATTCTTATCACATATTTTAATTTTAGTCTAAATGCTAACCTTCAATAGTAAAGACATTTTCTATGTACTCAGCAATTAAAATGTGCTTGCTTAAATTTTAATAATAATAAAAGAGTATATCTGGAGAAAAAAGGTATTACATTAGCCAGAAATTTTAACAGAGCATAGCTTCAAAGAAGAAGAGTGAGTTACTCAGTCATGTCCAACTCTTTGCGACCCTATGGACTGTAGCATGCCAGGCTCCTCGGTCCATGGGATTCTCCAGGCAGGAATACTGGAGTGGATTGCCATTTCCTTCTTCAGCTTCAAAAGAAAAACAGAATTTAAAATATAACAGAAAATATAATAGACAAGGAGAATGATTGTAAAATTCAAATATTTAATTAAGAGCCCCAGTATGCTAGATCTGAGACAATAGATGTCAGAAATTATCCAAATTATCAATAATAATAATATAATAATGACAGAAAAGTATAAAATTTCCAGTAATAAGGAAGATACAGCACGTAGATTACTCAGCCACAACAAAGAAAGAAATAATGCCATATGCATTATTGGACCTAGAGATTATCACACTAAGTGAATTAAGTCAGATAGACAAAGACAAATATCATGATATCACTTATCTGTGGAATCTAAAGTATGATACAAATGAGCATATCTACAGTTCAGAAACAGACTCACAGACACAGAGAACAAAATGGTGGTTACCAAGATAGGGGAGGCAGGGAAGAGATGGAATTGGGAAGGGATTCTTGCCACAGTAGTAGACATATTGGTCATCTGGGTTAATTTGCCAATTTCAGTCCATTTTAGTTTACTGATTCCTAAAATGTCAATATTCACTCTTACCATCTCGTTTGACCACTTCCAATTTACTTCAATGCATGTACCTAACATTCTAGGATCCTATGAAGTGTTTTTTTTTTTTATAGCATCAGACTTTGCTTCCACCACTAGACGCATCCAAAACTGGAGATGCTTTCACTTTTGCTGAGCTTCTTCATTCCTTCTGGAGCTACTTCTGCATTCTTCTCCAGTAACATATTGGGCACCTACTGACTTGGGGAGCACAGTTCAATAAAGTAAATAAATGGATAAAATTCCAAGAGCTCTTGGAACACTCAACAAAAGGAAGCACAATGATTATTGTTATGGCTTTCACAACAATGACAGACAAGACAATCCTCCCCACCTTTCAGAGGTAGAGAATAAAGGTGGTACAATACCAATGACAGCAGAAACAATTGATTTGCTAAGCCCTTCCTCTTCCCAGGAAAACATCCAGTTGTTTTGTTCTTTATAACTGGGTAAGATAGGCTCAATGCAAGGAAGAAAGTAGTAAGTAGATCATCTATAATTTAGAACAAATGAGATACTTTAATGCAGCTTTTCCAAGAGCAAAATAGGTATTTTTGTTTCTACCTAAAACCTGGAATCAAGATTGCCGGGAGAAATATCAATAACCTCAGATATGCAGATGACACCACCAATATGGCAGAAAGTGAATAGGAACAAAAAAGCCTCTTAAGGAAAGTGAAAGAGGAGAGTGAAAAGTTGGCTTAAAGCTCAACATTCAGAAAACGAAGATCATGGCATCTTGTCCCATCACTTCATGGGAAATAGATGGGAAAACAGCGGAAACAGTGTCAGACTTTATTTTGGGGGGCTCTAAAATCACTGCAGATGGTGGCTGCAGCCATGAAATTAAAAGAAACTTACTCCTTGCATGGAAAGTTATGACCAACCTAGATAGCATATTCAAAACCAGAGACATTACTTTGCCAACAAAGGTCCGTCTAGTTAAGGCTATGGTTTTTCCAATGGTCATGGTGGATGTGAGAATTGGACTGTGAAGAAAGCTGAGTGCCGAAGAATTGATGCTTTTGAACTGTGGTGCTAGAGAAGACTCTTGAGAGTACCCTGGACTGCAAGGAGTTCCAACCAGTCCATTCTGAAGGAGATTAGTCCTGGCTGTTCATTGAAAGGACTGATGCTGAGGCTGAAACTCCAATACTTTGGCCACCTCATGCGAAGAGTTGACTCATTGGAAAAGACTCTGATGCTGGGAGGGACTGCGGGCAGGAGGAGAAGGGGATGATAGAGGATGAGATGGCTGGATGGCATCACCAACTCAATGGACATGAGTTTGAGTGAACTCCGGGAGATAGTCATGGACAGGGAGGCCTGGCGTGCTATGACTCACGGGGTTGCAAAGAATCGGACATGACTGAGGGACTGAACTGAACTGAATGGTATATTTACTTTTCAGGGACTTCCCTGATAGCTCAGTTGGTAAAGAATCTGCTTGCAATGCAGGAGACCCCAGTTTTATTCCTGGGTCAGGAAGATCTGCTGGAGAAGGGATAGGCTACCCACTCCGGTATTTGGGGGCTTCTCTTGTGGCTCAGCTGGTAAAGAATCCACTGGCAATGTGGTAGACCTGGGCTCAGTTCCTGGGTTAGGAAGATCCCCTGATGAAAGGAAAGGTTACCCACTCCAGTATTCTGGCCTGGAGAATTCCACGGACTGCATAGTCCATGGGGTCGCAAGGAGTCGGACACGACTGAGTGACTTTCAGTTTTACTTTACTTCTCAATTGATTTAAAACTGGGACAGGGGAGAAATAATTAATTAAAGCATTTTGACACTATAAAGTGTTAGTTTCTCAGTTGTGTCTGACTGTTTGTGACCCCATCGACTGTGGCACATGAGGTTCCTCTGTCCATGGAATTCTCCAGGCAAGAATACTGGAGTGAATAGCCATTCCTTCCTCCAGGGGATCTCCCTATCCCAGAGATCAAACTCAGGACTCCTGCATTACAGTTGAATTCTCTTACTGTCTGAGCCACCTGGGAAGCAATTTCACACTATAACATGGACATATTTTTGGATTTCTATGTATAGTGGTTATATGCATGAACTACTGACTTGAAATTCCTGAGTGTGAATCCTGGCTGCAACATCTATTGGCTCTGTCTTTGTGAAATTTATTTTACCCATTTGACCTTGGTGTGCTTTTCTGAAAAATAGAAATAATAATAGCACTCACCATATAGGTTTCTGTTAATATTAAATAAGTCAATATAAATAAAGCTCTTAAAACAGTGTATGAGGCCTAGTGACTTCTGCATGAATTAGCCATGCTTTTTATTACATGCCCAGGAGTAGAAACTCATTTGCATAAAGAAATACTACTTTATTTTCATCTTTCTACTATAATACTAAACTTTAGGTTAATCAGATGGAAAAAAAGGCATTGTCTATGCCACATAAATATTGATTGAAAATAGATCCCAAAACATAACTATAAAAGAAAGTGATAGAAGTTTTCTTCTTCCAGTGTTTCTTTTTTTTTTTTTTCTAATTTCATCAAAGAGACAAGCAAATCCTTCCTCCCCTAAAACTAGTGATAAAGGGAAGGGGAAGTCAGGGGATGACTTGGGAAAGCAGGGAAAGACAATTGTCTACAAAGTTGTCAGAATTGCTTACAACCATAGAAAGAATATTTTCCGTCTAGATCATGCAAATCAATTTTCAGATCCTCTTACTCAGATATATTTTTGCTTCTTTTCTATTTCACCTTAATAATGTTTAAAGAATTAGCTAACAAAGGCATACTATGAAATGTTTCCATCAATCACTCACAACACTCTCATCAACAGGTAAATTATTTCATGCTAAGATTTTGTATTTTAAAGTATCTACTTTAAATGACCTTTTCTTTACAGCAAACATCAACAGCTCCCCACGGTTCTGTCCAGGGAAACATTGGCAATCTCCCTCCACTTTGTACAGCCACCCTCACGTTTCATGATGTCATGTGCAATATTTGTAGTCACCATTTTTTTTATTAATAAGACTTTTTTGTTTGTCAGTGATGTAAAATCAGTCTGAACCCTAATGTGGAAAAATATGGATTTGCAAAACTATTGGCTTCTAATTTGAGCTCAGAGTCAGTAAGACCCATTATACTGACACTGACTTCTTGCCCTGGCTTCTCCCTCAGTGTCAGTTTTTTTTTTTTTCTTTTTAATGAGATTTAGATCTGTGATTTTTTCCCCATATTGATATTGTCTGATCTTACTATCCAGATTATTCCAACTTAAGTCAAGTGGAAGGAATAACTTTCTTATCTTTCCTGTAGCAGGGTTTAATTCTTTGATTGTTAGAAACATGTTGAAAATAGCCTGGGCATAGTATTTTGCTTATAAGAGGATGTAATATGATTTACTCAATTGCTAAAATAGTTATAAGACTGATACAGCTGTTAAGTTTCTGCCTTATATATTCAGCTTGAAGATGCTGGAGCTAAGATTCCATGAGTTACATCTTTGCGTCCAGAGTAGGTCATTTACTAGGCTTTACCAGAGAGGGCGCTAGAGAGACCAGGGAAGGAAACATTTGGTCCTTCATATACACCCAGCTCTCAGCCCAACAGCAAGCACCCTTCCAGCCTTCCTGCTTCACATCAGCAGTGGTATTTCATACCATTAACTGGAGTTGAGTTCAGTTTGTGGGTTTTAACATTTACAGAATCAGCCTCATGTCTCAATGTCAGTTTTCTTCTCTTCTAGGGCATAAAGTCATTCTTCATGTTCCAAGGAACCACAGGATTTTCCAGGTGTTTATGCTCACAGATTCACTATCAAAGATTTTAAAAGTATTTTAATTTAATTTCAATTATATTTGAAACTATTCAGAGAATTTCTGACTATCCCACTTCAGGTGAGTGTGAATGTGCTGTCACTTCAGTTGCATCTGACTCTGTGCAACCCATGGACTGCAGCCCACCAGGCTCCTCTGTCCATAGAATTTTCCAAGTAAGAATACTGGAGTGGGTTACCATTTCCTTCTTCAGGGGATCTTCCCAGCCCAGGATTGAACTCATGTCTCCTGCACTGACAGGCAGATTCTTTACCAGGGAAGCTCAAAATTAGGAGTTTAGGATTAGCATACACACAGTGCTGTGTGTGCCATCCTTATCTGCTCAGTCGTGTGCAATTCTTTGTAATCCCATGGACTGTAGTCCACCAGGCTCCTCTGTCCATGGGATTCTCCAGGCAAGAATATTGGAGTGGGTTGCTATGTCTTCCATGCCCAATTCAGGGATTGAACCCACGTCTTTTGTGTCTCCTGTATTGACAGGTGGGTTCTTTACCAGTCATGATACCTGGGAAATACAGCCCACTTATAGATATACAGCCACATATTTGACCATTCACTGTGTTTAATCGGTAATGCATGTGCCCATATGGAAGAGAGTAGTGCTGGACAAATAGCAGCAGATATGTGCTATATCTTTCCCAGCTCTACTGACTGTGTTTAATCCTTGTCACATAGTTAGTCACTTCTATTGTGCATGCTCTTTCCATTTATGTTAAGTATATTCATGATATTTTCATTAATATCTGTCTCTATTGTTAATATACATGTACACAAAGTGCATAAATCATATCCATTTGGCACTTTACTGTGTAACCATTGCCTGGTGCATTTCCAGACTAGCATTCATGTTCAATTCTTGAGAGTGAACCAATTATCTTTCCTCATTCATTTCATACAAAAGTTCCAATTCTGAGTGGTATTATGCTTTATTGAGTGCATACTATAGCTGGGAATTACAACTTGACTTAAAGATGCTTTTACCTCTCTACTGCTTCTGTTTTTTTTTTTTTTTTTTTTTTACAGCAGTGAGAAACCACTAATTTTAGCCTCGTTATTCACTTTGTACGTCAGAGGAAATCTCCTGCCATGTATGGTAGCATCTTAAAAAGTTATTAATGGCCAAATCATCAAAACAAAGAGAATAGCATGGTTGCCAGTGGCTAGGGGTGGGGAAAAAGGTGTTGGACAAAGGATACACACTTCTTTATAAGATGAATGAGTCTTGGGGCTTTAATGTACAGAAAGGTGACTATAGTTAATAACACTGTATTACATACTTGAAAGTTGTTAAACAACTAAAACTTAAAAGTTCTCACCATGTACACAAAAATTGTGTATATGTGGTGATGAATGTGTTAATTAACCTTATTGTGGTTGTCATTTCCCAATATGTAAGTATATTGAATCATCACATTTTACACCTTAAACTTGTTATGTCTTATGTCAATTACCTCTCAATAAGGTGGAAAAAATTACTGATGATATGTTGTCTCAATTATTTCCATAAACTTTAAAGTAATTTCTATTATCAAGACTTGAGTAAAAAGTTATACACTCTCAAAGCTTATTTAGATTGTCTTAAGATATGCAGATGACACCACCCTTATGGCAGAAAGTGAAGACGAACTAAAAAGCCTCTTGATGAAAGTGAAAGAGGAGAGTGCAAAAGTTGGCTTAAAGCTCAATATTCAGAAAACTAAGATCATGGCAACTGATCCCAAAACTTCATGGGAAATAAATGGGGAAACAGTGGAAACAGTGTCAGATTTTATTTTGGGGGGGCTCCAAAATCACTGCAGATGGTGATTGTAGCCATGAAATTAAAAGACGCTTATTCCTTGGAAGGAAAGTTATGACCAACCTAGATAGCATATTCAAAAGCAGAGACATTACTTTGTCAACAAAGGTCAGTCTAATCAAGGCTATGGTTTTTCCATTAGTCATGTATGGAGGTGAGAGTTGGACTGTGAAGAAAGCTGAGCACTGAAGAATTGATACTTTTGAACTGTGGTGTTGGAAAGGACTCTTGAGAATCCCTTGGACTGCAAAGAGATCCAACCAGTGTATTTTAAAGGAGGTCAATCCTGGGTGTTCTTTGGAAAGAATAATGCTATAGCTGAATCTCCAGTACTTTGGCCACCTCATGTGAAGAGTTGACTCATTGGAAAAGACTCTGATGCTGGGAGGGATTGGGGGCAAGAGGAAAAGGGGACGACAGAGGATGAGATGGCTGGATGGCAGCACTGACTGGATGGTTGTGAGTTTGAGTGGACTCCAGGAGTTGGTAATGGACAGGAAGGCCTGGCATGCTGCAGTTCATGGAGTCACAAAAAGTCGGACAAGGCTGAGTACTGAACTAAACTGAAGTCCTCTGTCTTTTACTACAGGAAAAGCCTAGGGAATCAACCAGAAAGTAAAACATGTATCTATTAGTTCCTTCACTTAATATTGGTTATCAGTTATCATATTCTAGTTCAGTTCAGTCGCTCAGTCATGTCTGACTCTTTGCGATCCCATGAATCACGTCCATCGAGTCCATGATGCCATCCAGCCATCTCATCCTCGGTCGTTCCCTTTTCCTCCTGCCCCCAATCCCTCCCAGCATCAGAGTCTTTTCCAATGAGTCAACTCTTCGCATGCGGTGGCCAAAGTACTAGAGTTTCAGCTTTAGCATCATTCCTCCCAAATAAATCCCGGGGTTGAGCTCCTTCAGAATGGACTGGTTGGATCTCCTTGCAGTCCAAGGGACTCTCAAGAGTCTTCTCCAGCACCACAGTTCAAAAGCATCAACTCTTCAGTACTCAGCCTTCTTCAAAGTCCAACTCTCACATCCATACATGACCACAGGGAAAACCATAGCCCTGACTAGATGGACCTTAGTCAGCAAAGTAATGTCTCTGCTTTTGAATATACTATCTAGGTTGGTCATAACTTTTCTTCCATGGAGTAAGCGTCCTTTAATTTCATGGCTGCAGTCACCATCAGCAGTGATTTTGGAGCTCAAAAAAATAAAGTCTGACACTGTTTACACTGTTTCCCCATCTATTTCCCATAAAGTGATGGTACCAGATGCCATGATCTGCATTTTCTGAATGTTGAGCTTTAAGCCAACTTTTTCACTCTCCTCTTTCATTTTCATCAAGAGGCTTTTTAGCTCCTCTTCACTTTCTGCCTTAAGGGTGGTGTCATCTGCATATCTGAGGTTATTGATATTTCTCCTGGCAATCTTGATTCCCTCTTGTGTTTCTTCCAGTCCAGCATTTCTCATGATGTACTCTGCATAGAAGTTAAGTAAGCAGGGTGACAATATACAGCCTTGACATACTCCTTTTCCTATTTGGAAGCAGTCTGCTGTTCCATGTCCAGTTCTAACTGTTGCTTCCTAAACTGCATACAGATTTCTCAAGAGGCAGGTTAGGTGGTCTGGTATTCCCATCTTTTTCAGAATTTTCCACAGTTTATTGTGATCCACACAGTCAAAGGCTTTGGCATAGTCAATAAAGCAGAAAGAGATGTTTTTCTGGAACTCTCTTGCTTTTTCCATGATCCAGCAGATGTTGGCAATTTGATCTCTAGTTCCTCTGCCTTTTCTAAAACCAGCTTGAACATCAGGGAGTTCACGGTTCACATATTGCTGAAGCCTGGCTTGGAGAATTTTGAGCATTACTAGCATGTGAGATGAGTGCAATTGTGCAGTAGTTTGAGCATTCTTTTACATTGCTTTTCTTTAGAATTGGGATGAAAAAAGACCTTTTCCAGTCCTGTGGCCACTGCTGAGTTTTCCAAATTTGCTGGCATATTGAGTGCAGCACTTTCACAGAATCATCTTTCAGGATTTGAAACAGCTCAAGTGAAATTCCATCACCTCCACTAGCTTTGTTCATAGTGATGCTTTCTAAGGCCCACTTGACTTCACTTTCCAAGATGTCTGGCTCTAGATTTGTGATCACATCATCATGACTATCGGGGTCATTAGGATCTTTTTTGTACAGTTCTTCCATGTATTCTTGCCACCTCTTCTTAGTATTTTCTGCTTCTGTTAGGTCCATACCATTTCTGTCCTTTATCGAGCCCATCTTTGCATAAAATGTTCCCTCGGTATCTCTAATTTACTTGAAGAGATCTCTAGTCTTTCCCATTCTGTTCTTTTCCTCTATTTCTTTGTGTTGATCACCGAAGAAGGCTTTCTTGTCTCTTCTTGCTATTCTTTGGAACTCTGCATTCAGATGCTTGTGTCTTTCCTTTCCTCCTTTGCTTTTCGCCTCTCTTCCTTTCACTTCTATTTGTAAGGCCTCCTCAGACAGCCATTTTGCTTTTTTGCATTTCTTTTCCATGGGAATGGACTTAATCCCTGTCTCCTGTACAATGTCACGAACCTCATTCCATAGTTCATCAGGCACTCTATCTATCAGATCTAGGCCCTTAAATCTATTTCTTACTTCCACTGTATAATCATAAGGGATTTGATTTAGGTCATACCTGAATGGTCTAGCGATTTTCCCTACTTTCTTCAATTTAAGTTGAATTTGCTAATAAGAAGTTCATGATCTGAGCCACAGTCAGCTCCTGGTCTTGTTTTTGTTGACTGTATAGAGCTTCTCCATCTTTGGCTGCAAAGAATATAATCAATCTGATTTCGGTGTTGACCATTTGGTGATGTCCATGTGTAGAATCTTCTCTTGTGTTGTTGGAAGTGGGTGTTTGCTATAACCAGTGCATTTTCTTGGCAAAACTCTATTAGTCTTTGCCCTGCTTCATTCCTCATTCCAAGGCCAAATTTGCCTGTTACTCCAGGTGTTTCTTGACTTACTCTTTTTGCATTCCAGTCCCCTATAATGAAAAGGACATCTTTTTGGGGTGTTAGTTCTAAAAGGTCTTGTAAGTCTTCATAAAACTGTTTAACTTCAGCTTCTTCAGCGTTACTGGTTGGGGCATAGACTTGGATCACTGTGATATTGAATGGTTTGCCTGGGAGATGAACAGAGATCATTCTGTCGTTTTTGAGATTGCATCCAAGTACTGCATTTCAGAATCTTTTGTTGACCATGATGGCTACTCCATTTCTTCTAAAGAATTCCTGCCCGCAGCAGTAGATATAATGGTCATCTGTGTTAAATTCACCCATTCCAGTCCATTTTAGTTGCTGATTCCTAGAATGTCAACTTTCCCCCTTGCCATCTCTTGTTTGACCACTTCCAATTTGCCTTGATTCATGGACCTGACATTCCAGGTTCCTATGCAATATTGCTCTTTACAGCATCGGACCTTGCTTCTATCACCAGTCACATCCACAACTGGGTATCGTTTTTGCTTTGGCTCCATCCCTTCATTCTTTCTGGACTTATTTCTCCACTGATCTCCAGTAGCATATTGGGCACCTAATGACCTGGGGAGTTCCTCTTTTGGTATCTTATCATTTTGCCTTTTCATACTGTTCATGGGGTTCTCAAGGCAAGAATACTGAAGTGGCTTGCCATTCCCTTCTCCAGTGGACCACATTCTATCAGACCTCTCCACCGTGACCCGCCCATCTTGGGTTGCCCCACAGGCATGGCTTGCTTTCATTGAGTTAGACAGGCTGTGGTCCTAATGTGATTAGATTGACTAGTTTTCTGTGAGTACGGTTTCAGTTTGTGCCCTCTGATAGGGGCATATTCTGTTACAGCATATTTTTTTTCTAAACTCTGATTGTTCTCAGGCCCAAGATCATATATGTAAAGAAATTTGAGGAGCCCAACGAGTCAGGGAGGGCAGAGAGAGAACAGAGTTGAGGTTTTACTTTTTGGAGTTGCTTATATAATGCCAATACAACCTGAAAATTTTCTAAAATCTGGCATTTAAGATAGCTTTTTTTGTACTAATATGACTGATTATAGGAGAGGGGAAAGGCTTTTGTTCCTATCAGTGAAGCAAATTCACAGCAGCCTATTGTTGACCTGATAGCCCTCTAGTGAACATCATCAGATGTCACCAGCGTTACCCTGGCACCAGCTACAGAAACAGCCTAACAGCCATGCAGGCAGCCCTGAATATCTTTAACATACTGAACTATTAGCTGGGGAGTTTGCAGGACTTTAGAATGAATTTTATCAAAGATAAGCAGAGTCAAAGCAGAAGACAAAGTAAAGGTGATGACGCTATTAGTTAACAGCTATGCTGTGATCAGAGCACCACAACCTCTGAGGATCTGAAGGAATAAATAGGTAGATGATTGAAAGTCTCCTTTGGATAAAGACACATAACTTCTCTGAATCACACAAATTGTTTCATCGCATTCATATCTAGTTCCTAAAAAATGGGTCCCATATGCAATATGTGTCAACTATGCCACAGAGTTGTTGTGAAGAGTTATACAAAGTTATGCTTTACATTGCTTCAAAACAAAATATTCTACCCAAATAAAAAATTGTTTCATGCCTCTCCTTAGATGTGACATGGGAATATAAGACAGCATCCTAGTTAATGTCATGTCTCTCTCCTGAAGGTAGGTAATACGACACAGTTCAAGAGAGTATGTGCTCATTTATGCAGCCAGCTTCCTTCTATCATAATGTAGATGGCATAGTGGAGTTTTTAGAAAATCCAAGATTTTCTGAGTCTCCAAGTTGCAAAAGTGTTTTTAAAAACCAAGTTGTCTTATGTTTGATGTATTTTCCTTTGGGACTTTAGTAAAAAATCACAGATATATGGGGGAAGAATTTTATATCAAGTTTTAATGAAAGGTTAATCACTTCAGCATGAATAAGTCATCCACTAAGAAAGCCATTCTAATTCATAACTGTAAGGTTTGATATGTGTTTCCATTTTTTAATATGTAAGCAGACAAAAATTAAAAGAACCAGACTTAAAATGTAGTAATTAATTGCTTAATGTTTCTTGATGCTAATAGATTCCTGTCAAAGCAGAAGCTGATTCAAGATGACCTTGGTAGAAGTTGACTGGTACTGAAATTCAATGAACTGCTGCATTAGGGTAACATTTAATGCATTTTATTGCAGTTTACTAACATCCAGAGGAAACAAAACCTAAGGGTACAAATTGTTAAAGTATGTCACAGGGATAGCAGAAGAGTAAAATTATATGCAAGCAACTGGAAATTTTATATAAAAATTATTTAGAATATTATGATAAGATAAACAAAAACTTATTGGTTTCTTAAATAAGACCCCAGAGCAACAGGTTACTAAGGAAATTTTAGCTAATAGTTTCTCTACAAATATTTAAGGCCACTTGTGGAAGACTGGAAAAGTAGCCACAATTATTCATGTTTTCTTATGTCCATGCTCCTTGCAAAGGGTCTTTGAAGGTCTCAGAAAGAGATAGATACATTTTCTTTATTCCTTGCATTTGAGCTGGTATAGTGACTGGTTATGTTTGAAAGGGAGGCAAATGATAAGATATTACTTTCTACTTTCAGACTCAGTGGGTCTTGTACATCTCTTTGTGCTTTCTTGGACACCTGAAGTCTCCACTTGTTTAAAAAACAAAATTTAACCAAATAAATTTGAAAATCTAAGTATCTTTATTCAGGAATTAATGAATCAGAAAATATCCCACCTAGAAAACAGAAGGGTGCTACAAGGCACGGTACAGAGTGGAAGGTGTTTATAGGGAGAAGTTTGGAGCAAGGGAGTTATTAGCAAAAGACAAGAAAGAATTATTTTTAGACTAGGACAGTTTATTTTATCGGGTAAGGGAGTGACAAGGTCTTATCATGCAGAAGGCATCTTCTTCCATAGATGGGGTGTTGAGGGGGATGGAGAGGATCCATGTGACAGATGACTTCATTGGTGCTGCCCAGAAAACTCTCAACTGGTTGATTACATTTCTGGGTAGGTTAAAACTGCCAATAGGTCAGGTACTAAATTGAGATTTATTATCCTGGGCTTTAGTACAAGTGACGTCTTAAAACCCGTGGTTTTCTCTTTAACAACAATATTGAGTAAGACCAGACTAGACTCCTGGAAGTTGAAAGACCCAGTGGGCAGAGTCAGGGGTCAGTCACCTGACTCACCCCAGTGAAGGCCCAGAATACACGGAAGAGCCCATGGAGAGTCAGTAAAGCCATCCATTACCAATCTGTCCAGCTGACTGTGGTGGCTATATAACCACGGCCAGCCAAGACCTACCAGGCTCAAAGAGACTCGATGACTCATGAACTAAATAAGTCTTTATTGTTTTAAACCATGAAGTTCTGCGGTGGTATGTTACATAGCAACAGATATCTGATGCACTACTAATTATATTGTGTTGGAAAAATATAACAAAACACATTTTTAATACATTATTGTGTTAAAATACAATATTGTATTGTCGCCCTGCTTATTTAACTTATATGCAGAGTACATCATGAGAAATGCTGGACTGGATGAAGCACAAACTGGAATCAAGATTGCCAGAAGAAAGATCAACCTCAGATATGCAGATGACACCACACTTATGGCAGAAAGTGAAGAACTAAGGAGCTTCTTAATGAAAGTGAAAGAGCAGAGTGAAAAAGTTGGCTTAAAACTCAACACTCAGAAAACTAAGATCATGGCATCTGGTCCTATCACTTTATACCAAATAGATGGGGAAACAATGAAATCAATGACAAACTTTATTTTCTTAGGCTCCAAATCACAATGGATGGTGACTGTAGCCATGAAATTAAAAAATATTTATTCCTTGGAACAAAAGCTATGACCAACCTAGACAGCATATTAAAAAGCAGAGACATTACTTTGCTGAGGTCCATATAGTCAAAGCTATGGTTTTTCCAGTAGTCAGGTATAGATATAAGAGGTGGACCATAAAGAAAGCTGAGCGCAATGGAACTGATGCTTTTAAACTCTGATATTGGAGAAGACTCTTGAGAGTGTCTTGGACAGCAAGGAGATGAAAGCAGTCAATCCTAAAGGAAATAAATAAGTCCTGAATATTCATTGGAAGGACTGATGCTAATGCTGAAACTCCAATACTTTGGCCACCTGATGCAAAGAACTAACTCATTTGAAAAGACCCTGAGATGGGAAAGATTGAAGGAAGAAGGAAAAGGGGATGACAGAGGATGAGATGGTTGGATGGCATCACCAACTCAATGGACATGAGTTTGAGTGAGTTCTAGGAGTTTCTTATGGACAGGAAGTGTGGTCTGCTGCAGTCCATGGGGTTTCAAAGAGTCAGACATGACTCAACAACTGAACTAACTGAATGATGAATATGGGGTATATTTCAAGCATATGAAAGTCCCCAGGTTTCTGGAGGAGGTTCCAGGTAAACAGGTACTTTACAAAAGCAGTTAATAAGCATTGAGAGAAAGGAATGAATAGGAGGTAAGCAGCCCACAGCATTGTGTGTGTTTCATGTTAAGTCACTTTAGTCATCTATGACTCTGCTACCCCATGGACTGTAGCCCACCAGGCTCCTCTGTCCATGGGATTCTCCTGGCAAGAATACTGGAGTGGGTTGCCATACCCTCCTCCAGGGGCTCTTCCCTATCCATGGATCAAACCTGTGTTTCTTAAATCTCCTGCATTGGCAGGCATGTTCTTTACCACTATTGCCACCTGGGAAGCTCCCACAGCATTGTGACTATTATCAAAGATTCTAGTTTTGAATCCAAGTTCAGTCATTCACAAGAAGTATGGATTTTGGCCTTTTACTAATGTATCTCTGTTTTTTCATCTTTATGTGATAATTTTACCCTTTAGGGTTGTTATAAAGATCAATTTAACATTCAATTTTCTAAAATACTTCTTTCCTTGTATTCTGCCACATTTGTCTTCCTGCCTCGTTGCACTTGGAGCCTCTGTCCTAGATCATTCTTGCAACAGATCCCCTGGTCGCATCTATCATGTTGTTCATTTACCTTCAAATGTCAACTCCTCAGTGTGTCCCAGAGGTGCATATCATCCAGGTGAAGCTATATATAAGCCCTTATGTCCCTGTGCTTTGAAGTACAAGGTTTTTCCTATAGTCTCTGGGACATCCCCACCACGAGTCTCTCAAGTCTGCTCCAGTGCTAATGATTAGAGATGTAGAGATGTGAAAAAAAAAAAAAAAAAAAGGCTAGTGGGCTGGGGAACTGGTAATAATTTATATTATAAATCTGCCACATGGAAAAATCACCCAACTCCCAGTTCCCTGGCACGTATTTCTAAGTTGTTTTAATGAGAAATTTCTGACCACAAGGACATAGACCCTAGACTAGTTAAAAATAGAAGGCTGATGAAGCATGAAAATTCGCATTGATGCCAACCAATTCAAGAATTGTGCATTCTTGAGCAGCACCCTCTGGCAGCCCCCTGCTTCCTATTTCCTTTAAAACCCCCTCTCTGAATGCCATCAGGAAGTTGAGGACTTTTGAACATGAGCTGCCTATTCTCTTTACTTGATACCTGCAATAAACACTGAACTTTCCTTAATCACAACCCAGTGTCAGTAGGTTGACTTTACTGTGCACAGGTGAGTGGACCCAAGTTTGATTTGGTACCATCTGCATCTAAAATGGCTCAAACATACCTTACGCACACCAGGACCCAGAGGCCCCACAGAGACTGAGACAGAATTGTGTTTGAGTCTCTCCGGAGGGAGTATGGGTCAGCAGTGGACTGCTGCAGGGGCAGGGGCCCTGGGTGCAGTAGACCTGATTATGGCATAAGCTCTTTTGCAGGAGGTCACCATTAACCACACCATAGAGCCACCAGAACTTACACAGGACTGGGGAAAAAGACTCTTGGAGGACACAAGCAAAGATCTGTGTGCACCAGTACCCAGGAGAAAGGAGCAGTGAAAAAGTTGGCTTAAAACTCAACATTC
Source organism: Capra hircus (assembly GCF_001704415.2). Taxonomy (NCBI): domain Eukaryota; kingdom Metazoa; phylum Chordata; class Mammalia; order Artiodactyla; family Bovidae; genus Capra; species Capra hircus. The sequence goes on from NC_030824.1 coordinate 33,539,101, forward strand.
AGAAGACTAAGATCATGGCATCTGATCCCATCATTTCATGGTAAATAGATGGAGAAACAATGGAAGCAGTGACAGACTTTATTTTGGGGAGCTCCAAAATCACTGCAAATGGTGATTGCAGTCATGAAATCAAAAGATGCTTGCTCTTTGGAAGAAAAGTTATGACCAACCTAGACAGCATATTAAAAGCAAAGGCATTACTTTGCCAACAAAGGTCCATCTAGTCAAAACTATGGTTTTTCCAGTAGTCATGTATGGATGTGAGAGTTGGACTATAAAGAAAGCTGAGTACTGAAGAATTGATGCTTTTGAACTCTGGTGTTGGAGAAGACTCTTGAGAGTGTCATGGACAGCAAGGAGATGAAAGCAGTCAATCCTAAAGGAAATCAGTCCTGAGTATTCATTGGAAGGACTGATGCTGATGCTGAAACTCCAGTACTTTGGCCATCTGATGTGAAGAACTGACTCATTTGAAAAGATCCTGATGCTGGGAAAGATTGAAGGTGGGAGGAGAAGGAAATGACAGAGGATGAGATGGTTGGATGGCATCACTGACTCAATGGATAAGAGTTTGAGTAGGCTCTGGGAGTTGGTGATGGACAGGGAAGCCTGGAGTGCTGTAGTCCACTGGGTTGCAAAGCATTGGACACAACTGAGCAACTGAACTGAACTAACATCTAAAATAGAACATTTTCCCACTGAGCTCTCTTTGTCTTCTTACTTTGCTTTATATTTCTTCATAGTGTTTGTCAATATGTGACATCAGAGTCTACATTTAGTTGTTTCTTTTTTTCTTCCTACTAGGATATAATGTTACACAAGGGTTGAGATTTTGCCTTTGCTGTTGTTCACTGATTTAAATCCCTCCACTTAGAAAACAGTTAGATACAGTGCTTCTAACTAAATATTTGTTCAGTGCTTGTTGAGTAAATGTTATTTTTTAAAGACACTTTGTTTACTCTCTGAAGATAAAATTTTTGAAAGATGAATGATAGTTCTTTTTTATGCACAACTTGTATTTAAATAAGAATCTAGTACCTACAGAAAAAAATATTTTATTTTTTTACATCTTAAAGAAAGGATAAATGCTGTAACATAGTTTTCAATTTTATTTATTTCATGTAATTAAAATTCGTAAAACACAGTCTATTTTATACTATGACTCATACTTGCTAATTCCTCAAAATAACTTTACTTAATAGAATATTCTGGGCATATAACTTATTGTCTTTCAATGTAGCAATATTTTTGAACTCTTTATGCAGCACTGTTATCTTTAGGTGATGACTGTCTTTGATGGATAGCTCATTGAAACTTACATTTCAAGTTTGAAAGTTTATTATTTGGAGCATAAAGATAAAATTAATTTCAACAATTTTAAACCCAACTATACTTTTCAAAGAATGTGTTCTTTATGTTTTAGACCTAAAACATAGGTCTAAAACATAGGGGGTGGGGAGTAGAAACCAATGAAGGATTTCCAGAAGTGTCAGCCTGAATTGTTCTTCCTCATCTTTCCTGTGGAACAAAAGCCTTAATTTCATTGGGGGAAGGTCGCAAACACTGTGATCCTTGGAGCCCTGTGTAGGTGGGCAAAGGAACTAAAATATAGAACATTGTCTTTCTAGGAGAGAAGCCAGATGTGCACTGTATTAGAAATAGTGACTGACAAGAACAGGGAACCTAGCAGACCAACCTTCCTGAGAATAGGGACTCCAGGCCTGCCTACAACATGAGTTACTCAGAAAAACAACAAACTTCTCCTCCACTGCCCTCCATCAGCATGGAGAGTCCTTAAGAAATTAGGAATAAATCTAACATATGAACCAGCAATCCCACTACTGAGCATATATCCTGAGAAAATCATAATTTAAAAAGACACATGTACCCCAGTGTTCACTACAGCACTATTTACAATATTTAGGATACGGAAGCTGCCTAGATGTCCATCAACAGATGAATAAAGAAGATGTGGTACTTGTATACAGTGGACTATTCAGTTCAGTTCAGTCACTCAGTCATCTCTGACTCATTGCGACCCCATGAATTGCAGCACGCCAGGCTTCCCTGTCCATCACATATTACTCAGCCATAAAAAGGGATGAATTTGAGTCAGTTGTAGTAAGGAGGACGTTATACAGAGTGAAGTAAGTCAGAAAGATAGAAACAAATGTTGTATATTAACACACATACATATGAAATCTAGAAAAAAATTATTGATGAACTTATTTGAAGGAGAGGAATAGAGATGCAGATTTAAAGAGACTTGTGGACACAGTAGGGAAAGGAGAGGGTGCAATGAATTGAGAGAGCAGCTTTGAAATTTATACACTACCATGAGTAAAATAGATACCTAGTGGGAAAATGCTGCATAACACAGGGAGCTCAACTCAGTTCTCTGTGATAACCTAGAGGGGTAGGGTGAGGTGGGAGGCTGGAAGGAAGTTAAAGAGGGAGGGGGCATACGTATACTTATGGCTGATTCACGTTTTTGTATGAAAGAAACTAACACAACATTGTAAAGCAATTATCTTCCAATTAAAAAAAAAACAACAACAACTAGCAAGTGAAAGTAGAACATTGTTGGGAGTGTGACAGGAGGAGAACAAGAATGTGGAAAACAATCTTCTCTGAGGTATCAGAGGAATAGAAACCCTAAAGCTGAGGATATCATGGCCATAATGTCAGAAGAAATGTGGCAGGACATAGGGGATGGGTATAAAAGAAAAATGACTTTAAAAAGACTCACAGAAAGTGATATCATGTGGAATAAGATATGTAGACAAGGAATATGCTCCTGTCTTCAAAAGACCATACAGAGAGGTGGTCTATATCTACAATCCAGGTAAAGAATTGAGTGGAACCTTTTTCCCCCATTGGGAAAATATCCTTGTGAATTGGAATAGTCTATGTATCAGAAGGTAAGTTTTTTATGACCCTGGCTTCTATCAGAGCAGTTTTGTGTATGTATGAAGCATGTGGAATATGTTCCCTTGTATCTTCAAAGACCAAAGTTTGAGGAACTGTACTGAAGAGGGAGCATCCATCTATATAACTTTTAATGCTACCCATGTTACAAGCTGTTCTCACTGACTACAGCATGGTTTGGCCAAGATTTGGCCAAGTTCATCTCTCAACTTGGTCAGTCCATCAGCTGTCTGAATGCCATGTAGAAAACAATTCCCCATACTCTGTGTCTTCAGCATACCATAGTTTCTCAGATTTGGACCCAAAAGTAATCAAAACTAAACTTTGTAATGGAAAAGAAAACACATCACTCAACAAAAGATCAAAAATATGGAACATATTCAAGAAATTCCTAAATGATACATGGGATTAATTAATGGTCTTGCTATAGTTTTTATTTAAAGTGTTTTGAACTTGTATAATCATAATTTTCCTAATGCTGAAATAACATATTTCATTAAATACCTACCGAAGCACTATCTCATTTTTAGAAAATTATTTGAAATATAGTAACAATAACTAACTTTCAAATGAAATAAGAATCATTAAGAAAATAATGGCCTTTTTGCATGAATATCAATATCAACATTTTAAAACTAATATCAAAATAGACTTGATATCCAAGATTTTACATGATCTTAATCTCTTTTTCAGCATGCCTAGTAATAAAAAGATTAAATAAAAAATGAATAGAAATAAATTCCTCTGAAATTTATAGGTTTTTTTCCCTACCAATAAGCATATATAGTATAAGGAAAAACTTGCTTTCTGGGTCAGTTTCCTTTCAACTGAAACAGGAGATTATTGAAAGTAAAAGAGATTACATTCAAATCCATTATCCATATTCTGTATGGAAAGTGACTATCTGTATTATGGCTTGATAAACTAATGAGTAAATTTGATATTACACTCAGAAATTGCCCTATACCACCTACCCTTTGGGTAAGAGTAGTGACTGCAGTTTATGGCAAGCGAGACAATGCAATCTCAAATTCAAACTACCATGTTTTTCAGACTGAACAGTGGTGGGACCAATGCTGTAAACCAGAGTGAACCTGGAACCGCAGGTGAAGTCAGAACTGTCTCAGGTAGTCTGGTCCCTATGGTCCCTCTAGATAAGCATCTAATGTTCCGTCTCAGACACTCTACTGAGACCTGTTTGCTCTGCCTTCACAGCCAGACTTAGATTCTCACTCAGTAGTTAGGAAGCAGAGATAATGAATACAGCTGTAGCCACAGCAAGGAGCATGGTTGTGAGTCTGTAATAAAAGTTATCAAGAACTGACAAAGAAAAGGAACAAAAGACTCTGAATAGGCTTTCTTTATAGACTTTACTGCCCTGGTATCTGAAATGAAAAATTTGAGTGAGGGAATGAGGCGCTAGCAATTTACCTCACCGCACTGTAGATTGTGAAGATTGATGGCATTTTGTTCTCCTTGTACAGCACACTGGATGCATGGAAAGGGTATACAGCCTGCCTCAGTGCAGCAAGTTTAAGTCTGATTTATAAGCTGCATAGGGCTCTCCATCAAAATAACAGAAAAGGTTTTAGTGTTGCTTAGAATGGCATTCTGACTTTTGTCTAAGAATAAATTGTGATTTAAAGTGTATCACCCTCTTGATGGGGAAATCAAACCCCTCCCCACTACCTACTTTACAACTTATTTTAAATAAGGAGCTCAATTTGGTTTGTGGCAGGTACGACTTCTTCCATTTTGACAGATTTACTTTGATCCTGACAATAACATCACCAAATAATGGTTCTGTTCTAAAAGGGAAGGTACTTACTTTTGCCTTTGAACGCTTAACAGCTTATCAGGGGGATAATGTTGCAACTACTAAAATGTCCACTGCTGGACTGAGGAGGGAACACTCACCTAAGACTTATGTTAACCCTTGAATGCCTAGTCAACATGGAATTGAATAAAAATGGCAGTCTGCCCAATTTCAGGTTAAAAAAAGAAAACTGACATATAATTAAACAGAAATTTCTCAGTGTTCATGAATTTGATGTGAAGCAATGCTCATATAGTGGTTTGAATAAGTGCTTTCTAGGGGTGAAGAAAGCTGAGTGCTGAAAAACTGATGATTTTGAACTGTGGTGCTGGAGATGACTCTTATGAGTCCCTTGGATTGCAAGGAGATCCAACCAGTCCATTCTAAAGGAGATCAGTCCTGGGTGTTCTTTGGAAGGACTGATGTTAAAGCTGAAACTCCAGTACTTTGGCCACCTCATGCGAAGAGTTGACTCATTGGAAAAGACCCTGATGCTGAGAGGGATTGGGGGCAGGAGGAGAAGGGGACGACAGAGGATGAGATGGCTGGATGGCATCACTGACGTGATGCACATGAGTTTGGGTGAACTCCGGGAGTTGGTAATGAACAGGAAGGCCTGGTGTGCTGCAATTCATGAGGTCACAAAGAGCTGGACATGACTGAGCAACTGAACTGAACTGAACTGAATTGACGGGTGAACAGTCTCAAAATTCTTTTCTAAATAAATCCATACATAATGATAAAATAAGTACATTTTGAAAGAAAGAAAATAAAAGGAAAAAGAAACCCTAAAATCACAAAAGAATTTTATATAATTTCATTCTCTTAATTAAAAAAATAATTTCCATTGAAATACATTCATGGAAGATACTACATACCTTTTGAGCAATATCAAAAAGGTCAGGCATCTGTAAAGCGTTAGAGTGCTTAAAGGATATTAGCTTTGTAAAAAGAAGTCAATCTTTATATTAAAGATTAGTGAACCTTAAGTATTTTTCTGCATGAATGTTATACTTCAATAAAATTTAACTAAATGGGCAATACAGATAGACTAATGATTAAATGTAACTAGGTTACGTATATTAAAGGGGAAAAAGGCTAGAAGTCACTGATGTAAGTACCATTCCCCAAAATATCAAATTAATAAGCAGAAAGTAGAACATTTATTTTAAAACAGAAGCAAATTAGTTAAAATATATAAAATGTATAAATAAAATTAAGATAACTGTTAAAAATAAGATAAAACTACAAAAGTTGAGAAGATTAATCAGGAATTTTAAAAAGGTAGATGTAAATATAAAATATAAGGAGTGACAAAAAAGAAACCAATGAAATTTAAAGGCCTCAGAGATAAGATGAAGATATTGTCATGAATATCATGTGAATAAATATAAAAAATAGAAACAAAATTATTTCTAGTAAACAAAACTATTAAAAACATGCAAAATATAAAGAGTCCTATAACTTTCAAGTGAAATAAATCTTAATTAAAAACTTTTATAACAAATATTTCAAGCTCAGTTTGTTCATTATTGAGTTCTACCAAACTTTTAAAGGAAAACTAATGCCAGTCTTGGGTTCCCTGGTGGCTCAATGGTAAGAATTCCCCTGCCAATGCAAGAGATGCTGGTTCAATCCTTGGGTCAGGAAGATCCCCTGGAGAAGGAATAGGCTACCCACACCTGTGATGTGTCTGGCAGTGAAAGTAAAATCTGATGCTGTAAAAAACAATATTGTATAGGAACCTGGAATGCTAGGTCCATGAATCAAGTTAAATTGAACATGGTCAAGCAGGAGATGATAACAGTAAATATTGACATCTTAGAAATCAGTGAGCTAAAATGGAAGAGAAAGGGTGAACTTCATTCGGATGACCATTATATATACTAGTATGGGCAAGAATCACATAGAAGAAATGGAGTAAACCTCATAACCAACATAAAAGACCAGGATGCATGGGTGCAACCTCAAAACAACAGAATGATCTCAGTTCATTTCCAAGGCAAACCATTCAACATAACAGTAATCCAAATCTATGTTCCAACCACTGATGCCAAATAAGATGAATTTGATCAGTTCTATAAAGATCTAGAAGACCTCCTAGAACTAATACCAAAAAAGATATCCTTTTCATCATAGGGGATTAGAATGTCAAAGTAAGAAGTCAAGATATACCTGGAGTAACAGGCGAATTTGGTCTTGGAGTACAAAATGAAGCAGCGCAAAGGCTAACAGAATTCTGCCAAGAGAATGCACTTGGTCATAGCAAACACTGTTTTTCAACAACACAAGAGACAACGCTATACATGGACATCACCAAGTGGTCAATACTGAAATCAGATTGATTTTATCCTTTGTAGCTGAAGACGGAGAAGCTCTATACAGTCAGCAAACAAGACCTGGAGCTGACTGTGGCTCAGATCATCAGCTCCTCATAGAAAAATTCAGGCTTAAACTAAACACAGCAAGGAAAACAACTGGGCCAGCCAGGTATGACAAATCAAATCCCCTATGAGTATACAGTGAAGGTGACCAATAGATTCAAGGGATTAGATCTAGTACATGGAGTGTGTGAAGAACTATGGACAAATGTTTGTAATATTGTACAGGGGGCAGAGAACAAAGCCATCCAAAGAAAAAGAAATACAAGAGGCAAAGTGGTTGTCTGAGGAGGCTTTAAAAATAGCTGAGGAAAAAAAGAGAAGTGAAAAGCAAGGGAGAAAGGAAAAGATGCACCCAACTAAATGCAAAGTTTCAGAGAATAGTAAGAACAGACTAGAAGGCCTTCTTCAATGAACAATGAAAAGAAATAGAGGAAGAGAACACAAGGGGAAAGATTAGAGATCTCTTCAAGAAAACTGGGAATATCAAAGGAATATTTCATCCAAAGATCGACACAATAAAGCACAGAAATGGTAGAGACCTAATAGAAGCAGAAAAAACTGAGAGGAGATGACAAGAACACACAGAAGAATTGTACAAAAAGGATCATAATGACCTGGATAACCAAGATGGTGTGGGCACTCACCCACAGTCAGACATTCTGGAGTGTGAAGTCAGTGGGCCTTAGGAAGCACTGCTGCTAAAAAAGCCAATGGAGGTGAAGGAATTCAACAGAGCTATTTAAAATCCTAAAAGATGATGCTATTAAAGTGCTGATCTAAATATGTCCGCAAATTTGGAAAACCCAGCAGTGGCCACAGGACTGGAAAAGGTCAGCCCTAATCCAAATTTCTAAGAAGGGCAGTACTAAAGAATGTTCAAACCACTGGACGATTGCACTCATCTCCCATACTAGTAAGGTTATGTTCAAAATCCTTCAAGCTTAGCTTCAGCATTATGTGAACTGAGAAGTTCCAGGTGTTCAAGCTGGGTTTATAAAAGGCAGAAGAATCAGAGATCAAATTGCCAATGTTCACTGGATCGTAGAGAAAACAAGGAAAATCGAGAAAAGCGTTTACCTCTGTTTAATTAACTATGCTAAAATTTTTGACGTTGTAGATCATAACAAACTTTGAAATACTCCTAAAGAGATGGGGATATCAGACCATCTTACCTGTCTCCTGAGTAACCTGCCCGCGGGTCAATAAGCAACAGTTAGTACCTTGTATGCAACAACTGACTGGTTCAGGATTGAGAAAGGAGTATGACAAGGCTGTTTACTGTCACTCGATTTATTCAACTTATATGCAGAGCACATCATGTGAAATGCTGGGCTGGATGAGTTACGAGCTGGAATCAAGGTAGGCAGGGGAAACAGCAACAACCTGAGATATGTGGATGATACCACTCTAATGACAGAAAGTGAAGAGGCACTGAAGAGACTCTTGATGAGGTTAAAGGAGGAGAGTGGAAAAAGTTGGCTTAAAACTCAATATTAATAAAGCTAAGATCATGGCATTTGGTCCCATTTCCTCATGGCAAGTAGAAGGGGAAAAGGTGGAAGCAGTGACAGACTTCCTCTTCTTAAGCTCTAAAATCATTGCAGAAGGTCACTGCATCCATGAAATTAGAAGACAATTGCTTCTTGGCAGAAAAGTTATGAGAAATCTAAACAGTGTGTTAAAAATCATAGATATCATTTTGCCAGCAAATGTATATATAGTGAAAAGTTATAGTCTTTCCAATAGTCATGTAAGACATGTGAGAGCCAGACCGTGAAGAAGGCAAAGTGCTAAAGAACTGATGCTTTCAAATTGTGGTGCTGAAGGAGACTCTTGAGAGTTCCTTGGACAGCAAGGAGATCAAACCAGTCAATCCTAAAGGAAATCAACCCTGACAATTTATTGGAAGGAATGATGCTGAAAATGAAGTGCCAATACTTTGGCCACCTGATGAGAACAGCTGACTCACTGGAAAAAACCTTGATTCTGGGAAGAACTGAAGGCAGAAGAAAAGGGCAACAGGATGAGATGGTTGGATGGCATCACCAACTCAATGGACATGAACTTGGGCAAACTCTGGGAGATGGTGAGGGACAGGAAAGCCTGGTATGCTGTAGCCCATGGGGTCTCAAAGAGTTGACATGACTTGGCAACTGAACAACAACAGCAACTATACATACACACACACACACACACACATACATACACACACATATATGTATGTATCCATGCTAAGTCACTTCAGTGATGTCCAGCTGTTTCCAATCTTATAGACTGTAACCCACCAGGCTCCTCTATCCATAGGATTCTCCAGGCAAGAATACTGGGCTGGGTTGCCTTGCCCTTCTCCAGGGAATCTTCCCCATCCAGGGATCAAACCAGTGTCTCTTGTTTCTTTCATTTCAGGTGGAAGTTTGACCACTAGTACCACCTAGAAAGCCCTCTATATGTATATATTATATCATAAACAAATTGAGTTCATCCATGGACTGATAAGTACTTATAATACTTGAAAACATATTTATATAATTTATCACATTAATGAAACAAATAAATCATAAACTTTTCAATATATGCAGTAACCTATTTAATAAATAGGTGGGAACTTCCTTAATCTCAATAAAGAATTTCTATTTAAAAAATCCTCAGTAAGCATCATACATGATGGTGAATTTCTGAAAGCTTTCTCTTAAAGATCTTAAATAAGACAAAAATGTTCGCTAACAACAAATATAAACATATCGCTTGCTATAAATAGGAGTTTCAGACATTCCCTTAAGAAAAAGATGTTACAGAAATATTAAAAAGAACAAAAGAATCACATTATTAGACACTATAACCACTAAATGTAAAAATCAGAACATCTATCAATAAATTAAAGTACTCATAAATTTTCCCATTTTCTCTATCAATATTGTATAGATTCACACATTATATGATATTTCAAAAGATAACAAAAATATATAAATAAATCCAACAAAAGATATTTAAGATCTCTATATATATGTCAAAAACTATTGATATAAAACTTTTAAAGGAATTTTTATGTACCTAATAAGTAGAGAAAAACACTGTGAATATAGTATTGGAAATTCAGTGCTATAAATATATCTATACCTTTATAACTGATCTATAGGCAGCACAATCCAAGCTGGCTTTTATTTATTTAATTTTGATTCTGTTGAACAGGCTGATTTTAAAACATAAATGGAATGACAGAAGGCCAGTATAGCTAAGACACTTTCGCAGAGGAAAATAATGTAGAAGGATTTACACTACACTTTATAGATATCTGTAAAATACTAGACATATTAAACTGTTTTCTCATTATAAGGTAGGACAAAGAAACTAATATAACAGAATGTAGACATTAGAAACTGTCCTACCCACATATGGAAAACTGAATTATGATAAAGGTGGCATTAAACAGTATCAGGGAAATAATCTTTTCATTAAATGCCTCTGTGTTAACTATACATCAATATTTTTAAAATTAAACTTTATCACATCTCACACTATAGATATAAATAAATTTTTGATTAATGTAGCTCTAAGTTTGAAAAGCAAAGTCATAAGAATAAAGAAGATAACATAGGAGAATATATTCATGATTGCAAGATAAGGCACATTCTTGTACTGGACAAAAAGTTACCAAAAACACACTATATTAAAAGAGGAAGTATTGAAAAATAAAACTAAATTAGGAACTTTGGTCCTAATTTGGTAAGAGAGAAAAAAGTCAAACTGAAAGGTACAAACTGAAGTAGATATTTGCGACAGATAGAGTAAAAGCAGACAAACTAAAGCTTGTCCAGATTATTGATACAAATCATTAGGAAAAATAGTTATACCATCATAAAATTGGGTAAAATTCATGGATATGAGCTCATTTCAAGACAATCTCTAAGGTCAATAAAAACATAAAAAGTTGGTCAACTTCATTTGTGGTTAGGACATTTCAGCTTAAAACTATAATGAAATATTGCAGCATGCTAGTCAGAAGGGTGAATATCAAATATTCTGAAAATAGCAAGTAATGAAAATGTAGGGTAAGCATGAAAGTGAAAGTGAAGTCGCTCAGTCGTGTCCGACTCTTTGCGACCCTCTGGACTGTAGCCCACCAGGCTCCTCCGTCCATGGGATTCTCCAGGCAAGAATACTGGAGTGGGTTGCTGTTTCCTTCTCCAGGGGATCTTCCCAACTCAGGGATTGAACCCAGGTCTCCCGCATTGCAGGCAGATGCTTTAACCTCTGAGCCACCAGGGAAGCCCAGGGTAAGCATATTTTCCTAGAATTTTATTGGAAATACATCATTAAAATGGTACAATTGCTTTGAAACTCAGATTTGTTGTTGTTCAGTTGCTCAGTCATGTTTGACTCTTTGTGAGTCCATGGAATACAGCATTCCCTGTCCATCACCAAGTCCCAGGAATTGCTCAAACTCATGTCCATTGAATCAGTAATGCCATTCAACCATCTCATCCTTTTTCGTTCCCTTTTCCTCCAGCTTTCAATCTTTCCCAGCATCAGGGTCTGTTCCAATGAGTCAGCTTTTCACGTCAGTTGGCCAAAATATTGGAACTTCAGCTTCAGCATCAGTCCTTCTAATGAATATTCAGGGCTGATTTCCTTTAGGATAGACTGGTTTGATCTCCTTGCTCTCAAGGGACTCTCAAGAGTCTTCTCTAGCACCACAGTTTGAAAGCATCAATTCAGATTGGAAATATATATTAGATTTGAAGTGACACATAACCTTTATCCATCAATTCTTATTCCAGGATTACATCCAAAATATTGCATGTATAATGTACACCAAGAATAAGCAAAAATATTCTGGGTATTATTTTTCATAATGAAAAAAAGATGCAAGTCACATTTCTAAGGAAAGAAAATTGTTAATAATGCAATATTTTGTAACCACTGAATATCATACAAAAATAGACATGAATTCAGTACATAAGCATAGATGGATCACAATTGTAATGGTAAGTGAAGGAGTTAGTTCTCAAACACATACCTGTGAATAAGTACATTTAAAAATAATATTAATGCATGATTTGATTTATATAAAAGCAGGAAAAACAAAATTCTACTTTGACAGATTAAAGTAAGGTTAATATTTGGCAAAGGATTAGTTGATTATGTTAGGGAATGGACAAATAAGAGTCTTCTAGATGCCGCTGCTATTTTATTTCTTGTTCTGGGAGGTGGATAACCCAGGTATTCCTTGGTGGTAATTCTTTGAACTGCATATTATAGAGGGTAATTCTAGTATTTATCTAGCTGAATTTTATAATTCAAATAGTAAAATAAATTCAATAATACACCAAAGATCCTTATGAATAATAATGACATGCATTTCCAAATCAGTTAGGCTAACTATAGACATTCATAAATATTATAAAACAGATTTGATGGTCTGCAATAGCTGCATAGCAACTATTGCAACAATTAGCAGTATAAAAAAATTGTTTGACATGAAAACAATTTAATAGTATTTCAATAATAATTAACCCATATTATTATTCCACATTCATTTTTGTTGTGAATCAAAATTTCTTAGGTATTTATTAAAATTAGTACATAAAATTTGAAATGCAATTATAAATTTAATGAAAATACTTAGAATATTATTTATATAAATAAAATTTAAATAAATATTAATGAATAACAGAGTTGCAAAATGGTAATTTGTATAAAGTTATGGTTTAATATTTATGTATGCTTGAGTGCTAAGTCGCTTCAGTCATGTCTGACCCCATGGACTGTAGTCCACCAGGCTCCTCTGTCCATGGGATTCTCCAGGTAAGAATACTGAAGTAGGTTGCCATGCCCTCCTCCAGGGGATCTCCCTGACCCAGGGATCAAACCCGAGTCTGTTATGTCTCCTGCATTGGCAGGTGGGTTCTTTACCATTAGCACCACCTGGGAAGCCCTCAGTTTTTGTATAGCTATAGTTTAATATGGTTTAATTATAACAATAACATCATAAATTTTATTATTGATAAGAAAGAAAACCTTGAAAAATAGAGTGAATGAAATTGAGCTTGTGTAACAATATCTTTCACGGAGAATCATAGCTTAGCTTTTGCTTTTTGAGAACAAGTTTTCTACCCTCTTCCCATACAAGAAAACTCCAGAATACACCAACGCATTTTATTCTGTAATTTGCAAGCATCAAACAAAACACAACCCTGACAGTTATTTTTCATTGTATGTAATTTTACCTTTTAAAAATATATTGTTTGCACTGTGAAGATTAACAGCAGAGGATCACACAGGCAATCTATTGTTCTTGTTAAAAGATATAACTTTTTTAAATTCTATATTGGAATAATTATACATAGCTTACTAGTTTTTCTCTGTGAATTCTCTGTCAGCTTAATTGTTAACATAAATTGAAGTTTGGATGTTTGCCTATTTAACTTCCCATGTTTAATATAGGAAATGAAAAAAAAAAATGTTTACACAAATATTAATTTTGTCCACATTGGCAAAGGACAATTTCATCTACAGAATTTGGTAAGTTTCCAATTGTTGACCTGTCCATTCAAGTAACTGCTTTGTCTTTTTGCTTCCCTCTTCATTTATTATTTATTTGATTAAATTTAAAAAGATGTTTGATGCAGATGTAGATCAAAAAGAAAATTCCTAGAACTGTTACTTTGTCTGGGTTCACATACAATGGCAATTTAGTGGCACGTAATTCTACATAGTAGGATTAAAAATTTGTTCTTCATCTAGAAATAGGAATAGGGCTTATTTATATAAATGTTTTCAGGTGTTTGTTGTGGATTCCTGATTCTCAAATGAGATTGATGGTAAAAGGTTCTTCACACATCAAAATCTAAAATGAGTGTGTGTTAATGGCAATACTGAGATAAAACTAATCTCATTTTTATAGCAAATTATGGTTATTTCAAGAAGGCATACAGATTCAGACTATAAATGGTCAGGTCTGCTATGTCTTAAAAACCCATTATCTAAACATTATACAGCCATTGTTTATTATGACATTTGAACAAAAATCTGTTTACCACATAATCTCAGCTTTAATATCTATACTGGCAGCTGTTCCAAACAGGACAGCATGGCTAAGACTGCAGATACTATGGGGAAAGTGGCTGCCTTGTCACATGTTGTGAAGCATTTCTCTTGGAAGGGGTGGATGAGGAGTCTCTTAATCAGTAAAGTACATGCCACTTTACAGAGCAACACAGAACTTTGCAGATAGTTAGGACCAGTGATCACAGGACAGGCAAAGGCCATTTTTCATTCCAATCTCAAAGAAAAGCAATGCCAAAGAATACTCCAACTACTGCACAATTGCACTCATCTTACCGCTAGTAAAGTAATGCTCAAAATTGTCCAAGCCAGGCAGCAATACATGAACCGTAAACTTCCAGAGGTTCAAGCTGATTTTAGAAAAGGCAGAGGAACCAGAGATCAAATTGCCAGCATCCGCTGGATCACTGAAAAAGGAAGGGAGTTCCAGAAAAACATCTATCTCTGTTTTATTGACTATGCCAAAACCTTTGACTGTGTGGATCACAATAAACTGTGGAAAGTTCTGAAAGAGATGGGAATTCCAGACCACCTGACCTGCCTCTTGAGAAATCTGTATACAGGTCAGGAAGCAACAGTTAGAACTGGACATGGAACAACAGACTTGTTCCAAATAGGAAAAGGAGTATGTCAAGTCTGTATATTGTCACCCTGCTTTTTTAACTTCTATGCAAAGTACATCATGAGAAATGCTGGGCTGGAAGAAGCACAAACTGGGATCAAGATTGCTGGAAGAAATATCAATAACCTCAGATATGCAGATGACTCCACCCTTATGGCAGAAAGTGAAGAGGAACTAAAGAGCCTCTTGATGAAATTGAAAGAGGAGAGTGAAAAAGTTGGCTTAAAGCTCAACATTCAGAAAACTAAGATCATGGCATACAGTCCTGTCACTTCATGGCAAATAGATGGGGAAACTGGAAACAGTGGTTGCCTTTATTTTGGGGGGGGGGGTTCTAAAATCACTGCAGATGGTGATTGCAGCCATGAAATGAAAAGACGCTTACTCCTTGGAAGGAAGTCATGACCAACGTAGACAGCATATTAAATAGCAGGGACATTACTTTGCCAACAAAGGTCCATCTAGTCAAGTCTATAGGTTTTCCAGTAGTCATGTATGGATGTGAAAGTTGGACTATAAAGAAAGCTGAGTGCAGAAGAATTGATGCTTTTGAACTGTGGTGTTGGAGAAGACTCTTGAAAGTCCCTTGGACTGCAAGGAGATCCAACCAGTCCATCCTAAAGGAGATCAGTCCTGGGTGTTCATTGGAAGGACTGATGTTGAAGCTGAAACTCCAATACTTTGGCCACCTGATGTGGAGAGCTGACTCATCTGAAAAGACCGTGAGGCTGGGAAAGATTGAGGACAGGAGGAGAAGGAGATGAATGAGGATGAGATGGTTGGATGGCATCACCAACTTGATGGACGTGAGTTTGGATAAACTCCAGAAGTTGGTGATAGACAGGGAGGCCTGGCGTGCTGCGATTCATGAGGTCACAAAGAGTCAGACACAACTGAGCGACAACTGAACTGAACTGAATGACTAGTGATCAAGGTGATATTTGTTGTCCTTATTTAGTTGCTAAGTCACGTCCGACTCTCTTGTGACCCAATGGACTGTAGCCCACCACGTTCCTCCATCCTTGGTATTTCCCAGTAAGAATACTGGAATGGGTGGCCATTTACTTCTTCAGGGAATCTTCTTGACCCTGGGTTTGAATCTGTATCTCATGAATTGCAGACAGATTATTTACTACTGAGCTTCCTGGGAAGCCCAATTAAGCTGGAAGAGAGGGATAAATGTTTGTACAAGGAAGCCTTTGCTTGATAATTAATAAATAAATATATGTATATATAATTGACATATATGACATATATATGTATGATACATTTATTTGATTGAAATCAAATAAATTTGGTAACATAATGTCCTGTTAACAACCCCAGGATCCAGAAGCATTTAGACCAGGGCTTGAAATTTACCTGCTTTTTATTAACTCTGTGAACTGGGCAAAGCACCTAATCTCCAACTCCTTTTATTTTTCATGAAAGTGAGAAATGTAACTCTTCTTTTCTGTGCTTGTTCTAAGAATTAGAAAAAACGTGAATTAAGAAAAACTAACCTCGGAAAAAAGTTCTGTATGTTGACTTGTCTATTCATGTTTTTATTGGTCCAATAATCATAATGTAAGTTTAAAGAAGCAAAATCTATAGAAAAAAAATACATTAATTCCACAGAGAGTGTTATGGAATTTTATTGATGTTTGCTTGATGATAATGAATAATGTTAACTTTAGTTCACCTTGAGTAAAACCTCATTATATTTTGTTTTCCTCAGCCATCATTCACACTGGGGGTTGTTTTCCACATGCACTGTACACTGTTAGTCCTACCTCTGTCCTAAGGTGACCTGTCATCCCTTTGTGTTCAGCCTAAATCAGTAATGATACAAATTCCAGGCACCTACACTAGAAATGCAGAGACACAAAGTCCTTCAGTTTCTATATAGAAATCATCTCTACAAACTTTTGAAATTTCCACCCAACGTCATTTTTCTCAGACTATTTGTTATCTCTGTGTTTACTGTTCTTATCAAGGCCATCCTCTCTTCTCTGCAATTGTCACCTTGTTGATAATGCATCAGATTTCTCTTCCCTTCCAGTTTCTTTCTGTTATGAATGAACTGCCCAAAATTCTATAAAAGCTGGTGTCTACATTCACATTGTAGTTACCTTTCCCTCCCTCTACTTCAAGGCACAATTCTACCAGTTTTATAATCTTTCTCCAGCAGAGTTCTATTTTTTTCTCTCTAATAAATAATTCAGACTAAATATAAATATAGTAGAATTTCTCCATCTTAAATATATATTAATGTTATCTATACATATACTTGCATAAACACAGAAAAATAGATTTATATCAAACTAATTACATATATACACATGTGATGTGTATATATATTTATGAATATACACATCTAGACATACCATTATCAACTCTATCCAGTTAGAAAATATAGTCCCCTCAAAAATGTAATGAGCTTTTCGTTTGTTTAATTCAGGTTGCCTCCAACTGCTGAGAACCAAATGAGACTGGTAACATAGTAAACAGTAGAACCAGATTCAAACCTGTGCTCTGCGGTTTTTTGTGTCCCTTTTTACAGTGCTATCAAAATTTGTTTCTATACTTTTATCTTTCTTATCTGTAATCACTTAGAAGGGCAATGATTGCAACATCATCATGTTTGAAAATGAAAAGATAGAATATACTAAAAGCCTATTCTTTATATATCAAAAATACTTAATTTTATTAAGTTTACATATTGAGGTTTTGAGATCACAGAGAATCCCAAACTCATTCTACTTTATCAATTCCTCGCTATCATGAGTGATCTAACAATCAACAATATCTCTTACAAACACTATGAACACCAATCATGTCCACTTCCCTGATACAGATTTTGCACAATTTTAAAAATGTTCTAACCAGTAACATTGATGAAAGTGAAACAAGAGAATGAAAAAGTTGGCTTAAAGCTCAGCATTCAGAAAACGAAGATCATGGCATCTGGTCCCATCACTTCATGGGAAATAGATGGGGAAACAGTGGAAACAGTGTCAGACTTTATTTTTGGGGTCTCCAAAATCACTACAGATGGTGATTGCAGCCATGAAATTAAAAGACGCTTACTCCTTGGAAGAAAAGTTATGACCAACCTAGATAGCATATTGAAAAGCAGAGACATTACTTTGTCAACAAAGGTGCATTTAGTCAAGGCTATGGTTTTTCCTGTGGTCATGTATGGATGTAAGAGTTGGACTGTGAAGAGAGCTGAGCGCCGAAGAATTGATGCTTTTGAACTGTGGTGTTGGAGAAGACTCTTGAGAGTCCCTTGGACTGCAAGGAGATCCAACCTGTCCATTCTGAAGGAGATGAGCCCTGGGTGTTCTTTTGAGGGAATGATGCTAAAGCTGAAACTCCAGTACTTTGGCCACCTCATGTGAAGAGTTGACTCATTGGAAAAGACTCTGATGCTGGAAGGGATTGGGGGCAGGAGGAGAAGGGGACAACAGAGGATGAGATGGCTGGATGGCATCACCGACTCAATGGACGTGAGTTTGAGGAACTCTGGGAGATGGTGATGGACAGGGATGCCTGGTGTGCTGCAATTCATGGGGTCGCAAAGAGTTGGAGAAGACTGAGCGACTGAAATGAACTGAACATTGCTTTGGTTTTGTTTTAGCAGTGTTTCACATTGTTATGTTATTTAAAAAAATGACACAGTCAGTATACAGGTATTTTTTGGGGTGAGTGAGTGAAGTCACTCAGTCGTGTCTGACTCTTGGTGACCCTATGGACTGTAGCCTGCCAGGCTCCTCTGTCCATGGGATTCTCCAGGCAATAGTACTGGAGTGGATTGCCATTCCCTTCTCCAGGGGATCTTCCCGATCCAGGGATCGAACCTGGGTCTTCCGCGTTGTAGACAGGCGCTTTACCCTCTGAGCCACCAGGGAAGTCCTTTGTTCGGGGTGGGGCATCTCCAACTAGTATTACTAACTTTTTTTACTCCACCCTCGTTTATTCACAAATATAATATTACTTCACAAAATGTTTGTGTTGTTATATTGCTTATATTGTTCTGTAGCAATTGATATTTGCTTTCCACTTTTGAAAAAATGTATTGCATTCTGATTCTGTCACCCACCAAATTGATAGCCATCCTTCCAGATGAGAATCTTCTCTGGATCTGACAAAAATCTGCCTTGTTATCAGTGTAATAACTGCTGAAAAATCTTAAATAGGTTAGAAATTACATGGTACAGATTTCTAAATGAAGAATTATCCATTTGAAAAGTCTGATTATTTAAGCAGCAACAGAGCTGTCTAAAATAAGCTATGATCATATGAATACTCCATGTGCAGCTTATCTTTAAAGATAACCCTGGCTCAGAGGTGTATTATCCAGGGCTGTGGGCAAAGGGCACAGAACAGAGATCAGAAAACCAGTATCTTGTTGGCATTCTGATATTCACAAGAAAGGAGACAGGCAGTCAGAAACACTAAGTTTTAGTTTTATGTATTAATTTTAAAAAAAAAACTATCTTACATATATTATAGGCACATGGTAAGCATTCTTATACAATGACATTAATCTTATTATCTATTGTGGTCATCATATTATCATCAGCTGGCACTACCACAAATGGGATTTATTGAGTGCTTTGTATATGAGAAACATGTGTGTTTATTTATTTTTTAATTTAATCTTTCCAATGAGTCTATGGGGGAGGTACTGATAAATACACTCTATCTGTTTAAAAAGAGAAAACAGACGTCCAGTGAAAATACATACTGTGCTAATTATTGAAAAAGTTTAGCTGGGCATGAGCTCCAGCTTGAAACACTATGAAATTCTGTAAAATAAAGTGGATTTGGAAACCCTTTATAATGTGTAACATTCGTTAAATAGAAAGCATTATGCCTCTGAATAGAGTGTAATTAAATAAACTGCAATAATTTGACACTAATGTTTATTAGATTACTTTACCTTTTCATTTATTTGTAAAAGATTATGCTTAATTCTACTAATCAATGTAAAAGTCTTACTTAAAGGAAAGCTCTCAGAAAATTAAAACTACATTAATAAAAACAGACCTTTGGAGAAACTTATAAAGAAGCAATAGAACAATTTTCACTGTGTAACAAACAATAGAGTAAGAAACCAATAAAGATTTAAAAGATGTGAAAAACAATAATATGATTGGAAATGGCTGATGAATACAGAAAAAAAAGTATTAGCTCAATAAATGTCTTAATGCAATGAAACTAAACATTGAAAATGTAATTATATACACTATAGTGTATGCAAAAACTTAAAAAGGATTAAAAATAAGCAGATTAGACAGGCATTCATAATAACCTCAGATAAAGTTGTTATAAACACAACCTTTCTTTAAAAAAACAACATATATGTTAAAATATGTATACATACAATATTTCAATATCTTATTAAATTACTTCCACCTTCAGAAATTAAGAGAATTGACATATTATAATTTATAGTCAAAGATGTATGCTTACAAATATTTATTAGATTGTTACATATAATTCTAGCAAATTAAAAAAAAATTAACACACGAAAATATTAATAAAATATATCACAGAAGAGATACAGAATATCATACTTCCATCAAACTACTGCACAATTGCACACATCTCACACGCTAGCAAAGTAATGCTCAAAATTGTCTAAGCCACGTTTCAACAGCATGTGAACCATGAACTTCCAGATGTTCAAGCTGGATTTATAAAAGCAGAGGAACCATAGATCAAATTGCCAACATCAGCTGGAACATAGAAAAAGCTAAACACGTCCAGAAAAACATCAACTTTTTCTTCATTAACTATGCCAAAGCCTTTGACTGTGAGTATCACAACAAACTATGGAACAATCTTAAAGATTGGAATACCAAACCTCCTGACCTGCCTCCTGAGAAATCTGTAAGCAGGTCAGGAAGCAACAGTTAGAACTGGACATGGAAAAACAGACTGGTTCCAAAAAGGGAAAGGAGTACATCAAGGCTGTGTATTGTCACCCTGCTTATTTAACTTATATGCAGAGTACATCATGAGAAAAGCTTGGCTGGATGAAACACAAGCTGGAATCAAGATTGCCAGAAGAAATATCAATAATCTCAGATATGCAGATGACACCACATTTATGACAGAAAGTGAAGAAGAATTAAAGAGCCTCTTGATGAAAGTGAAAGAGGAGAGTGTAAAGTAAAATCGCTCAGTCCGACTCTTTGCAACCCCATGGAGAGTAGCCTGCACCAGGCTCCTCCATCCATGGGATTATCTAGGCAAGAGTACTGGAGTGGGTTTGGCATCTGGTCTCATCACTTCATGGTGAACAGATGGGGAAACAATGGAAACAGTGACAGACTTTATTTTGGGGGGCTCCAAAATCACTGCAGATGATGACTGCAACCATGAAATTAAAAGACACTTGCTCATTGAAAGAAAAAGTATGACCAACCTAGACAACATATTTAAAAGCAGAGATATTACTTTGCCAACATAGCTCTAGTCAAAACTATGGTTTTTCCAGTAGTCATGTATGGATGTGGGACTTGGACTCTAAAGAAAGCTGAGGTCCGAAGAATTGATGCTTTTGAACTATGGTGTTGGAGAAGATTCTTGAGAATCCCTTGGACTGCAAGGAGATCCAACCAGTACATCCTAAAGGAAATCAGTCCTGAATGTTTATTGGAAGGACTGATGCTGAAGCTGAAACTCCAGTACTTTGGCCACCTGATATGAAGAACTGACTCATTGAAAAAGACCCTGATGCTGGGAAAGATTGAAGGTGACAGAGGATGAGATGGTTGGATCACATCACTGCCACAGTGAACATAAATTTCAGTAGGCTCCAGGAGTTGGTGAGGGGCAGGGAAGCCTAGTGTGCTGCAGTCCATGGGGTCACAAAGAGTTGGACACGACTGAGCAACTGAACTGAACTGAGCTGATTCAATAATATCTTTATAAGAATACATAATAACCTTGGAGTATGTTAGAATTGTTAAGAATAAATATAGAAAGCAAAATATATAGCAATGCCCATTCACTTTTTTAATCTTTTTTTTAAAAAATTGCAATACTTTTAGATTTACAGAAAAGTTAGGCAAGACAGAGATATCCCACATAGCACAAACCACATTTTCTCCTATGAACCTTACCCAAAAGACTTATTTAAAGAAAGTCTGTATATGAATTATATGTGAACTCCCCCTAAACTATGCAATTATGAATGATACTATAATGGAAAAAAGGTGGTAGGAACCAGATTTCTAACTGTTGTAGTTACATAGCTCAAAGAAAAACAAGCAGATGGGGCTAGAATGATCTATGTGGCAATTGATAGGAGTTGGAAAAAAAAGATCACTGTTTTCAAATATAGCTTAATAAGGACATTGATTCATATAGAAATATGTACTATGTGTATATACACAGGTTTATACACATATCTCATTACTCAGTCAGTTGAAAGGGCCTAGAAGCAGTAACATCTCAGTAGAAATGGAAACATCTAACACCCAGGTCTTGGCTTCTAATTTTGTGGTTGTTGTTGCTCAGTGGCTAAGTCCTGTCCGTGGACTGCAGAATGATAGGCCCCTTCATTCTACACCATCTCTTGGGAGTTTGCTGAAATTCAAATTCATGTTTATTGAGTCAACGATACTCTCTAATCATCTTCCCCTCTGCTGCCCTTTCTCTTTTTGCCTTCAATCTTTCCCAGCATCATGGTATTTTCCAGTTAGTCAGCTCTTCACATCAAGTGGCCAAAGTATTGGAGCTTCAGCTTCAGCATCATTCCTTCCAGTGAATGTTCAAGGTTGATTTCCTTTAGGATTGACTGGTTTGATCTCCTTGCAGTACAAGGGACTGGAGAGTCCCAAGAGCCTTCTCTAGCATCACAATTCAAAAGCATCAATTCTTCGGTGCTCAGCCTTCTTTATGATCCCGCTCTCACATGTGTATATGACTACTGGTAAAACCATGGCTTTGGTTATATGGATCTCTGTCAGTGAAGTGATGTCTCTGCTTTTTAACAATGCACTGTCTAGGTTTACATAGCTTTCCTTCCAAGGAACAAGTGTCTTTTAATTTTATGGCTACAGTCACTGTCCACAGTGATTTTAGAACCTGAGAAAATAAAATCTGTCACTGCTTCCACATTTTCCCCTTCTATTTGCCATGAAGTGATGACACTGGATGCTATGATCTGTTTTTTGAATGTTGGGCTTCAAGTCAACTTTTTCATTCTCCTCTTTCACCCTCATCAAGAGACTCTTTCATTCCTCTTTGGTTTCTGCCATTAGAGTGCCATCACCTGCATATCTGAGATTGGTTGATAATTCTCCCAGAAATCTTGATTCCAGCTTCTGATACATCCAACCTGGCATTTCACATGATGTCCTCTGTACTCCTGCTAGGTCACTTCAGTCACGTCTGACTCTTTGCAACCCTATGGACTGTAGCCCACCAGCGCTCCTCTGTCCATAGGATTTTCCATGCAAGAATAAAGGAATGGGTTGTCATTTCCTTCTCCCAGTTAAATAAGCAGGGTGACAATATACAGCCTTATTGTATTCCCTCTCCATTTTGAACCAGTTAGCTGTTCCATGTTCAGTTCTAACTGTTACTTCTTGACACTCATATAGGTTTCTCAAGAGACATGTAAGGTGATCTAGTGCTCCAGTCTCTTTAATAATAGCTTCTAATACCATTCTCCAGTGAAAAGTTCAAGTTTCCTTTGAAGAATAACTGGGCAAGAAACATACAACATGAGCCTGGAACAACTTTATTGTCAGAAAAGGAGAAAGTACTAAAGAAATTAAATGATAGGGGTATCTCAAAGGGACATAAGAGTCAACTACAAGAGCACTCAATATGAAATATGGGACAATTTGAGGCAAAAAATAATAGTAGCAGTACTAATAATTACTATGATGATAATGGATTACATCATATATCAAAGTATAATATATGTGGTTTCATACAGATTTGTCTTTTCATTCTCAACAGAATCTTTTACAGAGCAGACAGTTTTATTTTGCTTTATTGATTTTTATATTTTGTATGTGGTTTATTCTTTAAATTGAGGTGATATCCACATAATTTAATCACGATGAAATATGCATTTCAGTGACATTCAATACATGCAAAGTTGGCACACCCATCATCTCTCAGTTCAGTTCAGTCGCTCAGTCGTGTCCGACTCTTTGTGACCCCATGAACGGCAGCACGCCAGGCCTCCTTGTCCATCACCATCTCCCAGAGTTCACTCAAACTCACTTCTGTGATGCTATCCAGCCATCTCATCCTCTGCCATCCCCTTCTCCTCTTGCCCCCAATCCCTCCCAGAATCAGAGTCTTTTCCAATGAGTCAACTCTTTGCATGAAGTGGCCAAAGTACTGGAGTTTTATCTTTAGCATCATTCCTTCCAAAGAAAATCCAAGGCTGATCTCCTTTAGAATGGACTGGTTGGACCTCCTTGCAGTCCAAGATATTTTCATCATCATGAAAGGGAACCCTGTATCCATTAAGCAATCACTTCCCAGTCTTTGATGAATACTGATCTGATTTCTGCTTCTATGTGAAGTGAAGTCGCTCAGTCGTGTCCGACTCTTTGCGATCCCATGGATTGCAGCCTTCCAAGCTCCTCTGTCCATGGGATTTTCCAGGCAATAGTACTGGAGTGGCTTGTCATTTTCTTCTCCAGGAGATCTTCCCAACCCAGGGATTGAACCCAGGTCTCCCGCATTATAGACAGACACTTTACCATCTGAGCCACCAGGGATAGATTTGTCTAATTAGTGCATTTCATAGACAGGGAATCATATGCTTTGTGACATTCATTTTGTATCTGTTTTCTTTTTTTTATTTTGCACAATGTTTTTTAGTTGGTCCATATTGTAGCATGAATCAGATGTTAAATTCCTTTTTACAGCTAAAGTTCAATTGTATATATATACCACTTTTGTTTTCGCATAGCAGTTGATATTAATTTGGTTTATTTCTAACTTTTGACTACTGAGACTACTGTAGAGTAGAAAAATTTAATTTGAATGAAGTCCAGTTTATAAACCATTTTTTTCATGGACTGTGCTGCTAATACTATATCTGAAAACTCATCCATCAAAACCTAGGTCACATAGATTTTCTCCTCCATTTTGTTTTAGAAATTTTTGAGTTGTAACATATCACATTTGAAACTATAATCTATTTAATCTATTTTTGTGCAAATTTTAAGGCTTCATTGATATTTAGTTTTCTGTTTATGGACATCCAATTTGCCAAATACCATTTGTTGAAAGACTATTCTTTCTCTATTGTATTAACTTTGAATACTTTTCAAAAATCAGACAACTATACTCCTGTGGTCCATTTCTGGGCTTTCTAGTCTGTTCTTTTGATCTATGTATCTGTTCTTTTGTTTATACCATACTGTCTCTGTTATTGTAACTCTAGGTTTAATCTTAAAATTGGGTAGCATGATTCTTCCAACTTAGACTTTCATCTTTAGTATTAGGTTGGGTATTCCAGATTTTTGCCTTTCCTTATAAAAGTTTTAATTATATCATTAATATCTGCCTGATATCTTGCTGATATAGCAATGGGAATTGTGTTTAATCTATAATTCAAGCTGGAAACAATTGGTAGTATTAAATATTCCAATGTCTCTTCACTTATTTGACTTTTCTTAGCAGATTTTTATAGCTTTCCACATATCAATCCTACACAGGTTTTATAAAGTTCATACATAAATATTTAATTAAATTGCATTGTTTCTAATTGTTCATTTGTGATATATAGGAAGGCAATCAACTTTTGTATGTTGATCAAGTATCCTACAATCTTGCTATTATCACTTATTAGTTATAGAACTTTTCTTATAGATTCTTTGGGATTTTCCACATAGAAAATAAGGCATCTATAATATAGGAAGTGATTCCTCTGTATCTATTTTCTGGAGATTGTGGAGAAGTTGTATTACTTCTTTCATAAATGTGCAGTAGATTCTCCAGTGACATTATCTGTTTTATTTTGTTTAGGTTATTAATTATTTATTGCATTTATTTAACAGATATAGAGCTGTCAAGAGCTCAGCTAAAGAGAGAGATAGACAGCTAGGTGTCAGAGTCTTCAATTAAAGCCACAATGTGCCTTATATACAATGAAATATTACTCAACCATTAAAAATAATGAAATAATGCCATTTGCAGCAACATGGTTGGACCTAGAGGTTATCACACTGAGTGAAAGCAAAGACAAATATCATATGATATCAGTTATATGTGGAATCTAAAATATGATGCAAATGATCTTATTTACAAACAGAAGCAGACTCACAGACATAGAAAACAAACTTTTGATTACCAAAGGGAAGTGGGGGACTGAATAAGTTAGGAGCTTGGGATTGACATATACAAATTACTGTTTATAAAACAGGTAAACAAGAGCTACTGTATAGCACAGGGACTTACATTCAATGTTATGTAATAAGCAATCATGTAATAAATCTGAAAAAGCACTGAATCACTTTGCCATATACCTAAGACTAACACAACACTGTAAAATACTATAAATCAATTTTGAAATAATTATTTTTAAAAAGAAGCAACAACATGACAAAATGAAAGTAGGTTAATGGGGAAGCCTTTAATCCTTGACTGCATGTGATATTTTAAGTGCAAGGCTAAACCCAGAAGAAATGCTTATTTTCCAAGTTCCATTTTCCCTCGTGAGTCAATGCATTGGTTCAGGTATATGAGAACAGAGGGTGTGAGATGCTCAGTTCACCACTGTGAGAGACAAAACCAAATGGTTCCTCTGATGCTATGGACCTTGAGGCTGAAGAGAGAAAGCAGAGGGAGATTACAGTAGAAAAGGACAGAGTACCAATTTATAGTGAGGAAAACTGTCTCCAATCCACCTAGTCAGAGCAGAGGCACCTGGGAAAGCCCTCAGCCAAACCCTCAGGTAGAGAGACCTCCAACTGAGAACACCTGGCTGAGAATACATCTAAATATAAGAGCATGGGTGGCCAGCAGGGCCTGAGCCCTTGCCTGTAACATTTTTCAGAAGCTGCAGTTCATTGTCTCTGCATCAAGTGGAAAAGTCTGCTTTCCTCGGAGACCTGCCAGGTAGAGCCTTTGTAATTGCCTATAGTCAAGCTTGAAATATCAAACTAGATTGTGAGGCCAGGAGCCAGACTTCTCCAGAATTATTAAGGTTATCTATTTTTTCCTTGTATGAGTTTCAGTAGATTGTGTATTTCAAGAAATTTGTTGGTCCATCTCACCTGAGTCATCAAATTTTTGGAGGCATAGAGTTGCTCAAAGTATTCTTTATAACTTTTTACTATTCCTGAGATCACTGTTAATGACTCCTCTGTCATTTCTAATATCGCTAAAGTGTAACTTTCTCATTTTCCTTGTTAGTTTGACTAAAGGTTTACAAGTTGCATTGATATTTTCCATAAATGAATATTAGATAATGATGATTTCTCCTGTTCAGGCCATGTACATGTTTAGTGATTTTTCTGCTTAGTTGATCTAACCATTGCGATAAGAAATACAGAAGTTTCCAACTATAACAATAGATATGTCTATCTCACCTATTACTTTTGTCTCTTATTTTGAAGCTGTGTTGTTGGGTGCATAAATGGTTAAGACTGTGATATATATTTGGAGAACTGTCATCTTAATCATTGTGTAAGGGCTCCTTTGTCACTGGTCATCCTCCATCTTCTGAAGTCTGATATGTTTGACATTAACACAGATATTCCAGCTTTATTTTATTGTTCCCATGGGGTGGGAATTCTTTTATAAATAAGTTCATTTGCCCTCCCTCTTTTTTAGATTCCACATATAAGTGATATCATATCCCATAATCTTCCCTTGTGTTTATCATTTTAACTATTGTCCAGTTCTGATTTTCTTTGACTTTGGTAAGAGGAACTAAGTTAAAAAGGCCTTTTTATGTAAGATTTCATGAAAACTTAGCCAGGGATTAGGCTGTATTGTTTCTTGCTCTAGTTTCCTCTAGTGTCCTTATTTTGTTATGTATCTTGACTTTGTTTTCTAGAAGTCTTCCTCCTCAGAAGGATTCTCTGTTGCAGAGCTTTGTCAAATATAATGAAGTGTTATACTAATATCCTGTGAGCCTGGCAAAGGGGTGTGAAAGGAGATTATTCTATAATCCCCAAATTAAATTGCAATGCTTATGTGGCTCTATGAATCAAGGCTCTGACTTTCATGAATGTTTCTTCAGTGTTATAATGTTGTTTTGTTTTGTTTTCTCACTGATCTCTACTTTTTCCCACGGTTACAGTGATCAAAGTTTATTTCCTTGAAGCCCTGACCACTATTGACTACTTTTTCCCTTTTAGCTGTAACAAGAAGACTAAAAGGGATGAACTAAAAGGAAATCCCTCCACCCAGCTGGTGTACGACTTTGGCAAAATTCTTTCACTTGAATTTAGACTTTTTCTATAGAGAAAACTCTTCATGGATTTCACAATGATTACCTTTCCTTTCCACCTGCCAAGGCCAAAAAGAGATTCTTTCTTAGATTTTCACCATGAGAAACTGGAGAGGCTCCTAGAGATAAAACAAACAAAAGTGTGGGGTCCTTTGAAGACAGAGGCCCAAGGAGTTTCTCACTTTTTTTTTTTTTTTTAACTAATCTATTCACAACCTCCAACAATCATTAAAACTGACAATTTAGTGTTCCCAACTGTTTAGCATGAACATGAGTTTGAGCAAACTTAGGGAGTTAGTGAGGGACAGGGAAGCCTGATGTGCTGCAGTTCATGGGGTCACAGAGTCAGACATTACTTAGCAACTGAAACAGCAACAAGCTTCAATTCCAGGTGAACAGATAAAAGGATATTTCTCCCAGGATATGTCAGTGTCTTCCTTTTTCACATCTAGCAGGTTTCCCTGAAAATTGATTTCTATTGAGTTCAAGAAAATAACTGACTTTTGGGTCCACCAGCTTTTTCTTATCAAAAGGATGTATATGATGACCACCAAGCTCCTTAAGTAAAGCTTAACTTCATTTCTTCTTATAGATTACCTCTTGCTGATTCCATTTTGTTCATCTTCCTTTTTTATCAGCTTATTGTTAATTCTTCTCTGTTTTCGATGTATTTCAATATTATCTAGACCTCTGTAGAATTTTTAAATTATCTATTGAATTACATAGTTCAAAATTAACTTAATAGTCATGAAACTAAGATTATATAATAGTAAAACACTATAATTCAAACCCTGATTTCTGCATTCCCAATGGGAAAGCAATGCATTGCATGTAAGCAAACACTTAATCTGTATGCCATGATTTTGCTGACTTCTTGGAAGATACTCTAATTCCAAACTAACTTTTCTCCAACCAATATGTGAAATCCCTTTAACAAGAGATCAATCTTTTATATACCTCAAAGAGAAATAAGACTTCAAATGTCTCTTTGGAGAAGTAATATCTTGAGTTCACTTCTTCTTGGGTAAAATTAAATAACAAGTCCTTTGAAGGCACTAAGAGCTTGAAAAGGAAAAGTAATGGATCAGATAAGCTGAAGAAAATGAACAAAAACATAAACCTGGTGTGAAAAAAACTCTCAATGTGTCCCAGCTCTAATTTAAAACACAAAATCTATAGCTGTATGAAACAAAATGTCTTTGAGTTGAAGAACAGAAAACCAGGTAAAACTCACCCATAGAATGGTTGTCAATCATTGCCTGCTGGAAAATCACTAGCAGCACTGAATAGAAATTCAATGACTATTTCATCTTCATAAGAAGAAACAAACCCAGAGGGTATAAGCAAACCATCCAATATCACAAGGTTAATTAGTAGCAAATATGGAACTAAAAATATACTATCATTTGCCACCATTTGGTTTTGCAATATACAGTAAAAAAGTTATTCATTTGATTTTTTTCATCAAATCACAGCAATAAATCATAATAAAATCACAAAAAAGGACATTATAAAATATACTTCTCACTTTAATTTCTTGGACTTCAAAATCTTAAAATGCCACATTTGAGTTCTGGCCTGAAGTTGCTTATTTTGTATGTAAACCTATTTTGAGATGATGGTCTGAATGCATAGCTTCCCCTTGTCTACTTAAATGTGTAGTATTGATTTTAAAAATATATATTTTTGAATCTCTAAGGCTTTTCTGGAAAGCTAGAAGTGAAATGGTCAGTGACAAAGAAATTTTGAGAAATAAAGGAAATAAATTGTGTGTAATGAATAATGACAACGCCTTGAATATAAAGTGTGTATGTATGATCAATATAGAGTATCAGAGACAAAACTTATCTTCTCACCTGAAACAACAACAACAACAACAAAAAATAGACAAATTCAAGATAACAGACATTGGAAAGTAAAGGGCATTATTCACTGATGGAAAAAAAAAAATCGGAACATAATCTATAGAGTTTCCTATGGAATAGGAAGGAAAAATCTAGGCTCTTGCAGCTGCTCTGAATTTAACATTGAATCTGAAAGTCCAAACAGACTGCAGGAATTGAAGTTCACAGTGCGGGTATATATGGGATATTCTTCTCAAATGGATTTCTAGATTCAGGCAATCCCAGTAAAAAATGTTAGCAGAAGAATATGATAGAACAGAGAGTACAGAAAGATTCACACAGCTATAGTCAACAGATTTTTGAGAATGGACCAAGAAAATTCTATGGAAATTTTATCTTGTAAATAAATAGTCCAGCGAGAGTTTGATTTTGATACACTGATGAATGGACTTTGATCTGACCTTTATAACTCAATAAAAATTTTAAAAAAAAAGATGCTAGACCTAAGAGTAAAATCAAAACTTTAAAACTTCTAGAAGAAAACATAGGAGAAAATCTTTGTGAATATTAGTTTAAAGAAAGAATGTTTTGATACAGCACTAATACATGATTAATAAATTTTAAAATGGTAATTTGGAATTTATCTAAACTAAAAAATGCTACTTTTGAAAAAGATA
Organism: Capra hircus; assembly: GCF_001704415.2. Classification (NCBI taxonomy): domain Eukaryota; kingdom Metazoa; phylum Chordata; class Mammalia; order Artiodactyla; family Bovidae; genus Capra; species Capra hircus. The sequence goes on from NC_030824.1 coordinate 33,569,866, forward strand.
TTGTTAAAATTATAAAGATATGCAAAGAACTAGAAGAAAGTTTTGCAAATTTGACACTTCATAAAGGATTTTCATCTAGAATACACAAAAGGCTTTCAATATTCATTCATGAGAATACAGTCTACTTAAGATGATCAAATTATTTCATTTGAATCTCCAAAGTGTAAAGGGCTCACCATACTAAGTAAGATATGAGGTAATTTGACCTCTGATATACTGCATATGAGAATATAACATTGTACAGTGCCTTTGGAAGGTATTTATGGAAAATGCTACAGTCAAATATAGTGACATAAAGAACAGTGGTCATTTGGGACAGAGATTGTGAAGGGGTAGGTGAAAAAACAAATGTGAGCAAACTTTTTGGGGTGATGGGTACACTCATTACTGCAGTTACAGTGATGATTTAACATGCACGAAATATAAAAATGCACATTTTAACTATGTTCAGTTCAATTTATATCAATTAAACCTTAATAAAACCACTTTTTAAAAATTGTGTATGGAACTATAATATTTGTTGTCCATTCAGTCAGGGCCCCATGATATCATTAGGCTTCTCTGGTGGCTCAGTGGTAAAGAATCCACCTGCCAATGCAGGAGACATGTGTTTGATCCCTGTGATGGGAAGATCCCCTGGAGAAGGAAATGGCAACCCACTCCAGTATTCTTGTCTGGGAATCTTGGGAGGCTACATTCCATGGGGTTGCAAAGCAGATGGAAACAACTAAGTGACTAGACAACAACAAACAACAATAGCATCATTAATATGGCAGGCTTCTTAAGTTTTTTTCCAGTTGTTTACTAGTGCTATGTCTTTTCCTCATAGGATCAAGAATGCATCTCTGTCTCCAGGAATCAAGAGCATTTCACAGGCAATTCACAAAAGAAAAGTATAGATCTTCCTCCATCCATGATGGAATTTCATATCAAAAGACCCATCGTAAGTTTAAAACATTGTTAAGACAAAAGTAAATTGAATACACCCAACCTTCTGAACAGTCCACCTTCCACGAGCTCAGAATATTTATATTAGCCAACAGTTAGGTACAATCATCTAACGCAAAGTCTATTTTATAATAAGTGTGAAATATTTCATGTAATTGATTGAATGCTGTCAGTCAGTCAGTTCTGTCACTCAGTCGTGTCTGAATCTTTGTGACCCCATGAATCACAGCACGCCAGGCCTCCCTGTCCATCACCAACTCCCAGAGATCACTCAAACTCATGTGCATCGAGTCAGTGATGCCATCCAGCCATCTCATCCTCTGTCGCCCCTTCTCCTCCTGCCCCCATTCCCTTCCAGCATCAGAGTCTTTTCCAATTAGTCAACTCTTTGCATCAGATGGCCAAAGTATTGGAGTTTCACCTTTGGCATCAGTCCTTCCAAAGTACACCCAGGGCTGATCTCTTTTAGAATGGACTGGTTGGATCTCCTTGCAGTCCAAAGGACTCTCAAGAGTCTTCTCCAGCACCACAGTTCAAAAGCATCAATTCTTTGGCACTAAGCTTTCTTCACAGTCCAACTCTCACATCCATACAACACCACTGGAAAAACCATAGCCTTGACTAGATGAAGCTTCGTTGGCAAATTAATGTCTCTGCTTTTGAATATGCTATCTGGGTTGCTCATAACTTTCCTTCCAAGGAGTAAGTGTCTTTTAATTTCATGGCTGCAATCAACATCTACAGTGATTTTGGAGCCCCCAAAAATAAAGTCTGACACTGTTTCCACTGTTTTCCCATCTATTTGCCATGAACTGATGGGACCAGATGCCATGATCGTTTTCTGAATATTGAACTTTAAGCCAACTTTTTCACTCTTCTCTTTCACTTTCATCAAGAGGCTTTTTAGTCCCTCTTCACTTTCTGCCATAAGGGTGGTGCCATCTGCATATCTGAGGTTACTGATATTTCTCCCATCAATCTTGATTCCAGCTTGTGCTTTTTCCAGCCCAGCATTTCTCATGATGTACTCTGCATGTAAGTTAAATAAGCAGGGTGACAATATACAGCCTTGACATCCTCCTTTTCCTATTTGGAACTAGTATGTAGTTCCATGTCCAGTTCTTACTGTTGCTTCCTTAGCCATTGCCCTGCTTAATTCTGTATTTGAAGGCCAAATTTGCCTGTTACCCCAGGTGTTTCTTGACTTCCTACTTTTGCATTCCATTCCCCTATAATAAAAAGGACATCTTTTTTGGGTATTAGTTCTAAAAGGTCTTATAGGTCTTCATAGAACGGTTCAACTTCAGCTTTTTCAGCATTACTGGTTGGGACATAGACTTGGATTATTGTGATATTGAATGGTTTGCCTTGGAAACGAACAGGATCATTCTGTCATTTTTGAGATTGCATCCAAGTACTGCATTTTGGACTCTTTTGTTGACCATGGTGGCTACTGCATTTCTTCCAAGGGATTCCTGCCCACAGTAGTAGATATAATGGTCATCTGAGTTAAATTCAACCATTCCAGTCCATTTTAGTTCACTGATTCCTGGAATGGTGACATTCACTCTTGCCATTTCCTGTTTGACCACTTCCAATTTGCCTTGATTCATGGACCTGACATTCCAGGTTCCTATGCAATATTGCTCTTTATAGCATCAGACCTTGCTTCTATCACCAGTCACATCCACAACTGGGTGTTGTTTTTGCTTTGGCCCCATCCCTTCTTTCTTTCTGGAGTTATTTCTCCACTGATCTCCAGTAGTGTGTTGGGCACCTACTGACCTGGGGAGTTTCTTTTTCAGTGTCCTATCATTTTGCCTTTTCATACTGTTAATGGGGTTCTCAAGGCAAGAATACTGAAGTGGTTTGCCATTCCCTTCTCCAGTGGACCACATTCTGTCAGACCTCTCCACCATGACCCGCCCATCTTGGTTGGCCCCACGGGCATGGCTTAGTTTCACTGAGTTAGAAAGGGCTGTGGTTCTTGTGATTAGATTGACTAGTTGTCTGTGATTATGGTTTCAGTGTGTCTGTCCTCTGATGTCCTCTTGCAACACCTACCGTCTTACTTGGGTTTCTCTTACCTTGGACGTGGGGTATCTCTTCACTGCTGCTCCAGCAAAGCATAGCCACTGCTCCTTACCTTGGATGAGGGGTATATCTTCACTGGCCACCCCTCCTGACCTTGAACGTGGAGTAGCTCCTCTGGGCCCTCCTGCACCCTGAATGCTGTACTGAAAGTGAAAAACTGAATGGTTGTCAAGGTACAGAATGGTTGTAAGTGTATCTGCTGTTTACCATGTGATGATGCGGCCAACTGGGAACTGGGCTTGTTGCCACCTCCCAGACTCAGGAGTGGATTTCTTACAGCATATTGCTAGCCAGGGTAAAGATCAAAACCCAAAACTGGAGTATAATTTCTACCAAAAGTGTATCTCTTTGCATTATCATAAAGTCAAAAAAAAATCAGAAATCAAATGGGGAACCACCCACAAACGACAAAAGGGACTGGGGAAAGAAATGACAACCCAATCCAGTATTCTTGCTTGGAAAATCCCATGGACAGAGGAGCCTGGCAGCTATGGTCCATGTGGTTACAAAAGAGTCAGACAAAACTTAGTCACTGAACAACAATAATAACTATACTCAATAGGATAAGTAACCAACAAAGACCTACTGTATAGCACAGGGAATGCAACTCTATTCTGTGATAGTCTATATGAGAAAAGAATCTGAAAAAGAATGAATATATGAATATGTATAACTGAATAACTTTGCTATACACTTGAAACTAACAATATTAGTTATCAACAACATTGTAAATCAAGTATACACCAATAAAAATTTTAAAAAAGAAAAAATATATAACAAAGGGAATAAGCTTGTACAGGCTGACCTATTTTAAATAGACGTTCCCATTTATGTACAGCTCTTTGGCCAAAAGTTTGTCCAATAGCAATCTCTCTCAAAAGAGAACATGTGAAATATAGTTTTCATTTTGTCTGTTTAGCTTTACACATTGCCTTTCCAAACTAAATTGAAGTTTTTATGGTTTCTATTAGTAATGAAGAAAGCTAGAATGGATATTAGATTGATAACTAGCAGTGTGTGCTGGAGGCATCAATAGTCCTTTTCATAAGTAGGTGTGGATACAAGAGAGAGAAAAGGTCTCAAGATCAGAAATTTAAAGCACGTACAGTATGATTCCTGGAGGGTCAAACCCTGCATATTCTCTCCCCACCTGCTTCTGTCCTGACAGAGGTACTATGTATGTGCACCACTGTGTGAACCACTATGTTACCTGCAGGAGGAGAAAGGGTAATGTCTCCTGTAGCCTGCCATACATGGGGTAAATGCAGATACCAAACTACCCCCACACGGTACATGCAACCCCCAATCTTGTTTTCCATTTTAAAAAATCTAGAAAACACAACAATTAGAATCCACTACCTTTCCATTTGTGTCCCCAAATTTATGTCAGAGATCTGAGGTGCAAAACGAAGTGAGAAGATGGGTAAAAACAAAGAAGCAACAAATGACTGAAAACAGCTACTATCATGGATAAGAAACAAATTCAAAAAATGGTATAATATGGGTATATTGAAATTGAACTTATTTTCATTAGGTCCTTTTCCCATTATAGGTTTTTATAAGCTATTGAGTATTGTTCCCTATGGTATACAGTAGGTCCTTTCTGGTTATCTATTTTATAATATAGTAGTGTGTATATATTAACTATAATATAACCCTAATTTATCCCACTGCACCCTTTCATAAATTGTATATTTGTTTTCTGTGTCTGTGAGCTTATTTCAGTTTTGTAAGTAAGTTCCTTTGTAACATATTTTAGATTTCACATAGAAGTAATACCACGTATTTGTGTTTCCCTGGCCTGATCTGCTTCACTTAGTATGATAATATCTAAGTCATTAGCTTTCTATTTTTATTTGCTGATAAAGTGGAATATTTCCTCACATTTTTAAACAGTGTTAATACCTATCATAAGTCCTAAGAAGCATGTTAAAATATATAAGGTATTCAATATGAAAAGGTATTTTATTTTGCATTAAAATTTTCATTATCAAAAATAGATGATATTATAAACAGCTAGATCAACAATAAGATTATAGCCAGCATAAAATTATAAAATTTGTATAATTCTATTCAATTTGCATCAATGTACTTCTGAAAGCATTATAAATGAAATGATGATTTTTTAAGAAATAATAAATTATAAAACTTGGACCAAGAAGAAATAGAAAACCTGAAGGAAGTAATGATTGTAGCAACAGTTAGAAAGATGATCAAGAATCTTACACCTGAGATTCAGATCATTTTATAGATGAAACTTGCCATGAGTTATCAATGGATAGCTCAGTTACATAAAACGTTCCACAGTACATTAAAAAAGAAAGACTTCAGTCCAACCAGATAAGTTAAATAGTCAATAAATTTAACCATTTTTAAGGTATAAATGGAAGGACTGATGTTGAAGCTGAAACTCCAATAGTTTGGCCACCTGATGTGAAGAGCTGACTCATTTGAAAAGACCTTGATGCTGGGAAAGATTGAGGGCAGGAGGAGAAGGGGAGGACAGAGGATGAGATGGTTGGATGGCATCACCGACTCCATGGACATGGGTTTGGGTGGACTCTGGGAGTTGATGTTGGACAGGGAGGCCTGCCGGGCTGTTGTTCATGGGGTCGCAAAGAGTCGGACACGACTGAGTGACTGAACTGAACTGAATTGAAGGCATAAGTATGATCAGGATTTGATAATTTAAGAAATAATGGTTACATATTTCTCATTTTCAAAAACATGTTGAAGAGATTTTTAGGTAAAGCTGCAGATAAAAATATTCATTCCTACTTAAATAAGCATGTATTTATTGTAGTGTTTTTTTTTTTTTAATCTAAAAGTGCAAATGGACTTAGAGAAAAGCTTCAGGCTAGTTCTTGCAAGATAATATGAGCTATAAACATTTTCTCTTGAGCTGAAAAGTAGACCGTGAAAAAAGAATGCATTTGTTCCAGAGTTAGCTAGCTTTGAAGTTATTTGTTTTATTTACATGTTGTTAAAGACTGTAATTTCTCTAACTGGTGTCAATTTGTATCAGGGGCCAATGATAACTGTGAAGTTGGCTGTTGTGAGTTATAACAAGTAGAGCCTTACAACAAGCTTTGAGTAAGCTTAAGTGAACCATAACAGATTTGCTTAGTAAAGCTGCACTAATAGATTTTTTAAATGTGTGGTATGCTTCTGTGAAACCCAGTGGGGAGGATATAGTACCTGTCATATTTGATTATAATTTGAGAATAAATACAATACTGAATCAAAACTGAAATATGAAAGCAGAAATTGTTTGGTATTTGGCTGCACAGAAAAATATTTTAAAGGTTCTTTACAGTTTGCTCAAAATGATTTATTAATGTGCAGAAAATGAAATAATCTTAATCAGTAAAGTTTGACGAGCAATCATGTAGAGAAACAACTGGAGACATCAACTACAAATGTCACAAAGTCTCAAAAATTAGAAGAAACCAGCAAAAAAATTATTAGCAGAGACCACATAGAATATTTGAATGAATTCCATCATATTTCAACTCCTGATGCCAACATAGGTTTTCTTTTCCTAGTACCAGAATTGATGGCTGGTAAAACTGGCTCATTTCTAACTTTATAAATATTTCAAAATCATTTTCCAATTGCTTTTACCAGTTAACACTACCACCAATTCAGCAATGCAAAAGAAAGTCCACTTTCTGTGTGTCCTGTTTAAAAGCTCGACTGTTGTTTAGTTGCTAAGTCATGTCCAACTCTTTTACGACCCCTTGGACTGTAGCCTGCCAGTCTCCTCTGTCCATGGGATTCCCCAGGCAAGAATATTGAAAGGGGTCGCTACTTCCTTAATATGGTTAGACTTTTTGTGTATGTGTGTGCTGTCTTTGCAGTATAAAAATTAAATCAGTATACCTATTTGTTTCATGTTTAGAGTATCAACTTAGATAGGTAATTTTATGCATATTTAATGCTAATCTATACAAATTTTGTGGTCATGCAATTTTACTATTTTTCTATCAGTCTTTGTGTATTTTATCATTTAAAAAGATCTTTACTACATTCTCAATTGCAATTCTTTGTTGAATTTGCCAGATGTAAATATATCACATTACATAGGCACTTGCATTTAATTTAGTTTTTCATACCATTGGTAATGCATATTTTTATTTTAAGAAAAGTGAATATTCACATTTTTTCCCTCTCTCTTTTTCTAACAGATAAGTACCTTTTTGCATAAAAAGAATTCCTACAATCAGTTCTAAAAGGATGAATGCATCACAGAGATAAATGCACAAGGACACAAACAATTTGCAAACCATGAAAATGATATTCCAAGAGCTTTTTTACTTTTTTCTTGTCATATAAAAAATGTATAATATCATAAACAAAGTATTCTTTTTGTCAGCTGTGGACATTTTGCTGAGTGGCAATACTGCCCAAGATGCCCCCAGCTCACCTGTTTCCCCAAATGCCTTCCTCATTAGAGAATTTTCCCTGCTGCTCAGAGATGAAACAAGAGGATGAACAAGAGGGGAGCTGTCCCCTGTTCCCCATTGTCTACCAGTTTTTTATTAGTGTTGTTGTAGTAAGAATGCTTAGCATGAGATCTACTCTCTTGACAAAGCTTTATGTGCCCAATGCAGTACTATTAACTATAGGCACAATGTTGTACAGCAGAACTCTAAAATTTACTCACCTTCATAATGAAAACTTAATACCTGTTGAACAGTAACTCCCCAGTCCTCTCCCAGCCAAAAGTGAGCACCATTCCACTCTCTGTGTATGCATTTGACGACATTTTGGATATACCCTAAAAGTAGAATCATATTGCATTTGTCTTCTTGTGCCTGGTTTATTTCATTTAGCACAATATCCTCTAGGTTCATCCATGTTGTCTCACATGGCAGGATTTCTTTTTTTTTTTTTTTAAGACTTAAGAATGTTCCATACTTAATGTTCCATCTCCATGTTCTATATGAATTTACTACATTTTCTTTATCTATTTATTGATGGGCATTTAGGTTGTTTCTTGGCTATTGTGAATAATATTGTGATGAACAGGATAGTTCATTGAGATCTAAAGTTTAATTCTTCTGGATAAATATCATATGATAGTTCTATTTTTAATTTTTTGAGAACCCTCACACTTTCCCATGATGACTGTACCATTTTAATGTTCCCATCAATAGAGTACAAGTTTCTCAAATTCTCATTATCCTTACCAACTTTTGGTCTTATGATAATAACCATGTCAACATTTGAGGTGACATCTCATTGGGATTTTGATTTTCATTTCCCTGATTAGTGATGTTGAGCATCTTTCCATACACTTGTTGGGCATCTGTATGTCTTTGTCACTTTTTCTTATTTGTGCTTCTTAGTATCAGTTAAAGTAATTTACCTATGATGAATTAATAGATCCTCATATGTGTATTTTCTAATATTTTAAGGCTTTCTCTTCATAATTAAACTTTAGATACACCTGGAAATTAGTTTCCACATACGTTGCAGCAAGATTGTTGTGAATGTAAAATATAAAGAATTTGACAAAGTATCAACATCAGAAAACTACAGCATACTAACAGCAGAATACAGCTGGAAGTGGCTGTCAATGGCTAGGAGATGCTTTGCTTCTGAGGAAAGTCCCCTTTCCCAGGCTGCCTCACTGTTTGACCTCTGGAGTCCCATGGGCTACAGAATAGGTGCCTCTCAACATCCTGGGAGACACACACCTGAACATCTGGTGTTTCTTCCCAACACTCATTGCTATCTGGAAGCCCAAAGAGGGTTCCTTCCTTCCATGTTGGCACCCCCAGGCCATAAAACATCTTGCAGGAGGTCAGGGTGGACTGGAAAAGGGAAAGGCTCATGTAGACACTTTGGTGCAGCAGAACTTTTGGCTATCCAGCATTTTCTGGGTGTGCCAGGGCACATTCACCCCAAGGTCAACCCCAAGCATCCTCTGTACTTGAGAAGGGGCCATACCCTGACACTGCTGGGGGCTGAATACAGGCTCAGCCCTGTTACTTCACATCCCTCCAGAAAGTGGCAGCTGCAAGAAAGCTGGCCCAAACGCTTGGCCACAAAACATGCTACCCAGCAGAGAAGAAGTGATACCTTTTCTGTGATTCTGCCAGGTGGATACCCTGAACTGTGCTCTGCCAGCAGTGAGCAGGCAGTTTCTTTCTTCCAGGCAGGTGAAGGCAGGCCAGCCCTCATCCTGCTCTCCAAGTGATAAATTAATGCATTATTTATAAAGAATTTTTAAATTAAGAAAAATAAGGGGGGGAAAGAAGGTATGTGATTCAGAGTTCTTTAATTTCTCATCAAATAACTAAAAATGGAAAACTTTAAAAATTGTTATCTCTGAAAAGTGGGCAGAAGACCTAAACAGACTTTTCTCCAAAGAAGATGCACATACAGCTAGTAAGCACATGAAAAGATGCTCAACATCCCTCAATTAGAGAAACACAAATCAAAACTACAATGAGGTATCACTTCACACTGGTTAGAATGGCCATCATTAAAAAAATCCACAAACAGTAATTACTGGAGAGGGTGTGGAGAAAAGCAAACCACCTTCTTGCAGTGTTGGTGGGAATGTAAATTGATACAGCCATTATGGAGAACAGTATGGAGATTCCTTAAAAAACGAGCAATAAAACTACTATATGACTCAACAATCTGACTATGGGACATATACCCAGAGGAAACCCTAATTAATAAAAACACATGTTCTCCAGTACTCACCAAAGCGCTATTAACAATAGCCAGGACCTGGAAGCAACCAAGGTGTCTATTGACAGATGAATGGATTAAAGAGATGTGGTACATACAATGGAACATTACTCAGCCGTAAAAAGGAACACATCTGAGTCAGTTCCAATGAGGTGGATGAACCTAGAGCCTGTGATACAGAGATGGTATACTAACCCATATATATATAATCTAGAAAGATGGTAGTAATGAACCTATTTTCAGGGCAACAATGGCTGTGCGGTGAAGCTGGGGCAGCTGCCCAGTCCAAGAGCAGCGGTGCAGGAGCAGTAGCTGTGTGGCACAGGAGTGACTGACAGAAGCTTCCCCACATCCAAGGCCAGGAATGGCAACTCTGAGGAGATACACCATGTCCAAGGTAAGGAGCAGCAGCTGTGCTTTGCCGGAGCAGCCAAGAAGAGATACCCCACATCCAATGTAGGCGCTGAGAGGGCATCAGAGGGCAGACAGATTGAAACCACAATCACAGACAACTAGCCAATCTGATCACATGGATCAGAACCTTGTCTAACTCAATAAAACTAAGCTATGCCATGTGGGGCCACCCAAGACGGATGGGTCATGGTGGAGAAGTCTGACAGAATGTGGTCCACTGGAGAAAGGAAAGTCAAACCACCTCAGAATTCTTGCCTTGAGAACCCCATGAACAGTATGAATAGGCAAAATGATAGGATAATGAAAGAGGAACTCCAGGAGTCAGTAGGTGCCCACTATGCTACTGGAGATAAGTGGAGAAATAACTCCCAAAAAATGAAGGGATGGAGCCAAAGCAAAAACACCATGCAGTTGTAGATGTGACTGGTGATAGAAGCAAGTCTGATGCTATAAAGAGCAATATTGCATAGGAACCTGGAATGTCAGGTCCATGAATCAAGGCAAATTGGAAGTGGTCAAACAAGATGGCAAGAGTGAACATCAACATTCTAGGAATCAGCAAACTAAAATGGACTGGAATGGGTGAATTTAACTCAGATGACCATTATATCTACTACTGTGGGCAAGAATTCTATAGAAAAAATGGATTAGCCGTTATAGTCAACAAAAGAATTCAAAATGCAGTTCTTGGATGCAATCTCAAAAATGACAGAATGATCTCTGTTCATTTTCAAGGCAAACCATTCAATATCACGGTAATCCAAGTCTATGCCCTGACAAATAATGCTGAAGAATCTGAAGTTGAATGGTTCTATGAAGGCCTACAATACCATTTAGAACTAGCACCTAAAAAGACGTCCTTTTCATTATAGGGGACTGAAATGCAAAAGTAAGAAGTCAAGAAATACCTGAAGCAACAGGAAAATTTGGTCTTGGAGTAGAGAATGAAGCAGGGCAAAAGCTTATGAGTTTTGCCTAGAGAATGCACTGGTCACTGCAACCACCCTTTTCCAACAACACAAGGGAAGGATCTACACATAGTCATCACCAGACGACCAACACCAAAATCAGGTTGAATATATTCTTTGCAGCAAAATATGGAGAAGCTCTATACAGACAAAAAAAAAAAAAAAAAGACCAGGAACAGAATGTGGCTCAGATCATGACACCTTATTGCCAAATTCAGACTTAAATTGAAGAAAGTGGGGAAAACCACTAGACCATTCAGGTATGACCTAAGTCAAAACTCTGGTGATTGTATAGTGGAAGTGAGAAAGAGATTTAAGGGAATAAATCTGATAGTGTCTGATGAACTATGGACTGAGGTTCATGACATTATATAGGAGACAGGGATCAAGACCATCCCCAAGAAAAAAAAAATGCAAAAAATCAAAATGGCTGTCTAAGGAGACCTTACAAATAGCTGTGAAAAGAAGAGAAGTGAAAAGCAAAGGAAAAAAGAAAGATATAAGCTTCTGAATGCAGAGCCAAAGAATAGGAAAGAGCGATAAGAAAGCCTTCCTCAGTGATCAATGCAAAGAAATAGAAGGAAAAAATAGAATGGGTAAGATAGATCTCTTCAAGAAAATTAGAGATACTAAGGGAATATTTCATGAAAATATGGGCTCAATAAAGGATAGAAATGATATGGACCTAACAGAAGCAGAAGATATTAAGAAGAATTGGCAAGAATACACAGAAGAACTGTACAAAAAAGATCTTCATGAACCAGACAATCACGATGGTGTTATCAATCACCTAGTGCTAGATATCCTGGAATGCAGAGTCAAGTGGGCCTAAGGAAGCATATTAAAAACAAAGCTAGTGGAGATGATGGTATTCCAATTGAGCTATTTCAAATCCTAAAAGATGATGCTGTGAAAGTGCTGTACTCAATGTGATAGCGAATTTGGAACTCAGGAGTGGCCACAGGACTGGAAAAGGTCAGTTTTCATTCCAATCCTAAAGAAAGGCAATGCCAAAGAATGCTCAAACTACCACACAATTGCACTCGTCTCACAGGCTAGTAAAGTAATGCTCAAAATTCTCCAAGCCAGGCTTCAACAATAAGTTCTAGATGTTCAAGGTGGTTTTAGAAAAGGCAGAGGAACCAGAGATCAAATCGCCAACATCCACTGGATCATGGAAAAAGCAAGAGAGTTCCAGAAAAACATCTATTTCTGCTTTATTGACTATGCCAAAGCCTTTGACTGTGTGGATAACAATAAACTGTGGAAAGTTCTGAAAGAGATAGGAGTACCAGACAACCTGACCTGCCTCTTGAGAAACCTATATGCAGGCCAGGAAGCAACAGTTAGAACTGGACATGGAACAACAGACTAGTTCCAAATAGGAAAAGGTGTACATCAAGGCTGTATATTGTCACCCTGCTTATTTAACTTACATGCAGAATACATCATGAGAAACGCTGGGCTGGAAGAAGCACAAGCTGTAATCAAGATTGCTGGAAGAAATATCAATAACCTCAGATATACAGATCACACCACCCTTATGGCAGAAAGTGAAGAACAACTAAAGATCCTCTTGTTGAAAGTGAAAGAGGAGAGTGGAAAAAGGTTGGCTTAAAGCTCAACATTCAGGAAACTAAGATCATGGCATATGGTCCCATCACTTTATGGCAAATAGATGGGGAAACAGTGGAAACAGTGGCTGACTGAACTATTTTGGGCCCCAAAATCACTACAGATGGTGATTGCAGCCATGAAATTAAAAGACACTTACCCCATGGAAGGAAAGGTATGACCAAACTAGACAGCATATTAAAAAGCAGACATTACTTTGTCAACAAAGCTTCATCTAGTCAAGGCTATGGTTTTTCCAGTAGTCATGTATGGATGTGAAAATTGGCCTATAAAGAAAGCTGAGTGCAGAAGAATTGATGCTTTTGAGCTGTGGTGTTGGAGAAGGCTCTTGAGAGTCCCTTGGACTGCAAGATCCAACCAGTCCATTCTAAAGGAGATCAGTCCTGAGTGTTCATTGGAAAGACCGATGTTGAAGCTGAAACTCCAAATCTTTGGCCACCTGATATGAAGAGCTGACTCATTTGAAAAGACCCTGATGCCAGGAAAGATTAAGGACAGGAGGAGAATGGGACAACAGAGGATAAGGTAGTTTCATCATATAACCAACTCAATAGAGATGGGTTTGTGTAAACTCCAACAGTTGGTGACAGACTGGGAGGCCTGGAGTGCTCAGTTCATGGGGTCACAGAGAGTCAGACATGAGTGAGCGACTGAACTGAATGAAGACACAGACATAGAAAACAGATTTGTGGATACAGTGCAAGAAGGAGAGAATGTGCCAAACTGAGAGAGTAGCTTTGAAACAAATACATTACCATGTGTAAAATACATTGCTAGCGGGGGCTTGCCATATGAAATAATGAACTCTGTGACAACTTAAAGGAATGGGATTGGGTAGGAGATGGGAGTGAGTTTCAGAAGGGAGGGGACATGTGTATACCTATGGATGATTCATGTTAATGCATAGAAGAAACCAGCAAAATATTGTAAGCATTTATTCCCCAGTTAAAAATACATTTAATTTTAAAGAATGGTTATTTCTGAAGAATGGGCCTGATGCAGGGGAAGAAACATGATAACATATTTTTCCAATATCCTGTTTCTAAAAATTGTTGTTTACCATACATAAAGCAGAATGAAAGGAGAGTTATTATTCAATGCAGGGCAATTTTCCCTTCCTATATCCCAGAGTTAGCTAATTTAACTTCACTTTATTTTTTTTTCTAATGTATACAAGTATTATATTTATTCTTCTTATTCACTATTCAGAATTTTTCTATTTCCCAAAATACTTAAGTTAAACACCTTGTGTTATTTTTATTTTCTTTTTAAAATTTTCATTGGTGTATAGTTGATTTACAATGTTGTGCTAGTTTCTGTTGTACTGCAAAGTGAATCAGTTAGCAGTTCGGTTCAGGTGCTCAGTCGTGTCTGCCTCTTTTCAACACCATAGTCTTATCCACTCATTTTTAGATTCTTTTCCCATGTAGGCCATTACACAGTATTGAGCAGACTGCCCTGTGCTATAGAGTAGATCTTTATTAGTTATCTATTTTATACATGCTGTGCTGTGATTAGTTGCTAAGTTGTGTCTTACACTTTATGGACTGTAGCCCACCAGGCTCTTCTGTCCATGGGGATTTTCCAGGCAAGAATACTGGAGTTGGTTGCCATGCCCTCCTCTAGGGGATCTTTCCAACCCAGAGATCGAATCCAGGTCTCCCACATTGATTTTATATATAGCAGTATGTATATGTATAAGCCGAAGAACAAGATGAGTGAAAGGTAAAGGACAAAAGGAAAGAACGCACCTGGATGAATGCAGAGTTCCAGCAATAGGCAAGGAGAGTTAAGATAGCCTTCCTAAGTGATCCATGCAGAGAAGTAGAGGATAACAATAGAATGGGAAAGACTAGAGATCTCTTCAAGAATATTAAAGATACTAAGGGACTATCTCATGCATAGACGGCCACAGTAAAGGACAGAAATGGCATGTACCTAACAGAAAAAGAAGATATTAAGAAAAGGTGGCAAGGATATACAGAAGAGCTGTACAAAAAAGATATTCATGACCCAGATAATCACGATGGTGTGATCACTCATACTCAGCTAGAGCCAGACATCCTGGAATGTGAAGTCAAGTGGGCCTTAGAAGAATCACTATGAACAAAGCTAGTGGAGGTGATGGAATTCCAGTTGAGCTATTTCAAATCCTAAAAGATGATTTTGTGAAAGTGCTGCACTCAATATGCCAGTGAATTTGGAAAACTCAGCAGTGGCCACAGGACTGGGAAAGGTCAATTTTCATTCCAGTCCCCAAGAAAGGTAATGCCAAAGAATGCTCAAACTACCGCACAATTGCGCTCATCTCACAGGCTAGTAAAGGAATACTCAAAGTTCTCCAAGCCAGGCTTCAGCAACACATGAACCATGAAATTATAGGTGTTCAAGCTGGTTTTAGGAAAGCCAGAGGAACCAGAGATCAAATTGTCAACATCCGTTGGATCATTGATAAAGCAAGAGAGTTTCAGAAAAACATCTATTTCTGCTTTATTGACTATGCCAAAGCCTTTGACTGTGTGGATCACAATAAACTGTGGAAAGTTCTGAAAGAGATGGGAATACCAGACCACCTGACCACCCTCTTGAGAAATGTATATGCAGGTCAGGAAGCAACAGTTAGAACTGGACATGGAACAACAGACTGGTTCCAAATAGGAAAAGGAGTACATCAAGGCTGTATATTGTCACCCTTTTTATTTAACTTATATGCAGAGTACATCATGAGAAACACTGGGCTGGAAGAAGCACAAGGTGGAATCAAGATTGCTGGAAGAAATATCAATAACCTCAGATATGCAGATGACACCACCTTTACGGCAGAAAGTGAAGAACTAAAGTGCCTCTTGATGAAATTGAAAGAGGAGAATGAAAAAGTTGGCTTAAAGCTCAACATTCAGAAAATGAAGATCATGGTATCTAGTCCCATCAGTTCAGTTCAGTTCAGTTCAGTTCAGTCGCTCAGTGGTGTCCGACTCTTTGCGACCCCATGAATTGCAGCACGCCAGGCCTCCCGGTCCATCACCAACTCCCAGAGTTCACAGTCCCATCACTTCATGGCAAATAGATGGGGAAATAGTGGAAACAGTGGCTGACTTTATTTTTGGGGGCTCCAAAGTCACTGCATATGGTGATTCCAACCATGAAATTAAAAGACCCTTACTCCTTGGAGTTGGCTTCCCTGGTGGCTCAGACGGTAAAGCGTCTGTCTACAATGTGGGAGACCCGGGTTCAATTCCTGGGTTGGGAAGATCCCCTGGAGAAGGAAATGGCAATCCAATTCAGGACTATTGCCTAGAAAATCCCATGGACAGAGGAGCTTGGTAGGCTACAGCCCATGGGGTCACAAAGAGTCGGACACGACTGAGCAACTTCACTTTCATTTCACTTTCACTCACTCCTTGGAAGGAAAGTTTTGACCAACCTAGACAGCATATTAAAAAGCATTGACATTACTTTGTCAACAAAGGTCCATCTAGTCAAGGCTATGGTTTTTCCAATAGTCATATATGGATGTGATAGTTGGACTATAAAGAAAGCTGAGCACCAAAAAATTGATGCTTTTGAACTGCGGTGTCAGAGAAGACTCTTGAGAGTCCCTTGGACTGCAAGGAGATCCAACCCGTCCATTCTAAAGGAGATCAGCCCTGGGTGTTCATTGGAAAGACTGATGTTGAAGCTGAAACTCCAATACTTTGGCCACCTGATGCAAAGAGCTAACTTATTTGAAAAGACTCTGATGCTGGGAAAGATTTAGGGCAGGAAGAGAAGGGGGTGAGAGAGGATGAGATGGTTGGATGGCATCACCGACTCAATGGACATGGATTTGGGTAGACTCCAGCAGTTGGTGATGGACAACAGGGAGGCCTGGCCTGCTGCATTTCATAGGGTCACAAAGAGTCGGACAGGACTGAAACTGAACTGAACTGAACTGAACACACCCTAGCAAAGTAATCCTCAAAATTCTCCGAGCGAGGCTTTAATAGTACATGAACTGAGAACTTCCAGATATTCAAGGTGGATTTAGAAACGGCAGAGGAACAAGAGATCAAATTTTTAACATCTGTTAGATTGTAGAAAAAACAAGAGAATTCCAGAAAATCATCCAGTTTTTTTCGTTAACTATTCTAAAACCTTTGACTATGTGGATCACAACAAACTGTGGAAAATTCTTAAAGAGACAGGAATATTAGACCATTTTCCTGTCCTGGTGGCTCAGAGGGTAAAGCGTCTGTCTACAATGTGAGAGACCTGGGTTCGATCCCTGGGTTAGGAAGATTCCCTGGAGAAGGAAATGGCAACCCACTCCAGTACTCTTGCCTTGAAAATCCCATAGGCAGAGGAGCTTGGTGCAGGCTACTGTCCATGGGGTCGCAAAGAGTTGAGCACGACTGAGCGACTTCACTTTCACTTCCTGCCTCCTGAGAAATTTGTATACAGGCCAAGAAGCAACAGTTAGAACCAGACATGGAATGATAGACTGCTTCCAAATTGGAAACGGAGTACATCAAGGCTGTATATTGTAACCTTGCTTTTTTAATTCATATGCAGTGTACCTCAAGCGAAATGCTGGGTTGGATGAAGCACAAGCTGGAATCAAGATTACTGGGAGAAATATTAATAACCTCAGATATGCAGATGACACCACACTTTTGCAGAAAGCAAAGAGGAACTAAACAGCCTCTTGATGAAAGTGAAAGAAGAAAGTGAAGAGCTGGCTTAAAATTCCGCATTCAAAAAATGACAATCATACCATTGCGTCCCAACCATTCATTGCGTGAATGGTAAATGGATGGGGAAAAAATGGAAGGAGTGACAGACTTTATTTTCTTGGGCTCCAAAATCACTGCAGATGGTGATTGCAGCCATGAAATTAAAAGACTCTTGCTCCTTGGAAGAAAAGCTATGACCAACCTAGACAGAATATTAAAAAATGTAGAGACATTACTTTGCCAACAAATGTCTATCTGGTCATAACTATTAGTTTTCCAGTAGTTATGTATGAATGTGAGAGTTGGACTATAAAGAAAACTGAGCACCAAAGAATTTGTGCTTTTAAACTGTGGTTTTGGAGAAGATTCTTGAAAGTCCCTTGGACTGCAAGGAAATCAATCCAATCAGTCCTAAAGAAGATCAGTCCTGAATATTCATTGGCAGAAGCTGAAGCTTCAATACTTTGGCTACCTGAGGAGAAGAACTGACTCATTAGAAAAGACCCTGATGCTGGGAAAGATTGAAAGCAGGAAGAGAAGGGGATGACAGAGGACAAGAGGGTTGGGTGGTATCACCGATTTGATGGACATGAGTTTGAGCAAGCTCCAAAAGTTGGTGACGGACAGAGATGCCTGCTGTGCTGCAGTCCAGGGTGTTGCAAAGAGTTGGATATGACTCAGAGACTGAACTGAACTGAACGGAGTGTGTATATGGGGGCTTCCAATGAGATGCTAGTGTCAGAACCTCTCTGCCAATGCAGCAGGCATAAGAGATGCAAGTCCTGCCTGTGCTTTCCTCTAAGATATTTACAGTGCCCAGTCTTATATTTAGACTAATCCATTTTGAATTTATTTTTTGTGTATGGTGTTAGGTAGTATTTTAATTTCATTGTTTCCATGTTATTGAAGAGACTGTCTTTTCTCCACTGTATATTCTTGCCTCCTGTTTTATAGAATAGATGATTATAAGTGTGTGGGTTTATCTCTGGACTTTCTACCCTATTCCATTGATATATATTTCTGTTTTTGGAGAATACATTGTTTTAATTATAACTTTATTTTGCAAGTAACCCAGAAAACATCTAAATCATTAATACATCTTGAACAGTGAAACAATTTTCAATTAAAAGCAGTTATTAAAAAAATTATGCATGACAATCAGATTCATCAATTTCTAAAGTTATTGAATGATCTAAGCTTTTTCATGACTACTTTCAATTAGCTTCCATATAAATATTTATTCTGAACACAATATTCAGAATAAAATTCAAAATGTTTGCTAATTAATATAAATATCTGTCTTATTAAACTAGTCATTTTAAAAATTAGTATTTTTCTTTGAGTCCATGGAAGAGATGTAATATGCAGACACCATTACATGGAGTATTGATTTTGTGGGCTAACTTCATTTCAAGCACTGGCTCAAAAAGAAGATTCTTTCTGAGCATGAATCAGCCTGCTTACAAATAAGTGTTTGGATCAAATCCAGGTCCAAATCAGAGATTTACACATTTTTTTTTTCCTGTTTCTGTGTCTCTATCCATATTTCATTGAACCTAGAGACCCATGTATTATAGTTTCAAATTTTATTTGTAATGACAAAGAAAAATATATTATTACTATTAGGTGGCTTAGTGGTAAAGAATCTACTTACCAAGCTGGAGACCCAGCTTCAATCCCTGGATCAGGAAGATCCCCCAAAAAAGAGAATAGCAACCCACTCCAGTATTCTTACCTGGAGAATTCAATGGACAAAAGAGCCTGGTGAGCTCAGTCCATGGGATCACAGAGTTGAATACAATTTAGTGAATTATGTATGTATGTATGTATGTATCATACTAAAGGAGAGAATAGTTTCTTTCTAAAATATGCATGTGCCTAAAATGTATGTAAAAGAATATTATCAATATACACTAATGATTAAAGTAAAATGATGATAACTTAAATTGTTACAGACCAAGCAAATTAATTCTAGAATTTCCCAGTAGAAACAATGATTAAAATAATGTAATATGTGGCAGTCTGGATGGGAGGGCAGTTTGGGGGAGAATGGATACCTGTGTGTGTATAGCTTAGTAACTTCACTGTTCACCTGAAACCATCACAACATTGATAATTGGCTATAGTCCAGTACAAAATAAAAAGTTTAAATAAATAATAACATAATGTGCATTGACTAAAAGAGCTAAATCAAACTACAAAAGACTAAAATAATGGACTACTTTGTGTTCTGTGCACACATTATTTGCAATTACCAAAACCAGAGACTTATGCAGTAATACAAATATGGTAACCACGCCTGAGGAATCGTATCTGAGTTGATTGTGCAAATCATAGAAGTAAATAGCAGGATCATAATTATTGAAAATTACTTAGGCTGAAGGTGAAATAAAAAAGTGAAGTTGGTTTTAGCAATTACATAAATCCCAAGGTTTTTTAAATATTTGCTATAGGAAAGGAATTATGAAACTTGCATTTTATGTCATTGAAAGAGATAGTAAGTGGAAATTACGTTCACATGGGTGAATAATATTCTATTAATTCTAATGCATTGCAGGCAGATTCCTTACTATCTGAGCCACTTGAGAATCCCAATGTTTTACTGTCCATGTTAATATTTTCCTTTACTACTGACTGAATAACTTTCAATCATTTTTAAAAATAACTTGTCATTAACTATTATGATTTATTTAACTCATTAAAAAACAGTTCTAATAGTTAGGGCTTAAAACTGGTGTTTGTTGTGAAATATTGATGAAGAACACAGAAAATTTTTTATGAATAATCAAGGGAATTATGAGAGCTATTTTCATTTTTACTTTTTGAGATAATTAGTGTTTTATCCTTTAATCTGTTAATGTAACATGTACATTGATAAAGTTTTCTAATGTCTATTTGTCTTTAGGATTTTTTTTTTTTTTTTTTTTTTTGCCTCTGAGATCCTAGAGAAGGTTGTCTTTAACATCCTCTGTTGTTTCTCTAGTCACTTAATTGGCTAATTATCTGAATTTCAACATTTCACATATGAATTGATGACTGGCTGAGTTGGTGGGTCCTGTGAGGCTGAGGTGAGGGGCTTTCACTTCAGGGAAATTGGTTGTTGCTTCTGCTGAGCACTCCAAATAGCTCCCACTGAAATCACTTTAAATTAATATTCTTGTTTTGGTTTTGATGAACTTTACCAATGGGTAATCTCAAACCCTACCTGTATTATAAGTACAGGTCAGTATTTACAACGTTAAAACAAACAAACAAAACCTGCTTAACCCAGGCAAAGCAAACATGTTTGTATATGCCTGTGACTCCCTTTGTTACACATGAAGATTTGCAGATTTTTTTTTTTCTCACTGTCTTTTCACTGAGACTGTATTTCTCCGAAGGTTTTGCCTTAGTTGGGAATGGAGTGGAGTCCTCATCCCCTATTCATCTCCAACTCCTCATTTTGAAAGAGTCCCAAACTTTGCCTCTGTTACCCATGCAACTTCCTTATCCTAAGCCTTCATAATAGGTAAACACTTTAAGAGTCCAGGCATACTGCTAGACCCCCAGCCACCATGCACATTAGGAAATAAAACATTTTACATACAAAAGTAGAAGGCATCATAATCTAATACTGCCATTCCAGAATTTTATCATCCATATTGCAGTTAGTGTTACCGGAGTCAGGTTCAGCTGCTCATCACTCACAGTTCAATAACTGGAGAGACAAATTGCAGTCAAAGGGAAAACTTCTTTAATCAGAAAGCTAGCAATCTGGGGAGAAGGTGGATTCATGTCCTAAGACAAACTCCAAAGATTTTGCTTGATCATGACAGTTTTTGAAGGGGAAAAAAGGAGGAGGGGAGCAGAGAATCTCAGTGAATCATGGAGGCATGAAGGGTGGGTTCTGCATCCATCTCCATTTTATACAGATTGGCTCGCTCTCACTTCAGATTTGTCTTGCCCATATGACCCACCAACTTAGCAATTTCTTTCCTGTGATTGGGTTCTTTCAATGTTTGAGGGGAACTGAATCAGATAGAGAGGAAAAGGGAAAAAGAGCTGCTTTCATTAGGAAGTTCTGTTCCATGGAAACATCTTTCCATCGTTAACTCTAACTAAAGGAAGCCAGCTAAGACCACATTTCAGAAGATATCAGTATTTTCCTCACTATTCCATTACTTACCTTTCCAGGAATTTAAAAAAAAAACAAACAAACAAAAAAAACACCTACAAACCTCTCAGATCTTACACTGTAAATCCAGTCTAACATCACCTATTCCCTGAAACTTCAGAAATCTTCCTGTAATGTTACTGTCAAGTAATAATTGTCACTTGCCATCTACCTCTCCACCAGTGGCTAACCTTCAACACCCACTGAAAGGAGTTCAGGGAGGAGATCAGGAATGAAGTATCTTACCTGGGAAAAACTGGCATAACAGGACTCCGGATAGTTAAATGCTTTCATGAGATGTTATGAACCCAATTCCTGCACCTCTTTATACTAGAAAACCACTAAAATTATCAACAGAAACATCTGCTTCTCATGACTAGCAGCAAACTTCTGCCAAAATATGTGCTTGATTGCATTCAACGCCCTTCACCAAAATCACATATGTACTGATTTCCCCCCACCTCTTTGTAGGGATTCCTCAGAGCTATCCAAGAGACTGTATCCCAGGCTATCATTCTCACTTTGCCCCAAATAAAACTTAACTCACAACTCTCACATTGTGTATTTTTTTTACTCAACACTAAACTAGCAAACACTAATATATCTATTTGTTTGCCATATGCCTCCATTCTATTCAGGGTTCAAGGTGATATCACAGCAGTTTGTTAGGTGACCTCTGTCTTTCCTTTCCAGAACAACAAATTCTTAGCCAGGATTAAGTCCATTTCTCAATATATTCTCCATTTTCTAGTCTTGTATTAATATTAATGTTTCTTATTCTTGTCTAATTCCCTTTAAAAGTGCATCTCTCCGTGCATGTTATTCAGGTTCCTTTCACTACATATCTAATATATTTTTTTTTCTTGTTTATGCCAGAAGGATTAAGATGCTTTTTTGTTCTTTTTCCTGAAAAAGAAACCATACTCCCAATTTGGGTGATGCTGTCTTCTCATGGTGCTTATTTGCACAAAGAAATGTGTTAGCTTGCTGCTTATTTTATTTATTTGCTTTCTGGAAAAACAGATACAATGTTACTCTTAGCCAGCAAGTTTTGAGAGGATCTGAATACTCAGATTTCCCATGTGTGTGTACTCAGAGTCTATCATCCTTGGACTAAATGTCCCGTTTCTTACCCTATTAGGGATCTGACTGATAAAATATCATAACTTCAGATTACTCCTCATCTTGGTCTCAAGTGACCTTGGTCTGCAACCGTGTGGAGTGAGGCTTGAGTTCCAAACCAGAGACTGAAGCTGGTTCACAGTGGTGAGAGCATTTGACCCTAGCAACTGGACCAGTGGTCAGTGAGTGACAAGGACCCTGGCCCTTCAGCTTTGCAGGAAAGAATTCCCACAAAGATTGAAAGTATGAAACAAGTAAAGTATTTATGAAGAGGGAAAAAGAGTACAGTATGTGTGGATAGACACATGGGCAGACACAGGGAGAAAGACTCATGCACTATAGCAATTTGAATCCACCTATGGTGCGTTTCTCCTGGGTTCCTCTGGCCGATCGTTTTGATTTACTTTGTTCATAGTCCATATTTGGTATATCTCAGGATCTTCCCATGTGTGCACATGCATCTCTTAGCCAAGATGGATTTTACCAAAAAGGTATATGGGCAGAGAACATCCCTTGACATAACTTCCCTTTGGCCTCCTAGGAGACTTTCGGCACATTGTGTGGTCAGGGAGGTCTCCTGACTTCTAGACTGAGAAATATGTGGTCCAGGCAGGGCCCAGCCTCCTCTTCTAATTGTCCTGCTATTCTTGTCTTGGAGTTTCAGTCCATAGGGAATGACTCTTCAATAGCTTTACCCTGGGGACACCTATCTGACTCTTGCCTCAGTTATTAAATACTGAGGCAGCTGTTCATTGTTCTTTCACTCAATTCAGTTCAGTTCAGTGGCTCAGTTATGTCCAACTTTTTGTGATCCCATGGACTGCAGCATTCCAGGCCTCCCTGTCTATTATCAACTCCTGGAGTTTACTCAAACTCCTGTCCATTGAGTCTGTGATGCCATACAACCATCTCATCCTCTGTCATCCCCTTCTCCTCTTGCTCCCAATCTTTCCTAGCATCAGGGTCTTTTCATATGAGTCATCTCTCCGCATTAGGTGGCCAAAGTATTGGAGTTTCAGCTTCAGCATCAGTTCTTCCAATGAACATTCAGGACTGATTTCCTTAGGATGGATTGGTTGGATCTCCTTGCAGTCCAAGGGACTCTCAAGAGTCTTCTGCAACACCACAGTTCAAAAGGATCAATTCTTAAGTGCTCAGCCTTCTTTACAGTCCAACTCTCAATACATGACTATATATATCGTCATGTACATGACTACTATACATGACTACTGGAAAAACCATAGCCTTGACTAGATGGACCTTTGTTGGTTCTATTGCTAGACAATAAAAGTTTTGATTGAAGCATCATAAAGACATTTACATACATGACTGGTCTAAGTACCTAATTAACATTTCTGAATCCAGCAGTGTCTTTTCTACAATGCCCTGATTTTCAATAAAAGTGGGCTTTTTTAAAATTAATTTTATAAAAGTAGAATTGATTTATAATGTTATATTAATTCCTGCTGTAAAGCAAATTGATTCAGTTATACATACATATATATATGTTATTTTTTTTTTTTGAATTATGGTTCATCTCTTTTGCATTATGGTTCATCACAGGAGATTTATTTAATCCCCAGAGCAACCCTGTGAAGTAGGTACCATATATATTACCACTTTACAGAGGAGAAAACTAACATATAGAAAAGTTGAGTCATGAACTTGGCCCAGAATTTTGGAATTTAACATTTTACTGGGCTGCTCTGATCAACACTTTCAAATATTGCTCACAAACTCTCAATGTAGTCCTGATAGTATAAGTGTCCCCTCATCATACTGCTTCTTTGTTTTTATTGATAAGCCCCCAGCAGGGCCGCTCAACAGCTGAGCTACTAAGAGTTTATCAAGGACAACAGGAAATGATGGCATCTTGATGCAGTTTTCTTCATTCTTATATCAACACAACTTTACTTCTAAAAATAACTTTTATTTTTCTTTGTCATAAACAAGTTGATTAAAACAATTTTACTTATATCATAAACAAGTGGATTTGAAATTATATCAAACCAATTTAAAAAGAAAATTTCCTGGTAGACATTGTAACTGAATGTACTCTTACTCTTCCTCTGAATGTTGCAGCAACAGATGAGGGACAGAGAGAAGAAAACAGGATGTAACTGGGCTTGAAAAAGAGAAACCACAAAGGGAGATCTACAATCATGGGTTGATTATTATTCAAACCAATCCCTTGATCTTCTAACTTTAAAAATAGCCTTTATAAATTATCTTTTATGTGTCTTGTATGTTTTCTTTGGAGCTTCTTATTGGTTAATATTCTGATGCGGAGAATAAATTCCAACCTAGACAGAATAGAAGCTTTTATTACAGTGTGCCAAGTGGTACAGAATTATTGAGATGGCTGGATAAAGATCTATAAGGTGAGATTCCAGAATGTATTCTGAAGGCTATACTGCAGGACCATGTTGTCAAAGGAGCTGTTTCTCCTTCAGTGATCAGGAAGCTGTTTGTCAAATCAGGAGATGTCCCTTATTATAAATGCAAAAATAAAAGGCTGCCTCAATCTGAGCTGCTAAATTAGCTAACTATTGGTTCCAGAAGGGCATCACTGTGCTCCAGTCAGGAAAGGTCAGGTGCAAAATCAGAAAGCTGCCATATACCTTCAGGGTCCCACCTTATCATTCTCCACTATCATGAAGCCATTTCTGCTAAACCAGCAAGCCTGGGAGACATAATATGGCTTCAGAACTATTCCGCATTTGTCCAAGTAACACTGAAAAAAAAATGCATGCACAATATCCCATTTATCTCAGCTCAAATTTCAAGTCTCATGAGATTTCATCTGATGTGGAACCTGAATCAAACCTGGGTCACCAGCTGAAAAAGGATTGGAGGAATATTTGTGTTAGCTCTCCACAGGAAAGAGAAATCACACTAGAAGAAAACTGGAATAGACAACCTGAAACAAACCACCAGAATCACATTAGATGTTACTCTTACTTCTTTCCATTCCTCTTTGAAATTCTCAAACTTTTTCTTGTTATACAGAAAATTATAAAGTTGGTCCTTCTCTGAGCATAGTCTCCAAGTCTAGCACATTCCT
The DNA here is from genome assembly GCF_001704415.2 of Capra hircus. Lineage (NCBI taxonomy): Eukaryota > Metazoa > Chordata > Mammalia > Artiodactyla > Bovidae > Capra > Capra hircus. Next base: position 33,595,684 of record NC_030824.1, read on the forward strand.
ACTCTGAATAAAGTCTTAAATGATATTTATCCAATAAATTAATGTGAGTGATACACTCTTTGAGATTTGAAAGTATATTTTTGTCAGATTAAAATAGGAAAATATTGGTCATTCTGCTTACTTTCTTTATAGATTTCTTCTCAATATGAAGAGTTATCAGCTGGCATTTTACCTGGAATTCCTATACATTTGGGAAATTTGTTAAATGTAAGAGAAGATTGAACATACTTAACAGTATTTATGCTTTTGTTTGCATAAGAAACTGGGAAGCACAAGAGTAGAAAATATTCCTAAAGGATCGAATAGTCCAAACAATGCAATTAGTCAAGAAATGATCCACAGTTTTCAAAGTGGAATAGTAATTATGAATATAGCTTGGTGGCTGTAATTCTAATCTTTCTTTATCTAGTCTCATGGGCACATAACTGGTTCCTGGGAGGTGGAAAGGCCATAATTAGCTGCAACAGCTGTTGTCAATAACAGATAAGCAAACAAAAATCTGTAAATTTTTGTAGCCCAAGCAATTGTGATTTGGAGCCTGATGTTACATAAAATGCTGGGTGATGTCTTCTTTCAGACCTCCAAACTTCATCTGAGACCCCCAAGAAATGGAGCTGTTTACCATAGTGAAAAGTCCTGCATTAGAAAAAAAATCCAAAAACAAAACCAAAAAATTTCCCCCAAAAACCAAATTCAGAATAATATTTTTTTCTCTTCTTGTTTTAATAATCAATTTGTTTCCCTAACTTTATCTATGTCTGGTTTCAAACTGTAATAGCTAGGAGTTGGTGGTTGCTTCTGGAAAACTGAGTATTTCTCAAGGTTTATAACTAAGTTAGCTTTGATAAGTAGAAGAATATATTTTTGAACTTACATGTAACCAGCAACACTGCCACCCTATTCACCTCATTGGATCTTTGGTGAAGTCCTCAGTGGGTAACTGATATCCATGAGTGTATTGTTTTGTCTTGTCTTTCCCCAGGTATAAAGGGCACACTCCAGTCTGGGCATCATATTGTTAATGAGACATTATAGACACATATTCTTGCAGTCTTTCAGGACAATCCTTTGCTTTCTCTTCTACATTGGCATAGATCTATTCTATTTATTTTTCTTTCCAAGCACAATAGGAAAGGCAACATAATAGTTAAAGTTCTGCCCATTGTAATGCTTTCCTTCTCCATAGTCATTCTGGGACTTAAAACCATGAAATGCTTGGGATTGCTTCCTGTCTGTTAACTGTTGCAAAAAAAATAACACAACCTTGTATGAGGTCCTAGATGTAGGTTGGGGAAGAGAAAACTGTTTTAGAAATTCACTTGAACTTTCAAAATCCTTTTAGGTCTTGTCTTAATAATAAAATACTATTGCTGCTGCTACTGCTAAGTCACTTCAGTCGTGTCCGACTCTATGCGACCCTATAGATGGCAGCCCACCAGGCTCTGCTGTCCCTGGGATTCTCCAGGCAAGAATTCTGGAGTTGGTTGCCATTTCCTTCTCCAGCGCATGAAAGTGAAAAGTGAAAGTGAAATCGCTCAGTCATGTCTGACTCTTTGTGACCCCATGGACTTCAGCCTACCAGGCTCCTCCATCCATGGAATTTTCCAGGCAAGAGTACTGGAGTGGGTTGCCATTGCCTTCTCTGAGAATGCTATTGGGCTTTCATAATTTATATGGCCAGTCATATCAGATAATGATAATTTCATGACATAGATAGGTAAATGCTACTCATTTCCTGAAAACCATTGCTGGTTTTGTTCAGTCTCCCCCAGAGACTCATAGCAAGAGTTCTTTCTCAAAAGAAGCTTTTTTCATTCCTGAAGAGAAACATCTTTGCTTCAAGAACCCAAGATGTCTCCACTGTAAGTAACCTTTTGTGATCTGCTGTGGTCTGTAAAGAATCACATTTTAATGCCCACTAAATATCATAAACACTGAGCAATGGAATTATGTGATGCACTTTATCTATGATCCACCTAATCTTTTCTTGATCTGAATTCTATAGGTTTTGAAACATATAGGAAACAAGTTAAAACCTGATAGGCAGCTATGATTTTTTGCATTCATAATTCAAAAGGGCCCTTCATATTGTGTATTTTTCTTAGCATTAGGGAACATAAGTTTCAGCAATGTGTTCTTTGATTTTGAGGAGTAATTTCATATTACTTAAGACATAAAATCCTCCCAAAATGTGTAGTGTAGCAGGCTCCTGTATTGTGGGATTTATGTCTATTTATTTAAGTCTATGTATATGTATCTGTAGATACATAATCATCATGCATTTGCCTTACTAAGTCATATAGTGTACCTTGGATTTCCAACTTGCCAAAAATGGCAATAATAGGTTAAAAGACAATGTGTATGGCATCCTGACAGTATGCAAAGGTATTGATTTATCCATGAGCTAAAACAATAGGTTAAAATATGTCCCTGGGTGGGTAAAAGAAAACTATTTCCATTATTTTTTCCTAAACAAAATGAAAGAAAAAAATCAATCATATACAAGGTCAGTAATTGCATCAAGGTGCAAGAAAAGGAATAAGATGAACAAAATAAAACAAACTAACAAAAATCCATGCCCTGAGCTCCTTAGATGAGCCCTCACTCTTGCCAGTGAGCCGTAATTGTAGTCTTGGTCTGTGAAATTATTTTACCCCAAAGCAGTGCCTCATGTTCTATGAGAAAATTTTTGTCCTAACTTACTTAATGCATAGTGCCTCATGTATAGGGCTAAAGGTCATTTTGAGAATATCTAAAAGGGAGACTCTTTACGTCAACTTATACTGAAATTATAACAGATTTCTTTACATAAATAAAGTGATCCAGCAAATAAGAGATAATACAGGTGAGCAACAACAGTATCTGGGTTCTGTATCTGATATAAGTGCTGTACTCAAGCGTTCAAGAATGTATAAAATGCCTCCTGAAGCCAACAGTATTTATGCATTTTTGAGGAATGTGGTTCTGTCTTGTAGTCCAGCCTAGCCAGTTTCATATATTGCAAAGCCACCAAAATGCAAGCCCTTTAGATGGATATGAAATGGTGAGCAGGACCCAGCTATATTCATATTTATAATACATTTAACAATGCTGAAAAGGAAAAGATTTTAGGAAAAAAAAAAACACTTATTAGATTTTTATTGTTCCTAAAACATTTTATAAACATTGATCTCATTAGAAACAATAATAAAACACCATTACATGGCACTGATTTGCCCTGAAAGGGGGATTTCTGTACTGACCTGGTGCCAATGGCAGGGATCATAGAATATTATTGACAATACTGCAAGATAAATTGTCCATTTGGCATGGTAGCAAATCATACTCAAGCAAGAGAGAAACTGTATTATCAGGTAAAATGGACGAGCTACTTTATTGGATAAGGGAAGAACATTAGATGCCTTCAGAAGTATTCATGTTTAGGGATGCTATGAATCTTTCAAATGCTCTCATGTAGTTCCAACCTCATGATGAAGGTCTTCGTCTTCCATCAATGTCCCAAGTTTCACATTGGAAAGTGGTAAGGCTATGAGTTGAATTGATAATATAATTCAGCCAACTCTTAAGTTTATTTTTTGGCTAATACTCTCATAGTGCTGTGAATAAAGACATAAGATTCTTTCAACACAGGAATAATTGCAGACCATTCCTTGAAGTGAGACTTCAGAGGGTGGTATTTATCACTTTTCTGCTTTAATTGTCATTAAAAAGTCACTAATTTTTTAGTATGTCTTTTCACTGTTTACTAAACAGGAGCTATCTTTTTCCTGTTTACTAAATCTCCTTTGTTACATACTTCAATCACTTCTACATAATTACCGAAGTTTCACTATGGTATACATTTTGCTTTTAGGAAAAGTAAAATATTTAGGTAACAGTGTGATTCAAAGCTATCTGACATCTCATAAAATAAGTAAAGTCATTGGTTAAAGAAAGAACCAGAATAACATTAATTAACTATAGAACCTTTTGAGGAAACCCAATGATAAATTCTAATATTTGAAAATCCCTGGTGGCTCAGATGGTAAAGAATCCACCTGCAATGTGGGAGACCTGGGTTTATTCCCTGGGTTGGCAAGATCCCCTGGAGAAGGAATAGATACTCACCCCAGTATTCTAGCCTAGAGAATAATGTGGAAAAAGGAGGATGGCAAGCTACTGTCCATGGAGTCACAGAGTCAGATATGACCGAGAGACTTCTACTTTAATATTCATCCTTTATTTAATATGAATAAAATTAATATGCCTGTGTGTGTGTGTGTGTGAGTGTGTCCCTGGCCCCATACTTGAGATAAGCTCCAACATCACAACTGAAATAAACAAGATAATTATCATTCCCTACCCATGGAAATAGGCAAGCCCAGGATTTGCTTTTAGGAACATGAATTGGAAACAAAATATTACATTATTGCCTTCAGAATCCATTGTACACACTCAGTTCAGTTCAGTTCAGTCGCTCAGGTGTGTCCAACTCTTTGTGACCCCATGACAGTGAAGAAGGCTGAGCACTGAAGAATCGATGCTTTTGAACTGTGGTGTTGGAGAAGACTCTTGAGAGTCCCTTGGACTGCAAGGAGATCCAACAAGTCCATTCTGAAGGAGATCAGCCCAGGGATTTCTTTGGAAGGAATGATGCTAAAGCTGAAATTCCAGTACTTTGGCCACCTCATGCGAAGAGTTGGCTCTTTGGAAAAGATTCTGATACTGGGAGGGATTGGGGGCAGGAGGAGAAGGGGACGACAGAGGATGAGATGGCTGGATGGCATCACGGACTCGATGGACGTGACTCTGAGTGAACTCTGGGAGTTGGTGATGGACAGGGAGGCCTGGCGTGCTGTGATTTATGGGGTCGCAAAGAGTCAGACACGACTGAGCAACTGAACTGAACTGAACTGAACTGAATCGCAGCACACCACGCCTCCCTGTCCATTACCAACTCCCAGAGTTCACTCAGACTCACGTCCATAGAGTCTGTGATGCCATCCAGCCATCTCATCCTCTGTCGTCCTTTTCTCCTCCTGCCCCCAATCCCTCCCAGGATCAGGGTCTTTTCCAGCGAGTCAAGTCTTCACATGAGGTGGCCAAAGTATTGGAGTTTCAGCCTCAGCATCTGTCTTTCCAGTGGACACCCAGGACTGATCTTCAGGATGGACTGATTGGATCTCCTTTCAGTCCAGGGGACTCTCAAGAGTCTTCTCCAACACCACAGTTCAAAAGCATCAATTCTTCAGCGCTCAGCTTTCGTCACAGTCCAACTCTCACATCCATACATGACCACTGGAAAAACCATAGTCTTGACTTATACACGCTGGATACATCTAATTCCACTCATAGCCACCATAACACTCAGAAAGAACTGGTAAAATACATCATTTGACTTGGCACTAAAAACATTATTCATCAAATACACTCCAAATTAAAAAAAAAAAAATAAGCTTAATCTATCATCATCCACAGTGTCTTTAATTGATATCTATTAAGCGTCTGCCTCCAATGCTAGAGACTCAGTTTTGATCTCTGGGTAGGGACGATCCCCTGGAGAAGGAAATGGTAACCCACTCCAATATTCTTGCCTGGAGAATTCCATGGATGGAGAAGCCTGGTAGGCTACAGTCCATGGGGTCGCAAAGAGTTGGACACGACTGAGCAACATCCATTCACATTCAAGTGCATAGCCACTCCTCTTACTAAAGTTTTTATTTTTTTAAACATATCTTTTTGTCTCTTTTAACATTCATATTTTAGAAGAGAACAGAAAGTAAAAGTGTTAGTCACTCAGTTGTGTCTGACTGTTTGTGGCGCCGTGCTCCTCTGTGCATGGAATTCTCCAAAAAAGAATACTGGAGTTGGTTGCTATGCCCTTCTCCAGGAGATCTTCCCAACCCAAAGACTGAACCCAGGTCTCTCTCATTGCAGGCAGATTCTTTACCATTTGAGCTATCTGAGAACCCTTATAAACACATACATAAAGGTAAAGAAAAATAATTTAGAAAAAACTATATATATATTCTAAAAGAAGTACATGTAGTTGATAAGTGTAGCAATCATGTTTCTCTACACTGTGAAGGAAGGTTACCTGGCTCAAAATAGCCTGGAGTTAAAACTCTCCTCCGGGTCCTCCCCACCATTCTATGCAAAACAAAGAACTCTCTCACCCAAAGGAAAAAAAAATGGACATTAAGGTTGATTATGTCTAGCTCCCAGCCAGTCTCAGCCTCTGGCCGATCTCTAGAATTCCTTGTCCAAGCCATTTGTTTAAGAAAGAACTCACCCAAACAATCTCAGAGAACTGGCCCCTTTAAGACAGTGAATTTCCACATATATGTCTGTATATACTTACTCTTTTGTTGGGTAGTGCAGCAGCTCAGTAATCTGACTGCTGCCCCTTCTCGCCTCATTAAAGGTGATCTGTTCCTGAAAAGTGCCAGTCTCATTCTTTTTCCAAACCTCAACTTCTCTAATTCCCTTAACCTACACACTGGACCTATCACTACTCCTAAATTTCAGTGAAACAATACCAAGTACATTGCCGATATGTCATCTCTATTTGTTGTGTGTGCCTCATTTGGAAGACGATAAGAGTTCTAAAATTGACTAGTGGTTTGAAACTATCTTGGATTATTTAAAGGAGAAAAAAGAATAAATGTAAGTAGAAAGTAGGAAATCTTGTCATATTATTATTATTATTATTATTATTTACTTCTTACAAGAGACCCACTTTATTATTTTTTTGGTATAAATTTAATTGGAGGCTAATTACTTTACAATATTGTATTGGTTTTGTCGTATTATTTTAGAAATTCAAAGGGGAAAGCAGTCGGGTGCCTGAGGGAGGTTTTTTTTTTTTTTTTTTTAATGCCCTCTTCCCCAATTTTATTTTAACATTTCAAAAATAATCCATTAAAATGTTAATATTGGTTTATTGAATATTTAATTCTATTTACCAAAATATTTTGTCTATTTCTTTTTTTTTATTTTTATTTTTACTTTATTTTGCTTTACCATACTGTATTGGTTTTGCCATACATTGACATGAATCAGCCACGGGTGTACATAAGTTCCCAATTCTGAACCCCGCTCCCACCTCCCACCTCCCACCCTGTATCATCTCTCTGGATCGACGCCATGCACCAACCACAAGCATCCTGTATCCTGTATCGAACATAAACTGACAATTCGTTTCTTACCTGATAGTATACAAAGATATTCAAATTACGAGGAACATTTCCTTAGCACTTTCACAAATTAGTTTGAAATGATCACTTTGATGGATCAAATGCAAAAACAAAGCTAAATGATATTTCACCTACCATTACTTGGATCTCAGATTCTCTATCATTTCAAAATCAATGCTAATTGATTGTTCCTTCTATTTCTCTATTCCATTTATTTGCATATATTAGATGTTCCCAGCATTTAATATCCTGCTACACCCAGAAGCAGACCAAAATACTTTTACTTGCAATTATTTTAGGAAAATAAAATTATGCATGGGAAATCTTTATTGCAACAAGGAAAATACACATTGGTTGTGAGTACAGTGAAATGTAATAAAAAGTATCCCTATAATGGGTATAAATAATGTGGGTTGCTCTGTGAAAAAGGAATCAAGTCTGTGAGGAATTGCTTTAAAAGATAGTAGAATTAAAATCATAACCAAAAGCATACAGATCAATCTGTAAACACAAGGAAATTAAATGTCAATATGGTAGGCATAGAATAGGATAGTTATACAGGTGTTTAAGAAAGCCTTCTTCAGCGATCAATGCAAAGAAATAGAGGGAAACAACAGAATGGGAAAACAACAGAATGGGAAACACTAGAGATCTCTTTAAGAAAATTAGAGATACCAAGGGAACATTTCATGCAAAGATGGGCTAGATAAAAGACAGAAATAGTATGGACCTAACAGAAGCAGAAGATATTAAGAAGAGGTGGCAAGAATACACAGAAGAACTGTACAAAAAAGATCTTCACGACCCAGATAATCATGATGATGTGATCACTAATCTAGAGCCAGACATCTTGGAATGTGAAGTCAAGTGGGCCTTAGAAAGCATCACTATGAACAAAGCTAGTGGAGGTGATGGAATTCCAGTTGAGCTGTTTCAAATCCTGAAAGATGATTCTGTGAAAGTGCTGCACTCAATATGCCAGCCAATTTGGAAAACTCAGCAGTGGCCACAGGGCTGGAAAAGGTTAATTTTCATTCCAATTCCAAAGAAAGGCAATGCAAAAGAATGCTCAAACTACCACACAATTGCACTCATCTCACAGGCTAGTAAAGTAATGCTCAAAATTCTCCAAGCCAGGCTTTAGCAATACGTGAACCGTGAACTCCCTGATGTTTAAGCTGGTTTTAGAAAGGCAGAGGAACCAGAGATCAAATTGCCAACATCCGCTGGATCGTGGAAAAAGCAAGAGAGTTCCAGAAACACATCTATTTCTGCCTTATTGACTATGCCAAAGCCTTTGACTGTGTGGATCACAATAAACTGTGGAAAATTCTGAAAGAGATGGGAATACCAGACCACCTAACCTGCCTCTTGAGAAATCTGTATGCAGGTCAGGAAGTAACAGTTAGAATTGGACATGGAACAGACTGGTTCCAAATAGGAAAAGAAGTACGTCAAGGCTGTATATTGTCATCCTGCTTATTTAACTTGTATGCAGAGTACATCATGAGAAACACTGGACTGGAAGAAACACAAGCTGGAATCAAGATTGCCGGGAGAAATATAAATAACCTCAGATATGCAGATGACACCACCCTTATGGCAGAAAGTGAAGAGGAGCTAAAAAGCCTCTCAATGAAAGTGAAAGATGAGAGCGAAAAAGTTGGCTTAAAGCTCAACATTCAGAAAATGAAGATCATGGCGTCTCGTCCCATCACTTCGTGGGAAATAGATGGGGAAACAGTGGAAACAGTGTCAGACTTTATTTTTTGGGGCTCCAAAATCACTGCAGATGGTGACTGCAGCCATGAAATTAAAAGACACTCCTTGGAAGGAAAGTTATGACCAACCTAGAGAGCATATTCAAAAGCAGAGACATTACTTTGCCGACTAAGGTCCGTCTAGTCAAGGCTATGGTTTTTCCTGTGGTCATGTATGGATGTGATAGTTGGACTGTGAAGAAGGCTGAGTGCCGAAGAATTGATGCTTTTGAACTATGGTGTCGGAGAAGACTCTTGAGAGTCCCTTTGACTACAAGGAGATCCAACCAGTCCATTCTGAAGGAGATCAGCCCTGGGATTTCTTTGGGAGGAATGATGCTAAAGCTGAAACTCCAGTACTTTGGCCACCTCATGCGAAGAGTTGATTCGTTGGAAAGGACTCTGATGCTGGGAGGGATTGGGGTCTGGAGGAGAAGGGGACGACAGAGGATGAGATGGCTGGATGGCATCACTGACTCGATGGACGTGAGTCTGAGTGAACTCCGGGAGATGGTGATGGACAGGGAGGCCTGGTGTGCTGCGATTCATGAAGTCGCAAAGAGTCGGACACGACTGAGTGACTGAACTGAACTGAACTAATACAGGTGTTTGTAGAAGTCTCAGTAGGGGATTATAAATAGAGAGTGAAACCTAGGAAACTTTGGGAGATCACTGTAAGTTAAGCATCACTAAAGAAACATTGTGAAACAAAGCAGGCTTGCTCAACTATAAAGCAGGAGATATGTGCCAGGTCATTAAGTGAAAGAAAAGTGCTACCACCCTTCTGCTGATTTAAATAAGCATCATGACATTTCTAGTTTTACCTCACAGGGTCAGATACTCTCCTGCCTCAAAGGAAGAAGGCTGAAAGTGAAAGTGTTCGTCACTGAGTCCAGTTCAACTATTTGTGATTCCACTGACGGTAGCCAGCCAGGCTCCTCTCCAAGGAAGTCTTCAGGCAAGCATACAGGAGTGGGTTGCCATTCCCTTCTCCAGAGGGTCTTTCTGACACAGGGATCAAACCTGAGTCTCCCACATTGCAAGCAGATTCTTTACCACTTGAGTGATGAAAATCTGATGTCTACTCCATGAATGAGAAAGAAGGCAGTCTTTCCCTCCCCTGACCCCCAAATTTTCCTTTGATTATAAAAATGTAGCCCACTTAATCCTGGGGCAGAGCCTCCTTTCCTGTCCACTTCAATCACTCACAAGAACCCTATATTAATAAACCGACTTGCTGCCTATCACTTTTCCTTTTGCTGAATTTCTTCTGCTGAGACACAAAGAACTTGAGCCTCAGTAAGTTCACAAACCAGATAGGTGATTGTAATTAACTGACCTTGGGTTAAAGTATCAGTCTGACTTTAGGCTGTGTTTTGGTCCCAAGCAGAGGTCAATGATGTCAAATAACAGGATCACTTTGATATGATTAATGTACTTTAGTTCTCTTCTTCATTTAAATTTAATGTTATTTTGACCATATAATATGTCAATCTAGTTCAAAACAAAACTGAATATAAATTGTATTCTGAGAAAACTAACTTATTCCTCCTCCATAGACAATCATTTTTTCCTAGTTTCCCGTATATCCGCATCATGTTTCTACTAACAAATTATAATAATATTCTGTTAGAAGAATTAAAAAATCTATTGTACCCTGACTCATAGTGCATGGCATATTATAATATTTTCATGCCCCCTTGGTGCTTTTTTTTTTTTTATAAATAGAGTGATACTGTATTTTTTCCATCTGGATTTACCTTTTCTCACATAGATCATGCCCTCTTTTTTCAGCCTTGTGGGATAGTTTTTCTGTGATTTTCCTTTTCAACATCATGAGTATACATTTTCTAATTTGGGGCCAGCATACTCCTCTGTGGGTGTTCCAAGTTTAACAAATTATTTTAAGTTTGAAACAATTTAGGAATAATGATGGGCATCCTTTCTTGATCAAAACATCAGTTTGATTGCTGATAGAAATGGCCTAAACTGTGGCTTTCACCTGAAATAATATTTGCTGCTAAGTCACTTCAGTCATGTCCTACTCTGTGCGACCCCATAGATGGCAGCCCACTAGGCTCCTCTGTCCCTGGGATTCTCCAGGCAAGAACACTGGAGTGGGTTGCCATTTCCTTCTCCAATGCATGAAAGTGAAAAGTGAAAGTGAAGTCGCTTAGTCGTGCCCGACTCTTAGCGACCCCGTGGACTGCAGCCTACCAGGCTCCTCCATCCATGGGATTTTCCAGGCAAGAGTACTGGAGTGGGTTGCAATTTAATAAACTTAATATTTTTCCCTTCACAGAAGAACTCACCTAATTAGCCACAGAGAGAGTAGATTTAAAAAAAAATCTCAATTCTCATATCCATGAGGTGGAAAAAAATTCATGATTATGTGTTGAAGGTAAACGCTGCTCATCTGGACCTTTCTGAGGGACTGATTATCCCGCTCAACTTCTACTCCCATGAGTACTACTCCAGAGTAAAGGACTCAGATCTTTGATGGTAGGTGTGCTGAGAGCAAGTGTGGTTTTCAAACAACTTGCGTCCATGTTCACTGGACAGATTTTAGTAAAGTTGACTGATGATTCACATGAAGACATTTGGATGAAGAATCCAGGGGGAAAGAGGAACACACTTGTGAAGGAGAGGGAGCCAGTGTATTAACTGGGACAGGAACATGTCCAAGAAGGACTTGTATGTCTTTATCTCCTCATATATATTATAATCTTCCTTGTTAAATAAAAGTGGGTATGTGCATGTGCTCATGCATTGAGTTACATGGTTTGTTAAAAAGGACAACAGTGGCAGAGTGTCCTTCTTCCCTTTATATTTCCTCCATCCTATCACCTATCACAAAAATTCTACAATCTGAGATAATATATTTGTAACTGAGCAGGATTCTATGGGACGTTCCCTGGGACAGACCCCCTTCTTCATAGTCCCCTCTGTCCCTCTTCTCTGAAGTAGCTGAATAATCATGTCTGATGCACACTTCCTGAGTTGTTTCACAGATGCTAAAGCCACCAGCAAATGGAAGAAATTAACTACTTAGTGACCATGAGCACATAGCCCCCTGATATACTGGTACCTAAGGGTCAATAATGCCCTGTTTCCACAACATCAACCAGTCAGATAATTGTGATGAAGCTGATCATATACCTTGCGACCCACCACCACAACCTGGCCTTTAAAAATACTTTGCTGAAACCTTCCCAGGAGTTCAGGGTTTGAGGGGCATGAGTCTTCTTGCATAGTTCTACAATCAAATTTTCTCTGCTACCAACTCTCTAACATTTTGGTTAGCTTGACTTCACTGTGAGTTAGGAACATGAGCTTGCACTTCATAACTTATCCAGAAGTTTCAGACGGGGAAACTGTAGTAAGCTAAGACTCTGTTAAACTGGGTACCAAAGAAAAAAATATTATGCTGAAGGTAGAACTTTTAAAAGCAAGCTTAGTTCTCTTTGTTCTGTTTATTTTTCTTATCAAAGAAAGAAAAAAAAAAAAGACAAAAAAGCAAAATTAACTGCAGTTACCCTGGATTTCTATTTTACATTGGAATTCAGACTATAAGTTTGGTGCATATTTTAAATTTATCTCCTAGCTATTATCTTAGGATTATTTAAGAAAAAAACTGAGAAGATGCATCCCTCCTCCTTTACTGCTCTACATGAAAAGTAATTAAGGTGAAAAATGTAGAAAACCCAGAAACTCAATGTTGCAATCAATGTAAATCTATGCGAGGGAGCCCAGGCCAATGAAAACAGGGAAAAGAGGTCAAAAACCCCCTCTGGAGCCTCTGCCTTCATCATATCACCAGAGGCATACTTTTATTTGTTACTTTTTCACATTTTGATAGACAATGTTATCCAAAATATGTGAGCATTAGAAAAGGAAAAAGTCCCAGCCATCAATCCCCAATTAAATCCAAAGGGCCTTAGCAGCTACTTATTTGAATGATAGATATTATTGCCTATCATCTGGCAGAATGGAAAACAAGGGTAATTTGTGTGACTTTTTATCTTGCAACAAAGAATGAAAAAAAAGAATTAGATGATAATAACTATTTTCGTAATTACTCCAAGCAATTTTTGAAACTAAAGCCTGAAGCTTAAAATGATGTTAATGAGAGAAATTCAAAATCGATCATGGTAATAGTCATCTGTGGTCCCTGGGTCATGTTGTAGTTACAAATATCAGTGATTAGGAATGTCATTGATTAAATATGACATTTAATGAACTCAAAAATTTCTAATGAGGAGAAAAGGCTACTAGGGTTACATTTAATGGTTTGCAAAGACAGTGACCTGAATAAATATTATCCACTAACACCTTCAGTTAAAGTCTGTTGTTGGGGGGCGGGGGGGAAATGTTCTTCTTCCTTAAAAAGTACTGATGATCTAAAACACAATTTGACACTTTACAAGACTTTCCCTTCCAGGAGAACTGTTGTGTCAGTGGCAGCAATTTACATAATGATTCAAATTATTTTCACAACCCACCTATTTTGTGAGTTTGTTCAGAATGCCCAATATTTGATTTACCAGTTGAACACATTTTAATTTTTACATTCTTTCTACTTATTCAGTGTTGCTATTCAGTTGCTAAGTCATGTCCAACCCTTTGCAGTCCTATGAACTGCAGCACACCAGGTTTCCTGTCCTTCACTATCTCCTGGAGGTTGCTCAAACTCGTGTTTGATGAGTTTGGTGATCCCTTCTAACCATCTCATCTTCTGTCACTCCCCTCTCCTTTTGCCTTCAACCTATACCAGCATCAGGATCTTTTCCAATGAGTCAGCTCTTCACACGGAGAAGGCAATGGCACCCCACTCCAGTACTCTTGCCTGGAAAAACCCATGGATGAAGGAGCCTGGTAGGCTGCAGTCCATGGGGTCGTTAAGAGTCGGACACGACTGAGCAGCTTCATTTTCACTTTTCACTTTCATGCATTGGAGAAGGAAATGGCAACCCACTCCAGTGTTCTTGCCTGGAGAAGCCCTAGTGGGCTTCTGTCTATGGGGTCGCACAGAGTCGGACATAACTGAAGTGACTTAGCAGCATGCTCCTCTTCCTCTTTCTTAGTTTCTTCCTCCTCTCCTTTCTCTTTCTTATTTCTCATTTTCTTTCTCTTCCTTCTCTTGATTATTGTTTTATCTTATTTTCTTTGTTCTTTTTTTCACTTCTGATTATTTACTTGAAAAAAACCCTCATACTTGAATTAATATGAAAAGATAATTCATTATCTTCATTAGTGTGCTTAGCTATGATCTTTGGGCAAAGATTGAAGACAGCTTTTCAGGTCCCCAAAGGGTCTTAATGGATATCCTAAGTTCGGATCTTTCATTTTACTGATACTGGCCTAAGGCAATAATAAATCATGTTTCAACAGTACACTGAATAAAAGAAACTACAAATACTCTTGGATCAATAGCCTGGGGTTTTATCATTATGCTATAATTACAACATAATTTAGCTCTAATGCCATTGAAAATTGAGTTTAATTACCTGAAGAGAACAAAATGATGGAATATAGCATACAAGCTAAAAAAATTACACAAGTTATTTTGGCAAATAAAGACCTACAGTGAAAACAATTTGCTAACTAGGTTAGGAAATTAGATAGCCACTTGAACTCCACACTAACAATCTGAAATCACTAAAGCTTAAAAGGGTATGCAATAGCTCTGTCAAGTAGTAAATATTACTGGGATAATGTTTCATAAAGTTAAAAACAAAACCTTTTTTTCTCTCTCTCTCTCTCTTTTGCTATCTTCCACTGTCTGGCATTTGCAAAATAACCATATTTTTAAAATTCCACATTGAATTTAATTTTAATAAACTTATTCTTTTAATTGTGTATTGGCAAAAATCCCCTTTATTTTACCACCAAAACTTTATCTTTACCTGATGCATTTAGGTTATTTGCTTCAAGGGACAATAATAGAGACTACTTAGTATGGATGCTTGAAATTTCTGCAAATTGGTTAAAAAATGTATTTTTATTCCTTGATTTTCAAACATACTGTAAATATTTTCAATAAAATATATTTTAAACTAACAGTATCAGTATTATTGGGGACATGAAGTAATAAACTGAGACAAGCTTTAATTATTTGAAATTGAAGTCATTTGGGAATAGCAGAAGAATTGAAATTTGGGAAAAAATGGTATAGTAATCTACAAGTAAATCTTTTTAGAGTTTGAATTGAGCTGTATTTACAGGAAGGGAGTGCAAAGAGTGGAGAGTTTGATCAGAGTTCAAATCAGTAAGTTTTTTGGCTTGAAGATGGAAAGAGATATTTGTTGGACGTTCATGGATTGGGAAATAATGCTTGATCGTCTATAAATCAGGTATTTAATAGAGATTAGTCTCTTCAGTTCTGTTCTTCTGAGGGCACATATGTGAGGCTCTTCATTCCATATCCTTATTTCATTCTGGGTTGAAAGCCTACGTTTTCCCCATTGGATCAAGATCTTTCACAGAAAGCATCGCTGATGAATTATATAGTTTAGACATTGTTTTCCTTCCTTCCTTTATTTTTTATTTATTTATTTATTTATTTTTTTATCAAAGACATTGCTATATAGAGTCCATGTCTCTTGAGGATGAAGAGGACCACTTTCAGGTGGCTTGTGTGCTACCAAGAAGGGAAATGACAACTGAATTTTATTGACCACCTTTGAGAAAGAAATTTAATAATCAGTTTTAATCAGGGTAGCTGAGTCAGAGAAACAAGGAAGTCCAGAGATGGTATGAACAGACCTAGCAGTTGGGGGTTGGCTGTCGTCTTTTTCTGATTTCTGAGAAGAGCTATAAATTCCTGTAAGATCAGTTTAAGTTTCCTTTATGAGTTTGCCTTGACCATCTTCACTTTTCCCCTGCCATACTTCACTTCACTTTAGTTTGGTTTGATATGTCACCTTTTTGAGCATGTCCCCATTAGGGGGTTTGATAATCCAATATATTGCTAAATGTTTCTTCTGCATAACCTTCATTATTTGACTGATCATCTTCATTGTTTATTTTTCTACACCATGCCACAATTGGACATCTTTCTTCAGGGTGAGAGAAGCTTTTGTAGTTAGTAAAACCAAAGGCCACATTTGAGCAATTTCTTGTATTGAGGCAAAGTGGAGGGTCAAAGCAGGAAGACTTATTCAAAGATACAATTTTTAGATATCATTTCAAAGCACGGTTGCAAACATCAGTGTATCAGACTTGTTATTTCTACAAAGACTGGGTAAAAGAAAAACTGAATATGTTAAGTCACAACACAAATTTAAAACTGACAAATAGGATAGAGGGAGCAAACTTAAGTATAGACTTAAACCCTGAGCTCAATTCTGTAGGTAGCCAGCTTAATAAAACCAAATTCCAAGATGAAAAAGATTGCATTTGTTGTAGCCAATGGACTTCTTATTAAAGGTTATGTATTTGAATCTTGACTTCACAAGTGTTAATTCAAGTACAATAAATGATGCTGACCATAGCACAGATACCTCCTTGTTTAGTCAAAAGATAATCTGGCAAAAAAAAAAAAAAAAGAGAGAGAGAGAGAAAGAAAGACAGATAATCAAGGACTATCCTATTTTGAAGGACAACTTTGGCCAGAGGCTCTATGGAAATATGTCAAGAGTTAAGAGATTCTTGAATAGCCTCATTTGCAATTACTCACAGACTGAGGAGTAGGAAATCTGGCAAAGGAATCAAATTTGAATCAGATACTCCTCCTGCAATTTCTCCTAAAAATTGTGGCGCAGGACTGGAAATATGAGAGCAATAGAGGTCAGTGAATTGTAAGGGTCTTCAGGCTACACAGCTGAATGTATTTTAGTCACATTTGCCTTGAATTCCTTTGTGCAGAGTCTCAATACAATATTCCCCAGGTTTGGGATTGTTAACAAAAAACAGGAAAGTAGATCTCCAGAATTAGAGGTTGACATGATAGAGAGCAGACTGAGATTTTTCCAGAGAACTTGAAGCTATAGAATCTGCAGCTTCATGGAAAACCCAATGATCATTTGAATTTTCTCTGCAATGGCCTAGATATCTGGAAAGTGGCATCATATTTCCAGGCCAAAGAAAAGCAAAAAGTGGACAAATGAATCATAAAAAGACCTTCATGGTATTAGAATTTAGAAAATAACATCAGGGAGGAAAGGAGAAATGGAAAGAAACTTTCTTGCTTCCACATGTTGGGAGGAAGTAGTTTACCTCCATGTCAGTTACTTCTCTTCCTGTTGTTCAGTCACTAAGTCATGTCCAGCTCTTTGCAACCTCATGGACTGTAGCCTGCCATGCTTCCCTGTCCTTCACTATCTCCTGCAGTTTCCTCTTTTCAGTCCATTTGATTCTGAGACTCCAGTGTTTGCCTGGGATCAAATGTTGGGTGGAGTCTTGTTTCCAATTGTATAACAGGCACCAAAGGATTTTCACCTTGTGATCTGGCAGTGGGGGCAGAGATCAAGAATACTTGGTAGGGTCCTTTCTATGAATCTCAATTTTGCAAAAGCATCAGAGTAAAACAATAATGGTGTGTTGCCGGGGGCCAGCGTGTGGAACTCCGCCCATGGCAAAGGTCATGAGGAAGGAGGCTTGGCATACTCAAAGGTGTGATCAAGCCTCAGGAAACCCCCTGTTCCCAAGCATCTACCCCCAAAGCCAGAGTCTGTTTTATGCTCTCACCTACACCTCTGACTTTACGGGGGGCTCTCCCCCATTACCATTTCTCTCGGAGAAGGAGTTAACTTGCAGCTCCAAGGCAATAAAAATTCCTGGGCATGACAAGAGTGTTTCAGCTTACAGACTCCTCTGAAGGTTATCTAGCCCGCCTGTATAGGTTCGTCTGGCCACATGTGATTGTTTACAGCCTCCCAACCTGAGAGGCAAGAGATGTCTTAGACTTACTAAAGGCAAATTCTTTTGGGGAGTTAGAAATTATTAGTATAGTAGGTTGGTTAGGAATTATATTGGTGAAGGGTTTTTCATTTGTTGTGCCAATAATTACTGCTAATTCCCTGCCCGGGGTGTGACAAGGGTGTCTCAGGTCAAACCTCTCTGCTGACAGACTAGCTTGTGTGACAGGATTATCCATACTGCTGCCACTATGCACATGATTGTTTACTACCTCTTAACCATAAACAGCACAGAGTGTTTTGGAATATTTTGAGAGTCTTAATTAACATAGGGCTCTTCTCATTGTTGAGTCAATGATTGCTGCCAGGCCTCCATATCCTTAGGCACCTGGGAATATATTAATCACTGTATTTGGAATATAGAAAAAGAAATATAGTAGTTTTTAAGGTTAGCAATACTAGATTTTTTGAGTTAATGAATTTTCTCTTTTGTAATAGATCACTGTACTTTGTTATAAATCACTGTGTCCTTGCTATGTAAAAATGTAACTTTATCACTATCTTAAGACTAAATAGATCTTAAGGGGAGCATTGGTGAAAGGATTTTCATTTGTTGGGCTGATGTTTGCTGCTAAATCTCCATATTCCCTGCCCTTATAATGAATATAACTAACATGTAGGAGAAATAAGTATTAACCTTTAAGCATATAGGAGAAATAAGTATTAACCTTTAAGATTAATCATGTTAACCTTGGGTAAAATAAATTCCTTTCTTGATTGTAACTCACTACACTCTCCCCTATAGGAATGTAACTTTATTTGGAGGGTGGTGCCTGGTTTAAGAAAAAAAACCCTTGGAAAAAATAAGTTTTTTGGTTATCATAAAATGCCAGCAGGTCTCATAGCCAGAAGATGAGGTAAAACCCCTAAGACTTTTTTTATACATTTATGTGAAGCACCTGATTTTGATTAAGGTCAGGACTGCTGACCCCCACATGACTCTATATTCATCCCTATGTATAACAAATGGTATATAAGTAAACTTAAAAATAAAGAAATTGGGATCAGTTTCTGGAAAGACTGATTCCCCCATGTCATTTCTTTCTTGCTCCCAATTTTTCTGGCTGAATTCCCATCTGGAACATGGATGTTATTCCACGTAAACCAAGTTACTCAGCCTCTTTTTCTCCACTAATTTTCCTACTACACTATCCGTTTCTAATCTCTCTATATATCTGTAATTAAGATGTTTCCTAGGATGCTGATTCCATCCCCACCTTCGAATCACCCTGGATCCACTGGGGCTGGACCCCAGCAGTGTGTAAATAACAAAAGGAGTTAAAATGCCATGGTTAAATATATGATAAGAATTCATATTATGGAGTTGACAAAGAAATTTGCTTATTTCTGTGATACAAAACATTTTAAGATAATAACTAGAATTGTGACTGTTCATGGGGTTCTCAAGGCAAGAATACTGAAATACCTTGCCATTCCCTTCTCCAGTGGACCACATTTTTTTAGAACTCTCCATCATGACCCATCCATCTTGGGTGGCCCTACACAGCATAGCCCACAGTTTCACTGAGTTAGAAAAGGCTGTGGTCCATGTGATCAATTTGATCAGTTTTCTGTGATTGTGATTTTCCTTCTGCCTGCCCTCTAATGGTGAAGGATAAGAAGCTTATGGAAGCTTCCTGATAGGAGAGACTGACCAAGGGGAAAGCTGGGTCTTGTTCTCAGTAAACCTCTAATGCAATTTTCTGTTGATGGGCGGGACTGTGTTCCTTCCCTGTTGTTTGACCTGAGGTCAAACTATGGTGGAGGTAATGAAGATAATGGTGAACCCCTTCAAAAGGTCCCATGCACCCACTGCCACACTCAGTGCCCCAACCCTGCAGCAGGCCACGAGAGACCCAATCCCCCACTGGAGAGTCCTGGACACTCATGGACAAGTCTGGGTCAGTCTCTTACTGACCCAATGAACAGTAAGAAAGGGAAAAAAGATAGGACACTGAAAGATAAACTCTCCAGGTCGGTAGGTACCCAATGTGCTACTGGAGAACAGTGGAGAAATAACTCCAGAAATAATGAAGAGACAGAGCCAAAGCCAAAACAACATGCAGTTGTGGATGTGACTGGTGATGGAAGTAGTCCAATGCTGTAAAGAAGAACATTGCATAGGAACCTGGAATGTTAGGTTCATGAATCGAGGCAAATTGGAAGTGGTCAAACAGGAGATGGCAAGAGTGAACATTGACATTTTAGGAACCAGCAAACTAAGATGGACTGGAATGAGTGAATTTAACTCAGATGACCATGATATCTACTACTGTGGGCAAGAATCCCTTAGAAGAAATGGAGTCACCCTGATAGTCAGCAAGAGTCTGAAATGCAGTACATGGGTGCAATCTCCCAAATGACAGAATGATCTCTATTCACTTCCAAGGTAAAACACTCACTATCACAGTAATCCAAGTCTATGCCCCAACCAGTAAAGCTAAAGAAGATGAAGATGAACAGTGCTATGAACACCTACAAGACCTTCTAGAACTCACACCCAAAAAAGGTGTCCTTTTCATTATAAGGGACTGGAATGAAAAAAATAGGCAGTCAAGAGATACCTGGAGTAACAGGAAAACTTTGCCTTAGAGTACAAAATGAAGCAGGGCAAAGCCTAACAGAGTTTTTCTAAGAGAACACACTGGTCATAGCAAACACCCTCTTATAATACAAAAGAAGACTCTACACATGGACATCATCAGATGGTCAATACCAAAATCAGGTTGATTATACTCTTTGCAGCCAAAGATGGAAAAGCTCTATACAGTCAGCAAAAATAAGACTGGGAGCTAACTGTGCCTCAGATGATGAACTCCTTATTGCCAAATTCAGACATAAATTGAAGAAAGTAGGGAAAACCACTAGACCATTCACATATGATCTAAATCAAATCCCTTATGATTATACAGTAGAAGTGACAAATAGATTCAAGGGATTATGTCTGATAGATTGCCTGAAGAATTATAGACAGAGGTTCATGACATTGTACAGAAGGCAGTGATCAAGACCATCCCCAAGAAAAAGAAATGCAAAAAGGCAATATGGTTGTCTGAGGAGGCCTTAGAAATAGCTGAGCAAAGAAGAGAAGCAAAAGGCAAAGGAGAAAAGGAAAGATATACCCATTTGAAAGCAGAGTTCCAAAGAATAGCAAAGAGATAAAAAAAAACCTTCTTCAGTGATCAGTGCAAAGAAATAGAGGATAACAATAGAATGGGAAAGACTAGAGATCCCTTCAAGAAAATCAGAGATACCAAGGGAATATTTTATGCAAAGATGGGCACAAGAAAGGTCGGAAATGGTATGGACCTAACAGAAGCAGAAGATATTAATAAGAGGTGGCAATAACACACAGAAGAACTATACAAAAAGATCTTCATGACCCAGATATCAAGTGGGTCTTAAGAAGCATCACCACAAACAAAGCTAGTGGAGGTGATGGAATTTCAGTTGAGCTATTTCAAATCCTAAAACATGATACTGTGAAAGTGCTGCATTCAGTATGCCGGCAAACATGGAAAACTGAGCAGTGGCCACAGGATAGAAAAGGTCAGTTTTCATTCCAATCCCAAAGAAAGGCAAGGCCAAAGAATGCTCAAACTGCCTCACAACTGCACTCATCTCGCACACTAGCAAAGTAATGATGAAAATTCCACAAGCCAGGCTGCAACAGTACATGAGCCGTGAACTTCCTGATGTTTAAGCTGAATTTAGAAAAGGCAGAGAAACCAGAGATCAAATTGCCAACATCTTTGGATCACTGAAAAAAACAAGAGAGTTTCAGGAAAACATATACTTCTGCTTTATCGACTATGCCAAAGCCTTTGACTGTGTGGATCACAACAAACTGTGGAAAATTCTGAAACAGATGGGAATACCAAACCACCTTACCTACATCCTGAGAAATCTGTTGCAGGCCAAGAAGCAACAGTAACAACTGGACATGGAAGAACAGGCTGGCTTCAAATAAGGAAAGGAGTATGTCAAGGCAGTATATTGTCACCCTGCTTATTTAACTTATGTGCAGGATACATTATGCTAAATGCTGGGCTGGATGAATCAGAAGTGGGAATTAAGATGGAAGGGAGAAATATTAATAACCTCGGATATGCAGATGACACCACCCTTCAGGCAGAAAGCAAAGAACTACAGAGCTTCTTGATGAAAGTGAGAGTGAAAAAGTTGGCTTAAAGCTCAACATTCAGAAAACTAAGATCATGGCATCCAGCCCCATCACTTCATGGCAAATAGATGGAGAAACAATGGAAACAGTGGAAACTTTACTTTGTGGGCTCCAAAATCACTGCAGGAGGTTACTGCAGCCATATTAAAAGATGCTTGCTCCTCGGAAAAAAACTATGATCAACCTAAACAGCATATTAAAAAGCAGAGACATTACTTTACCAACAAAAGATCATCTAGTTAAAGCTATGGTTTTTTCCAGTAGTCATGTATGGATGTGAGAGTTGGACTATAAAGAAAGTCGTGCACTGAAAAATTGATGCTTTTGAACTGTGATATTGGAGAAGACTCTTGAGAATCCCTTGGATTGCGAGGAGATCCAACCTGTCCATCCTAAAGGAAATCAGTCCTGAATATTTATTGGAAGGACAGATACTGAAGCTGAAACTCCAATACTTTGGCCACCTGATACGAAGAACTGACTCATTTTAAAAGCCCCTGATACTGGGAAAGATCGAAGGCGGAAGCAGAAGGGGACAACAGAGAATGAGATGGCTGGATGACATCACCAACTTGGTGGACTTGAGTTCAAGTAAGCTCTGGGAGTTGGTGATGGACAGGGAAGCCTGTCATGCTGCAGTCCATGGGGTTCCAAAGAGTCATACATGACTAAGTGACTGAACTGATAATTGTGATGGACACAGGAACTCATTAGATTTTTTAGGAAATTTATACAATTTTACAACAGTTATAATAGTAACATGAATCCATAAACATATAAGCTAAGGTTTAGCATCACCTCTAATTTGATAATGTTCCACATATAATTTAATATATTAAATAGACCTGATTTGTTTCGCATTTTGTGATGACAGACAAATACTTTGAGATTTTTCCAGGAACTCTCTGGGAAATCTCAAAGCTAATTTTGTGTAAAAAACTGAAAGCTAGTCACTCAGTTGTGTCCGTCACTTGGTGGCTCCATGGACTATAGCCTGCCAGGCTCCTCTGTCCATGAAATTCTCCCAGCTAGAATACTGGAGTGGGTTGCCATGCCCTTCTACAGGGGATATTCTCAAACCAGGGATCAAACACAGGTCTCCCGCATTGCAGGCAGACTTTTTACCATTTGAGCTACCCAAGAAGCCCCCGATTTGATGTAAACAAACAAATAACAAAAAAACTCCATTTAGAATTAGATTTTAGTATGCATATGCATGCAAACTCAGTCCTTTCCAACTCTGTGACAACATAGACTGTAGCCTGCAAGGATCCTTTGTCCATGGGGTTTTCCAGGCAAGAATACTGCAGTGGATTGCCACTTTATCTTCCAGGGGATCTTCCAGACCCAGGGATGAAATCTGCATTGGCAGGCAGATTTTTAAGTTGTCAAAATGTCAAAATGTTTGAACATTTGAATAAATAAGATCACAGATGAAATAATGATCTTAACTATTTAACCAGAGTGACAATGCTGCTGCTGCTGCTGCTAAGTTGCTTCAGTCATGTCTGACTTTGTGCAACCCCATAGATGGTAACCCACCAGGCTCACCCGTCCCTGGGATTCTCCAGGCAAGAACACTGGAGTGGGTTGCCATTTCCTTCTCCAATGCATGAAAGTGAAAAGTGAAAGTGAAGTCGCTCAGTCGTGTCCAACTCTTAGTGACCCCATGGACTGCAGCCTACCAGGCTCCTCTGTCCATGGGATTTTCCAGGCAAGAGTACTGGAGTGGGGTGTCAATGCTGCTGCTGCTAAGTTACTTTAGTCATGCCCGACTCTGTGCGACCCCATAGACAGCAGCCCACCAGGCTCCCCCATCCCTGGGATTCTCCAGGCAAGAACACTGGAGTGGGTTGCCATTTCCTTCTCCAATGCATGAAAGTGAAAATGAAGTCGATCAGTCGTATCGGACTCTCAACAACCCCATGGACTGCAGCCTACAATAGAAGATGTTAAAGCAAATATAACAGATTACATAGTTTGTGAATAAAGCTGACTTTCTTAAATATTGAAAAGACTGAGTTTTCTTAAGTAATCAAATATCTGATAAAGGCAAAATAAAGTCCAGAAAATTATTTTGATAAAACATACAATCTTTTCTTTCTAGGCAGATTACTTAAAAGGTACAGAAAAACCTTTAACAATTGCTAATTAAAAGCAGACTAACAGTCATAAAACTATCATCCATTCAGCCAATGAAAGAAAATTAAGCTTCAGTTTTATGAAAGTACTCTGTTTATATTATATTGTTGGGGGAGTGTGTAATTTCCTCGGTTCTGTCTCACCTCAGCAAAAATTTGAAGCAATTGATGAGCCAGTGTTGTAGCTCAGCTTTATTGACAAGCAAAGGAAAATACATCCTCGAGGCATGAGGGTGGGCGGAACAAAAAGAGGATAAGCCCCAGTCCTTCTAGGCTTCTTCCTTTTAAACATTTGTCTCCTCCCCTCTGGTCCTGCCCTATGTAAATTGGGCTAGCCAGGAGGGCTGTTCGTTTTACCTGAGGTCCTCATTCTGGTCCTCAGACCTTCCTTTGTTCTATTTTCATGGGCTTTTCCCTCCTTTGTCTTTTAGCTACCACCACTTTGGACTCCTTTTTGCCATTCTAACTACCTAACACTATGTTTTGAAATTAGAGCTGTGCCTTTGGAATCTGCAAAGGCTTCATGATGTTTTTCTTTCCATCTAGGTACAGGGGTTCATTTATCTTAGGTGAGGATACCTAAACAGAAGAATTCCCTCAGGCTGTGAAAATTAACTTCCAACTTAGCTAACTTATGACCATACAGCTACTTAAAACAACAATGACAATAGCAAAAAAATTTTCAATTATCTTGTCAGGATTTAGCTGAAGCAAACAATAAATATTTCTGACAGTTATGTGTGGCCCACTGGACTCAAGTTCAGCTCAGTTCAGTTGCTCAGTTTTGTCCGATTCTTTGCAACCCCACGGACTGTACATGCCAGAGTTCCCTATCCATCACCAAGTCCTAGAGCTTGCTCAAACTCACGTCCATTGAATCAGTGATGTCATCCAACCATCTCATCCTCTGTGTTCCCCTTTTCCTTCTGCCTCAAGAGACATCTCCAAAGAGAGTGGAAAGGACACTGCCCTCCCAAGATCCAGAGCTACTCTTGAAGATGACCAAAAGATAGAAAATCTTAGGAATCCTCAGGGATTGCTCCAAGGGCTGGAAGTACTTGGTAGGACTCTAGCTGCAAATGGAGTTCAACCCACATTTCTGTATAGCCAAATCTAGTTGCAAATGGGGTATAACTCACATTTCTATCTGGCTATATTTTGATTCCTCTAGGCTGACTGTTGCCAAGAAAGAGTCTCAGAACAGGAGATAAAACCAACAAGAAAGTGGCAGTTGTTCTCAGTGAGGTAAGACATAATGGGACTCTGGACTGGACACCTCAGGTTTTTCAACTGAAGTAAAATTCAAGCTTTGTTCTCACCCAGACATTCCAAGAACAAAGTTAGTAGCAAAAGCTGAACTCCACTAAAGCAAGGAGATAAAGTGCCCACTCCTGAGGTCAGGGAAGACTTCTCTGTCTGTACATATGTAGGAAGGCTTCTTGGGGGTCAGAATAGGAGGACGCCCCACCCCATAATAAGTGTGGACATGCACTCATAGGCCTCAGTGGCAGGATCCATGTTAGAAAAATGTTGCACAAGCATCTTGGAGAGGTTCCAAGGATTAATTAGTCAGGTGAAAAGAAAGAAACAAGGTAATTGGCCAAAGGTAAACAAAGTCCTGGAAGGACTGTCCTGCATAAGTGATTTACATCACCTCTTTTCTGTGCTCCTCCTCACTCAGGTTGCCTACACTCCTCTCCAGGTATGTCTCTGCCTAGTTTCTGACTTACTGTGCTCCTTGTCATTAGAGAGGGTGCCCATACCCTTTCTCTCTGGGTGTGTATCTCTGCCCTGATTCTGAGCTGGATAAGCAAGCTATTTTCCTGTGTGCTCTTCTGTATACTGTGCTCTATCTCTAATAATAAACTTTGTACCTGTTTTTATAACTTTTATCTCTTTGAAACATTTTTGCTTTCAAATAGGGGCAAGAGCCAGGGCTACTTTGCTTCTACTATCTAGCCCCTGCTGGTCTGGGGTCTAGGGTTCCTAGTTTACATCCATGTTACCCAGTCCTGGGTGTCCATTGGAAGGACTGATGCTAAAGCTGAAACTCCAATACTTTGGCCACCTCATGCGAAGAGTTGACTCATTGGAAAAGACCCTGAAGCTGGGAGGGATTGGGGACAGGAGGAGAAGGGGACTTCAGAGGATGAGATGGCTGGATGGCATCACCGACTCGATGCACATGAGTTTGGGTGAACTCCAGGAGTTGGTGATGGACAGGGAGGCCTGGCATGCTGCAATTCATGGGTTTGCAAAGAGTCAGACATGACTGAATGACGGAACTGAACTGAACTCAAGTTTAAGTCCTAGGCAGGGAACTAAGATCTTTCTTTAGTATCACTCACTGCTCTCCCTCCTAGATTAGCAGGTGAGAAAGGACCAATAGAAAAATAAGTCTCAATACAGAAAAAAGTTGATGTGAAATTTTATCTTATTCTCTTGACTGCAGCCTACAGAGAGAGGTTTGGTAGAACTGACCCAATAAGAATTCTCACCCTGTGTTACCTTCCACCATCTTTTGCAGAATCCTATCTGTAGTCACTAAAATAAGTAGGAGTTAAAGTAGAGAGTGCATTTTTGGTATGCCCAAGAATTTGGCAAGATTTTCTATTAATTTTGGTTTCTGGTTCCCCTTTATCTGTTTAAGGGAATAGCCTGTAGCGGTTTAACAGAGAATCAAACTTGAGATGGGCCCATGTGCTGGACTTTCTTTGAGAATATATGTGAGAGTATTTTAAGGCCATTGGCTTAATGAATTTATCTTATGGTCATATAGTCATATCAAAGTGGAAGGGCAATTTGTAACAAGGAAACAAAGTTTGACAGCATGTTGGATCAGTTTGTTTTATTGTAACCTTTGCTTTCTGTTGCTTTTGTTATTATAACCACTAAAAAGATGCTGTTTATAACTATAAGCATACATAATAGCCTGCTTCTGAGAACCCTGCTCCTTTGCCTGAATGTTAAACCAAAATGTGTCTGTTCAGCTCACAGGAAGCCATTCTGACCCTCTCCACCTGTGAACGGCTGCAAAGAAGAAGAAATTAATACATCCCCCAACCCAAGGTTGGCCAAACCAGAAGACATTTTGCAAGATTCATGGTCTTTTTACATTACTTCCTCACCTCCTTTACTTCTCTGTTCAATAAAAGAAACTGGAATCCAGACAGTGATAAAAGATACTCTATAACTTTAGCCCACCATCTTCTTGGACACCAAGCTTTCCAAATAAATTTGCTATTCCTTGCCTCAACACCTGTCTCCTAATTATTGCCCTGTAGTGTGGTAAGCAGATGCAGCTTGGACTCAGTAACAAATTTAGACCCAAGATTAGAGAAACATGTACTCAAAAAGACGAAGAAAGAAAGGGAACAATAGGATCTACTTAGTCTTACTGTTTTTTATTTTAGGTAGATATCAAATCTTTGATTTTTCATTAGCCTTATGCAGTAAAGCTATTTTGGAATTTTGGAGCCTCTAGACACTTCTGCCTGCCAATTAAAACAGGTACTAAAACAGGAGGGAAGGGAGTAGGGCACAACCTTAAAAACTGATATAGCTGTAGGATATGACAAAACCTGGTTCATGATCTTTTTACTTTACGCGGTACAATTGGGCAAAAGAGTCAACTTTCAGTCGATTTTGAGCCTCAACAAACAATCACTGTAATATATTAGTATATAAATAACATACACATCAGCACCATGACAGTTCTGAGACCAAATATCAGTTCAGTCCAGTTCAGTCCAGTTCAGTCGCTCAGTTGTGTCCAACTCTTTGTGAGACCAAACATAAAAGGCCCCCAAAAATGGGTGGTGGCCCAGTTTCTGGAAATTCCTGTCCTTTTCTCAAAATTTAATGGGTAAAATCTTCCCACTCATTAGCCTATGAAATTACTGGTCCCATAAAAACTAACCATGTCATATTTCAAAATTCTGTTGCCTTCTGAGGTGACCCACACTCTGTGGACTGTGTTTCTCTCTAAATAAATCCACTTCTTACCTACCACTCCATCTCTGAATTCTTTTGCAGTAAAGCAAGAACCTCAAATTCACTGGGAAAACAGTACCTTATTTTGTTTGATTTGGGAACATTTGTTTTCCAGTGAATATCTTAAATAATCTTGTCTAGTTGAAACATACTTAATAATATTATTGTGATTCTAGATTGTATTTTATTTTTACTTTTAGTAAAATCTACACGTTTAAATCTAAGCCAAGCACATCTTAATTGAAAAACCAAAAAATTACCTACCAGAAGGACAATTCTTTTATCTAAATTCTGAATAAAGTTGGAGAGCTTGACCAAAAGGAAGGAGCACAAAATTTGAGAGAGGGCTCACCAAATCAGAAGAAGGAAATCCAAAAAGCATTGAGTGCAAGCATCTCAGTGTGGGTATCTCACTGAATTTTGATTCTGAGGCAGTTGTCTCCTTCAAACCCCATATTGTAAAACCATTGAATGCCAGTTTCAATAAAGAGGTAAACTGAAACAAATACAATTTACCTGATACTGTTTGTAATTACCATAGGAATTGCAATTTGGGAAACACATGTTATAGTAAGCTACAGAGGAGTTCCATGAAGGTATGAGTTGGGCTGCATTTATAGGCAAGGAGTGCAAAGAGTGGGAAGCTCAGACAGAGTCTAAGCAGTAATGATTAGCTTGAAGATGGAAATAAATTCTTGGTGGATGTCCATGGTTTCTGAGATAATGCTTTGTTTTCTGTACACTGAGCATTTAATGGAAATCACTGTCTCATTTCTTAAGTTCAGTTTTTCTGAGTGCATGCATGAGATTTTGCATTTCATATTCTCCAGTTCCATTCTAGATTAAAATTCTTTCACAATATTACTTCTGAAAACAGCTTATATGTATATGCAAAATGCAATCATTAAGAAGACTCTGTATATACATATATATATAACAATATAAGTATAGTTGAAGCTATGGTTTTTCCTGTGGTCATGTATGGATGTGAGAACTGAACTATAAAAAAAGCTGTGTGATGAAGAATTGATGCTTTGGCACTGTGGTGTTGGAGAACTCTTGAGAGTCCCTTAGACTGCAAGGAGGTCAGACCAGTCAATCTTAAAGGAAATCATCCCTGAATATTTATTGGAAGTACTGGCTGACCTTGAAGCTCCAATACTTTGGCCACCTGATGTGAAGAACTGACCCATTGGAAAAGACCCTGATGCTGGGAAAGACTGAAGACAGGAGGAAAAGGAGGCAAGAGTGGACAAGATGGTTGGATAGCATCACCAACTCAATGAATATGAGTTTGAGCAAACTCCAGGAGAGTCCCAACAGAAGAAA
The DNA here is from genome assembly GCF_001704415.2 of Capra hircus. NCBI lineage: Eukaryota > Metazoa > Chordata > Mammalia > Artiodactyla > Bovidae > Capra > Capra hircus. Next base: position 33,625,183 of record NC_030824.1, read on the forward strand.
CAGATTGTTACCAACAGTGTAGAAGTGTTCTGCGTATCACTTCCTGAAAACAACCCATTTCCTCAAAGTATTCTGTAATTTGCTTACTGCTTTACAATCAAGAACAGTGCTTTTACTTCATTTAAGATCTGTAGGCATTTTTAAAATAGTTATGCATTATTCTTTCAGAAGCTCTCCATGAAATTAATGATGGCTATCATTTATTAAGTCCATAGTATGTGTCAACCTATTCTAAGCCATTGACATACAGAATTTCATTTCATAATTACAGCAACTTTCTAAGGTCGATCCTTATGATTTCATTTCACAAATGAGGAAGCTGAGTCTTAAATAAGCTAAATGAGTCCTTAAGTTTACAAAAACAGGAACTGGAAATCTATTGTCACAGCCAGTGCAGTATTGAACATGATAATAATACCCATAAAGAAGCACTCATTTTAATTGAAGAATCATTTTGCTGTCTCATGGGAGGCTCTCAGGTAAATTACCAAAGTAAGATATTGAATTGAAAAAAAAACTCAGTATTTCATTGATTGTATCAGTGGATAGCTGAGTTTAAATTGAACAGCTAAACCTCCTCCCCTGTAATCAGTTTTTTTTTTTTAATTTAAAACATTCACTCAAAATATGCCATGAAACACTATAAGACATTAAAAAAATAAACATTTAATTACAATTTGCTTTCAAACAACTTTCAGTTTATCTGAGATAGATATAAATGCCAAGTAGATTTGATGTTGCTGTTTTTCACTCACTAAGTTGGGTTTGACTCTGTGAGTCCATGGACTGCAGCATGCCAGGTTCCTCTGTCTTCCTCTGACTCCTAGAATTTGCTCAACTTCATGTCCATTGAGTCAATGATGCCATCCAACCTTCCTATCCTCTGCTAACCCCTTTTCCTTTTGCCTTCATTCTTTCAAAAAATTAGGGTATTTTCTGATGAGTCAGTTCTTCACATCAAGTGGCCAAAGAATTGGAGATTCAGCTTCAGCATCAGTTCTTCCAAGGATTATTCAGGGTCAATTTCCTTTAAGATTGACTGAATTGATCACTTTGTAGTCCAAGGGACTCTCAAGCTTCTTTTCTGGTGCCACAATTCAAGACCATCAATTCTTCACCACTCAGAAGTGAGGGGTCCAAATGTCATGATCTAAGTTTCTCTAATATTGAGTTTCAAACCAGCTTTTTCACTCTCTTCTTTCACCCTCATCAAGAAACTCTTCAGTTGCTCTTCAGTTTCTGCCATTAGAGTGGCATCATCTGCATATCTGAGGTTGATTCCAGCTTGTGATTCATCCAACCCGGCATGTCACATGATGTACTCTGCATATAAGTTAAATGAGTAGGGTGACAATATGCAGCCTTATTGTACTCCTTTCCCAATTTTGGACCTGTCAGCAGTCCCATGTCCAATTCTAACTGTTATTTCTTGACCTGCATACAAGTTTCTCAGGAGATGGGTAAGGTGGTATGGTACTCCCAACTATTTAGGAATGTTCCATAGTTTGTTGTGATCCACACAGGCAAAGACTTTAGCATAGTCAATGAAAGCAGAAATAGATGTTTTCTCTTTTTTTTTTTCTGGAATTCTCTTGCTTTCTCCATGATCCAACAAATGTCGGCAATTTGTTCTCTGGTTCCTCTGCCTTTTCTAAACTAAGCTTGTACATCTTGAAGTTTTTGATTCACATATTTCTGAGGCCTACTTTGAAAAATTTTGAGTATAACTTTGCTAGTATGTGAAATGGATACAATTGTATGGTAGTCTGGACGTTCTCTGTCATTTCTCTTTTGGGAGATTGTAATGGAAACTGGACTTTTCCAGTCCCGTGGCTACTGCTAAGTTTTCCAAATTTCCTGACATATTGAGTGCAGCACTTCAACAGCATCATCTGTTAGGATTGAAATAGCTCAGTTGGAATTCCATCACCTCTACTAGCTTTGTTTGTAGTAATGCTCCCTAAGGCCCACTTGACTTCATACTCTAGGATGTCTGGATCTAAGTGAGCGACCACACCATTGTGTTTATCCAAGTCATTATGCCCTTTTTTGTATAGTTATTCTTTGTGTTGCTACCTCTTCTTAATCTCTTCTGTTTCTGATAGGCTTTTCCACTTCTGTCCTCTATCATGCCCATTCTTGCATGAAATGTTCCTTGATATTTCCAAGTTTCTTGAAGAGATCTCTAATCTTTCCCAGTTGGTTGTTTTCCTTTATTTCTTTGAATTGTTCATTTAACAAGGTATTCTTATTTCTCCTAGCTATTCTCTGGAACTCTGTTCAGTTGCATATATCTTTCCCTTTCTCCCATGCCTTTCACTTTTCTTCTTTTCACAGCCACTTGTAAAGCCTCCTCAGCAACCACTTTGCCTTCTTGCATATCTTTATCTTTGAGATATAAATGCCAACTGCTGCTATGTCACTTCAGTCGTGCCCGGATCTGTGTGACCCCATAGACGGCAGCCCACCAGGCTCCCCCTCCCCTGGGATTCTCCAGGCAAGAACACTGGAGTGGGTTGCCATTTCCTTCTCCAATGCATGAAAGTGAAAAGTGAAAGGGAAGTCGCTCAGTCCTGTCTGACTCTTCGCGACCCCATGGACCACAGCCCACCAGGCTCAAGGTATATTTTCATGCATCAGAAAAGTACAGTTATGTAAATGATGTGAGAGTGAATTTTCAGGTCTAAGTTCAGTGGCATCTATTAGCAACTTTACTTTCACCATAGTGGGAGGATTTATACCCCAGAAGTTAAAAAGTGCTAAAAAATTAGGCTTTTTTAAGAGTTTTCAGCATTGTTTTACCACCACTACTTTTGTATGTAATTTTGTTAAGTGTCTCTAATGTTCTTATGGAAGAACATTTTCTCAGATGTACAATTATAATGCAGATCCAGTCAACCTATATTGATTCAATATTTAATAAACATTATTATATGTTGAAGAACAGATGTTAAAAAATATACGTAAATGACATACAGATGCTCTCCTTCTGTGGTTTAATGTCTAATAAGGATTAGACATTATATTGCTTAAATATAGTCTTATATGCAATATGTCCTGTAATTTTGTCCATACCCACATGATTTTGGGAGGAAGGGCTGCTATTTTGCGAGGCAGAGGCAGTGGTGTCAGCAGCAGTGGCTGGAGCGTCTGATTGAGTTTCGGGGTCCAGTACTGGAATCAATCAGCACGGGCAGTGAATCGGGGGAGTGAGGCGTGGAGTGCATCTGGCTGTCTTCTAGGATCTCCAGGCTGAATCTGACTGTGGGCAGGACTCTGACTTGGAGGGACCATGAGACACTATACAGCAAACAGCAATAGTTCAACAGAGCAGACTATCTATTGTACAGGCTGGACAGACTCAGCAGCGGGTCCAAGGGCAGCCACTAATGGCACAGGTCAGTGGAGGTTGGGTAGTGACATTAGCTGGCCAACACATCATGGTCCAGACTCTTCCTGGTGGATAAGGTCAAACCATCATGCAGGTACCTATGTCTGGGACACGGGTTTTGCAGCAGATACAGTTGGTCCCACCAGGACAGATCCAGATCCAGGGTGGGCAGGCTGAGCAAGCACAGGGCCAGTAGGGCCAGACCGAGCAGATCATCATCCAGCAGCCCAGATGGCAGTCACTGCTGGCCAGACACAGACACAGCAGCAGATTGATCTCCAGGAGCAGCAAGTGGCACAGACTGCTGAAGGGCAGACCATTATCTATCAGCCAGTTAATGGGGATGGCACCATTTTCCATCAAGGCATGATCACCATCCCCACAGCCAGTCTGGCAGGAGCACATATTGTTCATATGGAAGCTGACACTAACACAACCAGCAGTGGGCAAGGGACTGACTGTTACTGTGACATTTCTGGTGGCAGGCAATGTGGTTAATTCAGGAATGATGGTCATGATGGTACCTGGTGCTGGCTCTGTGCCTACAATTCAGAGAACCCCTCTCCCTGGGCCAAAGATGCTTGAAGAAGAGCCTCTCTATGTCAATGCCAAACAGTACCACCTTAAACTTAAGAGGAGGCAAGCTCGGACTAAATTAGAGGCAGAAGGGAAAATTCCAAAGGAAAGAAGGAAATACTTGCATGAGTGTCAGAACCACCATGCCATGGTATGGAAGCATGATGAAGGCAGATGATTTTTCTCTCCAAAGGAAAAAGATAGTCCCCATATGCAGGATCCAAGTCAAGCATATGAAGGGGCTGTGACACGGATCATCCAAGTGTCCTAACCCCAGGCCACGTAATAGAGATGATCGAGGTCATACTCCTCACACTGTTTCCCACAGTGCCAAGGATATTGATCAACTCTTCTGAAGGGACACTGACAATCACATTCTGCCCTTTTCTACAGGACAGAAACCACTTAGTTTTTAATAAGTGGTTCAGTATTATAATTACAGGGATATCTGGCAAATTGAAGTCGCAAGCCTCTGTCTCACCCTTTCAGTCAGGACTTATCTCAGACTGTTGGTGACATTGATATTTCATGGATTGGGACAATGCAAGGGACTCATGCCAGCCCATCAGTACCATGCATAGCACTTGTGCTGACTGGTGATGTCAGTCAGCCGTCTGAGCAGAGAACAACCTTCTCAACCTAAACTGCAATTGAGGAAGCTGCAACCCATTACTTCCCACAGATTCTGAACAGCTCTTATGCCTCTAATGAAGATCTCAGGCTGACTGATGGGCAGTTTGTATTCAGAGATGGTTTCTAGGCTAGGCAGCTCCATCTCATGATATGGAAACAAGAAATTCTCTGAGACACATTCGTCTAATCTGTGGTAATAATAAGAATCTCTTCTATCCAGATGATAGGTTGGGATTTTTGGACTCCAGCCAAGAAAAATCTAACTCTGGGGACAGAGTGATAAAAGATTCAAGCACTAAAACCATGAATTGCTGGATCTCTTAGCTTTCACAAGGTGTAGTTTACTTGTCTGTCTGGTGACAGGTCATATGGACCATTGATCTTGCTATGACTACTTTTAAGATGATTTAAAGGTTACTGGACCTTGAAACTCCCTTTCCTTAGTAGAGAACAAAACTATACAACTTCTATGCTGAAGTACTGAGGATATGTATAATAACTCCAAAACAAAGCAAAATTAGAGATTTTCAATCATAGGCTTTGTGACAGTATTGGAGGAATAGAAAGGTTCATGTATGTTTCAGTCCAGAAGGACGAAGTATAGTATATGTACCCTTGTGGTGTCATATAGCATTATTTGCCAGTTGATGGATGCCTGGGATGGATCATTTTAATGAAGAGAAAAATTTACATTTATTCTAGAAATTTTAATAAGCATGGAAAGGGAAAAGTCTGAGATTTGATCCTTGACAATTTCTGGAATGCACAGGTCAGTCAAGCTAGCTGGGGTATAATCCAGGTTACCTACTAGAGTGTGAAGTAGATGCTGGCTTCACTCCTGCTGTGCTTTGTGCTGGCCCCAGAGAGTGAACATTCTCATTCTTCCCATGGTATCAGTTTCCATTTGTTTCCCCTTTTCTCCATTGGTCCTGTGCAGAAAGGTTTGCACATTGCATCCATGTTCTGGGAATAAAGTGCAGACTGGAGATAGATATTCCTGCAGGATTAGGAACAGGGCCAAAGCCCCCAGAGTGGGTTGTGCCTCAGTAATCTGTTTCTTTTCTAGATGTGGAACCCTGGAACAACTAAGGTGATTTCAGAAGAGTTGCTGTTTTCTTAGAAACAGAAAAAAAAAGAAACTGTAATTCTTTCAAAGTACATTTGATTTTGATTTAAATACCAAGACTAGAGATATCACTCTAGCTATATTAAGAGGGAAAAGAAATTAAACCCACCAAGGAAAACATCACAAAAGGAAATCATTGTAATGGTGCAAAATAGAGGTACAGAGCTATGCAGAAAAAGCAGGAAGTAAAGTATATCCCTACTTGCTTGAGTCAGCTTATCTGTCCTGGCTTCCAGATGTCAGGAGGGGCTGACTCTTTGGTGTTAACTTTATTTGGTAAGCCCTAAGTTCTGCAGGTAATAGATTGCTAAAAACAATGAAGAATTTTTATTCTTTGGCTATATTTAGAAGACTTCAAGATGTAGAGTTCAGAAAGAAATTTCTCAGACCTAATTTCTAGTACTTAAACCAACAACAGTTATAAAATGCTATTTATTTGTAACTGTAAAACTGTGCATATACTACCAACCTCATACTGTTGTGGGTTTTTTTTCTCACAAGTTTGAGTTTTGTTATTTTTTTTTAATGAAATGCTTCAGTTCTCATTTTATCATTGCCTTTCAGGTTAGCTCATGAGCCTTTTATTGTGGTCATTTTAGCACATAGTAACCCACAAAGTGGGGATGAGGTTTGCATTTTTTTCTTTTCTACTAGAATTTCTTTTATTCATTTGTTCTTGTACCGTAGTGATGCAAATAGAGTGAAAAGATGAGTGAATAGTTGGTTTAATACACAGTTATTTTACTTAAGTGTGTTTTTTTTGACAGGATTAATTATAAATGTATATATTTCAATTGCACTGGTACATTGAACATGTCAGTGTCTATACCACTGAACCAACAGAGCATTTTTCTGGCTAACGGATGTCTGGTAATAATGTCTTGATTTTCCTTTGGAACTCAACTACATAGAAGGTTTTTTCATTTTTCTTTTTTTTTCCCCTCAGCAGTGGAAGAAGCACAGGTGATTGATTGATCATTGATGTCATTTCAATTGTTATTTTTAAAAATCAACTTATAAGAATGCTAAAAAAATATTTATACTGGAGTAATATATGTAAAATGATAATTTTAAAAATTATCTGTACAGATACAGTAACTTTAAGCAAGACATACAAGTCAGATTTGAACTTTTCAACTTTAACTGATGCTATCAATTTAACCAGCAGTTATTCAGATAAGAAATAGTGTAAAGAACATTCTAGGTCAAACAGGAGGTAAAGAGATAAAGCATTTCCATTATAATATAAATCAATGAAATAATTTAAGACATCTTTCATTAAGAAAGTTTCTCTCATAGCTAGCTAGATGTATATATTGGTGTGTGTATACATAACAAAACAAATACTATATATTTAGTATATATTATGAACTGTGGTGTTGGGGAAGACTCTTGAGAGTCCCTTGGACTGCAAGGAGATCCAACCAGTCCATTCTGAAGGAGATCAGCCCTGGGATTTCTTTGGAAGGAATGATACGAAAGCTGAAACTCCAGTACTTTGGCCACCTCACGCGAAGAGTTGACTCATTGGAAAAGACTTAGATGCTGGGAGGATTGGCGGCAGGAGAAGAAGGGGACGACAGAGGATGAGATGGCTGGATGGCATCACTGACTCGATGGACGCAAGTCTGAGTGAACTCCAGGAGTTGGTGATGGACAGGGAGGCCTGGCGTGCTGCATTTCATGGGATCGCAAAGAGTTGGACATGACTGAGTGACTGAATTGAACTAAACTGAACTGAACTGATGTATATTGTATACATAGTATATGTGTATACACATTATTTATATATACATACTGTATTTATATACATAATATATATAAATGTATATATATATGCATATGTATATATAATATGCTGAAGCTACAATAAACTCTTCCAAATACTCAAAGAAGCTTTTTTTCCTTTTTGGCAATTGGTCTTCAGATATATTCATCATTTGACATGGACCAGTGCAACTCAAAGGTGATCTGTGAACTAGTTGGCTACCAATCTATCTATGATGATATAAAGAGATCAGGCCACTTGAAAAACTGTTTTCAAGCCTCTTGAAAAACATGCACAAATCAATACTCACAAGTGTAACATTCAAGTGTATAACCCCACAAGGTATCACATCACTGTCATTGAGAAGAGTATGGAGTTCATTTCAGACAAAGATGGAAAAATATGTCAACCAAACTAAAGAATAGGGTCATATAGCTCCCTTAAAATGTTAACATTTAAAATCTTAGCTACCTGTCTTCTAAACCTGTTATAGATACTTGGTTCAGCATTAATCAAAAACTGAACTACTCTTCACTCTCCACGCCCAATTGCTTAATTTCAGATAAAAGAGACAAAGTGCCAATTGCTTTGATTTATCAATTATTTCATATCATTTTCTTTTTGAGTGACAATCTTTCCATTTGATAGACTTTTTAGTCTGATACAAAGCAGTAATTGGAATTACTGTTACAGCATCATTAGAATAAAACCTCCAGACATTCTTTGTCCAGACACATTTATTGAGAGCACATGACTTTAACTGTGGGCATGGCAAACAGATGAACTGATATTAGGAGACTTATACTAGCTCTTGTCTCTGTTAACAGAACACATTATTTCTTCTAAAACAAGTTTCCAGTTGATTAAGGAAGACATTTCTTCTTGTTTGAGAAAGATATTTGATTGAGGCTGGTACTTTTATGATTAAATCCAAGGGAAGAAAAGCAAACCTATAGAGTGAAAAGAAAGTTATGGACATAGTTTTAGTACTCATATTTGGAAACAGCCTTTGGTAGATGCCCCATGAAAAGATTGGAAAGATTTTCAAAATAAATTTATTCCATTAAGATAAATTAAGCAGAATATCTGGCTTAAGTATAAGCATTGCTCATTGATGGTAACATGATTACTATAGACAGGAATCTGTATATGAAGTTTTAAAACACTGATATAAACAAACAAATAATCCAAATACAAAGAATGAGGAGACTGACACTGCACTGGAGAAAAAGTGTTTTATAAAGGGGGAGAGAATATCTGATAAATTTGGTACATAACATCGGCACCACAGCCGGCATAAGAAATGGCCTTAAGGATTTAAAAAGCAGTAAGAATTAGTGTTCACAGTCTTAAGACTGTTGTTTTGAACAGAAGACAAAACGTATTTAATAGTTAAGATAGATCCACAAAATTGAATCTCACTGGATATCTCTGCAATGGTTGGCATATATATTTAAAAAAAAAGGATTTTAAAGCAGAACACAAATAGATTTTAAATAATACATTGAAATCTATTCCAAACTAATGTCCCAACTCCTGAACTCATAAATATTTGGGAAGGTAGTTTTGGATAGGAACTAACCTTTCATCAATTTCAGAGATAAAGCTCACTGTGAGAGGATTACTATTTCTTACTGGTAGCATAACTTCATTTTTATCTTCAAGTTGGACAATTTGAAGAATCTGGGTTATACATTTCTTGAAACAATCTTAATGGAGAAAATGACACCATGGAGTTTAAATCAGCATGGTGGAATTGTGAAAATTTGGGATTCTGAATAAGTCTAAGAATCTAAGATGTGGGAAATTAGTGATTAATCATATGTATTAGTAATTGTATATAACACATAGGGAGGGTTAGTATGCAGGGCTGAATATTAAAGAGGTACTGGAAAAAAAAATGACTGCTTCTACTTTTGAAAAGATTCACTTGGGGATATTCGACCAAAAATAAAAGAACAGTAAATAAAATTCAGTTCAGAGAAACTACCTGTAACTTGGACTTTATAGGTCTGATTGTCTTTTTGTTAAAGCTATTTGTTGTGTTGACTTAGAAGAGTTTACAAAAGGATAAATACTTTTAGGTAGACATGTCAATTGAAAACTGAAGAGAAATGCAGCTGTGAGAAAAATAAGGGGGATTCTACAGCATTATCAAATAAATAAAAATCAATCGGAAGACACTATTAAGAAAATATGAAGGTAAGCCATGTATTGGGAGGAAATATTCTGTTAAAGAACTGGTATAAGCTAAGTCACTTCAGTCGTGTCCAACTCTGTGCGACCCCATATAGGGCAACCTACCAGTCTCTGCCATCCCTGGGATTCTCCAGGCAAGAACACTGGAGTGGGTTGCCATTTCCTTCTCCAATGCATGAAAGTGAAAAGGGAAAGTGAAGTCGCTCAGTCATATCCAACTCTTAGCAACCCCATGAACTGCAGCCTACCAGGCTTCTCCATCCATGTGATTTTCCAGGCAAGAGTACTAGAGTGGGGTGCCATTGCCTTCTCCACAAAGAACTGGTATAACAAATATACAATAAAAGTAATTTAATTATATTTTAAAATATAATTCTCATTTTTTAACTTGAACTAAATTCAAATTTTGTTGTTTGATTTGATAAACATTCTTTTTATCTGAAAATGTTCATTCTTCAGTTGTTTTTTACTTTTTGTGACCCAATGGACTGAAGTCTGCCAAGGTCCTCTGTCCATGGAATTTTCCAGGCAAGAATACTGGAGTGGATTGCCATTTCCTTCTAAAGGGGATGTTCCTGACCCAAGAATTGAACCCAGGTCTCCCACATTGTGGCTGTTTTTTTACCATCTGAGCCACCAGGGAAGCCAAATCAAGCATATAGTGACACTATGGGCAAAGGCAGTCTCTCATATATGCATTCTTTCTTTAAATCTTCATTTAAAATTTGTTTTCTTGGTATGCAATTACCATAATATTCCATAATATTGTGAATTTAAAGTGTATAATGTGCTGATCTGATACATTTAGATTTTGCAGTATAATGACCATCACCTCTAAACATTCAATTTATTGTTTCCCTGCACTGGGCAGCATAAGAATGAAGTTTGTACCTGGAGGTTCACTTCCTCACCGAGAGATAAAGAAACCTTACGACCTGTGTGGGCTGATCACCTTGTCTGAGATTACCTTTCCCTGTTTGACAGTCAATGTGTACTCCTTTGCTCTGCTTAAGTGTGCATGCCAAATGGCTGTGTATTCTTATCTGCTGCCATTGGAGGAGATCCTATGGCCATGGCGGGGGGGGGGGGTACTATACCCTCTACTGAAATTGATCTCGTCCCATTTCTTTGTTCATCCTGTTCTTGACTGTGATGTGTGTTCCTCAAGGGCTCTAAAACAAGAGGCAGTGGGCAGAAGTGTTCAAACTTCTGCTACTGGTTATACACAAAGAACGTCACTTGTGTGACAGATATACCATGACTAAAATGGGAAAAAAAAAAAAACAACTTATTAAACTACAACACAGGGAGAATTTTTTTTTTTTTTTTAAGAAAGAAAATATTTAAGATTTCTAACCCATTAAATACATGGCCTCAAAGATTCTGTGGTATTGCACAAGAAAATCTTGAGGTAGAAATGAAAGTCGGGGGATGAAAGTAGAAGAAACAGACAAAGTATGTATAGATACATTTAGCAAATGGGTGATTTATCTTTGTGTGCATGTGTAGAAAAAAAATTTTATAGTAGACATAGTGAGATGATATGGCCAAGTGGTTAAGGCAATGGACTATTAATCCATTGTTCTTTTCATGTGTAGGTTCAAATCCTACCATTTCCAAGCTTTCCAATGGTGGGGGAATGCAATTTTGGGGGCTTCCCTGGTGGCTCAGTGGTAAAGAATCCACCTATCAGTGCAAGATATGCAGATTTGATCCCTGGGTCAGAAAGATCCCCTGGAGAAGGAAATGGCAACCCAATTCAGTATTGTTGCCTGGGAAATCCCATGGACAGAGGAGTCAGGTGGGCTACAGTCCATAGGGTGATAAAAACAGTTGGATACAACTTAGTGACTAAACAACAACAAAATAGACATAAGGGAGATATGATTTTTCCCAGATATACTTTAAAATAAAGAATAAAATAGAAAGTCTTAACAGTGAAATATATCATATAATATTCCATTACATCTAATTATTTAAATGATAAAGATCAAATTAATCATTAATATAACTGCTGCTACCAATAGAAGAGTAATGCAAAAGTCCTAATTTGAAGAAATAATGGTGAAAGGAGCTTTTTTGCCCCTTTCCTGTTTTCCTATTCCTGTTCCCTTGTAATCTTAAAAGGACCTAATCTAAGAATGAGATCATTAGGAAATTTAAACTAACTCCTGACCTATTATCCACAGAATGCACACAATATCTTAACTAATCCATTGATTCTTTCCCTAAATTAAAAGAAGTAGGAATAAAGAATTGAGCAGTTAAAGAATGACTAGCACTTTGTCCCCAGAAGCCCGTTAACAATCCTGCAGGCATACCATGTGGGAAAGAGAGCATCTGAAGAAATCCTGAGGAGCCAGCCAGCCTGAACCCTCTGTCTTGATCATTCACTGAGATTCTTTCCCTCTTTTTTCCTCTAAGAACTGTCATGGCTGAACAATATCGTGGGAATTGGTTTTGGGGACATTAGTCTGCCTTCTTCTTAGGTTGCCAGCCTTCTGATTAAAGCAATCCTTCCTTTCTACTAACATTTGCCTCTCAAATATTGACTTTTGAGCAGTGAGCCACTGGCCCTGAGTTTGGTAGCAATGGAGTTGCACAATTTAAAGTTGGAGGGCTTCCCTTGTGGCTCATCTGGTAAAAAATCTGCCTGCAATGCAAGAGACCTGGGTTCGATCCCTGGGTTGGGAAGATCACCTGGAGAAGAGAAAGGCTACCCACTTCAGTATTTTGGCCTGGAGAATTCCATGGACGTTATAAAAGTTGGATGTGATCATAGACATAAAGCATTCCAATATGTCATTTTTTGTTTTTTGAACAAACATACAATTTTTACAGGTACCATGTTTTTCCAAATCATGAATACATAAATGATTTCGAATGTGTTTATATTGTTTCCTTAAGTAAATAAATATTATATACGTATAAATTACACACCCAAAGGCCCAATCTAAATGATGACTTTGTACAAAAGTATATACCCTTGTAGCCACAACAAAATCAAGTTATAGAACATGCTTATCACCCTAGAAAATGCCCTTGTACTTATTTGAAATAATTTCTTAATCCAAATAGAGTAAACAATATTTTACTTTCTGTCACTAAAGATTTATCTTCCATTTGTAGAATTTCATCTAAATAGGTCAAAATTATGTACTCTACTTTTGTGTAATTATCAGTTATATCTACTTCACTGATATTTTCAAATAATTAATTTTTATTATAATTCACTACTTTTATCAATTTATCATGTCATTAACTTCCACTCACATTTTACTATTTCTTTCACATGAGAGTAGAGAAATATTATTGAAATACCAGGGCATTTTGTGGTGGTGTCAAAGGGTAACACTGTAGTAACAGTAGTAATAGAGCTAAATTAGCATCAAAATAAAGAAAAACCTAAAACCTCACTAGTAAACCTTAAAAACACATTTGAATAGAATCAAGCAAATCTAATTAAAGAAAGGCAATGCAAGAATATTCAAACAACCGCACAATTGCATTCATCTCACACGCTAGTAAAATAATGCTCAAAATTCTCCAAGCCAGGCTTCAGCAATACATGAACCATGAACTTCCAGATGTTCAAGCTGGTTTTAGAAAAGGCAGAGGAACCAAAGATAAAATTGCCAACATCCGCTGGATCATGGAAAAGCAAGAGAGTTCCAGAAAAACATCTTGTTTTGCTTTATTGACTATGCCAAAGCCTTTGACTGTGTGGATCACAATAAACTGTGGAAAATTCTGAGAGAGATGGGAATACCAACCACCTGACCTGCCTCTTGAGAAACCTGTATGCAGGTCAGGAAGCAACAGTTAGAATTGGACATGGAACAACAGACTGGTTCCAAATAGGAAAAGGAAGATGTCAAGGCTGTATATTGTCACCCTGCTTATTTAAATTCTATGCAGAGTACATCATGAGAAATGCTGGACTGGATGAAACACAAGCTGGAATCAAGATTGACAGGAGAAATATCAATAACCTCAGATATGCAGATAACACCACCCTTATGGCAGAAAGTGAAGAGGAACTAAAAAGCCTCTTGAGGAAAGTGAAAGAGGAGAGTGAAAAAGTTGGCTTAAAGCTCAACATTGAGAAAATGAAGATCATGGCATTTGCTCCCATCACTTCATGAGAAATAGATGGGGAAACAGTGGAAACAGTATCAGACTTTATTTTGGGGGGCTCCAAAATCACTGCAGACGGTGACTACAGCCATGAAATTAAAAGATGCTTACTCCTTGGAAGAAAAGTTATGACCAACCTAGATAGCATATTCAAAAGCAGAGACATTACTTTGCCAACAAAGGTCTGTCTAGTCAAGGCTATGGTTTTCCCAGTGGTCATGTATGGATGTGAGAGTTGGACTGTGAAGAAGGCTGAGCACTGAAGAATTGATGCTTTTGAACTGTGGTGTTGGAGAAGACTCTTGAGAGTCCCTTGGACTGCAAGGAGATCCAATCAGTCCACTCTGAAGGAGATCAACTCTGGGATTTCTTTGGAAGCAATGATGCGAAAGCTGAAACTCCAGTACTTTGGTCACCTCATGCGAAGAGTTGACTCTTTGGAAAAGACTCTGATGCTGGGAGGGATTGGGGGCAGGAGGAGAAGGGCACGACAGAGGATGAGATGGCTGAATGACATCACTGACTCGATGGACATGAATCTGAGTGAACTCTGGGAGTTGGTGATGGACAGGGAGGCCTGGTGTGCTGCAATTCATGGGGTCACAAAGGTTTGGACACAACTGAGTGACTAAACTGAACTGAACTGAAAATCACTGCAGATGGTGATTGCAGCCATGAAATTAAAAGACGCTTACTCCTTGGAAGGAAAGTTATGACCAACCTAGACAGCTTATTAAGAAGCAAAGACATTGCTTTATCAACAAAGGTCTATCTAATCAAGGCTATGGTTTTTTCAGTAGTCATGTGTGGATGTGAGAGTTGGACTATAAAGAAATCTGAGTGCCAAAGAATTGATGCTTTTGGACTGTGGTGTTGGAGAAGACTCTTGAGAGTCCCTTGAACTGCAAGGAACCCCAAGTCGTCTATCTTAAAGGAGATCAGTCCTGGGTGTTCATTGGAAAGACTGATGCTGCTGCTGCTAAGTCGATTCAGTCGTTTCCAACTCTGTGAGACCCCATAGACGACAGCCCACCAGGCTTCCCCGTTCCTGGGATTCTCCCGGCAAGAACACTGGCGTGGATTGCCATTTCCTTCTCCAATGCATGAAAGTGAAAATTGAAAGAGAAGTTGCTCAGTCGTGTCCGACCCTCGGCAACCCCATGGACTGCAGCCTTCCAGGCTCCTCCACCCATGGGATTTTCCAGGCAAGAATACTGGAGTGGGGTGCCATTGCTTTCTCTGGGAAGGACTGATACTGAAGCTAAAACTCCAATACTTTGGCCACCTCATGTGTAGAGCTGACTCATTTGAAAAGACCCTGATGCTGGGAAAGATTGAGGGCAGGAGGAGAAGGGGACGAGAAAGGGTGAGATGGTTGGATGTCATCACCAACTTAATGGACATGAGTTTGGGTAGACTCCGGGAGTTGGTGATGGACAGGGAGGCCTGGTGTGTTATGGGTCATGGGATTGCAAAAAGTCAGACACGCAGAGTGACTGAACTGACTGACTGATAGGCAATTTGATTGATTCCTGACACACACTTCAACCTTCTTGAAATCAAGCTATATAATATGTTGGCTACCTGACACTGCTGTATAATATGCAGGAAAATTGTTAAGAGAGTGGATCCTAACAGTCCTCTTCAGAAGAAGAAAGTAATTTTCTCTTTTCTTTCTATTGTATATGTATGATGGATGCTAACTAAATCTTGTGGCAATCATTTCATAATATATGTAAGTATAATCATCATGTTGTTAACTTTAATTCATACAGTGATGTATTGTATGTTAATTATTTTTCAGTAAAACTGAGATGAAAAAATGATAAATTTCAAATCCAAACATTCAACAGCTTGATATTCATTAACACTGAAGAGAAAAATTTGATTCATTTCTTGGACAAAAAAAAGTGAATATAGATACATACATATATTATATGAATTACATAATAAATAGATTTAAAATGGCTATCATATATGTGCTCAAGATTATGAGGGAAAACATGGGCATGCTAAGAAAAAAGAGGAAGATATCTTTAAAAACTAAGCAAAAATTGTGGAGAGAAAATATTTCAATTAATTGTAATTAAAAAAAAATTTCACTGGAGACACTTACCAGAATACAGACACTTGTCAATCATAGTATTTACTGCCATATCAGTCAACAAGTATGGCACATCCACCAGCTATTTTGAGCCGCCAAAAGTGAATTTCTGAGCTTAGAGAGTGCCCAAAAGGAAGAATAATGTGAACTATCCAGCAGTTATCAGCCTCTCCTCACAGTGAGTGCTGAGGATCTCTGGGGATGTGAGAAAGCCTGGAAGGCAACCATCTACCTTGCCCTACTGTGAGCAAGGAACTAAGAATGTGAATATCAATCCAATCATTCAGATTAAATATAAAAATAAAATATACAATTAATCCAAAGGAAGAAAAACAGAGAAAAATAAAGAAAAATATGTGACAGATGGAAAACATATAATATGATTAGTTTGAGTAATTTTGATACTGCATTATATAAAAGTGGCTTAAGCATTAAAAATATAAAGTAGATATTGCCTAAATGGATAAAAATGTGAGATCCAACTATATTAAGACAACAAATGCAATGTTAATATGGACAAAGAAAATTTAAGTTAAAATACACTATATAAAAATTCATCATAAAAAGCTGGAAAGGCTACATTAATTTCACAAAAACTAGATTTCAAAACAAGGACTATTACCAGAAATAAAGTATTAATTTAGCAATGGTAATTTACAAAGAAATCACTAACATTCAGTGCTTATGAAACTAACAGGCTTCCCAGGTGGGATTAGTGCCAATGCAGGAGAGGTATTCAATTCCTGGATTGATTGGAAGATACCCTGGAAGAATAGGCAATGGCAAAGCAATACAATATTCTTGCCTGGAAAATTACTTGGAGAGAGGAGCCTTTTGGGCTATAGCCCATGGTGATGCAAAAAGTTGGACACAACTGAACATGCATGCATACACACACATGCAACTAATAATGTTGCTTCAAAATACACCAAGCAAAAAGAATTGCAACACAGAAAGGAGAAATATAAATATACACAGTTACAGTTGGAGATTTCATACCTCTGCTTTCAGTAACTTACAAAACAAGTAAAATATTACCAAGTGTATGAAGGATACGAACAATACCATCACCTAAATGATATGATTGTTCTTTATAAAACATTACATTCAGTACTCATGGAGAAAACAGTTTGTTCAATGCATACTCAATGGAATATGCACCAAAATAGGTTGCATGCTGGCTATAAAATAAGCATGAAAGAATTTAAGAGTGTGAAAATCATACACACAATTTTTTTTACCTCTGACTACAAAATAATTAAATCAGAAATTAATGACATATTTGGAATCAGTTCAGTTCAGTTCAGTCACTCAATCGTGTCCGACTCTTTGCGACCCCATGAATCGCAGCACACCAAGCCTCCCTGTCCATCACCAACTCCCAGAGTTCACTCAGATTCATGTCCATCGAGTCAGTGATGTCATCCAGCCATCTCATCCTCAGTCGTCCCCTTCTCCTCCTGCCCCCAATCCCTCCCAGCATCAGAGTCTTTTCCAATGAGTCAAATCTTCGCATGAGGTGGCTCAAGTACTGGAGTTTCAGCTTTAGCATCATTTCTTCCAAAGAAATCCCAGGGCTGATCTCCTTTAGAATGGACTGGTTGGATCTCCTTGCAATCCAAGGGACTCTCAAGAGTCTTCTCCAACACCACAGTTCAAAAGCATCAATTCTTCAGTGCTCAGCCTTCTTCACAGTCCAACACTCACATCCATACATGACCACAGGAAAAACCATAGCCTTGACTAGACGGACCTTAGTCAGCAAAGTAATGTCTCTGCTTTTGAATATGCTATCTAGGTTGGTCATAACTTTTCTTCCAAGGAGTAAGCATCTTTTAATTTCATGGCTGCAGTCACCATCTGCAGTGATTTTGGAGCCCCCCAAAATAAAGTCTGATACTGTTTCCCCATCTATTTCCAATGAAGTGATGGGACCAGATGCCATGATCTTCGTTTTCTGAATGTTGAGCTTTAAGCCAACTTTTTCACTCTCCTCTTTCACTTTCATCAAGAGGCTCTTTAGTTCCTCTTCACTTTCTGCCATAAGGGTGGTGTCATCTGCATATCTGAGGTTATTGATATTTCTCCCGGCAATCTTGATTCCAACTTGTATTTCTTCCAGTCCAGCGTTTCAATAATGAAATATTATTGGAATAAACCCACAGTCAAAATTAAACAACATACTTATAATGACATGAGTTTAAATAAAATATTGTAAGCAAAATTATGAGATATTTAAATGGATTGAAATGAAAACTCACCTATCAATGGTAAATTCTTGTGTTATAAAAGACTGAAATTCCCAAGAAACAGGTAAGAAAATGAAGTGCAAATTATAACTTTGCAGAAATCTGATACCTATATCTAACTACCTGGTTAATTTAAAAAGCATTGTTTTTACATAGCTTTTTTTCACTTATATCTGATCATCAAAGCAGCATTAGAATGCCATCTAATATTTTAAATGCCCAGGCGGAACTATATATGCCTGGTTCACTCTGGGATTCCTCCTTTCTATAGCATGGGCTTGGGTGATCATGATTAACAGTATCTTCCATATTATAAATGTTTGTCACATAAATCATGGTTGGTTAAATTTGTTTGATGGTAACACTTGACAAAAGAGTGATTCTTGATAATGACAATGCCACCAAACAAGAAAGTGTACACTTTTATGTGTAAAACATAATTTAATGCACAAATCTCCTTATATGTAGAAAGGTTTGGGATTTTTTCGGTGATCCACTGGTTAAGACTTCATGATCCCAACCTAGGGGGCAAGGGTTCCATGCCTGGTCAGGGAACTAAAATCCTGCATGCCGCAAGACTCAGTCAAAAAAAAAAAATAATAATAATTTTTCAGTCTTTTAGTTATTAGGGCAGTTTAGTTTTACTCTTTCTGCTGATTGATAAGTGATCCTCTCTCTTTCTCTCTCTTTTTTCCCTTTGTTTCTTTCTCTTTTCAAATTTTAGTTTTCTCTTTATTTCCACTTCTACAACATAACTAACTTTGTTAAGTTATGTGAATCTTATTGAAGAACAATATCTTTTAAAATTAGCCAGTAAGCTTCCTTGAAACAGGTCTGCCTCTATGCTGCCTTAATGGGGTGTGCAGTCCTGGCTGAGTCTCTGAGAGTGGGACTGAGACTAGAAGCTTTCTACCACTGCTTCTAGAATCTTTTACTTTAGATGTGAGATTTTTCACTTGTTAACAGTTTAGTAGCTGTTATTCCTAATATAAATGCAAATGTAGATGTGTTAACTTGAAAGACCAAGCTTGGCCATTCTCCTGATTTATGGAGCGATTTGGGAGAATAATTATAGGACAACGACAGAGGAATGAATGCCCTGTCAGAGGGAGCTAACGTACAAAAGTGATACACTTTGGACATTATGAGATGACGGCAGGTAATACAGAATTTTAGTAAAGCTAGTGACTTATTGTTCCAGGGTTTTCTCTACTTTAGTTGTTGAAAATATATACACAATGGAGTATTACTCAGCCGTTAAAAAGAATTCATTTGAATCAGTTCTGATGAGATGGGTGAAACTGGAGCCAATTATACAGAGTGAAGTAAGCCAGAAAGAAAAACACCAATACAGTATACTAACACATATGTATGGAATTTAGGAAGATGGCAATGACGACCCTGTATGCAAGACAGGAAAAAAGACACAGATGTGTATACCAGACTTTTGGACTCAGAGGGAGAGGGAGAGGGTGGGATGATTTGGGAGAATGGGAATCATAACATGTATACTGTCATGTAAGAATTGAATCGCCAGTCCATGTCTGACGTAGGGTGCAGCTTGCTTGGGGCTGGTGCATGGGGATGACCCAGAGAGATGTTGTGGGGAGGGAGGTGGGAGGGGGGTTCATGTTTGGGAACGCATGTAAGAATTAAAGATTTTAAAATTTAAAAAAAAAATAAAAAATTAAAATAAAAAAAAAAGAAAATATATTTAATCCTTTTGGAGTAAATAAGTCCTTTGAAAAAAATTTGCATAGGTAAATGAGAATAGAAGAAAAGAAAACTTCAGAAGAAAAATATATTAATTTTTCTATTAATTTAATCAGAAATGAGTTAATCCATTAATTTGAAAAAATAAAATAAAATGAGATGAGTTGATGAGATGAGATGAACTAAAAATAAAGTAAAAATAAAATAAAAGAGAACCACATGGATGCCAGGAATTGTAGCAGTAGATCACAAAGTTATTAATTTCTCTTAGAGTGGTAAAGGGCATAGAATAGAAAAGAATAGTGTTTAACCACTCAGTCATCTGCAACTCTTTGTGACCCCATGGATCCAGACTCCTCTGTCCATGGAATTCTCCAGGCAGGAATACTGGAATGAATAGCCATTGCCTTCTCCAGGGAATCTTCTGGACCCAGAGACTGAACCCAAGTCCCCTACATTGAAAGCAGATTCTTTACTGTCTGAGGCACCAGGGAAGCCCTAAGGGGCATAGAAATACATTTTAAATATATTCAGTATCTCCATATTATGTCAATGTGGGCCTTGCAATTGTATTAATTTTTAAGTCACTGGTAAAGACCCTTGTTTACTGAGCTCATTGGTTTCCTTCACCTCACTGTATTTTCCTGTGCATTTCCTCTGTCTTGTGATTCTTGCTTAGGCCATCCTGCAGTTTCTACTCTAATAAGTGATCTACTCTAAGAAGACACATATATCTTGCACTGAGGCTAATTTTGTTGCCCTTAAAGCTGCCACTATAAATCACTTTCTTAATCTAGCACACTATCTTCCTCCTCTGATCACTTCACTGCTTTTTCTGGGAACAGCACCAAAAACTGCATCCTGCCTTGCCGTAGCTTCAGGATTCTATGCTTAACAAAGAGCATTGATAAAAGGACCTATTTCTGCCCTAGAAGAACGAATATAATAGAGGGAAAGAAAAAGAAGTAACATATTTCTGTTCTTTCTCTGATTATTAGGTGCCATTTTTTTCTCTTTGACTACTCACAAATTAACACATGGACACCCATTCCTTTGACTCTTATTCCATTTCAGCTAACATAGAGGTTATTTTAATTTACCTGGTTTGGTCATGTTTATGTGGCAGTACAAACCATTCATTTATTTTTCATCTGCAATAGCCTCTTTTTTCCATCTCCCACCCCCAGCCCCCCTACATGTCCTTTCATGCTGTGCTCCTGAACAGTCTATTTTCTAATTCAAAGTGATCTTGCAGGATTATCTTCCAAAACTAGGCACTTGGACTTTATTAATAAATCAAGATGTGATGTTTTCCCTGTGGTAATTCATTTTCTACTTAAAATTCAGAAATAAACTTAAAGGAACAAGTACATTTTTTATGTATGTGACAAATACTAACAGAAAATAACCAAATGACTAAATTAAATAATAAAATGATGGGGTACAACTTCTGGTCACATAGCTTTAAAGTCCTGAAGAATATGCAGGACTAGATTTCTTAAAAAAAAAAAAAAAAAAAAAGAGTCCTAAGGCAAAGGCACAAGCATGAAAAATGTCATGAATGCTGTGCTGAGAACGAAGAAATCATACGAAGCTTACTTGCCCTGAGATGTATAAAAAACAGATCCCACAATAAATCTCTATTTGTTTTCAAATATCAGATTGATTAAACTGTTTTAAATTATTAGTTGAAACACTTTTAACTTTTGGGCTTCTTTACTTCATTTGTGCAACACATATTTTTATTTAGAGAGAAAATTATCCTGTGTTTGCCTGAATTTAACTGGGTTGGGAAGATCCTCTGGAGGAGGGCACAGCAACCCATTGCAGTATTGTTGCCTGGAGAATCCCATGGAGGGGCCTAGACAGCTACAGTCCATAGGGTTTTTATTTTTTTATTATTATTTTTTAATATAAATTTATTTATTTTAATTGGGTGCAAATTACTTTACAATATTGTATTGTTTTTCCCATACATCAGCATGATTCTACCACGGGTGTACACATGTTCCCCATCCTGAATCTCCCGCCCACCTCCCTCCCCATACCATCCCTCTGGATCATCACAGTGCACCAGCCCCGAGCACCCTGTATCATGCATCAAGCCTGGACTGGCGATTCATTTCACATATGATATTATACATGTTTCAATGCCATTTTCCCAAATCATCCCACCCTTGCCCTCTCCCACAGAGTACAAAAGACTGTTCTATACATTTGTGTCTTTTGTTGTCTCTCATACAGGGTTATCATTACCATCTTTCTAAAATTCATATATATGCATTAGGATACTGTATTGGTGTTTTTCTTTCTGGCTTACTTCACTCTGTATAATAGGCTCTAGTTTCATTCACCTCATTAGAACTGATTCAAATGTATTCTTTTTAATGGCTGAGTAATACTTCATTGTGTTTATGTACCACAGCTTTCTTATCCATTCGTCTGCTGATGGACATCTAGGTTGCTTCCATGTCCTGGCTATTATAAACAGTGCTGCAATGAACATTGGGGTACACGTGTCTCTTTCAATTCTGGTTTCCTCCGTGTGCATGCCTTGCAGTGGGATTGCTGGGTCGTATGGCAGTTCTATTTCCAGTTTTGTAAGGAATCTCCACACTGTTCTCCATAGTGGCTGTACTAGTTTGCATTCCCACCAACAGTGTAAGAGGGTTCCCTTTTCTCCACACTCTCTCCAGTATTTATTGCTTGTAGACATTTGGATAGCAGCCATTCTGACTGGCGTGAAATGGTACCTCATTAAAACTCTCACTGTTTGCAAATGACATGATCTTCTACATAGAAAACCCTGAGGACTCCACTGGAAAATAACTAGAGCTAATCAATTAATATAGTAAAGTTGCAGGATATAAAATCAACACACAGAAATCCCTTGCATTCCTATACACTAATAATGAGAAAATAGAAAGAGAAGTTAAGGAAACAATTTCATTCACCAATGTAATGAAAAGAATGAAATACTTAGGACTATATCTACCTAAAGAAATATGATCAGATCAGATCAGATCAGTCACTCAGTTGGGTCTGACTCTTTGCAACCCCATAAATCACAGCACACCAGGCCTCCCTGTCCATCACCATCTCCCGCAGTTCACTCAAACTCATCTCCATAGAGTCAGTAATGCCATCCAGGCATCTCATCCTCTGCCGTCCCTTTCTCCTCCTGCCCCCAATCCTTCCCAGCATCAGAGTCTTTTCCAATGAGTCAACTCTTTGCATGAGGTGGCCAAAGTATTGGAGTTTCAGCTTTAGCATCATTCCTTCCAAAGAAATCCCAGGGTTGATCTTCTTTAGAATGGATTGATTGGATCTCCTTGCAGTCCAAGGCACTCTCAAGAGTCTTCTCAAACACCACAGTTCAAAAGCATCAATTCTTCGCACTCAGCTTTCTTCACAGTCCAACTCTTGCATCCATACATGACCACTGGAAAAACCATAGCCTTGACTAGATGGACCTTTGTTGGCAAAATAATGTCTCTGCTTTTCAATATGCTCTCTAGTTTGGTCATAACTTTCAATGCAAGGAGTAAGCGTCTTTTAATTTCATGGCTGCAGTTATCATCTGCAGTGATTTTGGAGCCCCCCCAAAATAAAGCCTGATACTGTTTTCACTGTTTCCCCATCTATTTCCCATGAAGTGATGGGACCAGATGCCATAATCTTCATTTGCCGAATTTTGAGCTTTAAGCCAACGTTTTCACGCTCCTCTTTCACTCTCATCAAGAGCCTTTTAGTTCCTATTCACTTTCTGCCATAAGGGTGTTGTCATCTGCATATCTGAGGTTATTGATATTTCTCCCAGCATTCTTTTTTTTAATTTATTTATTTTTAATTGGGAGATCATTGCTTTATTTTTTATTTTTGAATTATTTTTAAAATAAATTTATTCATTTTAACTGGAGGTTAATTAGTTTACAATATTGAGAGACGCTGGGCTGGAAGAAGCACAAGCTGGAATCAAGATTGCTGGGAGATAGCAATTTTGATTCCAGCTTGTGCTTCTTCCAGCCCAGCATTTCTCATGATGTACTCTGCATATAAGTTACATAAGCAGGGTGACAATATACAGCCTTGACGTACTCCTTTTCCTATTTGCAACCTGTATTTTGTTCCATGTCCAGTTCTAACTGTTGCGTCTTGACCTATATATATGCCTCTCAAGAGGCAGGTCAGGTGGTCTGGCATCCCCATCTCTTTCATAATTTTCCACAGTTTACTGTGATCAAATGAGTCAAAGGCTTTTGCATAGTCAATAAAGCAGAAATAGATGTTTTTCTGGAACTCTTTTGCTTTTTTAACCTATATATAGAAAACTATAAAACACTGGTGAAAGAAATCAAGGAGGACACTAATAGATGGAGAAATATACCATGTTCTTGGATCAGAAGAATCAATATAGGGAAAATGAGGATACTACCCAAAGCAATCTATAGATTCAATGCAATCCCTATCAACCTACCAACGGTATTTTTCACAGAGCTAGAACAAATAATTTCACAATTTGTATGGAAATACAAAAAACTAATAGCCAAAGCAATCTTAAAAAAGAAAAATGGAACTGGAGGAATCAATCTGCCTGACTTCAGGCTCTACTACAAAGCCACAGTAATCAAGACAGTATGGCACTGGCACAAAGACAGAAATATAGACCAATGGAACAAAATAGAAAGCCCAGAGATAAATCCACACACCTATGGACACTTTATCTTTGACAAAGGAGGCAAGAATGTACAATGGAGGAAAGACAATCTCTTTAACAAGTGGTGCTGGGAAAACTAGTCAACCCCTTGTAAAAGAATGAAACTAGAACACTTTCTAACACCATAGACAAAAATAAAGTCCATAGGGTTTTAAAGAGTCAGACAAGACTGAAATGACTTAAGATGTGAGCAACTGAGAAAAACTGACCTTGTATGGGTTAAAGAATCCATTAAAGTAAACTGAATACTGTTGCAATAAATCTGGACAGTCAGTATCTTAAGTGGGTGAGTAGTGTGGCTAAACCCTGTCACACTAAAAGCTCATTGTGTCAGAAATTTTGTTCAAAGGAGCTATTCAGGAACCCAGAATGATGTTCTTCAATATCTGATTTAAATAAAAATTTTAAAAAAATACCTTAATATACCTTAAAAAACAGCTACCAAATTGATGAAAAGGAAGAGGAGAAAGGATAGAATTAAGCAAGAGGTACTGGGAGGGATTTGGCCTGGAATTGGATTTTATCACCTTTGTCTACACTGCATTAATGGAAAATCCAAGCACATACTTAAAAGGAAATACCAACTGTGGAGAATAACTAACCAGTCTCTGACCTAGCAAACAATACTAGTTTGTTTGTTTTTTGTTTATTGCAACTGGAATGTTTTCTGGGGCCAATAATAATTTTTAGGATATACTGTATAAATAACAAAAAATTGCTTTCATTCTTTTAGATTCATTATTTCTTATTAAATGCTATTCAAAATCATCAACGGGTATGAAAAGAAACAGTTAATATAAAGTGTCATAGATTAGTCACAGTAACATACTGTATTGTTACACAGTGTGACAATGAAAATATGAAGCCTATATCTTTTTCTGTTTCCATTATGTTTTGCTGTTGTTGTTGTTGTTTAGTCACTATGCCATGTCCGACTCTTTGCAGCCCCATGGATTACAGAACACCAGGCTCCTCTGTCCATGGGTTTTCCTAGGTAAGACTACTTGAGTGAGTTGCCGTTTCCTCCTTCAGGACATCTTTCTAACCCAGAGATGGAACCCACATCTCCTGTATTAGCAGGCAGGTTCTTTACCACTGAGCTACCAGGGAAGCCCTCCTGCTAAGTCAGTTCATTCGTGTCCGACTCTGTGCAACCCCATAGATGGCAGCCCACTAGGCTCCCCCATCCCTGGGATTCTCCAGGTAAGAAGTGGACTGGGTTGCCATTTCCTTCTCCAATGCGTGAAAGTGAAAAGTGAAGTCGCTCAGTCGCTCAGTTGTGTTTGACTCTTTGTGACCCCATGGACTGCAGCCTAGCAGGCTCCTCCATCCATTTGATTTTCCAGGCAAGAGTATTGTAGTGGATTGCCATTGGCCTTCTTCATAATAGGGAAGCTCTATTATGGTTTATTACAGGATATAAAATGTAGTTTCTTGTGCTATATAGAAGGATCTTATTGTTTATCCATTCTACATATAATACTTTGTATCAGATATCTTAACACGTACCTGGATTCATTTTGTGTCCCAGTTGTGAGTATCCATGTTTGCGTGCTTATGATGTTGACCCATTTGTGTTACATACAACTATAGTAATAAAAGGGTAAATACAGCGTAACTTGACATATGTAATTTTTCTCCTCTCTCTTTGTATCTGTTTCATTGGAACAGATCTTATTGTTTATAGGTTCAGTCAGTCAGTTCAGCTCAGTCATTCAGTCATGTCTGACTTTTTGCAACTCCATGGACTGCAGCACACTAAGCTTCCCTGTCCATCGCCAACTTCTGAAGCTTACTCAAACTCACGTCCACCCAGTCAGTGATGCCATCCAAACATCTTGTCCTATGTTTTCCCCTTCTCCTCCTGCCTTCAATCTTTCCAAGCGTCAAGGTCTTTCCCAATGAGTCAGCTCATCACACCAAGTGGCCAAAGTATTGGAGTTTCAGCTTCAGCATCAGTCCTTCCAATGAAATTCAGGATTGATTTCCTTTATGATTGACTGGTTGGATCTCCTTGCAGTCCAAGGGACCCTCAAGAGTCTTCTCCAACACCATAGTTCAAAAGCATAAATTCTTTGAGGCACAGCTTTCTTTATAGTCCAACTCTCACATTCATACATGACTACTGGAAAAACCTTAGCTTTAACTAGACGAACCTCTGTTGGTAAAATAATGTCTCTACTTTTTAATAGGCTGTCTATGTTGGTCATAACTTTTATTCCAAGGAGCAAGTATCTTTTAATTTCATGGCTGCAGTCACCATCTGCAGTGATTTTGGAGCCCAAGCAAATAAAGAGTCTCACTGTTTCCACTGTTTCTCCATCTATTTGTCATGAAGTGATGGGACTGAATGCCATGATCTTAGTTTTCTAAATGTTGAGTTTTAAGCCAACTTTTTCACTCTCCTCTTTCACTTTCATCAAGAGGCTCTTTAGTTCTCCCTCGCTTTCTGCCATAACTGTGGTGTCAACTGCCTATCTGAGGTTATTGATATTTCTCCCAGCAATCTTGATTCCCGCTTGTGCTTCATCCAGCCTGGCATTTCTCATGATGTACTCTGTATAAGTTAAATAAGCAGGGTGACAGTATACAGCCTTGATGTACTCCTTTCCTGATTTGGAACAAATCTACTGTTCCATGTCCAGTTTATAGGTTACAAAATTTATATTAAAAAATGTACCGCTAAAATCATTTTCAAGAATCCTTAGCTAGGAAAAAGAAATAACTAATATTATTCTGATCATGTCCCTAGCCTATAATACAGTTAGGTATTTCATTTCTCTTCACCAATAATCTTGCCCTGGTTTCCAGTGATGTGTGAGAAAGTCCCAAGTGTTGTACTTAGCTATATTTATTTATAGAAACCAAATGTGTAATTAACATGTCTCAAGGAGGTGAAGTAAGCGTCAGTTTGAGCCCATCAAGTGTCATCTAATCAAATTTCATGAATTAGTGTTTTCAGTGAGCAGTGTTTCCTGGAGGCGTATTGGCTAAGGTGAAAAGTAGAGATGCAGATTAATTGAAATTCAATTTTTTGAACTGTTAATGGGCTCTTAGGTAGTAACCCATTGGCAGATAAGCTTAAATACTTTAGAAAATAAAAGGAAAGTAATCATAAATACATAATATTCTTGGCCATCATTCATAGACAACAGTTCTGTAATTTCACAATTATTCCCAGGCTTGTAATTATTTGTGTTGGTAAATATATTATTTGATTTTGAAAACTGTGTCACTAATTACAAGGTTTCTTAAGATTTATTTGGTAGTATCTATCCTATTATTACCATTTATCATTTATAGTTCTGACCCTATAAATTCAAGATTTCTATACACTCCTGGGAGTATTTTCCCTTTAATGAGACATTGATAGTGAAAGGGTATTAATATGAAACATTTCAATGAAAAGGTCGTGAAACATCTAAATTCATAAGAAAGCCTGTTTAAATGATGTTATAATGACATCTTTATATGTACCAGAAAAATCCTTAAAAACATATTT
The DNA here is from genome assembly GCF_001704415.2 of Capra hircus. NCBI lineage: Eukaryota > Metazoa > Chordata > Mammalia > Artiodactyla > Bovidae > Capra > Capra hircus. The sequence goes on from NC_030824.1 coordinate 33,653,298, forward strand.
TTACTAGAAGTTGCAGGAAATATTTATCTAAAATTAACTATTTTGTTCAATGAATTAGGATGTAAGAGTTTCAAGGGAGTCTGAAACATTGAATTTTGTAATTTTCATACCTAACTGCACATCGGACTATGTTGGTACCTGAAGTTATTATTCAGTAAGACTCTTTTTGAAGCCAGAGACCTGTATTTCAAAATGAAGACCAAATTTCTTAAGATAATTCTAACATAGCCAGGCTGTTATTTGAGGATGGCTGTTCAAGAATAAATATTTCATTTTACTTATAAGAAAGTAATATCTGAAAAGAGTAAGAGCCCAGGTTAAAGGCTTATATTTAATTTCATCTAATTTCTTAGTTTTAGGCCAGGGTGAGGGGAGAAGATGAGTACAAGTTACTTCATCAGGGGTGACAAGCACATATTCTAATATACTTTAGTATGCTATATCTTTTCTTTATAAATGTGTTGTCAATATTAAAAAAAAAAAACCACTCAGTGGTTGTTTTAAAGTTGAAAATGTGCATTACTAATATCCAAAAAGGTATTTAGGTTCAAAATTATATTACTTCAACTTCATCCTTTGCTTTTCTTAATTCACACTTAATGCTTGTTAATTTTTATTTCCAACCTTCCATTTTTAATTTCTCAGATGTGAAGTCCCAAGAGTATAATCCTTTATCTACCATCATATCTATATGGATATGTAATTCTTGGCATTGTCATACATTGTATTTATGTGTGTATCACAAATCAATTTTATATTTTATTAATTTTATTTTTATTAGTTCTTTCCTAAGAATGTTATGAAAAGAAAAAAATACACATTTCTTTATAGTTACCATGTATTTCTGGCTTTTTTTTTTTAGATACATAAAATAAACTATAAAGATATACAACACGGGGAATATAGCCAATATTTTGTAATAACTACAAGTGGGGAATATCCTTTAAACATTTTGAAGCTCTATATTTTATACCTGTAACTTGTATAATATTGTACATCAACCAGACTTCAATACAGAAAAAAACATCAGAAAAACAGACACACACAAAATGCCATTTCATTTTCTTCAGGTCTCCATTATTTCTGATGAGGAATAAGTAAGATTCCTATTACTATTTTTCTGTATGTAGTAGTTTTTTTTTTTCCCTCTTAATGTTTTCAGATTATCTTTGATTTTCTATTAAATTTATCAGACCTACAAGTCCATTTATTTCTGTCATCTTGGGGGAAATTATTTTACATTGTTTATTAAAAAATGTTCTGCCCTATTCTCATGTGCTTCTCTTCCTGACACAGTTATTATATATCAGTTTTATTTTGCCTGACAATTGCTAACTATCTTGAGCATGTTTCTCTCAATCACTGTCTCTGTCTGCTATTCAGTTAATTTTTATTGCATATTTTTTTATTGATTAGTGATCAATGCCACTGGCCCCATTCTCACCTCCAATCTACTGTGAAGCACAGCAAAAATTTTTGCCTCAGTTATTTTAATTTAAAATTTTAGAATTCCCCCATTTTTATGGATTCCATTTCTCTGATGAGATTATATGAATGTGCAATCATCATCATCTTGTTTTTTAATCTTTTGAAAATAGTTGTACTTTTATTTGAACAATATGTAATACTTTAAACTTGTCTGCAAAATCTAATACCCAAGACACTGTTAATTTGACTTCAATTGATTGTTTTACTGACTACTCGTCACATATGCTGGTTTCCTTGCTTATTTAATTTTTAAAATTACCATTTTGTACTAAAAATATTTTATGATAAATTATAGAGATTCTAGATTCTGTTAACTTTCCCTGAAGTATATTTATTTTCTTCTCGTAGGGAATTCAGTTACTAACTGGTCACTTGTCCTTAGTTAGGCTCTGTTAACACTTTGCTGGGAACTATTTCTGAAGAGTCCTAGGTGTCTCTTAAGTCCTCTAACTTGTAAGACTTGGCCTCTACACCCTTCCTCTCCTGTAGAACTTCTCAGGGCTTGATTTTAGTGTGTTAGGGAAGGTACAATGAAGGTCTTACTAGGTCCTCAGACTTACTCATAAGCTGTAGTCTTTCTGGTGTCTCAGCTGGATGTCCAAAATGTAAAGAAAGTGGCAATGACATTTTGCCACTTTCGCTGGATTGGGTACCAACATTGCCCTGTGCAGTTACTTCTCCCACTCATTTCATTCTCAGTCCTGCAGTCAACACTATTGGGTAAATCCTGCAGAGTCTTTCACTGTGTATCTGAGACTTGGTCCTTGGCACAGAACTTGTTAGGAAAATTCAAGCATGTTTGTGGGAAGCCACTTTCCAGGCTCCATCTTCTTCAGTGGTTTTATCTACAGAACCCAGATGCTTGGGCACCCATGGATTTTGACCTCTTCCTCCAGATTTCAACTCAACCGTTGGGAATCCTATTGGAAACCAGCTTCCTGAGTCATGATTAAGGAACTGTCTTCTGGTAGAGGGATGATTGCAGAGAAAATCTGAATGTCCATGTTTCCAAAATTTGGTGCTGTATGCCCTTGCTGTCTAGTTCATAATAACTATTGCCTTATGTACATTGTCTAATTATTTGTTTGCAGTGGAGGATGTAAGCCAATAATATTACCCTAAAACTGGTTTCACCCTATTTGCAAGTAAGGACAGCACTGGGTATCTTTTCCAAAGCAATGTGTTTCTGAACAATGTAATTGGAAAGTTTTAAGCTAAGGGTCCATGCATAATCATAAAGGGGTTGAGTAAAGGAGAATTCAGTATAGAATTGGGGCAAAGGTTGACAGAGTCCAGACTTTAGTTGATCGAAATCAGAAGGGCCAAGGCTATCATTCTATTTTCCACGTGGGCATGTGTGTGTATGTGTGTGGTGTGTGTGTGTGTGTGTGTGCGTGTGTGTGTGTGCATGCGTGCACATAGAGCCATGCTTAGTTTCTTCAGAGCTCAAAGAAAATATATATCAGATTGGTTAGTACATCCTATGAGGAGGAACCTGGACTCTGTTTGACAGTTGAACTTTTTTTTTTTTTTTTTTAACTGCTTTTCCTTCTTTCTTGCATTCCTTCACTTCCTCTTAAAATCATGGATTACTGATTTCTGTCGAAGGGCAAGTTTTGAGGCTGGGCTTAGATCGCAAAATGGCTTGGGCTAAAATGGCTCTTTTTATGTCAAGAAAGACCATTCTTGCTTCTCTTTCTCTGAGAACCCCTTAACCTATGTGCTTACAAAACGACTCTATCATACTTGGAAGCAAAAATCCTGTGTTGATATGTGATGTTTGGCATTAACAAACAGAAAAAATACATAAGACTTAATTGAAACTCTAAAAGAAAAAATTATTTTCAATTCTTTCAAAATGAAAGTCAAATTATGTCTCATGTAAGTTCAAGACAGAAGAGCACATGTGTTGTATCTTCATCTTACAGGAATATGTCAAAGATGATGTTTACAGTTATTTAAAATTAATAATTAAAAGTCAACTGTATTTTGAAAATAACTATTCTGTATTAAGTGGAACAACAAAAGGGTATACAGATTGAATTTAATAAGGTAAACTGTCATTTTTTTTCATAACAAGTCAATAGTTCCCACATAACATTGATAAACCAGGAACTAGAACTCTGAAATTCATGGATGTAACCATGAGAAATATTCTTCATTCATTGCTAGACTAGAATATTAGTGGAGGAAGATAGAAAAAGTAAAGAGGACTTTTTTTTTCTCTTCCTTCTAATGAATTAAAGTCATATGTGTGTTAAAAGCTTATAAAACTGCATATTGGTTCAGGATTGGGAACTCATGTTCACCCGTGGTGGATTCATGTTGATGTATGGCAAAACCAATACAGTATTGTAAAGTAAAATTTAAAAAACCCCTGCATATTGAATAAGCATACCCATTTTGACACCCATTTATCACATAATAATTAGTTACCACTGGCTTATATGATGTAAAGATCCTATTTTTATTTCCTATTTTATTTTATTAATGTAAAACTCTTTAGATGCATATGTTATTTTTATGTTCAGAAAGCACACAGGCATGTAACTATTAAGCACAGTGTTTGGTTTGGACTTTTGAAATATTTTAGCTAGACTGATGAACCTAATTGCAAGGCAGCAGTGGAGATGCACCCATAGAGAACAGACTTGTGGAAACAGTGGGGGGAGGCAGGAGACGGTCGGATGAACTGAGAGAGTAGCAGAGAAACATAAATTGCCATCTGCAAAATTTAGCCAGTGGGAATTTGCTATATGGCACAGGGAGCTCAAATCAGGTGCTCTGGTTTGGACTTCTGGGTCTCACTGTGTTTGTTGGGCTTCCCTTGTAGCTCAGTCCGTAAAGAATCTGCCTGCAGTGCAGGAGAACTGGGTTCGATCCCTGGGCTGGGAAGATCCCCTGGATAAGGAAATGGCAACCCACTCCAGTATCCTTGCTTGGAAAATCTCATGGAGCCTGGTGGGCTGTAGTCCATGGTATCACAGAGTCGGGCACAACTGAGCAACAACACTTACTTACTTAGTTACTTACTTGTGTTTGTTAGGTTGTTTTTTAAAAAGGGCATATGCAAATATAGTTCTGCCCAAATTTTCCTCAATGACCCAGGCTTCCTGGTAAGTCACTGTCCTCAAACTATCCAGGGACATTAATCTTTCAGCAATTCAAGGCTTGCCTAGGTAGCTCAGTTTAAAGAAACTACCTGCAGTGCAGGAGACCCCAGTTCCATTCCTGGGTCAGTAAGATACCCTCGAGAAGGGATAGGCTACCCACTCCAGTCTTCTTGGGCTTCCCTGGTGGCTCAGCTGATAAAGAATCTGCCCACAATGCGGGAGACCTGGGTTTGATCCCTGGACTGGGAAGATCCCCTGGAGAAGGGAAAGACTACCCACCCCACTATTCTGGCCTAGAGAACTGCCTGAACTGTATAGTCCATAGGGTTGCATAGTTGAACACAACTGAGTAACTTTCACTTTTTTTTCACTTTCACTTTTTTTTTTTTTTTTTTTTTTTTTGGACTGAGCAACTTTTCACTCAACAGTTCACCGAAATTTTTAATTAACCAAATTTTTAAAAATATTTAAAAAATTTTATTTGGCTGTGCTGTGTCTTAGTCATGGCTCGTGGGTCTTTGATCTTGTTGTAACATGCAGAGTCTTTATTGCAGTGTGCAAATTCTTGGTTGTGGCATGTGGGATCCAGTACCCAGATCAAGGATCAAACCTGAGTCTCCTGCATTGGGACCTTGGAGTCTTGGCCACTGGATGACCAGGGAAATCCTACAGCCAAATATATAATCATATTTGTCTCTTTTTACTGAAGATTTTAAAAGTTCTATGTATTGCCAGTGAAATGAAATTGTCTTCCTTGGTGAAAGGTTGTTGTTGAATCACGATGCCGGGATTCTTGGCCCCCAGAGAACAATTCAATCTGGGGCCAGAGATGAGACTTGATCGCTCAGAGCTTTTGTGTAATAAAGTTTTATTAAAGTATAAAGGAGATAGAGAAAGCTTCTGACATAGGCATCAGAAGGGGGCAGAAAGAGTGTCCCCCTGCTAGTCTTCAGCTGGATGTTATATAGTCACCAGCAGTCTGTTAATGAAAGAAAGGAATGTCTCAAAACTTAGAATGGCACCAGGACTCTCACCCATAAGGTGTATTTTGGGATAATCTTGGCACCAAATGGTTTATCTTGGACCATAAAATGATTAGCTTGAATCTTGAAGAAGGGCAGATCACCATACAAATAGTTTCATTTACATAGATTAGAGGAACAATATCAGAGTGTAACATACTGGTTTATCAAGTAGGTTCTGAGCCAAAAGGTGGAACCCACTTGAAGACAGAGTTTGGAGTAAATGCATAGTACATTAGCATAGCTTAAGATAAACATTTCCATGAGAAAAAGGCATTGGTTATCTCTAGGTTTGAGGATAGTTAACTTCAGGTGAAACCAGGTGTCATGGAAACACAGAATTTTAAGGGAAACCTCCTTTTAAATTTGTATCAGTTCAGTTCAGTTTAGTCACTCAGTCGTGTCCGACTCTTTGCGACCCCATGAATCGCAGCACACCAGGCCTCCCTGTCCATCACCAACTCCCGGAGTTCACGGACTCGCGTCCATCGAGTCAGTGATGCCATCCAGCCATCTCATCCTCCGTTGTCCCCTTCTTCTCCTGCCCCAATCCCTCCCAGCATCAAAGTCTTTCCCAATGAATCAACTCTTCACATGAGGTGGCCAAAGTACTGGAGTTTCAACTTCAGCATCATTCCCTCCAAAGAAATCCCAGGACTGATCTCCTTCAGAATGGACTGGTTGGATCTCCTTGCAGTCCAAGGGACTCTCAAGAGTCGTCTCCTACATCACAGTTCAAAAGCATCAATTCTTTGGCGCTCAGCCTTCTTCACAGTCCAACTCTCACATCCATCCATGATAGAGAAGGAAAAAATATCGCTAGTTTGTTTCCTCCTGCCACATAAGAGAGATAAAAATGTCTGACACTTGCAGGCTATTTCCTCCGTTTGGAGACCCCTGGCCTTCCTGCCTGTTACCCTCTCATTGGCATGGCATTCAACTTGTATTCAGAGCTAACTTGTTTGAGCCCCTAAACCTACTTTACCTCCCTTGATTCTGGATATTCCTGTAAATGGGATGCCTGATTGCTGGCCGGCCATTGCCTCTAAGGGAGTGCTATGAATTTTACTTCCATCTTCTTTACTTCTAAGAATTAAATTGGACACATTCAAGAACTACTATATAATATTTTAGTATCTGAGGATACAGTAAACCCTCATTACTTTGTGGATAATTTCTGCATCTGAAAAAGGCAGTAAAAAGAGCATTCTCTGTGAAGATGACTTGTGATACCATCTGGATAATGGCATGCTGAGTCATGTTTCAGAGTTTTGTGCATTAGCAATTATTTGATTACACTTTTACCAGAGACTATGGTTATCTTTACACACAGAGTTCTACCATAGGTTGTAAACATAGCACAAAATAAGTGAACAAGGATACTTAACATTCTGCTCTTTTCTATTTATTTTGCTTTCAATGTACTTTTTAACTTTATTTCCTTGCAAACTTGCTGACATTGCATACTATTTATAAAGTTGTAGCTGCCAAACTTAAATGGAAGGTTTCATTTTTATATGATGACTATCCTGCATAGTTTCATTTTACACTACTTCACATTTTATGACAAAAAAATATATTAGGATAGCACAGTTATGAATCATTTAGTGTCTAGATTATACAAACATAATTATCACCTAAGATGATACAAAATACATAAAAGAATCTCTTATAACTCAAGAAACATATTTGAAATCCTACAAATATTCCTATTCTGAAGAATACTATATTATGGGATAATGAGGAAAAGAATATGGATGTGTAATTCAATAATCATTTCCATAATAAAGAAAACCTGAATTCAGATCTGTGTGGTTATTTAGTAGAGGAGTAACTCTGATTATTAATATAGGGAATGTTTAATATAATATGCAGTCATATTGAAGTACTCATCTGTAATGTTATATCTTACTTTGATATTTCCCTGAGTTCATCTCTAAGAGAAAGGTAATTAAAAATAAAAATGCAATGCTTATTCCCATCACAAATCATACTTTATTGTAATGCGTACTTTTAGATACACATTTAAAGGGTATCCATCATAAATTTTTATGTTGTACATGAAAAGTGGATAATATTCCAAATAGGCAATAACTTTAGAAATTGTATGGAAATGAATGGCACAAATGTGCTTGTGCTGCTTATTTTGAATGCATATAGCAGTAAAATTCATCACTCAGGAAATTTTCTATTCAAATGCTTGTAAGTTCAGAATTCCTCTGCAATCAGATTTTTTCCTCCCCTGGTTCTTTTTTGTTTGTTTATTTCTTTGATTTTTTTATTAATATAGAAGAGAAGTGAATAACCAAACCAAAAGTCAAAGGATGTTAGTACTTCCCAGTAAGCTTTTTTTTTTTTTTCTTTTTTAAGTCCACAGGTAATTCCTTGGAGCACCTAGGGGTCTATAACACACTCAGAACTTCTTTCTGCTTCATGCATCGAACTCACAATGGTCATATATTTTGTATATGGTAATATATATGTTTCAATGCTTTTCTCTCAAGTTATCCTGCCCTCACCTTCTCTCAGAGTCCAAAAGTCTGTTCTTTACCTCTGTGTCTCTTTTGAGCTTTGCATATAGGATCATCATTACCATCTTTCTAAATTCCATATATATATGTTAATCTACATTGGTGTTCTCTTTCTGACTCACTTCATTCTCTATAATAGACTCCAGTTTCATCCACCTCATTAGAACAGATTCATATGCATCCTTTTTATAGCTGAGCACTATTCCATTGTGCATATGTCCCATGACTTCCTTATCCATTCATCCAGTGGAAATCTAGGTTGCTTCCATGTCCTAGCTATTGTACACAGTGCTGCAGTGAACATCAGAGTACATGCGTCTCTTTCAACTCTGCTATCCTTGATGTGTATGCCCAGCATGGGATTGCTGGATCATGTGGCAGTTCTATTTCCACTTTTTTTTTTTTTTTTTTAAATAGAATCTCCACACTGTTCTCCATAGTGGCTGTACCAGTTTGCATTCCCACCAACAGTGTAAGAGGGTTCCCTTTTCTCCACACCCTCTCCAGCATTTATTGATGATACATATAGATAGAGAAATGTACCATGTTCTTGGATTAGAAGAATCAATACAGTGAAAAAAGAATATACTACTCAAAGCAATTTATAGATTCCACACAATCCCTATCAATCTAATGGTATTTTTCAGAGAACTAGAACAAACAATTTCACAAATTGTGTGGAAACACACACAAAAAGTACCTTGAATAGCCAAAGCAATCTTGAGAAAGAATAATGGAACTGGAGGAATCAACCTTCCTGACTTCAGATTATACTACAAAGTTACAGTCATCAAGACAGCATGGTACTGGCACACAGACAGAAATATAGATCAACGGAATAAAATAGAAATCTCAGAGAAAAAAACGAACACCCATGGACACCTTATCTTTGACAAAGGAGGCAAAAATATACAATGGAGCAAAGACAATCTGTTTAACAAGTGGCACTGGGGCAACTAGTCAACCATGTGTAAAAGAATCACACTAGATTCCATATATATGTGTTAGTACACTGTATTGGTGTTTTTCTTTCTGGCTTACTTCACTCTGTATAATCGGCTCCAGTTTCATCCATCTCATCACAACTGAATGACGACCCTGTATGCAAGACAGGAAAAAAGACACAGATGTGTATCACGGACTTTTGGACTCAGAGGGAGAGGGAGAGGGTGGGATGATTTGGGAGAATGGCATTCTAACATATATACTATCATGTAAGAATTGAATCGCCAGTCTATGTCTGACGCAGGATATAGCATGCTTGGGGCTGGTGCATGGGGATGACCCAGAGAGATGTTATGGGGAGGGAGGTGGGAGGGGGGTTCATGTTTGGGAACGCATGTAAGAATTAAAGATTTTAAAATTAAAAAAATAAAAAACTTAAAAAAAAAAAAGAATCACACTAGAATACTTTCTAACACTATACACAAAAATATACTCAAAATGAATTAAAGATGTAAATGTAAGTCCAGAAACTATAAAACTCTTAGAGGAAAACCTAGGCAGAACACTATCCAACATAAATCAAGGCAAGAACTTCTATGACTCCCCCCCCCCCAGAGTAATTATATATATGTAAACAAATGGGACCTTATTAACCTTAAAAGATTTTGTGCAAGGAAGGGAACTATACGGTGAAAAAGCAGCCTTCAGAATGGGAGAAAATAATAGCAAATAAAACAACTGACAAATAATTAATCTCCAAAATATGCAAGCAGTTCATGAAGCTCTATACCAGAAAAGTGAAAAACCCAATCAAACAATAGGCCAAATAACTAAACAGACATTTCTCCAAAGGAGACATACTGATGGCTAATAAACACATGAAAAGGTGCTCAACATCGTTCATTATTAGAGAAATGCAAATCAAAACCACAATGAGGTATCATCTCAGGCTGATCAGAATGGCCGTCATCAAAAAGTCTAAACACAACTTTCAACTGATCAATTAGAAAGACAAAATTGAAATACCTCGTCCTTTTCCTTTGTCTTTATAATCACTGTACTATTGTTGTTTACTGCAATCCACTGTTTAAATCCAAGAAAGCATAGCACCACAGTAGTTAGAGGCACAATTGAGCCTTAAGTGAACTGAAGCAACTGCAAATCTTGATGAATTTAGTCTTTAATTTTTTGTTGTTCGATTGAAAAATCTAATATATATATTTTTTTCTATCTCAGTTTTATTTATTTTACTTTACAATATTGTATCGGTTTTTCCATACATTGACATGAATCTGCCAAGGGTGTACATGCGTTCCCCATCCTAAACCCCCTCCCACCTTCCTCCCCATCCCATCCCTCTGGGTCATCCCTGTGCACCAGCCCCAAGTACCCTGTATCATGCATCCAACCTGGACTGGCAATTTGTTCCACATGTGATAATTTACAAGTTTCAATGTCATTCTCCCGTATCATCCCGCCCTCACCATCTCCCAGAGAGTCCAAAAGACTGTTCTGTACATCTGTGTCTCTTTTGCTGTCTCACATACAAGGTTATCGTTACCATCATTCTAAATATATGTAGCGTATATAGGTGTTAGAACACTGTATTGTTGTTTTTCTTTCTGGCTTACTTCACTCTGTATAATAGGCTCCAGTTTCATTCACCTCATTAGAACTGATTCAAATGTATTCTTTTTAATGGCCAAGTAATATTCCATTGTGTATATGTACCACTGCTTTCTTATCCATTCATCTGCTGATGGACATCTAGGTTGCGTCCATGTCCTGGCTATTATAAACAGTGCTGCGATGAACATTGGGGTACACGTGTCTCTTTCAATTCTGGTTTCCTCAGTGTGTATGCCCAGCAGTGGGATTGCTGGGTCGTATGGGTTCTATTTCCAGTTTTGTAAGGAATCTCCACACTGTTCTCCATAGTGGCTGTACTAGTTTGCATTTCCACCAACAGTGTAAGAGGGTTCCCTTTTCTCCACACCCTCTCTAGCATTTATTGCCTGTAGACTTTTGGATAGCAACCATTCTGACTGGTGTGAAATGGTACTTCATTGTGGTTTTGATTTGCATTTCTCTGATAATGAGTGATGTTGAGCATCTTTTCATGTGTTTGTTAGCCATCTGTATGTCTTCTTTGGAGAAATGTCTATTTAGTTCTTTGGCTCACTTTTTGATTGGGTCATTTATTTTTCTGGAATTGAGCTGCAGGAGTTGCTTGTATATTTTTGAGATTAATTCTTTGTTAGTTGCTTCATTTGCTATTATTTTCTCCCATTCTAAAGGCTGTCTTTTCACCTTGATTATATTTTCCTTTGTTGTGCAGAAGTTTTTAACTTTAATAAGGTACCATTTGTTTATTTTTCCTTTTATTTCCAATATTCTGGGAGGTGGGTCATAGAGGATCCTGCTGTGGTTTATGTCATTGAGTGTTTTGCCTATGTTCTCCTCTAGGAGTTTTATAGTTTCTGGTCTTACATTTAGATCTTTAATCCATTTTGAGTTTATTTTTGTGTATGGTGTGTGAAACTAGAAAGTGTTCTAGTTTCATTCTTTCACAAGTTGTTGACCAATTTTCCCAGCACCACTTGTTAAAGAGATTGTCTTTTCTCCATTGTATATTCTTGCCTCCTTTGTCAAAGATAAGGTGTCCATAGGTGCTTGGATTTATCTATGGGCTTTCTATTTTGTTCCATTGATCTATACTTCTGTCTTTGTGCCAGTACCATATTGTCTTGATGACTGTGGCTTTGTAGTAGAGACTGAAGTCAGGCAAGTTGATTCCTCCAGTTCCACTCTTCTTTCTCAAGATTGCTTTGGCTATTAGAAGTTTTTTGTATTTCAATACAAATTGTGAAATAATTTGTTCTAGTTCTCTGAAAAATACCGTTGAAAGCTTGATAGGAATTGAATTGAATCTATAGACTGCTTTGGGTAATATACTATTTTTCACCATATTGATTCTTCTGATCCATGAACACGGTATATTTCTCCATCTATTTGTGTCCTCTTTGATTTCTTTTACCAGTGTTTTATAGTTTTCTCTATATAGGCCTTTAGTTTCTTTAGGTAGAAATATTCCTAAGTATTTTATTCTTTACGTTGCAATGGTGAATGGAATTTTTTCCTTAATTTCTCTTCCTGTTTTCTCATTGTTAGTGTATAGGAATGCAAGGGATTTCTGTGTGTTTATTTTATATCCTGCAACTTTACTATATTCATTAATTAGCTCTAGTAATTTTCTGGTGGAATCTTTAGGGTTTTCTATGTAGAGGATCATTTCATCTGCAAACAGTGAGAGTTTTACTTCTTCTTTTCCAATCTGGATTCCTTTTATTTATTTTTCTGCTCTGATTGCTATGGCCAAAACTTTCAAAACTATGTTGAATAGTAGTGGTGAGAGTGGGCACCCTTGTCTTGTTCCTGACTTCAGGGGAAATGCTTTCAATTTTTCACCCTTGAGGATAATGTTTGCTGTGGGTTTGTTATATATAGATTTTATTATGTTGTGGTATATTCCTTCTATTCTTGTTTTCTGGAGGGTTTTTATCATAAATGTTGATGTTGAATTTTGTTAAGGCCTTTCTCTGTATCTATTGAGATAATCATATGGGTTTTATTTTTCAATTTGCTAATGTGGCATATTACATTGATTGATTTGCAGATATTGAAGAAACCTTGCATCCCTGGGATAAAGCCCATTTGGTCAAGATGTATGATCTTTTTAATATGCTGTTGGATTCTGTTTGCTAGAATTTTGTTAAGGATTTTTGCATCTATGTTCATCAGTGATATTGGCCTGTAGTTTTCCTTTTTTGTGGCATCTTTGTCAGGTTTTGGTATTAGGGGAATGGTGGCCACATAGAATGAGTTTGGAAATTTACCTTCCTCTGCAATTTTCTGAAAGAGTTTGAGTAGGATAGGCATTAGCTCTTCTCTAAATTTTTGGTAGAATTCATCTGTGAAGCCGTCTTGTCCTGGGCTTTTGTTTGTTGGAAGATTTCTGATTACAGTTTTAATTTCTGTGCTTGTGATGGGTCTGTTAAGATTTTCTGTTTCTTCCTGGTTTAGTTTATGAGAGTAGTACTTTTCTAAGAATTTGTCCATTTCTTCCAAGTTGTCCATTTTATTTCCATATAGTTGCTGATAAGTATCTTATGATCCTTTGTATTTCTGTGTTGTCTGTTGTGATCTCTCCATTTTCATTTCTAATTTTGTTGATTTGACTTTTCTCCTTTTTTTTTTTTTTTTTTTTACGAGTCTAGCTAATCGTTTGTCTATTTTATTTATCTTCTCAAAGAACCAGCTTTTGGCTTTGTTGATTTTTGCTATTGTCTCTTTTGTTTCTTTTGTATCTATTTCTTCCCTAATTTTTAAGATTTCTTTCCTTGTACTAGCCCTGGGGTTCTTCACTTCCTCCTTTTCTAGTTGCTTTAGGTATAGAGTTAGGTTATTTATTTGACTTTTTTCTTGTTTCTTGAGGTAAGCCTTTAAAAATATGTTTAATTTTTCAAAACAAAATTTGTGTGATTCAAGCATTAGCTGCATAAATGAGAATTTTCCAAATTAACTTCTTTGAAGATTACATATAAAAGAGAATGCTTGGTAAAGCATGTGTACCAAAATAAACGTGTTATTTTAAAACACATGCACATGTTTATATGTATACACATATATGTGTGTGTGTGTGTATATATATATAGAGAGAGAGAGGGAGAGAGAGAGATGCATCTTTGAACATTTTTTTATCAGTGACTTTATTTAAATCACAAGTGTATATTGCAAAATAAAGATGACAAATATTCAGTTAGATTTTTTTTTGTTGTTTCTGAATTATCTGCAACATATGCAATACCTTGTTGTCTGAATCCAGGAAATATATCTCCCTTTACCTCAAACTTGACATGCCACTGAATGACACCCACTGAAGGACTCCTCTTTACTGAAACCAATAGTTTCAGTAAATGGCTGAGGCTTCAAAGAGCTCCACTACCACATTTCTTTATGTCTCATCACAGAAAGAATTCACCAACAGGACAGTTCATTTCAGTTCGCTGCTCAGTCATGTCTGACTCTTTGCAACCCCATGGACTGCAGCATGCCAGGCCTCCCTGTCCATCAACAACTTCTGGAGTTTACTCAAACTCATGCCCATTGAGTCTGTGAGGCTACCCAATCATCTCATCTTCTGTTGTCCCTTTCTCCTCCTGCCTTCAATCTTTCCTGACATCAGGGTCTTTTCAAATGAGTCAGCTCTTCTCATCAGGTGGCCAAAGTATTGGAGCTTCAGCTTCAACATCAGTCCTTTAAATGACTATTCAAGACTGAGCTCCTTTAGAATGGACGGGTTGGATCTCCTTGCAGTCCAAGGGACTCTCAAGAGTTTTCTCCAACACCACAGTTCAAAAGCATCAATTCGTTGGTGTTCAGCTTTCTTTATAGTCCAACTCTCATAGACATACATGTCTACTGGGAAAACCATAACTTTGACTAGATGGACCTTTGTTGGCAAATAATGTCTCTGCTTTTTAATACACTCTCTAGGTTGGTCATAACTTTTCTTCCAGGGAGCAAGAGTCTTTTAATTTCATGGCTGCAATCACAATTTGCAGCGATTTTGGAGCCCCCCCGCCCCCGCCAATAAATAAACAAATAAATAAATAAAATCTCTCACTGTTTCCACGGTTTCCCCATCCATTCGCCATGAAATGATGGGACCAGATGATGTCATCTTAGTTTTCTGAATGTTGAGCTTTAAGCCAACTTTCTCACTCTTTTCTGTCATTTTCATCAAGAGGTTCTTTAGTTCTTCATTTTTCACCATAAGGGTGGTGTCTTCTGCATATCTGAGGTTATTGATATTTCCCTTGGCAATCTTGATTCCAGCTTGTGCTTCATCCAGTCCACTGTTTCTCATGATGTATTCTGCATATAAGTTAAATAAGCAGGGTGACAATACACAGCCTTGACATACCCCTTTCCCAGTTTGGAACCAGTCTGTTGTTCCATGTCCAGTTCTGACTGTTGCTTCTTGTCCTGCATTCAGATTTCTCAGGAGGCAGGTCAGGTGGTCTGGTCTTCCCATCTCTTTAAGAATTTTCCACAGTTTGTTGGAATAAAATACTCGTGAGGCTTACAATTGGGCGAGCGAGAGGCTCAAGAACTTATTGGGCTACAATTATATAATCAAAGGAAAAGTGGAGACAAGAAAAAGACCACTCCCTTCCTCATTCTGCGTAGATGTCATGTTTCCATCATCAGCTCCTCCTCCAGACTGGGCAAGGGAGTTTTCTTGTCCCTGTGTGATCAAGCCAGAACTATCATAGCACTATGGAAATAGTATTTCATGTCTCAGTACAATACTTTGAAATGTCACCTTTCCATAAATTGCTGTTTTTTCTGTGCACATAGAGTATGTCTTAGGGGTCATTGACTTACTAAGTCCACTGGGCAGGACGTGATTCCCATGCGACCATTGTTTTAGTGCTGGGGGCCTCTCACATGCTTGTGCTGCATGGTGTGTTGCTGAGAAAGTCTGCTTCGGTTTTGTGATTAATCACACCTGCTTTCTTAGGTGATCATTAATTTACTGGAGTCTCTCATATTTTTTCTACTTGCATTTCTCTACCTAGTGGGATTAACTATTAATATTTAATCACCTACTTTGTCCCTTATCTATATCATTACTACTGGGGAAAATATGGAATTGTCTGGCAAATGCCTTAGTATATCAGCTGGAGTAAACAAACCTTAAATAGTGTTAGGAGTAAATTCCCCTACTGACTCTAATCTGTTCTCATTAAATTGTAGTGTGGCAAAATTATTTCCTTCTTTAAGCTTATCTATCACTAAAGCACAATTTGATGCCCTCCTATTGTATCAGTGGTAAGGAAACAATACCCAATTGTGTTCCTTATTTTCTGTTTATGCCCAGGACAAATGAAAGCCTTAATACTTTCAACAGATTTGTTTTTGGTCTTCAAATAATTGAATATAACACCATAAGGAGAAGTATTCTATCTCACTCCATGAGTGGGCTGGGGAATGAGCAGGAGAGGAACCAACTCAAATACTCAAAGAGCCCAGCTGACAATCTGTGTCTGTAGCCACAACTGATATAAATTATGTAACCCTAAAGCACTGTAGATAGGAGTGAAGGTTTCCCTAGATGGAAGGTACAGAGATCAGTGAGGAAAGATCGAGCTGAAGAGAGTAATGGGTGTATGCACTGAATAATGCAGCTCCTGCCAAGAATTTTGAAGAGCATTTTTTTTTAAAGTTTTTTATTTTGTATTGAGGCATAGTCAATTAACAATGTTGTGATAGTTTCAGGTGAACAACAAAACGACTTGACCGTGCATATACATGTATTTTTTCTCTCCTAAACTCCCCTCCCATCCAGGCTGCCATGTAATATTGAAGAGTTCCCTGTGCTATACAGTAGCTCTTCATTGGCTATTCATTTTAAATATAGAAGTGTATATGGATAACCATAAGTTCATTCCTTAAGTCTGTAAGCCTCTCTGTTTTGTAAGTAAGATCATTTGAATTATTGCTTTTTTAGATTCCACATATAAGGGATGTCATAAGATATAAAATATTATTCTAAATGTGAAAATAGTCCCCATAAATATAAGAACATAAAAGATATGCTGAGGGAACCAAAGGAATTATTAGTAAATAATGAAATATTTTGTAGATTTATACTATGTTTTACAAATGGACAGAGAAAGATATGTGCGTTGTTTCAGAAAAAATTATCCTATGATCCTAGGGATTATGCAGATGACCTTGAACACTTTTGGAAAGAACAGAAAGTAGAGTTGCTAAGAGGGTGGCTCTTCTGATCCCACATGACTGCAGATATTCAGACATTTCGACGTTGTGTTTTCAGAGAAAAGTCTTTCACGTTAAGATAGGCTATTTAAAATATTTTCAAAAAAAAAAGTTACTAGATTTAGAATGCATCAGCACTCTTTTTTCCCTGGTTCTTTAAAGAGACATCAGAACTGTAAAACATTCATCCAGGATAAAAGATAAACACTTTGATGAATTTAAGGTGTAAAAGAAATACATTTTCTCTTTATAGTTCCCTGGTTTGAACCTAGTCTGATAAAGAGATGATTTTGTGCATTTGTATTTTCCAAAAGTGTTATAGTTAGCAAAAATCATCCATATACTTAAAGTGAACCCTCCTAGAGAGACTTTACAGACTTAACAAGATGAGCAGTCTATCTAAAGGAATAAGGTAATGGAGGGTTGTGGTGTGGATCCACACTACCTGCCTCAAAATTCTGACCCTAATGACCATGCTCAAATCCCCCTATCATTTTCCAGTGTGGATGAAGCGTCTGGCTCTCCTCCCAAACTCATCCCTTTCAATTTATCAGTGGATCAAGTGGGAAAACCCCTGAAGTGTTTTAGTGGAAACATCTGAAGCAGGAGGCTAATGAATCCACAACTCAGTATATGTAGGGTAAAGACATGACAGAATGTGTTGTGAGTTGTAATGTAAATGCAAAAAGTTGTCAGAGAAATGAGGGTATGTGATTCTTGGCATTGAAAGATAAGAAACAAGCAACATCTCCATGAAGAAATCACACACACACACACACACACACACACAATCCATTGGTGAATCTTCTGACCTGAAATGTGGCATGGGTCCTAGAAGAGACCTCCTCCCATCACTGCCGCTACCACAGGTGATAGGAGCTACTTGGAGAGGCACACTCTAACCCTCTCTACTCAGTAATCCACAGGGGAAGTGTAGCCTCATTTTAAATCTGTTTAAAACATTCCTCTAAGAAGAGTGATATAAAGGCCAGAATGACCCCTCCCTCCATTCAGGGAATTTAGAAACCACTTTCCTCATTTCCTCCTAACCTCAGTGTCTTTTTAAAAACTTTATTAATTTTTAAATTGAAGGATAATTGCTTTACAGAATTTTGTTGTTTTCTGCCAAACATCAACATGAATCCATACAGGAAAGGAAAAATGGTCTAAATTGTCCTTGGTAGCAAGGGAAGAGACAAGCCCTGTTACTGAAATCGTGCAAACAGTTCAGATGAAAGAGGTGCTCAAAATCAACAGGAGAAATCATAATTCACAATGTAGAAGCAATTATTGGTATCGTTTTGAGGGACCTGAAAAAACCCCAAACATTCCCATCATTTCTACTTCTGGTCCACTGTTGGAGAACCAGGATCAGATAGGTGAGGGAGGACTCTTGTATAAAATTGCAAGAAGACTTCAGGTATGAAAAATGATGAAGGATCCCCTGATGACCAGCAGAGGTAGATGTTGTGTGGGTTGATAGTTTACCCAAAGGGGAGATTTTAAAGAAAAATTTTGCAATGTACTCTGAACTTGGTTATGTATATATCACATTCAGCAATAAGATTTCTTTTATGCCTGTAGAGTGTGACTTCTGTTGATTAAAAAAAAAAAAAAAGCACACTATAAGAGTTATGAGTTAAGTTTTATTTGGGGCAAAATGAGTACTACAACCTGGGAGAAAGCATTTCAGATACCTCTGGGAAATTGTTCCAACGAGTAGGGGGAATGTCTGTACATATATGATTTTGGTGAAGGGAAAGTACTTCCAATCTTCCAATTCAGCACTTTTTTTTTTTTCCTTTGCAAAAGTTTGCTGTTAGTCTCATGATGGTTACTCTTAGTCACAAGGAGCTGATGTAACCATGAAGGATTTTAGAGCTTTTCTAGACATGAGGAGATGCAAAATTGGACTCATAAAATTTTCTCCTGAAAATATCTTTCTGAAGAAATTTTCTACCCATTTTTCCTGGAGCACAGATTATCTCATGCCTGATATCCACCCTAAACTCCCCTCGAGGGGTGATGAAGATCAGCAGTTGCAGAGGCTCAAAATTCAACCCATGTAGATGTAGGTACGTATGTGTGTTTGTTGCTCAGTCATGTCCAACTCTTTTTGACCCCTTGGACTGTAGCTCACCAGGTTCCTCTGTCCATGAGATTTTCCAGGAGAGAATAATGGAATTGGTTGCTATTTCCTCCTCCAGGGACTCTTCCTGACCCAGGAATCAAACACGGGCCTCCTACTTTACAAGCAGATTCTTTATGGGGCAGGTGCCAATTTGTATGTGACACTTTGCCTCCAAAAAATTATGGGTACACCCAAGGTTATTCATAAATAAATGGATTATCTTTCTAATATTCAAGATATATTCAAATTTCTAAAGAATGGTCACAAACTCAGGGAAAAAAATAGAGAAATTCTTCATATTAGCAAATATGAAATGAGACCTAGCCCTAGGAAGTTGAAGGGTGTCTAGAATAAGGGTCTTTATTCAACTAATGTGAATTGAAAAAAAAAAGAAATAGACCCTGGATCTCCCTTAAAAGTCTTGTCACCCACACACTTATGGGAAATTAATTTTTGACACAGGAAGAAAAATATATATTGGAGTAAAGACATCATTTTCAATAAATGATTCTGGGAAAACTGGACAGCTACACATAAAACAATGATATTAGAAAATCTAATACCATATACAAAAATAAACTAAAAAAGGATTAAAGACCTAAATATAAGACCAGAAACTGTAAAACTCCTAGAAAAACATAGGGCATTCTTTGACAAAAATCATAGCATTTTTTTTTATCTAGTTTCTAAAGCAAAGGAAATAAAAGCAAAAATTAACAAATGAGACATAATTGCACTTAAAAGTGTTCACACAGCAAAGGAATCCACTGACAAAACAAAAAGACAGCCTACTGAATGAGAGAATATGTTCACAAATTATATGACCAAGAAGAGGCTAATATCCAAAATATATAAACAGCTTATACAACTCAACATAAAAAAAAGAACAATTAAATGGGCAGAAGATCTAAATAGACAATTTTCCAAAGATTCCATTCAGATAACCAAAGGCACATACAAAGATCCTTAACATCTTTAATCATCAGAGAAATGCAAATTAAAATCATGATGAGATATCACCTCACAACTATCAGTATGGAGATCATCAAAATGAACAAGTAACAAATGTTGGTGAGAATGTGGAGAAAAGGGTGTCCTTGTGCACTGTTAGTGGGAGTGTAAATTGGTGCAGCCAATATAGAAAAAAGTATGGACATTTCTCAAAAAAAATGAAAAATAGAACTACCACATGACTCACCAATTCCATTCATGGGAATACTTTTTTTTAATCACCTAAAAATACTAATTCTGATAGCTAAAATTGTTTCATGTAGCTTTAAATAATAATACTGTAAATAATGCAGCATTATTTGCAATAGCCAAGATATGGAATCAACCTAAATGCCCAACAGATAAATATATAAAGAAGATGTGTTAATCAGCTATACCTAATACAAAATATAGTTTTAAAAAAGGAAGATACAGTATATATACACAAGAGAATACTATTCAGCCATTATATATATTTTTTCCATTTGCAAAAACACGGATGAACTAGAAGGGTATTTATAAGTGAAACATCAGGCAGAGAAAGAGACTTACAGCATGATATCACTTAAATGTGGAATCTAAAAGCTACAGCATATTAGTGAATGTAACAAAAAAGAATCAGATTCAGAGATATAGAGAACAAACTAATAGTTATGAATGGGCAAAAGGGGAGGAGCAAAATAGGAATAGAGACTTAAGTGTTGCAAAGAACAAGGTGTAAAATAAATAAGCTACAAGGTTATATTATACAGCACAGGGCATACGGCTGATTTTATAACTGGAGCATAAACTTTAAAATTGTGAATCACTTTCTTGAAAATATGAAGCGTAAGGTATTTCACCTTACTTACACCTCAATGAAAAATAATTTGCTCTTTTGTCACAAATTATTTCAGCATAATTTTATTATATATACTTTTAAATAATAAATAAATATCATGACCAAAATAGAGTATTGTTAATTTTTAAGAAGGACTAAATTAAATATAGACTTCTACAAAATAGTTTCTATAATTCTGTGATTCAAAATAGAAGATTATTTTAAACAGAATGGAAGCTCTCAACATCAGAGTATTCTAAGTGTGGTGATCCTTATTCTTAATGTAAAGTGTTAACCTTCTGTAATTTTATTTAAAAATTGTAAAATGATTAGACTAGTTGGTTTAAAGAGATTGGTTTAGGGAGAGGTAATTAATGGCAGACATCTGCATTTGCTTATTTTGTTATGTAATAGTCCTAGGATTTACTTGAAAATGGTCAACTGGGTTAATGCAAATTTTAATTCTCTTGAAAGGTATTGATCACTTTGTGAAAACTATAATGAAATTTGGGACTAAATTATGAGATTTCTAAGGAGTACTCTAGTTTCCAACTGGTTCATTTTATGTCATTTTTATCACCACAATGATCGTAACATCCACAATCAAGAACTACATCAAAAGTAAATTAACTTGCAAGATATTATTTTATTTACTAAGCTTTTTTAAAGCTTATTTACAAAGCTTATTTATTAAGCTTTACTTTACTAAGCTTATTTTATTTTGCTAAGCTCAAAACTGACTAAATAAAATGATTGTCACTAGAGAAAATGAGTTGGATTACATGTTTTTAAGGTATTTACTATTTGTACCTCATAATCAAGAGAGAGGTAAAATTTAAAAAGCCAGAGAGATGATCAGCTTATATTAATAAATTTGCACTACACTTTCCCAGTGGTCTAGTAAATTGAATTTAAGTGTCAACAGGATATTTGAAAAGTGCTAAGGTAAGCTGCATGGCAAATAGTAGGTAGATGTGGCTTTTGTGAGAATTCTTAAAGATCTAAGAATATGTAGCTTCTTTTGTTTTTACTTTAACATATATAATCCTTACAAAATATGCAATCACAATCTCTACTCACTTAGAATGTAAAAATGTAAATATGATTAATGAGATCCAAATTAAACAGCAGCATATGGGGCTTCCCTGCTGGCTCAGATGGTAAAGAATCTGCATACCATGTGAAAGACCTGGGTTCAATCCCTGGGTCTGGAAGATCCTCTGGAGAAAGGAATTCCTACCCACTCCAGTATTCTTGTCTGGAGAATTTGATGGACAGGGGAACCCAGCGGACTACAGTCCTTGGGGTCACAGAAACATCAGGCATGATGGAGCGACTAACAAACATGGAGCATATGATTTCAATAGTATAATACATCAAGTTGTTTCATTAAAAAAAAGTCAAATTAAGTTAGAGAAACACATATGTAAGAATATCATCATGAAGATGCACAATGAACCTAGCTGTATAAAATGTGCCAGAAAAAAAGTAATTTTCTTAAAAATAAAAGGTAATTATCAGTCATTCAGTCAGTTCAGTCGCTCAGTCATGTCTGACTATTTGCAACCCCATGGACTGCAGCACGCCAGGCTTCCTGTCCATCACCAACTCCTGGAGATTACTCAAACTCATGTCCATTCAGTCGGTGATGTCATCCAATCATCTCGTCCTCTGTCGTCCCCTTCTCCTTTCACTTTCAATCTTTCCCAGCATCAGGGGCTTTTCCAATGATTTGGTTCTTCATATCAGGTGGCCAAGTATTGGACTTTCAGCTTCAGCATCAGTCCTTCCAATAAATATTCAGGACTGATTCCTTTAGGATTGACTGCTTGGATCTCCTTGCAGTCCAAGGGACTCCCAAGGGTCTTCTCCAACACCACAGTTCAAACACATCAGTTCTTCATTGCTCAGCTTTCTTTACAGTCCAACTCTCACATCTGTACATGACTACTGGAAAAACCGTAGCTTTAACTAAATAGACCTTAATTGACAAAGTACTGTTTGTGCTTTTTGATATGCTCTCTAGGTTGGTCATAGGTTTTCTTTCAAGGAGCAAGCATCTTTTAATTTCATGGTGGCAGTCACTATCTGCAGTGATTTTGGAGCCCCCCAAAATAAAGTCTGTGACTGTTTCCATTGTTTCCCCATCTATTTGCCATGAAGTGATGGGACCAGATGCCATGATCTTAATTTTCCAAATGTTGAGTTTTAAGCCAACTTTTTCACTCTCCTCTTTCACTTTCATCAAGAGGCTATTTAGTTCTCCTTTGCTTTCTGCCATAAGGATGGTGTCATCTGAATATCTGAGGTTATTGATATGTCTCCCAGCAATCTTAATTTCAGCTTGTGCTTCATTTAGCTCAGCATTTCTCATGATGTACTCTGCATATAAGTTAAATAAGCAGGGTGACACTATATAGCCTTGACACACTCCTTTCCTGATTTGGAACCAGTCTGTTGCTCCATGTCTGTTTCTGACTGTTATTTCTTGACCTGCATACAGATTTCTCAGGAGGCAGGCCAGATGATCTGATATTCCCATCTCTTTCAGAATTTTCCACAGTTTGTTTTGATCCACACAGTCAAAGGCTTTGGAACAGTTAATAAAGCAGAAGTAGATGTTTTTCTGGAACTCTCTTGCTTTTTCTATGATCCAACAGATGTTGGCAATTTGATCTCTGGTTCCTCTTCCTTTTCTAAAACCAGCTTGAACATCTGGAAGCTCACGGTTCACATACTTCAAGCCTGGCTTGGAGAATTTTGAGCATGAACAGCATGAAAAGGCAAAAAGATAGGACTTTGAAAGATGAACTCCCCAGGTTAGTAGGCACCCAATATGGTACTGGAGATCAGAGGAGAAATAACTCCAAAAAGAATGAAGAGATGGAGCCAAAGCAAAAACAACACCAAGTTGTGCTAATGATTGGGGATGGAAGTAAAATCTGATGCTGTAAAGAGCAATATTGCATAGTAACTTGGAATGTTAGGTCCATGAATCAAGGTAAATTGAAAGTGGTCAAACAGGAGATGGCATCAACATTTTAGGAATCAGTGAACTAACATGGACTGGAATGGGTGAATTTAACTCAGATGACCTTTATATCTATTACTGTGGGCAAGAATCCCTTAGAAGAAATGGAGCAGCCATCATAGTCAACAAAAGAGTTTGAAATGCAGTACTTGGATGTGATCTCAAAAAAGACAGAATGATCTCTGATCAAGGCAAACCATTCAATAACATGATAATCCAAGTCTATGCCCTGGTCAGTAATGCTGAAGAAGTTGAAGTTGAATGGTTCCCTGAAGACCTACAAGACCTTCTAGAACTAACACCTAAAAAAAGATGTCCTTTTCATTATAGAGGACTGGAATGCAAAAGTAGGAAGTCAAGAAATACTTGGAGTAATATGCAAATTTGGCCTTGGAGTACAAAACAAAGCAGGTCAAAAGTAACAGTAAATTTGTGTAATTCTAAGTTTGCCTTCCCAGTTATTGTTTCAGTTTTTACTGTTGAAACCCACTTTGGAAAATGGCTGTATGATAAGTTTATAGTTTAACTCTGATGATGTATTATCATTTGGGAAGGACTCACAATGAGTGGAAAAATTAGACATCACTTCAGTAAAGAATCTGCCTGACAATGATGCAGGAGATAGAGGAAACCCAGGAGACTCATATTCAATCTCTGGGTTGGAAAGATCCCCTGGAGGAGGAAATGGGAATCTATTCCATTATCTTTGCTTGGGAAATTCTATGGACAGAGGGATCTGATGAAGTACAGTCCATAGTGTAACAAAGAGTCAGATTTAACTGAGTGCCTTAGCAAGCACACACATATTACAACATGAATCAGATTGCCTACTTGTGGGGTTGGAGGAGGATTGGATGTGATAGTCACTCCATCCTACAACTTCTGTTGGTTTTGCCAGTTAACAGAAGAGTTCTCCCTGAGAGACAACTGTACTTTCCCTCATCTAAATCTTCCCACCCTCCAGATAAGGATAATTATTATGCCTGAAATTGAAAGTGTTAGTTGCTCAGTCCTGACCAACTCTTTGAGTCCCCATGAACTGTAGCCCACCATCCATGTAATTCTCCAGGCAAGAATACTGGAGTGGTTTGTCATTTCCTTCTCTAGAGGGTCTACCCAACCCCGGGATGGAACTTGGGTGTCTTGAATTGCAGGCTGATTCTTTACCACTGAGTCACCAGGAAGCCAAGAACTATTGTACCTGGATTCTCCTTGTCATTAATTTTCAGTTGAGACTGAACTGCTACACAAACAATGTCCCAATGTCACTATTTAATGAAAATAAGATTAAAGTCAGGATAACTTCAAAGCTAAATAATATTATTTGTAAATCAGAAATAAGTGTAAAGAAACATGAATATTTTAATTTCATTTGATCAGGATTCATTCAATTCATCTCTGAGCTTCTCAGGTAGCTCAGTGGTAGAGAACCCACCTGCTGATGCAAAAGGCATAAGAGATGCATGTTCAGCTCCTGGGTAGGGAAGATTTTCTGGAGAAGGAAATGGCAACTCACTCCAGTATTCTTGCCTGCAAAATCCCATGGACAGAGGAGTCTGGCAGGCTACAGTCCATAGGATCATGAAGAGTCAGACACAACTGAAGCGACTGAGCATGCACACTCAATTCATCTCTAGTCACTTTACCATCCAGTCAGCCTGCATGAATATGGGATTTTCTTAGATTTGTTTGTTCTAGAACAAGACTCACCCCACTTGAGTAAAATTACTGAAAATTTAGATCACATAAAACCATATAGTTTATTTATAAATGAGTTTAAACTTTGGAGTTTGGCTTCACTTTCAAAAGTCCCATGTGAATATGCTTTGCAAAAGAAAGAATATTTAGTTTTCACTGCCATTACTTAAAACCAACCAACAACAACAACAAAGAAACAGAATATTGTCTTCAAGGTTTCTTAGTGGAAGTATAAAATCTGTGATATCTATTATGTAGAGATGAAAGTAACCAGAGGAAACCACAAACAGCCAGATGCCCTTCTGGTAATCAACTACTTGCAAGCCCTACTTCCTGTAATCTCTTTGTTACCTGGGTCGAGGCACACACAATAATGGTTGCTTTTTCCTGTTATGCTGAAGCCTGGACAAAAATCCAACCAAATGGCCTTTTGATTCCTTTTCATTAAATTCTCAACAAGTCCTAGACTTTTAGAACTTATCTAAAATACAGAACAAAATAAAAATAAATAAATACATTAATATAAAAATAATCTAAAAATGTATCAGCAGATGGAAAAATATTTATTATGAAGCAAGCCCTAAAGCACCCATTTGTAAGTCAACTAGGAAAAACATAGAAATGAAAAAGCAAATAAAGCAAAGGCAAAAAATGAAAGCAGAAAAATCTTCACAATTTTGTTTACCTTCCTAGGAGAGTGAAACATTTTAATCAACAAACATAGTCCCAAAGAGAAAGTGAGAACCACAAACACCTTTTTCCTCCTGATAATAACTCCATCCCTGAGTAAAATGCTGCTGCTGCTGCTGCTAAGTCGCTTCAGTCGTGTCCCTCTATGCGACCCCATAGATGGCAGCCCACTAGGCTCCCCCTTGTCCCTGGGATTCTCCAGGCAAGAACACTGGAGTGGGTTGCCATTTCCTTCTCCAATGCATGAAAGTGAAAAGTGAAAGTGAAGTCGCTCAGTTGTGTCGACTGTTCGCGACCTAATGAACTACAGCCCATCAGGATCCTCCGTCCATGGGATTTTCCAGGCAAGAGCACTGGAGTGGGGTGCCATTGCCTTCTTCGCTGAGTGAAATAGCATAATCACATCACAGACCCTGATCATTAATCGTCTTCTGACCAATAAGGCTTTACTGTTTCCTTCAGTTTGACTAAACTGAAGGGAACAGCTTAGACAGCTTTGCTCCTGATTGTAGGCCCATGACTTCCATTTACTTAGAGGTTTTATTCTGAAAAAAAATTTAAAATTGTAGTTTTTAATGCCTCTGTAAGATGCAAATCTTCCAGTTTCCTGCCAGTTGGGTTGGCTTTACAAACCAGAAAAGTCTTTCTCAAGATATTGGCAGCCATATCTCTGAATGTAATGATCAAGAAGATAGGACTCATCTCTCCCTATCTCTGTAGCGGGCTAGAAGCCTAACTTTAGTAACTGCCAATTAGCAAACACAAATGGCTAATCACATTGACCAGACTCCCTGCTGATGTCTTTTTGTATTTTTTCACTTCCTCCCTCTGGTGCTTAAAATCTCTCCTCTCTTTGGTTTCAGAAGCACTGAGTTCAATCTCTCTCCCCTGTTTCAATAGTCTTGAGCAGTCTTCCTTGCCTGTTAACTCAACAATTTTTCTTTGACACTTTCTCCTTGGGAATTGAGAGGAGTGTGGTGCAATATGACATTTTTCTAATGTCAGGAATCACTAATAAGTATCTGTAAAACCAAACTTTCCTTTGATAATTTAAAAAGAATCAGTAAAAGAAATGCTGTAAAACCAATGAAGCAACCAAAAAGAAAAAAGCACCTGCCTTTAGCGTAGGAGATTTTACAGCCCTTCTCTTCTCTTATTCATCCAGCAGCACTCTCCACACTTACTTAGAATCAAGCCAACGATATAGGTAAAGAGATAGGTTTTACTTTTGCTGCTTGCTATCTTAATTAGCTCATAAGAATATTTTAGCAAAAGTAATTTGATGTACATTAATTGAAATGTGTGTTACGGAAAAACAAGGAGGCATTTGCAGATATGTATATTTACCTTTATCCAATGACCAGTGACTTAAACAACTAGACTTCAATTATTTCTTTACCTCTATACCAGCTGCTGTAGTCCATCTGGGCAACTATAAGAGAAATGCCACAGACTGGGTGGCTTATAAAAAATAGAAATTTATTTCTCACACTCTGAAGGCTGGGAAGATCACGATCTTGGCACTGTTCAATTCCTGAATTCTATATCTGGTGATAGCCCTCCTCCTGCCTTACAGATGGCCATATCTTGCTCTGTCTTCACATGATAGAAGGTGCAAGAGAGATTTTGGGGGTCTCTTTCATGAGGATTCCACTCTTATGATCTAATAACCTCCCCAAAGTCCTGTCTCCAAATACCATCACACTGGGGATTAGATTTCAACATATAAATTTATGGGTAAGGAAACAAATTTAGGGTTAGGAAACACTAACATTCAAGGCAAAAGCACCAAGTGGTCAAGTTTCATATTTCTTTGACTATATTCATGTAGAAAAAAGTTAAATATAATCTAAATTATTGAATCAACACTGCTGTATCTGACATAATATCAGTGTTCAGTGTTTTGTATTCTTTCATTCATTGCCACTATGCTACAGAGCTTTTATAGACATTTTTCCCCTTAATCACCTAGCTTCAACTGTGAAATTGTAATACCATGGATCTACATTATATCTGCTTGCAGATTCTGATCCTTCAGAAAACTAAAGTCATTGTGATATCCAAGATATGCTCGCTCGCTCTCTCTCTTTAGTTGCGAAGTCGTATCCTACTCTTGCGACCCCATGGACTAGCCTGCCAGGCTCCTCTTTCCATGAGATTCCCCAGGAAGAATACTGGAGTGGTTTGCCATTTCCTTCTCCAGGGGATCTTCCCAACCCAGGAATTGAATCCAATCTCCTGCAATGCAAGCAGATTTTTTACCAAATGAACTATGAGGGAAACCCCCCAAAGAATCCATTTTCATTTCCTTGAAGGTGAAAAGACTCTTTGAGAATGTATGGTCTCAATAATTCTTTTGGATAAGGTGCAAATCACACAGTTCTCCATAACACTGCTAATATGAAAACAAAATCTCTCTCTGTCAATTAATTTATACGTGTATTTATATACCTCATTACTTTCAACAATTAAAAATGCCATCTTAGTGTACTAGGGTTAGACAAGAGGGCTGGTTGTGGGGGAGATGACAGAGCTTCAGATCACCCTTGAATAGGACATAGCTTTGTATGTTTATGCCTAGAAATTATTCTCAAAAGGAGCGTGTGTATAATTGGCAATGACCATAATAAAGCAGTAAAAGGGCCTCAAGAAATATTATAAGAAATAATTAATGCCTAAAAGGCAGCTCTGTGCATTCATTATCACCCTCATTCACATCTGTTTTATTATATATGCCTTTTTATATGACGTTGAAGAAGAACAGATAGTTTTCTATTCACCCTGCAAAGTTCCACAGCATGTCAATAATATTCTTCTGAGTTCTTAATGAGAGTCTTTAAATTTCAATAAATAATGTGCTTTCATTTGGGAACTCATGAAGAGTTTTCAGCAATTCATTCCCAGACAATATTTTGTGGGATCATTATGCCAGAAATTTCACTAAGTAATATTTCTCAAATAATTTAATAAGAAAATATCTCTGTAAATAGTTTTCTTGATCCTTATAGTGTCAATTTGTTAAGCAGTCTTTTTTTTTAAATCAAGCTACAATAATGTTGTCAAATCCTTGATGTTGTTTTTAATAATTTCATTACTTCAATGCTTGTCAGAACAAGTTAAACTAATGATAAATTAAATTTATTATTTTAACATATAATTTAACACTATTTTATTTGCAGCACTTTGCCAATAAAGTTTGCTCTTCAAGTCAAATGAAATATTTGGAAACTGATTTTAAATAGTTTGGTTTAAAAAACAATCCATGAACCAGTAAGATAACAGTCACAGCAAATTTTTTTTATTATTTAAAATTTTAGATGGTCATCTTGGTTCTGTATTTGTATGTACAAAATATGGTAAGATAATGGAAGAGAGAAAACATGATTTAGTATTAGTTATGTACTTTTGACTCTGTAGGAGAGGCTGAGGGTGGGATGATTTGGGAGAATGGCATTGAAACATGTAAACTATCACATGTGAAATGAATTACCAGTCCAGGTTCAATGCATGATACAGGGTGCTTGGGGCTGGTGCACTTTGATGACCCAGAGGGATGGGATGGGGAGGGAGATTGGAGGGGGCTTCAGGATGGGGAACACATGTACACCCATGACAGATTCATGTCAATGTATGGCAAAACCAATACAACATTGTAAAGTAAAAAAATAAATAAATAAATATTTAAAAGATATGATTTTAAAAATAATATTTAATAATAAAAACCAATTTAAAAATTCCCCTTAAAGAAATTTACAGCAAAATTCAAATCCTAACCTTCTGCTAGTATATTTAGCCATTAAAAGTAAATACATGGAAATTCAAGCAAGTGATCACTGGCATACTGCTAATGACATGAACTCTGGGATCAAGTTGCTTAGTTTGAACCTGAGCTCTGACATCTACTCTCTGGATGACCATTGGCTTAGTAATTAGTTACTAATTATTTATTTTCTTTATTTCACATTCCTATTTTGTGAGAGATACTAGTGGTGTCTAAAAAGAAACCAGACACCAAAGACTTGAGATTTTATTATTCAAATTATATAAAATTTTAAAGCAGTCAAACTACCCTGTGATAGAATTCAGTGCAAATAACTCTAGTAATTGGGATTGACTAGGAAAGACAGTGTATTTCTGGAATAAGGGGATGTTCTCTATGTATCATGATGGGGTCGCTGTTACATGGAAGAATGCATTTGTCAAAAGTCATCAAAGTTTGTCTTATATCTCATAATTTCAATATATGTAAATGATGCCTCATTTATGTTTAAAACATAAAATGATTAAAAAAAAAAAAGTTCAACATAAATCAAGTATAGAATAGAGTGAATGTATCATAATAACCAAACAGTTAGTGACTGCTGTGGAGGTCAGGGCTTGAGGTGGCCCAGCTTTGCTGTTATGATGTTGACAATTACTGGCCTTGAGACCAACCTTCCTTCTTCACTCTACAAGTATTTGTGTGTCTTTATGGCAAACGCATTGAAGTTGAACAGTATATAAACTCTGAGGAGGTAAAAATGGGAGCTAATGTTGGCATTTCTTAGCTTGTCTCCTTATCTACAGAAAGGTCTGAACTTCAGTAAGCTAGACCATTTAGGTATGACCTAAATCAAATCCCTTATGATTATACAGTGGAAGTGAGAAATAGATTTAAGGGCCTAGATCTGATAGATAGAGTGCCTGATAAACTATAGACTGAGGTTGATGACATTGTACAGGAGACAGGGATCAAGACCATCCCCATGGAAAAGAAAGGCAAAAAGCAAAATGGCTGTCTGGGGAGGCCTTACAAATAGCTGTGAAAAGAAGAGAGGCAAAAAGCAAAGGAGAAAAGGAAATATATAAGCATCTGAATGCAGAGTTCCAGAGAATAGCAAGAAGAGATAAGAAAGCCTTCTTCAGCAATCAATGCAAAAAAATAGAGGAAAAGAACAGAATGGGAAAGACTAGAGATCTCGTCAAGAAAATTAGAGATACCAAGGCAACATTTCATGCAAAGATGGGCTCAATAAAGGACAGAAAATGTATGGACATAACAGAAGCAGAAGATATTAAGAAGAGGTGGCAAGAATACAGAGAAAAACTGTAGAAAAAAGATCTTCACAACCCAGATAATCATGATGGTGTGATCACTCATCTAGAGCCAGATATTCTGGAATGTGAAGTCAAGTGGGCCTTAGAAAGCATCACT
This sequence comes from Capra hircus, assembly GCF_001704415.2. NCBI lineage: Eukaryota > Metazoa > Chordata > Mammalia > Artiodactyla > Bovidae > Capra > Capra hircus. The sequence goes on from NC_030824.1 coordinate 33,684,799, forward strand.
ACGAACAAAGCTAGTAGAGGTGATGGACTTCCAGTTGAGCTCTCTCAAATCCTGAAATATGATGCTGTGAAAGTGCTGCACTCGACATGCCAGCAATTTGGAAAACTCAGCAGTGGCCACAGGACTGGAAAAGGTCAGTTTTCATTCCAATCCTAAAGAAAGGCAATGCAAAATTTGAATCAGTTCTGATGAGATGGATGAAACTGGAGCCAATTATACAGAGTGAAGTAAGCCAGAAAGAAAAACACCAATACAGTATACTAACACATATATATGGAATTTAGGAAGATGGCAATGACGACCCTGTATGCAAGACAGGAAAAAAGACACAGATGTGTATAATGGACTTTTGGACTCAGAGGGAGAGGGAGAGGGTGGGATGATTTGGGAGAATGGGAATTCTAACATGTATACTATCATGTAAGAATTGAATCGCCAGTCCATGTCTGACGTAGGGTGCAGCATGCTTGGGGCTGGTGCATGGGGATGACCCAGAGAGATGTTGTGGGGAGGGAGGTGGGAGGGGGGTTCATGTTTGGGAACGCATGTAAGAGTTAAAGATTTTAAAATTTAAAAAATAAAAAATAAAATAAAAAAAAAAAGAAACAAACAAAAAAAATAAAAAAAGAATGCTCAAACTACTGCACAATTGCACTCATCTCACATGCTAGTACAGTAATGCTCAAAATTCTCCAAGCCAGGCTTCAGCAATACATAAACCATGAACTTCCTGGTGTTCAAACTGGTTTTAGAAAAGGCAGAGGAACCAGAGATCAAATTGCCAACATCCGCTGGATCAGGGAAAAAGCAAGAGAGTTCCAGAAAAACATCTATTTCTGCTTTATTGACTATGCCAAAGCTTTTGACTGCGTGGATCACAATAAACTGTGGAAAATTCTAAAAGAGATAGGAATACCAGACCACCTGACCTGCCTCTTGAGAAATCTGTATGCAGGTCAGGAAGTAACAGTTAGAACTGGACATGGAACAACAGACTGGTTCCAAATAGGAAAAGGAGTCCATCAAGGCAGTATATTGTCACCTTGCTTATTTAACTTATATGCAGAGTACATCATGAGAAACGCTGGATTAGAAGAAACACAACCTGGAATCAAGATTGCTGGGAGAAATATCAACAACCTCAGATATGCAGATGACACCACCCTTATGGCAGAAAGTGAAGAGGAACTAAAAATCCTCTTGATGAAAGTGAAAGAGGAGAGCGAAAAAGTTGGCTTAAAGCTCAACATTCAGAAAACGAAAATCTTGGCATCCGGTCCCATCACTTCATGGGAAATAGATGGGGAAACAGTGGAAACAGTGTCAGATTTATTTATTTATTTTTTGGCTCCAAAATCACTGCAGATGGTGATTGCAGCCATGAAATTAAAAGACGCTTACTCCTTGGAAGAAAAGTTATGAGCAACCTAGATAGTATATTCAAAAGCAGAGACATTACTGTGCCAACTAAGGTCCGTCTAGTCAAGGCTATGGTTTTTCCTGTGGTCATGTATGGATGTGAGAGTTCAACTGCGAAGAAGACTGAGCGCCAAAGAATTGATGCTTTTGAACTGTGGTGTTGGAGAAGACTCTTGAGAATCCCTAGGACTGCAAGGAGATCCAACCAGTCTGTACTGAAAGAGATCAGCCCTGGGATTTCTTTGGAAGTAATGATGTGAAAGCTGGAACTCCAGTATTTTGGCCACCTCATGTGAAGTGTTGACTCATTGGAAAAGACTTTGATGCTGGGAGGGACTGGGGTCAGGAGGAGAAGCAGATGACAGAGGATGAGATGGCTGGATGGCATCACTGACTCGATGGACATGAGTCTGATTGAACTCCGGGAGCCGGTGATGGACAGGGAGGCCTGGCGTGCTGTGATTCATGGGGTCGCAAAGAGTCAGACATGACTGAGTGACTGAACTGAACTGAACTGAACTGAAGCACTGTTTACTTACTTCCCTGGTGGCTCAGGTGGTAAAGCATCTGTCCACAATGCGGGAGACCTGGGTTCAATCCCTGGGTTGAGAAGATTCCCTGGGGAAGAAAATGGCAACCCTCTCCAGTACTCTTGCCTAGAAAATCCCATGGATGGAGGAGCCTATTGTCCATGGGGTCACAAAGAGTTCGGCACCACTGAGTGACTTCACTTTCAAGCACTCTCTAAGCTTAAGTTAAGTGGGAGAATTTTTCATTCATTAAATAAGAACATAGAACTATTCTCAATTTAGGTACATCTGTTCCTAGGAACTAAAAATGTGGTATTCTGGCTCATATTTTCTTTCATCCATCTATCAGCTCTGCTTTTCTTTACACATTATTTCCAATTCCTTCATAAGGCCAGGGAAATGTGTGACAATCTATTTATACACAAGCATTCATTTTAAGGGAAGAAAGACTATTTCCCACAAGACAGGTGTCAAAACGTGCATCAAAAAATACACATCCTGGCCCATGGTATGGTTGGTAGCTATGATTATCCTCAATAAATAATGTGGCATAGATTTACAACAACCAGGAAAATAGATGATAGGTCACCAATTATACCAGAACAATGGCTGCATACATCATCCTCAGGGAGGCAATGAAGTGGAGAAAACAGATACTGTGCTGCCTGAATGCTGGGTACAACAGTATGTTAGGCAATTTATTTATTTAAAATATCAGTGCTTTTTTTTTGTTTTTAAAATGTGGGTTATAATGCTATTTGTCTTAGTAGAGAATAAGATAAAATGAAGGAAAGTTATGACCAACCTAGATAGCATATTCAAAAGCAGAGACATTACTTTGCCAACAAAGGTCTGTCTAGTCAAGGCTATGGTTTTTCCAGTGGTCATGTATGGATGTGAGAGTTGGACTGTGAAGAAAGCTGAGCGCCAACAAATTGATGCTTTTGAACTGTGGTGTTGGAGAAGACTCTTGAGAGTCCCTTGGACTGCAAGGAGATCCAACCAGTCCATCCTAAAGAAGATCTGTCCTGGGTGTTCATTGGAAGGACTGATGCTGAAGCTTAAACTCCAATGCTTTGGCCACCTCATGTGAAGAGTTGACTCACTGGAAAAGACCCTGATGCTAGGATAGATTAGGGGCAGGAGGAGAAGGGGACAACAAAGGATGAGATGGCTGGATGGCATCACTAACTCGATGGAGATGAATTTGAGTAAACTCCGGGAGTCGGTGATGGACAGGGTGGCCTGGCATGCTGCGATTCATGGGGTGGCAAAAAGTCAGACACAACTGAGCAACTGAACTGAAATGAAAGAGTATTTTAAATGGTGTCTGTCAATATGATAATGTTTTATTAATGTAAAATTCAGAACTCCAAAATTTTATGGTTATTTAGAATTATTATTTTGTTTACTTTATGTCGCAGCGTAGTTGATTAACAATGTTGTGATAGTTTCAGGTGTACAGCAAAGTAATTCAGTTATATGTGTGCATTAGTTTTCTTATTCAAATTATTTTCCCATTTAGATTATTACAGAATGCTTAACAGCATTCTCTGTGCTATGCAGTAGATATCTGCTGCTTATCTGTTTTATATATAGCAGTGTGTACATGTCCCCTCTGACCCAAGCTATTCCTCTCCCACCCACTTTCTCCCTGGTAACCATAAGCTTGTTTTCTAAGTCTGTGAGTCAGTTTTTAGTTTTGAAAATATGTTCATTTGTATCACATTTTTTTTTTAGTTCTGCATACAAATGATATCATATGACATTTATCTTTCCTTGACTGGCTTACTTCATTTAACATGACAGTCTCTGGTTTCATCCACGTTGCTCCACATGACACCATTTCATTCTTTTGGATATCTGAGTAATGTATTTCTATATATGCACCACATCTTCTTTATCCATTTACCATTATCTACCACATCCGTTGACAGACATTTAGGTTGCTCTCAGGTCTCGGCTATTGTAAATAGTGCTGGAGTGAACATTGCTGTGCATGTACCAACCATGTTTTTCTCCAGATACATGTCCAGCAGTGGGATTGATGGATCATACAGGAGCTCTATCTCTAGCTTTTTAAGGAACTTTCATACTGTTCGTTTTAGTGACTGTACCAATTTACATCCCCAGCAACAGTTTGGGAGGGTTCTTTTTTTCTCCACAACTACTGAAGAATTTATTGTTTGTAGATTTTTGATGATGCTTTCTGACTGGTGTGAGGTAATATCTCATTGTAGTTTTCATTTGATTTTTTGTAATGTTTAGCTAGTTGAACATTTTTTCTTGTGACTGTTGGCCATCTGCATGTCTTATTTGGAGAAATATCTGTTTAGATCTTCTGCTCATTGTTTTTTCCTTTTCTCCTTTGCTTTTTGCTTCCCTTCTTTTCACAGCTATTTGTAAGGCTTCCTCAGACAGCCATTTTGCTTTTTTGCATTTCTTTTTCTTGGGGGTGATATTGATTCCTGTCTCCTGTACAATGTCACGAACCTCCGCTCATTTTTTGATTGGGCTGTTTTTTATAATATTGAGCCATGTGATCTATTTATAAATTTTGGAGACTAATCCATTGTCAGTTGCATCATTTGAAAACATTTTCTGTCAGTCTCAAGATTGTCTTCTCATTTTGTTTATGGTTTCTTTTGCTATGCAAAAGGTTTTGAGTTTAATTAGGTACCATTTGTTTATTTTTGTTTTTAGTTCCATTATTCTAGGAGACAAATCAAACAAGATATTCTTCCAATTTATGTCAGAGAGTAGCTTGACTTATTTTCCTCTCTGTTTTATAGTATCCATCTTACATTTACTTCCTTAATCCATTTTGAGTTCATTTTTATGTATATTGTAGCAGTGTTGCAATTTTATTGTTTTACATACAACTGTCCTATTTCTCTAGCATCATTTATTGAAGAGACTGTCTTTCTTCCACTGGATATTTTGCCTTCTCTGTCATAGATCATGTGACGCTGGATCATTGAAAAAGCGAGAGAGTCCCAGAAAAACCTCTACTTTTGCTTTATCGAGTGTGCTAAAGCCTTTGATTGTGTGGATCACAACAAACTGTGAGAAATTCCTAAAGAGATGGAAATACTAGACCACCTGACCTGCCTCCTGAGAAATCGTATGCAGGTCAAGAAGCATCAGTTAGAACTGGACTTGGAACAGCAGGCTGGTTCCAAATTGGGAAAGGAGTACATCAAGGCTGTATTTTGTCACTGCTTATTTAACTTCTATGAAGAGTACATTATAAGAAATGCTGGACTGGATGAAGCAAAAGCTGGAATCAAGATTGCTGGGAGAAATATCAGCAATATGCAGATGACACCACCCTTATGGCAGAAAGCAAAGAACTAAAGAGCTTCTTGATGAAAGAGGAGAGTGAAAAACTTGGCATAAAACTCAACATTCAGAAAACGAAGATCACGGCATCTGGTCCCATCACTTCATGGCAAATAGATGGGGAAACAATGGAAATAGTGACAAACTTTATTTTTGTGGGCTCCAAAAACTACAGATGGTGACTGCAGACATGAAATTAAAAGATGCTTACTCCTTGGAAGAAAAGTTGTGACTAACCTAAACAGCATATTAAAAAGCAGAGACATTACTTTGCAACAAAGGTCCATCTGGTCAAAGCTTTGGTTTTTAGTCAAGTATGGATGTGAGAGCTGGGCTATAAAGAAAGCTGAGCACCAAAGAATTGGTACTTTTGAACTGTGGAGTTGAAGAAGACTCTTGTGTCCCTTGGACCTCAAGGAGATCCAACCAGTCCATCCTAAAGGAAATCAGTCCTGAATGTTCATTGGAAGGACTGATGCTGAAACTGAAACTCCAGTACTTTGGCCACCTGATGTGAAAAGCTGACTCATTTCAAAACACCCTGATGATGGGAAAGATTGAAGGCAGGAGTAGAAGGGGATGACAGAGGATGAGATGGTTGGATGGCATCACCGACTCAATGGACAGGAGTTTGAGTAAGCTCCAGGAGTTGGTGATGGACAGGTAAGCATGGCATGTTGCAGTCCATGGAGTCACAAAGAGTTGGAAACAACTGAGAGGCTGAACTGAACTGAACTGAGATGACCAGTTATTTCTGGGCTTTCTAGCCAGTTTTGTTGACTTACAGTTCTGTTTTTGTGCCAGTACCATAATGACATTTTGGATAATTTTTGTCATAAATGGGTGATTTGTTGTTGTTGTTCAGTTGCTAAATCATGTCCCGCTCTTTGTTACCCCATGGACTGTAACATGCCAGGCTCCTCTGTCCACCATCACGTGGAATTTGCTCAAATTCATATATATTGAGTTGGTGAAACTATGTAATCATCTCATCCTCTGCCACTCCCCTTTTCCTTTTGCCTTCAATTTTTCCCAGCATCAGGGTCTTTTTCTTTCTTTTTTTTTTTTAAATTTTTATTTTTACTTTATTTTACTTTACAATACTGTATTGGTTTTGCCATACATTGACATGAATCCACCACGGGTGTACATGCGTTCCCAAACATGAACCCCCTCCCACCTCCCTCCCCACAACATCCCTCTGGGTCATCCCTGTGCACCAGCCCCAAGCATGCTGTATCCTGCATCAGACATAGACTGGCGATTCGATTCTTACATGATAGTATACATGTTTCAATGCCATTCTCCCAAATCATCCCACCTTCTCAGGGTCTTTTTCAATGTGTCAACTCTTTACATCAGTGGCCAAAGTATTGAAGCTTCAACAACAGTCCTTCCAGTGAATATTCAGAGTTGATTTCCTTCAGGATTGACTGCTTTGATCTCCTTGCAGTTCAAAGGACTCTCAAGAGTCTTCTCCAGCACCACAATTAGAAAGCATCAAAACTTTGGCATTCAGCTTACTTTGGCAAAAGCCTTTCTTCAGCCTTTCTCATATCCCTACATGACTACTGGAAAAACTCTAGCTTTGACTATGAAGACCTTTGTTGGCAAAGTGATGTCTCTACTTTTCATAAATTTCTCATAACTTTCATCTCAAGGAGCAAGTATCTTTGAATTTCACTGCTGCAGCCATCCTGCAATGGTTTTCAGTTCAGTCCCTCAGTCGTGTCCGACTCGAAGCTCAGGAAAATAAAATGTGTCACTGCTGCCACTTTTTCACCTTATATTTGCCATGAAGTGCTAGGACAAGATGCCATGATCTTAGTTGTCCCCCCCCCCCCCAATATTGAGCTTCACGCTAGCTTTTTCAGTGTCCTCTTTCACCTTCATCAAGAGGTTTTTAGTTCCTCTTTGCTTTTTGCCACTAGTGTGGTATCATCTGCATAACTGAGGTTGTTATTTCTCCCTGCAAATTTGATTCCAGGTTGTAATTCATCCACCCCAGTATTTCACGTGATGTACTCTACAAAGAAATTAAATATGCAGCATGATAATATACAGACTTCATAATTCTTTCCCAATTTTGAACTAGTCAGTTTTTACAGTTTTTGTCAAAATTTTTTCTGCATCTATCGGTATGATCATATGATTCTTAGTCTTCAATTTGTCAATGTCATGTATCATAGTGATTTATTTTTGGATATTGAAAAATCCTTGCATCCCTGGCAAAAATCCCACTTGATCATGGTGTATGACCTTTTTAATGTATCATTGTATTTTAATTGCTAGTGTATTGTTGAAGACTTTTGTGTCTATGTTCATCAGTGATATTGGCCAGTAATTTTCACTTTTTGTAGTATCATTGATTTTTTTACCAAGTTTATGTAGCCTTAAAGAATGAGTTTTAGAGTATTCTTGTCTCTGAGAACTTTTGAATCATTTCGGAAGAATACAAGTTAACTCTTCTCTAAATATTTGATAGAATTTGCCTTTGAAGGCATTCATATATCTTATTGTTCTTTGCATGTCTGCTTGTTGGTTGTAACTTCTTTTTCATTTCTAATTCTACTGATTTGAGTCATCTGCCTTTTTTTCTTGATGAGTCTGTCTAAAGGGTTATCAATTTCTTTTATCTTCTCAAGGAACCAGCTTTTAGTTTTATTTCTCTTTTCTATATCTTCCTTTTTTTTCATTTATTTCTGCTCTAATCTTTTTTTTTTCTTCTACTATATTCAAGGTTCTTTTTTTTTTCTTTATCTAGTTGCTTTAAGTGTAAAGTTAGGTTGTTTATTTGATATTTTTCTTGTTTCTTGAGGTAAGATTGTATTGCTATAAATTTCCCTCTTAGAAATGCTTTTGCTGCATCTTATAAGGACTGTGTCTCGTTCCTCTGGTTGGTATGGCTGTCCTCGGGAAGGCTTTAAGCTACTTTTCTGCTGAAGGTTGGGGCTGTATTCCTACCCTGTTGGTTAGCCTGAAACATCCCAGCATTGGAATGTAGATGCTGTAAGATGGGGCTAATGGTGACTTTCAGAAGGGCTCGTACCAATGAGTACTCCTCCAGATCTGCTGCTACCAATGTTTTTATTCTCACAGTGAATGACATACAACTCTACCTCCACAGGAGACCATCCATTACTAGCAAGAGGTATGGCCTAGTCTCTAGTCGGATCACTGCTTTTTTCCCTGGGTCCTGATGAGCACAGGTCCTTGAATGCACCCTCCAAAACTGGACTCTCTGTTTCCCCTAGTCATGTGTAATTTCTGTAATCAAACCTTACTGGCTTTCAAAGCCAGATTGTCTGGGGGTTTCCCCTCCTGTTGCTAGACCCCTAAGCTAGGAATAGGGCTTAGAAATTTCACTTCTCTTTGAAAACTTCTGTGCTATAATAATTTTCTAGTTTGTACATCATCCACCTGTTGAATTTTAGATTTTATTTTATCGCAATTGCACCCCTCCTACTATCTTATGGTCAGCTTTCCAGGTGGCTCAATGTTAAAGAACCTGCCTGCAGTGTAGGAGACACAGGAGATGCTGGTTCAATCCCTGGTCAGGAAGATCCCTTGGAAGAGGAAACGACAACCCACTCCAGTATTCTTTCCTGGAAAATTCCATGGAAAGAGGGGCTTAGCAGGCCATGGGCTTGCAAAGTCTGACACAACTGAGTGTGCATGCACAGACATCATCTTATTGTGACTTCTTCTTTGTCTTTGGATGTTTGGGTGTAGGGCATATATATGTGTGTGTGCATATATATATATATATATATATTTTTTTTTTTTTTTTTTTCTGATTCCAGCTCTTTTTGTTGATGGTTGTTCAGCAGTTAGTTGTTATTTTGGGATTCTTATGAGAAGAGTTGAGCTCAGATATTTCTACTCCCAGAATTATTGTTATTTTCACCTTCATCTTTGCTCTAGTAGTCAGAAACTAGAAAAATAAAAGCCTCAGAAAGCTATGAAATTGAAATCACACTTCTGAAGAGCAATCATACTGAAAAGACCTTTATTCAAACTTGTTATTTCTTTGGAGTTTATTTTTGAATAACATAAAGATTATGATGCAGTATCCCCTAAATTTTCCAGATTTGGAAAAGTTACCAAGCTATACATAGACAAAAGTTCTCTGTGTTGTAAAAGCTATGAGACTACAGATATAAAACATAAAGTCTTGGTTTGTGGCAAGGCACAGTTGATTTCAATAAAAATTACAGTGTTCAAAAGTAGAATATCATAAATTTCAAGCTATACTTCAGCTAAGATTTGCTACATATGCATTATTATCAGGGTTTTAAAATACTGCAATATCATAGTAGTTTATATATATGTATATATGTAGCACTACATAACATGGTTGTATTTCTAAAGAAATTTGGAAACAGAAAGATCTCAGGAAAGTTCATTCTCTCTGATCTTTTCTTTAGAGTTACATAGAAATAGTTGGCGCTGTGATATTTTGTTTTATGTTTTAATAGCAATTCTGAAAGCATACATATCCCAGCTGACTTTTTGGATTACATCTTGATAAAAAGCAAGAGTGCTTTACACCCCATTTCCTGCCACAGGTAATTTCCTTTGAATCCTTAGAGAGACCAGCAATTTTACACTTTTCACTTGAGGGAGCCACTTCTGGTGTTAAAATAAAACAAAAATAAAGAGCCAAGAAAAAGAGAAAAAGCCCTTGCCTTATTTTTCAAAGTTACATCCATCCAAAGACTTTCTCTGGTCAAACACAGAGCAGCTGTAAAATCTAAATGAAGGACTGGAGTCAAATATTTCCTAATTGCCTGTTTTTCAGTACCGTCTGTTCTTTCGATGCATTTGGTTATGTGCCACTAAATATATAAAACTAAGTTACACTATATTACCCCCCAAAGATGCCATGTGTTAATAAAGATTGTGGAAACTTGTTTACGTTAACTTCCAGAAATATATTAAAAAAATAGAAACACATTTATCTGTGAATAAATTTTAAGTCCCTCTCATTCATTCATTTTCTGTTTATTTTGGTGTATTATTTGAAAATAAGGAGGCTTAATTTGAAACACTGGGCATTATTTGATGTTATTTATGATAGTAAAATAGTCATTTCTATCACTGTTGAATAATGATGCTTTCGTGACCCTCAGAGGTTTTTGTAGGGTTCTCTCCATGACTAGTGCTGGTAGAAGAGTCCTTTCAGTTTAAGTGTGACCATCCTCTGATCAGTTAAAAGTGGAAAATAAGCTTAAACCAAGTGTTTGTCTCCATGCAAAAGAAATAGTTGATGCTTGAACCATTCAATTAATTCATACATCTTTGTGTGTGTATACAAAATGAGTAATTAAAAGAATGTTTACTCAGCCACAGAGATAGTCTTTTATGTTGTTCATTTCTCAAAGTAGTGAGAGATCAATTTTGTTGCAACAATCCCAGGAGACTTATTTCCGTTTTCCAGGCCCTGAAGTTAATTAGGGAGAGGGGAAAGCTAATGAAAATAATTGAGTGCTTACCGAATGCCAGCTGCTTATCAAATATCAGGTATAGTGCCAGAAATGTTGTGGAGGGCTTAAATCCACAGGCTTTGGAGTCAGATATAATTTAAATTAGAACTAACTTGTTTAGTGACCTTTGGAAATTTCTTACTTCTCTATAGGCTTTATCCTCTCAAGTGTAAAAAAGAAATAATACCGTCACCTGTTTAAGTGATTTCTGTAAGAATAAACATGCACAAATACCACTCATATCATCTATTTATCATCTTTAACTCATCTTACAAAACGATTTGAGACTGGTGAAGCTTTATTATATACATTTCTTAACTCCTTCCCCGTGTTTTCTCATCAACATTTACTGAAACCGAGGTGTTTGTCATCTGCTATGCCATCACATTCATCCATGCCACTATTTATATAGTATTACAACTACAGTTTGTCTAAGACCTTTGCCTTTGAGCATATTATCTAAATGCAATGTTGCCGTAAACATTATATCCGGTCACTAAAGAATTTTGTGGTGTTTTTGTCCCCCCTCCCCCTCTCAAAAAAAAAAAAAAAAAAACAGGAAAATTTTAACATTCCAAAATTTTAACAATTTTGAGCAGAAGACTATTAAAGATTATTGGTAAAAAAAAAAAATATTCTAAGATTGCAAACAATAGAAAATCTCCTGCATTTATATATGAAGTGAAGTCAAGAGAGTTTAACATTGACATTCTATGGACCCCAAACTTTTTGGTAAATGTCAGATTTACTCGTAAAAAAATAATAATTTTCTTTTAAAGGAAAGTGCTTTAGCATAGAGGCACAATGGTGGAATTTCTGAACATGCAATTATAGTTTGTCCTTTGACTAGCTATTTAAGTACAAAAAAAGTTTCTGCTTAAATAAGAAAGACCTAAATGCTATTATTCTTAGAATTCTCATTATTTTAATTACAGAAACCAGGATATAATTTTGCAAAGGTTAATTTGGTTTAGAATTTATGGCTCAATCTTCTGTTATAGATTACTCCAATTTCCCCAGACTAGAAGTAATACTAATAAAGGAAACGATGAAGAAATTTTGCAATTAAACATTTAAAATTACAATTAATTAAATATGTAAGTTTACATATTGGTGATTATAGAACAATTACAACTTTTAGTTATTCAAACTAGCTTGAATGAAAAACTGATTGAATCTGTATGCATCTATTTTTAATAATAATCTCTTCTGAACTCAAATAGTTCTTCAAACCCTTTGCTTATCTTTAATAGATTCCTTAGTGTGTGATCCACAGATATCTCATAAAGATTTTTTTAAGTTCCCAATCCTCCCCACACTTAATAATACAACTTGTTTCACACAATAGAAAAGCCTGAGTTTTTTTAAGATATATTGATCTCCTTAGTATTGCAATAAACATGCATGTACCATTTATAAAATTAACTTGAAATCACATCTGGTCTCTGATCTGGAGTTTTGGTTGAATTAGTGTGACCTTTGTTTCTAACAAGTTCAAGCCCTTGTAAAGCATTCTTTATTTCTAATTCAAGTGCAGTTGATTTACCATGCTATATTACTTTCTGATATCTGATATATATATATATATATATATATATATATGTATGTATGTATGTATATGCATGTACCACTATCCCTGGTGTCTCAGAAGGTAAAGAATCTACCTACAATGCAAGAGACTCAGGTTCAATCCCTGGGTTGGGAAGATTTCCTGGAGGAGGAAATGGCAACCTACTCCAGTATTCTTGCCTGGAGAATCCCATGGACAGAGGAACCTGGCAGGATGCGAAGAGTCAGACGTGATTGAACAACTAACAATTTTAATTTCATATATTTATGTGTGTGTGCGTATGTGTGTATATCTATATTCTTTGCTATGTTCTTTTCAATTATGATTCATCATCAGATACTGAATAGATTCCTTATACTACATGGTAGATCCTTATGGTTATCTTTTTTATATATAATTGTGTGTATCTATTAATCCCAAATTCCTAATTTCTCTCTCTCTCCCTTTGCTAACCTTAACCTATTTCCTGTGTCTCTGAGTCTGTTTCCATTTTATAAATAAGTTTGCATCATTTTTTTTTTAGATTCTACATGTAAACAATATCATAAGCTATTTATTTTTCTTTGTCTGATTTACTTTGATATTGCATGCATGCTAAATTGCTTTGGTCATACCTGACTCTATGTGACTCTATGGACTGTAGCCTGCCAAGTTCCTCTGTCCATGGGGAAGACCTAAAATGATAATATCTAGATTCAAAAGTGTTCCTTTTCTACGTCTTTAAATATTCTCAAGCTGCTCATATTTTTAAGTTGATTAACAAATGCTTTTTATTAAATAGTTGATCTCACATTAAAACTTCTTGGAATGAAATTTGCTCAGAACATTCATGTGCTCTTGTTTTCATAATCTTCCATTTGGCTTCCATCCTTGCACTTCTTTATACACAAGTAGCCTGAAGCTTAAAAAATACTCTCCAATTTTTTTATATTATACTTATCCTTAATTCCTCAGAAGCTTTCGTTGCCACAGATCAACCATTACTTATAAATTTCTCTTTCTTCCTATAAGATACTGTGCACTCTTGCTGTTTTTAATATGAACTTCTTTTGTCTCATTGTCTTTCTTTTCTTTGCTACTCACTAGGTCTTTAGAGTCTCTAAAATTTGAGTTCCTTTGTATTAAAATTAATCTTCAAAACCCTAATTAATCTTTTACAACTCTTTAATTACAAATTTATGTTGATTAAATGTTATGACAAATTCAAGCTGATTTTTCCTTTACCTTCTTGTGCCCAGAACTGAGAAATGTCCAAGTATTCAGATTAAAATTCTTAATCAAGTACTTGTGGATGATTCAAATGGATAAAATTAAATCAGAAAAAAACAGCATGGAAAAGAAATATTCTGGGAAAATGTACAGGCTAGATTGGCAATGGATTTCTTAAACTGTAACATGGAGGCTAGACCTAATAATAGTGCTTTGAACTCAATAGGTAAAACTATTTCCTACTAGGAAAACTCAACCAAACTACCAGTACAAGGAAAACTCAACCAAACTACCAGTTATGTAGGATAAGTTTAAATAAGAATGCCTTCACAGGTGAATTCTACCAAAAATTTAGAGAAGAGCTAACACCTACCCTACTTAAACTCCTCTAGAAAATTGGAGAGGAAGAAAAACTCCCAAACTCATTCTACAATGAAAAACTCCCAAACTCATTCTACAAGGCCAACCCTGATAACAAAATGATGCAAAGATGACACAAAAAAAGAAAACTACGGGCCAATATCATTGATAAACATAGATGCAAAAATCCTCAACAAAACTTTAGCAAACAGAATTCAGCAACATAGTAAAAAAATGATACATCATGATCAAGTGAGCTTTATTCCAAAGATGCAATATTAGCAAATCAATCAATATGATACACTATATTAACAAACTGCAAGATAGAAACCATATAATTATTTAAACAGATTCAGAGAAAGCCTTTGACAAAACTCAATACCCATATGGGATAAAAACTCTCTCCAAAAAGTAGGCTTAGAAGGAACATACCTCACCATAATAAAAGCCGCATACTACAAACCCGTAGCAAACATTATCCTCAATGGGAAAAAAAACTGAAAGCATTTCCTCTAAAATTAAGAACATAAAAAGGGTGCCCACTTCTTACTGCTACTATTCAAGATAGGTTTGGAAATCTTAGCCACAGCAATCAGAAAAGAAAAATGAAATAAAAGGAATCCAGATTGGAAAAGAAGTAAAACTCTCACTGTTTGCAGATGGCATGATCCTCTACATAGAAAACCCTAAAGATGTCACCAGAAAATTACTAAAACTAAATCAATGAATACAGTAAAGTTGCAGGATATAAAATTAATATCCATAAATCCCTTACATTCCTATATAATAATAATGAAAATTCAGAAATAGATTAAAGAAACAATCCCATTCACCATTGCAATGAAAAGAATAAAATACTTAGGAATAAATGTACCTAAAGGAACAAAAGACATTTATACAGAAAAGTATAAAATACTGATGAAATAAATCAAAGATGACACAAATGGATGGAGATATGTATCATCTTTGTGGACCGGAAGAATCAATGTAGTGAAAAAGAATATACTATACAAAGCAATGGCATCCCACTCCAGTACTCTTGTCTGGAAAAATCCCATGGACAGACGAGCCTGGTAGGCTGAAGTCCATGGGGTCGTGAAGAGTCGGACACGACTGAGCTACTTCACTTTTAATTTTTACTTTCATGCATTGGAGAAGGAAATGGCAACCCACTCCAGTGTTCTTGCCTGGAGAATCCCAGGGACGGGGAGCCTGGTGGGCTGTCGTCTCTGGGGTCACACAGACTCGGACATGACTGAAGCAACTTAGCAGCAGTACACAAAGCAATCTATAGATTCAATGCAATCCCTATCAAACTGCCAACAGTAATTTTTCACATAACAAGAACATAAAATTTCACAATTTATATGGAAACACAAAAGACTCCAAATAGCCAAAGCAACCTTGAGAAAGAAAAATGGAACTGGAAGAATCAACCTTCCTGACTTCAGACTATACTACAAAGCTAGTCATCATGACAGAATGATACTGGCACAAAGGCAGAAATATAAATCAATGGAACAAAATAGTAAGTCCAGAGATAAATCCACATACCTTATGGATATCTTATCTTTGACAAAGGAGGCAAAAATACACAATGGAGAAAAGAGTAGTGCTGGGAAAACTGGTCAACTACATGTAAAAGAATGAAAGTAGAACACTTTCTAACACCATAAGCAAAAATAAACTCAAAATGGATTAAAGACAAGAAACTATGAAACTCTTAGAGAAAAACAGAACACTCTCCAATATAAATCAAAGCAAGTTCATCTATGACCCACCTCCAAGATTAATGGAAATGAAAACAAAAATAAACAAATGAGAACTAACTAAACATGAAAGTTTTGCACAATGAAGGAAACTATAAGCAAGGTGAAAATATAACCCCTAGAATGGGAGAAAATAATAGCAAGCAAAGCAACTGATGAAGAATTAATCTCCAAAATATACGAATTGCTCATGCAGCTCAATATCAGATAAATGAACAACCCAATCCAAAAATGGGCAAAAGACCTAAATAAATATTTTCCAAAGAAGACATACAGAAGGCTAATAAACACAAGAAAAGATACTCGACATCACTCATTATTAGAGAAATGCAAATCAAAACCACAATGAGGTATCATCTCACACCTGTCAGAATGATTGTCATCAAAATGTCTATAAACAATAAATGCTGGAGAGGGTGTGGAGGAAAGGGAACTCTTTTGCACCATTGGTGGGAATGCAAACTGGTACAGCCACTATGGAGAACAGTGTGGAGATTCCATAAAAAACTGGAAATAGAACTGCCACATGATGCAGCAATCCCACGGCTGGGCATACACACCGAGGATAGCAGAATTGAAAGAGACACATATGAACTCCAATGTTCATTGCAGCACTATTTGCAGATGGCATGATCTGCAACCTGGGATATGGAAGCAACCTATATGTCCATTGGCAGACAAATGGATAAGGAAGTTGTGGTACATATACACAATGGAATATTACTCAGCTATAAAACAGAACACATTTGAGTCAGTTGTAATGAAGTTGATGAAACTGGAACCTATTATATACAATGAAGTAAGTCAGAAAGAGAAAGACACATACTGTACATTACCATGGTGGTGGTGGTTTAGTCGCTAAGTCATGTCTGACTCTTGCGACCCCATGGACTGTAGCCTGACAGACTACTCTGTCCATAGGCTTCTCCAGGCAAGAATACTGGAGTGGGTTGCCATTTCCTTCTTTGGAGGATCTTCCCAACCGAGAAATTGAACCTGGGCCTCCTGTGTCGTAGGCAGATTCTTTACTGACTGAGCTACAAAGGAAACCCCCTATATTACATATATATATGGAATTTAGAAAGATGGTACCAACAATCCTACATGTAGGGCAGCAAAGGAGATACAGATATAAAGAACAGACTTTTGGACTCAGTGGGAGAAGATGAATGTGGGATGATTCGAGAAAATAGCACTGAAACATGTACTTTACCATATGTAAAACTGATGCCTAGTGCAAGTTTGATGCATGAAGCAGGGTACCCAGAGCAGGTTCTCTGGGACAACACAAAGGTGTGGGGTGGGGAGGAACATAGGAGGAGGGCTCAGGAGTGGGAGGGACACCTGTATATCCATGTCCAATTCATGTTGGTGTGTGGCAAAAACCATCACAGTATTGTAATTATCCTCCAATTAAAATGAATATATTAATATTAAAAGACAAAAAAATGTATAATCATTTAGAAAATTTACCTGCAGCTAGCTGTCTTTGTTAAGAAATTAGTTGACATTGCATTCTGCAATATTGAGACTATAAACAGGAAAGATAAATCTCAGAAACAAGCTAACAGTGGATCTTACCATAAGTCCCAAGGTGACAGCGTGAGTGCAGGTTAGAGAAAAAATTTTTGTCAAAGAATGGAAATTGAGGAACGAGTGTCTCAGGGGGACAACAAAGAAGCTCAGTAAATGAGAAAAGTTTCACTTAGGGATCAGAACATAAAATGAAGATATGATAAAAATAGTCCCCAATGAAGATTTTATAAGATTGGCAAAATTCAATAAAACTATTAACCCATGACTAATACTATTGTCATCAAGACAATCCATGAACGGACTATGAAACAAATTAAATATGACCATAATAGTATAAATTTCTGTGTTATTTAAAGATGTGTGCTCAATCATTTAGTTGTGTCTGACTCTTTGTGGACCTATGGACTGCAGCTCGTCAGGCTCCTCTGTCCATGGGATTTTCCAGGCAAGAATACTGGAGGGATTTTTCATTTCTTTCTCCATGGGATCTTTCCAATCTCAGAATCAAAGTCATGTCTTCTGCACTGACTGGCAGCTCCTTTACCACTGATCCACCTGGGAAGATCTATTTATTTTAAAATATAGACAATTTACAGAGAAAGAAGAGAAGAATTCTAACATGGGGTTGCAAGTAAAAATGCAGGTGAGGAAAGGTGAGATGTACAATCAGAGTTCTGGAATATAGGGACTTGTGTATCAATGAAAGACTCGTCTAATCAAGTGGAAAGACACGTGATGCCAGTAAATATTTACCTTAATATAATTGAGACAACATATATTTCAATACAAATGTAACGTAGAAAATCAGAAATGTAAGTAACTAAATAAATAATTGAAATAATATAGCATATATATTAAAGACATGTCAAAATTACAGTAAGAAATATATAATGGAATATTTAAATTTTATGGACTCTGTTATTATGTATTGATTTGTTACATAATGAAAGCTTTTTTTAAAGGAGAAAAATATAATAAGACTTTTTAAATATATATCATCATGGATGAACCTAGAGAATATTATACTAAATCTGACCTCAAAAGGCAAGTACTGTATGATATGACTTATAGTATATGGAAACTAAAAATAATACAAGTGAATCTATATATGAAACAGAAAAAAGACTCACAGATACAGAAAACAAACATGGTTCCCAAAGGGGAAGACAGGGGAAGAAATAAATTAGAACTTTGGGATTAAAAGATATAAACCACTATACATACAACAGATAAGCAACATGAATTTACTCTATAACACAGGGGATAATATTCAGTATCTTATAATAGCCTATAATGGAAAATAATATGAATATATGTATATATTAATTTATAGATATAAATTAATCTCTTTGCTGTAAACCTAAAACTAACATAATATTAACTATACTTCAATACAAAATATTAATGACACATGTGTTTGCCCATTATAGAGTAGATCTCTGTTTCTTCTAATCCTTCTCTGAACTACCTGCTGCCACAAGGAGACCTTGGTTTTGCTTTGTCTGGTTTTGTTTTGCTTTCTTTTGTTTCATGTTCATAGCACAATGTAAAATCCACCCTTCCTTGGTGTTCTGCTCTTCTCAAGCCGGTTTTACATTGTTTCCTGTTCAGTGTGATGACAATACACTAAATACCCTCTCAACAAAAACATTCACGCATAAGATAATTAGGACTTTAGTTACCAGCAACAATAAGTTTTCAAATGTGTAGAAATTAGATCCCAGCTCTTCAAAAGTGTCCACTCATTTCTTTTTGTTTTTTTTTTTTTTTCTTAAAGCAAAGGAGACTTACCACAACTTCTGGATCTTGAGCGAAGAAAGGAAGCACTGTGGTTGATGAGGTTATATTTGACCTCTGGGGCATAATGTTTCCTGCTTTATTTTACCAAAACACATTTTAGCTCGGAGAAACTAATTCCTTTACAATGAAGTACATTTTTGTGATGATCTGAATACTTTGGTGGTGATCAAAATCTCACTAGGTGCCATTCGAGAGAATTTCAAATAGTATCAGTGAGGTACAGTAATGTGCCCAGTTTGATAGCTCTATGACCATGTGTAAGGACTTATATTTTATAATGTGTAGGCCATAGTTATGTCTGGAGGTCTGCATTTTATGAGAAGGATATTATATATGAATATATCAGAGCATTTCAATATTGCATAGTAAATTAGTGATAGCTGAGAATTTGAACTTTAGTCAGCTAAGTGGTCATTGGTCTGTTCCTCTAAATGGACCCAGAAAAATGAGGAAATTATAATATTAAATAGATTTTTCAACTTGCTCATATGATGAATTTAGTAGATTCTTTCAACCTTCTTTTATTTTGAACTCGTTTCTAAAAATACCAATATAAGAAAATCTGTCCTAATTGCATACCATTTGAGAAAAGTCTTGGTTTTTTTGTTGTTGTTGTTGTTTCCACTTATTAAAAGAAATAATTTTTATTATTTTTGGCCATACCATGTGGTGTGTGGGATCTTTATTCACCAGCTGAGGATTGAACCCTGGTCCCCTGCAGTGAATGTGTGGAGTCTTTTTTTTAATTTAATATAAATTTATTTTCTTTAATTTTAGGCTAATTACTTTACAATATTGTATTGGTTTTGCCATACATCAACATAAATCAGCCACAGGTGTACACGTATTCCCCATCCTGAACCTCCCTCCCACCTCCCTCCCCGTACCATCCCTCTGGGTCGTCCCTGTGCACCGGCCCCAAGCATCCTGTATCCTGCATCAAACCTGGACTGGTGATTCATTTCATATATGATATTATACATGTTTCAATGCCATTCTTCCAAATCATCCCACCCTCACCCTCTCCCACAGAGTCCAAAAGACTGTTCTATACATCTGTTTTTTTTTTTTTTTTGCTGTCCCGCATACACAGTCATCATTACCATCTTTCTAAATTCCATATATATGCATTAGTATACTGTATTGGTGTTTTTCTTTCTGGCTTACTTCACTCTGTATAATAGGCTCCAGTTTCATCCATCTCATCAGAACTGATTCAAATGTATTCTTTTTAACGGCTGAGAAATACTCCATTGTGTATATGTCCACTCATTTCTAAAGCCAACTATTTCAGATAGACTGGTTGTTTACCGATGAGGTTCTTCATACCTACAATTGTATTGTATAGGCCTCCCATTTCTAAATTCCCATCATTTTCAATCACTCTGAGCTTCAAGGACATCAAGAATAAGACAAATGTCCCATTCTCAGAGAAAATGGTTTTAATGCACAGAGATCATTTAGATTTGGAAACTGAAGTTAAATTTCAAATAGTTAATTTTAGTACATACATGAAAATGTCTTGTTTAACTTAGCTACCTTTTCTGATAATTTTTCCCAGTCCTGAAACTGCCTTATTTCCAAACACTTAGCTATTTTTTCACCTTGGGAAATTGTGTCACAACCTACATGTAACAGTGAATAAATTCATCTCTTTCATTTTTTTTCTAATCACCTAAAGCCCTCTTCAGAGATCATCAAACCATTTTGGCAAAACTATACACAGATATCTGCTTTATTGTTATATGTTTCAGTTTCCAGATTTCCAACCTCAATGCATTTCCAAATTAAAGCAGAACATCCTGTTCCCCACACTTTGAAGATTTGATTTGATGAATGGCCAACATTTTGTAAATCTTCTCTACAACCAGCAAAAATTATAACCATCTTGTAAACACATGTTATTAAACATGCAAAGGTTGTCCTTTTACTTTTATATTAAGGTGAAACTTCATTAAGTATTTCTACATTGTTTTAAGAAAACTGAAAAGCAAGATAATGAAGAAAATCTTTATTGAGAAACCCTCAATAAACCAAACCTTACTACTTTTGACAGAACTATGTACAAGGTATGCAGAATATTTAACAGATAAGGCTTTTTCAATTTATTTGGTAAGAAGTTTGTAGACAAAATGACATTTGCATTGTCTGTCTGCCAAACATGCAGATGGACAGGCAAAGCCTAGTTTGTATTTGGATAAGATATTAACAATCTTGTATCTTGTGTTTTCTGCAGTTTTGTTACAATCCTCATAGAAATTAGGAATATTACTTGAAACATCATATTTCAAATCAAAGAAGCTGAAAGCAAGAGGATATATATATTTAAAATTTCTTCCTGTACTGTTTTGGCCATGATTCAGCAACAAACCTAACAAACAATAGACTAAAAGACTCTAGGGGATATAGCTATGGGTAAGATCCTCAAAATTAGCACTAAATGGTAAAGGGCCAAAACATCAGCATTAAAATGTCTCCTGTGTTTTGTTGCAACACAGACCATTTGGTTGCAACTTCTGAATAAGAAAATGGTTCTTTATGAAATTTCTCAGATCAGCCCAGAGAACATTATGATAAATATTGGTTCCTGTGGCACTCCCAAACTAATTCAGCAGCACTATTTTTGACAAGCAATTTGTATCTTTAGGAAAGAAAATATCTCTTGATTGATTTAGAAGTGCTTTTGTGTCTCATCCTGGATTTGTGAGTTTCCACTTCCATATGTGTGCTCATATGCTAAGCTCCACCAGGCATCATGACAAGTTCTGCCCTGCAGATTGTCCAATATTCTCTGCTGTGGTTGCTATCCTCCCTAATTTAGTGGTATATGTCCTTCCATCTGCCCTTAGTATCACTCCGTTGTTTACTTCTCTTTTTGGTGATGTCTGAATCATTCCACTGTTAACGTTGCAATCATTCATTTTCATCATCTTAATTGTTATAAAAAATAGTCAAAATATGTACATTGTTAACATTTAATCTAACACTATGTTGTGTTACTCACTAACTCAATAGTGTCTGATTCTTTGTGACCCCATGGACGGTAGCCTTCCAGGCTCCTCTGTCCATGGAATTCTTTAGCATTACCATGATACAAAGCGTTACAATTAATCCATGAAAAAAGTAAAAGTGTTAGTTGTTTAGTCCTGTCCAGTTCTTTGCAACTCCATAGACTGTAGCCCTCCAGGGTCCTCTGCCCATGCAATTCTCCAGGCAAGAAAACTAGAGTGGGTAGCCATTCCCTTCTTCAAGGGATCTTCCCAACCCAGGGATCAAATCAAAGTCTCCTGCATTCTTTATCATCTGAGGCAGACTCTTTACCATCTGAGGCAGATTCTTTTTCATCTGACCCACCAAGGAAGCCCCACAGTTAATTCATAAGCAAAGTCAAAGATGAAATATTAATACTCAAAATTTCAACACACTTTAATTATACACATAGTTTTCTGTTTTGGAGTGAGCAAAGATTCTCATGATTCATTGTTGGGAAAGCAGATCATGATTTCCAAGATCAAAGTTGAGGGAAAAAAAGTAACAGAGACTACAGAAAGCAGATAATCTCTACCATATCCATTTTACACCTAAAGGAGTATTTCTTTTAGCTTCTATTTCGGGGACCATTATAAGTTTCTATACATTTCCCCCAAACTACCAAGCTCATTATAAAAAGAAAAAGAACAGAACTTTTAAAATTCTGGAAGAGGTTTGTTCCAAAATGTGGCACTTTTAGTGCTAAAATACAGGCAGACAAAGCAGATGGCTTTTCACCCTATGATACTGCTGCTGCTGCTGCTGCTGCTGCTGCTGCTGCTGCTGCGTCGCTTCAGTCGTGTCCGACTCTGTGCGACCCCATAGACAGCAGCCCACCAGGCTCCCCCATCCCTGGGATTCTCCAGGCAAGAACGCTGGAGTGGTTGCCATTCCCTTCTCCAATGCATGAAAGTGAAAAGTGAAAGTGAAGTTGCTCAGTCCTGTCTGACTCTTCGCGACCCCATGGACTGCAGCCTACCAGGCTCCTCTGTCCACGGGATTTTCCAGGCAAGAGTACTGGAGTGGGGTGCCATTGCCTTCTCCTATGATACATTGCCTTCTCCTATGATACTAACTTGTAGCAAACCCAAAGACATTGAATAGAAATCTAAGTGAAGTACTAAAAAGGAGAAGACACAGAAGCATTGTGAGGGCTGGGGCATGAGCATCAGACACATTTTGTGGAAAGTGAAAGAGCAGTTTGTTAAAAAGAAAACAGACGCATAATAGTAAAAAAGGTTAGCCCCTATACAAATGAGGCTCTTGATGAGAAAAGACAAAAGAATGGAGCTTCTGTCTCTCTCTATATATATATATTTATACATATACACACATACATACAAATGGGCTTCCCAGGTGGTAAAGAAAACACTGTCAGCAAAGTGATGTCTCTACTTTTTAATGTGCTGTCTGGATTTGTCCTATCTTTCCTTCCAAAGGGCAAGCATCTTTTAATTTTATATATATTAAATATAATTTTGCTTATATTTAATAAAATATAAGCAGTGGCTTATATTTTTATTAAATATTTATATATAAACATTTATTAAATGTTTATTTAATAAAATATAAGCAGTGGCTTATATTTTATTAAATGTGACTTCTTTATGGTAGTTCCTTTAGATATTCTTAGGAAAGGCTAATGTTTTACAAATTGAAAAATATTCATACACTTACATTAATTTAAATTCATATACTTTACACATATGTATTAGGTATCAAAATATGCTTCAAAATCTTAGAAGTGTAATTTTTATCACCTTTTCCTTTACTGATAATGTTACTTTTATTTAAAGGAATAAATGCTAATAATTTCTTTATAGTACCTCAGAAGATGTTATTTTTATATTATTTTGTTTTTTTATTTATAGAAATTGCAAATATCATTGACACAAATTTTCAAAAGATGTAATAGTGACCTTTAGAAAATTTCTAGTAGAGTAATAAATATTTTATTGCTTGAGCTCCATGAAATCTATTCAAAATGTTACTACAATGAAGTATTCACAAATAAAGATTAGATAATTGCATTGTTTTAAAATAGTTCTATTCTGTACCTAAGTTAGTAGTTAAAAATTAAATGATGTTTGTATACTTTTCTAATAAATTGGCTTATATTGCAAGTGCATTAAGTATGTTATGTAAAAGAAAGAAACTGGGTTGAGATTTGTAAACAGTGGTGCTAAATGTATTTTTAACAGAATTTATGGATCATTGTTTAATATAATTTGCAAGTATATCACCTAACATTTTTCATAAGTGCTATCCTTATGGTATGGAGAGCACAAATTTGTGGTATAAGAAGACTGTGGTGTGGAGCCCTATACCAAATTCACAGGTGCGAGGCCTTGTACCAAAGCCACAAACGTGGAGCCCAGCATCAAGGTCATCTCCAGAATTGACTGAGCCTCCCAGCAACCATTGTCATAAACTCTCCTAATCTAAACTGGACAGCTCGCTAACCCCATCTTAGGAAAAGATACCCATGCTAACCAGTCACCAAATACCACCCTGCCAGCAGGAATATTCTTTGTCTTGAGGCTATAAAAATTGACTACTAACCCACAGCAAGGATTGGCTCTCCCTTGAGCCAGCCTGCTGCTCTCTACTCTAATAAGTTCCATTCTATCATTCTGCCTCATATCTGGAAATTCTTTCCCAATCTGCACACAGATCACAACATACAAGTGTTGTTTCTATAAATAATACAAACAAAACTCAATATTTTGATAGATTTATAGATAAATGTCATTGTTCTGAAAGAGCAAGAGAAATCCATGTGCACTAAACTAAGAGTAAAGTATGAACTGTAAGGGCTTCCTAGGTGGCTCAATGGGTAAATAGTCCTCCTGCAATGCAGGAGATGCAGAAGACATGGATTCGACACCTAGGTGGGGTAGATACCCCAGAGGAGGGCATGGCAACCACTTCAGTGTTCTTGCCTGGAGAATCCCATGGACAGAGGAGGCTGCTGGGCTATAGCCTATGGGGTCGCAAAGAGTTGGACACAGCTGAATTAACTGAGCATGCACACATGCACTTTCACTGGCATTTGGAATACATGATCACAGACAGGAGAGAAGTCTGAACAGATGATATATTGAATCTTGCATGCTAATTGCACTGATCTGAATATGCAACACACATCCAGTGTCATTTACTTTAAATTAATGCCTGAACAATTTCTCCTTAAGTAGATGATAAATATTTTCTGCTGAGAGTTTAAAATAAAGATGAGATCACTTCTTTCTTTCTTTCTGAGCATTCTCCTTTTGTTTCCTTATTTTTTTTTTAATATTTAAGGTTGTCTAATAGAATCATATTCATTGGTAATGCTTGATTCAAAGACGTTATTGCTTTATTTTAAATGTTATTTTAAATAACATTTGGATATACTTAAGGTTTATGATGGAGAAGGCAATGGCAACCCACTCCAGTACTCTTGCCTGGAAAATTCCATGGACGGAGGAGCCTGGTAGGCTGCAGTCCATGGGGTTGCGAAGAGTCGGACACGACTGAGCGACTTCACTTTCACTTTTCACTTTCATGCATTGGAGAAGGAAATGGCAACCCACTCCAGCATTTTTGCCTGGAGAATCCCAGGGACGGGGGAGCCTGGTGGGCTGCCGTCTATGGGGTCACACTGAGTCGGACATGACTGAAGCAACTTAGCAGCAGCAGCAGCAGCAGCAATGTCTATGAAAATGTCATACACCATTACCATGAATATAATATATTCAACCATTACCAAACAATAAAATTGACATAATGCATAACTAATTTACATATATGTAGTGAAACAGTTGCTACACTCAATCCATTAACATATCATCTCACAGTTAACTTTATTTTTTTCTGGTGAGAGCACCTGAAGCCTATTCACAAATTTCCAGTATTGAACACAGTATTATTTTTTAAATTTATTTATTTTTAATTGAAGGATAATTGCTTTATAGAATGTCGGTGGTTTCCCATACGCGAAATAGATAGCCTATGGGAATTTGCTGTATGACTCAGGGAACTCAAACGGATGCTCTGTAACAACCTTGAGAGATGGGATGGGGAGAGAAATGGGAGAGAGGCTCAAGAGGGAGAGGACATATGTTTTCCTATGGCTGATTCATGTTGATGTTTGTCAGAAATCAATATAATATTATTAACTGTAAGTGTCATGCTATATATTAAATCTTTAGGCTACTCCATCCTATGCAACAGCAACTTGGACTCTTAGAGCAACATCTCCCCTCCCCTCATAACCTTCATTCCACTCTCTGCTTCTATATAATTTTTAGACTCTGTATATAAGTGAGAACATTCAATATTTTTTTTTCTGTGTCTGGCTTATTAGTTATCCAGATTTATCCATGTTGCTGAAAAATACGTTTCTACTTTGAAGCTGAATTAGATAGGTAGATAGATACAGAGAGAGAGAAGGGGATGGGGGATTGTTTCCACATCTTGACTATCATGAATAATGCTGAAATGAACAATGTATCCCCTCAAGGTACTGATCTCATTTCCTTTGGATATATACCCAGAAGTAAAATTTCTGGTCATATGGAGGTTTGTTGTTGTTTCCAAGGAAACTTCATACTGTTTTCCACAGAGGCTATTTCAGCTTATATTCTGGCCAAAAGTGTGCAGGGTTCTCTTTTATCCACATCCTCACCAACGCATGATATTTATTGTATTTTTGATACTAGCTACTGTAGCAGGTGTGAGGTGATATCTCATTGTGGTTTGGATTTGCATTTCCCCAATTATAAGTGATATTGGGCAACTTTTTTTGTATACTAGTTGACCATTTGTATGTCTTTCTTGAAAAATTGTCTCTTCAGGTCTTTCTCTGTTTTTTTTGTTTGTTTGTTTGTTTGTTTTAATTATGTGTGTGTGTGTGTCATGTTGTGCTGATTATAGTTTAAAACCTTAAATTTATTCAAATATACTCAGTTAATTTTATATGTATTTTCATATTTAATCTGATATCTAAATTATAGGGAAAGCATTTACATGATCATTCATTATAGATAAATAACACAATAAATGACTTTCTACTGTTTTAAGGGTT
Organism: Capra hircus; assembly: GCF_001704415.2. NCBI lineage: Eukaryota > Metazoa > Chordata > Mammalia > Artiodactyla > Bovidae > Capra > Capra hircus. The sequence goes on from NC_030824.1 coordinate 33,711,918, forward strand.
TCATCTCACTTGCAGTCACTTCTCTTTTGATAAATTGATGGAACTCACAGGTATGACTCAAAGGATGAGATTGATAACTTTTTCCAGGGATCATTGCCTACTTTCTCTCTTATTACCAATATTTGTAATTTTTGTGTTTGCTTTATCATAGTCTTATTTATAAGTCTTCAGTGAAGTTAAACTGAAAAATGGGAAAAATAAGCTTTAGTTTGATTCCCTCCAGGCTAGGATGTGAAAAGGCAAGATCCTGATGCCTGGGTCACACTGGGGTCTGTACAACAACTTCAGCTCTGAACTATCTCACAGAGGGGATGTGGTTCCTTAATTTGTTTATTTTTAATCGGAGGATAATTGCTTTACAATTTGTGTTGGTTTCTGCCATACAATATGAATCAGCCATAGTTATATACACATCCATATATACATATTCCTTTTCTCTGGAGCCTCTCTCTCTCCTCTCCCATCCCATCCCTATAGGTGGTCACAGAGAGCCAGTGTAGTGTATATATGTCAATGGTGCTTTCTCAATTTGTCCTACCCTCTCCTTCCCATGCTGTCCACTAGTCCATTTTCTACATCTGTGTGTCCACATCTTACCTGTAAATAGGTTCATCAGTACTACTTTTCTAGATTACATATATATATATATACATGTATTAATACGTGTTATTTGCTTTATCTTTCTGAGTTACTTCACTCTGTATAACAGACTCTAGGTTCATTTGCTTCAGTTCAACTGACTCAAATTTATTCCTTTTATACCTAAGCTATATTCCATTGTATATATGTATCATGACTTCTATATCTATTCATCTATCAGTGGACATCTGGGTTGCTTCCTTTAGAGTCTCAAAGTTTAGAATTCAAACCTTTGACTTTGCACATTTTTAAAAAGGTCTGTATAGAGTTAATGCCACATATATTATCACACCACCAATATTACACACAGAAAACTATACCGACACCCCTGAGATTTTATTACTCAGATCACTCAAAAACTGCAAGAGAAATTTAGTAGTAGCTGACAGAAAAGGAAAAATGGAGGAATCATCCGCAAGATGCTGACCAGTCCTCTTCATATGTCCAAAATCTACAACTTGGGAACTCAAGTCAATTTGAGAGAAACCAGGAAAATACAGACATTAGTATGAACTCTCATTATCTAGTCACCATTTGGGGCAGAAAGTTTGCTTCAGTTCTTGTTTTAGAAAGTCATATTTCTTTGTTTAGTGTTATTTTCTCTCTGAAATGTAAGCATAAGTGATGAGGACAATGTCTCAGCTTGGCACATGACATTCCCCAAATTCCGCCACACTCTTTCCACCTTTCAGCTTTATGACATGGTTAACCTCAGACTGATCTTGCAGTAATACATGTTACAGAAGTCAGAGCATATGAGAACCTGAGAGTTCAGACCCTCTGCCATGCTATCCATGAAGACAAAACATTAATACAGGCCTTATATATTTGGGGACATTTTATGAAATATCTGTACAACTCTTACATTATTTTTTATTCCAAATGGAGATTTTTAATAGGCATATTATATTTTTACTCTACCTTGTATATTGGGCAGATATGTTTATATTTTAAAGTTGTCATTGAAAATTAGACAAACATGACCTGATGGTATCTACTTAACATCACAAAGAGATCCTAGAAAGTGAGCTGAGTACAGTGAAGAGGGTATATGAAACAGGTGGTAAAATAGCTCTACTTGTGGGAAAAAAATGGAGTGCATGAATACTGGGCTAATCAAATGACTGAGTTTTACCTATATCATAGTGTCTGAACATATTTTGGTCATTTATTTATCAATTATTGTATTTATGTATAGAACCTCTTTTTATTAAATTATAGTCAACTGATAATGTGCTAGTTTCTGGTGTACAGCAAAGTGATTCAGTTATACTTAATATATATTTTTCATATTCCTTTCCATTATGACTCATTAAAGAATATTATATGTAGTTTCCTGTGCTATCCGTAGGACCTTGTTTTTTATTCATTCTCTATAGAACAGTTTGCATCTGTTAACCCCAAACTCCTAACCAACCCTTCCCCATCACCCTGCTTTGCAAGCACAAGTCAAAAATGTTTTCTATGTCTATGTATCTGTTTCTGTTTCATAGATAAGTTTGACTGTGTCATATTTTAGATTTCATGTATAAGTGACATCGTATGATATCTGTCTTTCTCTGTCTGACTTACTTTGCTTAGCATGATCATCTCTAGTTCATCCCATGTAACTGGAAATAACTTTGTTTTATTGATTTTATAGCTGAGTAGTATTCCATTATATATATGTAATGTAATTATATACATATATATAATGTATTTATTATTCATCTATCACCTAGTATCTAATCTTATATTTTTAATTCATTTTTCTATTTATAAAGCCCCTGAGTTGTAGTTGGTAATACGAATGCCAAAGCAGAAATTGCAGTTCCTGGCTATAGATGTGGCATTGTGCCCAATGTGAGATCAGGGAAATAAGGGGGGTGGATGTGTGCTTACTATGTGCTTCCTCTCCCCACTTCCACAGACTAAGACCCAGAGCAAAAAGCCAAATAATATAATTAAGATGGCAGAACACAAACATACACTTGGGCTTTAAACTAAAACTCAGCTTAGGCATTTCTATCAGTATTTGAAATGTATGAGTGAAGGTTTGACCACAAACAAGCTTTCCGTTTATAAGATAAGCAAGTCCTGGTGATTTAATGTATAGCATGGTGACTTCCCTGGTGGCTCAGAGGTTAAAGCATCTGCCCGCAATGTGGGAGACCTGGGTTCAATCCCTGGGTCGGGAAGATCCCCTGGAGAAGGAAATGGCAACCCACTCCAGTATTCTTGCCTGGAGAATCCCATGGATGGAGGAGCCTGGTGGGCTTCAGTCCACGGGGTTGCAAAGAGTCGGACATGACTGAGGGACTTCACTCACTCACTCATTCATGGTGACTATAGCTAACAATATTTCATTGTATATATGAAAGTTGCTAAAAGAGTAAATTTTAAAAGTTCTCACCATACCAACACAAAAAGTGTAACTATGTGAAGTGATGGATGAGTTAGCATTATTGTGCAGATCATTTTACAATATATCAGTTCAGTTCAGTCTCTTAGTCATGTCCAATTCTCTGCAACCCCATGGACTGCAGCACAACAGGATTCTCTGTCACCAACTCCTGCAGCTTGCTCAAACTCATGTCCATTGAGTCGGTGATGCCATCCAACCATCTCATCCTCTGTTGTCCCCTTCTGCTCTTGCCTTCAATCTTTCCCAGCATCAGGGTCTTTTCCAATGAGTCAGTTCTTTTCATCAGGTGGCCAAAGTATTGGAGTTTCAGCTGTAGCCTCAGATCTTCCAACAAATATTCAGGATTGATTTCCTTTAGGGTTGACTGTTTGGATCTCCTTGCAGCCCAAGGGACTCTCAAGAGTTTTCTCCAACACCACAGTTCAAAAGCATCAATTCTTTGGTGCTCAGCTTTCTTTATAGTCCAACTCTCACATCCATACATGACTACTGGAAAAACCATAGCTTTGACTAGACGTACTTTTGTTGGGCAAGTAATGTCTCTGCTTTTTAATATGCTGTCTAGGTTAATTTCATGGCTGCAGTCACCATCTGCAGTGATTTTGGAGCCCAATAAAATAAAGTCTCTCACTGTTCCCATTGTTTCCCCATCTATTTGCCATGAAGTGATGAGACCAGATGCCATGACATATGTCAAATTGTTATGTGTACATCTTAAACTTACACAGTGTTATATGTCCATTATATCTTAACCAAGCTGGGGAGGAAAAAAGAACTTTGTGATACATCATCAAGGGGTTCCTGGTTCTTTTTGCATACTTTAGAGGTAGAAAGTGAAGTCGCTCAGTCATGTCCGACTCTTTGCGACCCCGTGGACTGAAACCCACCAGCCTCCTCCGTCCATGGGATTCTCCAGGCAAGAATACTGGAGTGGGTTGCCATTTCCTTCTCCAGGGGTAACCTCTATCCAAAAACTACAAAGCACTCACTCTAAGGTTAAGTTCCCTCTTTTTTTTTTTAACATATTCACTTCCTCTTTCCTCTAATTTCTCTACCAATATTGTTTTGTATTCTCACCATGCATTAAATTTTTAATCAGTCCAAGCTAACAGAACAAAATGCAATTCACATATTTCTTGAATCTGTTTGAGCAGATTTAGACTTAGCTTTGAAGTTGGCATATGAAAATATTTTCTTTGCTGTATTCTTTTAAACAATATTTTTCAGTTACTATGTTATACATAATTAATATTTTTATTTAAAAGTATTTTCTGCTTCTAGATGTAGTCAAATGATAAAAATACACCTATTGTATTCCATAAAATCTTCTAAAATGCCTCAGAAAGTGATTTATCTGTTTTTATAACTGTTAAAGCAATGGTGATGGTGTTTTTTCTTTTTAATTAATGAAATTAGAAGAGTTGTACTCACAAACACATCAGTGCTAAATCTTTACTGAAAGAGAAGTGGTAAACAAATGAATATACTTAAGCCAGTAGCACGACAAAATAAATCAGCCAGAGTGTAGATTTAGAACATTTCTAAATAGGTAAAGATAGAACTCTCAAATGCCTAAATAAGGAACAGAAGCAGTGTTTAGAAAATAGCCTATGCAGTCTCAGAAGACTCTAGAAAGAGCTTGTAAAAAGATGGTTTGTAAGGCCAAGTTTTTAGTTTCAGAAAGAAGTTTACCTGACAGCAGAATTTGGTGTACACATTTTAATTGCAGAGCTTAATAAATAAAAAAAAATTTTTTTCCCTCAAGACACTTTTGTTTAGAGCTGAAATAAACTATTAGAAGAAAGAAATCAATAGTCACTGATACAGTGACTGCAAGAAAGCTTCCCCCTCAGTAATCTTAATATTTTGGGAGCTTCCCAGGTGGCTCAGTAGGTAAAAAATCCACCTGCAATGCAGTCACAGGAGCAGAAGGTTTGATCCATGGGTTGTGAAGATCCTATGAAGGAGGGCATAGCAACCCACTCCAATATTCTTGGCTGGACAATCTCATGGACAGTGGAGCCTGGCAGGTTACAATCCACGGGGTTGCAAAGAGTTGGACATGACTGAAGTGACAGCACACACACATGCTAACGTGCATACAATCATAATATTTTACAAAAATAATTTAGTTCCCTATAATTATAATTTTATGTAACTAGCACAATAGTTCTAAATAAGTAGCATATGCCTGGAACATCAGTGTCAATTAAATCATTATGTGTCATAATGAACCACACATAAATATTTCTTATTTTGTTTTCAGTATTAAAGATGGTAAGAGAAACAAATAAAAAGCCAAAAGATGGCTTGTATGATATCTGAATGTTATTGACTTCATATTATGTGAGTTTGGTAGCAAAAGAGCCAGCTGGTATGACCCAGGCAACTTTATTAAAGATGAGAGCAAATTCTCTTAATACAAAATCAATAATAGCTAAATAGTATGACATTTTAAATAGTCACTTTCTAGTAAGTGTAGAAAGAATGTTTGTTATAAGCAAATATATTACTTTAATATTTTGTTTATAACCTTACACAGGTAAGGATTTTGAGTCACAGAGAAAATTAAATTTAAACTAGTCTCTTGGGTTCATTTGCATAACATCAGCCACATTACTAGCTTTTGTGAAACAGTTTTTGTAATTGCTGTTGTTGTTACTGTAAAATGTTGGAAGAACAATCTCTAATCTACAGCATTTATTCTGAAACCCTTTTTCTCTGCCAGATACTATGTTAGATGCTAAGAGATACAAGATTAAAGACCAATTCTAACTTAAACGGATATTATATCCAGAAAGAAACAATGACTGAAAGATAGTGTGATGTGTGTTGGTGGATAACAGAACACACCACATAGTATGTTTAGGAAGTGAAGATCTGCCAACAGATGATCAAGGTGAATCATGGCGGAAGGTGCTTTGAAAGACAGACTGAAGCAGTGGGATGAAGGGGAGAAGTGTATTTCAGTTAGGTAATGTCCGGGAGGTATACAAATTACATGAGTCTTATTTCTGGAATAAGCAGAGAGAAAAGGAGGAGAGGTAAGGACTGATGGTGGGAAATGAGGTGTGGGCTGAAGGTACCAACGAAATTATAGAAGGCTTTACTTTCTAATTAAACACTTAACGATTATGACAATACACTGCTGTTAAAACATGAAAACATGTTTGCATTTTACAGAAATTATTTTAGTCAAGTTGGAGGTTGTTTGAAAGAGTGTGGAAATAAAAGTGGGAAGTGCAATTGAGAATCACATCTAGATATTCAGGCTGAAATCATGAGGAGAATAAAGGATGTAGGGACAATGGGAAAGGAGAGCAGATGAGGAAAGCTGAATTGAATAAAGCAGAGAATTCTCAGGCTCTGGTGGATGCTCAGGCTGGTGACAGGAGGAAGGTCGGAGCTTCCTGAATGTTTCGCTTAGCTGACTGTGGAAACAAGACAATTCACAAACATGGCAAATTCAGGGCGAGTGGACATTTGGGGAGAAAGATTTAAACATACTGTCTTCAGATTTAAACATATTTATTTTAGCTTTTAATGAGACATCTCTGTGAAGTTGCCAGATGGTCTTTGGCTGAAAAGACAGAATCTGACATCAATTTTGAGTTGTTGAGAGCTTTGGTTTATATGAATTTATCAAAAAATTGTCCAACAGAGGTCATGCAGGGTGAACATATAGAGAAAGCAGAGCTCTGGGTACCAATGGTGAATGTGAGGCAAGCAGAAAAAATACAAACTTACTTTGTAATGAACAATTTTTAAAAATGGTTTATATCATAGCTAAGGCTAAAATATCCATAATTGGGCCTATGTTTAATTGGCATATAAAATATACATAAATTATATTAATATATAATACACTTATTTATAACATATAAATTATGTGATGTGTGAACATATACACGTGTATGTGCTTATTACATACATGTTATACTATATATTTATAATCTTTACATTGATACAGGTCTGGAGTATAGCGTAACTCAAAAAAGTGCCTGTAATGCTCATAAAAAATTTTAAAACAGCATCAATATTTTAAACGCTTAACTTTATAATGAAGTGTAGAAAATATTAATTTAACAGCAAATAAAAATTATATTGAATAAATTATTCAGCCTTATCATTTAATTTATTTAGTTAGTAACAGGTTTGTTCTATCGTTAAAATCCAAGCCTTGAAACTTATTTGACATGATGAACAGTATGCAAAGGCAAAATGATAGGATACTGAAAGAGGAACTCCCCAGGTCAGTAGGTGCCCAATATGCTACTGGAGATCAGTGGAGAAATAACTCCCGAAAGAATGAAGGGATGGAGCCAAAGCAAAACCAATACCCAGTTGTGGATGTGACTGGTGATAGAAGCAAGGTCCAATACTGTAAAGAGCAATATTGCATAGGAACCTGGAATGTTAGGTCCATGAATCAAGGCAAATTAGAAGTGGTCAAACAGGAGACGGCAAGAGTGAACATCAACATTGTAGGAATCAGCAAACTAAAATGGACTGGAATGGGTGAATTTAACTCAGATGACCATTATACCTACTACTGCGGGCAGGAATCCCTCAGAAGAAAAGGAGTAGCCATCATGGTCAACGAAAGAGGCCGAAATGCAGTACTTGGATGCAATCTCAAAAACGACAGAATGATCTCTGTTCGTTTCCAAGGCAAACCATTCAATGTCACAGTGATCCAAGTCTATCCCCCAAGCAGTAATGCTGAAGAAGCTGAAGTTGAATGGTTCTATGAAGACCTACAAGACCTTTTAGAACTAACACCCCAAAAATATGTCCTTTTCACTATAGGGGACTGGAATGCACAAGTAGGAAGTCAAGAAACACCTGGAGGAACAGGCAAATTTGGCCTTGGAATATGGAATGAAGCCAGGCCAAGACTAATAAAATTTTGCCAACAAAACACACTGGTCATAGCAAACACCCTCTTCCAACAACACAAGAGAAGACTCTACACATGGACATCACCAGATGGTCAACACCGAAATCAGATTGATTATATTCTTTGCAGCCAAAGATGGAGAAGCCCTATACAGTCAGAAAAAACAAGACCAGGAGCTGACTGTGCCTCAGATCATGAACTCCTTACTGCCAAACTTAAACTTAATTTAAAGAAAGTAGGGAAAACCACTAGACCATTCAGGTATGACCTAAATCAAATCCCTTATGATTATACAGTGGATGTGAGAAATAGGTTTAAAGGCCTAGATCTGATAGATAGAGTACCTGATGAACAATGAATGGGGGTTTGTGACATTGTACAGGAGACAGGGATCAAGACCATCCCCATGAAAAGAAATGCAAAAAAGCAAAATGACTGTCTGAGGAGGCCTTACCAGTAGCTGAGAGAACAAGAGAAGTGAAAAGCAAAGCAGAAAAGGAAAGATATAAACATCTGAATACAGAGTTCCAAAGAATAGCAAGAAGAGATAAGAAAGCCTTCTTCAGCGATCAATGCAAAGAAATAGAGGAAAACAACAGAAAGGGAAGGACTAGAGATCTCTTCCAGAAAATTAGAGATACCAAGGGAACATTTCATGCAAAAATGGGCTTGATAGAGGACAGAAATGGTCTGGACCTAACAGAAGCAGAAGATATTAAGAAGAGGTGGCAGGAATACACAGAACTGTACAAAAAAAGATCTTTACGATGAAGATAATCATGACGGTATGATCACTCACCTATAGCCAGACATCCTGGAATGTGAAGTCAAGTGGGCCTTAGAAAGCACCACTATGAACAAAGCTAGTGGAGGTGATGGAATTCCAGGTGAGCTATTTCCTGAAAGATGATCCTGACAGATGGTGCTGTGAAAGTGCTGCACTCAATATGCCAGAAAATTTGGAAAACTCAGCAGTGGCCACAGGACTGGAAAAGGTCAGTTTTCATTCCAATCCCAAAGAAAGGCAATGCCAAAAAATGCTTGAACTACTGCACAATTGCACTTATCTCACACACTAGTAAAGTAATGCTCAAAATTCTCCAAGCCAGGCTTTAGCAATATGTGAACCATGAAATTCCAGATGTTTAAGCTGGTTTTAGGAAAGACAAAGGAACCAGAGATCAAATTGTCAACATCTGCTGGATCATGGAAAAAAGTAAGAGAGTTCCAGAAAAACATTTATTTCTGCTTTCTTGACTATGCCAAAGCCTTTGACTGTGTGGATCACAATAAATGTGGAAAATTCTGAAAGAGATAGCAATACCAGACCACCTGACCTGCTGCTTGAGAAATCTGTATGCAGGTGAGGAAGCAACAGTTAGAACTGGACATGGAACAACAGACTCATTCCAAATAGGAAAAGGAGGACGTCAAGGCTGTATATTGTCTCCTTGCTTATATAACTTATATGCAGAGTACATCATGAGAAACTCTGGACTGGAAGAAACACAAGCTGGAATCAAGATTGCTGGGAGAAATATCAATAACCTCAGATATGCAGATGACATGACCCTTATGGCCGAAAGTGAAGAGGAACTCAAAAGCCTCTTGATAAAAGTGAAAGGGAAAGTGGAAAAAGTTGGCTTCAAGCTCAACATTAAGAAAATGAATATCATGACATCTGGTCCCATCACTTCATAGGAAATAGATGGGGAATGAGTGGAAACAGTGTCAGACTTTATTTTGGGGGGCTCCAAAATCACTGCAGATGGTGATTGCAGCCATGAAATTAAAAGATACCTACTCCTTGGAAGAAAATTTATTACCAGCTTAGACAGCATATTGAAAAGCAGAGACATTTTTTGCCGACTAAGGTTCGTCTAGTCAAGGCTATGGTTTTTCCAGTAGTCATGTATGGATGTGAGAGTTGGACTGTGAAGAAAGCTGAACACCGAAGAATTGATGCTTTTGAACTGTGGTGTTGGAGAAGACTCTTGAGAGTCCCTTGGACTGCAAGGAGATCCAACCAGTCCATTCTGAAGGAGATCAGCCCTGGGTGTTCTTTGGAAGGAATGATGCTGAAGCTGAAACTCCAGTACTTTGGCCACCTCATACAAAGAGTTGTCTCATTGGAAAAGACTCTGATGCTGGGAGGGATTGGGGACAGGAGGAAAAGGGGACGACAGAGGATGAGATGGCTGGATGGCATCACCAATTGGATGGACCTGAGTTTGAGTGAACTCTGGGAGATTGTGATGGACAGGGAGGCTTGGTGTGCTGAGATTCATGGGGTTGCAAAGAATCGAACACGACTGAGCAACTGAACTGAACAGAACTGAACCCTTAAATGAAATTCTCCCTTTTTCATTCCATTTCACCTACTTCATATATCTTTACAATACATATAGTTAAAAACATTCAATTGATCAGAGCAATCAGAGCAAATATCAGACCAGATCTGATCTTATTTTGCAGATGATAAAAGATATGCCATAAATAGATCTTAATAGTCTATGCTTAGTTTCAATTTGACTTTTCATAAATCAAAATAATAAAAATACTTCCAGATATTGTAACATTCAGTAATGAATTTTCACTCTTTTTGCTAAAAGAAAACAATATTATTCCATAAGTGCCTTTTGTGTGTACTGAATGAAGATTCCTGCAGGATAAACAGCAAATGATTGCTTTGTGTGTGTGTGTGTGTGTTATGATTTAATAGCCATAGACATCTGAGTGCACAGCTTCAATAACTGCATGATAAAGGCAGGTTGCCTGAAGTCTTCAATTAAGGGAAAAAGCATCCTTTAGGTCATTTCTGGGAGAACAGAAAGCTGCATTGCAATTAGACTTTCCACTGGGACAAATAGCTCAGTCTAATTCCATTTATAAATAACAAAAGGAGTGCTGATAACAATTTATCATCTGTCTGTGCCAAGGAAAATACACTGAAGAAGGTGACCAGAAAGATTAAAGATAGCATTGGTGTGTGCTATAGGATGCCTAAATCAAAACCAAGTACTGTACGCACACACTGAATACTCTTAAACTTCGTTTCTTTCTCATTAAAAAAAGTAAAACATTTTGAGGATACTTTAATGAGTTAATATGGCTATGGCATATTTATATTTTCAAAAATATATGCCTTAATCCCTTTGATTTAGCAGAGATTTAAAGAGATATCATTATTCAAATCATGTGACTCACAATTGCTGCCTCATCCTTTTTGGTGTAATTGATATACATTTCACTTTTTTATGTATGCAGTAAACAGGAATATATTACTACTGTTTTGAGTTTAACAGTCAATGAACTTTTAGAAAGATTAAAAATTTTAAAAATAATTTTATTCCTACATTGATTTTGCCATTCCCCACACTTTCCATTGCTTTTGTAGTTACTGTCTATCATATTATATTAATATGAAATAAGCTTATAAAATTCCTTCAGCCTAAGAACTTCATTTAATTTTCTTGTAGTACAGTGCATATCTGCTGGTAATGAATTCTCTCTGTTCTACTTCATCAGAAAAAGGCTATTTTTCTCCTTTAATTTTGAAAGGTAGAAAGAATGAGAAAAATGAAAATTTGAATGAGAAGTATAGGTTGATAGATTTTATTTTTCTTTCAAGGCAAAATGGTTCAGTCCATTCTCTTCTCATATAGTTTTTATCTATAAGACTTTTTCAATTCTTATCCCTGTCCTTCCATATATACTGTGTCCTATTTTAAAAAAGATAAAGTTGTTTCTAATATATTTCTCTCTCATGTAGAATCTGATGTCTCTAGAATATTTTTTTTTCCTTTTTTAAAAAATAGTCTGATGTTCTCTGAGATTCTTGGAAATAGACTTAGCTATATTTTATCATTTTTGTAAGAATATCAATAGTTTTCTTTTAGATATTCTTCTGAAATTTCAGTAGCATGCATATTAGACCATTTGAAAGTGACTGGCAGCAATATGAACTATTATTTTCTTTTTTACTTTATATTCTCTTTTGTTTCTTAAATATCACTTATTTTTCAAACTTCATCAAACTTCTTCAAGATCCCTAATTAATGTCATTATAAGTTAAAAGAGTTTCAGGAAAAGTACATCCAAGTATACTCAAACATATTGCAAAATACGTAGAGTTCTAAAAATGAGCAGATCTTAAAAACATCAATATAGAAAAGAGAGATAGCATTTCAATTAAAAAAATAGGAGAAGTACTACAGAAATTATTAACAGAACCATCTCAGCAGCAACAATGAGCATCTTGTCTTTTATCTCACTTCTATTCTATAGATTCTAAATCTTGAAAAGGATATTTTTGGGGGTGGTACTATTAACAAAAAAGAAAAATACAGAGATGAGAAAGCTAAATATATTCAAAGAAACGTTTCTTTTCCTCTCAAATTAAATTTGCTCTGACAAGCTGTGTGGTATAGCTTTAAAAAATACCATTGTAAATCAGGGTCTGTTGTGATGTGACAAGACCAGAGAAATTGGATATAAATATACATTGTAAAAAATACTTGTTGCTTCACATAATACATTTAGTTCATACAATTCCTTTTGCAGTTTTTACATTCACTATATAAGTTTGAAAATTATGTCAAAGTTTTATATTCATATAATCAATGTATTCCCTTCAGTGATATATTAATACATTGCATTACATATTTATATTTTAATAAGCACAAATACATATGTACACATAAATTTTATTAATATATTATTTATAGCATCAGTTCAGTTCAGTCACTCAGTCGTGGCCGACTCTTTGTGACCCCATGAATCACAGCACGCCAGGCCTCCCTGTCCATCACCAACTCACGGAGTTCACTCAGACTCGCGTCCATTGAGTCAGTGATGCTATCCAGCCATCTCATCCTCTGTCGTCTCCTTCATCTTCTGCCCCCAATCCCTCCCAGCATCAAAATCTTTTCCAATGAGTCAACTCTTCGCATGAGGTGGCCAAAGTACTGGAGTTTCAGCTTTCGCATCATTACTTCCAAAGAAATCCCAGGGTTGATCTCCTTTAGAATGGACTGGTTGGATCTCCTTGCAGTCCAAGGGACTCTGAATAGTCTTCTCCAACACCACAGTTCAAAAGCATCAATTGTTCGGCACTCAGCCTTCTTAACAGTCCAACTCTCACATCCATACATGACTACTGCAAAAACCATAGCCTTGACTAGACGGACCTTAGTCGGCAAAGTAATGTCTCTGCTTTTGAATATACTATCTAGGTTGCTCATAACTTTTCTTCCAAGGAGTAGGTGTCTTTTAATTTTATGGCTGCAATCACCATCTGCAGTGATTTTGGAGCCCAAAAAAATAAAGTCTGACACTGTTTCCATTGTTTCCCCATCTATTTCCCATGAAGTGATGGGACTGGTTGCCATGATCTTTATTTTCTTAATGTTGAGCTTTAAGCCAACTTTTTAACTCTCCTCTTTCACTTTCATAAAGAGGCTTTTGAGATCCTCTTCACTTTCTGCCATAAGGGTCATGTCATCTGCATATCTAAGGTTATTTGTATTTCTCCAAGCAATCTTGATTCCAGCTTGCGTTTCTTCCAGTCCAACGTTTCTCATGATGTACTCTGCATAAAAGGTAGATAAGCAGGGTGACCATATACAGCCTTGACATCCTCTTTTTCCTATTTGGAACCAGTCTGATGTTCCATGTCCAGTTCTAACTGTTGCTTCCTGACCTGCATACAGATTTCTCAAGCAGCAGGTCAGGTGGTCTGATATTCCCATCTCTTTCAGAATTTTCCACAGTTTCTTGTGATCCACACAGTCAAAGGTTTTGGCATAGTCAAGAAAGCAGAAATAGATGTTTTTCTGGAACTCTCTTTCTTTTTCCAGAATCCAGCAGATGTTGACAATTTGATCTCTGGTTCCTCTGCCTTTTCTAAAACCAGCTTAAACGTCAGGAAGTTCACGGTTTACATATTGTTGAAGCCTGGCTTGGAGAATTTTGAGCACTACGTTACTTGTCTGTGAGATAAGTGCAATTGTGCAGTAGTTTAAGCATTTTTTGGCATTGCCTTTCTTTGGGATTGGAATGAAAACTGACCTTTTCCAGTCCTGTGGCCACTGCTGAGTTTTTCAAATTTGCTGGCATAATGAGTGCAGCCCTTTCACAGCACCATCTTTCAGGATCATCTTTCAGGAAATAGCTCACATGGAATTCCATCACCTCCACTAGCTTTGTTCGTAGTGATGCTTTCTAAGGCCCACTTGACTTCACATTCCAGGATGTCTGGCTCTAGATTAGTGATCACACCATCGTGATTATCTGGGTCGTGAAGATCTTTTTTGTACAGTTCTTCTGTGTATTCCTGCCACCTCTTCTTAGTATCGTCTGCTTCTGTTAGGTCCATACCATTTCTGTCCTCTATCAAGTCCATCTTTGCATGAAATCTTCCCTTATTATCTCTAATTTTCTTAAAGAGATCTCTTGTCTTTCCCATTCTGTTCTTTTCCTCTATTTCTTTGCATTGATTACTGAAAAAGGCTTTCTTATCTCTTCTTGCTATTCTCTGGAACTCTGCATTCAGATGCTTATATCTTTCCTTTTCTCCTTGCTTTTCATTTTTCTTTTTTTCACAGCTATTTGTAAGGCCTCCCCAGACAGCCATTTTGCTTTTTTGCATTTCTTTTCCATGGGGATGGTCTTGATCCCTGTCTCCTGAACAATGTCATGAACCTCATTCCATAGTTCATCAGGCACTCTATCTATCAGATCTAGGCCCTTAAATCTATTTCTCATGTCCACTGTATAATCACAAAGGATTTGATTTAGGTCATACCTGAATGGTCTAGCGGTTTTCCTTACTTTCTTCAATTTGAGTCTGAATTTGGTAATAAGGAGTTCATGCTCTGAGCCACAGTCAGCTCCTGGTCTTGTTTTTGTTGACTGTATAGAGCTTCTCCATCTTTTGCTGCAGAGAATATAATCAGTCTGACTTTGGTGTTGACCATCTGTGATATGTAGAGTCTTCTCTTGTGTTGTTGGAAGAGGGTGTTTACTATGACTAGTGCATTTTCTTGGCAAAACTCTATTAGTCTTTGCCCTGCTTCATTCCGCATTCCAAGGCCATATTTGCCTGTTACTCCTGGTATTTCTTGACTTCCTACTTGTGCATTCCAGTCCCCTATAATGAAAAGGACATCTTTTTGGATATTAGTTCTAAAAGGTCTTGTAGGTCTTCATAGAACTGTTCAACTTCAGCTTCTTCAGCATTACTGGTTGGGACATAGACTTGGATTACTGTGACATTGAATGGGTTGCCTTGGAAACGAACAGAGATCATTCTGTCGTTTTTGAGATTGCATCCAAGTACTGCATTCTGGACTCTTTTGTTGACCATGATGGCTACTCCATTTCTTCTGAGGGATTCCTGCCTACAGTAGTAGATATGATGGTCATCTGAGTTAAAGTCACCCATTCCAGTCCATTTTAGTTTGCTCATTCCTAGAATGTCGACATTCACTCTTGCCATCTCTTGTTTGACCACTTCCAATTTGCCTAGATTAATGGACCTGACATTCCAGGTTCCTATGCAATATTGCTCTTTACAGTATTGGACCTTGCTTCTATCACCAGTCACATCCACAGCTGGGTATTGTTTTTGCTTTGGCTCCATCCCTTCATTCATCCTGGAGTTATTTCTCCACTGACCTCCAATAGCATATTGGGCACCTACTGACCTGGGGAGTTCCTCTTTCAGTATCCTATCATTTTGCCTTTTCATACTGTTCATGGGGTTCTTTTTTTATTTTTTTATTTTTTTAAATGTTAAAATCTTTAATTCTTACATGCGTTCCCAAACATGAACCCCCCTCCCACCTCCCTCCCCACAACATCTCTCTGGGTCATCCCCATGCACCAGCCTCAAGCAAGCTGCACCCTATGTCAGACATGGACTGGCGATTCAATTCTTACATGACAGTATACATGTTATAATTCCCATTCTCCCAAATCATCCCACCCTCTCCCTCTCCCTCTGAGTCCAAAAGTCTGGTATACACATCTGTGTCTTTTTTCCTGTCTTGCATACAGGGTCGTCATTGCCATCTTCCTAAATTCCATATATATGTGTTAGTATACTGTATTGGTGTTTTTCTTTCTGGCTTACTTCACTCTGTATAATTGGCTCCAGTTTCACCCATCTCATCAGAACTGATTCAAATGAATTCTTTTTAACGGCTGAGTAATACTCCATTTTGTATATGTACCACAGCTTTCTTATCCATTCATCTGCTGATGGACATCTAGGTTGTTTCCATGTCCTGGCTATTGTAAACAGAAAACACAACAACCCAAAACCTGTTCATGGGGTTCAAAGGCAAGAGTACTGAAGTGGTTTGCCATTCACTTCTCCAGTGGACCACATTCTGCCAGACCTCTCCACCATGACCCGCCTGTCTTGTGTTGCCCTGTGGGCATGGCTTAGTTTCATTGAGTTAGACAGGGGTGTGGTCCTAGTGTGATTAGAATGACTAGTTTTCTGTGAGTATGGTTTCAGCGTGTCTGCCCTCTGATGTCCTCTTGCAACACCTACCATTTAACTTGCGTTTCTCTTACCTTGGACGTGGGGTATCTTTCCACGGCTGTTCCAGCAAAGCACAGCCGCTGCTCCTTACCTTGGATGAGGGGTATCTCCTCCCACCACCCTTCCTGATCTTCAACATGGGGTGGCTCCTCTAGGCCCTCCTTCCCCCCCACAGCCACCACTCCTTGGTCATGAGGTTGCTCTTCCTGATTGCCGCCCTGGCCTCAGGCATGGGGTTGCTCCTCCCGACCGCCACCCCTGGCCTCAGGTGCTGCCCCTAGCCTCCGACGAGGGATAGCTCCTCCTGGCTGTCGCCCTTGACCTCGGATGCAGGGTAGCTCCTCCCGGCCACCGTCCCTGCCTCAGACGCAGGGTAGCTCCTCTTAGCTGTCGCTCCTGGCCTCGAACATGGGGTAGCTCCCGGCCATGCTTAGTGTGCTGGCCCTCTGCTGCCTGAGCTTAATGCACCAATATAAACACATAAATATTAGGGGTAAAAACCATAGCCTTTATATTCTCTATAACTTCTATGGAAAAATTTGATCTTAAAGACAAACTCTTAGTGTTATGATGTACAGAAATGGAGAATAGTATTAAAACAAATTTAAGGAATTATTTGAAACTAGCTTCCTATGTTTGACTACTGTGTTGCTAGAACATAAGTTGGGTATATCTTGCCCAAACAAACCATCTGAATCTCTGTCTATTAAAGAAGCAAGTGGAGTGATGTAGACTGTAGGGGGAGGAGATAGAACAGTTCATCCAGGGCAGACAAATAACCCAGGTCAAAACCAAACATGCTTCATTTTCTCTCAAACTTGCTTTTATTTCCATATTTTACAAATCAAGACAGCCATCATTTAGTCAATCAAGATAGAAGTTTACATCATTCACAAACCGGTTCTGACCTTTCACTTGCTCTTGGTAAATCTTATCAATTACTGCCCTACTAGTATAATATGTCTCTAACTGTTTTTCTGTGAGTATGGTTTCAGTGTGTCTGTCCTCTGATGCCCTCTTGTAACACCTACCATCTTACTTTTGTTTCTCTTACCTTGGGCGTGGGGTATCTCTTCACGGCTGCTCCAGCAAAGCCCAGCCGCTGCTCCTTACCTTGGACGAGGGGAATCTCCTTACCAATGCCCTTCCTGACCTTCCACGTGGGATGGCTCCTCTAGGCCCTCCTGCACCAGTGCAGCCACGCTCCTAGGGTTGCTCCTCCTGGCTGCCACCCTTGGCCTCGGGCTTGGGGTGGCTCCTCCCAGCTGCCTCCCATGGCCTTGGGCACTGAGTGGCTCCTCAGGGTCACTGCCCCTGGCCTCGGGCCTGAGGTGAATTCTCCTGGCCTCCCTGTCCTCAGAGGTGGGGTAGCTCCTCTTGAATGCCGCCCCTGACCTCAGATGCGGGGTGTCTTCTCCCGGCCACCACTGACCTCGGACACAAAGTAGCTCCTCCTGGCCGCCTCCTCTGACCTCGGACTATGATCACAGCCTTGTCTAACTCAATGAAACCAAGCCATGCCTGCGGGGCAACCCAAGACAGGTGGGTCATGGTGGAGAGGTCTGGCAGAATGTGGTCCACTGGAGAAGTGAATGGCAAACCACTTCAGTACTCTTGCCTTGAGAACCCCATGAACAGTATGAAAAGGCAAAATGATAGGATACTGAAAGAGGAACTCCCCAGGTCAGTAGGTGCCCAATATGTTACTGGAGCTCAGTGGAGAAATAACTCCAGAAAGAATGAAGGGATGGAGCCAAAGCAAAAACAATACCCAGCTGTGGATGTGACTGGTGATAGAAGCAAGGTCCGCTGCTGTAAACAGCAGTATTGCATAGGAACCTGGAATGTCAGGTCCATGAATCTAGGCAAATTGGAAGTGGTCAAACAAGAGATGGCAAGAGTGAATGTCGACACTCTAGGAATGAGCAAACTAAAATGGACTGGAATGGGTGACTTTAACTCAGATGACCATTATATCTACTACTGTAGGCAGGAATCCCTCAGAAGAAATGGAGTAGCCATCATGGTCAACAAAAGAGTCCAGAATGCAGTACTTGGATGGAATCTTAAAAACAACAAATGATTTCTGTTCGTCTCCAAGGCAACCCATTCAATATCACAGTAATCCAAGTCTATGTCCCAACCAGTAAGGCTGAAGATGCTGAAGTTGAATGGTTCTATGAAGACCTACAAGACCCTTAGAACTAACACCCCAAAAAAGATGTCCTTTTCATTATAGGGGACTGGAATGCAAAAGCAGGAAGTCAAGAAACATCGAGAGTAACAGGCAAATTTGGCCTTGGAATGCAGAATGAAGCAGGGCAAAGACTAATAGAGTTTTGCCAAGAAAGTGCACTGGTCATAGTAAACACCCTCTTCCAACAACACAAGAGAAGACTCTACACATGGACATCACCAGATGGTCAACACCAAAGTCGGACTGATTATATTCTCTGCAGCAAAAGATGGAGAAGCTCTATACAGTCAACAAAAACAAGACCAGGAGCTGACTGTGGCTCAGAGCATGAACTCCTTATTACCAAATTCAGACTCAAATTGAAGAAAGTAAGGAAAACCGCTAGACCATTCAGGTATGATCTAAATCAAATCCCTTATAATTATACAGTGGACATGAGAAATAGATTTAAGGGCCTAGATCTGATAGATAGAGTGCCTGATGAACTATGGAATGAGGTTCATGACATTGTTCAGGAGACAGGGATCAAGACCATCCCCATGGAAAAGAAATGCCAAAAAGCAAAATGGCTGTCTGGGGAGGCCTTACAAATAGCTGTGAAAAGAAGAGAGGTGAAAGCAAAGGAGAAAAGGAAAGATATAAGCATCTGAATACAGAGTTCCAAAGTATAGCAAGAAGAGATAAGAAAGCCTTTTTCAGTAATCAATGCAAAGAAATAGAGGAAAAGAACAGAATGGGAAAGAGTAGAGATCTCGTCAAGAAAATTAGAGATACCAAGGGAACATATCATGCAAAGATGGACTTGATAGAGGACAGAAATGGTATGGACCTAACAGAAGCAGACGATACTAAGAAGAGGTGGCAGGAATACACAGAAGAACTGTACAAAAAAGATCTTCATGACCCAGATAATCACGATGGTGTGATCACTAATCTAGCGCCAGACATCCAGGTAAATGGCTGATTAAATAAATACCATATTGAAGCAGAAAAATGGAGGGTAATGGGTGGGTGGATTCAACCAATAAAAAAGACTCAGTAGAAGTTCTTTCACTGAAAAATTTGGGAAAATAATTGGCTATATGTAGATATGTATTTCATGAGAAATGGAATGTAAATTATTAACTTTGAAAAGAATATAAAGAGGACATTTCTCAAATATATTACTTGGACCCATAATGAAAAATTTTTACCTTTATACTAAAAGTGAAGATAAAGATATTATTCTGCTGTGTTTAAAGGGCATGATATAAGTAACCAAATTAGAAAACATGACATTACCATGTAGATTGCAGATATTAAGAGTTGGGAGCTGGAGAACAAAGCTTAAAAAAGGATTGTGCTCATAGCACCCTCATCTTTCAAAACAGGGAGTACAATGATAGTTGATCAAAGTTAAATTATAAATGTAACAAATTATTTTAAAAATTGAAGCATCCAATAAGTAAATTAAAATAGAGATATAAATAGGAATAGATAGGAGACAGTTGACAGGAAGAAAGGTAAAAGAGAAAATACATGAGAAGAGAATTTAACAGGTGAGAACTTACCAGTAAAGTAATAGCTACTATCTCAAACTGATAAACCAAGCATTTATGACAAAGCATATTACTTTGATATACAGTGGTAACTAACAGAAGAGTGACCTAAAAAAGTCAAAAGAAGTTGAGGGGGGAAATAGATGGAGCTGGAAAGCAATAGTAGCAGAACATAGCTGTGTCTCATTAAAGCTGTTCTGCTTACTTCAATGTGACTCTATATATATCAAAGTGTAATAAAACTGACAATATACTAACAGTTAAAAGATATATTAATACCACATGAAAATATATGTATCCATACCAGCAATCAAATAATTATTAAATGTTTAAAATTACACTGGAACTCATTTTCATATATTTTCTAAATTAACAAAAAAATATGAATAAGAGGCTGGAAGTGATAAAATGACCATCTTCTCAAAATCTAGTGGAAATATCTCAAATAAGCACTTTCATAAAAAGTTAGTATCAAATATAGAATATTTTAAAGTTATTTCTATTTAAAAATCTATTCAAAATAAATAATCAAAAATTTAAAGCCAAAGTAAATTAAAAAACAAATATTAACTGAATTTTTATTTTAATACACATTCAATTTTAAACTCTATGCCTTGGTTTCAAAATTTGGAAATATAAATGTCCGCCTTGGAGTCAAGAAATTCAGACTATACATTTGGAGATTGAAATATTATAAGTTAATTTTAATTGAGAAAATCCAAGTCAATTAATAATTTGTCAAATATCAGTTTTATCAACTCTTCTCTCTTTATATGTATAACAAAATAAATAAAACCTCATATGATTCTTAATTCACTGTCTTTCTCTTTTTCTTTTTTTTTCCACTGTTTCTTGATTTCAACAACATTATTTGGGTAGATGGTATATTTCCGTGATGTACCTAAGCCATAGCAAGTAGTTATTAACCTACTCTTTTTTAAGTATGTGGCAGAATATAATCTCATGAGGAAAGATAATTAGTTATTCTGTTCTTTCTGCTGAATTCTCAGGATCCAGTTAAATGTTTTCCTTGGCAAATTTTCATTAAAGACCTGTTAAATCAATGAATTAATTAATTAATCACTTTAAAATACTTCTTATGTTCTTTTTCACATTGAGGAGAGTGTTTACTCACCAGGGAAACAAGGATATTGTCATTCAACGTACAATTTACCACAGCTGCCAAATCATTATGGATACCCACAGCACCTACAATGTTCTTTGAGTGGCTGGATTTCTTTAGTCATTAATGTGTTAGATGCTAAGGAAGCCATGAAAATGTGAGACTCCAAGAATTTAATGAAATATGAGGTTTTTAGTTGACACTTCCACAATCCATGGACTAGGTGGGATATGAGAAAATTACACTTATATCTACAAGTTGTGAATAATCGACATGGGTCTTAGGTTGGTTTTGGTTAAAAGGGGACAGAAACTTTCCTAATCTTTAGAATAATGTCTAATAAATTCAGGTATTCATTTTATTTTCTTTGTCATTTAAATTCTAAACGCTCTGGATGAATTTATTGCTTTGTGCACATTCATTTACGGTATTAGCAGCTTTATGAAACTCTGTATTATGCTGAAATCAGAAAATGAAAGTAGACTCAGTGGAAAATGTCATAAAGAAAATATAGAGCCTGTTTAACCTTGGAAGGCTTTGATTGTGAAATGTGATGGAAAATAAGATATTAAACGTACCTTATGTTAATCAGTTATATTTATCTGTAGTCACATATTGCATTTTTACCAGACATCACCATCTCCATTTCACTGAAAGTAAGTTAGAATATTAAAACAAGTGTGGCTGATGCATTTTAGATACATGGGATACTTTCATTTATCAAAAGACTCTTTTCATATCCTGTGGATTTTTAAAATTCCTTTTCTTTTTTCAAGAGAGTTAATAAAAAGCAAGAGAAAATTCAGAGCCAGGTATATCACAGCAGCTAAGGAAAAGCAAACAGCTGGTACATAAACATGATTGTAGATTCATTAGATCCTGAATATATATTCACACTTACCTGCCATTTCAAGGTGAGAAAATTTTTAGTTATTGTCAATGAATATAGTGTTTCAATAGCTCATTGAACCTGAAACTGCTTGAAATATTATAAACAAGACATTGAAGGCATCTTTAAGTAGAAAAAGGAAAAAATTGTAGCTGAAGCCAGGGAAAAAGAAAGCTAACCATATGACTCTATGAAGCCATTGCCAAAAGCTAAATTACCAGAAAATTTAATTCTCTTTATTATAGAAGTTGATTATTATTCTAAGTACTCTGAAAATAATTCTTTATCTGGAAATAGTTTAACAAAATACTTCTCTTAGACTTGCAGGCTTAGAGAGCAAACTTATGACTGCTAGGGTGGAAGGGATAGTTAGGGCATTTGGGAAGGACATGTACATACTGCTCTATTTAATATGAATGAGCAACAAGGACCTACTGTATACCACATGGAATTCTGCTCATATGACAGTTTAGATGGGAAGGGAATTTGGGAGAGAATGGATCCATGTACATGTATGGCTGAGTCCCTTTGCTGTTCACCTGAAAGTATCACAACATTATTAATCAACTATCAGTTCAGTTCAGTTGCTCAGTCATATCTGACTCTTTGTGACCCCATGGACTGCAGCACGCCAGACTTCCCTGTCCATCACCAACTCCCAGAGGTTGCTCAAACTCATGTCCATTAAGTCGGTGATACCATCCAATCATCTCATCCTCTGTTGTCCTTTTCTACTCCTGCTTTCAATCTTTCCCACATCAGAGTATTTTCCAGTGAGTTAGTTCTTCACATCAGGTGGCCAAACTATTGGACTTTTAGCCTCAGCATCAGTCCTTCCAATGAATATTCAGGAAGGATTTCCTTTAGAATTGACCAGTTGGATCTCCTTGCAGTCCAAGGGACTCTGCAAAGTATATTAATCAATTATACCTCAATACAAAATTTTTAAACATGAAAAATAAATAGAAGAAAAAGAAAAAAAATACTTATTTTTATCTGACTGAATATCAAGCCCATACTCTTAGGCCTTAAATATCACATATGCTAGCATTTGAAGATGAGGAATAAGCATATCAAACTGAACTCAAGACCACAAGAATTAGTAAATACCTATAAGCTCACATATTTTTGAAAAAGTAGAAAAGACATGGTCTTTTAGCATATTATGTACACATGTTTTCAAATGTTAAAAATAAAATGTTCTTGTGAAATCCCTAATTAATAGAGGGGGTATGATATGAACAGAAATTAATAAAGTATATAGTTAAATAAAATCATGAGTCAGTGTTATTTGCAAATGATGGTTTGAATATCCCTTAGAAAAATTTATGTTATAGTATAAATTTCTTGGGAAATTACTTTTTCTGATCTACTGTTTAAAAGGAAACAAATCATTAAAATATATGTAAATATTATTTTATTTCTCAACACATACAGGGTTCCATCTTTGTTTCTAAACATCTGTATAGTAAAATATATAATAATATCATGATTTCTAGAAAAAGAATATAAAATGCCATATCATATTGCTGGATGAAGCTAGGCTGTATTTCAAGTTTAACTGTTAAAGCTGATTTCAATTCCCAATATCTGAAACCATTCAATTTTTATGTAAGTATTTGTTTCAATTCCCTCCACAGTTTCATTTTATTCCCTAGATCATGCAAAACAGATAAATGCACACTAATCCTCATTTACCTAAATTAAAAAATTGACTCCTAGATTCTTCCTTTAGATTTCTTAAGGGGACTTTAACTTAATTTTCTTTCTACTTTGACACTTTTATTTTATTTTGGATGCTGATATTCTAGAAACAAAAAGTTCAGATGATCTAAACTCTAGTGGACCTTTTTTTGTTGACCTATAGGCAACAACCTCTGAATACAGAATGTTTCAAAATGTACTGGTTTTGTGTTTAGTGTTTTGTGTTTACTGCTCCCCCCAAAATTGTTTAATTGAAACATACGAAACTAATATTTTATCAAAATAATACAAGTGTTTTGAATATTGGAGGAAAATTTATTTTTCACCTAAACCTATTAAATCAAGTATATTTTTCTTAAAATTAAGCATATTCTTCTAAGTTTACTAAAAATTATTTCAGATACCCTATCTGCTATGATAACATTCAAATAAATATTCAACAAACAATTTTGCTTCACACTAATTTTGAATTACAGTGTGGAGAGTGAAAAAGTTGGCCTAAAGCTCAACATTCAGAAAACGAAGATCATGGCATCCGGTCCCATCACTTCATGGGAAATAGATGGGGAAACAGTGTCAGACTTTATTTTTGGGGGCTCCAAAATCACTGCAGATGGTGACTGCAGCCATGAAATTAACAGATGCTTGTTCCTTGGAAGAAAAGTTATGACCAATCTAGATAGTATATTCAAAAGCAGAGACATTACTTTGCCAACTAAGGTCCGTCTAGTCAAGGCTATGGTTTTTCCTGTGGTCATGTATGGATGTGAGAGTTGGACTGTGAAGAAGGCAGAGCGCCGAAGAATTGATGCTTTTGAACTGTGGTGTTGGAGAAGACTCTTGAGAGTCCCTTGGACTGCAAGGAGATCCACCCAGTCCATTCTGAAGGAGATCAGCCCTGGGATTTCTTTGGAAGGAATGATGCTAAAGCTGAATCTCCAGTACTTTGGCCACCTCATGCGAAGAGTTGACTCATTGGAAAAGACTCTGATGCTGGGAGGGATTGGGGGCAGGAGGAGAAGGGGACGACAGAGCATGAGATTGGCTGGATGGCATCACTGACTCGATGGACGCGAGTCTGAGTGAACTCCGGGAGCTGATGATGGACAGGGAGGCCTGGCGTGCTGCGATTCATGGGGTTGCAAAGAGTGGTACACGACTGAGTGACTGAACTGAATTTGTACTATTTCTGTGTCACATTTGGCAGGTATAAATTCATCAAAAACATTCATTTTTATGTTAAGCTAGTACCATTTTTAAAGTGTGTAATTTTAAACATCTTCAATTTTATTTTCGTTTTATTTTTCCTCAAATTTTAGTTTTTAACTTTTCATTAGTCAATTCTTGTGGTTTTCAGATTTAGAAGTCTTTATATACCAGTCATTTTCTCATTTATAACAAATTTAATTGAAAATAGTTGTAAAAAAAAAACAAACCCATCTCATTTCTTTCTAACATTATCTTTCAGAATGGCAAATAACCCTTATGTAGTAAATGATTCAAGAGGTCAGCTAGTATTGGTTTATGTATCATTGATCGTGTTCATGATACCAGTCCTCTTGCTGTTCACACTGTTTGCACCCTTCACTGAACCCAGGGTAGGCAAGGCTTGAGCTAAGAGGCTGGAAGGAAACTTGAGGAGCCATAGGAACTGCAGACACGTTTATTCTCTCCTGGTTGGCACAGCAGTTGTAACAGTGGACATGCTCTATTTTCTCCTCTCACAGCTGACCCAATGGACATAGTTATGATACAGCAGTAATGCTGTTGCTTTTTAGGTGGAGCTCATAAATCTCAGGGTCGGACATGACTGAAGTGACTTAGCAGCAGCAGCATAAATCCCTACATACAACAAAAAGTAGCTCATGACCAACTGAGTACTTTGTGAAGTGCATGCACAGTGCTATAAATGAGCTTAGCTCTTATATAGTCATTATTTACCAAATGTAAGGCAAGAGTGAGAGGCTGTGGGGTGAGAGAGCCTGGCCACACCATCTTGGCTGATTTGCTTTCTCCTCACAGTTTACTTCCTAGATAAATGGAAACATAAGCATTCTTGTTTCAAAGCAGATGTGGTAGATAAAAATCAGCAGTGAAAT
Source organism: Capra hircus (assembly GCF_001704415.2). Classification (NCBI taxonomy): domain Eukaryota; kingdom Metazoa; phylum Chordata; class Mammalia; order Artiodactyla; family Bovidae; genus Capra; species Capra hircus. The sequence continues at coordinate 33,737,962 of NC_030824.1, forward strand.
AACCAGGATTAGGGTATTATGGTAGACTCTTCAAGTTGCATGCAGTTATATTAGTAAGGAATCTTTGAGACAGAATTATTGGTAAAATGGGTCCTCTTAGAGATACCGTATATGCAGAAAATAATTCTCTAATTTGAGGTGAATGTTATTTAATGTCACTCTACTAAGATGTCCCTCAGTCTTTTGCTTCTAGCATAAACCAAAACTAATTATCCAAATAACTAATGAAATCAAACTACTCCCCAGCTGCCCATTCACTAGACAAAGAATTTCTTTTACAAAGTATGTGTCTGCTATCTAATCCATACCTCCTCAGTTTGCTTTATTGTTAAGCTTAAATCTTGGTTCTTCCCTCTATATTACATCATTTTGACAGTAACATGACTCAGCATGTTTTTAATTACTCATATTAAAAAAAAATAACTAGAGATAACCTAAAAGTGACATCTAGTAGTAAAAGCATATCTAACAACCCCTAGGTCTTGGTTCATAATATCATTCTCCAATATATGGTACAATAGCTTCTTAGAGAAATGACTGCATCTTGGTTCAGGGATGGAAATTTAAAATATGAGTATGGAGTATGTTCTAGTTCCAGAAAAGGAGGAAGTATTGAAAACCAAAAACAAAACATATTAATGAGAGTATGTCAAAGGGGCAAAAAGCCAAGTGAAAGAGCTCATAGTCATCAAAGTTGTACAATTTGATCAAAAATTAAATAAAGTATCGTTGGATGATAACACAAATTATAAAATAAATATCCATGACTTCAAGCTGATGGAAATAAATGATTACAAAATAAATGAGTGAGAAAACACAAATCTCTTATGCAGAGTATTAAAAAGAATTCAAGCAATTACTTCAACCTCAAGGAGGTGAAGTATCAGTTCAGTTCAGTTCAGTCGCTCAGTCGTGTACGACTCTTTGCGACCCCATGAACTGCAGGACACTAGGCCTCCCTGTCCATCATCAACTCCCGGAGTTCACTCAGACTCACGTCCATCGGGTCGGTGATGCCATTCAGCCATCTCATCCTCTGTCATTCCCTTCTCCTCCTGCCCCCAATCCTCCCAGCATCAGAGTCTTTTCCAATGAGTCAACTCTTCGCATGAGGTGGCCAAAGTACTGGAGCTTTAGCTTTAGCATCATTGCTTCCTAAGAACACCCAGGACTGATCTCCTTTAGAATGGACTGGTTGGATCTCCTTGCAGTTCAAGGGATTCTCAAGAGTCTTCTCAAACACCACAGTTCAAAAGCATCAATTCTTCAGCACTCAGCTTTCTTCACAGTCCAACTCTCACATCCATACATGACCACTGGAAAAACCATAGCCTTGACTAGACAGACCTTTGTTGGCAAAGTAATGTCTCTGCTTTTAAATATACTATCTAGGTTGGTCATAACTTTCCTTCCAAGGAGTAAGTGTCTTTTAATTTCATGGCTGCAATAACCATCTGCAGTGATCTTGGAGCCCCCCAAAATAAAGTCTGACACTGTCTCCACTGTTTCCCCATCTATTTCCCATGAAGTGATGGGACCAGATGCCATGATGTTAGTTAAATCCTACTCTATTGCAGGTTGTGCATAGCCACTTCTTTCCAAAGAGACAGTATGGAAAATATTGGGGGGGGGGGGACAACTTTACAGTGAAACAACCTAACACACATCATATCAGGTAGATGACTGAAGTCAGTATCAACATTATAAGGCATGATAATAATGCTTGCTTGATATGGTATGGTGAAAATGGCAGTTTTATGTCTGTGATCCAAACTCCATAGTCTCTATATTGTTATGAAACAAAAAAAGATCATACAAACTGGAATAGAGTTGACTCCTAATAAATATCTGATCATCACTTTTCAAAACTGGCAAGGACACCAGAAAAAAAGGAAAATATGAGAACACCATCACAAATAAGATGAGCTTGAAAAGACTTGAGAACTAAATAGAAGGAATCCTGGATGATATCCTGGGACAGTAAAAGAAAACTAGGTAAGAACAAAGGATATGTGAATGAACTATGGATTTTAGTTGATGATCATATGTCACTATTGGTTAAAGAATATTAACAAATGTAATAGACTAATGTAAAATACTAATATCAGTGAAGATTTTGTACAGGATATAAGAGAACTCCACACATTCTTCTCATTTTTTTTCTGTAAATATAAAACTGTTGCAAAAACTAACATATATTAAAAATACAAGGCATTACTGTTGCTAAATATTGTCCCTATGCTTCAAATCACAAGTTGTGTAACCACAACTTTAGATTCATATGTTCAGGACACAACTCATGGCCCAATGTTCCATTCACAGAGTGGGATTAGCAGAAGTCATTTTATAGATTCTGTTGTGCAGTAAGAATTTTAAGTGACACAAGTTGCTTCAAATGTCTATTCTCATTTTCTGAAGAATATTTACACAGCGCTTGTCTACGAGCCATTTAACTTGCAGATAGTAAGTTCTGAAAGCCTCCTGTAGGAGACTTATTGAAGCATTCCTTTTAAATTCCCTTATTTTAGACTTTTACTCAAGAGAATGATGTAATTGGCTGAGACAAACACTCCTGATGAAACTGGGTGGGGGGGGGGAACTTGATAAATTACATACATCCTTTTTTTTTTTTAATTTTATAGATTTTATTTCTAAGAGTAGTTTTAGTTTTAGGTTTGCAGAGAAACTGGACAAAAACAGAGAAAGTCTTATATGCTCTCCAATCTGCCCATAAACTCATTGCTGACCCAAGATTATTTGGATTTTCCCCTCTGCTACCTTCCAGAAGTTTTAAAGTTTGCATTTTAAATTTAGTCTACAATTCATTTTGAATTAATTTCTATAAAAGACAAAAGACCAGTATCTAGAATTTTTTTTTTTTTTTTTTTTGTCATGAGATCTCCAGATGTTCTAGTACAATTATTGAAAAAAATTATACTTTTTCCATTTGGTTGTATTTGCTCTTTTCTCAAAAATTAGCCAGCTATAATGATGTGGTTCTATTTCTGGACTCTCTTTTCTGTTCCATTGATCTGTCTGTTCTTTGCCTAAGAATAGACAATCTTGATTACTAAGCCTTGAAGTTGGATGGTATCAGTTCTTTGATTTTGTTCTTCTTTTTAAATATTGTCATGACTATTCTAGGTCTTTGGATTTCCATACGAACTTTAGAATCTGTCTGTCAATATACATAAATTTGATGGGATGTTGGAATTGTGTTGATTTTATAGATAAATTTGACATCCTAACAACAATATGTATTTCTCTTCATGAACATGAAATATATCTACATTTATTTGCATTTTCCTTCATTTCATTAGAGCTTTGTAGTTTTCCTTATATGTATCTTATATATATTCTGCTAGAGTTATACACATATTTTTTCAGTTTTATGGTACTAATGTAAATAGATTGCATTTTTAAGTTTTGATTGCTCATATCTATATATAGGAAAGTGACTGAGTTTGTTTAATTCCTTGTGTTTTGCTATCTTGCTATAAGTGATTTTTAGTTTCAGGAATTTTTGTTTATTTATTAAGACTTTCTATATTGACCGTCATGCTATCTGTGAACAAGGAGAGTTTTATCTTCCTTTCTCAGATCTATACCTTTATTTGTCTTGTCTTACTGCGTTAGTGAAGGCTTTCAGTATTGTCTTGAATAAGAATAGGAGTTGGGAGCATTCTTACCTTATTTCTGATCTTGGGGACAGAATCTATTTCTCACCTTTAAAAGTCATGTTACTTTTCTTAGCTTTAGGATTTTTTTATAGATGTTGTTTATCAGGTTTATACACTTCCTCTCCATTCTTAGTTTGCTAAGAGTTTTTTCATAAATGAGTGTTGGCAGAATTAATTTTAAAGAACATCAAAAGATTGTGGAATAATGAGTACTAGAATAAATAAAATTAAATTAACTAAAATGTAATTAAAATACCAGAGAGGGAGGAAGTCTTCATAACAAACTTTATCATCAGGAGACATTTTCTCCCAAGTGGGGATTTGGTAAATCTATGAGTGGCAGGGAAATCAGATTGGTCTAGGAGAAAACTCTCTATTAAGCCAAAAAAAATCAAAAACTTCAAAGTTACTTGGGACTAGCTTGACAGCTTGGAAATTTGTCAATCCATAAAACAGCCTGAATTTACACTGGCACATTTTATGATTTCTAGGATGGCAGACGGGTTGTCTGAATCAGGAAGAAAGAGTGAAATCACCCATAGTGTCACAATGTTTACCATACACATCTGTGATCCAGGGGGTAGTGGACTCAGGCAGTGCTGGCCACAGAAGCACAGTGGGTCGCTCCTTTAAGACATAAATCAGGTTGTGAAAGTGTGCAGAATGAAGCTAAAGAGTTAAACTCAAAATCTGTAAGAGATGGAGTAGAGTCTTCCATAACCTGTTAGCTCTGAGGAATCAGATACCCATTGTGCAGTTAATCAAAAGACTAAGAGGAACCTACCCTTGAATGTGAATCCAGTAATCTCTCACAGAAACAACACTTGCAGATAATAAATCCACTTTAGATTAAGTGCTAAAATCAAGAACCAGAAGATCCTATGAGTGAACAAAAGCAAGTGGGCTATGGTTGGCATGAATTTCCAATTTTTATGACTTTTAGCCTCAGGCAGGCCGCTGACAGTGCTGTTTAGATGGCTAAATCTTCAAAAGAAAATGTGAAATCTTTCTATCATGAAGAAGAAAGCACTGTTTGAGACAACTACAGAGCTGAACAATGAGAGATAAATCCCAGAAAGGTTAGCAACAAAGGAAAACCTCCAATCTGTGTCTCAACAGTGTGTAAATATCTGGATCACCCCTGAGCCACGTAGACATGGGACAGAAATGGAGCAGCTAAGGATTGGAGAACTGGACTTAGATTTGAGCCTCCCTATAAAATGGCTTCTAGTTTGACTTGAATCAAGTAACGGATTGTTAAAATTAAAAAAAAAAAAAAATCCAGCAACAAATGTTTGATATTTTGATGCTACTGACAACCCGTCTTTAATATTTTTGGCTTCAGTTAGGATGCTACCTTCTGGTTATATTTTAAGTTTTGAAGGATAAATTATTGTGAAAAATTACATAGCATCATTCTGAAATTAAGATATACACAAGAATAGTTAAAACATTATATAGTTTGCCACCATGTATTAAGCTACAAAAGATGTAAATTCAAATGAATATCACTTACACTGATGGATTTATATGTTTAGAAGTTTTGTCACTATGGTATTAATATTTGTTTCTTTGGGCTATTTTGCTGCACCGGAGGCAATTTTGCCTGCCATTTCTTTAGGGACTGCCAACTTTCATTAGGAAAACACAGGAAGCACATTAAAATACAATCTGAGACATTGAGATGCATATAGCATTCAACTTCACATACAAACAAGTTCACTATTTGAAGTATTGTGTGCAGTCTGTGAAACAAACCCATGAATTTTTATGATCTCTGTTTCACACAATTCTTGACCGCTCTCAATATTATCTATCTATCTATCCACCTACCTATACATATTATACCGTTACAAGGAGAGAATACCCATCATGAGGATCAATGAAGTGAATAGCACACTTATAATTTACACAGCTTGTGATTAGAGCAATTTTCTACAAAATCATTTCTAGATTCATGTATTTAATTTTCTTTCCTCCTACTCTACCTATATAGTTCCAGTTCCTGGTCCTATAGATTACATTTGCTTATGAAAGGTTGTTGTTGAAACACAACGTCTGGATTCTTGGCCCCGGGAGGAGAAGAATTCAATCCAGGGCCAGAGATGAGGCTTGATCGCTCAGAGCTTTTGTGTAATAAAGTTTTATTAAAGTATAAAGGAGATGGAGAAAGCTTCTGACATAGGCATCAGAAGGGGGCAGAGAGAGTGTCCCCCTGCTAGTCTTCAGCTGGATGTTATATAGTCACTAGCAGTCTGTTAATGAAAGAAAGGAATGTCTTAAAACCCAGAATGGCACCAGGACCCTCACCCATAAGATGCATTTTGGGATAATCTTGGCACCAAATGGTTTATCTTGAGCCATAAAATGATTAACTTGAATCTTGAAGAAGGGCAGATCACCATACAAATAGTTTTATTTACATAGATTAGAGGAACAATATCTGAGTATAACATGCTGGTTTATCAAGTAGGTTCTGAGCCAAAAGGCTGAACTGACTTGAAGACAGAGTTTGGGGTAAATGCATGGTACATTAGCATAGCTTAAGATAAACATTTCCATAAGAAAAAGGCATTAGTTATCTCTAGGTTTGAGAATAGTTAACTTCAGGTGAAACCAGGTGTCATGGCAACACAGAATTTTAAGAGAAACCTCGTTTTAAATTTGTATAGAGAAGGAAAAAATATCTCTAGTTTGTTTCCTCCTGCTGCTTAAGACAGATAAAAATGTCTGACACTTGCAAGCTATTTCCTCCTTTTGGAGACCCCTGGCCTTCCTTCCTGTTACCCTCTGACTTAGTTGCTCAGTAGTGTCCAAATCCTTATGACCCTTTGGTCTGTAGCCTACCAGGTTTCTCTATCCATGAGAATTTTTCAGACAAGAATACTGGAGTAAGTTTCTATTTCCTCCTCTAGATCTTTCTGAACCAGGTTGGAATTCACATCTCCTGTCTCCTGCATTTCAAGCAGATTCTTTACCAGCTGAGCTATCTAGGAAGTCTCAAAGATTATATTTGCATAATGTAAATTTTGTTTGCGTAATCTGTATTTCTTTGGCCTCTTGTCACAATGCTGGGTAAGTCAGCACCTTGGAGGACAGTTCCCAAAATGGAGATGGCTAGCCATATATTGCAAATTCCAGAAAAAGGTCACTTTTCACTTTCATGCATTGGAAAAGGAAATGACAACCCACTCCAGTACTCTTGCCTGGAGAATCCCAGGGACAGGGTAGCCTGGTGGGCTGCCGTCTATGGGATCACACAGTCGGACACGACTGAAGAGACTTAGCAACAGCAGCAGCAGAACCAAAAGTGAGGGATTTCCTGCCTCAGTGCTTCCTCAGTGAGACCCAAAAAGTTTCCATAATTAACCCAATATTACATAATATGAGAGAAAAAAAGACAGATGATAAGGTAAAACATTAAAGTGTAGCAGTCTTTAACATCTGCATTTAAAATACTGGTTTGGCAAATTTTACAAAAATATATAGTTTATTTGCAAATACCCAGTGATCTTTCTGAGGTTTGAAAGAAATCCATGCAAGTGAAAGACCGAAAATTTGAGTCTTATTAGCTTCATTGAAAATTCACTGTTACATATTTTTTACGTAGCATGGTCAGAAATTTGTGAATTACTAGTTGAAATCCCTAATGAAGATATCAGTAGAATAAAGAATCCAGCACTTTTATACATATCTTGAAGCAGAGGCCAGGGACTTAGCAGAGTCATACACTTTTCCTCATTGATCTATGGAAAACAAAAAAATTAGAATTCTTAAAATTGATCCTGTTTGGAAATTATTAATCTGTGAATAGTAAAACTAAATTTATAGTATTTTCAAGTCTATTTTTATTTCAATCATTTTGAAGAGAAAGCAAATAATTACTAAAATTGTTCCCCAAAAAACTCATTAATTAAGACTATCTTTAAATTTAATCCCCCCCCCTTTTTTTTTTTTTTGGCATTGGCTTAGGAAAAAGGATAAGGTTACTTCGCCTAGTAACCAAGATTTCTCCTAAGCACTCTAACATCTATTCAACTAATGTCTTATGTATCTTTATACGTCAGCCAGATTTATGTGTACCATGTAAACTTATGTATACCAGTAAATATGTGTAGCATGTATTTGCCATCATCCATGTTCTTTTTCCCTTTCTAAAGTATTTTACTCTCACCTGTGAATAACTCCTACCCTCAAGAACCAACGCTTCAGTAAATCATTCTATCCATCCTCAAGATTCACGTGATATAATGATTTTTCTTTTTTTAATGGCAAGGAGGTTATACCTTTCACAAGAATTTCATCTTTCCTATTAGTTGCAAACTCATAAAGATAAAAGACTACATATTTTTATTTTTATATCTAGATAATTATTTGGCCCACAACAGACCAAATTATACTATGTATATTAAAAAAATGACATTATATTAAAAGAAATAACTTGGACCCACAAAAATGACACTGTTTTTAAGAAAAAGAACTAACTTTGACCCTCTGTGTATCATCTATGGGCCACCTTTGCTCTAGATCCCACGGAGTCTTCTTACTTTTCTCCTATTTCTCTAATTAGACGTCTTAGTTTACATATTTAAAGATTATCTTGTTATGAGAAAAACACACATAATGAACAATATTGTCTGCACCGTGCACATTTATTTCCCTTTATTTTTATGTTTAGCCTCAGTAGAGTGACCTAATTTTTTTTTTTTGAGTCAGTACAAAATAAAAAGATAAAGAACCCTTACTTATAGTAGTTACCTTGCACAGTATAAATGGAATGTTCCCTTATCTCATAAATCATTAAATACCAAAGGAATGTGAGAGAATGATTTACAAAGTCCATCATTAATAGAATAAGGGGAGTTGCAAGCAGGCTAAAGAGAACTCCTACAGAGTTAGATCTCAAAGATACCTGACAAAAAGTTATCGAAAGAGGCAGCACAGTTCAGTTCAGTTGAGTCACTCAGTCGTGTCTGACTCTTTGCGACCCCATGAATCGCAGCACGCCAGGCCTCCCTGTCCATCAACAACTCCCAGAGTTCACTCAGACTCACGTCCATCGAGTCAATGATACCATCCAGCCATCTCATCCTCTGTCATCCCCTTCTTCTCCTGCCCCCAATGCCTCCCAGAATCAAAGTCTTTTCCAATGAGTCAACTCTTCCCGTGAGGTGGCCAAAGTACTAGAGTTTCAGCTTTAGCATCATTTGTTCCAAAGAAATCCCAGGGTTGATCTCCTTCAGAATGGACTGGTTGGATCTCCTTACAGTCCAAGGAACTCTCAAGAGTCTTCTCCAACACCACAGTTCAAAATCATCAATTCTTCGGCTCTCAGCTTTCTTCACAGTCCAACTCTCACATCCATACATGACCACAGGAAAAACCATAGCCTTGACTAGACGGACCTTAGTTGGCAAAGTAATGTCTCTGCTTTTGAATATGCTATCTAGGTTGGTCATAACTTTTCTTCCAGGGAGTAAGCGTCTTTTAATTTCATGGCTGCAATCACCATCTGCAGAGGCAGCACACTTGGAAAGAAAAATAACCATCTCTTTTGGTGAAATGGAACTATGGTCTGAGTTGATGGGGGCTTCCCTGGACAAATTCACCATGACAAAGGAGCTGAAAAAGGTAGGATGAAAGAGAAATCCCTTGGATATACCATATTTGTAAGAAGCTGTCTGTTGCTGAGTATGATGAAAGAATGAATTGAGTAGTCCTATGTCAGAGGATATCTGAAGGCAGTGAGTGATAAAGCTAACACAAACTCACACGTATAGCTTGGATCACAAATAATTTCACTGAGAACTAAAGGAAATTTCTCTTATTCTTAGAAAATCATTTAAAAAACTTTACTAGCATGAAATTATTGAATTAAAAAAATAAATGGCTTGTTACAATTCTGTATCAGGTACTTTCATCTTGTTTGCCTCTGTGTTTGTTTTTCAGCAGTTAGTGGCATGACCACTAGTATTTTGTTTTACCTTTTAAGTGGTCCTTCTGACATTTAAACACCATCAATCCACTACTATTACATATTTTTGTGAAAATTAAATAATTATTGTAAATGCTTAGTACTCAATCTAAGAAAATTTTTAATATTTCTGTTATCATTATTGCTAGTAGAAATAGTAATATTATATCAATATAAGTCCACTTAATAATATAAGTACTAAATAAGTTTAATCAATAAATATATTTACTTAAATTATAAAATCGCAAGCATTTAAAGTAAACCTCAGATTTGTATGTGGCAGGAATTAGGAAAACTATCTGTCTTAGCCTATGATTGAGTTATGAGAAAGTAATCATTAGGTAAATTGAAAAATTAAGTAAGCCACATACTTTATTCAAATAACTCAAACTAAAATATTTAACTCATTATGCTTGATTTTAAATTGTTTTAGATTGCTAGCTGACTTTTGTTCACCACTTGCCCCATTTTGAAACAAAATGTAACAATTTATAGATTATTCTTTTGTATTTTTGTACTTTCATTAGCAGAGGTGTTAGAACCAATTAGATATACTTTTTTGTTTTTTTAATTCTCAATAAGGAATTGATATTTTCAGACTGTGGTGCTGGAGAAGACTTTTGACTGGGTTGACTTAAGGAAATCAACCCTGGATAGTCATTGGAAGGACTGATGCTGAAGCTGAAGTTCCAATACTCTGGCCACCTGATGTGAAAAACCAACACATTGTAAAAGATCCTGATATTGGGAAACATCGAGGGCAGGAGGAGAAGGGGGTGACAAAGGATGAGATAGTTGGATAGCATCATCAACTCAATGGACATGACTTTGACCAAACTCTGGGAGAGAGTGAAGGACAGAGAAGCCCGGCATACTGCAGTCCATAGGGTTGCAAAGACTGAGTGACTGAACAACAACAAAGAAATATTTAGGTTTTATGGATCAATCACTTAATTCTAACCATGTTCAGACATTTTAGAGATATATCCTCATTTGGAAAAATACAACTGAATAAGAAAGAACATCTGATGTAGGTAATACCTGCTATGTCAATGCTGACAGCATTTGCTGAGCTTAGTGCGTAACCCTTTCAGGAAACAAAGCACAAGGCAATTCTTTCATATCCTACTAAATGCAAACTTGGTTTTGATCTTTTGAAATAGTGGAAGTGAAAATTGTCTTTACATTCACAACAGGCTCTTGTTTGCTGGAGAAATAATACTACAGCAGCGCCAATTGCAAATGCACAGTGAAAAGCATTTTGAAGATAAGCAAAATTCTACTATGCTTGAAAGGTTTGAAATGTGGTCAGTATGAGAACATGTGTTAACAAGTGTGCAGATGATGACTAACATTAAATTAATAGTTCTCACACATAATGGAATGCAAATAAGGTACAGTAAATGAGCTTGTGTCCAGTTAAAATGTTAGGGGAAATGCATGTAGACTCAATAGGTCAGTACAGGGTGTGTATGTGTGTGTATGGGTAGTGATGTTGCCTAACATAAAGCTCTGGAAAATTTAATCAGTACACAGGGGATGGCATGAAGGAATTCACAATCTAAAATAAAGGTTGCCTTCTAATAATGAAATTTGCACAAATGGGCACTGAGTAAATGAGATTAGTAAATCTCTCTAAAATAACTAAAACTAAATGATTATCTATAAATTACTGACTAAAATGGATTTTGATAGCCTTATTCTAATCAAGGTTCCTAGAGTATAGTTCTTATCATAGGATCATTTTAGTAAGGTAGTCAAGTATATTTCATTTGTATGTGCTATATATTTCTTGTCTGCTTCATCAAACTCACTCTCCATGCCTCTCTCCCATACTTTGTGCTGAGAGAGACTGATTTTAGGAAGTGCATCAAAAAAATGCAGAACTCTCTGCTCTTGACATCTGATATATCTAACAAGAGGAATAAACAAGAAGTCAGCAAAGAGAGTGGAGTTATTCTTGGGATATTTCCTCTAAATCCATCATCCTTGCAAATTTGCTGCAGAGTGGCTGTTTTGAGTTTTTGTTGTTGTTGTTTTAATGAAAGCTATAACTAATCTTCCCAAATTCTGATAACTTTAGGTATAGGAGTGGATTCCCTTATTGCAAGCTTAGCTCCTTTACTATTCATTATTGGCTTTGTTTTACCCACATCTGTACCATTTAAAAAATTTCCTTTATTAAATTATGCTCAAAGTGCAATGTGTCATTTACTTCTTGATGAATATTACTTCTTGATGAATATACTGAAAAAAAAGAAAGAAAAGAAAAAAAAAAACTTGTCAAGGAACTAAAATTTCACATGCCACGAGGCATGGTCAGGGAAAAAAGAAAAATTGCATGAATGAAATAAGTATTTACAAGATCGAAGCTTAAAATTGCTGAGGAAAAAAATAACTCGGTAAATAGATGTCTCCTCCTCTTTAGGTGATGTAGTTTCTTGTCAATTGCTTAAGAAGGTCCAGTCATATTTCCCTGGAGGATAGCTTTATCGAGTGATCACTGTTGGCATTGGTAATGTCACTGAATAGTTTCCTAGTGTTTATTCTTATTGAGTACAACTCATATTAATATAAATGCCAATGTCGGTTTATAATTACAGAGTATAACACATAAAACAGCGTTAAAATTTTCAGGTTCTGCATGATTATATCCTGTGCATTATTCCCTGAGAGTTAGCTTAGTGTGATTTGATACTCTTGGCTCTAAAGAATGCTTAGTCCACAGTCCAGAGGGGAGTACTGGACTTAAATAGTTAATGATCAAACCTTATTGGTTCTGTTTTAACTCAACTTATGTCACCCTACAAAAGACAACTAGACAGACATGTTCCCTCTGTGTCATGTCTTTGAACTCTAATTGCCTTCGAACTAAAAAAATGTTTAAACATTAATTATTTTCCAAAATTTCTTTTTCTGTAAAGATAGCCACCTAACTTTCCATAGCAAAGGTAACTTATTGGTTTATGCAAGCAAGTCAGCTTCTGCAGCTGTGCTGACTTAAATAAATAGCTAGACTGAAAAACAAGCAACAAAAGCAGAGTTACCATATGATCCTGCAATTCTGCTCCTGTGCATATATCTTGAAAAAGCCACAGTTTAAAAAGACACATGTACCCCAAGTTTCACTGCAGCTCTGTTTACAAAAGCCAACACATGGAAGCAACCTAAGTGTCCATGAACAGATGAATGGATGAAGAGGATATAATATTACTCAGCCATAAAAAAGGATGAAATAATGCCATTTGCATAAACATGGGCAGACCTAGAGATTATACTAATAAATGAAATAAGTTAGAAAGAGAAGATCATTATATGATATCATTTATTAGTAGAATCTAAAATAAGGCACAAATGAACTTAGATGTGGAGAACAGACTTGTGGATACAAAAGAGAAAGGGAAAGAGAAATAAATTAGGAGTTTGGAATTAATATAAAGCTATTTTATATAAAATAAATAAGAAGGTCCTACTGTACACCATAGGTAACTATATTCAATGTCCTATAATAATAAACAATATGAAAAAGAATATATATGTATATATATATATATATATGTGTGTGTGTGTGTGTGTATCTGAATCATTTTGTTGTAAACCAAAAACTAAAACAATATTGCAAATTAAATATAGTTCAATAAAAATAGTAAAATAAAAGAATAATACATTTCCAGTAAGGAGTATAATTTTTGTTCAGTAACAAATATAAATTTTAAGAAGTATAATTTTTGTTCAGTAACAAATATAAATTTTAAGAAGTACCATTAGCAAGTATTCATTATAATGTTAAAAGAATACCAATGTAAAGAGGGGTCAGGGCTCATTCTATTAGTTTTGTACTTTTTCCTCAAAATCAATACATCGGTATGGTATCTATGAGTAATGTGTGGTTGATCCTGCCCTAAACCGTGGGCATTTCTGTGGACTAGATAAGGAAGATGGTTAAAACAAGTCTCTTTTTTTCATTGATTTTAATAAAATGATTAAGTACTTCCTATGTTACATGCATACATAGGCCAGAAACATGTTGAAAGCACAAAGATAGCCAAGATACTTTAATCCAAGACGTAAAAATCTAATAATCAACTATTACTGTAAAAGTAGATGGAGTCTTAAGGGTATTATTATTTTCTATCTACTGACTGCTCCTGCGTCTGTTTTATGAGTATAATCCAAGTATGATACAACGAAGTATCCTTGACAAGAGATTTATTGGGAATTCCTTACACATAAAGAAAAAAAAATGAAGCTGTTTCTTTGAGGAAAGTAGCAGAAAGGTTCATAACATCACAAAACCTGTGTTCCTGAGATACTAACAGATTTTAAGCACATACTCAGGCATTAAATAATGATTTAATTTAACGTTAATGTCTCACAAATAAATAGATAAGGGGTGCTTAAAAGTATTGAGCAGAGTTCTCTGTGCTATACAGTAGGTCATATATATGTAATATATATGTTCTATGTAGCATGTATGAGAGAGGGAAATGGCAACCCATTCTGGTGTTCTTGTCTGGAGAATCCTGTGAACAGAGGAGCCTGGTGGGCTGCTGTCCATGGGGTCGCACAGAATTGGACACAACTGAAGTGACTTAGCAGCAGCAGCAGCAGCATGTAGCATGTGTGCTCAGTTGCGTCCTACTCTTTGCAATCCCAGACCTCTGTCCAAGGAATTTTCCAGGCAAGAATACTGAAGTTGCTATTTCCTTGTTCAGGGGATATTCCCAAGCCAGTATTTGAACACATGTCTCCTGCACTGCAGCTGGATTCTTTACCACAGTCCCACCTGAAAAGCCCTATGATCTTTGTCAGTTCAGTTCAGTTGCTCAGTCATGTCCATCTCTTTGCAACTCCATGAACTGCGGCACGCCAGGCCTCGCTGTCGATCACCAACTCCAGGAGTTCACCCTAACTCATGTCCATCGAGTCGGTGATGCCATCCAGCCATCTCATCTTCTGTCATCCCCTTCTCCTCCTGCCCCCAATCCCTCCCAGCATCTGAGTCTTTTCCAATGAGTCAACTCTTCGCATGAGGTGGCCAAAATACTGGAGTTTCAGCTTTAGCATCAGTCCTTCCAAAGAACACCCAGGGCTGATCTTTAGAATGGACTGGTTGGATCTCCATGAAGTCCAAGGGACTCTCAAGAGTCTTCTCCAATACCACAGTTCAAAATCATCAATTCTTCAGCACTCAGCTTTCTTCACATTCCAACTCTCACATCCATACGTGGCCACTGGAAAAACCATAGCCTTGACTAGACAGACCTCAGTCGGCAAAGTAGTGTCTCTGCTTTTGAATATGCTATCTAGGTTGGCCATAACTTTCCTTCCAAGGAGTAAGCATCTTTTAATTTCATGGCTGCAGTCACCATCTGCAGTGATTTTGGAGCTCAAAAATTAAAGTCTGACACAGTTTCCACTGTTTCCCCATCTATTTCCCATGAAGTGATGGAACCAGATGGCTGTGATCTTCGTTTTCTGAAAAACAATCTTTATAGTAGTGTGCATATGGCAATTTCAACCTAATTCATCCCACACCCTCCCTTACCTCCCAGTAACCATAAGTTTGTTTTCTAAATCAGTGAATCTAGTTCTATTTTGTAAATAAGTTCATTTGTACCATTTTTAAGATTCCACATATAAGCAATATCCTGTGATATTGTCTTTCTCTGTTTGACGTCACTCAGTATGGCAATCTCTAGGTCCATCCATGTCACTGCAAATGGCATTATTTAATTCTTTTTTGTGGCTGAATAATATCCCACAGTATATATGTACCACATCTTCTTTATCCTTTCTTCTGTTGATGCATATTTAGGTTGCTTCCATATCCTGGCAATTGTAAATAAAGCTGAAATGAACATTGGAGTGCATATATCTTTTCAAATAATGATTTTCTCTGGTTATGTGCCTGGGAGTGGAATTTCTGGGTCATATAGTAGCTCTATTTCTAATTTTTTTAAGGAACCTCCATACTGTTCTCCATAGTGGCTGCACCAATTTACATTCCTACTAACAATGATAGAAGGTTCCTTTTCTCCACATCCTCTTCAGCATTTGTTGTTTACAGATTTTTTTTTTTAATGATTATCATTCTGACCCATGTAAGGTGATACCTCATTACAGTAATGATTTGCATTTATCTAAAAATTAGTGATCTTACACATATTTTCATGTGCTTTATAGCCATCTCTATATCTTCTTTGGAAAAATGTCAAAATTATCTTCAGCCCGTTTTTTGATTGGGTTATTTGTGTGTGTGTGTGTGTGTTATTGATCTTCACAAGCTGTTTGTATACTTTGGAGATTAACCCCTTGTCAGTTGCTTCATTTGCAAGTATTTTCTCCCATTCTGATGGTTTTCTTTTCATTTGGTTTGTGGTTTCTTTTGCTGTGCATAATGGCCTATATGAGAAAATAATCTTAAATAGGTGGATATATGTATATGTATAAGAGATTCATTTTGCTGTACACCCGAAACTAACACAACATTTTGAAATCAAATTGAAAAATAATAATAATACCTATCATTCCCCAACTATCATGGGCCAAGTTCTTTAGATATATGATCCCTAAACCATTCAACAAAAAGTATGGTATTATTAACTCAGTTTACTCGTCAAGAACCTGAGATTCAGAAGTTTTGAGCAGTTAAATTTCAAGTTACAAAGAAAGTAAAGGCTATGAAACTCAAGTTTTTCCAACATACCACAGCCAATTCATGTGGCTATTACTCATAAAACTAAGCTACTAAGCATCAAACCATAGCCACTGGTAGACATGGCAGGAAATACTTCAAGAGATCATTCAATTCTTTCTGAAATGACAGCTTGTAATTTCTAAAACATCCTTTCTAGTGAAACTTGGGGGAATCCAAAAACAGAGCAAGTGATTGAACCCTGCCTAGAATTCAGTGAAGTACTTTGCACCTAAAGAAACTAGAGCTACCTCACTGGGATTTTCACTGGGCTTCCCAAGTGACAATAGTAGTAAAGAACTTGCTTGCCAATGCAGGAGACTTAAGAGATGCCCGTTCAATTCCTAGGTCAGCAAGATCCCCTGGAGAAGGAAATAGCAACCCACTCCAGTATCCTTGCCTGGAGAAACCCATAGACAGAGGAGGCTGTCAGGCTACAGTCCATAGGGTCGCAAAGAGTCAGACACCACTGAAATGAGTGAGCACACAGCACACTGGGACCCAGCACTAAAAAGAGGGTGTCTGGCTCCTGAACCCAGGCATTGCCAACATCATTTTAATCTAGGCTCAAGTTCTCATTAAGACAAGATAAACCCTGTGCTTCCTCCCACAACTTTCAAATTCAGGAGACACTTCTTCTAGTCAGAATGATAGCACATTAAGAAAAATGGAATTTTTCTACAGTATTATTTCTTTGAAACAATAATATAGAATCTAAAAATGAAATTGGAAAATGGAACAAAATATGGTAAAACATTTCACAGTTTCTGCTTGATCTTTATAGTATCAAATACTGTAGATGGGTAAAAAGTTAAATAAAAATTTCATTTACCTAATTTTTTAAAAAAATGGGAAAATTAGAGTCAGTATGAGAATTGAAGAAACTAGTCTAGAAAAGAGAGTAAAGGTAAGATTGAAATGATGAAAAAATAACAAACATGAAATGATGAAGGTATTGTTGGAAAGTTCTGAACTCTATTAAAAACTCAAAATAATGACTTCACACCATAAACTTCTGTCTTGCAAAGGTGCATGTGTGCTAAGTCCCTTCAGTTGTGTCCAGCTCTGTGCAACACTATGGACTGTACACTATGAGGCTCTTCTGTCCATGGGATTCCTCAGGCAAGAATATTGAAGTGAATTGCCGTGACCTCCTCCCGGGGGTCTTCCCAATTCAGGGGTTGAACCAAGATCTCTCTTATGTCTCCTGCATTGGCAGGCAGGTTCTTTAACACTAGTGACACCTTGGAAGCCCTAATTCATTTTTTAATCTTCATTTTTAATTGATTCATAGTTTTTTATGAGATTATACAATTTTTAAAATATGTTGATTATCTCACAGAATTGTGATTTCCCAAAGAAAAACCTAAAGAAAAAAAATTGTTATCACATCTGCTATGGTAATAAAAAAAATTCTAATATAAAATAATTTTCCTGTACTTTAAAAGTTCTCTCCAAGGCACTCAAGCTTATTTGCAAATGAATCTTTTATATTGGTCTCCAAGGACTCTTCCTTTCTGCAGCATTTTGTCTTTCACAGGTGAGAAACTTCAAGTGCCCACAGTAATATTATTTGATCCTGTACTATCCTTTCAAAGCAGGTGCAAAAACCTAAAGAGCCATGACATTCATCGCTCAGCAAGATTTTTATGTCTGTAACCCTGAAAGAAAGCTGCAAATTTGAGTTGAGATTACTTTACAAAGTCCTAGGAGATTTGAGTTATTAGTCAGCATCATGACTAACATAAGCTCTTTTAATCTCTATTACATTGATTATCTCTCTTCTGACGTCAATGAATTTCATTTAAAGTCATGCCCATATTTTCTCAAAACTTTCCTTCCTCTAGCTGACAAATAAGAAAAATAATGGTTAATGAAAGCAGCATCTGTATATAGGGCAGAAGGGACTATATCTAAAATGTGATATCAGAACTCTAAATTACTCTATGATATATAGTAAAATTCTGTTTGAATAGAAGTTATAATAACAAACTATAGTAATTTTTCATGAAAGTGATAATGCTCAAACATTACTGTTGTTTATATAATTTTGCATCAGATTTCACTAAAAATATAAGAATCCAAGAATCACTGAGCCCAATTCTTTTATATTTCACCTGCAATACCTATAAAAGTATTTTCTTTCCCTTTCTGATATTTCAAGGCTGTCAATAGCATTGTCCTTCTAGAAAATGACACTTACTAATGTAAATTCGTGGCTTCATTAATTAAAGAGTAGATAATAGGCCAGTTTCCTGAAAAGATTTGTAGGTATTATTTTAAAAAGAATAGAAAAATGTGGCATTTATTATACCTAATTAATGATATTTCTGACATAGTTTAGTTATACATTTCATATACCCAATTAAGTTCTTTTATGGAAGGGATGTATTCTGAATCCTAAGCAAATAATTACATGGTAATTGAAAGTAAAGAAACAAACAAAAAAGATAATTTGGAAAATATTTAAATACTGTTTTTATCATTTTGCCTAGTATACTACAGTCCATGGGATTGCGAAGAGTCGGACACAACTGAGTGACTTCACTTCACTTTTTATCATTTTGAACTCTTTTGTAAAGTTAATTAATATGTATCATTCTTACATAAATTTTATTAAATATTTTCCTGAAAATTTATTAGCTTATAAACATGAATGATTATTTTAGTTAGATAATTTTATTTAATTCTAAGGGGTTTTGGAAATATGCAAATAACTTGTCTATTTCTGTTTCTTTCATAATAATACAACAGTGAGCTATAGATAAAAAATATAAATTTTTTATATACACTATTAATAAAAGTTTTACAAGTTATTTAGTCAGTTTGCTGCTGCTGCTGCTAAGTCGCTTCAGTCGTAGCCGACTCTGTGCAACCCCATAGACGGCAGCCCACCAGGCTCCCCTGTCCCCAGGATTCTCCAGGCAAGAACACTGGAGTGGGTTGCCATTCAGTCTGTTTAGCCATAGGTAATTGAGAGTTCCCTGGACTGCAAGGAGATCAAACCAGCCCGTTTTAAAGGAGATCAGTCCTGGGTGTTCTTTGGAAGGGCTGATGCTAAAGCTGAAACTCCAGTACTTTGGCCACCTCATGCGAAGAGTTGACTCATTGGAAAAGACTCTGATGCTGGGAGGGATTGGGGGCAGGAGGAGAAGGGGATGACAGAGGATGAGATGGCTGGATGGCATCACCAACTCAATGGACGTGAGTTTGTGTGAACTCCGGGAGTTGGTGATGGACAGGGAGGCCTGGCGTCCTGCAATTCATGGGGCCGCAAAGAGTTGGACATGACTTAGCAACAGAACTGAACTGAATTGATTCTTGTTCTTCCAGTCTTGAATTATGCAGTCTGTTTTCATGAAGCTTGTTTCTGGACTAAAATATTCTGAGAACACTGTCGTTTAATATTGTCTGAAATAAGCCAGTTCATGGTGATACCTTCTTAGACTGGGAAGCTGGTAGAGTCCTGGGGAGGAGATATAAGTAATCTTAAAAAGTACAGGTTGAAGAATTGGTAATGAAATATTGTGATGTTTCAACTTACTTTCAAGTGGTGCAGTAACAGCAAAATACCTCTGCTGTATTTATACAATGGTAAGAAAACAATATATCAAAATATGCGTTGTAATTAAATATAACTAAACTAGGAAATTAGTATAGTAGTATTTTTGCTATTATTCCTCAATTTTTTTCTATAAGAAAATTTTCATAATAAAACACTGGGTAAATAATTAGAAGATAATACAAAACTAAAGTTGAACATTTCATCTAAATTACCATTGGAGATACTTTAAATCATGTGAATACTTTATTTGTTTGCAGTAAGCTTGTACACTATATACTGTGCATAGAGAAGCTGGAGAATGTTGACTTAAACTAAGAGAAGAGAAAAAAATGTAAATATAAGCTCTGTGTATTCAAATTGTTGCCCTTTTAAAGAACTGGATATAAAAGTTCTGCAGGAGAAGAAAATGATTCCAGAGTTATATGTCTTTCTCTTTGATGTTAAGAAATTATACTATTAAAATAATTTAAGATTTTCTTGTGTGGTTAAAGGACTAAAGAAAATAGAGGAGTCTTTTTTAATGGTTATAAATGTGAGGATCAGTTCAGTTCAGTTCAATCACTCAATCGTGTTCAGCTCTTTACAACACCATGGACTTCAGCATGCCAGGCTTCCCTGTCCATTACCTACTCCCAAAGCTTACTCAAACTCATGTCCATCGAGTTAGTGATGCCATCCAACCATCTCATCCTCTGTCATCCCCTTCTCCTTCCATCTTTAATCTTTCCCAGCATCAGGGTCTTTTCCAATGAGTCAGTTCTTCACATCAGGTGGCCAAAGTATTGAAGCTTCAGCTTCAGCATCAGTCCTTCCAATGAATATTCAGGACTGATTTCCTTTAGGATCGACTGGTTGGATCTCTTTGCAGTTGAAGGGACGCTCAAGAGTCTTCTCCAGCTCCACAGTTCAAAAGCATTGATTCTTTGATGCTCAGCTTTCTTTATACTCCAACTCTCACATCCATACTTGACTACTGGAAAAACCACAACTTTGACCAGACAGACTTTTGTTGGCAAAGTAATGTCTCTGCTTTTTAAAATACTGTCTAGGTTGGTTAAAGTTTTTCTTCCAAGGAGCAAGCGTCCTTTAATTTCATGGCTGCAGTCACCATCTGAAGTGATTTTGGAGCCCAAGAAAATAAAGTATCTCACTGTTTCTATCGTTTCCTCATCTACTTGCCATGAAGTGGCATGTGAGGATGAGAAGGTTTAAATATAAACTTTTAGGTGTAAATAGTATATAAGTAATTTAGCTTAGTGTATGCATATATATATGATTAATATTATAAATATTATATTTTTGAGATAAAGACAGAGTAAAGTACAAAGAAAAAACATTCAGGAGTAAATTTTGCTGAAAGAAAATGCTAAGAGGACAGGTATCCATACTTGTACTAAGATATGCTGTGCTTGTATGTACGTCATGTAAAAAAGAGTTGTTGAGTTAGCTAATGACTTCTCACTGTGCCAATAGAATGTGTCTGGTAGCAAAATGAATCAGTAGTTTAAGAAGAAAATACTAGAGAGATGAGTTCACCTGCTAGCTGTAAACCAGTTGGTTCTTTCTATCATGTGAGATATAAAAGATGTATTTTAATGCTAGGAGTTCATAATACATCTATTTGTATGGAATGCTTTTATCTTGCATGAAATTCAATAAATACTTAGATTTCTGAACCACACAAAGTTAGAATTTCTGTAGGACTGGATTCAAATTCTAAAGTAAATTTCAATTGTTTTTACTTAAAGTTCAATTTTTAACAAATGGAAATTATTGCTTTCCATTATATTAAGATTCAGATATTTGGTACATTTCCTCTTCAGTTTCATTTGACACAAAACTTCATTACTAATATCTCCTTCTTAATCACCCATCTTGGTGTTAATTTTATTTATAAATTTATATTTAGAAAAATTTAATCTAAAAAATGTTCTGAATTTCCAAATACCATGGAACTAAAATATATATATTTTCTTTGTGTCGCATAGATAATTTATTATGTAGAGATAATAACATTATTATATAAAAGCATATAGCTAAACAAGATAAAGAAATTTTTTGGCTCCTACACTCACACCCATTCACTAACAATAAACTAGTAAAAACAGCTAACATTTGGGTCTTATACTTCCAGGTATTTTATGTGTATGTGGGTATGGATATATTTATTTATATATAATATGTATACGTAATGTTTACTACAACACACTTTATTATGTTATGTAATATATTAAATAAAGCAATATTTTTTGATAAGAATTTTCCTTTTAGTAATATTTCCTGTGTCTCTTTTCATATCCATGGATTAAAATCTGTCTTACTCTTTTTAAAAGCTTTATGGATAGGACTTTATTTCCTTTTGAGATTTGCTATAATACTCAGAATCACTGGTTATTCACCTTGTGACTGAGCACCGCCACATAAGATTTGAGTCTATGTTTGGTGTGCTGTTAACTGTTTTGGTAGCCTTATTTTACCTAAAACTGTGAATGAAGAATGATCAGTGGAGATGTGCCATAAAAATAATATTTTCATGTCAAGTGAAGCCACAGTGATGATCATGGTGTACAAATGCTGCTTCCATAAAAATTCAAAAAATAATTTAAAAGGCAGGAAAATTTACACATCTCATGCCACTTGTAAATCCAAATATGACAAACTTGAAAAAAACACTGGAGCAGTATCAATATCATAGATAAACGTCTATTGCAAATTTGGTTTCAGCACATCATTTACAATATTGAATCAATGAAACAGTAAGTTTAATTGATTAAATTATAGTTATATAGGTAATTAATATAACTTGCCAGGTGGCACAGCGGTAAAGAATCTACCAGCCAATGCAGGAGATGTTGGGAATGTGGGTTCAAATCGTGGGTTGGGACGATCCCCTGGAGAAGGAAATGTATTTTTGCCTGGAAAATTCTATGAGCAGAGGATCCTGGCAGGCTACAGCCCATGGAATCACAAAGAGTAGGACACAACTGGGCACACATACTATACCACACATACATATAGTAATTAACTTGTAAATATGTTTTGGTTTTATATCTGCATAAATGCTATTACAGTTTATATATAAAATACTATTATATTTAATATTTTAATAAAAATCTTTGTAAGATGAGTAGCTCATAATAATTTGACTATTTCTTTAAGAGGCCATACCTTATTCAACTTTAAAAGACACTGACATAGAAAACAGCCTCAACACATATTATGTGATATCTACTTCCTGTTTTCTGAACATTTTATTTTGAAATGCTTGGGGCTGGTGCACGGTGATGACCCAGAGAGATGTTATGGGGAGGGAGGTGGGAGGGGGGTTCATGTTTGAGAACGCATGCACACCCGTGGTGGATTCAAGTCAATGTATGGCAAAACCAATACTGTATTGTAAAGTAAAATAAAGTAAAAATAGAAATTTAAAAAAAAACTTTAAAAAATTAAATAAAAATAAAAATAAAGAATATGCTGTGTTTTACACATATTTAATGTCAAAAGTAAAAATGAAGGCATAATTGGACTTTTCAATGAAGCAAAAAGTAAAAGAGTTAAACAGAGGAAGAATTTTCCAATGTCATTGATGATCCACTTGAAAATATAGAATATAAAATTCATTAGGAATTTTACAACTATGACAGCATAGTTTATTCATTATGATTATGTCAATCCAGAATATTATGGTTTCTCAATATATATATGCCTAAAATATAGAGATGAATGCATACATAAGTAACTAATGTATTGTTTTTATTGAATATAAATGGATAGTTTTGCTTGCATAAAATTTACATTTTGATGAGCATTTTGAGAAGATATATGAGCAATTTGTCTTAAAATTAAGACATTAATTTCTTGAAAAAAATCTGCCTAAATTTTATAGAGAAAAATCTTTAAAACATTTAATTACATACTTTTGAACAGATAGAAATTAATCATTTGCATACACATAAAAAATTTAGGAGAAAGACAAGTGTTCCAGAATGGCAGAGGACAGCCCTCCAAAAATTTACATCTCTATAAAAGATATGAAAGATTTTGGGTCAGCCAATCAAAAAATGGGCCAAAGAACTAAACAGACATTTCTCCAAAGAAGACATACAGATGGCTAACAAACACATGAAAAGATGCTCATCATCACTCATTATCAGAAAAATGCAAATCAAGACAACAATGAAGTACCATCTCACGCCGGTCAGAATGGCTGCTATCAAAAAGCCTACAAACAATAAATGCTGGAGAGGGTGTGGAGGAAAGGGAACACTTTTACACTGTTGGTGGGAATGCAAATTAGTACAGCCACTATGGAGAGCAGTGTGGAGATTCCTTAAAAAACTAGAAATAGAACTGCCATACGACCCAGCAATCCCACTGCTGGGTATACACACTGAGGAAACCAGAATGGAAAGAGACACGTGTACCTCAATTTTCACTGCAGCACTGTTTATAATAGCTAGGACATGGAAGCAACCTAGATGTCCATTAGCAGACGAATGGACAAGAAAGCTATGACACATATACAGAATGGAATATTATTCAGCTATTATAAAGAATGCATTTGAATCAGTTCTAGTGAGGTGATGAAATTGGAGCCTATTATACAAAGTGAAGTAAGTCAGAAAGAAAAACACCAATACACTATATTACTGCATATACATGGATTGAAAATGATGGTAAAGATGACCCTATATGTGAGACAGCAAAAGAGACACAGATATGAATAACAAACTTTTGGACTCTGTGGGAGAAGGTGAGGGTGGGATGATTTTGAGAGAATAACATTGAAACATGTGTATTACCATACATGAAATAGATCACCAGTCCAAGTTCGATGCTTGAAACAAGGCACTCAAAGCCAGTGCACTGGGACAACTCTGAGGGATGGGGTGGGGGACACATGAACACCCACAGCAGATTCATGTCAGTGTATGGCAAAAACCACTACATATTGTAAAGTAATTAGCCTCCAATTAAAATAAATTAATTAATTAAAAATAAAATAAAACAAAGAAACAAAAGATTTTGCTTCAAAGTAAGCTTCTCAGGGTCTGGATTTAACCAAAGTCTTGCAACAGCCTAAGTAGTGGTTATTCAGTAATGACAGCTAAATCTTTATAGGTATAGCTGATTTGGGGATATTTCAACTTGTCATCTTCCCATCTCCTCTCCCCAAATCCATAGTAGCCTTTCTAATGACAGCTTCACAATCATGAAAGCTGTGAAAACTAGCAGTCTAGTAGTCATTGAAAGGGGCAGGCCTTGTGCATAGTTGAAACAGAAGCCCTATCTCTGGATAACTGCCACTTTTGACATTGATGGAAAGTTCCTGCAAAAATCCCATTCCCAGGTCTGATTGAATCTGAGGTAGGTCAATGGAAAAAGTTCTCTCCCTCAAGCAGTTGTTGAAAAACTTAGTGATAATTACTTAACATCACAGCAGGCTAAAGCAACGATACTAACTGGGACAAACAAGAGGAAAGTAAAACATTGTGAGGAAGATATGAGAAATAAGATATCCATAGTAGTTTTAAAAGGCTTCTCATTATCCTAGATATCTAAAAGGCCATGTGCTTGTGCAGGGCTGTGTGTATATGACAAGAAAATCTCAAAGAAACATTGTTGCTTCACTTGTGGCTGACTGAAACTCTATGCTAGCAGAAGGTAAAGACAAAGCAGAGCTGAAAATTGCCACCATGATCTCAGATCAGAAATGTTGCATCATGACCAAATCTGAAACTCATTGATTCCAGGTATAAATGAATCTTTGTCCAATCACTACTTAACCTCTAAGCTAAATGAGCAGAGACTTTAGTAGTCAAACATGTCAGGGAAAAGAGACTTTATGAAATCAGCTCAGGAAAGTTACTAAATTGCAAAAAATCCCCCATAACTAGTACCATCAGCAAAATATAAAGAAGCAGGAAGTCTGATATCCACACTTGCCAATTATTTTATCTAAGACATTCAGTTTTCAAACAAAAAATTTTTTTCAGTAAATTATTAAATCATGGCATTACGCTCTGTATCAAGTAAACAAAACAGTCAATAGAAACTCCCTAAGGAAGAATGGAAATTTCATGGAGCCATGAAATTAAAAGACGCTTACCCCTTGGAAGAAAAGTTATGACCAACCTAGATAGCATATTCAAAAGCAGACACATTACTTTGCCGACTAAGGTACATCTAGTCAAGGCTATGGTTTCTCCTGTGGTCATGTATGGATGTGAGAGTTGGACTGTGAAGAAGGCAGAGCGCCAAAGAATTGATGCTTTTGAACTGTGGTGTTGGAGAAGACTCTTGAGAGTCCCTTGGACTGCAAGGAGTTCCAACCAGTCCATTCTAAAGGAGATCAACCCTGGGATTTCTTTGGAAGGAATGATGCTAAAGCTGAAACTCCAGTACTTTGGCCACCTCATGCGAAGAGTTGACTCATTGAAAAAAACTCTGTTGCTGGGAGGGATTGTGGGCAGGAGGAGAAGGGGACAACAGAGGATGAGATGGCTGGATGGCATCACGGACTCAATGGACATGAGTCTGAGTGAACTCCGGGAGATGGTGTTGAACAGGGAGGCCTGGTGTGCTGCAATTCATGGGGTCGCAAAGAGTCGGACACGACTGAGCAACTGAACTGAACTGAAGGAGGAATGAACTCCCTGATGTTCAAGCTGGGTTTAGAAAAGGAAGAGGAACCAGAGATCAAATTGCCAACATTCAATGGATCATGGAAAAAGCAAGAGAGTTCCAGAAAAACATCTATTTCTGCTTTACTGACTATGCCAAAGCCTTTGACTGTGTGGATCACAATAAACTGGAAAATTCTGAAAGAGATGGGAATACCAGACCACCTAACCTGCCTCTTGAGAAATCTGTATGCATGTCAGGAAGCAACAGTTAGAACCTTACATGGACCAACATACTGGTTCCAAATAGGAAAAAGAGTACGTCAAGGCTGTATATTGTCACCCTGCTTATTTAACTTATATGCAGAGTACATCATGAGAAACACTGGACTGGAAGAAACACAAGGTGAAATCAAGATTGCTGGGAGAAACATCTATAACCTCAGATATACAGACGACACCACCCTTATGGCAGAAAGTGAAGAGGAACTAAAAATCCTCTTGATGAAAGTGAAAAAGGAGAGCGAAAAAGTAGGCTTTAAGCTCAACATTCAGAAAACGAAGATCATGGCATCCGGTCTCATCACTTCATGGGAAATAGGTGGGCAAACAGCGGAAACAATGTCAGACTTTATTTTTGGGGGCTCCAAAATCACTGCAGATGGTGACTGGAGCCATGAAATTAAAAGACACTTACTCCTTGGAAGAAACGTTATGATCAACCTAGATAGCATATTGAAAAGCAGAGACATTACTTTGCCGACTAAGGTCCGTCTAGTCAAGGCTATGGTTTTTCCCGTGGTCATGTATGGATGTGAGAGTTGGACTGTGAAGAAGGCAGAGCACTGAAGAATTGATGCTTTTGAACTGTGGTGTTGGAGAAGACTCTTGAGAGTCCCTTGGACTGCAAGGAGATCCAACCAGTCCATTCTGAAGGAGATCAACCCTGGGATTTCTTTGGAAGAAATGATGCTAAAGCTGAAACTCCAGTACTTTGGCCACCTCATGGGAAGAGTTGACTCATTGGAAAAGACTCTGTTGCTGGGAGGGATTGTGGGCAGGAGGAGAAGGGGACGACAGAGGATGAGATGGCTGGATGGCATCACGGACTCAATGGACGTGAGTCTGAGTGAACTCCAGGAGATGGTGTTGAACAGGGAGGCCTGGTGTGCTGCGATTCATGGGGTCGCAAAGAGTCAGACAGGACTGAGCAACTGAACTGAACTGAAGGAAGAATGGGGATGGGGCGGGGGGGCTTCCCAGGTGATGCTAATGGTAAAGAACTCACCTGCCAATGCTGGAGATGTCAGAAATGCAGGCTCAATCTTTGGGTCAGGAATATCCCCTGGAGCAGGGTATGCCAAGCCACTCCAATATTCCTGCTTGGAGAATTCCAAAGACAGAGGAGCCTGGTGAGCTATGGTCCATAGAGTTGCAAAGAGTTGGACACAACTGAAGTGACTTGCCATGCATGTAAGGAAGAACAGATGTTGGCGATATTAAATAAATATTTTAAATTAATTTTTAAATTGTATTCAAAGAAAAAACAGGAATATTGTTTAGAGGATTAAAGAATAGTGTGGATTGATATATCATGTAATGCAGACTATCAAAAAATAGAAAAAAAAAATAACCCAGAAAGGAAACAAAAAGAAATTCTGGGATTGAGAGGTATATTGTTAGAACTCCTTACAAAATTCTTGAAATTTTTATTCTCACATTGTGAAGGTATCCAGAAGTGGGGCCTTTGAAAAGTGTCTATGGCATGAGAATGGAGTCCTCATGAATAGGACTGTTCACATTTTATAAAAGAGGCTCCAGAGAACTCTTTTATTCCTTCCACCAGGTGAAACCATGAGATGATGACTTCTGTCTATGAACCAGGTGACATGTCCTTAACAGAAATAAAGTTACCAGCACTTTGATCTCAGACTTCCAAGCTTCTAGAATTGTGAGAAAAGAGTGTTTGTTGGTTATGAGCTATACAGTCCATGATAAATTTGGTATCATAGCCCAGACTAAGACAAATAGTAACTGATATTTTAAATAAGCACAAGAGGAGTTCAAATCTCTAACACAAGAGAAGATTTGAGTTGACTTAAGAAAAAAATAAGCATACTTGAAAATAGGTCAATAGAGATTATCCAGTCTTAGAAGCAAGAGAGGAAAAAGTGGAGATAGTCACAGGTGTCTGGGGGACACCATGTTGTTTACCAACGTGCAGACAATGATAGTGACAGAAGGACAGCAGAGAGGAAAAGGCAGAAAGTACATTTGATGAAACAATACAGTATAATTCCTCTATATACACACCTTCAACCTGTGAGCTTTCAAAGATTGAATGTCTGTTCTCATGTCCAATCATGTAGGTTGCTTCATGTGCCTGGCATACATTGTCACGTGTGTGTATCTTCTATAAGCGGTTGTGCTTTTGTGTACTTTATCACAAACAATTCTATACCCAGGAAGCAATCCTTCAAAAAACAAACATAAAATTAAGATGAATTTTTAAAAATTCTGAAGAATTTATTTCAGCAGACCTGGACTGTAAGAAATTCTTAAAGGAGTCTTTCAGGCTTAAATGAAAGAATACTTAGAAATGAGTTCAATCAATCCAAGAAAATAAAGATCATTGATAAAATAATAGGCTTATTTAGGAGATATTGTGGGTTTACTTAGGAACATGATAATAAAAAAAAGAACATGTCAATAAAGCAAATATTGCAATAAGGTCAGTCAGATAAAATTGATTTCTCAGTGCATATAAAAGTTACTGATGATCCTACATGCAGGGAAGCAAAGGAGACACAGATGCAAAGAACAGACTCCTGGACTCAGTGGGAGAAGACGAGGGTGGGATGATTTGAGAGAATAGCATTAATACACGTACATTACCACATGTAAAATAGTTGACCAGTGCAAGTTTGATGCATGAAGCAAGGCACCCAAAGCCAAGGCTGGTGCTCTGGGACAACCCTGAGGGATAGGATAGAAAGGGAGGTAAGAATGAGGTTCAAGATGGAGGGGACATATATATACCTGTGACTGATTCATGTATGACAAAAACCATCACAATATTGTAAAGTAATTTTTATCCAATTAAAATTAATTAATTAATTATTTTAAAATGAAACAAAACAAAGCTATGTTTGCATTTTAATATACTCTATTATGTGTGTAGTACCCTATGTATAGAAAGCAATGTGCATACCTTAGTGACTGAACAACAACAACATACCTTAACTAGAAAACACTCTATTGCTAAAAACTGCCTAACATCATCTGAGCATTCAGTGAGTCATAATCATTTTGCAATAGTAATGTTCAAATGTGATCATAGATCACCATAGCGTTTATAATAATAAAAAAGTTTGAAACATTGTGAAAGTTACTAAAGTGTTACACAGCGACATGAAGTGAGCAAAGGGTGTGGAAAATATGCCATAGATAGACTTGCTTAATGCAAAGTTAACACAAATTTTCAATTTGCAAAAAACAGAAATTCTGTAAAATTTGGTAAAGTGGAGTGCAATAAAACAATGTCTACTACACATAAATAAGCAGGAGAAACAGTATAATTTTAAAGATTTCGATTTTAAAACTGTCATCATCTAGCTTAAAAGACAACTGATGAAAGAGATAACCATAAAGTTACGTAGATGGTTTATGGTATATAAAGTCATGATTTGTGTGACAAATGTAACATAAAGAAGGCAGACAGAGAATGAATCTGCTTTGGAGAAAACTTTGCTTATGATTTTGAAATTAAGCTAGCATTACTCTAAACTATAAAAGTTTATGTAAAAAGATGTAATTATAATGCCAAGGCAACCACTAAGAGCTTATCTCTAAATATATAGTTTTAAGAAAAGGAATTAAAATGGAGGACAAGAAAATGTTTACTTTGCATGAAAGAAAACTGAAATGTAGGGATAGAGGAGTGTATGAAATTCAAGACATGTGTGAAGCAAATGGCACAATATCAAACACCATTTTTATTTATCAGTATTTTCATTAACCTTAAACATACTAACTATTCCAATGAAAAGTCATATATTGGTAGAGGGAGAAAGGATGCTATTCAACTATATATTATACCCAGGTAAATGCTTTAGATTTAAAGTCACAAATAGAAATATAAAGGGAAGGAAAAATTATCCCCTGCAAATAATAAACAAAGGAACAAGGTTGGATCTATTAATATGAGGCAAAATAGAATTGAAGAAAAATAGTTACTAGAATCAAATAAACATTCAAATGGTAAAAGGATGAAATAGGAAGATACAGAAAGTAATACAGGTATGCGGTTAATAACAATGTTCTAAAATGTATAAAGCAAAAGCTGAGAGAATTGAAATAAAAGAGAAAATTTAACAGTAGCAGTTGGAGAATATGGAAAAATTATTTTAAAAAACTTAAACAACTAATGGATCTGTGAATAAACCACAAGGAAAATTCAGAAATACTTTTATAAGAAAATAAAGACACATGAAAATTATGGAATGCAGCCAAAGTGTCCCTTAAAATGAAATTTTTGGCATCAAAAAGGAATGAAGATAAAAAAAATAATTCTACCTTTTTCACCAAAATAAAATATAAATTAGAAAGTTAACTAAACTCAAATCTAGCAGAAGGTAAAAAAAAAAAAAAAACAGGTTAAAATAGAAATAAATGAAATAGGAGATCAAAAACAACACGGGACATCAATAAAATCAGAAGTTAGATCCTTGAAAAGATTTTTTAAAGTTAATAAAATTTTAGCTTGACTGACCAAGGAAAAAGAAAGATCTAAAAAACAGTGGGAATGAAAGAAGGTACACCTCCAATGACTTTACAAATATATATTATAAATAAAGAAATAACATGAACAGCTACTTATCATATATATTAATATATGTATATTATCAAAATGAAAAAAAATTCTAGAAAGACACAACTAAGTCAAGAAGAAATAGAAAATCTGAATAGACCTACCAAAAGTAAAGAGTGTTAATAAATAATTTTGAAAATTTCCATTAAAAAACAGTCCAGGATTAATTGCTTCAGTGGTAATCTCTCCCAAGCATACAAATTATATTCAATACAAATCCTTTACATATTTTTCCAAAAATATAAAATAAATATAACTTTTTTCCACTAATTTCATGAGTTATATGGTAACCCTAATTTTGGTGTTATCCTGATATCAAAATAAGACAATGCATCAAATGAAAAGGAAACTACAGAACAATGTCATTTAAAAACATAGATGGAAATGTTCGTCAAAATGCTAGCAACCAAATCCAGCAACATATCAGAAGCATCATATACCTTGATCAAATGGGACAAACTATAAAAATAAAAGATCCATTTACCCTAAAGTCAAGAACCATATTATGGAACAAAGGACAAAATTCATGATTATCCATAGAGATGAAAAAAAAAACAACACCAAAAACCCTGATAAAGTGCACATTTTACTGTCAAACACTCAAGAATCTAGGAACAGAAACAGACTTCCTTTACCTAATAAAGATGATCAAGAGAAAAGCTACAGCTATATTGTATTTTATTGTTAAAGACTGAGTGTTTTCTTTTAGGTTTTTGTTTTTGTTTTTTTTTTTTTTGTAGAGAGAGAGCAAGATAAATATCTGCACTCTCTATTCTTTCACTTAATATTGTATTGGAAATTCTATATAGGGAAATGAGGCAGGAAAATATTTGAAAAGACATCCAGATTAGGTAGAAAGAAGTAAAACTTTGTATCTGTAATGCGATGCATACAATCTTGCATACAGAAAATACCAAGGAAACCACAAAAACATAATAAAACTAACTTCAGTAAGTTTATATAAATTCAGAATAAAAAAAGTTACTAGCATAGTAGCAAAGTCCAAAAAAGTCCAATTCACAATAGCACCAAATTAATAGAATATTTGGGAATAAGTTCAGCAAAAGAAATAAAAAGAATTTTATTGAAAACTACTAAACACATGATTGAAATATTAAAATTTCTGATTAAAATAATTTTTAAAATAAATACATTTTAAAAGTATCAACATAATGGAAAGCTATCACATGTTTACAAATAAGAAGACTAGATATTGTTATTATGGCAAAATTTCCTAAATAGATCTGCAAATTCAATGTGATCCTTCTTAAATAATGATGACAGTAATTAATGATAATTAAAAAAATTAGGATGAAAGCATCTTCTGGAAGTTTGATGCCTCTTTCTTGCACTGTTTGCTAGGTGAATTTCGAGATCTTGTATTTGTCATTACCAAAATATTACTGTATTTTTACCAATGATCTTGTGACAGCATTCCAGTCCTCAAATATGAACTCTAGGAATAGAAGTTCAGTTTCCTTTATCTTCACACTGATTTTGCTAGTATAGTCTTAAATTTATAATAGATACTCAGGATCATCATAAAGCTATTCATCCACATGCAGCAAATTTAGTTTGCCTCTGTGATGAAAACAATCTAAAATCACTGCTTGAAAAGTCTCTTTATTATCTATTTTAAAGTGTCACTCAAAAAGAAATGATCCATGATAAAAGCAACAAATCCTTTAAAATCAGTTGATGCTAAAGACAGATTTTCATAACTTGTGGAAAATTTATAAGCCACATCTATCATTTTAAAAATCTTAACAAAGAAATAAAGATGATTAAGGTGTTTCATTTCTCTTGAAACAAAGAGGTTCACATAACATTATTCCAATTGGTAAAATTTAATCTCAAATGTTTCATATATTGAAATCTAGAGATGTTGCTTATAACACTATTTTTTCTCTTTATTGTTAAATAAGAAGAGATATTCCATATAAGAACACCTGGAGCTTCTATTGATCAAAGGCTGAAAGGAAAACTAGGTATGCTTTTTTTTTTTAATTAGCTCTAATTGATTCTATTAGAGATAAATGTGTAAACAGTTGGTAGTAGGCGAGCCTAAAGGGAATTTGCATCAGTGTCAAACACAGACTGTGCCTCAAGTCTTTGCTTTCTAATAATTCAAACTAAGGAAAAGCTAGTAAAATTAAATATGTATATAAAATCAGATTCAAAATTTTAAAAAAACAACAACACGTTTTAACATCAAAGAACAGGCAAGTCTCACACCTGACAATGGTTTATTTCAAAGATGTGTTAAATAAATTATATTTTAATAACTCCAATATTACATACTTTATTTAATTAATACAGAAAACAAAAAGGCATGATAAATGCAGCAGTATATGTACAAGGTTAAAGATGTAAGAACATCCATTCAGCCTGGAGACAACTTGATATACACTTAGTGGTTTGTTCTTGACTCTTTGATGCTTTATTTTTTAAATTTTATTTTTGGCTGTACCAGGTCTGGGCTTCCCAGGTGGTGCTAGTGGTAAAGAACTCCCCTGCCAATGCAGGAGATAAAGGTTCCATCCCTGGGCAAGGAAGATCCTCTGGAGTAGGGCATGGCAACCCACTTGAGAATTCTTGCCTGGGGAATCCTATGGAGAGAGGAGCCTGGCAGGCTATGGCCCATAGGGTCACAAAGAGCCGGATATGAATGAAATGACTTAGCACGCCTGCACCAAGTCTTAGTTGTGTTATGTGAGATACTTATCTGATGTTTTCTTTTAAATTAAATTTGTATTTTCTTCTCTTGAAAGTCAAAAGTCACTTCTAAATCAGGACCACATACCCTCTTAATCGCCCTGGCTTAACCTGAGAGTTTTAGAAGCTGTCCCTGCTTAGCCACTGGATGAATACTCAGTCTCACTATGAGAATACTGATAAAATTGTGTTTTTACAAGGATGTGTTCCTTTGCAGTCCCTGCTTAGCCACTGGATGAATACTCAGACTCACTATGGAAATACTGATAAAATCATGTTATCAACAGGGTATATTCATTTGAAGTTCAAATAACCATAGACAGCATCTGTTGTAAAACACTATTTTGACACTATTTCTAAGTTTATTACCAGTTCAGTTCAGTGGCTCAGTCGTGTCTGACTCTTTGCAACCCCATGGATTTCTGGAAAACAGGCTTCCCTGTCGTTCACTAGTTCCCAGAGCTTGCTCAAACTCAAGCCCACAAGTCGGTGATGCCAGCCAATCATCTCATTCTCTGTTGTCCCCTTCTCCTCCTGCCTTCAATCTTTCCCAGCATTAGGGTCCTTTCCAATGAGTCAGTTATTCGCATCAGGGGGCCAAATTATTTGAGCTTCAAGGTCAGCATCAATCCTGTCAATGAATATTCGGGACTGATTTCCTTTAGAACTGACCGGTTGGATCTCCTTGCAGTCCAAGGGACCCTCAAGAGTCTTCTTGAACACCATAGTTCAAAACCATCATTATTTCTGTGCTCAGCTTTCTTCATGGCCCAACTCTCACATCCCTATATGACTACTGGAAAAATCATAGCTCTGACTAGACGGAACTTGTTGACAAAGTAATATCTCTGCTTTTTAATATGCTGTCTAGGTTGGTCATCAGAGAAGGCAATGGCACGCCACTCCAATACTCTTGCCAGGAAAATCCCATGGACGGAGGAGCTTGGTAAGCTGCAGTCCATGGGGTCGCGAAGAGTCGGACACGACTGAGCATCTTCACTTTCACTTTTCACTTTCATGCATTGGAAAAAGAAATGGTAACCCACTCCATTGTTCTTGCCTGGAGAATCCCAGGGACGGGGGAGCCTGGTGGGCTGCTGTCTCTGGGGTCGCACAGAGTCGGACACGACTGATGCGACTTAGCAGCAGCAGGTTGGTCATAGCTTTTCTTCCAAGGAGTAAGCGTCTTTTAATTTCATGGCTTCAGTCACCATCTGTAGTGGTTTTGGAGCCCCAAAAAACAAAGTCTGTCACCATTTCCATTACTTCTCCATTTATGTGCCACGAAGTGATGGGACCAGATGCTGCAGAGCACCCCCCAAATAAAGTCTGTCACCATTTCCATTACTTCACCATCTACTGGCCATGAAGTGATGGGACCAGATGCTGAGATCTTAGTTTTCTGAATGTTGAGCTTTAAGCCTTCTTCACTCTCTTCTTTCACAGTCATCAAGAGGCTCTTTAGTCCTTCTTTATTTTCTGCCATAATGGTGGTGTCATCTGCATATCTGAGGTTATTGATATTTCTCCCAGCAATCTTGATTCCAGCTTGTACATCATCCAGCCCAGCATTTCTCATGATGTACTCTGTATATAAGTTAAATAAGCAGGGTGACAATATACAGCCTTGATTTATTCCTTTCCCGATTTGGAACCAGTCTTTTGTTCCATGTCCAGTTCTAACTCTTGCTTCAGTATTGGGAGCTATTATTTATCTCTGTTATGATTACTTGTGACATGATGCAAAGATAAGGAATGGGAGATGACAGAGAAAATAGTAGAAAGTAACCAAAATAATCAGAGTAAAAAATGCAATTGTATATTGAATGAGATATGAAGAGAACAGGAAAATAAAATAGATTAAAAGAATGGTAAAAAGTCATAGAGACTCTTGTAGTAAGATAAAGAAATAATTATTTAGGTTTAGGTAAATTAGGGAAGATAAAAACAAGAAAAATAGAATTCTGGACTAACAAACTCAGAGAAAAACAACAAGGCAGTGAGAAAATGTTGATATGGATTTTAATTACATACATAAAATTTTATATTTAAATTACTGAGCTTTAAGAAATCAAATGCCACTGATTATACAAATTTTCTAGTGCAGATTATTTCCAAATTATTTCCATATATTGTAAATGATATTACAGCTTTCCTACTTTTTCTTTATTTTTTAAAAATAGAAGTAGAGTTGATTTGCAATTTTATGATAGTTTCAGTTATAGTCCATAGTGATTTGGCATTTGCATAGATTGTGGAATGATAACAGCAATAAGTCTAGCAGTCATCCGTCCCCAGGCAAAGTTTTAAAATATCATTAAACATATTCCGTATGATGCGTTTATTTACTCTATATCTGGAGATTTGTGTTTCTTAATTCCTTTCACATAGTCCATCCTCACCCTAACTCCCTCCTTGCTGAAAACCACCATTTTAATCACTGTGTGCATAAATCCATTTCATTTTGTTTTGTTTATCTTATTTTTTAGGTTCCACGTATGTGAGATCACACAGAATTTGTCCTTCTCTGACTTATTTCACTTAGCCTAATACAAGCTCAATCCATCCATGTTGTCACAAATGGCAAGATTTCATTTTTTATGTCAAGTAAATATTTATTTATGTGTACATATTTATGTATATACAATATATATGTCTTCTTTATCCATTCATCTATCTATTATAGTCCTGGCTACTGTAAAAAATGCTGCAATGATGGTTGGTTAGCATGTAACTTTTTGAATCAATATTTTTATTTTTCTCTGATAAATATACAAAATTGCTGGTTCATCTGGCATTTCTATTTTTAATTTTCTAAGAAATCTCTGTACTCTTTTTCATAGTGGCTGCACCAATTAAACACTTCACAAACAAAGGAAGGTCCCTGAATATCTTCTCCCACTCAGCAGCTTGCCTGTTTTTTTCATTGATGACTTCCTTCCTGTCCAAAAGCTTTTTAGTCCCATTTGTTTACTTACTGTCTACATTTTTTCTAGAAATTTTATGGTTTCAGATCACACATTTAATTCTTTAATCCATATTTAATTCATTTATGTAAATTGTGTGAAAAAGTCAAGTTTGATTGTTAGGCATGTTGGTATCCAGTTTTCCCAACACCATTTTATTGAAGAGGTTGTTATTTCTGCCTTATAAACTTTTGCCCCCATTGTCATTTTATTTATGGGTACTTTATTAATGTATATATCCATTTTTACACAATTTAATTATTGTAGCTTTGGAATATACAGTTTGAAATTACAGAGTGTGGTACCTCCATCTTTCTTCTTAATTCTCAAGATTGTTTTGGATATTCCAGGTCATTTGTAGTTTTATACAAATTTTAGAATGATATATTCTATTTCTGTGAAAAATGCCATGAGTATTTTAATAGGGACTGCATTAAACCTGTAGATTGCCTGGAATAGTATGTTTATTTTAACAGTTTCACCCATGAGCATTCTATATCTTTCTAGATATTTGTGTTATCTTCGATCTTTTTCTCATCAGTGTCTTGTAGTTATTAATGTAGTTTCTCACCTCCTTGGTTAGATTTTTTCCTAGGTATGTTTTTCAATATATTTGTAAACTGAATTATTTTCTTAGTTTCTCTTTCTGATAGTTAGTTTTTAGTGTATAGAAGTGTAATACATTTCTGTGTATTAACTTTGTATCTTGAAAGTACTTATAAGGTCTAACAAGTTTTTTCTTGTGTATGTGTGTGATGTCTTTAGAATTTTCTGTGAATAGTATCGTGTTATCTGAAAACAGTGACAGTTTTATTTCTCCCTTTTCAATTTAAACTTCTTTACTTTTCTGATTGTTGAGTTTAGGACTTCTAATACTGTACTGAATAAAAGTGAGAATGAGCATCCTTGTATTATTTCTGATCATAGAAGAAATGCTTTTAGCTTTTCACTATTTAGTATGATGTGTCTGTTGGCTTGTGTTAAATGGCTTTTATTATTTGGAGGTATGTTTCTTCTATATTCACTCTGTTAATAATTTTTATCATAAATGTATTTTGGATATTGTTAAAAGGTTTTTCTGTACGTATTGAGATGATCATATTCTTCATTTAATTACAGTAGTGTACAATGTTGATTGATGTGGATATTGAATCACCCTGGGATTCCTGGGGTAAATCTCATTTGATCATGGTATCTGATACTTTTGAAGTGCTATTGAATTCAAATTATTAATATTTTGTTGAAGATTTTTGCATCTATGATTTATATCAATATTATCAGTGATTTTGGCCTGTAATTTTCCATTTTTGGGATATCTGTTTGATTTTGATATCAGAATAATGCTGGCCTTATTTAATAATTTTGGAAGTGTTCTTCCCTCTTCAAAATTTTGGAATAGTTTAAGAAGCATAAATGTTGAATTTTCTCTAAATGTTTGGTGGAATTCACCTGTGAAGACTCATGGTTCTGGACTTCTTTATTGAAAGTTTTCTGATTACTGATTCAGTTTCATTACTGGTAATCATTCTTTCCAGAGTTTCTGTTAATTCCTAATAAAATATGGGGACATTGTAAATTTTCAGAAGTTTATGCATTTCCTCTAGGTTGTTCAATTTGTCAGGGTATAATTTTTGTAGTAATCTCTTATCAATTTATATATCTGTGGTATTTATGTCTTCTTTTTATTTATGACATTATTTATTTGGATCCCCCTTCTATCTTTATTAGACTGCTTCAAGGTTTATCAATTCAGTTTATCTTTTCAAAGAACCATATTTTAGTTTAATTTATCTTTTATATTTTTTGGTCTCCATTAACCCCAAAGAACTGATGCTTTGAACTGTGGTGTTGGAGAAGACTCTTGAGAGCCCCTTGGACTGAAAGGAGATCTAACCAGTCCATCCTGAAGCAGATCAGTCCTGTGTGTTCATTGGAGAGACTGATGTTGAAGCTGAAACTCCAATATTTTGGCCACCTGATATGAAGAGCTGACTCATTTGAAAAGACCCTGATGCTGGGAAAGATTGAGCCCAGGAGGAAAAGGGGATGACAGAGGATGAGATGGTTGGATAGCGTCACTGACTCAATGGACATGGGTTTGGGTAGACTCCAGCAGTTGGTGATGGACAGGGAGACCTAGAGTGCTGTGGTTCATGGGGTGACAAAGAGTCAGACACGACTGAGCGACTGAGCTCCCTTCTTGTTCTTCACTATTTCCTTTCCTATATTAACTGGGTCTTTTTTGTTCTTCGACATAACTATTTATTTTATTATTATTATTTTTTTTTACTTTACAATACTGTATTGGTTTTGCCATACATCAACATGAATCTGCCACGGATGTACATAAGTTCCCACTCCTGAACCCTCCTCCCACCTCCCTCCCCATACCTTCCCTCTGGGTTATCCCAGTGCACCAGCCCCAAGCACCCTGTATCCTGCATCAAACCTATGCAAACTAGTACAGCCACTATGGAGAACAGTGTGCAGATTCCTTAAAAAACTGGAAATAGAACTGCCTTATGACCCAGCAATTCCACTGCTGGGCATACACAATGATGACATAAATATTTTTAAGGCAAATTATATTTATGGGTATATTTGAAGATGGCATTTTGTTTTAAAACTTATGCTATTTTATCAAGCTGGTTCAAAGGTAATTTGGGATATTTGAATTAATAACACATTATAATTTAATTTTTCAGCTTAACTTTGCAATTAAAAATTAAGCCACTTTGATTTGTAGTATCTAACAGAAATCATAATCACTTTCCAACACATGCTTGTTATATCATGTGAAAAACAGTAGCTTCTCCAATAACACTGCTTCACTATCATGCATCTATGATAAATCTGTCCTTTTCTTGTTTCAGAAAGAAAGGTATATACTACAGTGACCTCAGAGGGAGATAAGCACTACTGCAGTTCATATACATGACTCCTCTATGTGCCTACAGATAAATCTCTGACAAGGTGAAGTATGAAGGAAATAGAAAAAGAAGAAAACCCAGGAGAGACCCATTTTTCTTATCAATTCCATTAATGAAAAACAAAGATTCAGAATCTGAAGTCTGCAGACAGTGTATCACTTCCTAGCTAACTTCAGGCTCATAGAAGCTCTATGAAAGATTAACGTACAAATATATTTCTTACTCCACATACACAGACTAGAGATAAAGGAAAGATTTCTTTAAACACCTTACTTAAAAATTAGGGAGCATCCATACAATAAGAATATTTTTCAAAAAAAAAAATCAGGAAGTTATGTTCTCTCACATTAGGAATGTAAGGTCAAAGTGGAACCAAATGTTTATATTGCTACATGATTCCAATTCTATATGTTCCAATATCCTTTTTTTATGAGTAAATACAAAAAAAGAAAATCTCCTAGGATTGTCTCTTTCATCTAATGTGCTGGAAAAAAACTGTTGAATGATTGATTCTAATTCTAACTAAGAATTAATATTTTTGGTCTTTGCATTGAAATATTATAGTTGTTATAGTAAGATCACTAATGTTTTGTAGTTGTTGTTGCTCAGTCATTCAGTCATGGACTCTGAAACCCCATGGACTCCAGCACACCAGGCTTCCCTGTCCTTCATCTCTCCTAGAGTTTCTCAAACTCATGACCATTTAATACAATGAATATTCAGGGTTGATTTCCTTTAGCATTGACTGATTTCATCTTGCTGTCATAGGGAATCTCAAGAGTCTTCTCTAGCAGTATAGTTTGAAAGCATCAGTTCTTCTCCATTCAGTCTGCTTTATGATCCAAATCTCACATCCATACATTACTACTGGAAAAACCATAGCTTTGACTAGATAGATCTTTGTCAGCAAATTATGTCTCTGCTTTTTAATATGCTGTCTAGTTTGGTCATAGCTTTTCTTCCAAGGAGCAACTGTCTTTTAATTTCATGACTGCAGTCACCATCTACAGTGATTTTGGAGCCCAAAAAAATAAAGTCTGACACTGTTTCCACTGTTTGCCCATCTATTTCCCATGAAGTGATGAGACCGGATACCATGATCTTCGTTTTCTGAATGTTGAGCTTGAAGCCAACTTTTTCACTCTCCTCTTTCACTTTGATCAAGAGGCTTTTGAATTCCTCTTCACTTTCTGCCATAAGGGTGGTGTCATCTGTATATCTGAGGTCATAGATATTTCTCCCAGCAATCTTGATTCCAGCTTGTGTTTCTTCCAGTCCAGCATTTCTCATGATGTACTCTGCATAGAAGTTAAATAAGCAGGGTGACAATATACAGCCTTGACGTACTCCTTTTCCTGTTTGGAAACAGTCTGTTGTTCCATATCCAGTTCTAACTGTTGCTTCCTGACCTGCATACAGATTTCTCAAGAGGCAGGTCAGGTGGTCTGGTATTCCCATCTCTTTCAGAATTTTCCAGTTTATTGTGATCCACACATTCAAAGGCTTTGGCATTGTCAATAAAGCAGAAGTAGATGTTTTTCTGGAACTCTCTTGCTTTTTCCATGATCCAGCAGATGTTGGCAATTTGATCTCTGGTTCCTCTGTCTTTTCTAAAACCAGCTTGAACATCAGGAAGTTCATGGTTCACATATTGCTGAAGCCTGGCTTGGAGAATTTTGAGCATTACTTTACTAGCATGTGAGAGGAGTGCAATTGTGCGGTAGTTTGAGCATTCTTTGGCATTGCCTTTCCTTGGGATTGGGATGAAAACTGACCTTTTCTAGTCCTGTGGCCACTGCTGAGTTTTCCAAATTTGCTGGCATATTGAGTAGAGCACTTTCACAGCATCATCTTTCAGGATTTGAAATAGCTTAACTGGAATCCCATCACCTCCACTAGCTTTGTTTGTAGTGATGCTTTCTAAGGCCCACTTCACTTCACATTCCAGGATGTCTGGCTCTAGGTGAGTGATCGCACCATTGTGATTATCTGGGTCTTTAAGCTCTTTTTGGTACAGTTCTTCTGTGTATTCTTGCCACCTCTTCCTAATATCTTCTGCTTCTCTTAGGTCCATACCATTTCTGTCCTTTATCGAGCCCATCTTTGCATGATATGTTCCCTGGTATCTCTAATTTTATTGAAGAGATCTCTAGTCTTTCCCATTCTGTTCTTTTCCTCTATTT
Organism: Capra hircus; assembly: GCF_001704415.2. Classification (NCBI taxonomy): domain Eukaryota; kingdom Metazoa; phylum Chordata; class Mammalia; order Artiodactyla; family Bovidae; genus Capra; species Capra hircus. The sequence continues at coordinate 33,780,165 of NC_030824.1, forward strand.
CTTTGCATTGATTGCTAAAGAAGGCTTTCTTATCTCTTCTTGCTATTCTTTGGAGCTCTGCATTCAGATGCTTATATCTTTCCTTTTCTCCTTTGCTTTTCACCTCTCTTCTTTTGATAGCTATTTGTAAGGCCTCTCCGGACAGCCATTTTGCTTTTTTGCATTTCTTTTCCATGAGGATGGTCTTGATCCCTGTCTTCTGTACAATGTCACGAACCTCATTCCATAGTTCATCAGGCACTCTATCTATCAGATCTAGGCCCTTAAATCTATTTCTCACTTCCACTGTATATTCATAAAGGATTTGATTTAGGTCATATGTGAATGGTCTAGCGGTTTTCCCTACCTTCTTCAATTTAAGTCTGAATTTGGTAATAAGGAGTTCATGACCTGAGCCACAGTCAGCTTCTGGTCTTGTTTTTGTTGACTGTATAGAGCTTCTCCATCTTTGGCTGCAAAGAATATAATCAATCTGATTTCAGTGTTGACCATCCAGGGGTGGCGCCCGGGAGGAGCAACCCACATCCAAGGAGTGGTGGCTGTGTGGGCGCAGGAGGGCCTAGAGGAGCCATCCCACGTTGAAGGTCAGGAAGGGCGGCAGTGAGGAGATACCCCTCATCCAAGGTAAGGAGCAGCGGCTGTGCTTTGCTGGAGCAGCCGTGAAGAGATACCCCATGCCCAAGGTAAGAGAAACCCAAGTAAGATGGTAGGTGTTGCAAGAGGACATCAGAGGGCAGACATGCTGAAACCATATTCACAGAAAACTAGTCAATCTAATCACACTAGGACCACAGCCTTGTCTAACTCAATGAAACTAAGCCATGCCCGCGGGGCAACCTAAGATGGGTGGGTCATGGTGGAGAGGTCTGACAGAATGTGGTCCACTGGAGAAGGGAATGGCAAACCACTTCAGTATCCTTGCCTTGAGAATCCTATGAACAGTATGAAAAGGCAAAATGATAGGATACTGAAAGAGGAACTCCCCAGGTCAGTAGGTGCCCAATATGCTACTGGAGATCAGTGGAGAAATAACTCCAGGATGAATGAAGGGATGGAGCCAAAGTGAAAACTACCAAGCTGTGGATGTTGACTGGTGATACAAGCAAGGTCTGATACTGTTAAGAGCAATATTGCATAGGAACCTGGAATGTCAGGTCCATGAATTAAGGCAAATTGGAAGTGGTCAAACAGGAGATGGCAAGAGTGAATGTCGACATTCTAGGAATCAGTGAACTAAAATGGACTGGAATGGGTGACTTTAACTCAGATGACCATTATATCTCCTGCTGTGGCCAGAAATCCCTTGGAAGAAATGGAGTAGCCATCATGGTCAACAAAAGAGTCCAAAATGCAGTATTTGGATGCAGTCTCAAAAACGACAGAATGCTCTCTGTTCGTTTCCAAGGCAAACCATTAAATATCACAGTAATCCAAGTCTATGCCCCAACCAGTAATGCTGAAGAAGCTGAAGTTGAACGGTTCTATGAAAACCTACAAGACTTTTCAGAACTAACACTTAAAAAAGATGTCTTATTCATTATAGGGGACTGAAATGCACAAGTAGGAAGTCAAGAAACACCTAGAGTAACAGGCAAATTTGGCCTAGGAATGTGGAATGAAGCAGGGCAAAGACTAATAGAGTTTTGCCAAGAAAACACACTGGTCATAGCAGACCATATGAGCCGAGCATATCCTATTCATACTGTTCCTACTCTCCTGCAAGAGTGAATAATATCTGAATCAAATATATTCTTAGTTGTGGATGTGAAGTCACTTCAGATATGTTCAACTGTTTGCAACAAGATGGACTGTAGCCCATCAGGCTCCAGAGTCCATGGTTCTCTAGTCAAGAATACTGGAGTGGGATGCTATTTTTTACTCCAGGGAATTCTTAGAATACTTGTTTTTAATTTAAACTGGCAAATGTAAGCCCTTGTATAGTGCTAGAAACAAAGGTAAAATAACCATATGCATAATAATTTATCATTGCACCTTAAGCATATCTGTGTAGAAAAACTCTAGGCTAAAAAGTTGGCAAGAGTTAGTGTTTTTTTATGCCTAAAACATTCATTTCCGTTCAGTTGCTTAGTTGTGTCCAACTCTTTACAACCCCATGGACTGCAGCACTCCATGCTTCCCTGTCCAACATCAACTCCTGTAACTTGCTCATACTCATGTCTGTTGAGTCAGTGATGCCATCCAACCATTTCATCCTCTGTCATCCCCTTCTCCTCCTGCCTTCAATCCCTCCCAGCATCAGCGTCTTTTCAAATGAGTCAGTTCTTCACATCAGGTGGCCAAAATATTGGAGCTTCAGCTTCAACATCTGTCCTTCCAATGAATATTCAGGACTGATTTCCTTTAGGATTGACTGGTTGGATCTTCTTGAAATCCAAGGGACTCTCAGAGCCTTTTCCAACGCCATTTTTCAAAAGCATCAATTCTTCGGTGCTCAGCTTTCTTTATGGTCCACATTTTACATCCATGCATGACTACTGGAAAAACCATAGCTTTGATTAGGCAGGACTGTGTTAACAGGAGTGAGAAATCAAGCTATGTATATTTTGGAATTATTAAAAAATAAATGAATATAGTAGGTGTTTTTGTATATAATGATTATTTTTATTATGCCATTCTTAGAAAGGAAAATTGATTAAAAAGATATTTTTAAAAAGCAAATAAAGAGAGAAAAAAGAAACCATAGATATTTCTAGAGCAGTCAGTTTTACTGGAAGTTTCCTTACCATGCTTTATTGAAGAATCAAAGTCAAGTGACTTTCTGAAAATGTTGAGAGTAAAAATGAAATCACTGGGACTTAAGCATCTGTGTATATAAGAAACCTTATATCAGTGAAGATGTGAAGTCATTAGAATGAGGTTTATAATATTCATGAATATAAACTGGTAAGGACAGTTCATATATATGGTTTAGAGAGAAAATGAGATCTATTAAGGCATTAATACTGTGTTATCATGGCACAGTTTTTTCGATCATAATTCAGTCAAGGAAGCAAAATCACTATGAGTGCTATAGGATAAAGGGTTTACTATGCTAATTTGACCTCTTATATTTGTGGATGGAGCTTGGATAGCAAAAACCTAGAGGGGGAGGTAGGGGAACAAAGAAGATTCTAATCAGTCTGTGTGAATAGAGTTCTGCACCCTTATGTGGGCCTGAGATGCAGAAATTGTGCTAAGATCTATGGGAAGCTGCTGTCTTTGGGTAGCTTTATCTCTGTGAGTCTGCAGCTAAGCATATGATGGTGGACTAGGGGCTTCAGTTTGTCAGCAAATCCAGCAGTCAGAAGGAAGAGCTGATGAGATTATGAAGAGGCTTAAACCCATGGGTATGTGGCAGTCTTCAGGAATGGCTCTTGCTTCACTCATGTACTCCAAATTTCATGCACATGTCTCTTTCGGCCACCTCTCACTCAGAACCATACAAGGAAGGGGGTTCTGAAAAACATACTTCTATCTTAACCAGATCAACAGATGGCAAAATAAGTTCTGGCTCTTTAGATTATGAAGTTGGCTAAAACCCAGGCTTTAGAGGAAATCGAAGATAGCATACACACTTGAGAAATGTTTACAGAATGACACATATTAAGTAGAAGAATAATGGAAAATTTTAATGTGATTGAAATCAACAAATTTTTACCAGAAGCTTAGTGTTTACATAAGCACAGCTTTTGATTGTGACTATTAAAAGATGGCTCATAAAAACTGACCCCAATATATTAATACCAGTGTGTAACATGACAAGCAGATTACAAATGATTAAAGAGTAGCAGTTTTCCTAACAAGACAGAGAGATGCTCTTGCACTTAGCAATGAAATATAAAGAACGAATGGACAAAAACTAGGAGACAAAGACAGATGGAAGTTAAGACCAGTAGCAATAGCAGCAGAAACTAAAGAAAATACAGTCATTACAATTTAAGGAAATTAGTGCATAGGGAATCCAAGAGGCCCTGGGATCAATAAACTTTTAAATATCACTATATCATTGCCTCAGGAGAAAATTATTAACTTTAAAGGACAATAAAGATCCCAGGTCACAACAACAAAACAGAAAACCAGGACAGAGCAAGACATTCCTTTTAGCTACTTTTTGCTAAAATATTTTAACAGTTCTTAATAAAGACAAATGAGCAACTCAGTAAGAAGAAGGTTATTAATAGGTCATAAAATAAATATACAGATTATTATTCATTTAATTGCTAAGCATAATTTGAAATAATTCATTTGTTGTTAAAATAGATACCCTTTCATCCAAGGGGAATCAACTATTTGTAAATAATCTTGGCATACTTATTGGTGATTACTAAACAACTGGCACATCTACAGTTAATTGAACACATTTTGTTTGTTTGGTTTTGGTCATGTTTCATGGCATGTGGGATCTTGGTTTCTGAACCAGGGATTGAACTCCTGCAGTGAAAGTACAGAGTCTTAAGCACTGGACAGCCAAGAAAGTCTTTTGAGCAGATTATTAAACATAAATTGGAAGTAACAGGTGTTTCTCCTAGAAAAATCCTATTTGTGGTACTGAATAGCCAGCTAGAAATTTTTATACATTTTCAACTCTTAAACTCCCTTCCCTCTTTTATCATAGTGGTTAGAAAGCTAAAAGCTACATTTTTCAACTTCCCTTAAAGCTAGATTCAAGGTTTATTTCCCTTTTAGAAATATCATTCTTGTGGGATGTGAAAGTTTAGCTTAGATCATTTTCTTCTATAATTGATGTGTGGCAAGAAAGCCCTGAGATATATGAATATTTGTAACTTTTTTAATGTTTTTGTATTTAGCTGTAAGTTTCATAGATGTGAAACAAACAAAGGATTTATATCTGATAATTCCTTATGTTCTATATATCCGACCTTTTAACCAGTACTATAACCACAAAATTCTTTGTGTTAAATTCTTCCTGGTCGAAATACCTAAAGTGAATTCTTACCCTATTTCTTGTATTGTGCTCTGACAGTATACAGGTGCCTCTTTAGAATCATTGATTGATCAGATCTATACTAGAATCTAATAAAACACTACAGGAGACAATGAATTATAATCTTTTAACATGATCAGTTGATTGGGAAAATAAAACATGCCTTGTTGGGTTGTGAGATTTTACTATACAGTAATATATCTCCAAAGCCAAAGGAACCTGAGATCATCAACACCGGGGTTTGCTTAAAACCTTTGTGTGATTGTTGCCTTATTTGCTCCCAATAGTCTTCACTTAAGAAATAAGATAAAGCATGTGTGAAGATTTTGCAACAGTCCTAATCAGCAATTGAGTTACTTGTAATTATGTTTAAAATTATATAAAGGTAATGTTATAGGTACTTCTCACTCCCTAAAACTACAGGAATTTTGACTGATTTCTTTTTTGTCTAAAATATTTATTGTTATTTTCAATGTAAAACAATTAAGCAAAGTTTCATATTAGTTTTGAAGAAATGGTTCAACTTTACTAGATTTATGCTTTATATTGTGCTTAAAGTATTAATGGTAGGGAACTCATCATTGAAAAACATTGTGTGTACGTGTGTTCTAAGGTCCAACTCTGTGCAACACTATGGACTGTAGTCCATCAGGTTTCTTTGTCCATGGGGTTCTCCAGACAAGAATACTGAAGTGGGTAGACATTTCCTCCTCTAGGGAATCTTCCTGATCAGGGGTCAAATATGTATCACCTGTGTCTCCAGGATTCTTTACCATTGAGCCAACAGGGAAGTATGTCTATCCCAGTCTCCCAGTTTGATCATGAATCTTTTTACAAAAAGAAATGCATAAGGAAAAGTATTTAACATGAATCAGTTATTTGCGGAAAAAAACTGCTCTATTATCTGTGATTTTTTTCTTATTCCTATAATGTTTTGTTTATATTTAATATTAATGGCTCACTCATTTTATATTGTTATAGGTTTATTTAATGAAGAAGATGATATCTGAACTTGCCTTATTCTCTGGCTTTGTTCAGTTTAAATAAATAATATTTATCAGCTAAAGGCTCAGTCTGCCCATATCCTGAGCAGGGTAGTCAATACATTGGCAGTCATGCACAGCAGCTGACAAGCTCTGAAACTCATCTGGTGAGTGATCTGGTTACACATAAGTGCACTGTCTTCTCCTCCCCTTTGTCACTGCCCCTTCTACTACCATGCTGCCATGTCAGTATGACTGGACTTCATCCAGCCTTAATATCCTTGGTCAGCACTTATATGCTTAAATTCTGCCACTGCACCAAGCAAAGGCAAGCTGACTGGAGTCCTGACACACAGTCTTGTTTTTCCCAGTCTCCCCAAAACTGTTTTTCTTTGGAAGAAACACTGTCCTAAGCAGTCAGATCCATAATCTCCTCTCTGATTCCAATATTTGCTTGCTACCTACATTCTCCCTGTACCATTTCTCACCCATCTTAATGGGTCTCGTTAGGTCTCCAGGTCTTCTCGAACCAAGCCAGAGTTAAGCATGATCACTTAGAAATAGCACAGCTCTGAAATGCCATATTGTTCTGGCAGGAAGGGCCTCGTTAGCCAAGTTACCTTCATCTGTCTTTTTGCTATTAAATCCCATCTGCTTCGATATCTCTTTGTCCCCTTCTGCTAATATTGCAGTCTGAAAGCCAAGCTTTTCTGTGCTGGACATGATAAAAGCATTTTAGTTTTCCCTTTCTGTCACACTCCACAGATCTCATAAACCTTATACACTTTGAGAATAAGATGACTGGCTTTCAAGCATATAAAAATTTATTTAGGCATATTTTTGGATGTATAGCTTTTATTCTAAAGTTTATACAAAGCAAAATAATCATCAGCAGATAGTGTCAAACTATTTCAAATGCTAGAATTAAAGGAAATATTGATTAAAAGGACTTCCAAGCTGTTCTATAACACACAAACTCTTTATAGTTGTCAACTTCTCAACAAGTCTTTCTGCCCTGCTATTTCAATGAAAACAACCTATCCAAAAGTTTTACATGGGTCAAAAACATGAGATAAAAAAGTATTAGGTATACTTTTACCTGTAACACACACTTGCTTCAAAAATTTTTCTTCTGGAAAGGAAAAATCCCCTTAGGTACATTGAATACTAATTGTGTTTAAGGTATATTTTAAATACTAGGAATTAATATTGCTGACATAACTATGAGTAAAAAATAAATAAATAAAACAAGAAAATATTTATTTAAGAAAAATTCAAAATGGATGAATGATTTATAAATTGTATATGAATATCCATTACAACATAAATATTTATGTATTAAAAAAAAATCTTGCTTTGCCGCGTCTACTGCGAGAATGAAGACCATTCTCAGCAATCAGACTGTCGATATCCCAGAAAATGTCGACATTAACTTGAAGGGACGGACAGTTATTGTGAAGGGCCCCAGAGGCACCCTGCGGAGGGACTTCAATCACATCAATGTAGAACTCAGTCTCCTTGGAAAGAAAAAGAAGAGGCTCCGTGTTGACAAATGGTGGGGAAACAGAAAGGAACTGGCCACTGTTCGCACAATCTGTAGTCACCTACAGAACATGATCAAGGGTTTTACACTGGGCTTGCGTTACAAGATGAGGTCGGTGTGTGCCCACTTCCCCATCAACGTTGTTATTCAGGAGAATGGTTCTCTTGTGGAAATCCGAAATTTTTTGGGTGAAAAATACATACGCAGGGTTTGAATGAGGCCAGGGGTTGCCTGTTCAGTATCTCAAGCCCAGAAAGATGAGTTGATTTTTGAAGGAAATGACATTGAACTTGTGTCAAATTCAGCTGCTTTGATTCAGCAAGCCACCACAGTTAAAAACAAGGATATCAGAAAATTTTTGGATGGTATCTATGTATCTGAAAAAGGAACAGTTCAGCAGGCTGATGAATAAGATCTCAGTGATCCTGCTGCAGAAACAACAAGATAGTTGTTTGGACTCAGATGGTTCTATGGACTCAGTTGTGATCCTTTAAAGAGACAATAAAAACTCTTGATTTGAAAAAAAAAAAAAATCTTGTGTAAGTTTTACTTTCGCAGAATCCCTTCTGTAATTTTAGAAAAGTCAATAAATTTAGAGAATAATTTATATAGTTGTACATGCTTGTGTACATGCTAAGTTGCATCAGTCATGTCCATCTCACTGAGACCCCATGAACTATACCCAGCCAGGCTCCCCTATCCTCAGGATTCTCTAGGCAAGAACTGGAGGGAGTTGTGATGCCTTCCTCCAGGAGACTTTCACGACCCAGGGAGAGAACCCTAGTCTCCTATGTCACCTGAATTGCAGGCAGACTCTTCACCACTGAGCCACGAGGGAAGCCCCATTTTCCCACCCTGAAACTGTGTAATTCAATGAGCCCATGATAGCCTAGATCTCATACACTTAATTCAGCTAAGTATACCTTGAAAGATAATGCTGTGTAAAGTAATCATTTGTTCTCATTATTCCATTCAATTGTACTACTGTTTTGTCTTGAAAATAAACACAATATGAAACTCTCATAAAATTAAAAAAAATCAAAGTATCTTTAAAGATAATAAGATTAAAAGCTAAACAACCTTCCAAAAGTCTGGGAACACTTTGAATGTGTTTTTTTAAAAATGGAAAATTTCCAAAAAGATAATTGATCTGTTAAATGGTGTGTAATGAAAATTAGATACTCTGAAATGGGAATCTTTAAAACTAAATTTTACTACCATTAACCTGAATTCAAAATTCAGAAAGCACATTTGTTATTCCTACTATTATGACTAGGCCACCCATATACTTTATTCCTCTTCAATCCATTCCAAAATGTCAAATAAGAAAATGCACAGATAATACAAGTATCTATAACTTGGATTCAGCAGCAATCTGAAAATAAGTTTGTTTTAAGCAACAAAAGCAGGTAAGATGAGATATTTGCAAATCATATACCTGTTAAAGGGCTAATATCCAAAATATGTAAAACATTCATATGACTCAAAAGCAAAAATCCACATTTTTATTTTAAAATGTTCATAGTATCAGAATAGACATTTTTCCAAAGAAAATTTACATGCAGATAACTAAGTACATTAACAGATACTCATTATCAAGAGTCATCAGAGAAAAGCAAACCAAAGCCACAATAAGATATCATTTTATACCTATTAAATGACTAATATTAATATATAAAACACAATAAATAGCAAGTGTTGGCAAAGATGTAGAGCAAAGAGAACCCTCGTCAACTGCTTTAAATTGGTGCAACCACTAAGAAAACTAGCATGAAGGTTTTCCCCAAAATTAAATATATCTACCATATATGCCAGCAATTCCATTCTGGTTTTCTATCTGAAGAAAGTGAAATACTAACTTAAAAAGATAAATGCTCATTTCAGCATTATTTTAAATAGAGAAGATATTGAAACATTTTAATGAACATCTTCGTCCTTGAATGTATTAAAAAAATATGGGGTTGGGGGACCTGGAGTCATTGTGCCAAGTGAAATGTCAGAAGGAAAGGATAAATATCAAAACATCTCTCTTTACCTGTGGAATCTAAAAACAAACTATGAAAAAACAAACAAATAGCAGCAACAACAACAAAAATCTCATTAATATAGAGATCGCAGTGATAGTTGCCTGAAGCAAGGGATGAGCATCATGGGTGAAGAGAGTCAAAAGGTACAAATTTTCAGTTAAATAATGAATAAGTCAACATGCAGTATGGTTACCATAATTAATAATATTCAGGACTTCCCTGATGGTCCAGTGACCAGGATTCTTTGTTTCCAATGCAGGGGACTGGAGTTCAATCCCTGGTTGGGGAACTAGATCCCACATGCTGCAACTAAGAGTTTGTCTTCCACAACTAAAGAGCCCAGGAGACCGGCTCTACATGGCAGAGTAGAAGAACATGCATTCATCTACCCCTGTGAGAGCACTAAAATTGTAACTAGCTATTGAACAATCAGGCACTCTGTCTATCAGATCTAGTCCCTTAAATCTATTTCTCACTTCCACTGTATAATCATACGGAATTTGATTTAGGTCATACCTGAATGGTCTAGTGGTTTTCCATACTTTCTTCAATTTAAGTCTGAATTTGGCAATAAGGAGTTCATGATCTGAGTCACAGTTAGCTCCTGGTCTTGTTTTTGCTGACTATATAGAGCTTCTCCATCTTTGGCTGCAAAGAATATAATCAACCTGATTTTGGTGTTGACCATCTGGTGATGTCCATATGTAGAGTATTCTCTTGTGTTGTTGGAAGACAGTGTTATGACCAGTGCATTATCTTGGCAAAACTGTTTTAGCCTTTGCCCTGCTTCATTTCATATTCCAAGGACAAATTTGCCTGTCATTCCACGTGTTTCTTGACTTCCTACTTTTGCATTCCAATCCCCTATAATGAAAAGGACATATTTTGGGGGTGTTAGTTCTAAAAGGTCTTTTAGGTCTTCATAGAACCATTCAACTTCAGCTTCTTCAGTGTTACTGGTTGGGGTATAGACTTGGATTAATGTGATATTGAATGGTTTCCCTTGGAAACGAACAGAGAGCATTCTGTCGTTTTTGAGATTGCATCCAAGTACTGCATTTTGGACTCTTTTGTTGACCATGGTGGCTACTCCATTTCTTCCAAGGGATTCCTGCCCACAGTAGTAGATATAATGGTCATCTGATTTAAATTCACCTATTCCAGTCCATTTTAGTTTGCTGATTCCTAGAATGTCGATGTTCACTCTTACCATCTCCTGTATGACCACTTCCAATTTGCCTTGATTCATGGACCTGACATTCCAGGTTCCTATGCAATATTGCTCTTTATAGCATCAGGCCTTGTTTCTATCACCCATCACATCCACAACTGGGTATTGTTTTTGGTTTGGCTCCATCCCTTCATTCTTTCTGGAGTTATTTCTCCACTGATTTCCAGTAGCATATTGGGCAACTATGGACCCGGGGAGTTCCCCTTTCAGTAGCATATCATTTTGCCTTTTCATACAGTTCATGGGATTCTCCAGGTAAGAATACTGAAGTGGTTTGCAATTCCCTCCTCTAGTGGACCATATTCTGTCAGACCTCTCCACATGACCCTCCCGTCAAGTAGCTGTGAAAAGAAGAGAAGCAAAAAGCAAAGGAGAAAAGGAAAGATATAAGCATCTGAATGCAGAGATCCAAAGAATAGCAAGAAGAGATAAGAAAGCCTTCCTCAGTGATCAAGGCAAAAAAATAGAGGAAAACAACAGAATGGGAAGGACTAGAGATCTCTTCAAGAAAAATTAGAGATACCAAGGGAACATTTCATGCAAAGATAGGCTCAATGAAGGACAGAAATGGTATGGACCTAACAGAAGCAGAAGATATTAAGAACAGGTGGGAAGAATACACAGAAGACCTATACAAATACAATCTTCATGACCAAGATAATCACGATGGTGTGATCACTCATCTAGAGCCAGACATCCTGGAATGTGAAGTGAAGTGGGCCTCAGAAAGCATCACTACGAACAAAGCTAGTGGTTTGTTGAGCTATTTCAGATCCTGAAAGATGATGCTGTGAAAGTGCTGCACTTAATATGTCAGGAAATTTGGAAAACTCAGCAGTGGCCACAGGACTGGAAAAGGTCAGTTTTCATTCCAATCCCAAAGAAAGGCAATTCCAAAGAATGCTCAAACTATCACACAATTGCACTCATCTCACACGCTATGAAATAATTGTCAAAAGTCTCCAAGCCAGGCTTCAGCAGTATGTGAACTGTGAGCTTTCAGATGTCCAAGCTGGTTTTAGAAAAGGGAGAGGAACCAAGATCAATTTGCCAACATCTGCTGGATCATGGAAAAAGCAAGAGAGTTCCAGGAAACATTTATTTCTGCTTTATTGACTATGCCAAAGCCTTTGACTGTGTGGATGAAAATAAACTGTGGAAAATTCTGAAAGAGATGGGAATACCAGACCACCTGACCTGCCTCTTGAGAAACCTATATGCAGGTCAGGAAGCAGTCGTTAGAATTGGACATGGAATAACACACTGGTTCCAAATAGGAACAGAACTATGTCAAGGCTGTATATTGTCACCCTGCTTATGTAATTATATGCAGAGTACATCATGAGAAACGCTGGACTGGAAGAAACACAAGCTGGAATCAAGATTGCCAGGGAAAATATCAATAACCTCAGATATGCAGATGACACCACCCTTACGGCAGAAAGTGAAGAGGAACTAAAAAGCCTCTTGATGAAAGTGAAAGAGGAGAGTGAAAAAGCTGGCTTAAATCCCAACATTCAGAAAACTAAGATCATGGTATCTGGCCCCATCACTTCATGGCAACTAGATGGAGAAACAGTGGAAACAGTGTCAGACTTTATTTTTCTGGGCTCCAAAATCACTACAGATGGTGGTGGCAGCCATGAAATTAAAAGACACTCCTTGGAAGGAAAGTTATGACCAACCTAGATAGCATATTCAAAAGCAGACATCACTTTGCTAACAAAGGTCCATCTAGTCAAGGCTATGGTTTTTCCGGTGGTCATGTATGGATGTGAGAGTTGGACTGTGAAGAAAGCTGAGCACCGAAGAATTGATGCTTTTGAACTGTGGTGTTGGAAAAGACTCTTGAGAGTCCCTTGTATTGCAAGGAGATCAAACCCGTCTATTCTAAAGGATATTAGTCCTGGGTTTTCATTGGAAGGACTGATGCTAAAGCTGAAACTAATAGTTTGGCCACCTCATGTAAAGAGTTGACTCATTTGCAAAGACTCTGATGCTGGGAAAGATTGAGGGCAGGAGGAGAAGGGGACGACTAAGGATGAGGTGACTGGATGGCATCACTGACTCAATGGACATCTGTTTCAGTGAACTCCGGGAGTTGATGATGGACAGGGAGGCCTGGTGTGCTGTGATTCATGGGTTTTCAAAGAGTCAGACATGATTAAGTGAGTGAACTGAACTGAACTGATTGAACAATCATCAATATGATGCTACAACCCATCAGAAAAACATACTTCACATCCAAAGACAAAGAGGCTGCACCAAGTCAGTAAGAAGGGCACAATCACTGTAAAATCAAGTCTCATAGTAACCTGGTGGGCAACTCATGAACTGTAGAACAGTAGTTCCTAAAATATTCTTTTACTGTTGTGATGGTTCTGAGCCCATGTCTGGTTTTCCCAGGAAATCTGGTATTCCCAGAAAATCTTTCCTTGAATACCAGCAGGCTTTGATTGTAGGACTTCCTCAGGACTGGGGAAACAGAGATTTCACTCTTGGAGGGCAAAAATAAAATATTGTGTGCTCCAGGACCAAGGGAAAAGGAGCAGTGACCTCATAATAAATGAAACCAAGTCTACCTGCTAGTGTTGGAGGGTCTCCTGAGAAGATGTGGGTCTGCAGTGGATTGCCCTGGGGATGGAGACACTGATAGCAGCAGTCCTTGGATTTCCCCCTGCCCCCATCAGGAATCCTGCAGAAGCCTCTCAGCCTCATCCTTCAGATGACAGACAGAGGAATCAAGAAGAACTATAATCCTGCAGCATCCAAAAGGAAAACCATAATCACAGAAAGTTAATCAAAATGAAAGGGGCAGAGGATATCTCCAAAATGAAGGAACAAGACAAAATCCCAGAAAACCAACTAAATGAAATAAAAATAAGCAACTTTCCAGAAAAAGAATGCAGAATAATGACAATGAAGATGATCCAGGATCTCAGAAAAAGAATGAAGAAGATACAAAAAAATGCCTACAAAAACTAGGAAGACCTAGAAAAACTAAAGAACAAACAACAGAGATGAACAATTCACTAGAAAGAATCAATAGCAGTAAAAAACAAACAAACAAACAAAAAAAACTGAAGCAGAAGAACAGATAAATAGCCTGGAAGACAATGGTGGAAATCACTGTCACAAAATAGAATATAGAAAAAAGAATGAAGAAAAAAAAAATTAAGACAGTTTTAGAGATCTCAGGGACAAGATTAAACACACCAACGGTCACATTATGGGGGTCCTAGAAGGAGGAGAGAGAAAGGACGGGAGAAAATATCTCAAGAGATAATAGCTGGACAATTCCCTAACATGTTTTGGTTGTTCAGTTGTTAAGCTGTCTCTTACTGTTTGTGACCCCATCAACTGCAACTCACCAGGCTTCCCTGTCCTTAACCATCTCCCACAGCTTGCTCAAACTCATGTCCATTGAGTCAGTGTTGCCAACTAACAATCTCACCCTCTGCCGTCCCCTTCTCCTCCTGATTTCTATATTTCACAGCATCAGGCTCTTCTCCAATGAGTTGGCTCTTCGCCTTCAGGTAGCCAAAGCATTGGAGCTTCAGCTTCAGCATCAGTTCTTCCAATAAATATTCAGGGTTGACTTCCTGAATATTTAGGATTGACTAGTTTGAACTCCTTGGGAAAGGAAATAGTCAACCAAGATCAGGAACTACAGAGAGTCCTGTCAGGATAAACCCAAGGAGGAACACACCAAAACAAATAATAACCAAAATGATAAAAATTAAAGACAAAGATAAAATATTAAAAACAAAGAGGGAAAAAAGACAACATACAAGGGGACTCCCATAAGGTTATCAGCTACTTTTACAACTGAAACTCTATAAGCCAGAAAACAAGGGTACAAAATATTTAAAATTATGAAATAAAAAACCTTACAACCAATAATACTCTATGCAGTGAGACTCTCATTCATATTTGATGGAGAAATCAAAAGCTTTATAGATAAGCAAAGGTTAAGAGAATTCAGCAGCACTAAGCCAGCTTTACAAGAATGCTAAAGAAACTTCTCTAGGTAGGAAACACAAGAAAAGGAAAAGACCTACAAAAAATAAACCCACAACTAAGAAAATGGTCATAGTATTACATATATTGAAAATTAGATTAAATGCAATGGATTAAATGCAACAACCAAAAGACATAGACTGATTGGATCTATATGACTCATATATGCTGTCTACAAGACCCATATATACTGTCTACAAGAGACCCTGGGACTTCCCCGGTAGCTCAGTTGGTAAAGAATCTGCCTGCCATGCAGAAGACCCCAGTTCAATTCCTAGATCAGGAAGATCTGATGGAGAAGGGATAGGCTATCCATTCTGGTATTCTGGCCTGGAGAATTCCATGCACTGTATAGTCATGGGGTGGCAAAGAGTTGGACACGACTGAGTGACTTTAACTTTGACAAGAGACCTACCACAGACCGAGGGACACTTACAGACAGAAAGTAAGGAGATGAGAGAAAATATTCCTTACAAATTGAAATAAAAAAAGAAACCTGGAGTAGCAACACTTGTATCAGACAAAATAGACTTTAAGACAGTTACAAGTGACAAAGAACAAAGCTACATAATGATCAAAATTCAATCCAGAAAAAAAAATAACAATTAAAATATATACACATCCAACATAGCAGCAACACAATATGTAAGACAAATATGAACAATTATAAAAGGAAAAAAAATCAATAGTGACACAGTAATAGTGGGGGACCTTAAATCTAATTTTCATCAGTGAACAATCATCAAGACAGAAAGATAATATGGAAACACAGGCATTAAATAACACTTTAGATCAGTTACATTTAATTGATATTTACAGAGCATTCCATCTAAAAATAGCAGATTACATTTTTTTCTCAACTGCACATGGAACATTCTCCAGGATTGATCACATGCTGGGCCACAATGTGAGTCTTAGTGAATTTAAGAAAATTGAAATTCTATCAAGCATCTTCTGTGATCAAAAAGCTATGAGATTAGAAATAAACTACCTAAAACAGAAACTATAAAGAACAGAAAACGATAGTGGTGAAACAATATGCTACTAAACAACCTATAAATCATTGAAGAAATCAAAGTGGAACTCAAAAAATACATGGAGACAAATGGAAACGCAAGCATGACAGTATAAAACCTATGGGATGCAACAAAAGCAGTTCTAAGAGGGAAGTTTTCAGCAACATAATCTTACTTCAAGAAAAGAGAAAAATCTCAAATCAACAACCTAAGCTTACATTTAAACAACTAGAGGAAGAAGAACAAACAAATCACAAATATACTAGAAGGAAAGAAATCACAGACAAGATCAATGAAGCTAAAAGCTGGTTCTATGGAAGATAAACAAAATAGGTTAAATGTTAACTAGTCTCATAAAAAAAAAAGGTAGGAGAGTAAAATCAATGAATCAGAAGTGAAAAAGAAGTTATAATTGACTCTACAGAAATAAAAAGGATCATAAGAGTACTATGAGCAACTGTATACCAATACAATGAAAAACCTGGAAGAAATGGACAAGCTTTTAGAAAGGTACAATCTCCTAAGACTGAACCAGTGAAAAATAGAAAATAAGAGCACAACAATCACAAGCACTGAAATTAAAACTGTGATTTAAAAACTCCACAAACAAAAGTCCAGGAACTGATGGTTTCACAGAGAATTCTATCAACATTGAGATAGCACTTAACAGGTGGCTCAGAGGGTAAAGAGTCTATCTACAATGAGGGAGACCCGGGTTCAATCCGTGGGTGGGGAAGATCTCCTGGAGAAGGAAATGGCTACCCATTCCTGTATTCTTACCTGGAAAATCCCATGGATGGAGCAGCCCGGTAGGTTACAGTCCATGGGTAGCAAAGAGTCAGACACAACTGAGCTTTCACTTTCACTTTAATACCCATATTCCTGAAACTGTTCCAAAAAATCACAGAGAGGAAGAAAAAAATTCCCAAACTCATTATATGAAGCTACCATTACCCTGACACCAAGACCAGACAAAGATACCACAAAAATAATAATAATAATGAATATAGATGTAAAAATTCTCAACAAAATACTAGCAAATCACTATGGCTCAAATCATGAACTCCTTATTGCCAAATTCAGACTTAAATTGAACAAATCAGGGAAAACCACTAGACCATGCAGGTATGACCTAAATCAAATCCTTTACAATTATACAGTGTAAGTGGGAAATAGATTTAAGGGACTAGATATGATGGACCAGGTGCCTGATGAACCATGGACAAAGATTCCTGACATGTACAGGAGAGAGGGAGCAAGACCATCCCCAAGAAAAAGAAATGAAAAAAGCAAAATAGCTTTCTGAGGATGCCTTACAGATAGCTGTGAAAAGAAGAGAAGTGGAAAAGAGAGGAGAAAAAGAAATATATACCCATTTGAATGCAGAGTTCCAGCGAATAGCAAGGAGAGATAAGAAAGCTTTCCTCAATGATCAGTGCAAAGAAATAGAGGAAAATAATAGAACAGGAAAGACTGGAGATCTCTTCAAGAAAATTAGAAATACCAAGGGAACATTTCACACAAAGATGGGCTCAATAAAAGACAGAAATAGTATGGACCTAATAGAAGCAGAAGATCTTAAGAAGAAGTGGCAAGAATACACAGAACTGTACAAAAAGATCTTCACAATCCAGATGATCACAATGGTGTGATCACTCACCTAGAGCCAGACATCCTAGAATGTGAACTCAAGTGGGCTTTAGGAAGCATCATATGAACAAAGCTAGTGGAGGTGAAGGAATTCCAGTTGAGCTATTTCAAATCCTGAAAGATGATGCTGTGAAAGCACTGCACTCAATATGTCAGCAAATTTGAAAAATTAAGCAATGGCCACAGGACTGGAAAAGGTCAGTTTTTATTCCAATCCCAAAGAAAGGCAATGCCAAAAATGCTCAAACTATTGCACAATTGCACTCATCTCATATGTTAGTAAAGTAATGCTCAAAATTCTCCAAGTCCGGCTTCAGAAATACATGAACCATGAATTTCCAAATGTTCAAGCTGGATTTAGAAAAGGCAGAGGAATCAGATATCAAATTGCCAACATTCACTGGATAATTGAAAAAGCAAGAGAATTCCAGAAAAACATCTATTTTTGCTTTATTGAGTATGCCAAAGCCTTTGACTGGGTGGATCACAATAAACTGTGGAAAGTTCTGAAAGAGATGGGAATACCAGATCACCTGACCTCCCTCTTGAGAGACCTATATGTAGGTCAGGAAAAACAGTTAGAACTGTACATGGAACAACAGATTGGTTCCAAATAGGAACAGAAGTATGTCAAGGCTGTATATTGTCTTCCTGTTTATTTAACTTCTATGCAGAGTACATCATGAGAAACGCTGGGCTGGAAGAAGCACAAGCTGAAATCAAGAGTGCCAGGAGAAATATCAATAAACTCAGATATGCAGATGACACCACCCTTATGGAAGAAATTGAAGAAGAACAAAAGAGCCTCTTGATGAAAGTGAAAGAGGAGAGTGAAAAAGTTGGCTTAAATCCCAACATTCAGAAAACTAAGATCATGATATATGGCCCCATCACTTTACGGCAACTAGATGGAGAAACAGTGGAAACAGTGTCAGACTTTATTTTTCTGGGCTCCAAAATCACTGCAGATGGTGGTTGCAGCCATGAAATTAAAAGACACTTGCTCCTTGGAAAGAAAGTTATGACCAACCTAGATAGCATATTGAAAAGCAGAGACATTACTTTGCCAACAAAGGTCCGTCTAGTCAAGGCTATGGTTTTTCTGGTGGTCTTGTATGGATGTGAGAGTTGGACTGTGAAGAAAGCTGAGCACCGAAGTATTGATGCTTTTGAACTATTGTGTTGGAGAAGACTCTTGAGAGTTCCTTGGACTGCATGGAGATCCAGCCAGTCCATCCTAAAGAAGATCAGTTCGGGGTGTTTACTGGAAGAACTGATGTTGAAGCTGAAACTCCAATACTTTGGCCACCTTATGCAAAGGGTTGACTCATTGGAAAAGACTCTGATGCTGGGAGGGACTGGGAGCAGGAGGAGAAGGGGATGACAGAGGATGAGATGGCTGGATGGCATACTGACACGATGGACGTGAGTTTGAGTGAACTCCAGGAGTTGGTGATGGACAGGGAGGCCTGGCGTGCTGTGAATCATGGGGTCGCAAAAAGTCGGACACGACTGAGTGACTGAACCGAACTGAACCCTTTAGAATTTATTTCTTTGCCTACTTGATCCTTTGTATGAACTGAGTTTTCCAGGATCAGTTAAATACATTATTGTGTAAATTTTTTTAAATGTGTAAAACACAAATTGTGTATCACTGGATATTAGTAATATTAAAATAATGCATTACAACAGAGATTAAAGTCAAGTTGTATTAATAGAACAAGTATTGATGCTCCAGTTTGAACTGAATTTGACTGAATTGAAGGTTATTATAATATAAATGGAATATTCATTGCAATTTAAATGTAAATGAAGTTAAAAGGGATGAACAGAGAAGAAAATTTGACATGCAAATACCACAGTGAGGTACATACTACATTTTTGTTGATCATGTACTCTGTAATATTTTAAGTATTCCAGTTTCACAATATCAAGGGATAAAAAAAATTTATATACATATCCACAGAGAGAATATGAAATAATTCCATTCAAACTAAATTCAAATGACAACTAAAGCTAGGTTCTAATACTATAAAGAATGCTTGTGATTTGTGTATTTGTGAAAACTTCCATTCTGAGGATTTTAAGCAGTATCACTTTAACTGACAATTCAAAAGATATTTTAAAACCATTCTTGAACTAAAAATTTAGGGATACCCTCTTCATGTTTGTAAATCATCATTTCTCTCTAAATTCTGTAGAAACTGTTTGTATTTCCTTAAGTTAATTCATATCTCATATCTGCCTATATATATATATATCTGTATTTGCAATAATTTTATTATATTAATTTACTTAATGTATGACTGATAGGTCTCTGAATCTATGAAATTTTCTCAGTCAATTCAAGATGAAAAAATCTAAAGAATTTAGTAGTTAAGTCAATAAAATATCTACAAGGCCACTATCAGAAATTCTATAAATGAGAATCTAAATTCTGGACTCATTCTAGGAAACAACGGCTTTTTGACTGTCTCATTTCAAGGACATCCCTGCAAAGATCTCATTTATTTTTTTTTTTCCCACATTAGATGTCTCAAATTGGGTAAATATTATCTCTATATACAAATGATTGATACCTTTTGTTATCACCTACCAGCTAAGTGCTTATAACTTCCCTAAACTTAACCATTAAGCTTTGGCTTGCCCCCTAGTTTGAGCAAGTACTACAGCACTAGGTGTAGAAAGAATCTTCTTACCAACTCAATGTGAGAATTAGCCAACTACACAGAGAAACATTTCTAGAATGTGGATTCTGATTCACCACTTGCACATCTGGTCTACTTGCCCTGTTCTCACAAAATCCCTGCATGCTTTAATTATACATACATCAGTTCAGTTAAGTTCAGTTGCTCAGTCTTGTCTGAATCTTTGTGACCCCATGGGCTGTAGCACGCCAAGCTTCCCTGTCCATCACCAACTCCTGGAGCTTAGTCAAACTCATGTCCATCAAGTTGGTGGTGCCATCCCAACCATCTCATTCTCTGCCATCCCCTTCTCCTGCCTTCAATCTTTCCCAGCATCAGGGTCTTCTCCAGTGAGTCAGTTCTTCCTATCAGGTGGCCAAAATATTGGAGCTTCAGCATCAGTCCTTCCATTGAATATTCAGGACTGATTTCCTTTAGCGATTGACTGATTTGATCTCCTTGCAGTCCAAGGGACTCTCGAGAGTCTTCTCTGACAACCACTATTCAAAAGCATCAATTATTCAGTACTCAGCCATCTTTATGGTCCAACTCTCACATCCATGCATGACTACTGGAAAAATCACAGTTTTGACTAGACAGACCTTTGTCAGCAAGCTAATATCTCTGCTTTTTTGATATGCTGTCTGGGCTGTTCACAGATTTTCTTCTAAGGAGCAAGTGTCTTTTAATTTCATGGCTGCAGTCACCATCTGCAGTGATTTTTGAGCCCAAGAAAATAAATTTTGTCACTGTTTCCATTTTTCCCCCATCTATTTGCCATGAAGTGATGGGACAGGATGCCATGATTTTCATTTTGTGAATGTTGAGTTTTAAGTCAGCTTTTTCACTCTCCTCTTTCACTTTCATCAATAGGTTCTTCAGTTCCAAGTCTCTTTCTGCCATAAGGGTGGTGTCATCTGCATATGTGAGGTTATTGATATTTCCCCCAACAATCTTGATTCCAGCTTGTGCCTCATCTAGGCCATCATTTCACATGATGTATTTTGCATGTACAATATACAGCCTCAATGTATTATTTTCCTAATTTTGAACCAGACCATTGTCCATGTCCAGTTCTTACTGTTGCTTCTTTTTTTTTTTTTTAGTTTTATAACAGAGCTTTTATTTTTATTTTTTTTTTAATTTTTTATTTTTTTTTAATTTTAAAATCTTTAATTCTTACATGCGTTCCCAACCTGCATACAGGTTTCTCAGGAGATAAGTAAGATAGTCTGGTATTCCCATCTCTTGAAGAATTTTCCAAGTTTGTTGTGATCCACAAAGGATATAGCAGTCAATGAAGCAGAAGTAGATGTTTTTCTTAAATTCCATAGCTTTTGATATGATGTAATGAATATTGGCAATTTGATCGCTGATTCCTCTGCCTTTTCTAAATCCATCTTGAACATCTGGAAGTTCTCGATTCAGATACTGTTGAAGTCTAGCTTGAAGGATTTTGACCATTACCTTGCTAGCATAGGAAATTAGCACAATTTTACAGTAATGTGAACATTTTTTGGCTTTGCCTTTTTGGGGGATTGAAATGAAAACTAAAACTTTCTAGTCCTGTGCCACTGCTGAGTTTTCTAAATTTGCTGACATATTGAGTGCCTAATAAAAGTGCATAAAAGTGCATCATCTTTTAGAATTGGAGTAACTCAGCTGGAATTCCATCACTTCCACTAGCTTTGTTCATCATTATGCTTCCTAAGACCCACTTGATTTCACACTCCATGATGTTGGCTCTAGGTGAGTGACCACACCATCATGGTTATCCAGGTAATTAAGATATTTTTTGTATAGATCTTCAGTGTATTCTTGCAACCTCTTCTTGATCTCTTCTGCTTCTGTTAGTTCCTTGTCATTTCTGTCCTTTATTTTGCCCATTTTTGCATGAAATATTCTCTTAGTATTTCCAATTTTCTTAAAGAGATCCCTAATCTTTCCCGCGTTATTTTTTCCTCCCCTTCTTTGCATTGTTCACTTAAGAAGGCTTTCTTATCTCTCCTTGCTATTCTCTGGAACTCTGCATTCAGTTGAGTTTATCTTTTCCTTTGCCTTTCACTTTTCTTTTTTTCTCAACTATCTGTAAAGCCTCCTCAGGAAACCACTTTGCTTTCTTGCTTTTCTTTTTCTTGTGGATGGTTTTGGTCACCACCTCCTGTACAATGTTACAAACCTCTTACCATAGCTCTTCTGACACTCTATTAGGTCTAATCTCTTGAATCTGTTCTTCACTATATAATCATGAGGGATTTGATTTTGGTCATACCTGAATGGTCTCATGGATTTCCCCTACCTTTTTTAATTTAAGTTTGAATTTTTCAATAAGCGTCTAGTGATCTGAGAAACAGTTAGCTCCAGGTCTTATTTTTGCTGAGTGTATAGAGCTTCTCCATCTTTGACTGCAAGGAACATAATCAACCTGATTTTGGTATTGACCATCTGGTGATGTCCATGTGCAGAGTTGTATCTTGTGTTGTTGGAAGAGGGTATTTGCTATGACCAGTGTGTTCTCTTGGAAAAACTCTGTTAGCCTTTTCCCTGCTTCATTTTGTGCTCTAAGGATGGACTTGCCTGTTATTTCGGGTATCTCTTGACTTCCTACTTTTGCATTCCAGTTTCTTATGATGAAAAGGACATCATTGTGTGTGTGTGTGTGTGTGTGTGTGTGTGTGTTAGTCTAGAAAGTCTTGTAGTTCTTCATAGACCCGTTCAATTTCAGCTCCTCAGCATTATTGTTTGGAGCATAGACTTGGATTATTGTGATGTTGAATGGTTTGCTTTGGAATCAAAACATGATCATTCTGTTGTTTTTGAGATTGCAACCAATTACTACATGTAAGACTCTTGTTGACTATGAGGGCTAATCCATTTATTCTAAGTGATTCTTGCCCCCCTCTAGTAGTTATAATGATCATCTGAATTAAATTTGCCCATTCCCATCCATTTTAGTTCACTGATTTCTAAGATATTGATGTTCACTCTTGCCATTTCTGTTTGATGATATCCAATTAACCTTGATTCATAAGCCTAACATTCCAGATTCCTATGCCTTATTGTTCTTTACAGCATCAGTCTTTACTTTCATCACCAGACACATCCATAGCTGAGGGTCATTTCTGCTTTGTCCCAGCTTCTTCATTCTTTGTGGAGTTAATTCTCTGGGTTTTTCCTGAGTAGCATATTGGATGCCTACTGACCTAGGGGACTCATATTCTGGTGTTTGTTTGTTTTTTATCTTGTCACAATGTTCATTGGGTTCTTGAGGCAAGAATATGGGGGTAGTTTGCCATTTCTTTCTTGAATGAACCACATTTTGACATAACTCTCCTCCATGACCTGTCCATCTTGAGTGGTCCTGCTAAGGGTATTGCTCAGTGCTTCATTAAATTACTCAAGCTGTGATCCATGTGACCATCTTGGTTAGCTTTCTGAAATTGAGGTTTTTCTTCTGGAGGCTGTGGGATTTATATCTTTCTTCTTTTCTAGCATATCCATTCAATTCCATGAATGTATTCATAAGCACAGTTTCACTAAAACCACAAATTTGTAAGCTATGTTTTTATTTTCATTTAGTTAAAAATAGCTCCTAATTGCTCTTGAAATTTATTCTTTGACCTATTTGTTATTTAGAAATGTATTGTTTAATCCATATATTTAAATTCTCCAGTTTTGCTTCTGATTTCTGTCTTAAGTTCATTGTGAATCAAGGGCAGACATTGTATAATTTTTTAATTTAAACTTGTCGTGTTTTATTGTCCAGAATATCACGTATTCTGGTGAGCAGTCCAAGTGAATTCAAGAAAAAGGTTTATTTTCCTGTGGTTGAATGAAGGAATCTATAGATGTTGATTGTATCCAGTTGATGGGTGGTATTGAATTCAACTATATCCTTGTAGATTTTCTGCTTCCTGGATTTTTTCATTTCTGATAGTGTATTGATATCTCCAAATATAATAGTGGGTTGATAGAGTGTTGATATCTTCAAATATAATAGTGGGTTGATAGAGTGCTGATATCTCCAAACTGTTGATACAATAGTGTTGATAATAGAGTGTTGATATTGCCAAAAAATAGTCAGTTCATCTACTTCTATTTGCAATTTTGCCCCACATACTTTGATATTCTTTTGTTAGGAATTGTTATGTTTTCTTGGAGGACTGACTCCTTTGTCATTATATCGTGCCTTCTTTTTTTTTTTTAAGATTTAAAATGTTTTATTTTTTATTTTATTTTTTTTAAATTTTAAAATCTTTAATTCTTACATGCGTTCCCAAACATGAACCCCCCTCCCACCTCCCTCCCCATAATATCTCTCTGGGTCATCCCCATGCACCAGCTCCAAGCATGCTGTATCCTGCATCAGACATAGACTGGCGATTCAATTCTTACATGATAGTATACATGTTAGAATGTCATTCTCCCAAATCATCCCACCCTCTCCCTCTCCCTCTGAGTCCAAAAGTCCATTATACACATCTGTGTCTCTTTCCCTGTCTTGCATACAGGGTCGTCATTGCCATCGTCCTAAATTCCATATATATGTGTTAGTATACTGTATTGGTGTTTTTCTTTCTGGCTTACTTCACTCTGTATAATTGGCTCCAGTTTCATCCATCTCATCAGAACTGATTCAAATGAATTCTTTTTAACGGCTGAGTAATACTGCATTGTGTATATGTACCACAGCTTTCTTATCCATTCATCTGCTGATGGACATCTAGGTTGTTTCCATGTCCTAGCTATTATAAACAGCGCTGCGATGAACATTGGGGTACATGTGTCTCTTTCAATTCTGGTTTCCTCGGTGTGTATGCCCAGCAGTGGGATTGCTGGGTCATAAGGTAGTTCTATTTGCAATTTTTTAAGGAATCTCCACACTGTTCTCCATAGTGGCTGTACTAGTTTGCATTCCCACCAACAGTGTAGGAAGGTTCCCTTTTCTCCACACCCTCTCCAGCATTTATTGCTTGCAGATTTTTGGATCGCAGCCATTCTGACTGGTGTGAAGTGGTACCTCACTGTGGTTTTGATTTGCATTTCTCTAATAATGAGTGATGTTGAGCATCTTTTCATGTGTTTGTTAGCCATCCGTATGTCTTCTTTGGAGAAATGTCTATTTAGTTCTTTGGCCCATTTTTTGATTGGGTCATTTATTTTTCTGGAATTGAGCTGCAGAAGTTGTTTGTATATTTTTGAGATTAGTTGTTTGTCAGTTGCTTCATTTGCTATTATTTTCTCCCATTCAGAAGGCTGTCTTTTCACCTTGCTTATATTTTCCTTTGTTGTGCAGAAGCTTTTAATTTTAATTAGATCCCATTTGTTTATTTTTGCTTTTATTTCCAGAATTCTGGGAGGTGGATCATAGAGGATCCTGCTGTGATTTATGTCTGAGAGTGTTTTGCCTATGTTCTCCTCTAGGAGTTTTATAGTTTCTGGTCTTACATTTAGATCTTTAATCCATTTTGAGTTTATTTTTGTGTGGGGTGTTAGAAAGTGATCTAGTTTCATTCTTTTACAAGTGGTTGACCAGTTTTCCCAGCACCACTTGTTAAAGAGATTGTCTTTACTCCATTGTATATTCTTGCCTCCTTTGTCAAAGATAAGGTGTCCATATGTGTGTGGATTTATCTCTGGACTTTCTATTTTGTTCCATTGATCTATATGTCTGTCTTTGTGCCAGTACCATACTGTCTTGATGACTGTGGCTTTGCAGTAGAGCCTGAAGTCAGGCAAGTTGATTCCTCCAGTTCCATTCTTCTTTCTCAAGATTGCTTTGGCTATTCGAGGTTTTTTGTATTTCCATACAAATCTTGAAATGATTTGTTCTAGTTCTGTGAAAAATGTGGCTGGTAGCTTGATAGGGATTGCATTGAATTTGTAAATTGCTTTGGGTAGTATACTCATTTTCACTATATTGATTCTTCCGATCCATGAACATGGTATATTTCTCCATCTATTAGTGTCCTCTTTGATTTCTTTCATCAGTGTTTTATAGTTTTCTATATATAGGTCTTTAGTTTCTTTAGGTAGATATATTCCTAAGTATTTTATTCTTTTCGTTGCAATGGTGAATGGAATTGTTTTCTTAATTTCTTTTTTCTACTTTCTCATTATTCGTGTATAGGAATGCAAGGGATTTCTGTGTGTTGATTTTATATCCTGCAACTTTACTATATTCATTGATTAGCTCTAGTAATTTTCTGGTGGAGTCTTTAGGGTTTTCCATGTAGAGGATCATGTCATCTGCAAACAGTGAGAGTTTTACTTCTTCTTTTCCAATTTGGATTCCTTTTATTTCTTTTTCTGCTCTAATTGCTGTGGCCAAAACTTCCAGAACTATGTTGAATAGTAGCGGTGAAAGTGGACACCCTTGTCTTGTTCCTGACTTTAGCGGAAATGCTTTCAATTTTTCACCCTTGAGGATAATGTTTGCTGTGGGTTTGTCATAGATAGCTTTTATTATGTTGAGGTATGTTCCTTCTATTCCTGCTTTCTGGAGAGTTTTTATCATAAATGGATGTTGAATTTTGTCAAAGGCCTTCTCTGCATCTATTGAGATAATCATATGGTTTTTATTCCTCATAACTTTTCTTGCTTTGAAGACTTCTCAATATGAAATTAACTTAGCTACTCCTGATTTATTTTGATTAATGCTAGCATAGTATCTGTTCTGTCTTTCATTTACTTTTAATCTGTATTTGTCTTCAATTTTTTTTTAACATTCATTTATTTATTTTTTAATTGAAGGATAATTGCTTTACAGAATTTTGCTGTTTTCTGTCAAACAGCAACATGAATCAGCCATAGGTATACATATATCCCCTCCCTCCCATCTCCCTCCCCATCCTACCCCTCCAGGTTGATATAGAATTGATATGTATATTTGAGTTCCCTGAAACATAGAGCAAATTCCCATTGGCTATCTACTTTACAAATGATAATATAAGCTTCTATGTTACTCTCTCTATACATCTCACCTCTCCTCCCCTCTCCCTGTGTCCAAAAGTCTGTTCTCTGTCTCTCCATTGCTACCCTGCACATATATTCATCAGTACCATCTTTCTAGATTCCACATATATACATTAGTAAATGATATTTGCCTTTCTCTTTCTTAGTTACTTCACTCTGTATAATAGGCTCTAAGTTCACCCACCTCATTAGAACTGATTCAAATTCATTTGTTTTATGGCTGAGTAATATTCTATTGTGTATATGTACAACAACTTCTTTATCTATTCATCTGTCCATGGACATCTAGGTTCCTTTCATGTTCTAACTATTATAAACAGTTCTCCAGTGAATATTGGCATACATGTGTATTTTTAAATTTTGGTTTCCTCAGGGTATATGCCTAGGAGTGGGATTGCTGGGTCATATGGTGGTTTTATTCCTAGTTTTTTAAGGCATCTCCATACCATCTTCCATACTGGCTGTATCAATTTACATTCCCATCAACAGTGCAAGAATGTACCCTTTCTCCCCACACTCTCCATCATTTATTGTTTGTCGACTTTTCAATGATGGCCATTCTGACTGGTGTAAGTTGATGTCTCATTGTAGTTTTGATTTGTCTTTCTCTAATAATGAGCAATGTCGAGCATCTTTTCATGTGTTTGTTAGCCATTTGTATGTCTTCTTTGAAGAAATGTCTGTTTAGGCCTTTTTCTCACTTTTTGATTGGGTTGTTTGTTTTTCTGGTATTGAGTTGCATGAGCAATCATCAAGATATTATGGTACAATGGAACAAGATAGAAAGCCCAGAAATAAACCCACACACCTATAGGTACCTTATTTTTGACAACCAAGGCAAGAATATACAATGGGACAAAGACAGCATCTTCAAAAATTGGTGCTGGTAAAACTGGATAGCTACATGTAAAAGAATGAAAATATAACTCTTCCTAACACCATACACAAAGATAAACTCAAAATGGATTAAAGACCTAAATGTAAGATCAGACACCATAAAACTCTTAGAGGAAAACAAGGCAGAACATTCAATGACATAAGTCAAAGCAAGATCCTCTATGACCTACCTCCTAGAGTAATGGAAATAAAAACAAAAGTAAACAAGTGAGATCTATTTAAACTTAAAAACTTTTGCACAGCAAAGCAAAGCATAAGCAAGGTGAAAAGACAACCCACTGAATGGGAAAAAATAATAGCAAATGAAACAACTGACAGGATTAATTTCCAAACTATATAAGCAGCTCATGCAACTCAATGCCTTCATTTTTAAAGTGTGTGTGTGTGTGTGTGTGTGTGTGTGTGTGTGTGTGTTTCAAAACAATATGTAGCTTGGTCTTTTCTTGTTGTTGTTGTTATTGCTGCTGTTTTTTGTCATTATTATAAACTCTTTCTTTCAATGAGTACATTTAGGCCATTCATATTCAAAGTGGTGATTGATGTAGTTGGATTGCTATCAACCATATTTGTTACTATTTTGTATCTTTGTTCTTTATTCCTATTTTTGTCTTTCATTCTCTCTTTTTGTCGCTTTAATTTTAATTAGGCATTTTGTATAATTTCATTTTCTCTTCTTTCTTAGCATATTAGCTATACTTTAAAAACATTTTTGGTTATAGCTCTGGAATTTGTAATATACATTTCCAGCTAATCCAAATTCACTTTTAAATAACACTATTCTACTTTATGGATAATATGAGTACCTTATAATAACAAAATTATTATACTTTCTCCTCCCCATTCCTTGTATCTTTGTTGTTACTTATTTCACTTATGAGTAAACATATGGATACAGATATGTATATACATAAGTGTATACACATATCTACTTATAAGATATGTACATAAGCAGAAACAATCTAATACATAGTTACTATTATAATTTTGAACAAAGTAATCTCTCAGATCGATTTAGGATAAGAAAAAGTTCATTAGCTTCAGTTATTCCATCTTTGGTTCTCTTCTCTTCTTTATATAGATTCAAGTTTCTGATTTATTTTCCTTCTCTCTAAAGAACATTTTTTAAAAAATCTTGCAAGTAAGATCTACTGGCAACAAATCTCAATTTTGATCATCAGAGAATGTCTATTTCTCCTTTACTTTTGACGGACAGTCTTTCTGTGTAGAGAATTCTGAGTTGGTGGCACTTTTTTTCTGTAAATATTTGCCACTCTGCAATTCTCTTGCTGCTCCTGAGGAGAAGTCACATATGTCTTGCCTTTTCTCTTCAATATATAAGTGTCCCCCTCCCAACCCTCAGCTTCTTTCAGGAGTTTTCCCAGGAGTATCTACTGTTTAGTACTTGATGTTAATTTAGGGAAATTCTTGGTCACTATTATTTCAATTTATTTTTCTGTTTTATCCTCTTCCTTTTCCTAGTACTCCCTTTCTATGTATGCTACATGGTTTACAATTGTCCATTGGTTCTTGGGTATTCTGCTCTGCTTTTTCTGTCTTTGTTCTTTTCACTCTTTAGTTTCAGCAGTTTCTACTGATATCTCCCCAAGCTTAGAAATTCCTTTTGCAGCCACTCCTAATCTACTAGCTATCCCATCAAAAGCAATCTTCATTTTTGTTACAGTGCTTTGTTTTGTTTTCCCTAGCATTTCTTTTTTGTGCTTTAGTAGGATCTCAATCTTTCTGCTTACATGGTTTATTTTTTCTTGTATGTTTTATACTTTATTAATTAAAATCCTTGCATATTAAGCATAATTATTTAAAATTTTGGTCTAATAATTCCAACATTTCTGCCATATCTGGTTCTTAGGCATGCTCTGCCTCTTCAAATTGTTTTATATTTTACCATTTATATTCCTTAGACTTTTTTCTTTATAGTTGGTAATTATATACTGAGGAAAACCAGCTACTACAATTAGGCCTTTAATAATGTGATGGTAGGTCATGGAAGGCGGTGAAATGGTTCTATGTCATGTGTCCCCAACTTCCGAGCCACAGACCAGTAGTTGTCCATGGTTGCACATCAGAAGATGAGTGTCTGGCAATGAAACAAAGCTTTATCTGTACAAACAGCCCCTCCCCTTGCTCACATTACCACTTGAATTCCACCTCCTGTTAGATCAGTAGTGCATTAGATTCTCATAGGAGCATAAACCCTACTGTGAACTGCATATGTGAGGATCTAGGTTGGGTGCTCCTTATGAGAATTGAATGCCTGATGGTCTGATTCTACATTATGGTGAGTTGTATAAGTTCTCATTATATATCAGAATGTAATAGTGCACAATAAATGTAATGTTCTTGAATCATCCTGAAACCACCCCTCTCTTCCCACCCCAACTCTGAGGAAAATTTGTCTTCCATGGAGCAGGTCTCTGGTGCCAAAACAGTTGGAGACCACTGTTCTATAGTCCTGTAATTATCCTGTAATTGGCCTCTAGACTGAATTTCTTGAGTGCCTCTCAGTCTCCCTGACTCCCACTCTCTTTGATGGAACTGAGTGGGCCAGTGTTGTGTACTATCCTTCTTCCAGGAAGTTATGCTCTGATAATATTCCCAGTATATTAGACTCTGGTTAATGATTTTGTCCTGAGAGCAGGACTTTTTAAGAAAAACTGAATGCTCTGACATATTTCACAATGTTTCCTTTTCCCTACCCCCTGCGGAAAGTATGTCCAAAATTTACTGTGAGAATTGGTCCGAAATTTTGAGGTAAAACTCACAAAAATATGGGTCCCTCTATCACTTGGTCTCCCTGGAGGTTTTAACTCTTACACTTGTCCTCTCTGAATCTCCAGTAATTTGTAAATTCCAGTTCAATTTATCCTATCCCAGCAGGGATTTCTCAGAGGTTTTCACTTGTGAGCTCTGCTTTGATGATACAAAATTCCCCATCTGTCCTTCCAATCTTGGCAACAGTAGTTTGCCCTGTTCCTCACCTCCATTACATTACCCAAGAAGTATTATTGATTTTTCAGTCTATTCAACTGTATACTTCTTGCTAAACTAGAGTGGCAACTTTCAAGCATCTTACACGTGGAACTGAAAGGCAGAAGTTCCTATTTAGTTTTTGAAAATTATTTTTCCTATATATTAATACAATAAAACCATGTTCCCAGAAATTAATATTTATAATTTATTATTAATTGTTCTATAAGTGGTTCACAAAAATTTGAGAAACGGTGCATTCCATAACCTTATCTAAGTTGTGTATAAGAGATGTTATCTACAGTAGAAACACCTGCTTGAATTTCACTACCTTAAACACAGAAGGATATTGACCTTAACTATAATTGCATCTTTTCAACTGTTTTTAAATAGTTGAGAATTTCTGCTTCTGAATTTTTCTAAGAAAATACACATAATCATCACATGGATATTTGAAAGTTTTATCAAGACTATGGCTGCTGGGCTCTAGGTGTTATCAACACTTAGGTTATTTATCTCCAGTCAACTCCCTGCCATGCTTTCTCCACTCTCCTTTTCTCTCTTAATATTAGTCACAAACTACTCCAGGAAAATAACCTTGGATTTTACTTTAATTGAGCATCTAATCTCCTATTCACAATGTTAGTATAGCAAGCATTTTACTTCTTTTTATCACAAGTATAAGTGAAACAGTCATGTCTGACTGTTTGTGACCCCATGGACTATACAGTCCATGGAATTCTCCAGACCAGAATACTGGAGTGGGTAGCTGGTCCCTTCTCCAGGGGATATTTCCAACCCAGGGGTTGAACCCAGGTACTCCACATTGCAGTGAATTATTTACCAGCTTAGCCACAGGGCCCTCTCTGAATCTCCAGCAATTTGTGAATTCCTTTGGATCTAATTTCTTAAAATTAATCTTTTGCTCATTTTTAAGATTCCTCAGGCAAGAATACTAGAGTGGGTTGCCATGCCCTTCTCCCCAGGATCTTTCCAACCCAGGGATAGGATGCAGGTCTCCTACATTGCTGGTGGATCCTTACCAACTGAGCCGCTAGGGAAGCCCTTTCAATTTCACTGCCGATTACTTTTCCTGAGTTTTAGAGCAGTCCCTAGAAGTATCTCCAGTGAAATTCACTCGGTCATGTCCAACTCTTTGAGATCCCCATGAACCATATAGTCCATGGAATTCTCCAGACCAGAATACTGGAGTGGGTAGCTGTTCCTTTCTCCAGGGGATCTTCCCAACCGAGGGATCGAATCCAGGTCTCCTGCATTGCAGATGGATTATTTATCTCTATTTTAATTTAATTTTATTCAAGTTGAAGTACATGATTCAATTATTATTCTTAGAGGGCTATTTTCATTATAATACAGGCTATTCAAATCTTTCAAAACTACCATATTGTTTACTGTAAAATATTATATCTTCTAATTTCATATTAAGCACCAATTTTTTATGTTTGTATTTATCTCATTGGTGCATTTTTTATGTCTCCAGAAAAAAATAAATAAATAAAATTAAAAAAAAAAAAAAAACCAACAACAAGAAAAACCCCTTAAATTTGTCCATAGAATCCTTCCACTGTTTCTGGATATAATTCTTTCTTTTTATATCATTTTATTGTGTTTAAATTATTCTTAATTTACTGTGATTTCACATATGATATTAAATCAATAAATTTCAACTACACCAAGAATTTAAATACAAAATGAAAATTTTAAAATCTCTTCCAAATGAGAATATCTTTAAATGATTTGGAACCTAGGGAAGAATTTCTTAGACTTACTGCACAAATTAGAAAAATAAATACTGATACAACTGACTACATTGAAGTCAAGCATCTTTTTGTTAATAAAAAAATAAGAAAGTAAACATGCGCTGAAGAAAATATTTGGCTCACATACAATTAAAAATTTTAATATTCAGATTATATTGTATTCCTATCTATTGTTAAAATACATACACATCTGCACGCAAGCGTCACAACAAAATATGAAAGTAATGCTCCAATATTTCACAGTAGAAAAAATAGCTAGATAATAAAGATGATTTTTTCAACTTAATTTTTAATGTTGGTAATACTAATTAAATACCATTGAATATAATAGAATTTCATTGCTACAAAATTGAAAAACAAAACAATATGCACTAAAATAATTGAAAAAATTGAAAAAATAAAGTTGTTAATAATGAATAAAGCAATGGATAGTGTAGGAAAAGTATAAATTAATAAAATAATTTTGAAAACAATTGGAATTTCAGGGTAAAGTTGCACATCTGTGCTAGTAGATCTGTACAGAAATGCACATTTCAGCATTATTTCCAAGACAAACACTACAAAGAACCAAAAAGTCTATTAGCATTGAATGAATAAATGAGATTTTGTAGCTTTGTAAGACAAAATACTTTTAACAGTGAAAATTAATAAATATCCTTTATATTGGCCAACATATATATGAACCTTAAAGAGATAGTTAATGAAAAAAAAATCTAGTCACAGAAGTCACAAAAGCATTATTACATGGAAATAAAGTTCAATGATGAAACATTTCTTAGAAAGTAAAGATACATGCATATGCCATAAGAGTATGAGATGATATAAGACAACTCATAATAAAATTCTGGATAGTGACTTTCTTGGGCAGGAGGAAAATAGAGAATCTTTTAAAACAAAATGAATATATGAAATTTGATTTCAATGGTAATATTATATGCATTAAATTTGGTGATGAATAAAATTATCATTTCATTATTAAAACTTAAAATATTACAGGAATTGTTTTTTGCTTGCATTTTAACCTATATACACAAAAAAGGATGAGGAAGAAAGAGAAGGAAATGAAGCCAGTTGAGCTGGGTTCAAGTTCTGCCTTTGACACATGTACTGTTAGCTCTGGGCAAGTTATTGAACTCTCCTGTGTATCACTTCTTATGTGTAAAAAGGGTTATAACAACTGCTTTTCTCACAGTTTTCATAAAGAATAAATAAATTAAAATACATAAATAAAACAATTTGGAATAGAATATAGCAGGTAGTATATACCAAACAGAAGTCAGTTTTCATATTTAATTCTGGAGGAACAAAACCTCAACTGTAAATTTTTTATCACTTATGTGGAGAAACAGTAACTTGAACATAACAGGAAAATAAAATAGTTACTGATTTAAAAAAAATACTGACGTATAATTGTTTTATAATGTTTTCTTAGTTTCAGCTGTACAGTAAGGTGAGCTTACTCAAACTCATGTCCATTGAGTCAGTGGTGCCATCCAACTATCTCATCCTCTGTCGTCCCCTTTTCCTACCGCCTTCGATCTTTCCCAGCTTCACGGTCTTTTCAAAAGAGTCAGCTCTTTGCATCAGTTGGCCAAAGTATTGGAGTGTCAGCTTCAACATCAGTCCTTCCAATGAATATTCAAAACTGATTTCCTTTAGGATGGACTGGTTGGATCTCCTTGCAGTCCAAGGGACTCTCAGGAGTCTTCTCCAACACCACAGTTCAAAAGCATCAGTTCTTCAGCGCTCAACTCTCTTTATAGTCCAACTCTCATGGAAAAGGAAATAACCCACTCTAGTGTTCTTGCCTGGAACATCCCAGGGATGGGGGAGTCTGGTGGGCTGCTGTCTATGGGGTCTCACAGAATCAGACACGACTGAAGTGACTTAGCATCAGCAGCAGCAGCACATCCATATATGACTACTGGAAAAACCATAGCCTTGACTAGATGGACCGTTGTTGGCAAAGTAATTCTCTGCTTTTGAATATGCTGTCTAGTTTGCTCATGGCTTTTCTTCCAAGGAGTGTCTTTTAATTTCATGGCTGCAGTCACCACCTGCAGTGATTTTGGAACCCCGCCTCCCAAAATAAAGTCTGTCAGTTTCCTCATCTATTTGCCATGAAATCCTACTCTAGGAGATCTTCCCAACCCAGGAATTGAAGCCCCACCTTTTGTGTCTCCTGGATTGGCAGGTGAACTTTACACTATGCCACCTGGAGTAGCTCCCCACCAACCCATAGGGTAGCCATAAGATCACGACATGATCTTAGTTTTCTGAATGTTGAGCTTTAAGCCAACTTTTTCACTCTCCTCTTTCACTTTCATCAACAGGCTCTTTAGTTTTTCTTCACTTTCTGCCATAAGGGTGGTGTCATCTGCATATCTGAGGTTATTGATATTTCTCTTGGCAATCTTGATTCCAGCTTGTGCTTCATCCAGCCCAGCATTTCTCATGAGGTACTCTGCATATAAGTTAAATAAGCAGAGTGACAATATACAGCCTTGAAATACTCTTTTTCTTATTTGGAACCAGTCTGTTCTTCCATGTCCAGTTCTAACTGTTGTTTCCTCATTAGTTATCTATATTATACATATTATCAATAGTGTCTGTGTTAATCGATCAGTCATGTCTGACTCTTTGCAACCGCATGCACTATAGCCCTCCAGGCTCCTCAGTCTATGGAATTCTCTAGGCAAGAATACTGGAGTGGGTTACCGTTTCCTTTTCCAGGGGATCTTCCTGAGCCAAGGATTGAACCCATGTCTCCTGCATTGTGGGTGGATGCTTTACTATCTGAGCTAGTATGGAAGCCCCATCAAAAAAATATATATGTCAATATAGGGCTTCCCAGGTGGCATAGTGAAAAGTTCACCTGCCAATCCAGGAGACACAAAAGATGGGGCTTCAATTCCTGGGTTGGGAAGATCTCCTAGAGTAGGATTTCATGGAGAGAGGAGCCTGGAGGGGTTGAGGGGGGACAACAGTCCATAGGGTCACAAATACTTGGACATGACTGAGTGACTGAGCACACACAAGTGTCAATGCCAGTCTCCAAATTCTTCTTAACCCCCAGTTATCAATTTTTTTTTTCAATTTTTAAAACTATTCTGATGCAGGATACAGCATGTTTGGGGCTGGTGCATGGGGATGACCCAGAGAGATGTTATGGGGAGGGAGGTGGGAGGGGGGTTCATGTTTGGGAACGCATGTAAGAATTAAAGATTTTAAAATTAAAAAAAATTAAAAAAAATTAAAAAATTTAAAAATTAAAAAAAATAAAACTATTTAGTACAAAAAAATAATCTTTACACACGCACACATGCCAGTGCTCTGGCTCCTGTCAAACTCTCCAAACTCTTCAAAATAAGGACATGGCCTCCTGTTAGTTTTTGACACACAGCTGCTCTGCCTTTCCATGTGCTGATTCATCTGCATAGAATTCTCTTCATTTAGCTCTTTATATCTTTGGTTCACCCTCACAGATTACTTCTAGACAGCGTCCCTTCCTGAAGTAGATGGCACAACATCCCTAACCAAAAGTCAATCTGTGTGACTTTGAGTTATCATAGGATTATTCAGTTATTTGATGATTGACAGAAATTCACAGGATTACCTGCTTGGTGTCTCTTTCCTCCCAACACACAGTTATCTAAGTTTTACAGAGGCAGGAGCTCTTCTGGCTTATTAACTACTTTGCCCTCAACACCAAGAAATTCACCTAGTACAGAGTTGTCACTCCACATATATTCATGAAATAAATGGATGAATGTATGACAGGGCAAGGTAGTAATTTAATATAGCCTGCTCCTGAGTATTCTTAGGTATTTAGCTAATGCTTTATAGTTCAGTTCCATACATTGCTTGATTATTTTTCTTTCAGTTACATAACATGCAAGTATGGTATTTTGTTTTCAATTTTCAAAGACTTTTTATTTGACAAAATATGCTGCCAAATACAGAAGTGATCATGTTAGCAGAATGCTTCTGTAGAATAGAAGCCTCATCAGTCTGCTTTCATAAAGCATCAAAGTATTGATTTCAGGTAAAATGTGTGATAATTGTTCTCTATCATTCATGAAGAGTCATTCAGACAGATAAGAATAATTGGCCCAAGACAGCTTAAGGAGTGGCACACTACCTCAATTATAATACTGTTTACAGAGGGACATTGCTTAATATAACAATACTAAAACGTTTTGCAAAACCTAGAGAGGCCAGGAGATGATAGTGAAGAACAAAGGAGACTGGCATGCTGCAGTCCATGGGGTCACAAAGAGTCAGACACAACTTACAGACTGAACAGCAACAGATATTAAGCCAGGAAAAGAAAATTCATAAAATAAATCTTCTGAGATACAGTTGTTATTAAACACAAAATGTACATTTCTAAAATAATTTTAGTGAAAGTGAAGTCGCTCAGTCGTGTCCGATTCTTTGTGACCCCATGGACTATAACCTACCAGGCTCCTCCATCCATGGAATTTTCCAGGCAAGAGTACTGGAGTGGGTTGCCATTTCCTTCTCCAGGGGGTCTACCTGACCCAGGGATTGAACCCTGGTCTCCCGCACTGCAGGTAGACACTTTACCATCTGAGCCACGAAGAAAGACAAAAATAATTTTATCTGATGATCTATTTTTAACGCTGCTAGTGATTTTGAAATAAGGTTCATGTGTTCTTAGTATAAAACTGGAAGTTGAAACCTCCTTAAAGAAGTCAGGTCTGGCTTGATGATACAAAATTAGGATGAGAAATGGGAAGTAATTATAAGCTAATGCATTTTACATTATTTACAGTTCCTACTTTCCATATTTTCTCATCTTCCTTCACTTTATTCTCAGGGAAGCTAAAATTGAGTTCCCAAATCAGTGTTGTGCTTATAAAATTTGGATTGCAAGAGTAATGAAGTACCTTCAATTATTGATAACATCTTGTGTCAGAAAGAAACATCATTTAACAAGGAGGTTAAATATAAATAGGTGAGGTATAGAAGTGAAAACTAACTTTAATATATCACACCAAAAAGTAACAAATAAAATACATAACCACTTTCAAAGTAAAGAATTCAATAAAAATAAGGGCTTCTCTGATAGCACAATTGGTAAAGAACCCACCTGCAGTGCAGAAGACCTCGGTTGGATTTCTAGGTAAGGAAGATCCGCTGGAGAAGGGAAAGGCTACCCACTCCACTATTCTGACCTAGAGAATTCCATGGACTGTATAGGCCTTGGGGTCACAAAGAGTTGGACACAACTGAGCAACTTTAACTTTCAATAAAAATAAAGCTACTCATCGATCTGTTCAGTCTGTTGCTGGTTTTATTAGCTTTTTTGAGACACACTTCATAGATTCTTAGTAAAACTCTTTTATAGCAAATCAATGTTTAAAGAACAAAAAAGATGTGATGAATCAAATTTCTCAGAGTTCCAACAATCAATATAAGACATCTTCCACATGCAGTGATTGTCTAATATAGTTCACAATTTCAAATGGTGTTCTTCAAGAAACTTTGACAGCAGGACACTTAGCGGGGACCCACACCAATCACTGGCAAATCATTCTCACCATCTAGTGATGAGAGCTATAAAGTGAATAATGGCATTTGAAATGATTTAAGGACTTCCCTGGAAGCTTAAGGGTGAAGGATCCGACCACCTATGCAGGAGATACTGGTGTGACCCCTGTCCTGGAAGACCTCATACAGGCGTAGCAACCAAGCCTGGGCTCTAGACCCTGGGAGCCACAACGACTGAACCCACATGTCCCTAAAGCCTGTACACACAGCAAGAGAAGCCACTGCAATAAGACCGCTTGCCACAACTAGAGGAAGCCTGCATGCAGCAACAAAGACCCATTACAGCCAAAAAAATTAATTTAATTAAATTATAAGGTAAATTATTTAAACGGAGTATAGCACATTTTAATAGCTATGTAGCAATTACAAGTATCTTGAACTATCTAAAAATAAAATAAAAACGAATGTCACCGGATTTTTCATTTTCACCGATTATGTACAAACCATTACTTCTACCATAAAGAAAGTCTACTTGTGGATGACAGCAATGGAGCATACTTATCTTTTGATCATATCACATTTATAAGAAATTGCATGTATTTACACTTTTATGTGTGGGTTAGGTGTATATAGATACATTTAAGGGTTATACTATTATGCTAAATGTTACAAATGCAAAACCAATACAATACTGTAAAGTAATTAACCTCCAATTAAAATAAATAAATTTATATAAAAAACCTCAGATTAAAAAAGTAAAATTAGGTAGCCTAAAAAACCAATTTTATTATTTATAAAACAATAAAGCTTGTGAAATTAGCCACTGTACAACTATAACACAATCTAATAGTAAAATATTTGATGGATTCATCAATCTTACTTATAGAGCCCGCCATTCTGGGAATAAAAATAGAAATGTTTCCATTTCTTGCCTTCTAAATAGAGAACTGTTATAAAATCTTTAGTCTGAAAAATTATTAAAACTGCACACATATCTTGGTGTCTGCTTTTCTTTAAAATGGTAATATTGAAAAATATTGGACATGAATAAAGATTATTGACTCTGGAGGAGGGCATGGCAACCAACTCCAGTATTCTTGTTGCAATAATCCCATGGGCAGAAGGGCTTGGCAGTCTTCAGTTCATGGTTCGCAAAGAGTCGAACACAACTGAAGTGACTGAGCAT
Organism: Capra hircus; assembly: GCF_001704415.2. NCBI lineage: Eukaryota > Metazoa > Chordata > Mammalia > Artiodactyla > Bovidae > Capra > Capra hircus. Next base: position 33,819,608 of record NC_030824.1, read on the forward strand.
GCAAAGATTATTGAAATGCTAGTTTGGGGCTCTCTTTTAGTGGGAGGCAACATTCTGTAGCGGATAATGTTTAAATAGCACATATAACCTTAGTTTAAGAGCATATGCAACACTGATAAACTTTTTGACCTTTTGACAGGATAACCTTTCTTAACCTCTTCTCACCATGCTTCATTTTCCTTGCTTTAAAAAATAATAATAATAAGGTCAGCTTCAAAATGTTATTTATGTGATACTATACAATGCTCTTAGTAATGAGACTGGCATCACTATATTCTATAGTAATAGTATATATATATAACGTACATGTATATAAGCATGTATGTCAGTATACACATATTTCCAGATTATGTTGACCTTTTGTACTTTTAATCTTATTTAGGAGAACTTTATTTTATTAATAAACAATACAATAAATATTATTGATCACATCTATCAGATTTTCGAAGATAACCTCTCTCTAAAATATTATTTTTCACTGTTCCCACACCTGTCACCATTATGTTCACATCTGTGAGATTTGTAAGTTTTGATTATTACAACCACCAGTGCTTTGATGAAATAAACATTAAAATTCAGGTGGAAAGATAATGTGTAGATAAAATCAGTATGACTATAGTATAACACTACTTATTTTTTCTATTACAATTTATAAATGGTAACATTCTTTTTTCCCAAAACACTGAATCAGCCAACACAAGTATTTCTAACAGTCTTCATATGAAACAAAAAGAGCTCTGCCTATCACAGTTCTAGGGCCTAGAAAAGGATTACTGGGATGAAGTAAAGTTAAACAGCTTGCTCCATTGAGTATTTAAGGATGTCTATCACAGCACTGATAAGAGTTAAGTATGCCTAGAAAGACAATCTCCCAGGTAGTTTTCAGAATAAACAAGAAGCCAAGCTCTTGAACTGTAGTACTTAGCGCTTTCCTAAGGGGCCTTTAGTTTTGCTCAGGGCCTAGCTGTCAGAAAGACTTCACTTCTGCACCTATGGTAAGTCATATTTGATATCACTCTCTGTATAAGAGTGTGAATTAAGTAAAATATAGAGGGTCTTTGTGCTGAATGTGCAGTTTAAGAAAGCACAATGAACATCCACATGCTTTCCTGGGTCTTCTACACCTGCATACTTGGCAGGACATCATATATAAATATAAATGAATATTTAAATCACAGATGTGAACACATTTAATTTAGTTGCTGTCATATCTGCCTCAGAGAAAAACATGTGGGAATGAGAGTATTTATTGTCTTATAATTAAATAAAAGTAATTACTATAATATGTTCTCATGGAAACGTTGTTCGATTTATTAGTGACTGTTTTAAAAAATGTGTGTTAGAAAACATTTCAGCTTCCAGTTGAATTTTTATTTTTCATCGAGAAGTATAACTTCCTAATTCTGCTTCTTAGTTATCTACCATTAAAACGATGTTTTACTTTTCTAGTTTGGGTCATTCTTGGACATGGTATGATGCAATAGATATTCAAACAGAGTTGGAAATATATTTTCTACTGAGGTATATCAACTTAAGAAAAAGGGGCAAATCGTAATGAATAAATAAATTGGTATTTTAGAAGCCCAGAAAATTAAATAACAAATTTAAATAGAACTGCTCCCAATCTGAGCTGACTACATTTAAGTTTTTTAAAATGTTTTATAAAAAAATTTATATATGAATTAATGTAAATGTTTCAAATATTGAAATAAAATTAGAAATAAGAAAAAATTAATTTTTGACACAAAACTTTAAAAAATTCTCTAAACATATCCATGGATATTCTTTTAATCTTTCACCTTTTATGGTTAGAGATGGCATACAGGGAAAGTATAAGTTTCAAATTGTCAGGTTAAAATTTGGTTTTTAGTATCAATAATGCTAGAAACAGTGTCAGACTTTATTTTTGGGGGCTCCAAAATCACTGCACATGGTAACTGCAGCCATGAAATTAAAAGACGCTTACTCCTTAGAAGGAAAGTTATGACCAACCTAGATAGCATATTCAAAAGCAGAGACATTACTTTGCCAAGAAAGGTCCGTCTAGTCAAGGCTATGGTTTTTCCAGTGGTCGTGTGTGGATGTGAGAGTTGGACTGTGAAGAAGGCAGAGTGCCAAAGAATTGATGATTTTGAACTGTGGTGTTGGAGAATACTCTTGAGAGTCCCTTGGACTGCAAGGAGATACATTCAGTCCATTCTAAAGGAGATCATTCCTGGGTGTTCTTTGGAAGGACTGATGCTGAGGCTGAAACTCCAATATTTTGGCCACCTCATGTGAAGAGTTGACTCATTGGAAAAGACCCTGATGCTGGGTGGGATTGGGGGCAGGAGGAGAAGGGGGCGACAGAGGATGCGATGGCTGGATAGCATCACCGACTTGATGGACATGAGTTTGAGTGAACTCTGGGAGTTGGTGATGGACAGGGGTGCTGGCGTGCTGCGATTCATGGGGTCGCAAAGAGTCGGACATGACTGAGTGACTGAACAGAACTGAACTGAATGTTACCTTCAAAAATTTTTGCTATGCTGTGTTGTATTCCAAGATAGCACTTATAAATGTAAATTATTTAAAATAACTAATTATAAAATAATAAAATTTATAAATTTCAGTAAATAAAGAAATTCAATGAAAATACACGTTTTTACCTCTTCTCAACTTCCATTTAGGAGACTGAAAAGAAACATAAACAAGAGGGATGATATTGTTTATATGTGTAATCTAAAAACAAAAAGATGCAAATAAACTTATATGCAAAATAACAGTAGGTCCACAGGCGTAGAAAGCAAAGTTAGGGTTACCAAAGGGAAGAGGTAGAAGGGATAAATTATGAGTTTGAAATTAGCTTATACAGTATACTATATATAAAGTAGATAACAAACAAGGATCTACTGTATAGCACAGGGAACTTTACCCAGTATTTTGTAATAATATATAAGAAAAAAGAATATATATATATAATAATAATAACAGAATCACTTTGCTATGCATCTGAAACTACCACAACATTATAAATGAATTATACTAAAAAACGATACTTCTTCTGGCCCGTTGGAACTGTATAATGAAAAAGATTAATTGTCCCTACCAAATTTTTGTGGAGCCTAGCTTGATAAAATACATTTGAGCTTTTGTATTCCTTTGAGATTTGACTGTGGATACTCTCAAAATAGGTATTTTCTAGGCTTCAACTCTTTTATGAGTAAAATGAAACATTGTAAAGGACCCTGAACTGTAGAGTAAAACAGCAGGGTGATATGCCGAAAGCGGAAATGGACAGTTGATATGAGAGAGCTATGTAAGATGTCATGATCATCCTGAAAGATTGTGGTTCTGAAGATCTGTGTGCTATGCTGGGATTCATGAACTCAGGAGGAGAGGATTTTGTTCAGGGGCCAGAGACGAGGATAGGCTACTCAGAGATTTTTGTGTCGCAAAATTTTATTAAAGTATAAGAGAGATAGGGAAAGCTTCTGACACAGACATCAGAAGGTGACAGAAAAAGGGCCTGCTTGCTAATTTTTAGCACGGCGTTTTATGCCTGTTAGCAAGCTGCTAATCAGATAAGGGAGACACCTCAAGGCTGAAGTAGTTCCACCAAGCCTCTCTCCCACAATATGCATTTTTGAGACAGGATGGCACAAGGTGTGTCATTCCCCCAGTCATAAAACGATTGACATGAATACTGGTTTGTTGAGCCATTATGAGCCTAAGATTTGAGGAAAGAAAGAAAAAGTTGGTCTTAGGTGGAATGTATTTGAAGAAAGGCAGATTCCAAAGCAAATATATAGTCTTATTAACATAGCTTAAGAAAAATATTTTCATAAGAAATGAATTGGTTAGCTCAATGTTTGAGAAAAGTTAAGTTCAGGTGGAATTAGGTGTCATCACTAGAGAAGGGAAAAAAGTCTGCCACTTGAAGATTATTTCCTCTTACCATTTGGGGACCTCTGAACTCCCTACTGTTAACACTCTGAATCCCATCTTTCACTGAATCTCTGTTATGAGCTACACATTGACCTAGCTTTGCCATCTGCCTTTGTGGTAGCTACCAGTACAGTACCCAGAGTATCTATTACCACCCTCTTGATCACGTGAGTTGCTTGGGCAAGAAAACTTCAACAGTTGTCACATAAACAGAGGTTTTTAATGCACATATGTTGTTTGACTTAGTCACTTAGTCTTCTACTACTTGCCATGAGAAGAACATGCCCTGAGGAACTGCTTGTCCCCAGAATGAAGAAGATAAATCAAAAAGTACATAGAGTCTAGTGTCATCCAGCAAAGACCAAATGAGCCTAATTGAGATCAAACTGCAGCCAACCTAAAGATCTATTAAGCCAGGAGAGTGAATAAATATCATTGCTAGCCACTGGCTTTGGGATTGCTTGTTACACAACACTGCCACAGCAGGAGCTGAGTAATACAGTTTGTAAGGCTTGTCTGTGCTTGAATTCTAACTACACTGATTTTGAATTGAGCGATATTAGTTAAGTTACTGACATTGTACATTAAGGTTCTCTTTTAAAAGAGGAAAGTGTAAAGAAACTTCAGAGGATTGCTGTGAGAATGACATGAGTTGAAGCATACATGTTTCAAATAATACCTGACTATAAATGCTCATTACATGTAAAGAAATTACAATTCTTAATAAAGTATAAACTTTCATATAATTTCATCTAGAATGGTGACCCTTATGTAAAAGGAACATATACATTAACCTTTAGTGTCTAAAGATGAATACAAATGCTGGGACTTCCCTGGCAGCCCAGTGATTAAGACTTAGCCTTTCATCGTAGGGGATGTGGGTATGATTCCCAGTTGGGGAGCTGAGAGCCCACAAGCCTCATGACCAAAAACAACAGCAAAACAAACAAAACAGAAAGACATATTGTAACAAATTCAATAAAGATTTAAAAATCTGTCCACATAAAATAATACCAACATCTTTCAGATAATAAATATGTGTATGTCAGTGTGTGTATGTCTGTGTGTGTACCTCTAAACCTCAGATGTAACTGCTAAGTAATTGAATTACCTGTAATGGCTCAAGATTTTAATATTTTATGACATTATAATATTACAGACCACATAAAGTTGAATGGCTACAATTATTTGGGTAAATTTCTGAATGGAAAATATACAAATCTATATTATTTTCCTATTACTACTATAATAAATTACTACAAACTTGGTGTCTTAAATTATACAAATTTATTATTTTATTTTATTACTATTACTTTTTAGTCAGGAGATCAGAAGTCCAAAATGGGTCTGACTGGACTGAAGTCGAGGTGCCCTCAGGGTTGCATTCCTTCCAGGAGCTCTATACCAGTTTCTTGTTATATCATTGTTTGTGTGTGATATTGGCTTTTTAAATTTTATTTTTAAAAAATATTTATTGGAGTATAGTTCATTTACAGTGCTGTGTTAGTTTCAAGTGTGCAGAGAAGTGAATCGGTTACACATACATTTATCAACTCTTTTTAGATTCTTTTTCCATATAGATCGTTCTGTCTTTGAGAGGTGGCCTGTGTGCCCAAGCCACCACACACAGCTTCATCTCTGTTGTTCTGATTCCCTCTCCCACTTTAAGGGCTCCTGTGATTACACTGAGCTCACCTCAATAATGCAGAATACCTTCTATTTTAAAGTCAGTTCATTAGCAAACTTAATTCCATCTGTACCTATTGCCATGTAATCTAATATTCACAGATTCTGGAGGTTATATATAGATATCTTTGAGGTGGGAGGACATTATTCTGCCTAAAAAATATACTAATTTTAACTTCTAAGTATGAATGTTTTCACTTCCACCTATTATAGTGATAAGCAAACTCATGGCCAAAATAAATGTTCATCTTGGAACAAGGTAATATTTCTCTATGCTGCTCTGTATTTAAATCGTCACATATGCTAGTTTCCATTTGGGTGTCTGAGCATATTTGTCTGAAAGAGAATGTTCCAGGATTCAAATCTGCACATTTTACTTCTACTAATAGCATCTTTCAGAAAATAACATTTTATATATTTGCATATTCTATTTACAAATGTATTTTTTTCCTAATTAGCAAACAAAATCTGTGTTTTTAAATTGGCTGCCTTGGGATTAAAAATCAGTGCACATCTATTCTTTAACATAATTCTGCTATACAAGCTTCTTTTCAATGTATTATTTTTTACCTTCTTATTCTACCATTAGCCATGTTATAGGGCTATAATAATTAAAAAAAACCCTTTTGATAAACTAAGTGAAATTCCATCAGGTAAGTTCTGTTCAATTATGGCATTTAGAGTAACCCATATTAGCTTCAGTTGAAATGTGAAATCTATCAGGAACTTATATTTTTATTCTTTTATTTTCTTGTTATTAGATATTTGTGTTTTCATATTGCTTTTGTTTTTCTCCTTGAACTCTAGGTAAAACATATTTACAGAGCAAGAAGTGAAATACTTTATCATTTGTTTTTAAAACATAGTTAAATATAAAGTAAGATACAATTATTTTTACAAAGTAGCAATTTACAGTTCATCAATATACAAAGAGGGGCTTTCCTGATGACTTGGTGATAAAAAAAATCTGCCTGCCAATGCAGGAGACACAAATTATATCCCTGGGTCAGGAAGATCCCCTGGAAAAAGAAATAGCAACTCACTCCAATATTCTTGCATGGGAAATCCCAAGGACAGAAACTGGTGGGCTATAATCCATGGGGTCGAAAAAGAGTCAGATACAACTCAAGAAAAAAGCAACAAGAATATACAAAGAACCAAGGGGAAAAAAATAATCTTATTTTAAGACGTAATTTTCTTTTGATCTTTTACTCTTCTTTTTAGGACTATTTTAAGGAGAAAATAAAGTTGTTGAAACTTGGAGGGATCAATTACTATTACAATCAGTATTAGGCTTTGGAGTACTGGGCATCACTTAACAGAGAAATTTTGTTGTTCAAAATTTTCCTTTCTTATCCTGATTTAGATATTTTGCAATATGTCACAAAACTATTAGTTTTAATATGACAATTACAATGTCATTTACTGCTGATATGCGGAGTACATAGTTGACTAAAAATTGTTTATTGGAGTGACCATTCCAAACAATGCTGGGATAAATCTTGCTGACAGATGTTGTTGTTAGAGAGACTTTGCTAAAGAAAATTTACAGTATCAGCCATGTCACCCCTGAGATAAGAGACAAAGATAGGTATCTGTGGACTCTGAAAGCCACAAAACACATTATCCTGAGTTCTAACAGCCTGGACCACTGCAAGCTGCAAAAAAACACATGATATAAAAGAATACTAGAATGACTAAGGGTAGAAAAGAGTACTTTTGAGGTCAACAGGTTTTAGTGCCTAGGCTGGCGAAATTGGGACTATTATTGCAGATTTCTCTTTTTAAGGTCACTCCACTTCCTTCTTTTAAAAGGGAAAGAATAAATTTTAAAGAAGATGGCTACCAGACACAATTCAACTATAAAATCATCAGTCTTCAGGTTTCAAAATGACAGACACATTTTTTTAAAATGTGATAGTTCCTCAAATTGTTCTTGAAAATATAATGCTATAAGCCTTTAAGCAACTTTGAACTTTTCATTATCTTGTGTATGCATTTGTTTCTCTATGATTTTAAGATCCTCTAAGGGAGGGTTTTTTTCCTCTGTTCTCTGCTAGTTCTGATCTAGCCTGCTATTTTCACTGTTCTAAACTCTATAGGGCTTACATTTATGGCTTTAATTTTCAGTGTCATGTTCTTTTCAAATGCCAATAAAAACTAGCTTTAAAAACACAAAAGCAAGAAATGGTTGGCTATGTTACTTTAATTGGTCTATCTGAAATAGAAATTAAGGAGTTAGCAACAATTGCTCATTTTTGGACCATGAAAATAATAAGAAAAAGAAATAGTTCTAATGGCAAGTTGTTCATGCTACCTCCTAATAAAATTGAAAAGATGTTTTAATTCTAAATGTATCTGAGGGAAATTTAAACTTTGAAAACAATGGCTGCCAACAAATCATATTTAAATAAGAGTTATAAAGAACAGAATGCAAATATAGTATATATGAAAATGAATAATCCCAACACAAACTATGTTGCTTTTACTTCCTTGGGAAACCTAAAGTTCATTATGGCGAAAATAACTCTCCAAACATATTATTTTGAGAATATTGTGAAGTAACTAACCTCCAATTAAAATAAATAAGTTTATATTTTAAAAAATTGCTTGCCATTGAATTTTTTTTTAGTTGAAAATGGTTTGTTAATAGATATCATTTGAAAACAGTAATGATAATAACAGTAAGTGAAAGGCCCCAGAGCACACACATACATATTTCTGAAAACTTTAAATGTGCACAGTCATGACAGTATCTCATGTACAGTTGGAGGAAGGATGTATTTTAACAAAAGGTAATGAAGTGTCTTGCTAAGAAACTATCCTTCAGATAATACTTTCCATACCTGCCACCTTGTATTTTTTTAAATACGTAAAGCATAAAGTTTAAGGTTTTGCATTATTTATGTAATAACATCCACATACTCTTTCCACCATTTACTTATTTCAAGACCAGAACCACTCATTTTATCCTGGGTTCACAATGCATGGGCATGTGTAAAGCAAAGGTGAATCTAAAATCTAAATAGAATTGATTTCACTTGGTTCAAAAATATGCCTCTCATTACTGAGTTAATTCTTTAATACTTTTCTAAAAAGAAAAATAAAAAGAAATAAGGCAAACCAATTGACACATCTTAGATAAAGCCATATCTGAAGGATTTTGCTTATTGTTTCCCTAAATATCCAGTTTCATTAGTGAAATAATTATGTTGATTCTCCTGACACACTTTCTTGATTAAGGATATAATGTATATGTCAAAATTTCCTACTTGCATTGGGAGGCAGATTCTTTACCACAGCACCACCTGGGAGGGGATATATGTATACCTATGGCTCATTCATGTTGATACTTGGCAGGAAAATAACAAAATTCTGTAAAGCAATTATCCTTCAATTAAAAAATAAATTAATTTAAAAATTTCCCACTTGCTAGTTTCCTCAAGATGCAGTTGTTTACAATGACCTCAATTCTTCTATGACCCAAAACACCTTTCCAAAATCACAGTATGTTACAAAAGCAGAAATCTCTCTCTGCAGGAAATTCAAAACTACATGACCAAATCACATACTGATGTGAAAATGAATTCAAAACTGTTTATTCTTCCTCCTGCACATGAAGCTAAATTACATTGATGCTAGCATTGGTCATGCATTGTGATTAAGCAACAGAATATGAGTGGGAGTATTGTGTACTGTTTCTAAGATTGACCCATGAAACTTCCTGTACACCATCTTCCATTTTCCCATTTCTTTGGATGTGATCCAATGTGCATGAAAGCCTAAAGTTTGAAAAACACAGAACTTCAAGATTAAAAAAAAAAAAAAAAAAAAAAAACCACCTGATTTGTAAATTATTACCGGGGAGAAAGACACAAGCTAGTCAGGAACACAGTTTTGGAATTTACTTGACTAATAAACCTCACTAGTGTTTTTGAACCTGTGTAAATTTATCAGTGCAGTTAATATTATACAGGGCTTCCCAGGTGACTCAGTGGTAAAGAATCCACCTACCAATGCAGAAGATGTGAGTTCAATCCCTTGGTTGGGACCATCCCCTAGAGAAAGGAATGGCAACCCACTACAGTATTCTTGCCTGGGAAATCCCATGGACAGAGGATCCTGACAGGGTACAGTCCAAGGGGTCACAAAAGTGTCCGACATGAGTTACTGACTAAACATCAAAACAGTAACATCTCATGAAGTTAAAGCAAAAGCTTATACCAAAATTTAACTGGAAATGGCTTGCTGACTTTACAGGCACCTAAAGTGTGTGTCATTGGCTTCATGTTTGGATGACAGATGGTAAGAAAAGAGATATTGCAAATTGTAAAGCTGAAGATCTTTGTTCTATAATGGCAGAATGTTCAGTAAAAGTATTGCCCATAAAAATGTTGACAGTTCAAAACAGACTATGTGTCTACTGAGCCTGAGTTGAGGGAAATGGAGTTAAAATGAACTGTGTACTGGCTATGATTGAAAGCTTTAGCAAAGTATTGTGTGATGTTAGATAAGCAAGAATTGGCTGGTTTTCAAATATGGATGTGAGTAGAAGAAATAAAGAAAGGTATGAAGTTGGAAAAGCCACCAACCCCTTCTGTATCCAAGTCAAAAATAGGAGATTGGAAAAAGCTTGGAACTAAAAACCCAAAAAGACTTTATTTGAACAAACATATTAGCCCTGAGAAAAAGACTACTCAAGTTAATACTGACTTACCTGAATCTTTTCCTTCAGTTTATCTCAAATTAGGCAAAATTAAGGGGAAGAAGAAAGTAAGATTGACAAATCAAAGAAACAAAGCAGACCTGAGAATTATGCGCCCAGAGAACTTTGTGTAATTTTACATGCACATTTGAAACATCTGCAAACAAACAGATCAGAAATCTACATTTTAAAAAAGAATTGTTTTAGCAAAGGAAAAACTAAACCAGCAAATAATGCTTTGAAATTTTTACTTCAAATTAATCTCTGTTGTTAAGAGTTTCACAAGTAGGAAGAAACCTGTAAAAACCATACTCTATCAAATAAGTAATTACTCCAAATTACACCCACTTCATATAGAGCTCTGGAGAGTAAAAAAGAAGGAAAAATCTGTCAGAAAGAAGAAAAAAAAGGCAAAACTAATAAAGAACAATATATTAGGAGAATTAGTTTCTGTTGTTATTTAGTTGCTAAGTCGTGTCTGACGCTTTTGCAACCCCATGGCATGTAGCCCACCAGTCTCCTCTGTCCATGGGATTCTCCAGGCAAGAATACTAGAGTGGGTTGCCATTTCTTCCTCCAGGAGATCTTCCTAACCCAGGGATCAAATCTGCATTTTAGCATCGGCAGGCAGGTTCTTCACCACTGATCCACCTGATTTCATTAAGGCGATTCTCCAACAGTCAAAGCAGAAGTTTCTACAACACTTGCATTGCAGGATTTTACTATTGCTCTAGAAAAGTGATTTCAGTGTGTCTCTCATTCTTCGTTGTATCAGATGAGAATTTTTACTATGGTCATACGGCTCCCACTTCTCAAGCATGTAAAAACAGACATGCAAAAATCATGTAAGATGTGTTTTGGTTCATAGGTTGTCAGACAATCAGAAATTCATTGAGACCAAGGAGATGGCATAGAGATCTTGAGTTTGGGATTGGGTGCAATAATTAGGTGTCTTTGTTTATCTTCATTGAAAAGGGATTAATTTCTGTCCCATATTTGGAAATAAGAGAACTTGTATTTTGTGACCAGATGGGTTGACTTTCAGAGACAGGCTGTGTATTTATTAGACCCACTTCCTCTTCGTTTAGACAGCCACTTATAAAATATATGCTGACCTCCTTTATATTCAGATCTGATTATATTACAATAAATATCATAGAAACAAAATCAGTGTGAATTGGCCTTTAAAAATCTCCCATGTGCATTTTCCATAATTGTTATCTTGTTAGTTTTTGCTTTCTTTTTTTTTGTTTTTTGTTTTTTGTTTTTTTTTTTTTTTTTTCAGAAAATATAGTAACTTTGAATATCACACATTGAAAATGATGGGCCTAAAGTTTGGAACTGCCTTGTTGCTTAGAATGTCATCTTAAAAAACACCCATTTTAGATTTTATATGATTAAAATATTGATAAATAATAATATAAATACAACACATAACTAAAATAAAATAACAATAATAAAATATACTTCTCTGTATTTCTCACCTGTTTTGTGTTCTTAGATATGTTTATTTAATTATATTTCAGCTTTACCTTAACTGGTTTACATATGTCACTGCCAGAAACATGAAATTCAAAGTTCTATAATTTTTAGTTATGTCCAAACTACCTCTTATGATATATTTATAGGTTTAATCCAGTTTGTTATTCCACAGATATTTTCACATTAATCTACTCAATTACACAAGTGGTTCTGAGCTGCTCTTTATGTGTGATTCTGTACTACCATTGGAGAATCAGGAAATAACGCCAAAATCTTGTCTTCAAAAAGCTTAGGGCCTAATGCGAAAGTGAAAGTGAAAAATGAAAGTGAAGTCGCTCAGTCATGCCCGACTCTTTGCGCCCCCATGGACTGTAGCCCACCACGCTCCTCAGTCCATGGGATTTTCCAGGCAAGAGTACTGAAGTGGGTTGCCATTTCCTTCTCCAGAGGATCTTCCTGACCCAGGGATTGAACCCAGGTCTCCCGCATTGTAAGCAAGACGCTTTACCATCTGAGCCACCAGGGAAGTCCAAGAAACCTTACAGGTATGCCATAATTAGTCACTGGGTTCTTATAATGAGCCCAAAACATTACTTAATGAGGCTGATGTGACACCTAAGACACCCAAAGAAAGCTCAGAAACAGGAGCAATGAGAGCGGGGACCCACCAGAAGTCTTTGCTACCACTGACAGCATGTATGCCAGAGCTCAGGACACTGACACAATATCATCATCCTCATACTTGCAGAACTTGCTGACAATGAACGTCTCATTCTCATCCAGCTCCCACATGTACTTCAGGTAAATAAAAATATAGTAATAATGAAAGAATGTGAAAGATGCCACTGAGAAAAAAGTATAGCTGTCCCTCAGTATTCACAAAAGATTTGTTCGAGGAACATTACCTTCCCCCATGGACACCAAGATCTAGGATCCTCAAGTTCCTTATATGAAATGGCATAGTACAGCTGGCCTGCTGAATCGCCATGTTCTACAACCACGGATTCAACTATGGTGGGTGGACCCAACTCAACTCATATAAGCTCTAGAGAGCCACATAAGAAAGACACTTGTACAAATGGTAAATCGTAGGAGGACTTCAGGTATGCATGACTGAATGTAGGCTTTGAGGATGAGTAGGAGCTATCCAGGCAAGGTTAGCTGGGAAGAGGAAGGAGTCAGTGATATAAAAAAGCTGTAGACATAACAGCAAATTATATCACAGCATCATTTTATGCCGTATTAAACTTTTGTGATATTTTCTAAGAACAAATAGATACCATTTATAGGTTTAAATCAGAAATTATTTCTTGGAATATGAATAGTACTTTAGAAAGAACAATTTACCATCTTGGATTTAAATATGTTAAATCTAAATTCAGGATATAAGAGAATGTTAAAAATTCCATGCAGAAGAATGTGCATCTTAACTGGTGTAACAAAAATGGGTAAAAAATGAAGTGGCAATATTCAAGAGTCAGAAGTATTAAGTATTAATAGGACAAGGAAGGTGCATGATTGATGGATAAATATGCTTAATCTGGAAAGTAATTAATCAAGGTCTTCAGGTTTCTGTCATGGTATTATCAGGGAAAACAGAAAGCTGAATTGACTTGGGATACAGACAATAAGATTTGAATGTACTATGTGGAATTATGTATTAATATTAGAAATTTTAAGTAAAATTATTTTATAGCTGCTCTGGATCTCAGAAATTGATCTTGACTGAAAATAACCATGCACAATAAATGAGTACACCAAGCACATAGAAAACATTGCCTAAAACTTGTATAGGAAGGAGTGACCAATAGGGCAGAGTAGGAAGACCCTGAGCTCACCTCCTCCAATGGACACACAAAATTGCAACTATTTAGAGAGGAACTGTTATCAAGAAAGACCTGAAGACTAGCATAAAAGACCTTCTATTCTTAAGTATATAAAGAAGGAACCACAACAAGAGAAGCAGGATGGGAAGAGATGTGGTAAAGACCCATACCTGTGTGTGGATGATGCACAAACATGAGGATAATCATAAATGCAAAGTTTCTTCCCAAAGAGGAGCGGGAAGGATTCTAGCTCCACACTGAGCTTTGAAACCTAGAATTCCAGAGCCATGAAGACGAGCTCCCAGAATAGTTTATTCTGAAGGCTAGTGAGTCTTACTATCAGGAGAAATTAATGGCTATAGGAGAGACAGAGATTCCACATATAAAATAAGCTAACAAAGTCTCACATGATCTGGGACACAGGATAGAAGGAGTAATTTAAAGGAGCCTGGGTCAGACATACCTGTTAATCCTGGAGGAATGCCAAAAGAGGCAGGGGGCATATTGAGCTAATCCTGGGGACACAGATGCTGGCCTCTGCACAAAGCAGGGCCTGGAAACTAACTGAAATGGGAACCAGCTGTGCCTACAAGACCACACAGAGTAGTCAGCCCACTACAACAGAAAGGCCCATGAAGCTCACATGGGGACATCTCTAGAACATACAGCTCTGGTCCCAGAGAGGAATGCACTACTGAGTCACACAGGGCACCTCATAAAAAAGGCCACTTCTTCAAGATCAGTAGAGTAACAACTTACCAAATACATGGGGGGGGGGGGAACTATAACAGTGAATTAGGCAAATTGAAATGATAGAGGAAAAGAATTACAAATGAAAGAATAAGAATAAATATCAAAATTCTCACACTGTTCAGGAAGTTTTAGGATACACAACAGATTTCCCAACCTGGGGATCTGGCAAAGGGACTGAGAATCCCCAGAAAATTTGACTTTGGAGGCCAGTGGTACTTGATTACAGAATTTCCACAGGACTGGGGACACAGAATCTTGGAGGGCACAAACAAAAACTTGTGTGCACCAGGATCCAGGAGAAAGAAGCAGTTTCACCACAAGAGACTGAGCCAGACTTGCCTGTGACTGTCCAAGAGTCTCCAACAGAGGCATGGGTCAACAGCGGCCTGCTGAAGGGTGAGGGGCACTGAATACAACAGCATGGTATAAGTCCTTTTGAAGGAGGTCGCCATGAACATCATTATGCCTTCCATAGTTTGGCCTCATGCCGACAAAAGGGAGGGAACACAGCTCCATTCATCAAGAGAAAATTGGATTAAAGATTTGCTGAGCATGGCCCTGCTCCTCAGAACAAGACACAGATTCCTCCAGAGTCAGTCTCTCTCCTCAGGAAGCTTCCACAAGTCTCTTATATTTATCCATCAGAGGGCAGACAAAATGAAAATCACAATCACAGAAAACTAGCCAAATTGATCACATGGATCACAGCCTTGTCTAACTCAATGAAAATATGAGCTATGCCACAGAGGGCCACTCAAGATGGATGGGTCATGGTAGAGATTTCTGACAACACATGGTCCACTGGAAAAGGGAATGGCACCACTTCACTATTCTTGCCTTGAGAACCCCATGAACAGCATGAAAAAGCAAAAAGATATAACACTGAAAGATGAACTCCCCAGGTCATTAGGTGCCCTATATGCTACTGGAAAAGAGTGGAGAAATAACTCCAGAAAGAATGAAGAGACGGAGCCAAAGGAAAAACAATGCTCAGTTGTGGATGTGACTGGTGATGGATTTAAATTCTGATCCTGTAAAGAACAATAAAGCATAGGAACCTGAAATGTTAGGTCTATGAATCAAGGCAAATTGGAAGTGGTCAAACAGGAGATAGCAAGAGTGAACATTGACATTTTAGAAATTAGTGAACTAAAATGGATTGTAATGAGTGAATTTAATTCAGATGACCATTATATCTACTACTGTTGGCAAAAATCTTCTAGAGGAAATGGAGTAGCCCTCATAGTCAATAAAACAGTCTGAAATGCAGTGCTTTGGTGAAATCCAAAAATGAGAGAATGATCTCTGTTCATTTCCAAGGCAAACCATTCAATATCACAGTAATCCAAGTCTATGCCCCAACCACTATGGTTGAGGAAGCTGAAGTTGAGAGGTTCTATGATGATCTACAAAACCTTCTAAAGCTAACATATAAAAAAGATGTCCTTTTCATCATAGGGGAAGTACAATGCAAATGTAGGAAATAAAAAGATACCTGCAGTAACAGGCAAATTTGGCCTTTGAGTACAAAATGAAGCAGGGCATAGCCTAACAGTTTTGCCAAGAGGACACACTGGTCATAGCAAACACCCTCTTCCAACAACCCAAGAGCCAACTCTACACATGGACATCAACAAATGGTCAGTACTGAAATCAGATTAATTATATTTTTAGCAAAGCTCTATAGAGTCAGAAAAAAAAAAAAAACAAGATTGGGAGCTGACTGTGGCTCAGATCATGAACCTGTTTTGGCAAAATTCAGACTTAATTTGAAGAAAGTAGGAAAAAGCACTAGACTGTTCAGGTATAACTTAAATCACTTATGATTATACAATGGAAGTAACAAATAGATTCAAGGGATTAGATTTGAGTGGCTGAAGAACTATGGATGGAAGTTTGCAACATGGTACAGGAGGCGGTGATCAAGACCATCCGCAAGAAAAGGAAATGTAAAAAAGCAAAATGATTGTCTGAGGAGGCCTTACAGATAGTTGAGAAAAGAAGAGAAGCTAAAGGCAAAGGAGGGAAAGGAAAGATACATCCATCTGAATGCAGAGTTCCAAAGAATAGCAAGGAGAGATAAGAAAGACTTCCTCCATGATCAGAGCAAAAAAATAAAGGAAAACAATATAATGGGAAAGACTAGATTTCTTTTCAAGAAAATTAGGGATACCTAGGGAAAAGTTCATGCAAAAATGGGCACAATAAAGGACAGAAATGGTTTGGTTCTAATAGAAGCAGGAGATACTAAGAAAAGGTGGCAAGAATACACAGACGAACTATACAAAAAAGATCTTCATGACCCAGATAACCATGGTGGTATTTTCGCTAACATAGAGCCAGATATCCTGGAATGTGTAGTCAAGTGGGCCTTAGGAAGCATCACTATGAACAAAGCTAGTGGAGATGATGGAATTACAGTTGAGCTATTTCAAATCCTAAAAGATGATGCAGTGAAAATGCTGTACTCAATATGTCAGAAAATTCAGAAAACTCAGCAGTGGCTACAGGACTGGAAAAGTTCGGTTTTTATCCTAATCTCAAAGAAAGGAAATGCCAAAGAATGTTCAAACTACCACACAACTGCACTAATCTCACACACAAGTAAAATAACACTTGAAATTCTCCAAGTGAGGTTTCAGAAGTATGTGAACCAAGAACTTCCAAATATTCAGGCTGGATCTAGAAAACGCAGAGGAATCCAACATAGTTTTGAAAGTTTAACCACAGCAATCAGAGAAGAAAAAGGAATGAAATTCAGATTGGAAAAGAAGAAGTAAAACTCACCTTTGCAGATAACATGATCCTCTACATAGAAAACCCTAAAGACACCACCAGAAAATTACTAGAGCTAATCAATGAATAGAAACAATTTTATTCACCATTTCAGCAAAAAGAATAAAACTTAGGAATAAATCTAGCTAAAGAAACAAAAGATCTATATACAGAAAACTATAAAACACTGATAAAAGAAATCAAACATGGCACAAACAGATGGAGAAATATACCATGTTCATGGATCGAAAGGACCAGTACAGTGAAAGTGAATATATCACCCAAAGCAATCTATAGATTCAATGCAACCCCTATCAAGCTATCAAGAGTATTTTTCACAGAACTAGAACACATAATTTCACAATTTGTACGGAAATACAAAAAATCTCAAATAGCCAAAGCAATCATGAGAAAGAAGAATGGAACTGGAGGAATCAACCTACCTGACTTCAGGCTCTACTATGAAGCTACACTCATCAAGAGAGTATGGTACTGGCACAAAGACAGAAATAAAGATCAATGGAACAAAATAGAAATCCCAGGGATAAATTCACACACCTATGGACACCTTATCTTTAACAAAGGAGGCAAGAATATACAATGGAGAAAAGACAAGTGGTGCTGGGAAAATTTGTCAAGCACTTGTAAAAGAATGAAACTAGAACACTTTCTAACAACATGCACAAAAATAAACTCAAAATGGGGTTAAAGATCTAAATGTAAGACCAGAAATTATAAAAGTCCTAGAGGAAAACATAGGCAAAAATCTCTCTGACATAAATCACAGAAGGATCCTCTAAGACCCACCTCCCAGAGTAATGGAAATAAAAGCAAAAATAAACGAATGGGACCTAAGTAAACTTAAAAACGTTTGCACAACGAAGGAAACTATAAGCAAGGTGAAAAGACAGCCTTCAGAATGGGAAAAAATAGCAAACGAAGCAACTGACAAATAATTAATCTCAAAAATATACAAGGAGTGCATGCAGCTCAATACCAGAAAAATACACGACCCAATCAAAAAATGGGCCACAGAAGTAAACAGACATTTTTGCACAGAAGACATACAGATGGCTAACAAACACATGAAAAGATGCTCAACATCATTCATTATCAGAGAAATGCAAATCAAAACCACAATAAAGTACCATCTCACGCTGGTCACAATGGCTTCTATCAAAAAGACTACAAACAATAAATGCTGGAGAAGGTGTGGAGAAAAGGGAACCCTCTTACACTGTTGGTGGGAATGCAAACTAGTACAGCCACTATGGAGAACAATGTGGAGATTCCTTAAAAAACTGGAAATAGAACTGCCATATGACCCAGAAATCCCACTGCTGGGCATACACACCAAGGAAACCAGAATTGAAAGAGACGCATGTACCCCAATGTTCATTGTAGCACTGTTTTCAATAGCTAGGACATGGAAGCAACCTAGATGTCCATTGGAAGACAAATGGATAAGAAAGTTGTGGTACATATACACAATGGAATATCACTCAGCTATTTAAGAGAAAGCATTTGAATCAGTTCTAATGAGGTGATGAAACTGGAGCCTATTATACAGACTGAATTAAGTCAGTACACTATATTAACACTTATATATGGGACTTAGAAAGATGGTAACAATGACTTTATATATGAGACAGCAAAAGAGACACAGATATAAAGAGCAGACTTTTGGATTCTGTGGGAGAAGGAGAGGGTGGGATGATTTGAAACGATAGCACTGAAACACGTTTATTACCATATGTGAAATAGACTGCCAGTCCAGGTTTGATGCATGAGACAAGGTGCTCAGGGCTGATGCACTGGGATGACCCTGAGGGATGGGACGGGGAAGGAGGTGGGAGGGGAGTTCAGGATGTGGGACACATGTACATCCATGGCTGATTCATGTTGATGTATGTCAAAAACCACTACAATATTATAAAGTAATTAGCCTCCAATTAAAATAAATAAATTAATTTAAAAAAAAGAAAAGTCAGAGGAACCAGAGATCAAATTTTCAACATCTGTTGAATCATAGATAAAGCAGGAGAGTTCCAGAAAAACATCTACTTCTGTTTTATTTACTATGCCAAAGCCTTTGACTGTGTGGGTCACAACAAACTGGAAAATTCATCAAGAGTTGGGAATACCAGACCACCTTACCTGTCTCCTGAGAAATCTGTAGGCAGGTTAAGAAGCAACAGTTAGAATCAGACACACAACAATGGACTGGTTCCAAATTGGGAAAGGAATACATCAAGGCTGTATATTGTCATCTTGCTTATTTAACTTATATGCAGAAGCTCATCATGTTAAATGCCAGGCTGGGTGAAGCACAAGCTGGAATAAAGATTGCTGGGAGAAATATCAATAACCTCAGATATCCAGATGACACCACCCTTATGGCAGAAAGCAAAGAACTAAAGAGCCTCTTGATGAAAGTGAAAGAGGAGAGTGAAAAAGTTGGCTTAAAATTCAACATTCAGAAAGTTAAGATCATGGCACTGGGTCTCATCACTTCATGGCGAATTGGTGGAGAAACAATGGAAACAGTGAGAGACTTTATTTCTTGGACTTCAAAATCTCTGCAGATTATGGCTACAGCTATGAAAATAAAAGACACTTGCTCCTTGGAAGAAAAGCTATGACCAACCTAGACAGCATATTAAAAAGCAGAGACATTACTTTGCCATCAAAAGCCCATCTAGTCAAAGCTATGGTTTCTCCAGTAGTCAAACCTGGATGTAAGAGTTGGACCATAAAGAAAGATGAGTGCCAAAGAATTTATCCTTTTGAACTGTGGTGTTGGACTTCAAAAAGATCAAATCAGTCAATTGTAAAAGAAATAAGTCCTGAATATTCATAGGAATGACTGATGATGAAGCTGAAACTCCAATAGTTTGGCCATCTTATGCAAAGAACTGACTCATTGGAAAAGACCCTGATGCTGGGAAAGATTGACTGCAGGAGAAGGGGATGACAGAGGATGAGATGGTTGAATGGCATCACCAACTCCATGGACACAAGTTTGAGCAAGCTCTAGGAATTGGTGATGGACAGGAAAGCCTATAGCAAAGAGTCGAATACCACTGGGTGACTGCATTGAATTGAAATGAAAATACCAAAAGACTAAATAAAATAAGTGGAGACAAGTAATCTACCATATAAAGAGCTTAAGGTAATGATCATAATTATATTCAAACAACTCAGAAGAATGGATGAGCAATGAGCAGTTAGAAGTTTTTTGTTTGTTTGTTTGTTTTTGTGAACTTCCAGATGTTCAAGCTGGTTTTATTTTTATTTTTTTTAATTTTAATTTTTACTTTATTTTACTTTACAATACTGTATTGGTTTGTTTTTTTAAGGCTTGTTAGAAAGCCTTATTATTATAGAAAACAGAGTAGTGGAAATCACTGAAACTGAACAGAAAAACAGGAAAATAATTTTTAAAACTGAGAACATTTTAAGTGGCCTCTGGTACAACATCAAGTGTGGTAACATTCACATTATAGAGGTTCCATAAAGAGAAGAGAAACAGAAAGGGAAAGAGACCATATCTGAAGGCATAATAGCTAAATTTTTCTAAAACCTGGGGAGTGGAAATAGACTTCCATGCCCAGGAACCACCGGGAGTGCCAAACAGGACAAAACCAAAGAGGGCCACATCAAGATACACTGTATTTTAAAAGGAAGAAGTAAAGATTGCCATGAAATTAAAAGATACTCGATTCTTGGAAGAAAAGCCATGACAAACATGGACAACATATAAAAAGCTGAGACATCACTTTGCCAACAAAGGTTCGTATAGTCAGAGCTATGATTGTTCCACTAGTCATGTTCAGATGTGAGTGTTGGACCATAAAGAAGATTGAGACTGAATAACTGATGCTTGTGAAGACTCTTAAGAGTCCCTTAGACTTCAAGGAGATCAACCCAGTCAATCCTAAAGGAAATCAAATCTAAATATTTATTGCAGGAACTGATGCTGAAGCTGAAGCTCCAATAATTTGGCCACCTGATGGAAAGGGGTAACTCTTTGGAAGACTTTGATGCTGAGGGCAGGAGAAGAAGAGGATGACAGAGGATGAGATGGTTGGATGGCATCATCGACTCAATGGACTTGAGCTTGAGCAAACTCCAGAAGATAGTGAAGGACAGGAAAGACTGGTGTGCTGTAGTCCATGGGGTCACAAAGAGTTTGACATGACTGAGCAACTGAACAGCAACAACAAAAGATAAGAGTATTAAAAGCATCAAGAGAAAAGCAACAAATTTCAACTCCCCAATTTTTTCCATGAGCTTACTTTCAGCAGAAACTCTGCAGCCCAGAGGGAGTGGAATAATATATTTAAAGTAATGAGAGGGGAAAAAAAAAAAAAAAAAAAAAAACTACCAGAAAGAATACTCTGCCCAGCAAGGTCTTATTTATATTTGGAAAGATCAAAAAGTATTAGACAAGTGAAAGTTAAGAGTTCAGCACCATGAATCCAGCTTTATTAGAAACATTACAGAGAACTCTTTAAGCAGAAAAGGCCACAACTAGATATATGGAAATTACAAAATAAAAAACATACTAGTAAAAGCAATATACTGTAAAGGTAGTAATTCAACCATGTATAAAGCTACTGGGAAGGTTAAAAATCAAAAATTAATAAAATTAAGTACATCCACAATAGATAGTGAAGAGACATTCATAAATATGTAAAATGTGATGTCAAAACAGTAAATATATGGGAGGGTAAAAATGCAGGGTTGCTAAAATGCATTCAGATGTAAGGGATCAGCAACTTAAAATAATTAGATAGATAGATAGGAGATTGCTATAAATAAATGTCATGTTAATAAAAAGTCAGAATTCTATAACAGATACACACATAGAAAGGAACCAAAATACAACACTAAAGACAGATAGACATCAATCTCTCTCCTTTATCTTTTATTTTTCTTATTCCCTCTTCTCTCCTTCTCTCCACATATCTAACATTTCCCTGTAATTTAAAACATTTTTGCTTCACAAAATTTAATAATATTCTCATTGAGAAAACAGCAGGCTCTCAAGACAGAAAGTTATTGCACTTATTACTTAAGAACAGCAACCAACACCCTCAAAAGGAAAGCAAATAAACAGCCCAGTGGGAAGAGGAAGTTCCAGGGATGCTACATTTCCTAAATGATACTTATGTTCTTGTTGTTTACTAATTCCTAAATTTGCCTCAGTCCATGGCTGCTGAATCTTCACTTCTAGCAACGTTACCATGAAAAACTTCTGCTCCTGTAAATATTAAAACTAAGGAAACTTCAAAAGTTAGATTTATTTAAAAAACAGAAGAAATGGTCCTGTTTTATTCTGTTGCATTTTCTTGTGCGTGTGTGTTTTTTTTAAACAAAACTCAATTTATCAATTCGAGAGAGGGTAGAACATAAAAGTAAAGAATGTTGCCATAAAAGTTGGAAATATATCCTCTATAACAGCTTCTGGGGCCGATCTGCATAGCAAGTTCTTGGTTGTTTATTCAGCGTGAAAGCTAATAAATCTATCTGCGAGAACTCCTAAAAGGCAATCATTTTCAGAAAGAGCGAATTCTGGCAAAACCTATTGTTTCAGCAAATCCAAATGACAAGAGCTTTAATATGACAACATTTGCAGTTCCGGGGGCACAGTACGTTTTGGAATCATAAAAGTAGCAACACATTCTGTGTGGCAAAACATACTGTGTTTAAATCTGTCCTATTGAATCGTGCTGCTAATGGTTATACACACTATATTAAGGAAAGGAAGGATGACAAATTACAAACCTACATAGATCTAGTCATTTTGCAAGACTATCTTTATTTTCTTTTCATCCATCTGTTTTGGTTTCACACATTCTCCACATGCAGTTAGAACATCTCTCTCTCAAGAGTTTTCTCACACTGTGTTTCTATTTTTCTTGAGAAAGTGTGTTTTAGATTTTCTAATAAAAAATTCTACTTTATTGAAAATGTCAAATAAAATATAATTATTTTTAAATTCATGAAGTAAAAAAAAACATTTTTTAACTTTGCTACATGTAAAGTTATGATGCCTAGAAAGGTGAAATGCATTTCTTATTTCATTTACTTCTCCAATTTCTTCTTTCTTACTGAGGTACAGAGCGCAGAACATTGTAGAAAATGAAAAGTGTGGTAGTCTTTACTGTAACTCTTACAATCTGAGAATAGAAACATGACACAGTTCAGTTCAATTCAGTCGCTCCATCGTGTCCGACTCTTTGCGACCCCATGAATCACAGCACACCAGGCCTCCCTGTCCATCACCAACTCTCGGAGTTCACTCAGACTCACGTCCATCAAGTCAGTGATGCCATCCAGCCATCTCATCCTCTGTCGTCCCCTTCTCCTCACAGGTAGAGTCAAAATAGGGAGACTGTAGCAAAGTGAAGGTAAACGATGTTAGAAGTAAGGCAGTAAGAGGGAAAACAATACACTGTGAACTTGGAAGTAAGGACAAATAACTGTCTTTATTTAAGAACTGCCAATCTCTCAGGCTGCATGCTGCAAGTTTGCCCCTCTTATAGTCAGTTTAGGTTTTTGTTTTTTAATGGATCTATAAAGATACTTCTTGTTTGGAGTCTGGTTACTGCCTCAATCCATACTTCAGAGAATTGCAGGAAAACACAAAAGTTTCTGAAGGCATTTCTTCACACAAATCTGACTTACTTTTCCTTTATTTCTTTCACATGTCACATCTAATCTAAACCTATCAATCAGTCTTTTAAAGTTCTCTATAAGTGAACTCAATATTTCTTTTTTTTTTTTTAAGGTCGCACAAAGTGAAGTTTCTATCTGTAGCAAATAAGGAGGCCACCAGGAATCATTTCCCAAAGCCTGGCTCCTCAGCAAGAAAAGATTAGTTCTTCTATTAGGGTAAGGGTTGAATGCTCAAGCAGGAAGATTCTGTCAGTACCTATAAAGACAGACATGATCCTACACATGGAACTTGAGAACATGCTTCTTCATACAGCTCATGTTATGTGAATGTGCTTAAGCTTCACCTAGGGAAGAAATTTTAGCATTGAAATGAAGCAAAGGTGACTTTGGAACACTTTGGTCTGTCTGAGCAAACTCCAGTCTTATGGTCCAGCTCAAGGCTCAAACCAGTTGTTAGATAGGAAGTTAAGCATGAGCAGCGAGGAGTGGCCTAGACAAAAAAGATTATAACTGATCTCTAAACCAACTGAAACACAGAACTCTGTTAAATAATCTGCCCAAGGGCACATAGATGACAGAGTTGGGATTTGAAGCGACTTCACTTTCACTTTTCCTTTCATGCATTGGAGAAGGAAATGGCAACCCACTCCAGTGTTCTTGCCTGGAGAATCCCAGGGACGGGGGAGCCTGGTGGGCTGCCGTCTATGGGGTCGCACAGAATCAGACAGGACTGAAGCAACTTAGCAGCAGCAGCAGCAAACCCCACCACAGACATGCCCGAATATGCTACAAAATAACCACAGCTATCTTTCCAACTCTGGTGCATGGACTCTAAGCACACAGTGGATACAAACTAAACAGACTTATCCAACTCTGGTACATGTACCCTTGATGCACAGCAGTGTCCTCAAGTTACTTCGGGTAACTGGGAGCCCATTAAGGATTCAGATATATTCTATACGTACATACATTTGATTTTAACAGACTGAATTATTGGAAAGACATGTGCAATAGAGCATGTTGTTATAAAAGTTGCTACTATCAATCAAAACTGTCAGTCCATGCCCACATAGATGAATATATAAAAACTCAATCTTGAAAACCCCATACCTCATCATCCTGGGACCAGTGACTCTCATGGCTCGGCTCACCTTTCCCTTGAGATTTCCTTTCTGTTCTTTCTTCAATAAAGTTGGTTTTGCCATGGGGGACACCTCAGATTCTTCTTTATGTCTTTACCAAGAACTGAGGCCCAGGAGGAAGAGTCCTCTTTGACCCTCCTTCTCTGGTTTCGGGGCTCTTGATGATGCAGTCTCTTGGAGCTGTCCATACCCTGAAAAGAAACAACTCAGTAAACAGCACTGGGGATTTTCTGTACCAGAGCCACCTAGGGACACAATGGCCTCCCTGGATCTTATTCTTTGCTTGAGGCTGACTTCTAGAATGTGAATCTGCTTTCACTGAAGCACTTTTTAAGGAGAATTGGGATTTCTCATGACTAACAGATTTTCACTAGGTATTGTCAAGTAAAGGAATCTGTACTCATTTCAAAGAGTGAAAGATAATGTATCCAACTGATGAGAAAATTCAGTGGATCTCTGCAGCTCTCTGAATCCTAACTTCACTTTTCCCAGTTGAAGATATTGCTATTCAGGAGTTGGTCATTATTGAAAGGGTCCACCTGAACCCATTACAAGTCCCCTTGGCCCTGGCCTTTGAAGTAAAAGGCTTTTCCTTTAGGTTAGCAGGTCTCCTCTGAAGCTGCTTCAGAGTTAATGACTATGAATGTGAGGATGTATAAGCAAAAATTAGCTGTTGGGCTGGGGAACAGGTAACAATTTAGACTGTAAATCCACCATAAAGCAGAGTCTTCTAACTCCCAGTTTCCTGAAGTATATGGATAAAGGTCTGGCACACATTCCTAAATTGTTTTTTTAGTAAAAGGACCCCCACCAGATGAAATTAATGGCCACAAGAATATAGACTCTAGACTGGTCTAAACAAGAAGACTGATGATGCAGGAAGCTTTACCTTGCCGCTAACCAATCTGGAAATTGTGCATGAGCTGATCACATACCCTGCAGCCCCCTCCCTTACACTGTCTTTAAAACCTCTTCTCTGAGAGCCATCAGGGAGTTCAGGTCTTTTGAGCATGAGCTATCTCCTTTGCACATGCAATAAATGCTGCACTTTTCTTCACAGGAACTTGGTGTCAGTAGACTGGCTTTACACAGGCAGATGTACCAAAGTTTGTTTCAGTAACACACCATTCCCAGCAGATAATCAGGCCAGTTTCCTGTGATCCACTTTCTTGATTTGAGGTGCTCAGCTTTCTCTGCTCCCTCTATTCAAATCCTGTCATCAGGGTCCAGATCAATGTCTTCCACTGTCCTGAGACTGTGCTTTCTTAGAGATCTCAATTGCTAAGTTATACGAAGGTTTGCTTCCTAGACTGTCAGCTCCTGTTTCTGTTGCTCCTTCAAATGGAAAATGTGCTGCTTTAGGATATCTATGATATATTACTTGCTCACATATTTCAAAATGCCCTGAATAGAATATGCCTTTGCTATTCTCAAAGCCAATTCTGTGTGATTAAATGATAAAAAAGCACACTGTTTCTTAGACAGGTTCTTTCATTAATAAATATATTAGATAGAAGTGATGGGTTAATAAAAGCAAGCACAATTTAATCTACTTTAAAACTTCCATTTTTATCCTTAAAAAGTGTTTGGAATATAGCATCTTACTCTAAGAGATTTCCACTGTAATGTTTTTCCTAATTTTTATCCACTCAATTCCATTCTAATTAATATGAAGTGTGGCAAGGAGTTCCTTGCTAATAATTTTCAGTTAAAATAATACAAAAGAGAAAACTATGTTTTCTCTTGAATACAAGCAGATACATATACACACATATTAATTCACTAAATTGTTTTAATAATTAACAAGCTCTTGGTGAGTTATAATTAGAAGAGCATTTCATCAAATTTAGCAAACTTTTTTCTTCATAAATTGCTCATATGCAAAGAAATGATAGTATTTATTTTATATAAACATAAAATTTTCAAGATAATATTAATTTAGTTTTGGCTTAAATTCAGTAATATTATTTGGCAAAAACACAATACATATTAATGAAAGATTTCCTGAAGTAATTTTGCTACTGTAGCTAATGTTGTTTCAGAAATTAATACTACTTCACAATATGAAAAGAATAGTCACAATTTTCTTAAGTATGTCTAGAGCAGAAAATGTTGGAAAATGGGGTTAAGTTTCAAACCCTGACCTCTCTGCCTGCTGCTCTTCCATTTTTCCACCCTGCGATTTACCTTTCTGTTTTTATGTGCTCAAAGTGATGCAGTCATAAAACAGAATATCTTATGGATGCTGAGGAAGTTCCTGCATATAATTAAATTAATCATAAGCATTTGTTAGGTTGCAAAAAAATCATAACCATTTTTTTCTTAGTGAATATTTGTTAATTAATGAACAGCATTATCTTTCTCTAGCTCATAGGAATTATTTTTATCCCAAATATATTTCCACAGCAATTCTCACATTTCACTTAAAATGTAGTTCAAACTCATTAGCTGTGTTTTATCCAACTCCTCTGTTGCTATCCTCACAGTACTTTCCAATGGATTCAACTCAAATTTTTTGCAGTTTTAGAAATGTGACCTGATCTATCTCATCAGTTTTGTCACTCTTCTCATTTCACTGTGCCTGGGATTCTTCCCATTTTCCTCCTAATTGCTAATTTCAAAGCTTTGTTCAAGAGCTGCTGTCCTTTTGAAGATGTCACAATGTACTACTTTGCTCAGTTCCATCTCTATCTCCTTCTCTTGGTATCCTGAGGTACCTGAATTCTCTTTGACAGTGTCCCTTGTGGGCTACAATGTGGGTCATCTGAAAAGGATTGTCTTAGTCATCTCTGTAAATTAGAGACCAGAGGCAGTGGTGCAGCAATACGGGGTCTCAGAAAAAACACCTTTGCTGCTATTGCTGAATATGTCATGCTAAATTTTTGAAGGGCAAAAAAGTAGCATGAATTTCAACTTTCAGAAATAAGGAGTTTAGAAGCCATCCTTTGAAGTTATTATAATGGAGATGTGTGGACATTTGTACACCACAGTTTCCCAGAACTGATAGTCTCAAAGAAGGTTCTGTAGGGAATGACAGAGGGGACACCAAGGAGCTCTTCAGGCATTTAGCATCTATCCTGTACCAGGGCTTTGTTTATAGCTCTAAAAATACATGTAGTTCTGCACGTATATGTAGGTAAATTCAATGCATGCATAATATTTTTAGGATTTTTATGGCTAATTTGATAGCTATAAAATTAATACTTAATAATATAAAAGTAAGTGAAAGTGTTAGTTGCTCAGTCATGTCCAACTCTTTGAGACCCCCATGGACTGTAGCCCCGCAGGATCCACTGTCAGTGGAATTCTCCAGGCAAGACTACTAGAATAGGTAGCCATTCCCTTCTCCAGAGCTTCTTGACCAAAGAATCAAATCCAGGTCTCCTGCATTGCAGGCAGATTCTTTTACCACTCAAGCCACCTGGGAATATAAAGTATATGTTAATATTATTATAAAGCTAAAAGGTTGAGGAGTTAGGATGGGGGGGGGGAAATTCTCTAATCAAGAATAGAAACTTTATAATAGAAAAGAAAAATTCAATTATATGAAAGATACTTCCATAACCTTATTGGTGGCTAGACGAAAATAACTGAAACAAGAATTATCAATATTTTCTCTTTATTAGTTTGTTTCTCCACGCATCCAACAGCTTAAGAAGTTTGAAGATGTTTCTATCTATATACCCAGATTCAATGTCATAACTCAACTAAATTATTAAACCAAAGATCCTTTCTATAGCCCGTAACCAATGACTCTTACTTGGATAGCAGAAACGTCTCAAGCCTCCATGTGTTTATTGCAATCAGCCATCATTTTTCAAACATTCTTTCATGTTTTGATGGCCAACTTTACCCTCTAGGTTTTACTTCTTTAAGGAAATTAACATCCTTTATAGGAAAATATTAGAAACATTAACTTTTATTTTACATTTATATGAAATATTATTGAAACCTTATGGCATCTGGATAGCATCATTGACTCAACAGACATGAGCTTGAGCAAGCTTTGGGAGATAGTGAAGGACAGGGAGACCTGGAGTGCTATAGTCCATGGGGTCACAAACAGTTGGACATGACTTAGCAACTGAATAAAAAACTGAAATCTTGATTAAAATACATTTTCCATGCTTAAGTTATTTTTATGGGTGAAACCACCAGAATCCTCTTTCTGATTCTCATATTCTAGTGATGATTTCATTAGCTACTTTACCATGAAAATGGAAGCATTAAGAAGAAGACTTCTAGATTCTCATCTTCTTCCCATATCTAGTTCCTTCCTGTGCATTCTAAATTTTATCTCCTATCTTCTCAAGTATATCTCTCAAATAATTTTATTCTGTCTTTTCTAATCACATTTTAAAAATATTAGTATCAGATATTTCTAATCTGCTACCAACTGATCCTTTTGACCTGTGGTGTTGGAGAAGACTCTTGAGAGTCCCTTGGACTATAAAGGACTTCAAACCAGTCAATCCTAAAGGAAATAACTTCTGAATACTCTTTGGAAGAACTGATGCTGAAGCTGAAACTCCAATACTTTGGCCACCTGACATAAAGAACTGACTCATTAGAAAAGACCTTGATGATGGGAAAGATTCAAGGCAGGAGGAGAAGGGGACGACAGAGGAGGAGATGGTTGGATAGCATCACCAACTCAATAAACAAGAGTTTGAGTGAGCTCTGGAAGATGGTGAATGACAGGGAAGCCTGGTGTGCTGCAGTCCATGGGGTCTCAAAGAGTCAGACATGACTGAGTGACTGAACAACAACAAATCAGCTACCATAATGATGCAATTTATCCTTATTTTTTAAAAATGAAAAACATTTGCCTATAGTCGTGTCCTACTCTTTGTGACCCGTGGACTCTAGCCCACCAAGCTCCTCCGTCTATGGGATTCTCCAGGCAAGAATACTGGAGTGGGTTGCCATTTCCTTCTCCAATACTAGCCACTACATCCATCTCATTGCATAGATATCTTTGAAAGACTTACAGAGTCCAATTTTCCTTGTCTTGTTCTTTATTTTTAAATTTTTTTTTCAGTTGCAAGATAATTGTTTTACAATATTGTCTTGGTTTCTGCCATACAACATTATGAACCAGTCATATATATATACATATATCTCCACTCCTTCTTGAGCCTCCTCCCTACCCCTTCTGCCATCCTTCCTCTTCAGGTCATTGCAGAGTGCCAGGGTGGGCTCCCTGTGTTATGTGGTACCTTGCCACCAGTTATCTATTTTACACATTTCCTCGTGCTCAGAAGTAAAGAATCTGCCTCCCAGTGTAGAAAACATGGATTTGATCCCTGGGTTGGGAAAATCCCCTGGAGAAGGAAATGATAACTTTCTCCAGTATTCTTGCCTGGGAAATCCCACAGACAGAGGAGCCTGGTAGGCTACAGACAATGTGCTCACAAACAGACAGACAGGACTTAGGGACTAAGCAACAACAAACAAGTGTATGCATGTCAATGCTACTATCTCAGCTCATCGCACCCTCTCCTCCCACTGCTGTGTCCACAAGTCCGTTCTCTACATCTGTGTTTTCATTCTTGCTTTGCAAATAAGTTCATCAGCACCTTTTTTCTAGGTTCTGTATATATGCTTTAATATACTATATTTATTTTTCCCTTTATGATTTACTTCACTCTGTATAATAGGCTTAAGTTCATTCACCTCACTACATTAGACTCAAGTATCTTTCTTTTTTATGGCTGGGTAATATCCCATTTTATTATATGTACATACCACATCTTTATTCATTCATCTATAGATGAATATCTAGGTTGCTTCCATGTCCTTGCCATTGTCAATAGTGTGGCAGTGAACACTGGGCTACATGTGTATTTTTGAATTGTGGTTTTGTCAGGATACATGACCAATAGTGGGATTACTGGGTCATATGGTAGCTTTATTCCTATGGTAGCTTTTTGAGAAATCTCCACACTATTCTCCATTGTGGCTGTATCAATTTACATTCCCACGAACACTGCAAGAGAGTTCCCTTTTCTCCATATCCTCTCCAACAATTAATGTTTGCAGATTTTTTATGATGGCCGTTCTGACTGGTATGAGGTGGTACCCAGTTGTAGTTTTGATTCACCTTTCTCTAATAATGAGGGATGTTGAGCATATGTTCATGTATTTATTGGCCATATGTGTATCCCTAACCTCTGGTGGAGGAAACAGCTATCCACTCCAGGGTTCTTGCCTGGAGAACCCCCATGGACACTAGAGCCTGGAAAGCTACAGTCCATAGCATCAGAAAGAATCAAATACAACTGAACATGCATGCACATGTCTTCATTGGAGAAGTGTCCATTTAGGTCTTTTGCCCATTTTTGATTGAGTTGTTTGCTTTCATAATATTGAGCTCATTCTTTCTTAATTCCAATTTAATCAGGTTTGAAAGTCATCTCTGCACCAAAATTGTTCTCAAGATGAACAATATCATCCACATTGATTAATCCTAGTATAAGTTCTCAGTAAAATATCTTACATACCATCTTGGCCAAGTTAGACATATTTAACACTGTTGATAGACATTGTTCACATAGTTTACAGAATGTTATATTACATTATTTTTTAAACTAATTAACTTCCCTTTTTTCTGGTTCCCTCTTTTTTTTTTTCAAAATTGCTTGGTGTTAATTCTTGGTCTTTTCTTTCCTTATTTATAGCTAATATCTTGATCTCATTGGGTTTCATCATTTTAAATTTTCCAAAAGTTAACAATTTAAAAATATACAACTCTAGCTTGTATGTCAAGCAAGTCAAATTCAACAAATGTAATGTTTAACTCCCAGTGTTTTTCTTTTAGGCTTGCTCTAGTATAATGTTCCCAATTTCTGTAAATAATAAATTCTCTTGGTTGCTCTTTCATAAAAATTCTATAGTCATCTTTTTTCATCTACCAATTTCACCAAGAAATTTCATTGTTTATGAAAGGATAAAGTATATATTGAACAATATAGCATAGGACCTGGAATGTTAGGTCCATGAAGCAAGGTAAATTAGATATGGCCAAGGAGGAGGTGGAAAGAGTGAGTATTGACATTTTAGGAATCAGTGAACTAAAAAGACAAGAATGAGTGAATTTAACTCAGGTGACCGTTTTATCTACTACTGTGGGCAAGAATCCCTTAGAAGTAACAGAATATCCCTCACAGTCAACAAAACACTATGAAATGCAGTATTTGGGTGCAGTCTCAAAAATGACAGAATGAGATTGGTTCATTTCAAAGGTAAACCATTCAATATCAACCCTGAATCAACCCTGAATATTCATTGAAGGGACTATTGCTGAAGCTGGAGTTTAAATACATTGGCAATTTGATGCAAAGAGCTGAATCATTGGAAAAGACCCCGATGCTAAGAAAGATCGAAGGCAAGAGGAGAAGGTGATAGCAGAGGGTGAGGTAGTTAGATATAGCATCACTGACTCAATGGACATGAATTTCAGCTAAATCTGAGTGATAGTGGAGGATAGAAGAACCTGGGATGCTACAGTCTGCAAGGTCACAAAAAGTTGGACACTTCATGATTGACCAACAACATATATACATGTGTGTATATATATATATGTATATACATATGCCTACACACAATGGGATACTACTCTGCCATAAAATATGAAATAATGCCATTTGCATCAACTTGGATGGACCTAGAGCTTATGATATTAAGTTATATAAGTCAAACAGAGAAAGTCAAATATCATATGCTATCACTTATATGTGGAGTCTGAAAATAAATACAAATGAACTGATCTACAAAACAGGAATAGACCTACAGACATAGAAGACAAATTTTCAATTAACAAAGGGCAATGGTGGGATAAATTAAAAAGTTGATATTAACATACACATACTACTATATATAAAATAGTACAGAACAACAAAGATCTATTGTATAGCACAGGGAACTATACTGAATATTTTGTAGTAACTTATAAGGTAAAAGAATCTGAAAAAGAATATATATATGTGTGTGTGTGTGTATATATATCACTGTACTATAAGCCTAAAACTAACATTTCTTAAATCAACTAGACTTCATTTAAGAAAAAAAGAAATCTTATCATCTTATCTCTCAGTCTCTTCATATCTTCAAGTCTTTTAAACATGGTCTATACTGCTGTCCTCGAGAAGGAAATGGCAATTCATTCCAGTACTCTTGCCTGGGAAATTCCATGGACAGCAGAGCCTAGCGGGCTACAGCCCCTCAGGTTTCAGAGTCAGACACAATTTAGTGACTAAATAACAACAAATTGCTCTCATTTCACGTTCAGATTGCTACCATAACTACTAGATCTCAATTTCTACTGGAACTCTCTACAGTCTCTTCTTAACTGCTGGGATCCTGCAAAATGTGAGGTAGTTCTTTGGCCAAAACCAACCAATGATGCTTCATTCCACTCAGAGTAAAAACCAAAGAATTTACCATAGTTTAGAAAGCCTGGCAAGATCTTACTCTACTATGAGTTGAATTAAATTCTTCATCTCCCCACCCCCAACAACAACAAAAAAATATATATAAGGTTTTAAATGTTGAAACCCTACACAAAGTGATGATGTTTGGAGATGTGGCCTGTGGGAAATATTTGGGTTTAGATGAAGTCATGAAGGTGGGATCCTTATGATGGGATCTGTGTCCTTATAAGAGATATCAGCAAAATTGTGTTTTTGCTCTCTGCCATGAGAAGACACAGGAAGAAAGCAGCCATTTAGAAGCCAGGAAGAAAGCCCTCACCAGAACTCAACAATACTAGCAACTTGATCTCAGACTTTCAGTCTCCAAAACTGTGAGAAAACTATTTTTTGTTGTTTAAGCCACCCAGTCTGTGGTATTTTTTAATTTTTTTTTTTTTTTTCTGGCAGCCCAAACTCACTAATACATATGTCTGTTAGCTTTCTGAGTCATCTTTCTTTTATCTCTTTTACTCCAGGAAGAGTCTCCTTTTTCTTTCTGAAACTGCCAAGAATGGTTGTGCATTGGAATCTAGTTCTACATATATCCTATGCCTGAAATGGTCTTTTGGAAGACATTCACTTGCCAAAAGATTTCATCTTTCAAGTCACTGCTCAGATCACACTTTTTCAGTAATCTGCTCCACCTGTCCTATTTCAAACTACAATTAGCCACAAGTACATCTGCCCCATGGTTCTACCTCTTTATTCTGTTATACTTTTTAAATTTATTTATTTACTCATTCAATTATTTAAAAAATATTTAATAGTAAAATACCTATGTTATAAAAATGTTAAGTGAAAGGAATATACAAAACTGTATACATCATTTGATCCCAATCAAACATAAAATACACACTTCTCATTGCCTGGATGAATATAAAAGTTTCAAAGAAAAAAGACCCCAAAAGACGTAATGGATGGATCTATCTGGTTTATGGTATTTGGGGTGATTTTTGCTGTTTATTTGTTATTCTCATGAAGTGTCTTTTTAAAACTTAATTTATTTATTACATATTGGAGTATAGTTGATTTACAATGCTGTAGTAGTTTCAGGTGTCCAGCAAAGTGATGCAGTTATGCATATATATTTACCTGTTCCTTTCCAGATTGTTTTCCCATATAGGTCATTACAAAATATGGACTATAGTTTCTTTTGCAGTATATCAGTTCCTTGTTGGTTATGTATTTTTTATATAGAAGTGTAATCTATTAATCCCAAATTCCCCACTCTATTTTTTCAATGGAATATATTATCTTCCAGTCATAATGCATCATTTACTGATATTGTTTATTATTAAATGTCATTCTCTGCTTATTAAACTGTAAACTTTACAAAGACAGGGATTA
This sequence comes from Capra hircus, assembly GCF_001704415.2. Taxonomy (NCBI): domain Eukaryota; kingdom Metazoa; phylum Chordata; class Mammalia; order Artiodactyla; family Bovidae; genus Capra; species Capra hircus. Next base: position 33,854,406 of record NC_030824.1, read on the forward strand.
TTTTCCTTTACTTTTTTTTCTCATGAATCCCAAATGTTTATTAAAATAATATATATTTTCCCTTAATGGCCAAAACCACTGGCCAATGTTCATGTGTGTTATACTATCTAAAGTATTTTTTCCTGAGTGCTCGAACATTCATCCATATGATAATTATGAATTATTATGCAGATTTCATATTCTATTTTCCTCCTGATATATATTTTAATAAGTGCCTTATTTTCTTTTCATTCTCATTCTCACTATTAACATTAAAATTTTATATGAAATTAGCTTCTTTTTTCTTAACATTTCTTTTGTTAAGGAATGAAGCGTAATCACATTAGGTTATTTTCATTTGAAACTCTGAATCTGATGATTCCTGATGTGCCTTGCTCACAAAAATGTTAATTCTGTAAAGAATTTGAATCATAAACCTCACTGTAATATAATTGGAGGCACTTGGCATGTATCTGTGATCAAGAAGAAAACACCACTATTTTCAGTCTTATATTCCAGTGATCATATTTTGATATGCTATGAATACAAATCCAGCTGTGTGAGTTTTAAACACTACTGTTTTCTTTTGACACTCAATTTAAAAGTCCATTTCATTTCTTGAGATTTGTCTACCACATTTTTTCAAAAATTTTTGCTAAAACCATTCCCGTGGTACCCATCACGTCCTTCCAAAATTATGACATTTGATCTTTAACTTTAATCCTTTAAGTAAAGATGCTTTCAAATTGTGGTGCTTGAGAAGACTTTAAGAGTCCCTTGGACTGCAAAGAGATCAAACCAGTCAATCCTAAAGGAAATTAACCCTGAATGTTCATTGGAAGGACTGATGCTGAAGCTGAAGCTCCAATACTCTGGCCACCTGATGCGAAGAACTGACCCATTGGAAAAGACCCTGATGCTGGGAAAGATTGAGGGCAGGAGAAGAAGGGGGAGACAGAGGATAGGTTGGTTAGATGGCATCGCTGACTCAGTGGGCATGAATTTGAGCAAACTCTGAGATAGTGAAGGACAGGGAAGCCTTGCATGCTGCAGTTCATGGAATCACAAAGAACTGAACACAATTTAGTGACTCAACAACAACAAATGACAAGATGTTTCTCTGAAACTTCCATATGGTTTATTTAAGTCTTATCCTTATTTTTTTTCATAAATTATCAGTCCCTCCCTCTCAAATGAGTTGATATCTGTAATATAACTTTGAAGGTAAATGCAGATTTTTAATATTCATCTCCACTTTTTCACTTCAGACATGATTTAATTTTACTGTTTCATCAGTGCTTTTAAAAATTCTAGGTAATAAAAAAAAAGCTTTTTTTGTAAATACAACATACACTTTTCATTTCATTATTATGAACAGATTCCTTTTAGTTTTTAGTGTTTGTTTTTTTTTTTCCCACATATTGCCACTCCATTAGTGAGAATGAGTGTAAAAGATTTCAGCCACACTGAGTAAGTTTGTTCTTCTGTGGACTCAATTCTCTGCCTGAGAGTGAATGAGATACTTGGAGAGGACAATTAGCACCTGCTGTGCATGTGTAATGCTCAAAACAGCACCCAAGTGCCTCAAAAATTTATGTATCTGGTCTCAAAGATATTTACAGAACTTGACCTCAATCCTCAAGAGGAAGGGATGAAAGGATACCAGGAGATTAACTGATGCAGCTTTTGTGTTCAGGAAGGCTTATTTTGAAACTATTCAGGACAGATCATTTTCTAATTATTGTTCCGAATCATTACACTTCTGTGTAATTTCATTCTCTTTAAAAGGAAACAAAGCAGGTGCTGCAGTGCCATGCAGCTAGTGCTTTCTAATACTTCCTGCTCTGAATGGTTACCTTGGATCTTTTCTGTTGTTGTTATTTGTAAGTATCCACCTAGCAAAGGTTAATATATTTCATTATCCATGCTTTTAAATTGAAAATAAAATTATTCTATTGGTTTAAATTTAGATATCAAAGATAATCTAAGCACAATAAGTTCCCTACTTATGAATGAGTTCTGTTTAGAGAGCATGTTGTTTATACGTCCAACAAAGTCAGCCTGGGTACACAAATCACACGATTGGCTATATAGAGCGGTACTATTAGGTTTATAATATTTTTAACAAAAATGATACATAAAAATAGATACAAAAAATAAAGAAAACAGTTTACTCTTACAGTACAGTAGTGCACTAAAACAGCTGGCATACAGTGGCTGGCCTCTAGTGAACAGACAATAAGAGTTACTGACTAGAGGAGGAAGAGGAGGTGGGAGATGGTAGAACTGAAAGATTGTCAACAACAATGCCAACAAAGGGCAAGCTGAAACTTCCTTCACTCACATCCTGGGGTTGAAATGAAGATACTGCACCACTGTGTACTTTGCTGTACAACTGTGTACAGACAGTAAAGTACACAGAAGCACAACCGCTTGTAGAGGATACATGCATGACAATGTACATCAGTCACATGAATTAACTACCACAATTGGACATGTGAACACGCATTCTCATCTTTGAAAGTTCACATGCGAAGGTTTGCATGTAGGGGACTTACTGTAACACAAAAGTAGAGACAGATATTTTTATTAAGAATTCAGCAGAGATTCAATGTAGTTCTGCCACTGGAGCCTGACTACCTTGAACACATCTCCCCTTGTTAAGTGTTTAGAATAATATTTACATTAACTACTTTATTGGATTATTTAAAGATTAAATAAGCTAATGCATGTCATAGCGCCTAGAAAACTACAAAGTGTCTTTCAATTATTAGGCTTTTAATCTTATCACTTCTATGTCCCTGGCAGAATTTTGTTTATATGGCTATTGTAGCATTCAGGATGTTATTTCTTTGTATTAAATGTCTCTGTTCTGATTCTCAGCCCTAAGGTGGTCAACTACCGGAAAGCAGCTAACTTACTGTCAGGTTCCTTGAATTCAAACAAGTACAGGGCCATAAATGTAATAATCAATAAATACATGTGGAATGAACAAGCAAATGAAATATATAGGTTTCATTACTGATTATTTGCAATACTAATATAAGTTACTAGACTAAGTTGGAAGCAGAAAACCAAGGCATAATGGAAATAGTTAAAGCTATATATTTCCAGATTTTGATGGGGAAAAAAAATCCCATGTGAAGTAAATCTATACTTCCAAATTTTACCTAAGCAGAATTTGAAGAGAATATTCATGCTTTGAAACTATTGGAAGGGAATAATATATTCCAACAAAGTAGTCTGTGTTACCATTATGTTTATGTCTGATGCTACTGAGGTCCACTGAGCTTTAAAGAGTAATGGACACCAGAGTCCAGGTACTAGATGAGCCATATTCTATCTCTGTGGTCTTGGGAAGCTGGACTTTAATGGTCTGTAAAAGACAAGGATATCTACTACTTAAATGTAAAGTATTGTGAAATAGCGCTTGCTTTATAAACATCTCAATCTATCTCAATAGATGCAGAAAAAGCTTTTGACAAAATTCAACACCCATCTGTGATTTAAAAAAACTTTCTAGAAAATAATCATAGAAGGAACATACATCAACATAATAAAGGCCATATTTGAGAAACCCACAGCAAACATTATTCTCAATGATGCAAAGCTGAAAGCTTTTCCTCTGAGATCACGCACAAGACACAGGTATCCACTCTCACCACTGTTATTCAATATAGTTTTAGAAATCCTAACTACAGCAATCAGAGAAGAAAAATAAATAAAAAGAATCCAGATTGGAAAAGAAGAAGTAAAACACCCACTGTGTGTAAGTGACATGATACTATTCACAGAAAACTTTAAATATGCCACCAAAAAATTACTAGAGCTAATTAATGAATATAGTAAAATCACAGAATCTATGAATGTAGTAAATTTGTAGGATATAAAATTAATGTACAGAAAACCCTTGCATTTGTATATCCTTACTTCAAAGCTTTAATTAAGCTTGCTCCACACATTGCTTGAATTGGGCACCTGGACTGTTCAACTGATTTTTGTCAAACGGAGTAAAATTAAAGCTTTGTTCTCACCCTGACACTACAAGGACAAAGTTAGTGGTAGAATATGACTCTGCTAGAGTAAAGAGATAAAATGATCACAGCTGAGGTGAAGAAAAACTTCCCACACATGCAGAAGGCTCTTTGGGCATCTAGAAGGAAAGGCATGATCCCATAATAAGTTTGGACATGCACCCATGGCTTCCCAGGTGGTGCAGAGGTAAAGAATCTTCCTGCTGATGCAGGAGATACAAGAAATGCAAGTTCAATCCCTGGGTCAGGAAGACCCGTTGGAGCAGGAAATGGGAACCCACTCCAGTATTCTGGCCTGGAAATTTCCATGGGCAGAGCAGTCTGGTGGACTATAGAATTGAAACCACCGAGCATACACACACATGCACCCATAGGCTTCTGCAGTGGGATCCATCTTAGAAAAAGTTTGAATGCATGTTGGGCAGGGTTCTAGAGCTGGTCAGGTAAGGGAAAATAAATAAAATAATTGGCCAAAGGTAAAAGAAGATTCAGAAGGAGTCCTATGTATGAGATTTAAGTCACCCTTTCACTGTGTGCCTCCTCATCACAGAGAACACTGACTCTCCGGGCATGCATTTCTCTCTTGCTTCAGTCTTATGAATGGTTTGTCTGCATGAGCTCTCGCTTGTTGTGCTGTGTCTCCAACAACACACTGTGTGCCTGCTTGTACTGTTTTCGCTTTCTTGAAAGTTCTTGCTTTTAAATGGAGGAAAGAAGGAGCCAGGACCACTTTGCTTCTAGTTTCTAGCTCTTGATGGTCTGCTGGCTAGGATTTGTGGTTTTTCACCCTGGCTACCCAGGTTCAATTCCTAGGCAGGGAATTATGATCTCTCTTTAGGACTGCTCATTGCTGTCTCCAAGAGATCAGAATTAATGGTAATTTAAGAAATAAGTAGCAATGAAATCAGCAGAAGCCATATATATTGAGTCTGGTGGAGCTAAAAGGAATATAAAAACACCAAGACTCACTTAAAATATTTGAAGAAACACTGATAATCTCACCATATGTGACAGAAGTATTGATATTTATGTAATATTACTTTAATATTAATAAATAAGAATTTATTATCAAAAAGCATTAATATGAGAATATTTAGATGATTAAAAATCATGGTACATAATAAGGGGAGAAAAATGTGAAGAAGCATAAAGCACAGTCTACTTTTGAAGAAGTAAATTTTTTCATTTGAAATAAAATGCTTAGAATTTTGATGAGCTTAGAGCATAGGATTTAAAAATATTTAATTGAGAATAATTTGCCTTTCATTTAGTGAATCTACATTAAAATTCTGAAAGAAGATAAAGCAATTAATGAGATTATTCAGAAAATATAAGAAAAAGACACTGAGGATAGTTTTCTGTTTCTCCCCTTTTTATACTTATATATGCTGGGTTTTTTTTTTTTGTTTTTTTCCTATCCTACCAAAAAGAAGAAAGAACAAAGCCAATATGCTGAGGAGTTTTCTATTCTGAATTGCACATTTGTCTAATTCTTTTGCAATTTATGGGTTGGCTAAAAGAGAGCTAATGCTGAGGAAAAGGAAGCAAACACAAAGGAAAGGATGGTTCATTCATGCAGGGATGACTAGTTCACTATTTGACCATTCACAACATTTTCATTCAATCTGATGTTATATTGATTGTCACAAAGTCAAAAATGTGTACAATTTTCTTGTTTAGATATTTTAACGGGTAACTTTATGGCATTTTATAAATAAATTTACCCCTACTTGTAAAATATTTGCAAAGTTTTACTAATATTGTTTTTTATAAAAATCAAAATAATTGTGTATGTTTTATAATTTCTGGGCTGCTGAATGCCCCTATTTTATGACAAAGTTTATCAGAGTCACTTGTTAGAATAGTTTCTGTGAGGTATTAAGCACCAGACACAAAAGGAGGAAAAGATCTTGAACCAATAGGGTAGGCTTGGGTGGGAGGGATAGGGGCATCAATTCTTGATGAGAAAGAGCATATTTTACTTTAAACTATGAGAAAAATCTCTGCACTCTACAAACAACAAAACAAAAATACTAAGTAAGTTTATGAAAATACTGATTCTCTAATTAATTTATCAGTACTTTAAGTCATATAACTAAGTCGTGAAGCTCTGTGAGATGAATGATTTATCTTCTTGAAACATATTTGGTAGGGTGAGTAAAAAGCACTTGCTGGTAATAAAATCAACTAATAAAAAGCCTCTTATGAAAGTGAAAGAGGAGAGTGGAAAAGTTTGCTTAAAGCTCAACATTCAGAAAACTAAGATCATAGCATCTGGTCCCATCACTTCATGGGAAATAGATGGGGAAACAGTGGAAACAGTTTATTTTTGCCGGGGGTGGGGGGGGCTCCAAAATCACTGCAGATGGTGATTGCAGCCATGAAATTAAAAGATGCTTACTCCTTGGGAGGAAAATTATGACCAACCTAGATAGCATATTCAAAAGCAGAGATATTCCTTTTCCAACAAATGTCTGTCTAGTCAAGGCTATGGTTTTTCCAGTGGTCATGTATGGATGTTAGAGTTGGACTGTGAAGAAGGCTAAGCACCAAAGAATTGATGCTTTTGAACTGTGGTGTTGGAGAAGACTCTTGAGAGTCCCTTGGACTGCAAGGAGATCCAACCTGTCCACTCTAAAAGAGATCAGTCCTGGGTGTTCATTGGAAGGACTGATGCTAAAGCTGAAACTCCGATACTTTGGCCACATCATGTGAAGAGTTGACTCATTGGAAAAGACCCTGATGCTGGGAGGGATTAGGGGCAGGAGGAGAAGGGGACAACTGAGGATGAGATGGCTGGATGGCATCACCGACTCGATGGACATGAGTTTGAGTGAACTCTGGGGGTTGGTGATGGACAGGGAGGCCTAATGTGGGGCAGTTCATGGGGTCTCAAAGAGTCAGACATTACTGAGTGACTGAACTGAACTAAACTGAACTGAAAGGTTTAAGCAATTGCCAGTAGTAACCAAGATTCCTCTTAGTCATGTTCTAATGATGAAAGCCAGGCTGGAATCTCATATTGAGTTTCTACTTTCCTAAGGCCCCTTGAAATATTAGTCAAAACCTGATAGGAAGCAGATATGCTTGGTGTAATTGGAGGAAAGCTTGTGCTATTGGAAAAGATTTAGAAATACCAGGAGGGTTCAGAAATAGCAGGAAGGGATTAGGGTGGTCCTTCAACCTAGCGAGCCTGTCATGGGGTCTGAGTGTGGATGTGGGTTTTCCTGGATGGAGTGGAGGGAGAGCTGAATGGAGAAGACTCCTGGCTCAAGTTGTGTTCTCTAACAGTGAAATGCAGCTCCCATGGTGATACAGAAAGACTCAGGAAACAAAGGACCCTAACTGCTCATACGGATACCAGGAAAGATGCATCATTTTGATTAAGAATATCATTGAGAGGAGGGTTGAGGTGCAGCCTGGAGGTACCACGTTGCATTAGCCCCTGGTCCTGCACAGTTGTCCCCTGAAGTCACTGTCCATGCACTCTAAGAGCTATTTTCCCTTAAATTGTTTCTCTCTTGTTGAATACCACAGGTGGAAGATTGTGCAGGGTCTTCAGAAACCAGTATATTTTTATTGCCCATGCTCCATTGTTTTCATGGTGAGTCTCTTGTTCAGATGCTTCAAAGTTTGTTTTAAATGCCATTTCTCTGTGCATCATGGCTTCACTGAGTGTAAAACAAGGTGTCTTTGCCTTCTGCCTAATGCCTGTGTATGAGGAGGCTGTCCTTGGGCCTGCTTCTGTCATTCTTGCCTCAGTGTTGTCCTCTATATGGTATTCTGGTTCTCGCAGGGGGATGGCAGAGAAGTGGGGAGTGGCTGATGCAGTCCACGTGGGTTATCTGCCCTGGGCGTAGGAGGATAAGGAGTGATGGGGCCTGAGAGAAGTATCCACGCACACTTTCTTAGAAATTTTACATTCTTTATCTGCTTTTCTTTCTTAAATTATATTATAGTGTATATTCGTTCAGTGTAAACAACCAGTTTTGTTGAGCAGGGTCCTTCCCATTTAAACATATCTTTGATATCACCTAAAGTAGCATTGGGACCTCTTCATAGAGTTATTTGAGTAGCCCTCAGTAATGGTGTTACCAGATAGGGTTCTTGGTCTCCTTAATTAATAGAAATTGACAAGAGATCACACAAGAAATTCATATACGGCTTTATTAGGGCCCCTGGTGCAGCAAGCAGAAAAGAGAACAAGTAACAGTTTCCCTTGTTAGTTTGATCAATGAGGGTGGAACAAGTTTGTTTTTTTAATGGGATGAGGGTAGTGGTAGGTCCAAGGTTCAGGTCAGAGGAGTGGCTTAGGCGGTTTGTCTACCCCTTAGGAGGTGTTGAGTGCAGGGGGCATGTGCAGTACCCTGCTTTTGTGTCAAGTAGCAGTTGGGCTCTTCTGGTGTTTTTGTATCTTGGTGTCCATAATTTGCCCCAACTATACATGTGTGCATTAATTTTAAGTCCCTCATAGTTTGTATTTTGTTGCTCAAAGAGATATTTGTCCAGGTGCAAGCACTACACCAAAGGGTCCCAGGTCGCAGCCTCTCTTAATGGAACTAGTCTCAATCTGTATCAAACATCAGGCTAGTAACCGTCTTTGACAAAGAGTAGAAGATAATATCTGGAAGTCAGGGTCACTGTGTCTACAAACTGTGGGTGCTGCAGTCTCTGTGTAAGTTGCTATAGCTGACACTAAATATCACAGAGCAATTAGGAAGCTTTATAAACTATTTCAGAAGCACTCTTTTTATAAGTGATTTGACATATGTATTTCCAAATTCCTTCCAGTTTATATAGTTCCACTATAATCCAAATAATTTTACCCTTTGATATGTCACCTTAGGACAGACTTGGAAGCAATCATGATGCTACTTTCTTTCTTCTTTAGCAGCCCATCTTAATATCTCATGTGTCTTCTCAAATTGAGAAATCATTTCTCTACTGGTTCGAATGTGATGTCAACACCATTTATCAGAGTACAGGTGGTGAGTGTCATGACCTGCCATGACAGATTATATTCTCTTCTGCAATATTAATATAAGTAAAATTGAATCTACCTTTTTCTAGGACAACATGCTTGTGGTGTACTGGACCTTTTTCCCAAGTAAATGCAAACTCTCCCAGCTGTCTTTTGTAGCAGAGTTGGAAAAATTAGCAGGAACAAGGTCAGTACCAGCACATCATTCTCTTCCAGCCAACTGAGCTTCCACTGCTCAGAGATTAAAAGTATACAGACTCTAGAGCCAGACATTCAGGATTCTTATTCTAGCCCCCCTTCTTAGTAGGTGTATGACTTTGGCCAATTTCCTTAAATTCCTTGTACTTCATTTTCCCTAATCATGAAAGTGAGTTTCAACTGTATCTACTTCATAGTGTTGCTATGAACATTAAACAGTTATAATACTTCAAGCATGTAAAGGAGTGCCTGTAAATACCAAGCACTATATCAGTGTTTGTTACTACTCATGTACCTAAATCCTTTGTAAATATCATTTTTCTAAAATAGAAAGTATACTTCCTGAGATCTTCCTGAGAGCCATTACTGTTTCAAATTTCCCACTGGTTTTAGCTTTAGAGAGATCGGAGATTTCTACTAAGCATGTCCTCTTAAACCTGAAAGGAGATCAGGCATTCAGCATGTCAGCCAAGTCTTAGCTTTTGGTTATAGTTCCCACATCCCCACATTGTAATCTTAGCATGTCATAGAACAAAGCTCATGTTAAATATTTTTAGCTTCTTTATCTTTGACTGTTCACCACTACCAGCCCACATCCATTCAGCATTAGAGCAAAGCTCTTGTCTATGTTTTTAACTAATATTAATCCATAGAAGCCAGAATCCTCTTCCATAGTGTTCTTGCAACTTCCGTTGTCTCAGTCTTCTCCAGAGCAATCACCAGGGAAATGCAGTATATTTTTTTTCTTTACAAAGTCTAATATAATCTATTGAGCCAGGCCCCCAAGAGGTAAGTTCTTCATACTCTACTGGAGATTCTATTTGTCATTACATAGCTTAATGTCTGAGTCACAGAAGAGGATCAGTTCAACCAAGCATTACAATGTACTCCCCACCTCTACTCTCTTTATCACCCTGGTGGTATCTTTCCACCAATATTTGCCCCAAATGGCCTGTGATTTCCATAGAAATGTATTTAAACTGCTCATATATAAGTGTGTGCAGTCAGAATATATGACAGAGAGAAGCTGCTTTCTTCCTAAGAGATAGTGGTATAAAGTTCTGGAACTTAAAAATCCTCATGTGCTCCAGGAAATAATAATATGAGAGAGAAGGTCATATCATATCACTAGTATGTTCAAATGAGCCATTGAAACTCATCTTTATATCTAAGGCTAGAGTCATTGTATTGGGTTGGCCAAATGTTTGTTCAGGTTTTTCCATAAGATCTTACACAAAACATGAACAAACTTTTTGCAATAACACCTGGTGAGATCTGAAGCAGGCTGTGCCTCTCTCATTAGTTTCAGCCTCGGGTAGTGCTATATACCAAATGCCAACAGAGTGAGGGAATCCACAGAAAAGAGTCAGGAACACAATCGATCTTCAGGTGTCGGCTGAAGCCTCCCAGACTAATAAAGCTGAGCCCTATTACTGAGTCCAAGCTCATACTGCTCGTATGAATACATCAGGAGATGAGTTGTTGGGGCAAGGAATAGTGAGATTATTTGGAAAACCAGCAGGCCAAGAAGATGGTAGACTAGTGTTCTAAAGACCCATCTGACCTGAATTATAATTCAAACTTTTATTATACTAAAGGAGGAGAGAGTAAAATCAAACACTTCCTGGTCCCCATCAGCCTCAGAATGGGATGGGTTAATTTTTTCTTCCCTGTAGTCATTCACAGGTGGGTTTAGTCAGGATGTTTCCTGTGAGCTAAACAAAGGTATTTTAGCTTAATCCTCCTCCTTAATCCTACGTGGGAAACAGGGTTCTCAGAGATGGGCCATTATGTCTAATCTAAGCTTATAGGCAAAACCTTTTAATGAATAACTTGCAATAAAATATAAATGTTCTTCCCTATTATGGCACAGTGTGTTCTTGAACTCAGAATTGCAGAGTTACAAGAGTCACATACAAGTTTCTGGGCATCTGGATCTCAGCCCCTTAGAAAATCACATAGCCTATGCTTAGTACTCACATTTTTAAAATAAACTTGTTAAAAATAAAATTGCCAAACCTATCATATGTGATCAAATTATTCGTATTGACTCATTTGTGCTATGATTTGTAAAAATAAAGTATAGAGGGAAAAGTTTTATTATTGTCTGATGATTTTACTAAACTAGGAAATACAATTTCTTCTTAGAAGATGCTCAGTGACTTTGAGTGTTTTGAGGGCAGCATGCCAAGCTTGATAAAAAAGAACACGGCATTGTTACCAAATCAAACTTGGGTCCACTTGCCCACGTGCAGCAAAGCCAATCTACTGACACCAGGCTGTGGTAAAGGAATGCACAGTATTTACTGCAGCTGCCAGGTAAAGAGAATTGGAACTCATAATCAAAAAGTCCCCAACTTTCCAATGGTTTTAAAAGCATTGTGAGGGAGGGGGCTGCAGAAGGTATGATCATTTCATACACAATTCTTGGATTGGCTGGCATCAAGGTAAAGTGCCAAGTAATGTCAGTCTTCTGGTTTCAACTGCTCTCCTGTTTATGTTCTTGTGGTCAGCAGTTTTCACCTGGATGGAGTTTGCTTCTTGTAAAAACCATTTAGGAATGCGTCATGTCTTTATGTACCTTTCAGGGAACTGAGAGTTTGGTGATTCTGCCACGTGGTCAGTTTATTCTAAATTGTTACCAGTTTCCCTGCCCAACAGCTATTCTTTTTTTCGATATCTTCACATTCCTAATCTTCAGCTCTAGAGCGGCATTAAGAGATGCAGGAGAGGCCCTAGAGACTAAAGGCAAATCCTTTCTACTTTTTCTTCAAAGGACAGAGACACATCAGCTTGTACATGGTTTCTATCCCCTCTTTTCTTTGATACTCCTCAAGAACAGGTTCAGGATAAGAAAGGAAATAAAGTTTTGGATAGAGAGGTTAATCATAAACTCAGGAGAGGAACTCCTTTGGGGTGATTCAGCTTCATCACTGGCAACTCTCGGTAAAAGTCCCTAGGCTAGCTCTGTGAAACTTTGTGTCTTCTCTCTAACTAGTTTTAACTTAACTCAGTATGTTTGTGTACATGTGACATTTCTTTTTCCCCAGAAAATCCTGTACACTATGATTGAGAACTGCAGAGATTAAAAGGGAGAGATGATAGAATCACCTGGAGAGGAATAAATAACAAAGCACAGAAAATAGAAATGGGAATTGGTGAAAACACAGCTTTTGAAATCACTAAGAATAACAGTAGACATAAGACCAAGATTTAAAGATTTAGGAGAGAAGAATTTTGTTCTCCTGGCTCCCTGCCTCCCCCTCACTAGAAAGTAAGCTTCCTTTCAAGAAGAGTCTTTGCTTGCTTGCTTCTTATAAAACCAATACCTAGAGCAGAGGCTGGTAATAGCTGATCCTTAATAAATATTTCATAAATAAATGAATCAAAGAGTAAAAGTAGCACAGAAAAAGTAGAACTTGAAAATTCGAAGATTAGTTTAGCTATGGACACAGAAGTCTGCTAAAAATGTCAGGTTGCTCACATATGCAATGCCCATTTATTCCTAAAGTAAATATTTACCAATTTGGGAAAAGCTATGTTGCTATGTAAAAGTAACATCACACTCATATAGCACCTTCTTGACTAGTTCCCAAACTAGCAGTGTGGCAAAACAAGATGCAAACAATCAAATTGACAAAAGGCAAGAAGTTGCCAAATGACAACTTCAAAATATTCGTTTTATCTGAGGGTTTAGTCCTCACTGGACTGGAAACTTCTTACGGACGACAGTAGTATATCATCTGTCTTTGTTTCCTGGTGGGGCACAGTATCTGATTCAGAGAGTGCACGTTTATTAATGTAATTGAACTAAATCCTGAGAAACTTTCTCAGTAAAGCAGATATCATGCCAGATCAAATATGGCTTGCCCTAATCTCTGCAAATGAAGGATGCACTGTTGTTACTTCATTAAATCTCCTCAAAACAGGTAACTCTTGGCAATTCCTCCTCTCACTGGAAAGAACCATTGTACTGAAACTGAGTTGATTATTTAATGTCTATATACTTTTTTCCACTTTTTTTAACTATAGGATATTTGCTTTGCAATATTGCATTAGTTTCTGCCATAAACCAACATGAATCAGCCATAGGTCATACCTATGTGCCTTCCCTCTTGAACCTCTGTGGGAAGAGAGTAAATTAGCCAAGATGGCATATTCAGGGTCTCTTGCCCCATGTTTTGTAAATGATGACTATGGAACAACTAAGATCGTTTGTAGACCGCACATGTGCATCACGAGGTCCTCACTTGGTCACAGGCTCCTGTGTGAGGCACACCTAGCTCCACCCATAAAGCGGCAGGAATTAATGCTGCGTCATGGCTGTGATTGATGGGTCAGACAGGAGAGGAGAGAAAATCCATGAATTAGCATGAAAATTCCTGAAGTAGCATGAATGCTACTACAGCTGCTGCGTCAGCCAGGAGAGAAAACTGTTATGGCTGCTGCGTCAGCCAGGAGAGAGGTTATGTGTGGTTATGTTCTGTTATGTCTTCTGCTACGGCTGCTGTGCCAGCTCGAAGAGAATAAACGTGTCTGCAGCTACTAGGGCTCTTCATGTCTTCTTCCAGCCTCTTAGCTCGTGCGAACAGTGCGGACAGCGTGAACAGCAAGTGAACTGACCACACGAACAGAATGAAGAGCAATACAACCTCCCTCCCACCTTCCACATCATCCCACCCCTCTGAGTTGTCACAGAGCACTGGGTTTCAGCTCCCTGCATCATATAGCAAATTCCCACTATGTATCTATGTTACATATGGTAATATGTGTGTTTCAATGTTACTCTTTCAATTTGTCCCTCATTCTCCTTCCCCCACTGTGTCTACAAGTCTATTTTCTATGTCTACATCTCCAGTGCTGCCCTGTAAATAGATTCTTCCATGCTATCTTTCTAGATTACACATATATGCATTAACATACAATATATATTTCTCTCTTTCTGGCTTACTTCACTCCGTACAGTAGGCTCTAGGTTCATCTACCTCATTAGAACTGACTCAAATGTGTTCCTTTTTATGGCTGAGTAACATTCCATTTAATGTATGTACCATGATTTATTTATCCATTCATCTGTTGATAGACACCTAGGTTGCTTCCATGTCCTAGATATTGTAAATAGTGCTGCAATAAACATTGGGATATTTGTGTCTTTTTCATTTATGGTTTCCTCAGGGTATATGCCCAGTAGTGGGGTTGCTAGGTCATATGGTGGCTTTATTCCTAGTTTTTTAAGAATGCACTTCCCTGGTGGCTCAGATGGAATAGCATCTGCCTGTAATGTGAGAGACCTGGGTTCTATCCTTGGGTCAGGAAGATCCTGTGGAGAAGGAAATGGCAACCTACTCCAGTACTCTTACCTGGGAAATCCCATGGATGGAGGAGCCCGGTAGGCTACAGTCCATAGGGTTGCAAAGAGTCAAACACAGCTGAATGACTTCACTTTTTTTCTTTTTTCCTTTCTTTTTTAAGGAATCTCTAAATTGTCTTCCATAGTGGCTATATCAATTTACATTCCCACCTGCAGTGCAAGAGGGTTCCCTTTTCTCCACACCCTCTCCAGCATCTATTGTTTATGGACTTTTTGATGATGGCCATTCTGACTAGTGTGAGTTTGTATCTCATTGTAGTTTAGACTTGCATTTCTCTAATAAGGAGCAATGTTGAGCATCTTTTCATGTATTTGTTAGTGATCTGTATGCCTTCTTTGGAGAAGTGTCTGTTTAGGTCTTCTGCCCACTTTCTGATTGGGTTGTTTGTTTTTTGGTATTGAGCTATATAAGCTGCTTGTATATTTTGGAGGTTAATCTTAGTTGATTAGTTTGCTATTATTTTTTTCTCATTCTGAGAGCTGTCTTTTCACTTTATTATTTTCTTTGCAGTGCAAAAGATTTTAAATTTATGTCCCACTTGTTTATTTTTGTTTTTATTTTCATTATTCTAGGAGGTGTGTCACAGAGGATTATGCTGTGATTTATTCTTGTGTTATTGTCTAGGAGCTTTATAGTTTCTGGCCTTGCATTTGGGCTTTTCTGATAGCTTCGTTGGTAAAGAATCTGCCTACTATGGCAGGAAACCATGGTTCAATTCCTGGGTCAGGAAGATCCACTGGAGAAGGGATAGACTACCCACTCCAGTATTTTCAGGCTTCCTTTGTGGCTCAGCTGGTAAAGATTTTGCCTGAAATGTGGGAGACCTGGGTTTGATCCCTGGGTTGGGAAGATTTAGTGTCCAAATACTTAAAATAAATAAGACATAATAGTCTTCTGAATATGTATCAAATGTAAATACATCCTTTAATTATTACAGATGGTAAATTATCCAATCCTCAATATCTGTAAATTTGTAAAGTGTGCTTTGATATTCATATCCTGTATTTCTCATGATAAATTCTTTATTTGCACACTTTTTTTTTTTTCCTTCAGATCTTGGTCTAAAGGAACTTCAAAACTTAGAATTTAAAAAATATTAAAAATTATTTGGCCCAGTCCTTTCATTTTACAGATGTGAAGACAGAAATTCAGAGGAACTAATTCCTACGACTGAATGCAATGATTTTCCAAGGCCAGGTAGCTCACTATAATATGGCTTAAACTAGAATTCCAATCTTCTGATTCCCTAGTCCTGAGCTCTAACTGACTCTAGGACTGAGTCAGCTCAGAGCCCTGAGCTCTCTTACTAAACTCCTTCAAAATAATATCATATAATTTATTTGATTTTTTTTAATGTTTACCATTCTATAATCCCATCATTTGAGGAATGCACTGCAAACCCATGTTGTTTGACAGCTTTCTGCCACCCACTGCCTGTCAGTCTCTCTCAGAGGATGAGAGTTCCTAGAGAGAAAGTGCATTCATATCTCTGTGATTCCATGAATTGGTTTAGAAAAGTGCCACTTCTAACAGAGCACAGCTTCTGAACCATGGGGAAACTTCATTCTCTAGTCCCTTGGGCTTCAATCTGATTTGTGTTGAATAGTATTATCTGTATGAACCAACTGAGACAGGAAAAATGGTATACCAGGAGGTACAGGCAGACATAAATATTTTAAGTAAAACAGTAACAGTGGGAACTGAGATAATATATAGAAACACGGGACCTTAAAGTGTTCTAATTCTTTCCTTTTAAAGATAAGTAAACCTTTCTAAAAAGATTATGGGCTAATAAAGATCTCATAGATAAAAAGTGTTAAGAGTAAAATTGCAAATGAGAAACCATACATCCCATGAATTGCATCAAAAGTATTGTTTCCAATATATTTGTAATGGTTTTCAAACTAGAACTTTGAAGGACTATTTCTGTCAAATGTGTAGACACTAGACACATATAGTTGACACTGGGATTTAAATTAACTAAATTAAATTATCAATTCTGGTCCTCAGTCGTAGTAGCCACATTTCAGGTATCCACTAACCACAGGTGGCTCATGGTTCTTTATTGGGCAATGAAGATGTAGAGCTTTCCATCAGTGCAGAATGTTCTTTAGGATATTACAGGACTGAAGATCCTCTTTGCTGATGGTCGTGTTTTCACATTAAATTAAGTATTTCTGAAAGTTTCTTCAACTTAATGTATTTGACTTTGGTATTTTAAAATATGTTTTAAATCATAATGTAAATACCACACAACTCCTTGCCTTTGTTTCTGCTCCTCTAGCAACATAGTGACTCACCAAGGTGACAAAATATGAATCCCTGGAGCTGGATGAATTATTAACTATATTTTTCATAACTGACAAATATATAGTTCTTATTTACCACATCCATAAAAATGGGCATTAGTAGTACTTTAGAACCTGCCTGCCAATGCAAGAGACATACGAGATGTGGGTTCAATCCCTGGGAAGATCCCCTGGAGGAGGATATGGCATCCTACTCCAATATTCCTGCCTGGACATGGACACAGAAGCCAGGTGGGCTACTGTCCATAAGATCACAAAGAGACGTGACTTAGCATGCACACATGCAGTACTCAATTTCAATAAAAATTTCAAAACATCCATTTTGAAATAATTATAGGTTCACAAGAAGTCACAAATATATATTTAAGAAGACCCTTCATACTCTTCAGAGAAGGCATACTCTTCATCTAGACTTCACAAGATTTAGCATCTACAATGCTACAGTACAATATTGAAACCAGGAAATTACCATAATTCAAAATGTAGAATTTCTTCAGAATTTAGCAGTTAGACATGGATGTGAGTGTGTGTGTGTGTGTGTGTGTGTGTGTAGTTCTATATGATTTTATATATGTGTAGCTTAGTATAGCCACCATCACAAGGATATTTAACTGTACCATAACAAGCCTCCCTTGTGTTATAGCCACATCTATTTCACCCTACCCTCTACCATTATTATCAAGTCCAAGTTCATATTGCTTGTTGCAAGATAAACCCATAAATCAAGAGACAAGTTGTTAGGGCAAGGAACAGGGGCTTTATTTAAAAAGCCTGCATACTGAGTAGATGGTAGACCTGTGTCTCAACAAACCATCTTACCTGGGTTAGAATTAAGTCTCCTTTTATCCTAAAAAGGAGAGGGGGTGTGGTTGGTTATTGCAAGCTTCCTGGTGTTGGAATCCTTTGTTCTTAAAGCTGTCCACATAGGTGAGATCACAATGTTCCTGTAAACCTCAAACAAGAAAAATTTTACTTTTTATTTTGCACTTTTTATCTCTATATGAATGGAAATATGTTACACTTTTAAAGGTCAGAGCCTTGAAAATGGGCTATCAAGTATATTTCAGGTTAAAGCCAACATTCTTGTAGCAAAAGCAAAGGAATACAAATGTTAAAGTAAAATAAATGGATCCGGTATTGAGTGAAATTTGCTCTTCCCTATTATACCGTGGCCATCAAGATCCATCATCATCTATGCAATCAGGTTATTTAACAAATGTTATAATGAAATATAATGTTATATAAATGTTATATAAATGAATGTTATATAAATGAAATCATGCAACTTTTGTTCATCATAGGCTTTTTACACTGAGCTTAATTTTCTTGAAGCTCATCTAAGTTGTGTGTATCAGTAGTTAAATTCTTATTATTGCTGAGACATATTCCATGATATGAAGGTTCTACAGTTCACTGAATCATTCATTCACTGGAGAATATTAAAGAAGTTTTCTGTTTTTTGCCAATTAAAAATAAAACTTGTATGAAATTTCACGTACAGGTTTCTACATGTTGAAAGCTTTCAGTTCTTTGGAAGAAAAGGCCAAGAGTACAAATCCTGGGTAATTGGGATCATTTTTAGTTTTATTACTATTAAATTATTTTCTTAATGTACAACTTCACATTCAAATAAGCAATGTATGAATCATTCAATTTTGCTAAATCTTTACCAGCTTTTGGCTTTATCACTATTTTTAGCCATTCTGATGTCTGTATAATGATAACATATTATCCTTTTAATTTCTATTATTCTAAATGCTAATACTAGTGAAGTTTTTCCATATGTTTATTTGCCATGCACATATTTTCTTCAGTGAAATATCTTTTCATATCTTTTGCTTGCTTTCTAACTGCATTGTTTTATTAATACTGAAAGTATGCATTCTTTACACATTATACATATGAAGCCTGTGTTAAATGTGGGATCTGTGTTTTCTCCTAATCTATAACTTTTTTTCCTTTTAATCTTAGGGCTTATTGCAAAGGAAACCTTCAATTTTGATGCTTTCAATTTATCTATTTTTACTTTTATGGGTCATGCTTTTGATGTCAAGTGTAAGACATTTTGCCACACATGTTTTCTCTTACACTTTTTCTAAATGCCTTATATTTTTAGTATTATGTTTTATACTTAATCCATTATCCATTATGTATTTTTGTATAAAGTGTCAGATCAATGTGTAGGTTAATTTTTGCCTTGAGTTGTCCAATTGCACCAGAACCACTCCTTGAAATAATTTTAGTTTATCTATTCTGTTACACTGATCTAAATCTTTCTCTTCAGCAGAACCACACTGCCTTGATTCCTCTAGACATAGAATAGGCCTTCATGTTTAGAAGAATGTTTCTTCTCACTTTATTTTCTTTTACTGTCTTCTTTAAAAATAAATGTCTTAAGGAATTTCCACAAAATTTAAAAAATAAATTTGTCTACATTTCAATAAAAGCTTGTTGATTTTCTGATTGGAATTTTTGGTGGTGAGCACACTATAGTGCAGGAGAATAGTAAAGCAAGGAGAGATAAGAAAGCCTTCTTAAGTGAACAATGCAAAGAAATAGAAAAACAATAGAATGGGAAAGACTAAAAGTCTCTTCAAAAATATTAAAGAGAAATACCAATGGAATATTTCATGCAAAAAATGGTCATAATAAAGGGCAGAAATGATATGGATCTAACAGAAGCATAAGACATTGAGAAGAGGTGGCAAAATACAGAGAAGAACTGTACAAAAAAAGTCTTAATGACATGTATAGCCACGATGGTGTAATTATTTATCTAGAGCCAGACATTCTGGAGTGTGAAGTCAAGTGGGCTTTAAGAAGAATTACTATGAACAAAGCTAGTGAAAGTGATGGAATTCCAACTGAGCTATTTCAAATCTTAAAAGATGATGCTCTTAAAGTGCTGCTGTCAATATGCCAGCAAATTTGGAAAACTCAGCAGTGGCCACAGGACTGGAAAGGGTCAGTTTTTGTTCCAGTCCAAAGTAGGGCAATACCAAAGAATGTAAAAACTACTGCACAGTTGCTCTTATTTTGTATTCTAGCAAAGTAATGCTTAAAATCCTCCAAACTAGGCTTCAACAGTATGTGTAATGAGAACTTCCAGATGTACAAATTGGATCTAGAAAAGGAAGAGGAACCAGAGATCAAATTGCAAAAATTTGTTGATCATAGAAAAAGTGAAAGAATTCCAAAAAAAATCTACTTCTGCTTCATTGACTATGCTAAATCATTTGACTTATACATTGCAACAAACTTATACATTGCAAACAAAATTTTTGAAGATATGGAAATACTCCAGACCATCTTACCTGCCTTCTGAGAAACCTGCATGCAGATAAAGGAGCAAAAGTTAGAACCGGTCATGAAACAACTGACACAAATTGGGAAAGGAATACGTCAAGGCTGAATACTGTCACCCTGCGTATTTAACTTATATGCAGAGTGCATCATGCAAAATGCCAAGCTGAATGAAGCTCAAGTTGGCGTCAAGATGCCAGGAGAAATATGAATAACCTCAGATATGCAGATGACACCACTCTAAGGGCAGAAAGGGAAGAAGAACTAAAGAGCCTCTAGATGAAGGTGGAAGAAGAGACTGAAAAATCTGGCTTAAAACTCAGTATTCAAAAAATGAAGATCATGGCATCTGGTCCTATTACGTCATGGCAAATAGATTGAGAAAAAATGGAAACAGTGATAGATTTTATTTACTTGGACTCTAAAATCACAGTGGATAGTGACTGCAGCCATGAAATCAAAAGACGCTTGCTTTTTGGAAGAAAAGCTATGACAAACACAGACAGCATATTAAAAAGCAGAAACATCACTCTGCCGACAAAGATCTGTATAGTCAAAGCTATAGTTTTGCCAGTATTCATGTATAGATGTGAGAGCTTGACAATAAAGGAGGCTTAGCGCCCAAGAATATACGCTTTCAAACTGTGGTGCAAATAGTTGAGCAACTGAACAACATCAACACACTATAACGTAGAAAGTCAAAATATAATGCTATACAAATGAAACATACAAAGTTATAAATGAAGATTGCTGTTTGTCAGTCACTAAGTCCTGTTTCACTCTTTGTGACCCCATAGATTGCAGCTTGCCAGCCTTCTCTGTCCATCACTATCTACTAGAATTTGCTCAAATTCGTGTCAATTGAGTCATGATGCTATCTAACCACCTCATCCTCTGCTGCCCTCTGTTCCTTTATGCTTTCCCAGTATCAAGATCATTTCTAATGAGTTGTCTTTTCCCATAGATGGCAAAAGTATTAGAGCTTCGGCGTCAGCATCAGTCCTTTCAATAAATATTCAAGGTTGATTTCCTTCAAGATTGATTGGTTTGATCTGCTTGTTGTCCAAGGGACTCTCAAGAATCTTCTCCAGCACCGCAGTTCAAAAACATCAGTTCTTTGGTGCTCAGCCTTCTTTATGGTCCAACACTCACATCCATACATGAATACTGGAAAAGCTATTGCTTTGACTAAACAGAACTTTGTTGGCAAAAGTGATGTCTCTGCTTTTTAATTTGCTGTCTTGGTTTATTATAGTTTTCCTTCCAAGGAGGTAGAATCTTTTAATTTCATAGCTGCTGTCTCCTTCCTCAGAGATTTTGGAGCCCAAGAAAACAAAATCTGTCACTGTTTCCCCTTATATTTGCCATGAAGTGATGGGACTGGATGCCATGATCTTTGTTTTTTGAATGTTGTGTTTTAAGCCAGATTTTTCACTCTCCTCTTTCATCAAGAGGCTCTTTAGTTCCTCTTCTCTTTCTGCCGTTAGAGAAGTATCATCTGCATATCTGAGTCTGTTGATATTTCTCCTAGCAATTTTGATTCCAGCTTGAGCTTCATCAAACCTGGCATTTTGCTTGATGTACTCTGCATATAAGTTAAATAGAGTGAGAATATACAGCATTGCCATACTCCTTTCCCAATTTTGAACAAGTCTGTTGTTCCATATCCACATCTAATTGTTGTTTCTTGACCTGTATATAGGTTTCTTAGGAGACAGGTAGGTGGTCTGGTACTCACTTTTCTTAATAGTTTTTTCATTTTTTTGTGATCCACACAGTCAAAGACTTTCCCATAATGAATGAAGCAGAAGTATAAATTTTTCTGGAATTCCTTTGCTTTGTCCATGATCCAATCTATGTTGGCAATGATCTCTGGTTCCACTACCTTTTCTAAATCCTGCTTTTACCTCTGGAAGTTTCCATTTCATGCACTGTTGAAGCCTACCTTGAAGGATTTTGAGCGTAACCTTTCTAAAATGTGAAATGAGCACAATTGTGCAGTAGTTTGAACATTCTTTGGCATTGCCCTTCTTTGGGACTGGAGAGAAAACTGACCCTTTCCTATCTTTTGGTCCTTCCTGAGTTTTCCAAATTTGCTGACTTATTGACTGAAGCACTATCACAGCATTATATTTTAGTATTTTAAGTAGCTCAGCTCTAATTCTATCACCTCCACTTCCTTTATTTGTAGTAATGCATTCTAAGGCCCACTTGGCTTTACACACCAGGTTTTCTGTCTCTAGGAGAGTGACTACACCATCGTACTTGAGTCATTAAGAACTTTGTTGTATAGTTCCTCTATGTATGCTTTCCAACATTTCTTAATCTCTTCTGCTTCTATTAGGTCCTTAAAATTTTTATCCTTTATTATTCACAACCTTCCATGAAATGTTCTCTTAATCTCTTCAATCTTCTTGAAGAGATCCCTAGTCTTTCCCATTCTATTTTTTTCCCTCTATTTCTTTGACCTATTCATTTAAATAGAGCTTCTCATTTTCCTTGCTATTCTCTGAAACTCTCCATTGTGTTTCTTTCCATTTTCCTTAATTTCCAGTTCTCTTCTTTCTTCAGCTACTTGAAAGGCTCCTCAGACAACCACTTTGCCTTCTTACATTTATTTTTCTCTAGAATGGTTTTGATCACTGCCTTCTGTACAGTGTTGCTAACTTCCATCCATAGTTCTTCGGGCACTTTGGCTACCAGATATTGTTCCATGAATCTATTTGTCACCTCCACTGAATAATCATAAGGGATTTGATTTAGATTATATGTGAATGGCCTAGTGGTCTTCCCTGCTTTCTTTCAATTTAAAGCTGAATTTTGCAATAAGGTGCTCATGATATGAGCTATAGTCAGCTCCATGTCTTATTTGTGCTGACAATATAGAGCTTTCCATCATCATCTGCAAAGAATACAGTCAATCTGATTTTGGTATTGACTATTTGATGATGTCCATGTGTAGAGTAGTCTTTTGTTTTGCTGTAAGAAGTTGTTTGCTATAACCAGTGTTTTCTCTGACAAAACTATGTTAGCCTTTACTCTGCGTCATAACCAAACTTACCTGTTACTCCAGGTATCTCTTGTCTTCCTATTTTTGTATTCCAGTCTCCTATAAGGAAAAGGATATCTTGTTCTGATGTTAGTTCTAGAAAGTCTTGCAGGTCTTCATAGAACCAGTCAACTTCAACATTTTCAGTATCAGTTGTTGGGGCTCAGACTTGGATTTCTGTGATGTTGAATGGTTTGCCTAGAATATGAACCAAGCTCATTCTGCTGTTTTTGAGCTTGCCCCCAAGTACTGAATTTTAGACTCTTTTATTGACTACGAGGGCTATTCCATTTCTTCAAAGGGATTCTTGCCCACACTACTAGATATAATGATCATTTGAATTAAACTTTTCCATTCCCTTCCATTTTAGGTCACTGATTCCTGAGATACTGACATTCACTCTTGCCATCTCCTGCTTCACCACTTCCAATTTACTCTGATTCATGGACCTAACATTCTAGGCTTGCAGTATTGTTCTTATAGCATTGAACTTTACTTTCATCACCAGACACATCCACAACCGAACTTCATTTCCACATTGGCACAGTTGCTTCATTTTTTCTGGAAGTATTAGTAATTGCCCTCTGTTCTTGCCCAGTAGCATATTGGACACCTTCTAATGTGAGGTGCTCACTTTGTAGTGTCATATCTTTTTATTCTTTCATAAGTTTCATGGGATTCTCATGGCTAGAATAGACTTATTTGCCATTTGCTCCTCCAGGTAATGAAGGCACTTCAAGTGGGGAGAAAAAAAAAAAAAAAAAAACAACAACAACCTCTGCAGCAACAGAGAAAAAAAAATCCCTATAGATCAATTTAAGAACTGATATCTTTACTCAGCTGTGTGTTTAAATCAATGGACATAATATGCTTTTTCTAGTATTTATGATTCCTTTGATTTTTCTTCTTCAATATCTTATTATTTTCTATATACAAATTATATACAAGTGTTGTTAGATTTATCCCTCATATTTCATTATCTCTGGAACAATTTTAAATGTTTTTGAATCCTTAATTTCAGTCTTCACTGGTTCATTGTAAATATATAGAAATGCAATTGATTTGTGTGTATTGATCTTGTATCTTATGACCATACTGAATTCACTTATCAGTTCTAGAACATTTCTTGCAGATTCCTTGGAATTTTCAACATATAAATTATGTCATATGAATATTTCTCCTTTCATCTCCATCAGTTTTCACTTTATAACAGTGTTACTGAGATAAAATGCAATGCCACAAAACTCAGCTGCTTAAGTGTACAATTGAATAATTTTAATATGTCTTAGTTGTGCAAATACAATCGTAATCAGTCACAGAAGACATTCATCACCCTAAAAGAAAATCAGTTCTTATTAGAGATCATGCCACCCAGTCCTCCCTGAACGTCTAATATACTTTTATGTCTCCCTAGCTTTGTATTTTAGAAATTTTATACAAATGGAATTGTTCAAGATATGGTCTTTTATGACTGGCTTTATTTAATTAGCATAATGTTTCAAAGTTCACCTATTTTAAACTAGGTAACCATTCTTTTATGATTTATAATTACATGGCTTTCCTATGTTATAATTATTCCTTCACTAGATGTTAAACATCTGAATATATCCACATTTTTGCTATTATGAATAATGCTTCTATGGACAATTATATACATGGTTTTCCGTATGCCTATATCTTAAGTCTTGTATGTATACCTAGAAGTGGGATCCTTGAGTCATTTGATAATTCCATATCAGTATTTTATGAAGTTTACAGACCATTTTTACAAAGTGTTGATAATATTTTACATTCTCACCAGAAGTGTAAGAGGTTTCTTATTTTTCCACATACACACCAACACTAGTTATTTTTTCATTTTGATTATGTTAGTTGGTGTGAAGTGGAATCACATTATGGATTTTATTAGCATTTCCTTCATAGATAATTATCTTCTGTAGCTTTTCATGGGTAGACTGGCCATTTTTATATTGCCTTTTTATTGCTTTTACAAGTCAATTGAGAGGTAATTGACATTTTATTGCATACATTTGTTATTTTGTATAAAACTTAATTAAATATAATTGACATATTATATTATGTAAGTTTAAAATATACATTGTAATGATTTAATGCATGTATATATTGCTTATTATTTACCACAATAAGGTCAGTTAATACATCTTACATCTCACAAATTATCATTTTTTTCTTTATTGTTGGTGTAGTGAGAACCTTTGCAATCTAGTTCCATAAGAATATTCAAGTGTACAATACAGGACTGTGAACTATAGTCACCATTCTATACATTCAATCTCTGAATTTTCTTATCACTAGAAGTTTGTATCTTTTGAGAAATATGTCCTTTTCATTCCCAATTCCCCAGTCACAGTCCCTAGTAAACACTATATAATCTCTGCCTTTATGGATTCTACATATGCATGAAATCATTTATTATTTGTCTTTGTTTCATTTCACTTAGCATGTTGACCACAGTTTTCTTTTTTCTTTTGAGTTATAACATTCCATTGTGTGTGTGTGTACAGCATTTTTTAAACCATTTATTTGTCCATGCATGCCTAAGTGCTTTTTTTTTCCATACCTGGGCTACCATAACTAATACTTCAGTGAATATGAGGGTGCACATCTCACTTCAAGATAGTGATTTCATTTCCTTTGTATTTATAAACAGATGTGGAAATACTGCTAATTCAATTTTCACTTTTTTTGAGGAAACGGCATGCCATTTTCCATAGAGGCCAGACCAATTTATATTCTCACAAAAAATGCAAAAAGGCTCAGTTTGCTCCACGTCCCTGCTACTACTTATTAGCTCTTGTCTTTTTGATAATAACTGGTCTAACAGGTTTGAGGAGATATTGTGATTTGGAGTCACTTCTCCCTGATGATTGGCAATGTTGAGCACATTTTCATTTACTTCCTGGTCATTTGTAGGTTTTCTTTGGGGGAGTATCCTTTTAGGTCCTTTGTTCATTTTAAAAAATCAAATTATTTACTGTTTGTTTTTTGAAATTGAGTTTCATGTGTTCCTCATATACTTTTGATATTAACTCCTTATCAGATATATAATTTGTAAATATTTTCTCTCACTCTTTTGTTGATGGTTTCCTTTGCTGTGCAGATTTTTTATTTTTTCAGTTTGATAGAGTTCCACTTATCTATTTTCATTTGTACTGCATTTAGTTTTGGTGTCCATTTGAAACAAAAAATCATCACTAAGACTGATATGAAGGAACTTGTTGCCAACATTTTTCTTTTTCCAGGAGTATTATAGGTTCAGCTCTTACATTCAAGTTTTTCATCTAATTTAGTTAATTCTTTTTTATTATTGTTATTATTAATTAGTTAGTTTTTATGTGTGGTGTTAGATAGTAGTCCAGTTTCTTTTTTTGTTTTTATATGACTGCTCAGTTTTTCCAAGATAACTCATTTAAGAGAGTGTCCGTTCCCCACTGCGTATTCTTGGGTCCTTTGTTACAAGTTAATTGACCATATATGAATGGGTTTATTTCTGGGCTCTCTATTCTGTTCCATTGATCTATGTGTCTGTTTTTATGGCAATACCATACCATTTTTGATTACTGTGTAACTTTGTAATATACTTTGAAATCAGAGAGTATGATGCCTCCAGCTTTATTTTCCTTTTTCAAGACTGAATTGGTTATTTGTTTTGTTGTCTCTCTCTCTCTTTCTCCCTCTCTTTTTTTGTTGTTCCATGCAAATTTTAGGACTGTGTTCTATATTTGTGAAAATTGACATTTGAATATTGATATTAACTACATTGAATCTGCATATTGCTTTGAGTAGTATAGACATTTACCAATATTAATTCTTCCAATCCATGAACACAGAATACATTTGCTTTGTTAGATATATGCATTTATTTGTTTCTTCTTCAATTTGTTTTGTTAGTATCTTATAGATTTCAATGTTACAGAACTTTCACTTCCTTGGTTAAATGTATTTATTCTTATGTTTTTTTATGCAATTATAATTTAGTTTCTCTTAATTTCTCTTTCTAATATTTTGTAATTAGTGCATAGGAATGCACCAGACTTTTATATATTGATTTAGTTTCATGCAAATTTTGAATTATTTTGTTAGTTCTAGTAGGCTTTTTTTTTTTTTTTTGTGAGTCCTTGGGGGTTTCAATATATAATGTTATGTCAACTGCAAATAGCAAAAAATTTACTTCTTCCTTTTTTACATTCTCCATTTCTAATAATTTGTTCCAGTGTATTCAAGTTACTGTCTGATTTAATTTCTTTATCCCAATACAGTTTAATACAGCTTCTCTTTCTTGCTATTGCCTAACATAATTCTGTGTTAAAGGACCAACAATACCACTACAGCATAATGTCTGATAAAATTCATTAACAAATCAATTAAAAGAATAGGGAGTGAGTATGCATTTATACTGTATTTAGTAATTATATAATAGCCATTATCATGCTTTTAATTTTTTCTTGTAAATTCACATTATTGTCTGGGTTCTTATGCCTTTATTCTGAAAACAATTCCTTTAGAATTTCAAGTTAGTTCTTTAAGCAAAAAATTCTCTAAATTTTGTTTATATGAGAATATTTCATTTTATAATTTCTTTATATTATAATCTGAAATAAAATTTTGCTGGATATAAAATTCTTGTTGACAATGTTTCAGCATTTTGAACATGTCATACTGACAGTGTGCCATATGTCATACTGTCATACAATGGCTTCCATTGTTTGTGATAATTCTTCATTGTTAATATTACTGGTGTTGCCATACGGCCAATGTCATTTTCCTCTTGCTTTGACTTGTGTCTGTCTCTGGCTGTCAAAATCTTTACTATGGCAAGCCTGATGTGGATATTTTTGTATTTGTACTATTTGCATTTTATTGGTAGGTTAATGTTTTCCATTAAATGTTGGAATTTTCATTTCTTATTTCTTCAATATATTTATTTTATTCTGTTAATCCTATTGCATACATTGTGATGTTGTTAGTGATGTAATATTTTTATCTTAGACTCTGTTCTTTTGTCTTTATTTTCTATCATATCATTCTTATTATATTATAATCATTATGAATCTATTTTCAGTGAATTAGTTTTGGGTACATATTTTCAACTCTAGAAATTCAGCTTTTTTAAAAAAAATTCTGTCTTTATTGCTATTCTTTCTTTGGTAGGACATTGCTATTATCTTTCTTTTGATGTTTTTAAAGCATAGCTTCTGTTAGTTCTTTGAAGATATTTAAAACAGCTGCTTTGAAACTCTGCTTGTTCAGTAAAACAGTTGGAGCCCAAAATATTTTCTGTTTACCCCTCCTCTAGGTCATGTTTTTTTTTTTTTTTTCTTTGTATGTATGTTTTTGTTGTTTTTAAAAGTAAGATAGTTTATAACATAGCAAATCCACATACTGTTTAACAGAGCTTCTTGTAGTTTTTGCTCATTTATGACTTTATTGGACTATTAGAGTGAGATATACTCCACCCTGATGCTAGGAAAGATTGAAGGCAAGAGGAGAAGGGGACAGCAGAGGATTAGGTGGTTGGATGGCATCACTAACTCGAAGAACATGAGTTTGAGCAAGCTCTGAGAGTTGGTGATGGACAGGGAAGCCTGGTTTGCTGCAGTCTATGGGGTCACAAAGAGTCAAACATGACTGGGCGACTGAACTGAACTAATAGTCCACTCACACAAGTTGAAGTCTAATGCTATTGCACACAAGGTATGGCCTTTAACATTTTCACAATCATTCTTGAATGACATTGGTTTTAGCAGGACACTCTCAGACTGTTTCATTGTCTGATCTCTGTATTAATATGTCTTTGTTGTATCATAACAATTACACGGCTCCGGTAATTGCTGGCTCAATTCATTATTGTTTTAACAAACCCTGGGGACAATTTGCTCAAACGTCTGCTCAAATTACACTCAGAGTTTTTTTTTTTTTCAGAATTTCTATGATTCATCTCTGTAATTTGCTCCAAACTCTGGGTTGGAGTGTGGCGGGGCGGGGGGGGGGGGGGCGGTGCAGGGGGAGCTTTTCTTAGCTGTGCATTTCTCTGATTCTCTCTAGTAAAATTGTTGGCCTACAATTTGTAAATTGTAAACTTTTTTTATTTTTATTTTTCTGGAAGTGTCTGTTAAACAAAGAGTTGCTTTGTTAATATACATGATTAATACAAACTATGAAGTGCTAAGAAATGTTAATACCTAAGTCATAGCAAGCAGGTGGCAATTCAACATCCAGGGTCAATAGAAAACTTGGGGGGGGGGCGCTGCAACAGATTAGACTCCCATGGTGGAGGACACATTTTCAGAGGTGAAGTGGGTGCAGGTGTAACAGCTTTTCAAGTTCCCTCTCATCACAGAGGATCATCAGCAGCACTCCATTCAAGGAAAAGTGTGCTATCTGGTGCTCTTCAAGCAGGGCAAAATTCAAAATCTAGTGGATTGAAGGGGAAGGATTTTTCTATTTCCGGATAAGTGCTGACTGTAGTAGGCATTGAGCTTTTTGCTTTAATGACCTTCCCAGTCATGTTTTTGGTAGAGAAGGTTGTGTTTCTATCTGAGTGGTTCACTAGTCTTTCTTGACTTTTCTGAGGTTGATAGTTTCAAGCGCCTTTCTGGCAGCTCTGGGTAAGGTGGGTGGAGCATCAACATTTTACCAACATGTGGTGTTGAAACCTAAGATCTCCCTTCTAAAGTTTTACAGAAGGCTCAGACCCCAGCTTCACTCTGTAAATTGTAAGTAGAGTTACCAATTGCTTACAGTTCACATCTTTATCATTTTTAAGAGTGTTCTTTAACCTTAATTTCCTCACATTCTGTTTCAAATAAAGTCAGGTTTTTTGTGGGTAATTTTGGAGCTATATCTATTCTTATGGCCTCCTGTTCCTCTTGTGACAAACATCAGGTTACTATCTGGAACTGGGAGTAGGGACAATAACTCACCTTTCTTGGGGTGACACTAGGCTGATGATACAGTCTCCAGTGCAGAGATCCCAACCTTTTTTGGCACTAGGGATTGATTTAATGGAAGATAATTTTTCTGTATCAGGGGTGGGAAGATAATTTGGGAATGACTAAGTGCATTACATGTAATTTGCACTTTATTTCTAATCTAATATCACTGATGATCTGACAGGAGGTACTGGCCCATGGCCTGGAAGTTGGGGACCCCTGCTCTAGTGTTCTTGATTTTTTTTTTTTTCACCTTGCCTGAAAGTCTAACTTGCAGGTAAATTGGGCCAATGCTGAACAAAACCCCAGTATTTTCAGCTTGTCTAGACTAGATTTGATTCTCTGTTCTCTGAGTGGGTTGCTATGGAATTCAGTGGTTTTATTCAATATATCAGGTAATAAATATTTTATAATGTACAACTTAAGTTATATAGTAATTTAACCCAGTGTTTAGTTTAGTTTGGTCAAGAGTTTAGTCTCTGCCAGTAGTAAACAAACCTACTTTTCATTTAAAGAATGTTTTTCTTGACAAATATGACATGCATATACGTCTAAGTCCAGTAGGATTTAATGGAGCTTCTTCTAATATCACTGGAATAATAGGCCGAATACAAATACAGTGGTAGGATAACTTATACTGCAACCCAGGCATTGTATAAGTCAAATTAATATCTATCCCATTATCAATATTATTTACAATAATATTAAGCTCTGAACTTTAAATGTGTTTACCATAATGTCTATAGATGACTGTCCCTTGTACCTAGATATATTCTACACACTTTGCATAATATAAATTTTCCCACAGTTCTCTGTATTATTTGCACTTTTCCTAGATTTCAACTATTAAACATGTCTTATTTTTTACAGTTAAAAGATTTTGTTGTTGTTTAGCCACTAATTAGTTTCCAACTCTTTGCGAACCCATGGACACAGGCCAGGCTTTCCCGTCCTTCACCATCTCCTGGGGCTTGTTCAAACTCATGTCCATTGAGCCCGTGATGCCATTCCACCATCTCATTCCCTGTCATCCCCTTCTCCTGATTTCTAACTTCCCCAGCATTGGAGTCTTTTCCAGTGAGTCAGCTCTTCACATCAAGTGGCCAAAGTGTTGGGGCTTCAGCTTCAGAGTCAGTCCTTGCAAAGAATAATCAGGCCTAATTTCCTTTAGGATTAACTGGTTTGGTCTCCTTGCAGTCCAAGGGACTCTCAAGAATCTTCTCCAACATCACAGTTCAAAAGCATCAATTCTTTGGTGATCAGCCTTCTTTATGGTGCAATTCACACATCCATGTGTGACTACTGGAAAAACCATAGCGTTGACTATAAGGACCGTTGTAAGCAAAGTAGTGTCTCTGGTTTTTAATACTCTGTCTAGTTTGGTAAAGCTTTTCTTCCAAGGAGAAAGCATCTTTTAATTTCATGGCTACAGTCATTATCTGCAGCAATTTTGAAGTCCAAGAAAATAAAGATTGTCACCATGTCCATTGTTTCCCCATCTATATGTCATGAAGTGATAGAACCAAATGGCATGATTTTCATTTTTTGAAGGTTGACTTTTAAGCAAGCTTTTTCAATCTTCTCTTTCACCTTCATCAAGAGGCTCTTTAGTTCCTCTTTGCTTTCTGCCATGAAGGTAATGTTATCTGCATCAGTTCAGTTCAGTTCAGTCGCTCAGTCGTGTCTGACTCTTTGCGACCCCATGAATTGCAGCACACCAGGCCTCCCTGTCCATCACCAACTCTCAGAGTTCCCCAAACTCATGTCCATTGAGTCGGTGATGCCATCCAGCCATCTCATCCTCTGTCGTCCCCTTCTCCTCCTGCCCTCAATCCTTCCCAGCATCAGGGGCTTTTCCAATGAGTCAACTCTTCCCATGAGGTGGCCAAAGTATAGGAGTTATAGCTTTAGCATCAGTTCTTCCAATGAACACCCAGGACTGATCTCCTTTAGAATGAACTGGTTGTATCTCCTTGCAGTCCAAGGGACTCTCAAGAGTCTTCTCCAACACCATAGTTCAAAAGCACCAATTCTTGGGCGCTCAGCTTTCTTCACAGTCTAACTCTCACATCCATACATGACCACTGGAAAAACCATAGTCTTGACTAGAAGAAACTTTGTCGGCAAAGTGATGTCTCTACTTTTGAATATATTATCTAGGTTGGTCATAACTTTCCTTCCAAGGAGTAAGCGTCTTTTAATTTCATGGCTGCAATCACCATCTGCAGTGATTTTGGAGCCCCAAAAAATAAAGTCTGACACTGTTTCCACTGTTTCCCCACCTATTTCCCATGAAGTGATGGGACCAGATGCCATGATCTTAGTTATCTTAACGTTGAGCTTGAAGCCAACGTTTTCACTCTCCTCTTCCACTTTCATCAAGAGGCTTTTTAGTTCCTCTTCTCTTTCTACAGTGTCATCTGCATATCTGAGGTTACTGAGATTTCTCCCGGCAATCTTGATTCCAGCTTGTGCTTTCTCCAGCCCAGCATTTCTCACGATGTACTCTGCATATAAATTAAATAAGCAGGGTGACAATATACAGCCATGACATACTACTCCTTTTCCTATTTGGAACCAGTCTGTTGTTCCATGTCCAGTTCTAACTGTTGCTTCAGACCTGCAGATAGGTTTCTCAAGAGGCAGATGAGGTAGTCTGAATTTTCAGACTTTCAGAATTTTCCACAGTTTATAGTGATCCACACAGTCAAAGGCTTTGGCATAGTCAAGAAAGCAGAAGTAGTTTTTTTTCTGGAACTCTGTTGCTTTTTCCATGATCCAGCAGATGTTGGCAAATTGATCTTTGGTTCCTCTGCCTTTTCTAAAACCAGCTTGAACATCTGGCAGTTCATGATTCACGTATTGCTAAAGTCTGCCTTGGAGAATTTTGAGCATTACCTTACTAGCATGTGAGATGAGTGCAATTGTGCAGTAGTTTCAGCATTCTTTGGCATTGTCTTTCTTTGGAATTGGAATGAAAACTTTTTTCCCAATTTGCTGGTATATTGAGTGCAGCACTTTCACAGCATCATCTTTCAGGATTTGAAATAGCTCCACTGGAATTCCATCACCTCCACCATCTTTGTTCATAGTGATTCTTTCTAAGGCCTACTTGACTTCACATTCCAGGATGTCTGGCTCTAAGTGAGTGATCACACCATCGTTTTATCTGGGTCATGAATCTCTTTTTTGTACATTTCTTCTGTGTATTTTTGCCACCTTTTCTTAATATCTTCTTCTTCTGTTAGGTCCATACCATTTCTGTCCTTTATCAAGCCCAACTTTGCATGAAATGTTCCCTTGCTATCTCTAATTTTCTTGAAGAGATCTCTAGTCTTTCCCATTCTGTTGTTTTCCTCTATTTCTTTGCATTGATCACTGAGGAAGGCTTTCTTATCTATCCTTGCTATTCTTTGGAACTCTGCATTCAGATGCTTATATCTTTCCTTTTCTCCTTTGTTTTTCGCTTCTCTTCTTTTCACAGCTATTTGTAAGGCCTCCACAAACAGCCATTTTGCTTTTTTGCATTTCTTTTCCATGGGGATGGTCTTGATCCCTGTCTCCTGTATAATGTCACCAAGCTCAGTCCATAGTTCATCAGCCACTCTGTCTATCAGATCTAGTCCCTTAAATCTATTTCTCACTTCCACTGTATAATCATAAAGAATTTGATTTAGGTCATACCTGAATGGTCTAGTGGTTTTCCCCACTTTCTTCAATTTAAGTCTGAATTTGGCAATAACGAGTTCATGATCTGAGCCACAGTCAGCTCCCAGTCTTGTTTTTGCTGACTGTATAGAGCTTCTCCATCTTTGGCTGCAAACAAAGTAATCAATCTGATTTTGGTGTTGACCATCTGGTGATGTCCATGTATAGTCTTCCCTTGTGTTGTTGGAAGAGGGTGTTTGCTATTACCAGTGCATTCTCTTGGCAAAACTCTATTAGCTTTTGCCCTGCTTCATCCTGTATTCCAAGGCCAAATTTGCCTGTTGCCCCAGGTGTTTATTGACTTCCTACTTTGCATTCCAGTCCCCTATAATGAAAAGGACATCTTTTTGGGTGTTAGTTCTAAAAGGTCTTGTAGGTCTTCATAGAACCGTTCAACTTCAGCTTCTTCAGCATTACTGGTTGGGGTATAGAATTGGATTACTGTGATATTGAATGGTTTGCCTTGGAAATGAACAAAGATCATTCTGTCGTTTTTGAGACTGCATCCAAGTACTGCATTTTGGACTCTTTTGTTGACCATGATGGCTACTCCATTTCTTCTAAGGGATTCCTGCTTGCAGCAGTAGATGTAATGGTCATCTGAGTTAAATTCACCTATTCCAGTCCATTTTAGTTCGCTGATTCCTAGAATGTTGACGTTCACTCTTGCCATCTCCTGTTTGACCACTTCCAATTTGTCTTGATACATGGACCTAACATTCCAGGTTCCTATGCAATATTGCTCTTTACAGCATTGGACCTTCCTTCTATCACCAATCACATCCACAACTGGGTATTGTTTTTGCTTTGGCTCCATCCCGTCATTCTTTCTGGAGTTATTTCTCCACTGAGCTCCAGTAGCATATTGGGCACCTACCGACCTGGGGAGTTCCTCTTTCAGTATCCTATCATTTTGCCATTTCATACTGTTCATGGGGTTCTCAAGGCAAGAATACTGAAGTGGTTTGCCATTCCCTTCTCCAGTGGACCACATTCTGTCAGACCTCTCCACCATGACCCGTCCATCTTGGGTGGCCCCATATGGCATGGCTTAGTTTCATTGAGTTAGACACGGCTGTGCTCCTTGTGATTAGATTGACTAGTTTTCCTTGATTATGGTTTGTGTATCTGCCCTCTGATGTCTCTTGCAACACCTACAGTCTTACTTGGATTTCTCTTTCTCGTTTTTTTCCCCCCCCTAGAAGTTTGCATATCTCTAGTTCATTTAGTTATTGTCTGCATATCTGTTGTTATTGATATTTCTCCTGGCATCTTGATTCCAGCTTGTGATTCATACAACCCAGCATTTTACATGTTGTATTCTGCATGTAAGTTAAATAAACAGGGTGACAATATACAGCCTTGGCACACTCCTTTCCCAATTTTGAAACAGTCTGTTATTACATGATCGGTTCCAATGTTGCTTTTTGACATAATAATAATAGACCTCATGGGGGAAAAAAATCCCAGGAAAATCTAAATGAGTAAATATGTTAAAAAACAAAAATTGAACTTAGACATTTTTGAAAGAATTCAAAAATGGAATTTCAAAGTAACATACCTAAGTATTTAAAGTATAACTAGTACATGTATTTATTCTTATAATTTTCTTTGAAGATTACAACTTTTTTGGATGGTGGTATTCAGTCCAAATAATTATAACTGACATTAGCAAAATTCAAAACTAAGGTAACAATAAAAGAAGCTGAATATAGTTGAATTACATAGTGAAAATTTGTATGCACAATACATACGAGTAAGATAAATCAATGGCAAGTTATTTCATGTTGGATGTTGCAGTAAGCATAAATTTACCACACTCTTAAGATAGGGATCGAACCCAGGTCTCCTGCATTCCAGGCAGGCACTTTAATGTCTGAGCCACCAGGGAAGCCCCTAAGATAAATATTAATAAAGTTGTAGATACTCTGAATGATAAATGGTACACTTTTTATTTGATGAGTTAATCTTAAAACTTAAACATAAATATCTCCAAATATACTGATATTTTTCTGGAATACTATATATGCAACATGTTTTATTTATTTCATATAAACATGCTCTTTGTGTCATGGGTAATAAAAAAAGGACCAACTGCCTCTATAACTAAATAAATAAATGCATAATAATTTAGGTTTTAATTATATATGAAAAGGATCATTCTTTAACATAGCAAACATCTTGTTTACATAAGCATTTACATTTAATTTGAGATGGAAAATACTTTAAAAGCATCATCTATCCAAATGTTCATTATGTCTATTAACTCTAATACTTTCGAGAGTTAGAGGATATTAAATAGAAAACACCTGCCTGAATAATGCTACTTTCAATTATCACAGTTTAATAACATTCAAGGAATACATTTTTGCCATAATGATTTGAGATTATCAGAAAGTTCAACATATGCTCCAAAAACTACTTTGAGTCCAATTAAAATAGTAATCCAATCATCTCCCATATGTTTATTTACTGCCTAATATGTGCTTACTGCATACAAATCCTTTTTTGTTTTCAGTATTGATAAAAGAGACAAATATTCCTGTTCTTGTTTGATTGCATAGTACGTATGTTTTGGATAGGGTTAGTTCAGTCGCTCAGTCATGTCTGACTCTTTGCGACTCCATGAGTTGCAGCACGCCAGGCCTCCCTGTCCATCAACAACTCCCGGAGTTCACTCAGACTCACGTCCATCGAGTCAGTGATGCCATCCAGCCATCTCATCCTCTGTCGTCCCCTTCTCCTCTTGCCCCCAATCCCTCCCAGCAGCAGAGTCTTTTCCAATGAGTCAACTCTTCGCATGATGTGGCCAAAGTACTGGAGTTTCAGCTTTAGCATCATTTTTTCCAAAGAAATCCCAGGGTTGATCTCCTTCAGAATGAACTGGTTGGATCTCCTTGCAGTCCAAGGGAATCTCAAGAGTCTTCTCCAACACCACAGTTCAAAAGCATCAATTCTTCGGCTCTCAGCCTTCTTCACAGTCCAACTCTCACATCCATCCATGACCACTGGAAAAACCATAGCCCTGACTAGACGGACCTTTGTTGGCAAAGTAATGTTTCTGCTTTTCAACATGCTGTCTATGTTGGGCATAACTTTTCTTCCAAGGAGTAAGCATCTTTTAATTTCATGGCTGCAGTAACCATCTGCAGTGATTTTGGACCCTCCAAAAATAAAGTGTGACACTGTTTCCACTGTTTCCCCATCTATTTCCCATGAAATGATGGGACCAGATGTCATGATCTTCATTTTCTGAATGTTGAGCTTTAAGCCAACATTTTTGCTCTCCACTTTCACTTTCATGAAGAGGCTTTTGAGTTCCTCTTCACTTTCTGCCATAAGGATAGTGTTATATAGCTAATAAACAGAAATAAATTATGTTGCATGTTAGATATTGATTCAATTATGGCAATAAATATCAGCAAATATGATAGGCATATTCTGGAAGATTATTTCAAATTTTAAATAGGGTAGTCAGAAAAATCTCACTGGTAAGCAGATATGTGAAGAAAGTAAAGAGATAATTTATAAGAATGAATGGGGAAAAGTGCTCCAGGTAAAAGGGCCAGCAAGTGTAAAGATTCAAGACTAGGGATAATATTTTAAAGGAAAAGAAAAGCTGATATGACTGGAGATGAATGGAATGGAAGTGCTCATGTGATGATCACAGGATCAGAAAGTTAATGGTATGCTACATCGTGCAGTTTAATGTAGACAATTTAAGAAAATCCTAGAATCTAAAAGAACGGAGAACTACCATTTCCTACCCACTGTCCTGCTCACAAAGCTGGAGGGTCACTCTGAGAGTAGGAAGGGACTATTTCCAATACCAGTCTCAGATATATGACTCAGATTATTTTACAAATCACTAGGGTAGGGGAAAGGAAGATCATAAGAACAGAGAGCAACAGACCTGTTCTCTTAAACTCTGACTTTTCTACAGCAGAGTTTAAAGGGACTTAAACTTGAAGGCTCTTTTTAAAACAATAGATTTTAGAGGTAATCAAATGAGAGGAAGCAGGTAGTTCACATGGGTACAGAGCTAAATCTCAGGTCAGCTAATTATTTAGAGATAACCAGGGAAACTGACACTAAGGAAAACCAGATCATAAAAGACCCTAAGACAGAACTCAAAAGCAACAAAGGAAAAATATTAAATTAATATTGAATTGTTTAATTAAAAATTATGTTGCCCTAAAGCAACAAATGCAAAAGTATTTTTTCACACAGTGAAAAGATCGTGAAAGGAATTTAAATGTAACCTTAGAAAATAGTCCCCCAATTCAAAAATAAGCAGTAAAGTAAAAGAAGGGAATAGAAAAGAAATGGGGAAGCAGTGGAAACAGTGACTGACTTTATTTTCCTGGGCTCCAAAATCACTGCAGATGGTGATTGGAGCCATGAAATTAAAAGACGCTTACTCCATGGACACAAAGTTATGAACAACCTAGACAGCATATTAAAAAGCAGAGACATTACTTTGCCAAACAAGATCCAACCAGTCAAGGCTATAGTTTTCCCAGTGGTCATGTATGGATGTGAGAGTTGGACTATAAAGAAAGTGCCCAAGAATTGATGCTTTTGAACTGCGGTGTTGGAGAAGACTCCTGAGAGTCCTTTGGACTGCAAGGTGATCCAACCAGTCCATCCTAAAGGAGATCAGTCCTGGGTGTTCACTGGAAGGACTGATGTTGAAGCTGAAACTCCAGTACTTTTGCCACCTGATGTGAAGAGCTGACTCATTGGAAAAGACCCTGATGCTGGGAAAGATTGGGAGCAAGAGGAGAAGGAGACAACAGGGGATGAGATGGCTGGATGGCATCACCAACTCGGTGGACATGGGTTTGGGTGAACTCCGGGAGTTGGTGATGGACAGGGAGGCCTTGTGTGCTGTGGTTCATGGGGTCTCAGAGAGTCGGACATGACTGAGTGACTGAACTGAACTGAACTGCACTGAGACCTATTTAAAAATAAATAAATAAGAGGAAGATGTAATTCTAAGGATAATAATATTACATTCAGTGTGAATGAATCAAATAATCCAATCATAGTGCAGATGTATTCAGACAGGAAGGGAAAAGATCCAAATACACATTGTTAAAAGGAACATATTTCAAACTGAAAGATACAAATATAAAATAAAAGGGTGGAAAATATATGCAAAAGCATTAAGAAGGTGGCTGGAGACAAATGAGATTTTACTACTATCAAAAAAAAAAAAAAATGAGAGTTTAGTTAAAAAAAAAAAGAAAGAAAAGATAAAACTTCCTACAATGTCCCTGTAAGTGGAATTCAGTTCTTCTTTACATGGTTTCCCGACCAGGTTTACCAGATTTCTGCCCTCTTCCCCAGCAGCAGAGCATTCTTTCTCTGTCGTTTATCTACCTGTGTCTTGAGACTGAGTGCTTGCTACCCTACATCAGCGTCAGAGGGTCTGCTCCCACGTCTCTTGTGAACAATGAGTTCTTGCCTGTTCCCGGGGGCGAGAAAGATGGCTGCCCTTCCTCTAGGGGCTTACCTTTTGGCTTCCTAGGTGAGAAGAGTCTCAGCAAGGGCACAGGAATAGCTCCCCACAGCAGCTGGTCACCTGACTCACAGCACCTCCAGGGAAGCTGCCTCCAGTCTCCTGCCTGCCTCTGATCTTATATGCCATCGGAAAGGATACTGAGTGTATGAACGCCTCCTGTGCTTGTGCTCCTAGCCCCAGCCCTTCCAAGGCTCATAAGGTAGCCCCTGCAAGCCTTTAAAAAGTTGCTAAACTTTTTGCTGATTTACTATTGCCTGCCTTTATGTAGACTACCAGGATTAAATAATTCCTTGCTCCTCATTAGAAATGAGTTTACCTGTAGAACTTACAAACCTAGCTCTACACTATGCTCAGGCAAAATTATGATTTTGACACTTTTCCAACTTTTTCTCTTTATTAGAGTGGGAGGGGCTTTCTTTGAAAATTTCTTTTTTCTAACAAATGCCAGTAGCTTCATTATTTTTGAATTATGTTGCCTCATTTTCATCTTATAGACAGAATCCATAGATTCTGAACCTTTCAATTGGATTCTTTTTTTAAAGTCCTGTTTGTGAATACTTGTATATGTTTACTAATTTTCTTATTTACATATTTATAGCTGATTTATTTGAAAATTTTATTTCTCAATTTATTTCCAATGAATTGAGAATGTTTTCTATATTATTTTTCTTTGTTAAATTTGAGTCTGTAATTGGTTTTAAAAAGTACTACTAATTTTTAAGAAATATCAAAGAAGTGATTTTTGGAGATATATAACTGTGAAAGTGAAAAGTAAAAATGTTAGTTGCTCAGTCATGTCTGAAGCTTTGCAACCCAAGGACTGTAGCCTGCCAGACTTCTCTGTCCATGGGACTTCCCAAGCAAGAATACTGGAGTGGGTTGCCATTTCCTTCTCCAGGGGATCTTCCTGACCCAGGAATAGAACCTAGGTCTCCTGCATTGTAGGCAGATTCTTCACCATCTGAGCTACTAGGGAAGCCATTGTATATAGAGAGAAAATAGCTTTTTTGTATGTATGTGAATATATATTTATATGCATGTGTGCATGCATATTTATTCATTAGATGTTCAGTTCAGCGTCTGATTCTTTGTGACCCCATGGATTGCAGTACGCCAGCCTTTCCTGTCCATCTCCAACTCCCAGAGCTTATTCAAACTCATGTCTATTGAGTTGGTGATGCCATCCAACCATCTCATCCTCTGTCGTCCCCTTCTCCTCCTGCCTTCAATCCTTCCCAGCATCAGGGGCTTTTCAAATGAGTCAGTTCTTCGCATCAGATGGCCAAAGTATTGGAGTTTCAGCTTCAGCATCAGTCCTTACAATGAATATTCAGACTGATCTCCTTTAGAATGAACTGTTTGGATCTCTTTGCTGTCCAAGAGACTCTCAAGAGTCTGCTCCAACACCACTATTCAAAAGCATTAATTCTTTGCTGTTCAGCTTTCTTTATAGTCCAACTCTCACATCCATACATAACTACTGGAAAAACCAAACCTTTGACTAGACAGACCTTTGTTGGCAAAGTAATTTCTCTCTTTTTCAATATGCCATCTAGGTTGGTCATAACTTTTCTTCCAAAGAGCAAGTGTCTTTTAATTTCATGGCTGCAGTCACCATCTGCAGTGATTTTGGAGCCTCCCAAAATAGATGTTAACATTACGTTATTAAGCAGTACTTATTATTCTTCACCATCTGAGCCACCAGCCACCATTGGCAAGAATCCACTTGCCAATGCAGAAGACGCTGGAGGCACAGGCTCAATCCCTGGGTCAGGAAGATCCCTTGGAGAAGGAATTAGCAACCCACTCTAGTATTCTTGCCTGAAAAGTGCCAAGGGTTGCAAAGAGTCAGACATGACTGAGCTAGTAACAACACTCATTATTGCTATACATACTTGTAAAGCCTTAATTTAGCTGATTTAATAGAGTCTCCAGAGTCAAGACTCACTAGTCTTTTGTTTCTTTGATTTTTCTTACTCCTCTGTCGTTTATATTTTACATGTACATGGATGCTATAGTTAGTAGGTATTGCATAGATGCTTTGAAGTTATATCCTCATTTTCAGTTGATTATTTTAAAAAAACATATATATAGGTGTGTAGAAGATGAAGATTCAGTGACCTAAAATTATTCCACAAACTTACGTTAGAATCTTATGTATGATAAATTATATTTAAATAAATCTTATCCTAGATTTAAGAGAAACTTAAAAGTACCAAAAAGATATGTTTGAATGTTAAAATTTAGTTCTCCAATATTGTCAGATATGCTTCCATTTTTTCATATGCCCAAACTGAGACACATGCACTCACACACGAGTGTGGTTTTTAACTACCACATTGTGTGAACCTGCATGATGTGTGGCATATTTCTACCAGTATACAGAAAACAAAATCATTTCATATTTCCATCAACAATCAAATTTTTAAACTATATAAAACTAGCATACTAATGTTACTATCCTTAATCTAATTGATATATTTTTTTGCTCAACCTATAATAATAATTATTTCTCTAAAAGACAATTAATATATCAAGATGTGTATTGATATAAAGAAAACAATGAATAATACTTTATTCCTGAATTCAGATGTGCCACGTTTGTTATACTTTGGTAATAATTCTGAACAAAGTATAGAACCTTGAATTAAAAGGAGAACTTGTTTGAAAATAGGTGTGTAGGACTTCCCTGGTGGTCCAGAGGTTAAGATTTTGCCTTGAAACCCTGGAGTGCAAATTTAATCACTGTCAGCTAGCTAAGATCCCATGTGCCTCTCAGTCAAGAAACCAAAATATAAAACTGAAGTAACATTATAATAAATTCAATTAAGACTTTAAAAATGGTCCACACTAATGAAATGTTTCAAAAATTAAACAAAGTAAAGTAGGTAGATAAGCAGAGGTATAGAAGAGTAATTCAATGACTATCAATTTGTAATAGCTATATATTGTCATATAAGGAGAGTCCCTTTCATGATTATCATGGGACTTTTCACTTGGACTTTGTAAACTGAAGAATTTAGCTCGAGGTATAAAAGAACAGTGTAGTTTTTCATGGAACTGCAAAAAGAATTTTTACACGTGAATAAGAGGAACAGATTTAACACTGAAGTAGCAGTATATTCTTTCAACTTTGAGACAATTCTAAATCTTCTTTTAAAAGTGGCAAAATGCACATGCAAAGACAGTCTTCAAGACATTCATTTATCAGAACAACATATTTTATTTTTCAGTCTGTTCTTTCTTAGTTTCAGCCAAATTATGCTATGTGCAAACTTCAATTATGAACTTGAACACAAGTCCCAAAACATTGACAATTTTATCATCACTGAACTCTTG
The DNA here is from genome assembly GCF_001704415.2 of Capra hircus. Classification (NCBI taxonomy): domain Eukaryota; kingdom Metazoa; phylum Chordata; class Mammalia; order Artiodactyla; family Bovidae; genus Capra; species Capra hircus. The sequence goes on from NC_030824.1 coordinate 33,897,158, forward strand.
TGTAAAAGAAAAATAGTGAAAACTTTTCTAATTCACCAACTGTTAGCTGCACATTACTGTGAAATAGCTGTGTAGCACTCATTATATTCCACAGAGGCAGGGACATTTTGTTGATGAATATTACTGAGAAACTGTGCTTTTTTTGTTTACTAATAGGACAATGTAATTTATTAAATACAAGCTAACAACAAAAAAAATCATATTCCCATGCTAAGATTTAGCCTTCTAGGAGGATGGGAAAAGGTTACCATGATTCAAGTCTACAATAGTGAGTTTATATAGCATGATTTTCAGAACATATTTCTATGCATGAAGATTCCAAGGAGAGGTAAATGATATTAGAGTGTGATTGGAAGAAAAATGAAAATAGGCTTTTGATAAGATGTTGCTTTTTTTTAGTCTTACCTCTTCACACAGGAAGAACAGCTAAACAGTAGATGCATGGACAAGTGACATTAGAAGCGACTTCTTAGGAGCTCTTAGGCTTGTGACATTTGGGGTGTACATTTCAAGTTATTTTAGAGTCAAGTTAATTTTCATGATAGCCATATTGTTCCTGAATTTTTTCTGACTTTTAAAATGTGCATATATGATAAGCTGTCAAATATGATTAAACATATTGTTTCATTCCGTAAAATCTGAAATAATGTAAAATCCAGTCAAGTTCACTTAGTTTTTTAAAAAGAAAACCCTCTGAAGATCTTTTGAGTGGGAGTCTTAATGGTAATAAGATTCTAAAATTATACTTTTTAAAAAACACTTGTATTTTACTTTTATATTATTAGACAGACAATGGAATAATGCCTGAAAATTACATTAGTTTGCTATAATACATGATGACACTACTCTGGAAATATATTCCATGTCCATCATTCTTATTTGTCTTTTATATAAACCCTCCTTCTCTCTGCCAATCTGCTTTTCTTTCATGGCTCTCATATTTTTACCACTGGTGTCATAATTGAAACCTGCTGATTTGTCTCTTTTCATCACCCATATTTATTCAGTTGCCATCTCAAGTATGTTTCCTTAACACACCCTGTCTTATATGCATGATTGTGTGCTAAGTAGCTTCGCTTATGTGTGACTCTTTGCAACCTTATGGACAGTAGACTACCAGGCTCCTCTGTCCACAGAATTTTCCCAGCAAGAATACTGGAGTGGGTTGCCATCCCCTCCTCCAGGGGATCTTCTAGACCCAAAGATCGAACCTGCAACTTCTGCATTGGCAGGCAAGGTTTTTAGCAATAGCGCCATGTGGGAAAACTGATTTTTCTCTTTTTAGCTTCCATATTTATTCAGTTGCCATTTCAAGTATGTTTCCTTAACAGGCCTTATCTTCAACTCAGTTCAGTTGCATAGTCATGTTCAGCTCTTTGTGACTGCATGGACTGCAGCATGCCAGGCTTCCCTGTCCATCATCAACTCCCGGAGCTTGGTCAAATTCATTTCCATCAAGTCAGTGATGCGATCCAACCATCACATCCTCTGTTGTCCCCTTCTCCTCCTGCCTTCAATCTTTCCCAGCATCAGGGTCTTTTCCAATGAGTCAGTTCTTCCCATCAGGTGGCCAAAGTATTGAAGCTTCAGCTTCAGCATCATTCCTTCCAAAGAAATCTCAGGGTTGATCTCCTTCAGAATGGACTGGTTGGATCTCCTTGCAGTCCAAGGGTCTCTAGAGTCTTCTCCAACACCACAGTTCAAAAGCATCAATTCTTCAGCACTCAGCTTTCTTTAGGGCCCAACTCTCACATCAGTACAAAACTATTGGAAAAACCATAGCTTTGACTAGACGGACTTTTGTTGGCAAAGTAATGTCTCTGCTTTTTAATAAGCTGTCTAGGCTTGTCACAGTTTTTCTTCAAAGGATCAAGTGTCTTTTATTTTCATAGCTGCAGTCACCATCTGCAGTGATTTTGGAGCCCAAGAAAATAAAGTCTCTCCATTATGGAAACATAAACTGTTTCCATTGTTTCCTCATCTATTTGCTGTGACATGATGAGACAAGAAGCCAAGATCTTAGTTTTTTGAAGGTTGAGTTTTAATGTTGAGTTTCATCTTGTTGTATATTATAGATCATAAACTTCCATTTTCTGCAGTAGCCTCCCAACTGATACCAGTTTCTCCAATTTCCTGTCAAATCTTCGTTATATTAGAAAATAAAAAATGTTGCGTGTTTTCACTGTTTTTTCTCTTTTTTAAAATTAGCCTTGAGTTCCTACTCTCTGGATTAAGTCTAGACTCTTTCAATTTGTTTCATTCTTCACATCATGCTCAGTTGCTTCAGTCATGTCTGACCCTGCAACCTCTGTCTATGGTATTCTCTAGGCAAGAATACTGGCATGGGTTGCTATGCCTTTCCCCAGGGGATCTTCCCAACCCAGAAATTAAAACTGTGGTGTCCTGTGTCTCCTGAACTGCAGGCAGATTCTATACTTACTGAGCCACCTGGAAAACCCTATTCTTTACTTCCTTCCCTCCAAAATCTGATCATAATCCATTTTTCATGAATTACCACCTTCTTTTTCATAAATATTAATTTTTTCTAGTCAATTTTGCCCAAAGACCTCCCCATGTTCTACTTCCATTCTTGGTTTCACACCTTTTCTTATTTCATGCCTGTTATGGTTATCACACAATTATTTACGAGATAATTTGCAGCAAAATTGTGTCATATTTTTTTGGCTACCTTGTTGCTATTTTATCCTATCTGTTAAAAATCTATTCTTTTTAGAGAGCGGTGATGTCATCATTTTATTCTAGTCTTTCGTCATGTTCAGTTTTCACATATACCCAGTTATTGATGAGATCATTATATTCAATACACGTTTATCAAGATGTGTGTAGAGCAATGCTGATGCCCTGTATGCCAGCTCTTACTTTTTCTTTCTACCACTGAAGAAAGAAATATCTATCTTAGAAAATACAATATTGCATTTCCTTATTTTTTTAGAGTATCACAAATGTCAATATTTTAAACATTACACTGTTAAAAAGGGGGGCTCAGTATTTGTGTGGTTAATAGTGTAAGAATGTGGGGAAAAAGGGATTTAAGTCTATATTTATGTTCCATTCTGATATTCATTCATTCCTTTAATACACAAGAGGGGATTCTAAAGAAATACACATCATAAGAGGATAAATATCTTGCTTTACATATGAATATGAAGGGACAGAGCAACTTAGAATTGATATAATGAAGCTAAGCTGTCTTTCCTTGATTGGTCTCACTTTACCTGCCCATCCCATTACTTTCAAAACAGTGGGGATATAAACCAGTCTGTGTCTGAAGCACTGGGAGGAAAAACAAAGCAAACACGGGTATTCACATTAAAACACTGACTGAACTCTCAAGGGTTAAAATGTAAGAGGTTTATTCTCTTTTATCAAGCAGTGTCTACAGACAAAGCAGCCACATGGTGTAAGCTACCAAAGAAGGATGTATGAGACAGACTTAGATTAAATCATTAGGTCACAGCCACTTTATGTGGTTCATGTTCACAAAGAAGAAAACTGCTAAAAAGCAAAGCAGGTAAGTAGAAACATAAGCTAACTTCTGTTGTCTATTAAATCTGCCTCCCATAATGTTTCCTTAAGCTAAGAATAAATCTACTGTTATCACATAGTTCAGGATGCTATATATACATAAGATAGTACACACTATAAAATTTCAGGTTTCTAAGCAGTTTTACACAATTAAACTTGAGTAAAATTTGTATTTAAAAAAGACCTTATTGGATTACCTTCAGGAAATGGAGGTCATTTCAACAGTACATTAGCATTTTTAGCAACAATAAAACAAAATATAGTAAGTAAAAAGATTCTCCAAACGATGTAAGCTTTTACTTTAAGCCTGGATAATAATCTGCTTATTTCAATAAACCAAGTTACTAGTTTTAATGCACTTCTACTGGCCTTTTCTTTGCCCTGAAAAATGAAAGCAATGATTTTTACTTCTATGCAGTGTCTCAAATAAGAGGATTAGTTAGGTTTCGAACTTCGACACACAGTGAGAGAGTTGTTTAAGGATTATATAGGAGTTAAGCAGAAGTCATTTGGGAAAGTTATTAAGGAATGAGTACTTAGATGGATTATATTTAAATAGCAAAGGCAATGGAGAAGTACATCTTTTCTCACCACTGTGGTGCTACCCCCTAATTCCCAATTTCTGTTACTAATTGTCCTAAACCGCTAATACTCATCAGTTCTCTAGCCAGTTTTTTTTTCTCTCTGTTGTTAATTTCCCTAAATGTGGTTTACTCTAAGCAGACACAAATAATGCTTCTATTTTGGAAATAAAAGTTCCTGCTAATGCAACACTGGACTACTTCAAAAGAAACAAAAACGTCTATTCCACTAATAAGATATATTTGTAAGCAGTTAACATCCCAGACAAACTTGCATTAAAAATATAATGCACTCTCGTGATTGAAAGCAAAATGAGTCAATAATACACTGCAAACATATTACCATAATTATTTTCCTCCCTTCCTCCTCATTTTCCATAGCATGCTGCAGATTATACAGTGAGTGTCAAACAGAATTTGTCACCTGTGTACAGCCTAAGGACAGTTTATGTCTTCAAATGATATTTCATTGAGGGTTAGACAAATGACTGAAGGCTGGGTTTGGTGCAAAAGATGTTCAACTTTTCTCTTTAAATGACAAGAAATTTATAGTGATGAGGGTGGTCACTATGCAGCTTTTAGCCTTCCTTTTCCTCTTGTGACATTCCTTTCAAGGCACGAAAGATTAGAAACAGTGGATGGGACAGAATATTTTGAATTAAGAATTTTAAGTTTCCACAACATCTTTTATTTCTGGTTTAAGCATACCAAAAGGACAGGAAAAAAAAAAATCAATTACCCTCAAGATGAAATGGTGTTTAGAATCATTGGAAATTCCCTGCAGTTGAGTTATTTTTAATTATTTAAATTCCTATTCTATTGGAAAAAAACATAACAGTAGATTTGGTTCTTATAATTGAAATAGTTTCTCATTAAATATTGTGTTAACTATTTCTAATCAACCAATATTACTAATTGTCTTTGCTTAAAAACAAAACAAAACAAAACTATTTTATTTGGGCCATCCAAGTAACTGATGTTTGGCTAGGATACAAACTTAGAAAGTTAAACTGTAAATTTAAATAATGGATAAGTGCAGTGTATTGGAAAACTCTTGATTTAATAATTATTTAACAGGGCTTCTAGGCTTCTCCAACCCAGATGACTGTGTTTCCCTTCTCAACTTCAGTGATCTCACAGTTTAACTTATTGAGTCGTCCATCGAGTATAAAGAGAGAGTCCTTGGAAGGAGTCATCAGGTATTGACCAAACAAGCCACTGTCCTGGATTTGCCTGTTCTTCAGGTTCCAAGGCCATTCTTCTGCCTTGAGTGGTTCCTTAAGGCTTTTTATCATCTTAACCTTCCCGGAGGCAAGCTCCACAAAGAGCACATCTGTCTGTGTGCTTGAACTACCATAAATGTTGTACTGATGGCCTTCCGTAAAGGATGGCTGAAAGGCCAGGTCAGATATGTGCAGGTTAGTGTGAATATCAAAAGCCTCCTGTATTTCTCCTCTGATGGTGATGTACTGGACCCTCACAAGACCTTTCACGTCACTGATGGTGACAAGATAGTGTCCATCTGGAGAGACGTATGGAGTGCCCGTCACATCACTGTTGAACCCAATGACCGAGTCGGTGACACCGTCCACCAAGAGCTGTGGGGGAGCCGCCCCAGTGCCGTTGGGTTTGCAGCCAATGAAGTAGTATCCTCCCAAGTGTGTGTATGCTAGTGACTGCGGGATGCATTGATAGTCCTTCAAATTAATAGTCTTGATGTATGACATGGTTTCAAGATCAATCTTTTGCAGTGCAGCTTCATCTTTATGAAGAATAAATCCAAACCTGCAAAAATGAAAATCAAAGTTAGACAGGAGACTCCAAAGGGGTGAAGGAAATGCACTACGGGCAGGAGGAAAGGGGACTCAGAGCCTGGGCATTAGCTGTCAGGCTGTGCAGGAGCTGGTGGCTGAATCTTGTTAGAGTCCGCTTTAAATCCCACTGCCCTCCTCCTTCCTTAGGTTGTCCTTTCATTACAGCCAAACAATTATAACTCATGCTATAGAAAGCAAAATAATTAAAAGTGATGTATCTAGTTAACTGGAACAACATTTTACTTTTATCATCGAGGGCCAAAAAGTAAACATATTTTGCATGTCTCAAAACCCACTGAAATGGAATCAACTTAGTTAATGTCTAAGAAAACGAGAAAGAATGAAAACCTTGAGTATACATCTTTTCCACTCACTTCATTGACTTCTTATATTGCTTGTGATCATCAAATAAATTTGATACTCATCACTGTTTAGAAAAGTATTCATATTTTTCTCATTTTAAGCTGTTTCACCTTAATAGATGCAGATTTAGGGAGTATAGAACTATTAGACTTCTATTTATTGCATTTTAGGATCACCTTAACTACCTTTATGATTTTAACATTTATTTTATTATGTTCTAAATCCAAGTTAAAATTTCATCCTTGCCATGCTAATAGTGTTATAATTATTAATGATACACCTGTGTTGTATTGATCATTTTACATTAAATAATGATGAACTTTGGATATTTATGGCATTTTTCTATTAAATTTAATTTAAAAATAAATATATTTTAAAATATGTTTTGGTGATCTCTTTGATTACTTCAGTGATTTTTGTCCTGAATGCTAGCTATAGATGATCAGAAGTCCCTGTGAAATGGAGAAGTCAATTTTGTGAAGTTTTGCTTGTTTGGGGGTGAATTTATATGGAAACCCTTACCTATAACATGGGTGACTTCCTAGCAAAAATAAGATAAAGTGAGATAGAAACTACTTTATAAAGTTACACCCAAAATGCACAGAGGCCAACAGAATTGGAAGTGACTTTTATTGTTTTTTATTGTTTAAAGCACCGTCTAATATTTCCAAAATAAACACCAATACAGTATACTAACACATATATATGGAATTCAGAAAGATGGTAATGATAACCCTGTATACAAGACAGCAAAAGAGACATAGATGTATAGAACAGTTTTTTGGACTCTGTGGGAGAGAGAGAGGGTGGGATGATTTGGGAGAATGGCATTGAAAAATGTACAATATCATATATGAAATGAATCATCAGTCCAGGTTCAATGCATAATACTGGATGCTTGGGGCTGGTGTACTGGGACAACCCAGAGGGATGGTATGGGGAGGGAGGAGGGAGGGGGGTTCAGGATGGGGAACACGTGTATACCTGTGGCGGATACATGTTGATGTATGGCAAAACCAATACAATATTGTAAAGTAATTAACCTCCAATTAAAATAAATAAATTTATATTTTTAAAAAAAGAAAAAAAATAAAGATGAGAGAGGTATTGTTAACTGACTTTGCTTCTAAATGAAAAAATAATATTAAGATGACTTTACTGTAAGTATTAAAACAAAAGGCTTCTGATGCGGTTCAGCGGTTAAGCAGGAGATGCAGGTTCAATCCCTGGATCAGGAAGATCCCTGGAGAAGGGAATGACAACTCCACTCTGGTATTTTTGCCTGAGAAATCCCATGGACAGAGAAGCCTGGGAGGCTACAGTCCATGGGTTGCAAAAAAAGTTCAGTTCGGTTCAGTTCAGTTCAGTTCAGTTGCTCAGTCATGTCCAACTCTTTGTGACCCCATGATATGCAGCACGCCAGGCCTCCCTGTCCATCACCAACTCCCGGAGTTCACTCACACTCATGTCCATCGAGTCAGGGATGCCATCCAGCTATCTCATCCTCTGTCATCCCCTGCCCCTCCTGCCCCTAATCCCTCCTAGCATCAGAGTCTTTTCCAATGAGACAACTCTTGCATGAGGTGGCCAAAGTATTGGAGTTTCAGCTTTAGCATCAGTCCTTCCAATGAACACCCAGGACTAATCTCATTTAGGATGGACTGGTTGCATCTCCTTGCAGTCCAAGGAACTCTCAAGAGTCTTCTCCAACACCACAGTTCAAAAGTATCAATTCTTCTGCACTCAGCTTTCTTCACAGTCCAACTCTTACATCCACACATGACCACTGGAAAAACCATAGCCTTGACTAGATAGACCTTTGTTGACAAAGTAATGTTTCTGCTTTTCAATATGCTATCTAGTTTGGTCATAACCTTCCTTCCAAGGAGTAAGTGTCTTTTAATTTCGTGGCTGCAATCACCATCTGCAGTGATTTTGGGCCCTCCAAAAATAAAGTCTGACACTGTTTCCACTGTTTCCCCATCTATTTCCCATGAAGCGATGGGACCAGATACCATGATCTTAGTTTTCTGAATGTTGAGCTTTAAGGCAACATTTTCACTCTCCTCTTTCACTTTCATCCAGAGGCTTTTTAGTTCTTCTTCACTTTCTGCCATAAGGGTGGTGTCACCCTTATGGCAAAAAGAGTTAGACACTACTTAGAGACAAAACAATGACAACAATTAAAACAAAACAAACTCTAAGAATGGCTCATTTTATTCTTGTCACCTAGAAAATTCATTTTCCATATGCTATTTCTTTAAAAATTAATTTTTGTAAAAAAATTGCCACCTAAACACATAATATAGAAATATGGTGCATTCAGGATAATAGCACCTTAAAATTTCAATATAAGCATGTGACAAGCTCTAAATATGAATAAACACAGACTTTTAACATCATAGAATAAAACAAGATAAATGTTCTTTAAAAAGTCAGTCATAATGATGGAAGTTATGGAGTGCATAAGCAGAAATATTTTACTAAAATAGACATAATACTGTAACTGCTAGTATCACTGATCCTGTTCATGAATGAGGCCAGTTGTCTTGCTGTTCACTGCACTTACTGTTCACTGAACCCATGGCAGGCAAGGGGCAAGCTAAGAGGCTAGAAAATGCAAGGAACCATAGGAACTGCAGACTCCTTATTCTCTCCTCGCTGGCGCAGCAGCCATAGCCGCAGACACACTGTATTCTCTCCTCTGTTATTGACTCAAGGGATACAGCTGTGATGTGGCATTAATGCCACTGCTTTTTAGTTGGAAATCATATTCTTGCCTGGAGAATCCCAGCAATCGGGGAGCCTGGTGGGCTGCCATCTATGGGGTCGCACAGAGTCGAACACGACTGAAGCGACTTAGCAGCAGCAGCAGTAGCAGCAGCAGCAGTAGCAGCATATCACAAGTAGTCTACATCTAAGTAAGTACCTGCTAACGTGCATGTGCAGAGCTGTAAGTGATCTCAGCTGTTACATAATCATGATTTATAAAACATGGGACAAAAGCAAGATGCCCTAGGGTGAGAGAGCCTGATCACGCCATCTTAGCCAATTTGCTCTTTCCCTATATTGCTTCTATGTTACTACATTTCATAGAGTTAGGAAACTATGCAATAATTTTAGATATATTTGAAAATTTGTGAGAGACTTCTTGTTGCCTTTGGAGAGCATGACTTTTTCTATACGAAAGAAGAACGACTGTGTATAACTACTCCTTTAAAAAGATTTCTTAAACATTTATTGAATGATTACTAAATAGTAAGCACTGGAAATATACTGGAGGTGAACATAACTCACCCTGCTTCCAAGGAGTCTAGAAATTTTAACAGATTAAACAACTGAAATTAAGTGATTAATGCTTAATTATAATATTCTGAAGTATTATTACTTAGTAACTATTACTTTTTCTATATATACTTACAAGGGAGTAAAGTAATCATTTTGAAAATAATATTTGTACAATATTTCAGAATGACATGCATAATTTCTTATTAATTTCCTGGATCTTTATCTTGTCTTGTGTCAGTAATAACTGGGTCAGTGTTCTTTCAGTAAACAAAGCTCATACCATACCTAGTCAGGATACAATTTCAGTTTTGATTACAATGGTATGAAGACACCTTTATGATGTTAGCAATCATTTCCAAATGTTCCCATCAAAAAATGAATACTTGGTGTAGGTTTTAAGTACTTTCTTGTTGTTCAGTCCAACTCTTTATAACCCCATGGAGAGGCACACCAGTCTCCTCTGTCCACCACTATCTCCAAGAGTTTGCTCAGACTCATGTCCTTTGAGCTTGTGGTGCTATCTAATCATTTTATTCTCTATCACCCACTTCTCTTGCCTTCAATCTTTCCCACCATCAGGGTTTTTTTCAATGAGTTAGCTCTTTGCCTCAGGTGGCCTAAGTATTTGAGCTTCAGCTTCAGCATCAGTCCTTTGAATGAATATTCAGGGAATATTTATTTCATTTAGGATTGATTGGTTTGAACTCCTTGTAGTGCAAAGGACTCTCAAGAGTCTTCTCTAGCACCAGTTTGAAAGAAGCAATTCTTCAGTGCTCAGCCTTCTACATGAACCAACTCTCGGATCTGTACATGACTACTGGAAAAACCATGGCTTTGAATATACAGAATTTGTGGGCAAAGTGGTGTCTCTGCTACATGAATACTACCTTAATGCTAAAGAATTTAAAAGCTCTCAAAATAAAAACCCAGTCCAATTATTTCTGTGTTATCAGCATCAAAAATACCATACAGTTGTAAATATAAATAATTTGGCTGAATTTTACTTGTCTTAATAAATAATGGACTTGGGCTATTGAAAAGAGGTGTGTTTCTATTCATTAACAGTGATAAAGGATACGTAAGTATGAAGATGTATACCTGTGTCTGGTATCATTTATGAATTTGTTAATTATTATGGAAGATATTGTCTCTTTTTTGTTATATATGATGCATGTGCTCAGAGGCAAAAGTAGTAATTTGCACATTTAATAAAAGCCATAAACCAATCAAGACTTGGCATTTCAGTTCTCTTGACCTTGTGTCTTCTGTTCCCTTTGGGCAATGTTATTTGAATGCTAAAGAGGAAGTAAGAGACAAGCTCTAACTAACTTGAACTAGTTTCACTCTGATACTGAAGGGTGCATTCAAGTTTTCTGTCATACAATCCAGCCTCTTTTGGAGGTAATTAAAATTTTTAAAAACACCGCCCCTTGTAGGGTGATAAAATTACATTCCTTTCGGCATCCATGTTGTATGCTCCTTCAGGACTACAGATCTAGCTGCATAAGCAGATGCATTGAGAAAGCCTTCAATTTTTCACTGCTGATTTATTGGGTAGGAAGTAGTGTCTCTAATTCAAAATTTCCCCCTAGTACAGATTGATATTCTGAATTCTCCCACTGTTTATTAGTCTGTGATTATTATTTACAAGGCTCTCAACTGTCATGTCTGCTTAATATTATAAAATTCTGCATAGTACTAGGCCTAATAGTTTGTCTAATATTTGTCAGAATGTCTATAGGAAGTTGAAGACTATGACAAATAAGAGAGTTAAAACTTATTCTTGTGATCACTTTGTTTATTAGGGAAATAGAGCAACTAGGAAAGTTGGACCTCTCATCACGGCGTTGTGTGGATTTGATGTCAGATTTGTTGAAGAGGGTGACTTTTCTTCTTTCCCAAATTATTTAGTTTTTCTGAGTGTTTAATCAATTTAGTTCATTATAAAGTTTATAAAAAGATTCAACTTTAACTACTGCTTTTATGCTTTAAAGTGAGGTTTTGAAGTGATTCATGTTCAGAGAAATTGTTGTTTTGGATAAAGTAAAGATTTTCAATATGGGCTGATTTAGTTCTTGACCCAGTTTTTCAACATAATGCATATATGAACTTACATAAAGTCCTTGACTTCCACAAGTTTCAATTTCCTCATCAGCATGAAGAGAATAAAAGTAACTTGTTTTGAGAATGAGAATAAATGTATGATTATTCTCAAAAAACAGAATTTGTTCATGTTTTATATCTTAAGTAATAACAGAGTTAAGAGTCTCAGTAGGGGTCCCCAAGGGACAGGAGGAAATAAACCTCAAGGGGTAGACTTTTTTCCGTTCTCTGTTGAGGACACCTGGTTCCCCTAAGCTTAACTTTTCTCAAACCTTGAACTAACTGATGCATTTTTCTTATGGAAATGTTTTTCTTAAGCTGTGTTAATGAAACCATGCATTTGCTTTGAAAGTTGCCTTTCTTCAGTTCGGTACTACCTAACATATTTTTCTTTTCTCAAACCTTGGGCTGACAATGGCTCAGTTCAGTTCAGTTCAGTTCAATTCAGTCACTCAGTCATGCTGGACTCTGTGCTACCCCATGGACTGCAGGACACCAGACTTCCCTGTCCATCATCAACTCCCGGAGCTTACTCAAACTTATATCCATCAAATCGGTGATGTCATCCAACCATCTCATCCTCTGTCATCCCCTTCTCCTCCCACTTTCAATCTTTCCCACCATCAGAGTCTTTTCAAATGAGTCAGTTCTTCCCATTAGGTGGCCAAAGTACTGTAAGTTCAATTCCACATCAGTTCTTCCAGTGAATATTCAGGACTGATCTCCTTTAGGATGGACTGGTTGGATCTCCTTGCAGTCCAAGGGACTCTCAAGAGTCTTCTTCAACACCACATTTCAAAAGCATCAATTCTTTGGTGTTCAGTTTTCTTTACAGTCCAACTCTCACATCCATACATGGCTACTGGAAAAGCCATAGCTTTGACTAGATGAACTTTTGTTGGCAAAGTAATGTATCTGCTTTTTAATAAGTTGTCTAGATTGGCCATAGCTTTTCTTTCAAGGAGCAAACGTCTTTTAATTTCATGGCTGCAGTCACCATCTGCAGTGATTTTGGAGCCCAAGAAAATGAAGTCTCTCACTGTTTCCACTATTTCCCCATCTATTTGCCATGAGGTGATGGGACCAGATGCCATGATCTTAGGTTTCTGAATGTTGAGTTTTAAGCCAACTTTTTCACTCTCCTGTTTCACTTTCATCAATAGACTCTAAAAGATACTGTCTCAACAAACCAGTATTCATGTCAATTATTTTATGGCCTGGAATGACACACCTTGTGCCATTTTAATCTCATAAATGCATATTGTGGGAGAAGGGCCTGGTGAAACTCCCTCAGCCTCTCTTATCTGTTTAGCAGCTCTCGCTAACAAACAAAATGCCTTGCTAAAAACTAACAAGCAGGCATTCTTTCTGTCCCCTTTTGATGTCTGTTTCAAAAGCTTTCTGTACCTCTATTATACTTTAATAAATCTTGGCTACACAAAAGCTCTGAGTAGCCAAGACTCATTTCTGTCCCGAGATCAAAATCCTCTTTCCTTGAGCTCACAAATTCTGGTGTAGCACATGGCTTGCAATCGCAACCTTTCAGTAGCATAATTTTCCCTTTGGTATCAAATATAATCTTTCTTATGGCATAATATATTTTTATAATAGATTTTCCATAGATGGAAAAATAAGAACAAATGTCAGTTTTTTTCTATATAGCCAGTATTCCCACAATGTGAAAAATAAGCATGCACTGTTACCTAACTATGATGAGATTTCTCTATTTGTGAATTCAACAGAGATCACTTTAATAATAGAAATTCACATTTTTCTTCTTGCCCTCACTTGTATCAACAGGACTTATGCCCAGTCCACACCTCACCCAATCACCAAATAATTCACTTGATCAGGAACAAGGGCAGCCTAGCTCACTCCACCATCTTTTAGGGTTGCTGTTTCAGTTCTTAGGGAGGGGGTGGAGCAGATGGCCATGGGATACTGGTGACTTTGAACTCTGCACAGATGATGGGGTTTGAAATAGATACCTCAAGGACTTTCACTAAAAATACCAGAAAATTTTGTGGCTGACTTCAGGACCTGGATCTTTAAGAAGATGGAGTGTTGCAGTCATAGTTTATGCCATGACAATTCAGGAGCCTTGCAGAGGAAGTGATTTGGCAGAGAGAGGAAAAGAATAGATACTTAGAGAGAAACATGATTGAAACATCATGAACCCTAATAAAGAGCAGCTGCACAAAGACCTCCAGATCCCACAAGACCAGGATATAGGTCTTGCATTTGAACAATGAATGGTTTTCCCACATCTTTCATTAGACAGTCCCCAAATGTGTCTGATCACATAGAATCTCACAAAGCTGTTTTAAGTTACTCACTCAACAGCATCTGCAATGTTATTCTGCCCCTGTTCTGCTTTCAAATCCATCACCTCAGATGCTACTGTAAAGGAATCTCCTAATTGCAGCTAATGATTTGTATTAATTTGCCGTATGGTCAGTCCCAAGAGCAATGATACTCCAAAGTTTACAGTAAAAGTTACTCCAAAGATTTGCAGAAAAACAATTATTTTATCTCCTGAGTTTTCATTTAGGGTTGACTCTTACCAGAGTCCATGAAGATTCCCACCTGGGCAGTTCTGTTTAAAGCTGACTTCTAATATTAAAGCTGACTTCTGGTCACTAAGGACCAGCTCCCATCTTAAAAGCTGGGAAGTGTTTCTTTAATAAAAAAAAAATATATTGGAATATAGTTGATTTCCAATGTTGTGCTAGTTTCTACTGTACAGCAAAATGAATCAATTATACATATAGCCCCCTTTTTTAAGAGTTGTTTTTCCTATATAGGCCATTACAGAGTTTTGAGTAGAACTCTCTGTTTTATACAGCAGGTTCTCATGAGTTATTCACTTTATATATAGTAGTATGTATATGTCAGTCCCAATCTCTAAATTTGTCCCTCCACTTTTCCTCCCTGGTAACCATTAGTTTGCATTTTACATCTGTCTCTGTTTGTTTTGTAAATAATTTCATTTGTACACCTTTATTTGTTTATTTTAGATTTCACATATAAACAATGTCATATCATATGTATCTATGTGTTCAACTTAATTCACTCAGTAGGGTAATCTTTGGGTCCAAAAGTTTGTTCTTTTATGACTGAGTAATATTCTATTGTATATATTATAGCACATCTTCTCTACCCACTTCTTTGTTGATGGACAGGGAGTCCCTGGTGACTCAGATTGCAAAGAATCTGCCAGCAATGCAGGAGACCCAAGTTCGATCCCTGGGTCAGGAAGACGCCCTGGAGAAGGAAATGGCAACCCACTCTGGTATTCTTGCCTGGAAAATCCCATGGATGGAGGAGACTGGCAATCTAAAGTCCATGGGGTCACAAAGAGTTGGACATGGCTGAGCGACTTCACTTTCACTTTTGTTGATGGACATTTAGGTTACCTCCATATCATGGCTTTTGTAAATAGTGCTGCAATAGCTTTAGTGTGCATATATTAATATCTTTTTGAACCATGATTGTTTTCTGTTCCCACAGATTTAGCAGTCTTTCTGATTCACCCTCTCCTTTGCTATATGATCTCCTTCCTCAAACCCTGTCATCTGCACCTAAACAATCTTTCTCTGTATATCAATGGATGCAAATGGGGAGCAGTAAGTGGAGACTGAGTATATTTGAGGTTTTATTTAACCAGATACTACACCCTATCAGTTAAAAAAATGCTGCGATCCACATATAAATAAAAGCATCTTCCAAAACTTTTCTGATGTCTCACTTTTAGAAACTATATTGTTTGAACTGTATAGAAAATATATGCTAAAGTAAATAATCACTAGTTCATAAAATGCAGGATTAGTAATATCTTGTTTTTCTAATTGGATATGTATCTTGCTTTTCCAAATGGAAGTTAAGAAATGTTTAACAGATAAGGAACTAAAAGTTCATCTCCTTGTAATGGGCTTCCCTGGTGGCTCAGTTGATAAAGAATCTGACTGCAATGTTGTTGACCCAGGTTCAATCCCTGGGTCAGGAAGATACCCTGGAGAAGGGAATGGCAATCCACTTCATATTCTTGCCTAGAGAATCCAATGGATAGAGGAGCCTGGAGGGCTAAAATCCACAGGGTCACAAAAAGTCCGACATGACTAAGTGACTAACATACATACTCCTTGCAATTAATGTATAGCCCCACATACACAATGTGCTGTTGAAATAGCATCTTCCATTGTGTTACAGTTAGCACAGAGTTTTCATGGACACACACCATAAATCTGACATGAACCATCATTCACTAGTTTATGAATTCTTTTATATTTACTTGTTTTCTGTTATCCTAGACTGACCCTTGTAAGAAAAGATTGAATGCTGTTGCTACTCAAGTACCAGAGGATTTAGTTTTTATCTGAACTTCACATAAATAGCTCAATAAACTATACCTGTTCATAAGCAGTGGTCATATTCACACTGGGAAGAGGGAAAGCATAGAGAAATAGAATTGATACAGTTAGTAGAGATTTATAACAAGAGCAAGGACAGTCTCTGAATTATCCTAAAGCTTAGATGTGTTTGACAAATGATAATACTTTGATGTTTTCTGTTTTCAACACACAGGTTGAAAAGCTGTAAAATGAACACCAGGATGCCCTCCTGCCTGACTTTTATAAGTATATTTTAGAAATTCTGTATTAAAGATTTTAGGTACATCACCTCTCCCTTACTTTCTTTTTTTTTCTTAAAAAGAAGCAAAATGTGTTTATGAATATGAAGTCTACTATTGTCTTCTTTCTCTCATATCTTATTTTTCTGTGGTGTCAAGAATTTGATTCTTCTAGAAAAAACTGACATGTAAATATATAACTTAATTTTACTATATTGAGAATGTCTAATTTCTTGACAGCATTAATACAGTATCTGAAGGTCTATAACTTCTAGTGAGTAATCAGGGCATACAGAAAAAAAAATCATATTTATTAAGAATTCTGTGCACACATACCACATGGACTACAGACCATAGTTTGAATATCTAAATTATCCACCATATTTTGAAGAGCTTAAGAGCTTAGGGGAAAACATGACAACTATGCCTTAATATGCATTTTTAAAGACTGGTTACTCTCCCCAATTTGATTTTGGAAAACAACATGAAAATCTGAAAGAGCAACTTCTCTGACTTTACCTGTTCTTCTGATTAGAATGTTTTTCATGCAAAAGTTAGTAAATGGATCAGAGGTGATATACCAGAAGTGGAGTTAGTAATTAGCAGAGTGAGAAATAATTTTTAAGCATAGAGTGGATACTAGAAAAAGTAGATAAAACAAAGGAAAAAAAACAAATTAAAATCTTTCTAATCAATTAAAAATATTGCCAAAATGTCTACTGTATAACTGTAAGACAGAGAAAGAAGTGGAAAAAAAAAAAAGCTCCATGAGGAACCATGTTAGGCATGGTTTGGGATCTGAAGACTATGTGATCATATCCAGTAATTATTCACAACCTACTATATGCAGCACACTTTGTAAAACCTTAGGAAGAAAAGGGGGAGGAAATAGATGGTTTCTCTCCTTTAGGAAATTATCCTTAAGGTCAAGCAGTGGGATGCTTTTAATTGTGTGCCTTGACTTGCAAAGTGTGTTTAGGGAAATGCTTCAGAGAAAAGATGGGTGTAGCTACAGCCCTGTAACAGTTATTAGCTTGTATTTTTGTTGTGCTCACCTTTCACTTGAAGAGAGAGCGTATATCAGTCTGGATCCCCAAAGGGAAAGAACAAACTCTAATTAGAATAAATCAAAGGGGTTTACAAAATAATGGAAATTGACTACACGGGTTAGTGCAGTAGTGTATGGAGAGCAACAGTAAATGTATTGTCACTGCTGTGTTCTGGAAGGAAGGAGCTATGTGGAGAGGTATGTTTTGTGAGAAGCTGGGACTTTATATCTTAAGAAACAGCTGTTCTACAAGAAATCAGCAGACAAGGTGCTAAGGACAGGGTGTATGCGGAGACATATTACGCTCTTGTCCTGTCTTCTGCATGCAACCTCCAGCCCGGCTTCTTACTGGCCAGAAAAACCAGCCAGTCACATTACCCAGACCCCTGGGATGGAGAAAGGAGGAGAAAGCTAGAGTTTTTACAAAACAGCAACACCAAAGAGGCTGAAAAAACCCATTGAGTGAATGAACAGAACTGCCTGGAGTGAGGATTGTAACATACATATATCTCTAATTGAGATCACTTGACAATTGATATAAAACAAATATGTACATTTGCAAGTTGCGATAAGGAAACTTCTTGACTTTTTTGCCTGAAATGAATGCTTCTTTGCATAACATTTTCTTCTGGTAAAGGTGTGGAAAATGTCTCTAAATTTTAGTTACTATTAAAACATTTTTAATAACTGCCATGTACTGAATGTGTGTGTCCTATACACTCATTCCCTCTAAATTCACATATTGAAGCTCTAATTTTTCATGTGATGGCATTTGGAGAAGGGACTTTTGGAAAGAATTATATCATGAGGGTGGAGCACAGATGAATGAGACAGTGCCTTATGAGAAACATAAGAGAGATGATCTCCCTCTTTCTCTCTGCTGTGTGAGGATGCAGCAAGATGATAGTGGTCTGCAAACCAGGAAGAATCCAACTAAGCAGATAGATACATGGCCTCTGACTTTCCAGCCTCAGAATGGTAACAAATAAATTTCTGTTGTTAAAGCTATCCAGGTTCTGGTATTTTCTTAAAGCACTTTAACTGACTAAGACAGACTTTGGTACCAGAAGTGGGGATACTATTATAAAAGTGTGACAGCAACTTTAAACCTGAGTCATGGCTAGAGGCTGGGGGAATTATGAGTTCATGTGAGAAAAAGTCAATATTGCTATGAAGTGGTTGTTAAATGTAACTCTCATGAAAGCCCAGGAATAAAAAAAAAGGCGAGAAAGCCTCTGTCTTCTTAGAGAATACAACAGAAACCATGAGAGAATGTGGAAATATGGATGGTAGAGGTCATTCTGATGAGGTCTCAGATGGCAGTGAGAAAATATCATTGAAAACTGATCCATCCAAGGCCCTAGGGGTACAATCCCTCACTTCGCAGGGCTGCAGAGGCAGAACGGCCATTCCAGCAGGTCTGGAAGGCACAACATCAAGCTAAAGAGTATATCTTGAGACCAAAATTTCATGGAGTTTGCCATGCTGTGTATCAGACTTGCATGGGACTCATCACTATTTTCTTTTCTCATTTCTCCCTTTTGGAATGGAGCATGCATTTTGTACCTGCTCCACCACTGTATTTTGTGTTCACCCTCAAAATTCACATGTTGAAGCCCTAATTCCCAATGTGCTTCTATTGGATGTCAAGACTTTAGGAGGAAATTAAGTCAAGGGAATAGTGCCATTATAAGAAGAGACATGAAAGTTTATCTCTCTCTCTGCCATGGGAGGACATTGCAAGAAGATGCTGCTCTGCAAACAAGGGAGAAGCCGAGCATGCTGACACCCTGGTCTTTGACTTTCCAGCTTCTTAAGAATGAGGAATAAACTTTTGATTAAGCCACTTCATCCATAGTATTTTGTTAAACTAATGGAACTAAGATAGATATCATGGAGTAAAAGTTATACACATATGATTAATGTTAGTAGTAGTATAATTATTTTCCCATCACTTTTTACATTTTCTTCAGACAAGACTAAAGCTTCATGAGCAACTACTTTTTAACAGACTAAGGAGTTATAACATAAATTCTGAAATTGATTTGGATTTAGTATTTAAACACTGTATCATCGTGTGTGTGTGTTCTTGGGTATGCAAGGGTAAGGTAAAGCAAAGAGCTTTGTTCTGTTTTCTTTAGTTTGCATGTTTTATTTATATTAACAATCATAGGACTGGTATCTCATGTTGTGTCTTAGTTTTTCTCTTTCAACACTGTATTTTGCAGATATGTTCCAGTAGCACTGTGTAGTATTTATATTTATTCTATTGCTTTAAAGTTGTTCACAGGCATCTGCCTTATGAGTCACCATATTTCACTTATTCGATACCATGATGTGTGTACTCATGTGGCTTCATTCAACTGCTGGGTTGGTTGGTGGCTGAGCACAGTAAGGAAGCCTGGGGTGGCTGGGTCTCCCTCTTTCAGTGTGGTTTTCTACCCTCAAGGATGCTACACAAGACTTTCTCCCAAGATGACTGTGGCATTCTAACAGGGGAATCTCTAGATAGTCAAGTCTCTGCTTGCCTCATGTTTGCTTTCATCCCTTGATATTAAGGGTCAAGCCTAGGCTCAACGTGGAAAGGGGCCATCCAAAAGTATTGATGCTATGAGACTATTCACTGAGACCTTTATTATGTTTCAGTGTCCATTATAACTGTCCATTATATAAGGTAATATTTTGAATAGTGTTGTACTGAATACTCCATCATTTCCCACTAATTCAGAATGCTGTTTGTTGGTCACATGCCTTTAGTCTATGTCTGAATGTTTTATTTATTTCATCAGCCTTTCTCCTTAAGCATAAGTTTTGCACTATTTTATTTATAGAGCCTATAAATATGTATAAATATCCAGGAAAATGAATCTTTCACATTTTTTCCTCAGAATTTATTGGCTATTTTGTATGCATAATGTTCCATAAACTTTATAGTTTATCAAGTTATAACATGATTAGTATTTTTATCTTATGCTTGGTAATCAGCTCATCTAATTAAAAAATGTGGATATTTTGAGGGGATTTTTCAAATCTATCCATTAAGTAATGGAATTTTAGCATTTTAAAAAGCAATATGATATATATTTCTATTTATTTAATTTATTTTTAACTTTAATATCAAGACAGAGTCATCTTTTCTTGGATATATGCATAAGTATTTTATGCTTTTTGTTGCTAATGTTAATAGATTATTTTTTCCATTATTTCTACTGATTGATTTTTGTTGGTGTATATACAAATTTACTTACTCTTAGGACCCTTAACATTCTAAATGATTTTTGTTTTTTAGTCAGTTTACAGGTGATTTTCTAGTGTTATCTATTTTTAATAATATCATCTGTAGAGATGGATAACTTCTTACTTTCCCTTTGTAATTTTTAATCCACTTAAGTCTTAATCTTTATCATTATAGTAACTAGTACTTTCTTTTTATTTTTCAAATATAACTGTTTTGACCTAATGGTATTTTAGCAATATGGAAAATTATTGGTTGAATGGAATAAAAATTTCAGAAACAGACTCATGTCACATGGTGAATTAAAAGCATAATAAATATGCATAATATATATAGTGTTAAGTCAGCTATTTAACAAGAAAATATATATATCTCATGTCTGATACAAAATAATATATAGATAGATGAAAAGAAAATTATAATAACAATGAAAAATCACTAATTATAATAATATTAAAAGAACAATATTAAAAGATGAGTTGGTAACAGTATTACTGTTAAAAACATCAAATATTTAAACTGGAGAACATGAGGCCTTTTTAAGCAAGACCCCACATTTGATAAGTCAAAAGGTGGGGCTTTATAGAAATGACTGTATTTTGGAAAAAAAATGGCTAATGCAACCTATTAATATCCTGATTATATAATGAATAACTAAAGTTAGAAAAAAGAAAGAAGAAAAAAAAAAATTAGCAAAGAAATGAAAGGTTATTCCTCACATGAAGGGAAACTATAATAGCTTACAAATGTCAAATGATTCAAAACTTCTTAATTAGGTGAATTTTTTTTAAAAAGCAAGATATTTATTTTATCAATCTATTGATAACAATAATTAAGTGTATTTAGATCCAACACTAGTAAGGATGTGATTAAGTGTGTTCTCTTACACACTATTGGTAGAAGCATAATTGTTTTACTCTTTTTGAAGAATATTTTGGTTTTATTTTCCAAACTAAAATATGACTCTCCTTTAATGAAGTGATAATGTCTCAGTATCTTCCCTTAATAAGTACCCATAAATACTGCAAGATAGTCATCTGGAAGGATTTTCACTGGAACACTGGCTGCAGTTATGAAAATTAGAAATAATCTAAACTTCATACAATAGAGGAATAATAGAAGAAAGTAAAAATAAACAATAAACCATCTACCAATTGAAATCTCATTCTGCAGTTATAAAAATGACAGCATATTAGTAATGACACAGAAGAATCTCTAAAAATGCTAATTTTTAAACAAGTATATACCAGTCTGCATTTCATAGGTGGCGATAGTGGTAAAGAACCTGTCTGGGAATGCAGGAAACATAAGAGACGTGGGTCTGATCCCTGGATCAGAAAGATTCCCTGGAAGAGGGCATGGCAACCCACTCCAGTATCCTTGCCTGGAAAATTCCATGAATAGAGGAGCCTGGCAGGCTACAGTCCATAGTGTCAAACAGAGTTGGACACGACTGAAGCAACTTAGAACAGAAGCATGCAGGCATACATGAGTTTAAAAAGGGTATTGTTTTTTTTTTTTAAGTACTTGTATGTAATTGCTTCAATAAATTAACTGAAATATTATTCACCAGTCTATCTTTTCTTTTAGAGAGAAAGCACTATGAGTCCTTTTCTTGTTATTGTATATATTTTTGTGTGTTTTTTAATTTTTAACTAAGATTAAAGGAATTAGATGCTAATTCATTTTACAAATTAGGACTATATAATGTTAAAAATGTTCAGTGAAATTGGCACTTTCTTATATTCCTAAAAGCCTTGTAATTGCATGTAGAAAATAATTAGTAATTAGCATTAAAGATCTTTCACACACTTATGTCCTCTTTAATAGTAATTCATATCCAAGTTGACTAACCTAAGAAAAAAATAATAAATATAAATAAAACTTAATTCAGAAATGTATGTATAACATTTTATATACAGTAGTGAAGATTTACAAATAATTTGTATTTGTATAAATGATGATATAGCCAACTAATACAATAGAATACACATGATGAAAATATATTATAAAGCATTGATTTAAGATTAATGTATATGCAATAAAGTTATATAAAAAATACAATAATGTATGAATAGTATAATTAAATCATTAACCGTAAAATAAGCAAAGCCCCTACCTGCACTGATAAATATGCACAAAGATAAATATGCCCAAAGGTAACTTTGGTCAAAGATTGGATTAAATTAATTTTTATTTTGTTTGTTTTAAATTTTGTAAATTTTTTTCCATTCAATGAGTATAATTTATTTTTGTAATAATGTTTAAGAAATATATAGAATTAATTGTAAACATATGCATATATACTATATATGTATTGTATGCATTTTATAAAGATGGGCACAATGAAGGACAGAAGCAGTATGGGCCTAATAGAAGCAGAAGATATTAAGAAGAGGGTAAATAAAGGTCTTAATGATCTGGATAATCATGATGGTATGATCACTCACCTAGAGACAGACACCCTGGAGTGTGAAGTCAAGTGGGACTTAGGAAGCTTTACTATGAACAAAGCCAGTGGAGGTGATGGAATTCAAGCTGAGCTATTTCAGATCCTAAAAGATGATGTTGTTAAAGTGCTGCATGCAGTATTTCAGCAAATTTGAAAAACTGAGCAGCGGCCACAGGACTGGAAAAGATCAGTTTTCATTCCAATTCCAAAGAAAGGCAATGTCAAAGAATATTCAAGCTACCATCCATCTGTATTCACTTCACATGTCAGCAAGATTATGCTCAAAATCCTTCAAGCAAGACTTCAATAGTATGTGAACTGAGAACTTACAGATGTACAAGCTGGGTTTAAAAAGGCAGAGGAACCAGAGATGAAATTGTCAACATCTGCTGGATCACAGAAAAAGAAAGGGAATTCTCCCTCCCTCCCTCCCATCTCCCACACACACACACACAAAATCTACTTTGTTGACTGTGTTTAAGACTTTGACTGTGTGGATTACAGCAAACCATGCAAAATTTAAAAAATGGGAATACCAGATCACCTTGCCTGAGAAACCTGTATGCAGGCAGCTTAAGATGTATCAGTTAAAACCGGACATAGAACAGAGTGGTTCAAAATTGGGAAAGGAGTACATCAAGGCTGTATATTTTCACCCTGCTTATTTAACTTATATGTAGAGCACATCATGTGAAATGCCAGTCTGGATGAAGCATGAGCTGGATTCAAGATTGCTCAGAGAAATATCTATACCTCAGATACGCAAATGACACTTTTAATGGCATAAAGTGAAGAGGAACTAAAGAGTCTCTTGACGAATTTGAAAAAGGAGAGTGAAAAAGCTGGCTTAAAACTCAACATTAAAAAAATGAAGATCATGGCATCTGGTCCCACCACATCATGGTAAATAGATGGGGAAACAAAAATTCCAGAAAAATGGAAACAGTGAGAGACTTTATTTTCTTGGGCTCCAAAATCACTGCGGATGGTGACACAGCTATGAAATTAAAAGATGCTTGCTTCTTGGAAGAAAAACTATGACAAACCTAGACAGTATATTAAAAAGTATTGAATCACTTTGCCGATAAAGGTCTATATGGTCATGCTATGGTTTTTCCAGTACTCATGTATGGATGTGAGAGTTGGATCATAAAGAAGGCTGAGCACCAAAATATTGATGCTTTTGAACTGTGGTGTTGGAGAAGACTCTTGAGAGTCCCTTGGACAGCTAGGAGATCAAACCAGTCAATCCTAAAGGAAATCAAACCTGAATATTCATGGAAACACTGATGCTGAAGCTAAAACTCCAATACTTTGGCCTCCTGGTTCGAAGAGTCGACTCATTGGAAAATACCCTCATGCCTGGAAAGACTGAGGATAAGAGGAGAAGGGGGCAACAGAGGATGAGAAAGTTGGATGGGATCACCAACTCAATGGACATGAGTTTGAACAGCTCTGGGAGACAGTAAATACAGGGAAGCCTGGCATGCTGCCATTTTTGGGGTTGCAAAGAGTCAGACATGACTGACTGACTGAACAGAAACAACAAATACATATTTGTTCAACAGCAAAACAAAATATAGGGACTCTACATTGAAAGCTCAGGTAGATCTCATTATAATTACTGACCATCATTTTAGTCTTAAATATGCATTTACTAAGTGAGTAGATAAATGTATGGACTGTGATTAGAGTTTCAATAAAAAGGTACATATAAAAAGTCATCTTCTGAAAACTATATTGAAAAAAAAAATTAAGATACCAGAATACGTTTGGATATCAAATTAAAGGAAAAATGTATGTAATACAAAGCATCCTTATATTGAATCAAGAGAGGAGATGATGGAAAATTAAATTCAAGGCACAAGTAGGAAATCTATAGTAACTGCATATTAGAGGACCAACAGAACATGTTGTGATCTGTAACGTGCACAAAGCATTTGACTAGTACTAGATAGTTACTTCTTATTTTGTTCAACTATCTTATTTTGTTCAGGTTTAAGAAAAACATATGTAAGAACTAGAAGAAACCAGAGAATGACATATGAACAAATATAGAATATCAATATCAATATAGAATGTCAATAAATAGATATAAATTGTTAAAAGGAAACAAAAAATTCTACAGCCAAAATTACAATAATTAGAATGAAATATTTGCTATAGGATTTCAACAGCAGATTTGAGCAAGCCAAAGAAAGAATAAGCAAATTTAAAGAAAAGTGAATGAAATGATCTAATCTGAAGAAAGAATAAAAAGAATTAAGTAAACTAATCAGAGCCTAACAGACCTGTGAGATACCACCAAGTATATCAACATACATGCTACAGATGTCACCAGCAGAAAGAAAAGAGAGAAATGGGACAGGAAATGTAATTAAAGGAACAATGGAAAAACAAATATTTTCCAAATTTATTGAAACCCATGATTCTATGTATCCAATGACCTCAACAAACTCTAAGGACAAATAAAGAGATCCACATCTAGACATCCAATAATCAAACTGTCAGAAGCCAAAATACAGAGAAAATCAGAAGAGCAGCATAAAAGAGCCTCAGTAAGATTAACAACGCATTTCTTATCAGAAACCATGAAGCCTAGAAGACAATGGGATGACCTATTCAAAGTGCTGAGAGAAGATGCATATCAACCAAGAATTTTTTTATCCCACAAAAAGACCTTTCAAAAATAAAGCAAAATTGAGACATTCTGAGATTTTAAAAGCTTAGGAAGATTGTGCTACTATATCTGCCACATAAGAAATCCTAAAAGGTATACTTCAGCCTGTAATAAAAGGATACTAGCTAGAATTTGGACAAAATCCTAAAAAAAAAAAAGAAAAGAATGAAAACTCTCAAAACTTACATAATTTGTAGAAGCCATATGAATACATTAAAAAACCCATGTAAAAGAAGCTACTTAGGTAAATATAAAAGCGTGTATTATTATATTTTGGGTTTCTTTTTAGTTCCTAGACAACTAAATAAGCTATAATTATAAATCTGTGTTTCTGGGAACACATTGTATAAAGACATAATGCTTGAAAACAACAACATAAAGAAGGAGGGGCAGAGTAGTGTAGATTCAGGGTTTTGTATACAAATAAAATTAAAGAAATGTTGAAGGAAACTAACTTGTCTTAAGATGTTAATTATAATCACCAGGACTACCACTAATAAAATGACTAAAGAGAATATGAAAAAGGAAATGTATATAAGATATCCAAAATTTTCACTATAAAAAATCAGCACAAAAGATAATATTAATGGAAGAAATGAAGAACAATAGTCATATAAAATGTACAGAAGACAAATAGAAAATATAGAAGAGTCATAGTAGTAATTTATTTAAATGTAAATGGTTAAACATTCCAATTAAAGTTATATCAGAGCAAAATGGATTTTTAAAAAGAAAACAAACATGATCTACTCTATACTGTTTACAAGAGAGTCATCTTAGATCCACAGACAAAACTATGTTGAAACATGTAGAATGGAAAATGATTTTCCATGAAAAGAGTAACAAAAAGATCTGGGATGGCTATACTACTAACAATATCAGATTTAAAAAACAAACTTTTAATTAATTACAAGAGACAAGGAAGGACATTATATATTGATGAAAGTGTTCCAAAACATGTGAAGCAAATACTGACACAACTAGGGAGAAAATTCTACAACAGTTGGACACAAATATCACACTTTCAATAACAGATTAAGCATACAGATTTTTCAAAAAGAAAATAGAGGACTTGGACAATGCTATAAAACAATCCCACCCACAAAACAGTAGAATTCATATTCTTTTTATCACCGTACACAAAAATAAACTCAAAATGGATTAAAGATCTAAATGTAAGATCAGAAACTATAAAACTCCTAGAGGAGAACATAGGCAAAACACTCTCAGACATAAATCACAGCAGGATCCTCTATGATCCACCTCCCAGAATTCTGGAAATAAAAGCAAAAATAAACAAATGGGATCTAATTAAAATTAAAAGCTTCTGTACAACAAAGGAAAATATAAGCAAGGTGAAAAGACAGCCTTCTGAATGGGAGAAAATAATAGCAACTGAAACAACTGACAAACAACTAATCTCAAAAATATACAAGCAACTTCTGCAGCTCAATTCCAGAAAAATAAATGACCCAATCAAAAAATGGGCCAAAGAACTAAATAGACATTTCTCCAAAGAAGACATACGGATGGCTAACAAACACATGAAAAGATGTTCAACATCACTCATTATTAGAGAAATGCAAATCAAAACCACAATGAGGTACCACTTCACACCAGTCAGAATGGCTGCGATCCAAAAATCTGCAAGCAATAAATGCTGGAGAGGGTGTGGAGAAAAGGGAACCCTCCTACACTGTTGGTGGGAATGCAAACTAGTACAGCCACTATGGAGAACAGTGTGGAGATTCCTTAAAAAATTGCAAATAGAACTACCTTATGACCCAGCAATCCCACTTCTGGGCATACACATGGAGGAAACCAGAATTGAAAGAGACACATGTACCCCAATGTTCATCGCAGCACTGTTTACAATAGCCAGGACATGGAAACAACCTAGATGTCCATCAGCAGATGAATGGATAAGAAAGCTGTGGTACATATACACAATGGAGTATTACTCAGCCGTTAAAAAGAATTCATTTGAATCAGTTCTGATGAGATGGGTGAAACTGGAGCCAATTATACAGAGTGAAGTAAGCCAGAAAGAAAAACACCAATACAGTATACTAACACATATATATGGACTTTAGGAAGATGGCAATGACGACCCTGTATGCAAGACAGGAAAAAAGACACAGATGTGTATACCGGACTTTTGGACTCAGAGGGAGAGGGAGAGGGTGGGATGATTTGGGAGAATGGGAATTATAACATGTATACTGTCATGTAAGAATTGAATCGCCAGTCCATGTCTGACATAGGGTGCAGCTTGCTTGGGGCTGGTGCATGGGGATGACCCAGAGAGATGTTGCGGGGAGGGAGGTGGGAGGGGGGTTCATGTTTGGGAACGCATGTAAGAATTGAAGATTTTAAAATTTAAAAAAAAATAAAAAATTAAAATTAAAAAAAAAAAAAAGAATACATGAGACTTTTCTATGATAGTCCATATGTTTCAACCACAAAACAAATCCCATCAATTTTATAAAAACTGAACTAATACAAAGTATCTTCTCCAACAACAGTGAAGTTAAACTAAAAATCAATAACAAAAAACTGGAAGATCACAAATATGTGGAAATTAACTCTAAAGAACTAACAAGTGAAAGAAGAAATTAAAAGGGATATTAAGAAATAGCAGTTTATGTGTCTGGAAATAGCGGTTTATGTGTCTGCCTACATGTGGGAGACCAGGTTCGATCCCTGGGTCAGGAAGATCCTCTGGAGAGGGAAATGGCAACCCACTCCAGTACTCTTGCCTGGAAAATCCCATGGACAGAAGAGACTGGTAGGTTACAGTCCATGGGGTCTCAAAGAGTCGGGACACGACTGAATGACTAAACTTTCTCAGTTTATATTAATAGAATAGAGGAGTTCATGGTCATCAAAGTTGATGCAGAAAATCATTTCAGAATATCCAAAACCCTTTCATGATAGAAGCTTTCAGTCAACTAGGAAGAAGAAGGAATCTCCTTAATATGATAAAGGACATTTGTGAAAAACTCATTGCTAACATCATGCTCATTGTCACTGAAATCCCTTCCTTCTAAAATCAGGTACAAGACAAGAATGCCTACTTTTATCACTTTTATTCAAGATTGAACTGGAATTTTTAGCCAGAATAATTAGGCATTAAGAAAAAAATGAACGTTATTCTTAATGAAAAGGAAGAAATAAAAATATTTTCATTCAAAGATGACTTGAGGTTGGTTACACATAAGAAATTCTAAAGAATACAGACACACACATTTTCTATTAGGGCTAATAAACAAATTCAGGGAAACTGCCGATAAAAGAATAATAGTCAAAACTCTACTGTATTTCTACATCCAGCAATAACCAAGCTGAAAATGAAATTTAAAAAATTTTCCATTTACAGAAGCATAAACATAATAAAGTTCTTAAGAATAAATTAATGAAGGGACTGTAAGACTTTAACACAGAAAACTACAAAGCATCACTGAAAGACATTAAAGAAGGTTTAAAAAATTAAAAGGCATTCCTTGTTTATGAACTGAAATACATCTTATTACTAAAATGGCAACCCTCCTCAAAGTGATCCATAGATACAGTGCAATCCTTATCAAAATCCCAATGGCCTTTTTTTTTTTAAATAGGAATGGAGAAATTGGACCTTATATTCATGTAGAATTGAAGATAACCAAAATAGGCCATAAATCTTGTCAGAGAATACAAAACGATGTAGGTCTCTCATTTCCTCATTTTAAAAGTTAATATCAGTCTACTTTATTCACAATTATGTGTTTCTAGCATAGGAATAAAATTATAGGCCAAGAAATAGTATTGAGAGCCAAGAAATAAACCAGTGTATGTATGGCCAGATTATTTTTTTCATGGGTACTAAGAGTATTCAGCTGGACAGGATAGTCTCTTCAGCAAATGGTGCTGTGACAAATAGAGACTCACATGCAAAAGAATGAAGTTGATCCCCTTCCCCTTACTATATATAAAATTTAACTAAAATGGACCAAAGATCTATTACTATAAAACACTTTGAAGGAAACAGGTATAAATCTTCATGATCTTAGATTTAGCAACGATTTGTTAGATATGACCCCAGAAGTAAAAGTAGGAAAATAAAAATAATTTGGATTTTATCAATTTAAAACATTTTGTGAATCAGAGGTCATTAGAGGGAAGTAAAAATACACCCCACCGAATGAGAGAAAACATTTGCAAATCATATATCTGATATTGTCTAGTATCCAGAATAAAGAAAGAACACATACAATGCAAGATCAAAAAGATAGTCTAAAGTGAAAAATGAGCAACGGATTTGAATAGAAGTTTCTCCAAAGATGATAAACAAATGACCAAAAAACACTAAAAAGACATTTAACATCATTAGTCATTAAGAAATGAAAGTAAAAATCCAATAAATAGCATATAGCATACATCAGGATAGCTATCATCAAAAAGATGACAAATATTGGCAAGGATGCGGAAAAATTAGAACTTGTATACATTCTGGACAGCTTGGTGTTTTCTCAAAAAACAAAAAAATCCAACTATGAAATATCACATGATACAAGATATATATATACATACATACATATATATCTTGTATATATACACACATACATATATATATATATAAAATCTCCAAACTTGTAAACAGGCATTCAAGCAAACAGTTGTACACAAATATTAGTAGTAGTACTATTCAGAGTATTCAAAGTGGAAATGACCTACTTATTTATTAATAAATAAATGGGTAAAAAAATGTGGTATATCCATATAGCAGAGTATTAAACCCAAAATGAAGTACTGACACATGTTGCAATGTAGATGAACTTGCAAAATGTCAAGCTATGTTGAAGAAACCAGATGCAAAATGTTACATATTTTATAATTCAATTTACTTAAAATACCTTAAATTATTATATATACAGATCAAAAGCAAATTAGTGGTTTCCAGGGGCTGAGGCAGGGGGAGATGGGAAGCGACTGCTTAGTGTGCACAGGTAGGTTCACTTTAGGAGGTGAAGAAAACATTTTGGAATATTCTGAAACTAGAGTAATGCTTAAATAACATTCTGAATATACTAATATGAGGTACTGTACACTTTGAAATGATTAAGCTTGTGTTACATGGATATTCACCTTAAAATATTTTAAAAAGCAACTTAAATCTGAATGCTATTAAAGATTAAACTAAAACCGTTGTTGTTGTTGGTCTTCAAGTCATGTCTGATTCGTTTGTGACTCCATGGCCTGTAGTCTGCCAGGGTCCCCGGTCCATGGGATTTCCCAATCAAGAATACTGTAGTGAGTTGCCATTTCCTTCTTTAATGGATGTTCCCAAACCAGGAATCAAACCTGAGTCTCATGCATTGACAGGTGGTTTCTTTACAACTGAGCCACCTAGGAAGCCCAAACTAAAACTAATTAACAGCAAAAAAAAGAGTGGCAGTTGCCGACAAATTTAATTCAGTTTAACATTAATGAATCAAGAACTCTGTCCTTGCTTTGTGGCATATTTGAATATTAGTTTCACCATATCATCAGTCTTTATATAATCTTTACCTATTGTTAATGGATTAAAAAAGCGTGATAAAAATATATGCACTCCTTTGTTGTTCAGTTGCTAGGTTATGTCCAACTCTTTGAGACCCCAAGGACAGCAACACCTCAGGTTTCCCTGTCCTTCATAGTCTTGCAGAGTTTGCTCAAATTCACATTTGAGTGCTTTTTCACTCTCCTCTTTCATCTTTTTCAAGAGGATCTTTAGTTCCTCCTCCATTTCTACCATTGAGATGGTATTATCTGAATATCTGAGGTTGTTGATATTTCTCCTGGAAATCTTGATTCCAGCTTGTGATTCCTTCACCCTGGTGTTTCACATAATGTACTCTGCATATAAATTAAATAAGCAGGGTGACAAAATACAGCTTTAATGTACTCTCCCAATTTTGAACCAGTCCATTCTTTCATGTCTGATAATAACTGTTGCTTCTTGAACTGTATACAGTTTTTAAGAGGCAGGTTAGGTGTTCTGGTGTGCCTATCTCTTTAAGAATTTTTCATAGTTTATTGTGAGCCACACAGTCAAAGGATTTCGTGTAGTCATTGGAGAAGGAGTAGATGCTTTCCTGGAATTCTCTTGCTTTTTCTATGATTCAAAGGATTTTGGCAATTTCATCTCTGGTTCCTCTGTCTTGTCTAAATCCAGCTTGTACATCTGGAAGTTCTATACTGTTTAAGCCTAGCTTGAAGGGTTTTGAGCATTACCTTGGTAACATGTGAATCCACTGTGTAACCATAAGGGATTTGATTTAGGTCATACCTGAATGGCTTAGTGGCTTTCCCTGCTTTCTTCCAATTACATCTGAATTTTGCAATAAGGAGCTAAAACTTAGCCACCTTCAAGTCTTGTTTTTGTTGAAATAGAGCTTCTCCATCTTCGGCTGCAAAGAATACAGTCAATCTAATTTCAGTACTGACCATCTGGTGATGTACATGTGTAAAGTCATCTCTCATGTTGTTGGAAGAGAGTTTGCTATGACCAATGTATTTTCATGGCAGAATTCTGTTACCCTTTGTCCAGAGGCCAGACTTGCCTGTTACTCTAGGCATCTCTTGACTTCCTTCTTTTGCAATCCTATCCTCTCTGAGGAAAAGGATATATTTTCTGGTGTTAGTTCTAGAAGGTCTTGTATGTCTTTACAGAACCATTTAAATTCAGCGTACTTGCCCAGCCCTTGGCACCATTGGCAGAAAGCACTTTGCAGTGTGAGAGGTAGCAGTGGGAACTGCTCAGCCCCCTGGACCTCCCAGTGAAGGGACAGAAAGCTCTTCAGAGGTCTTGATTCACCAAGTGACTTGAGTTCCTAGAGGCATGTGGCTTGTGGTCTGGCTGTGCTTGGCTGTCCAGCCACAGCAGCAGTGGCTGCCCAGCACAGGAATGGCCGAGAGGAGATATCCCATGTCCAAGGTCAGGAGTGCCAGCCAAGAGGAGATACCCCACATTCAAGGTAAGAGAAACCGAAGTAAGACGGTAGGCACTAAGAGAGGGCATCAGAGGGCAGACAGACTGAAACCACAATCACAGACAACTAGCCAATCTGATCACATGGACCACAGCCTTGTCTAACTCAATGAAACTAAGCCATGCTGTGTGGGGCCACCCAAGACATACGGGTCGTGGTGGAGAGGTCTCACAGAGTGTGGTCCACTGGAGAAGGGAATGGCAAACCACTTCAGTATTCTTGCCTTGAGAACCCCATGAACAGTACAAAAAGGCAAAAAGATAAGACACTAAAGCACTAAAGGATGAACTCCTCAGATGCATAACTGTCCAATATGCTACTGGAAATCAGTGGAGAAATAACTTCAGAAAGAATGAAGGGATGGAGCCAAAGCAAAAACAACACCCAGCTGTGGATGTGACTGGTGATAGAAGCAAGGTCCAATACTGTAAAGAGCAATATTGCATGGGAACTTGGAATGTTAGGTCCACAAATCAAGGCAAATTGGAAGTGGTCAAACAAGAGATGGCAAGAGTGAATGTCGACATTCTATGAATCAGCAAACTAAAATAAACTGGAATGAGTGAATTTAACTCATATGATCATTATATCTACTACTGTGGGCAGGAATCCCTTAGAAGAAATGGAGTAGCCATCATGTACAACAAAAGAATCTGAAATGCAGTTCTTGGATGTAATCTCTGAAACTACAGAATGATCTCTGTTCGTTTCCAAGGCAAACCATTCAATATCACGGTAATCCAAGTCCATGCCCCAACCAGTAATGCTGAAGATGCTGAAGTTGAACAGTTCTATAAAGACCTACAAGACCTTTTAAAACTAAACCCAAAAAGATGTCCTTTTCATTATAGGGGACTGTAATGCAAAAGTAGGAATTCAAGAAACACTTGGAGTAACAGGCAAATTTGGCCTTGGAATACAGAATGAAGCAGGACGAAGGCTAACAGAGTTTTGCCAAGAGAGTGCACTGGTCATAGCAAACACCCTCTTCCAACAACATAAGAGAAAACTTTGCACATGGACATCACCAGATGGCCAACACCAAAATCAGACTGATTATATTATATTGTTTGCAGCCAAAGATGGAGAAGCTCTATACAGTCAGCAAAAACAAGACCAGGAGCTGACTGTGGCTCAGCTCATGAACTCATTATTGCCAAATTCAGATTTAAATTGAAGAAAGAGGGGAAAACCACTAGACCATTCAGGTGTGACCTAAATCAAATCCCTATGATTATACAGTAGAAGTGAGAAATAGATTTAAAGGACTAGATCTGATAGAGTGCCTGATGAACTATGGATGGAAGTTCATGACATTGTACAGGAGCCAGGGATCAAGACCATCCCCAAGACAAAGAAATGCACAAAAGCAAAATGGCTGTCTGGGGAGGCCTTACAAATAGCTGTGAAAAGAAGAGAAGTGAAAAGCAAAGGAGAAAAGGAGAGATATACCGATTTGAATGCAGTGTTCCAAAGAATAGCAAGGAGAGATAAGAAAGCCTTCCTCAGTGATCAAGGCAAAGAAATAGAGGAAAACAACAGAATGGGAAAGACTAGAGATCTCTTCAAGAAAATTCGAGATACCAAGGAAACATTTTATGCAAAGACGGGCTTGATAAAGGACAGAAATGGTATGGACCTAACAGAAGCAGAAGATATTAAGAAGAGGTGGCAAGAATACTCAGAAGAACTGTACAAAAAAAGATCTTCACGACCCGGATCATCACGATGGTGTGATCACTCACTAGAGCCAGACATCCTGGAATGTGAAGT
This sequence comes from Capra hircus, assembly GCF_001704415.2. Lineage (NCBI taxonomy): Eukaryota > Metazoa > Chordata > Mammalia > Artiodactyla > Bovidae > Capra > Capra hircus. The sequence goes on from NC_030824.1 coordinate 33,931,681, forward strand.
CAAGTGGGCCTTAGGAAGCATCACTACTAACAAAGCTAGTAGATGTCATGGAATTCCAGTTGAGCCATTTCAAATCCTAAAAGATTATGCTGTGAAAGTGCTACACTCAATATGGGAAAGGAGCACAGCAAGATTTTGCAGATTTTCACCATGTTATTTAACTTATATGCAGAGCACATCATGTGAAATGCCAGGCTGGATGAAGCACAAGCTGGAATCAAGATTGCCAGGAAAAAGATCAACAACCTCAGAGATGCAGATGATAACCACTCACTGCAGAAAGTGAAGAGGAACAAAAAAGCCTCTTGATGAGGGTGAAAGAGGAGAGTGAAAAAGCTGACTTGAAACTCAACATTAAAAAAAAAAAAAAAAAAAACAAGATTGGGGCATCTGGTCTCATCACTTTGTAGCAAATAGAAGGGGAAAAGGTAGAAACAGTGACATATTTTATTTTCTTGGGGTTCAGATCACTGTGAATGTTTACTGCAGCCATGAAATCAAAAGACATTTGTGCCTTGTAAAGAAAAGCTATGACTAACCTAGACAGCATATAAAAAAGCAGAGATATCAACTTGCTGATAAAGGTCCCTATAATCAAAGCTATGGTTTTTCCAGTAGTTATGTACAGATATGAGAGTTGAACCATTAAAAAGGCTAAGTACCATAGAATTTATGTTTTTGAATTGTGGTGCTAGAATAAACTCTTGAGAGTCCCTTGGACTGCACAGAGATCAAACAACTCAATTCCAATGGATATCAACCCTGAATATTCATTGGAAGCACTGATTCTGAAGCTGAAGCCCCAATGCTTTGGCTACCTGATGAGAAGAGCTGACTCACTGGAAACGACTCTGATGCTGGGAAAGATTGAAGGCTAAAGGAGAAGGAGGCAGCAGAAGATAAGATGGTTAGATATCATCCCAGACTCAAGGGACATGAATTTGAGAAAACTCTGGTAGATAGAGAAAGACAGAGGAGCCTGGTGTGCTGCAATCCATGGGGTCACAAAGAGTCAGACATGACTTGGTGACTGCAGAACAACTTCTATATATCAGCTTGTGAGATCTTGAACAAGCTACTTTATCTCAGTTTTGGTTGTTTTCTTTGTTGCATATTCTAATAATGTATAATAAGTGAAGATTAGAGAAATACATGTATGAAGTCTGGTATATATTATTATTATTATTATTATTATTTTTTTTTTTTTGCTGTGTGCTCAGTCATGTCCAGTTCTTTGTGACCCCCTGGACTATACAGCCCATGGAATTCTCCAAGCCAAAGTACAGGAGTAGGTAGCCATTACATTTTCTAGGGGATCTTCCCAACCCAGGAATCAAACCCAGATCTTCTGTATCACAGGCGGAATCTTTACCAGCTGAGCCACCAGGGAAGCCTAGTATATCCTAGGTGCTAAGTAAATTACAGCTATTCTCATTAACAGTAACTGCAGCTATCAAAAGAATCTATTAAAATTAAAGTAATGCAAATATCAATCAGCAGTTTATTCATTTCAATAATTTAGATAATTTCCCTGAGAAAGGAAGATAAATACTTTTAACAAATATGATATTTTTTCCCTAAGCAGTTTTTTCTAGTCCATTCATCTTTTCTGAGGTTGACTTCACAATTTTGGCCTTGTATTAAATTCCTTAACTTTTATCTACTCAAAAAGATGCATGTTGCATAAAAAGGGTTAAATATCTAGCATTTTAGAGAACCAGCATTTAATTTGTTTTGACATTGTTCTTTAAGGTCTACACGGTTGGCTGAGTGAGGGATGGCCTGCAAGGTCGTTTCTTTATTCAGAAAAATGAGCACTCAGATATTTAGAAATGCCACATGGAGAATATGCGCGTACAGTACATTTAAGTATCTGAGCCTATGTTTACTTTAAGCCTGATTCTACATATTAATTCATTTATGAGATTTTCAGTGCCAGTCCTTCAGCATCAAAGTGTGGAATTCTTGAGGCAAGAATAGTCTTCTCCAATACCACAGTTCAAAAACATCAGTTCTGCACACAGCTTTATCTATAGTCCAATTCTCACATCCATACATGACTACTGAAAAAACCAAAGCCTTGACTAGACAGACCTTTGTTGACAAAGTAATGTCTCTGCTTTTTAATATGCTGTCTAGGTTGGTCATAACTTTCCTTCCAAGGAGTAAGTGTCTTTTAATTTTATGGCTGCACTCACCATCTGCAGTGATTTTGGAGCCCCCAAAATAAAGTCTGACCCTGTTTCCACTGTTTCCCTATCTATTTTCCATGAAGTGATGGGACCAGATGCCATGATCAGAGTTTTCTGAATGTTGAGATTTAAGCCAACTTTTTCACTCTCTTCTTTCACTTTCATCAAGAGGCTCTTTAGTTCTTCTTCACTTTCTGTCATAAGGGTGGTGTCATCTGCATATCTGAGGTTGTTGATATTTCCCCTGGCAATCTTGATTCCAGCCTGTGCTTCATCCAGCCCAATGTTTCTCATGATGCATTCTGCATATAAACTAAATAAGCAGGGTGACAATATACACCCTTGACGTACTCCTTTCCTATTTGGAACCAGTCTGTTGTTTCATGTCCAGTTCTAACTGTTGCTTCCTGATCTGCATATAGGTTTCTCAAGAGGCAGGACAGGTGGTCTGGTATTCCCATCTCTTTCAGAATTTTCCACAGTTTATTGTGATCCACACAGTCAAAGGCTTTGGCATAGTCAATAAAGCAGAGAGAGATGTTTTTCTGGAACTCTCTTGCTTTTTCATGATCCAGTGAATGTTGGCAATTTGATCTCTGGTTCCTTCAGCTTTTCTAAAACCAGCTTGAACATCTGGAAGTTCACGGTTCACATATTGCTGAAGTCTGGCTTGGAGATTTTGAGCATTACTTTACTAGCATGTGAGATGAGTGCAATTGTGCGGTAGTTTGAGAATTTTTGGCATTGCCTTTCTTTGAGATTGGAATAAAAACTGACCTTTTCCAGTCCTGTGGCCACTGTTTAGTTTTCAAAATTTGCTGACATATTGAGTGTGGCACTTTCACAGCATCATCTTTTAGGATTTAAAATAGCTCAGCTGTAATTCCATCACCTCCACTAGCTTTGTTCATAGTGATGCTTCCTAAGGCCCACTTGACTTCACATTCCAGGATGTCTGGTTCTAGTGAGTGATCACACCATTGTGATTATCTGGGTTGTGAAGATCTTTTTTGTACAGTTCTTCTGAGTATTCTTGCCACCTTTTCTTAATATCTTCTGCTTCTGTTAGGTCCATACCATTTCTGTCCTTTATCAAGCCCGTCTTTGCATAAAATATTCCCTTGGTATCTCGAATTTTCTTGAAGAGATCTCTAGTCTTTCCCATTCTGTTGTTTTCCTCTATTTCTTTGCCTTGATCACTGAGGAAGGCTTTCTTATCTCTCCTTGCTATTCTTTGGAACACTGCATTCAAATCGGTATATCTCTCCTTTTCTCCTTTGCTTTCGCTTCTCTTCTTTTCACAGCTATTTGTAAGGCCTCCCCAGACATCCATTTTGCTTTTGTGCATTTCTTTGTCTTGGGGATGGTCTTTATCCCTGGCTCCTGTACAATGTCATGAACCTCCATCCATAGTTCATCAGGTACTCTGTCTATCAGATCTAGTCCCTTAAATCTATTTCTCGCTTCCACTGTATAATCATAAGGGATTTGATTTAGGTCACACCTGAATGGTCTAGTGGTTTTCCCACACTTTCTTCAATTTAAGTCTGAATTTGGCAATAATGAGTTCATGAGCTGAGCCACAGTCAGCTCCAGGTCTTGTTTCTGCTGACTGTATAGAGCTTCTCCATCTTTGGCTGCAAAAAATATATAATCAATCTGATTTCACTGTTGACCATCTGGTGATGTCCACATGTAGAGTCTTCTATAGTCTTGTTGGAAGAGGGTGTTTGCTATGACCCGTGCATTCTCTTTGCAAAACTCTATTAGCGCTTGTCCTGCTTCATTTTGTACTCCCAGGCCAAATTTTCCTGTATAATCTTGGACTAATAATGTGAGTCTGGATGTCAGGGAACCTACCATGTACAGATTCTACCACGTACTATTTGTGTGGCCATCGGTGATTTATTTTCTTCATCTGTAAAATGAAATAGTGAGGCTTTCCGGGAGGTCCAGTGGTTAAGACTGTGTTCCCAGTGCAGCCATCACGGTTTCCATCTCTGGTCAGGGAACTAAGATCTAGCTTACTGCATGGTGTGGTCAAAATAAATAAGTAAGTAATAAATATGTAAGTAAGTAAATAAAGTCTCCAGTCATTGACATTAAAAAAAAGAAAAATAAATAAAATGAGAATAGCAATAACATCTGCTCATAGGACTTTTGCAAAGGCCGGATTAATTCATGTAACACAAATGAAAAGATGTCTTGCATATATTCACTGCCGTATCTTTGGTATATAAATATTAAATGCTTAGTAATGACTACATGAATTACTTCATGTGCATTAGTCTCTCATCTGTGTCCAACTCTTTGTGACCTCATGGACTGTTGTCTCCCAGTCTCTTCTGTCCATGGGTTTTTCCAGGCAAGAACACTGGGGTGGGTTTCCATTTCCTTCTCCAGGGGATTTTCCTGACCCAGGGATCAAACTTGGGTCTTCTGCATTGCAGGCAGACTCTTTACCATCTGAGCTACCAGGTAAGCCTGAATTATTTACTTCAGGGTAATGTACTAATTGCTATAATTAGGCATGGCATTCCATTGGAAAATGGACAGTTCACAGAGACTGACAGAAATTATGAAAGTTTTCCAGAAGGAGATAAAGCAAGTGTTGGAAGACAGTGGTCAGATGCAGAACAGGGATAATTCATTTCAAATATGGTGGTTTAGTTGCTAAGTCTTGCCTGGCTCTTGCAACCCCATGGACTGTAGCCTGTCAGGCTCCTCTGTCCATAGGATTCTCCAGGCAAGAATACAGGAGTGGGTTGCCATTTCCTTCTCCAGGGGATCTCCCTGACCCAAGGATCAAATCTGATCCTTGGGTCTCCTGCATTGCAGGCAGATTCTTTACCAACTGACCTATGAGGGAAGCCCCATTTCAAACGCAGGGGAAAAAAAAAAAAAAAGCAACATAGTCGGTGACAGTGAATACAAGCTGTCTTGCACTACAAAAGCAACATGCATAAAATGGAGATATTTATTTCATTCCGCTCTGAGCTCTTGAGAGGCACGCATTGGGCAGCATATCTACAGTCCTTGTATCTATAACACTGAGCTTTACATGTAAGAGGCACTTGTCATCTCATGCATTATTCTTTAGATAGCTTCCTAAACTTCTCTCAAACACTTCTCTCAATCACTTTTCAATCTCCTTCACGCAGAGCTTCCAGGATAACCCACGGCACACACATAATCCCTCAAAAGAAGAGCAGACAAGAAAACTTCAATATCTGCCTGTTACCGATGGCCCTGAAGATACATTACTGTTCGAGCACTGACCCCATTTTTCATATCTTCTCTATTCAGCCCCCCTGTTCTTCCATCTAAATCATATATATTTGCCTATACACATGAAACAATTTTTCTAATTATAACATATATATTTTTGTATTGCAGTCTTTAATTCCAGAGGCTAAAAAATAATGCAGTGGGAAAAGCAGGGAAAGTACCAGAAAACAAAAAGAATATGCTCATAAAGGGAAGAGATTAAGTTTCTGAATATTGGCCAGTCCTTAGTACTACATCCTTGAGGACTCTTTGCCCTGAAGGACCTGTCCTTGGATCGAACTCCTATGTTAGTTTCCTAACTGTTCTCCACTCCTGCCCACGGGACTATAGCCTCTACACCAACCGCAGTGGCATCACCCCAGTGAAAATCAGGGTTTCATCTGATCCCTTCTCTTTTTAACGGATTCTGTTGCACTCAGAATACAATGTAACCTGCTCTCCTTCTCTAAACCCATCTCCTCCCTCGAGCCACAGTGGCCTGTGGTCTGCGTGGCAGACTTGTCAGAAGAATTTCTGTTCAATAAGTTTGAGCGCACAGTTTCCTCTTCATAAAATCCTTGGCTTGATTGTTCTCTCATATTGTTTCAATTAGTATCTTTTCACAAACACCTGCTACATTATTGTTGTCAATAAATTCGCATTCTATTTTTCTCAAATTTTGATGCCTTTTAGTGCGCCTGAATACTTCCTGGAATTCCGATCGTCACTGGGTATTTGTAGATATTAGCCTCCAATCCTTGAAATTAGAAACCTGGCCCTGAATTCTGTGATCTCACCCAAGAACTACTTGGGGAAGTTCTGTTCAGTTACAGCAGGCTGTCCTTCAGTCAGCAGTATATAATTCCCATTTTTCATTCTCTATCAATATCTATAAATTCCTTCTTTGAAGGACTATTGAGAGCACTGTAAATATTGTACATAAAGAACCCAGTAGACTGCTTGGCACAAAACATAAAGGGTATTTGCTGATAGAGCCGTTGCTGGTTTTTTTTTTTTTAAATAAGAATGTTTATTTATTTATCTGTATCATGTCTCAGTTTCAGCATGCGGGCTCTTCGTTGCAGTACATGCATTCACTAGCTGTGGCACATGGGTTTAGGAGCATGCAGGCTCAATAGTTGCATCATCTGGGCTTAGTTTTCCCTGTGGCATGAGGGATCTTAGTTCCTTAACCGGGGATTGAACACACTCCTCCTGCATTGCATGGTAGATCCTCAACCACTGGACTACCAGGAAAGGGTTACGAGATTTCTGAACAGGAAAACTAGATTTTCCTCCTATACTAATGACAATCTTCTTAAGGCTCCAGAACCAATTTTCTTATTTATATTGCCAGATTATTCCAGAAACAAGCTAGGTTTGGACTTACACCAGAAAAATTGAAGCTAGACATCCAAGAGGGCTAGGCAAATAGCCAAATATGCAGGTCCCAGCATAGCTCAGGGAATCTGAGCTTCTACATTGGGCCTTAGGGCTGCCTGGGTTGCCTGCTCTCAAGTTAATTTAGCTGACCATGTAACCGAAAAAGCAACACAAAGAAAAAGCGGGCAATTTGAAGCAGGCATTCAGAAGGCCAAAAAAAAGGCGGGGGGGGGGGGAGGGGAGGCAAAAAAGTGGGCATTTCCTGCAGGAGGCCTAAATGCTATTCTTCAATACATCTTAAGGAGTTTATTTTGTAAAATACATCACACCATAATACGACACATTTATTTCTTGGAGAGGAGAGTATAAGCTTTCAAACACATGGCTTCTTAGCCAGGTGCCTCCTTGGAAAGTACCTGTTGACTGAAATGCATTGCAGCATATTACAATCCGACCGCAGCTTCACTTATCTGTTGGAAAGGCATTTATATTGCACTTATTACCTAGTACCTGTTAAAGCTGTTTATGGAGACCACAAGGAAGAAATAATTTTTATGCTCCTTTTAGTTTGCTGTAAATTCAGAAACAATTTTGCTTGAACAGCTGATCTGTGAATTAATAATAAGGGACTATAACTTTTTTTCACTACAGTATGTCAAGTACTTCCTTTGTGTTAAAAATTGATGAGGCTCAAAACTCCATTTCTTTACAGGAAACAAATTTCAAAGGCCTATGGGGTAATCACCACTTCCTTTATATGGAAATTTCCTTCTAAGATCACACCTTGGCTGGTACAAAATAAATTAAAAGTTTAGCTTTGAGTTCAGTATGACATAAAGTATTATATTCTTTTTTAAGGACTGCCTGAAAAAATTCTGTGAAAAACCATGTGAAGAATAGTTTTTAGTCAAACAGATCATGCTTTATCTCAGAATTGCTATCTAAAGAAATAATTAACTGAGACTTTTCATCATGTGTATAACCCTCTCATTGGCTTTCATTGACTCGTTTTTGGATTTTCAAAACTACTATTGTTGAAGTCAAATGATTCTCTGTCTCATGTTTTTTCATTCAGTATTATCTTGAATTTTTCAAGACTAAGACACTGGTGAAATGAGCATTCTACCATTCGTATTATTAACCAGATACAGGCCATGATAAAAATATCCTCTTCTTCAGATATGATGTCTTATTCCTGTACATAGACACATGGCAGCTGAACCAAAGTCAACTTGAAGGTACACAAGGCAAGAAGCAAGAGTTCACCTTTTCTAGTATTTAATAGGGTTTATCATCAGATGCAGATGTTGTTCAGGAGAGGGAACAACACTTTCACCAAGGTCCAAAGATTGCCCAGATTATTCATGTAGTAAGACTAATTCTTGGACTTCCCTGGTGGCTCAGAGGTTAAAGCATCTGCCTGGAATGTGGGATACCTGAGTTCGATCCCTGGATCGGAAAGATCCCCTGGAGAAGGAAATGGCAACCCACTCCAGTACTCTTGCCTGGAGAATCCCATGGGATTGCAAAGAGTTGGACATGACTGAGTGACTTCACTCTCACTTTTCAAGACTAATTCTTAAACTAGTTTTAGCATAATTATTTTGACATTGGAAATAGATTGTTAATTTATTCAAAACATTTACTTGCTCTTTCTTAGAGTCATATGGCATGAAATGAATAATATAAAGTCATGAAGGGAAATAGTCTACCCTTCTTAAGGTTTTATTTTTGAGAAGCAGTGAGAAAAATTCTTGAATAGGGTCTGTAGGAGGCCTGAATTTTCCTTTATATAAAGACAAGCTTATACCTCTTTTTCTCCATCACTTTTAAATTAAATTTAAAAAACTGCTTTCATTTTCCTCTTTTCCCATTTTTAATTTATTTATATTCCTATAGAAAGGGAATCTTGCTTCTTTCCCATTTTTGTTTTTCTAGCGCTCAGTATGCTGAGCGAAGTGAAGTCGCTCAGTCGTGTCCGACTCTTTGGGACCCCATGGACACCAGGCTCCTTCGTCCATGGGATTTTCTAGGCAAGAGTACTGGAGTGGGTTGCCATTTCCTTCTCCAGGGAATCTTCCTGACACAGGGATCAAACCCAGGTCTCCCGCATTGTCAGACAGATGCTTTACCATCTGAGCCACCAGGGAAGATTTTGTAAATATCCTGTCTCTAAAGGTAGAGATTGGAAGTTAAGTCAGAAAGGGGCTAAAACACTACTTTGGATTTTTCCAAATACATACTCTGCAAATGAGCTTCAATATTGAGCAGTTTAAAATTAAAAATATATATATATGATGTCAGTAGAGTTTTAAAAAGCAGACACTGAAGTTATAGACAAACTGCATCTAGGAAAGAAAATACTTTTATATCATAAAATGTTGCTATTTTGAGTAATGTTTAAGTTTTCCATATTTAGATGCTATGTTACATTATGAAAAATATCAGATCTAATGATCATGAGGTGTGTCAGCTTCTGGCCCAATGTCACTCAAACAGGATAAGTTTAGGGTTGATTTGTCATTAAACTGTATTTGGTAATGTGGTGAATTGAGGTATGGTTACCAGTAACTGGACTGGAAGAGACACAAGCTGGAATCAAGATTGCCGGGAGAAATATCAATAACCTCAGATATGCAGATGACACCACCCTTATGGCAGAAAGTGAAGAGGAACTAAAAAGCCTCTTGATAAAAGTGAAAGAAGAGAGTGAAAAAGTTGGCTTAAAGCTCAACATTCAGAAAATGAAGAACATAGCATCTGGTCCCATTACTTCATGGGAAATAGATGGGGAAACAGTAGAAACAGTGTCAGACTTTATTTTTTGGGCTACAAAATCACTGTAGATGGTGACTGCAGCCATGAAATTAAAAGATGCTTACTCCTTGGAAGAAAAGTTATGACCAACCTAGATAATATATTCAAAAGCAAAGACATTACTTTGCCGACTAAGGTCTGTCTAGTCAAGGCTATGGTTTTTCCAGTGGTCATGTATGGATGTGAGAGTTGGACTGTGAAGAAGGCTGAGCACTGAAGAATTGCTGCTTTTGAACTGTGGTGTTGGAGAAGACTCTTGAGAGTCCCTTGGACTGCAAGGAGATCCAACCAGTCCATTCTGAAGGAGATCAGCCCTGGGATTTCTTTGGAAGGAATGATGCTAAAGCTGAAGCTCCAGTACTTTGGTCACCTCATGCAAAGAGTTGATTCACTAGAAAAGACTCTGATGCTGGGAGGGATTGGGAGCAGGAGGAAAGGGGACGACAGAGGATGAGATGGCTGGATGGCATCACTGACTCGATGGACGTGAGTCTGAGTGAACTCCGGGAGATGGTGATGGACAGGGAGGCCTGGCGTGCTTGCGATTCATGGGTTTGCAAAGAGTCAGACATGACTGAGCGACTGAACTGAACTTACCAGTACCACAGATTTGGATAATTATGTATTGCATTTTAACAGCTATTCATTGCTGAGGAAGTCCTTATTTCAAAGAACATTTGTCCCCTTTGAGAGAATGATTAACACTTGGTAGTCCTTTTATCTATATAGGACTGCATGGTGACCACAAAGCATTAGAGAGAAGAACACAGACCATGAGGCTCTGGTTTAAGTCAGTCTTAAGACCTGAGAGTTTGCTTTAAAGCTGGAGGGACTTTGGAGATGATCTGGCTCAATTCCTTCATTTTACAGATGAAAATCTTGAAACCCAGTGAGATTAAAGGATATACCTGAAGTCACACAGTTCACTTATTGAAGCGCTTGGACTAGAGCCTGTGTTCTTAAATTCTATTCTGCTCCTCTCTCAGGAAAGGGATGTTAACAGGCAAAGCTTAAAACTACTGTGGGAGATATTTTTTAGAAGATTGGCTGCACTTTATTTTTATTTTTTGAAGTATAGCTGATCTATGATGTTGTATTAGCTATAGGTGTACAGCCAAGTGATCCAACCACACACGTATATATCTATTCCTCAGACTCTCTTCCTTTACAGGTTATCACTGAGTGCTGAGTATAATTTTTTGTACTATACAATAAGTCTCTGTTGATTACCTATTTTATATATAGTAGTGAATATCTGTTAATCTACAAATTATAATTTACTCTGTCACTCTCCTTTCTTCTTTTGTATCCAAAAGTTTGTTATCCATGTCTGTGGGTCTATTTCTGTTTTGAAAAGATGCTCAATATTAATCTCAATTAATATATTAATATTAATTAATATCACTAATTATTAGAGAAATGCAAATCAAAACTACCACGAGCTATCACCCCACACATCAGAATGGCCATCATTAAAAAGTCTATAAATAACAAATGCTGGAGATGGTGTGGAGAGAAGAGAACCTTCCTATATTGTTTGTGGGAATGTATGTTGGTAAAGCCACCATGGAGAACAGTATGGAGGCTCCTTAAATAAAAAAGAAAAAGAAAAATAACTAAAAGTATGCCTACCTTAAGATACCACTCCTGGGCCTGTATGTAGAGAAATAATCTAAAAAAAATTTTTTTAATTGGTTGTCGTTATCTAGTTGCTCAGTCATGTACAACTCTTTGTGACCCCCTGGACTGCAGCACACTAGGCTTCCCTGTCCTTCCCTGTCCCTGGCATTTTTTACCCTCTATAAGCTGAAACTCCAGTACTTTGGCCACCTCATGCAAAGAGCTGACTCATTGGAAAAGACCCTGATGCTGGGAAGGATTGGGGGCAGGAGGAGAAGGGGACGACAGAGGATGAGATGGCTGGATGGCATCACTGACTCGATGGACATGAATCTGAGTGAGCTCTGGGAGTTTGTGATGGACAGGGAGGCCTGGCATGCTGCAATTCATGGGGTCGCAAAGAGTCAGACATGACTGAGCAACTGAACTGAACTGAACTGAACTGATGTATTGGCACATAGATGGAAAAAAACTGTTAACTATTTTGGAATGTTTAAGGTTATAAACCATCAAAAGGTGCCAGAAAAAGTACTTAAAGGAAAAAAAATACCCTATTTTCTAGCTAGTATATCAATCTATTTTGCTTAATATTACTTTCTGTATAACTTATAGACATTTGTATATCTTCATGTTCTTCACTATATGCAGAGATTCAACTTACTAAGATGAGTTAACTATTTATAGTAATTCTGTTCATATAACATTTATTTAATAACCATTATCTGTTAGGTACTGCATAAAGCAAATGGTTTTACAAGGTCTACTAGCTTACTTCAAGAAGCTTAATATCTAGGGAGAGTGTAAGGATAAACAAAATCCTCTGATATTAAAAAAAATGTAATGTAGCTTTAACGGCTGTAATCATAATCAGTTTTGAGAATTTAGGATATGCACAGAGATACAGTTAGGGAATAGACCAGTAAAAATTTGGGAAAATTCCTTAGAACTAACAGGCACAATTTGATGTGGGTCTTGAAAGAAAGGCAGAACCTTGTAGTCAGTATTAAGGTGGATATTTTTAGCACAGAAATTAGTCCAAGTTCATTTCTATGACATTCACCTTTGCTCTTCAAGTTTGAGGACACACTGGAGTGGGTTGCCATTTCCTTCTCCAATGTATGAAAGTGAAGAGTGAAAGTGAAGTCACTGAGTTGTGTCCAACTCTCAGCGACCCCATGGACTTCAGCCTACCAGGCTCCTCCGTCCATGGGATTTTCCAGGCAAGAGTACTGGAGTGGGGTGCCATTACCTTCTCCGTTGAATAGAATAGAATTAAGCAATCATACTTTCTTTGATCTCTGGCTATGAGTGACTGGAAACTAAATTTTTATATTATTTAGTCAGTTACCTAATGGTCTCTGGTAGTACTTTAGTTGCTAAGTAGTGTCCAACTCTTGCAACCCCATAGACTGTAGCCTGCTGGCTTCTCTGTCCATCGGATTCTCCAGGTAAGAATACTGGAGTGGATTGCCATTTCCTTCTCCAGGGGATCTTCCCAACCCAGGAATCAAACCCAGGTCTCAGTTAAAATGGTTGCCAACTGTCTCAGAGAATTCGGCAAAATGTGGTTTTTGAAAGGACTTACATTCTTTACCAAAAGCATGTTAAGAAAACCAAGCTTTACTACTAGGTAGACCTTATAAATATACATGTATAGTTTAGCTAGAAATAAGAAAACTCCTAAGTTAAATGCTAAATATTTAATAGTAGAAGCTGACTTTAATATTTTGCACAAATTACATCAGACATGAGAATAATCAGTTCTGCTGTGGGGAGTTTAACTGACTGAAGTCTCAGCTGCTGTGCCTTGAACTCCACAGCTGCCTTTGTGAAATGATCGTGTTGTTCACAGGCTTCTCTGAGCCAATCGCTGAGTATAGTCCTTACAATAGTAAATCAGGCCCATTTCTACTGATGTGAGCCATCTCTAAGTGGGGCTTTTGGCTCCAGGACTTCCAGCGGCATTGTTAAATCTTCCTTAGGCTCTAAGGTAGTCTAAGATGCTTCGCCCAAACTAATTTTCTTGCAGACCATTCTTTTTCACTTAGACTCACACATGCACCATGGGTAGACATGCAGCATAATCAGAAATACACTGTGGACAAACAGACACAATGGACAGACACAGACACCATAGACACAATGGATAGACAGAGATATCACGATCAGATGTATATCATGGGCAGATAGCTCTCCCCGGCCTGCCTGGCCATCTCCCCATTGTTCTCACAAGTACTTCTCCTAATATAAATTTCTTGCACAATGCTTCATATCTACTTTTCAAAAGACCCAGAATAAGACACATGCATATAAACTGTACATAAAGATAAATTCTGATTAGAATGTCATATCATGACTATGACAAATTTTCAACAAAAGCAATGAATTATTGTTGTTTAAGAAGTTCAGTCTTCATAGTAAAGAATTGAAACTAGCCCATTCCCTGGCAACTCTCAGAAATGCTATTCAAATTGGTCAATGAATACAATACTTTATACTTCTACCATACAGAATAAAGGCTCCCCTTGTAGCTCAGTTGGTAAAGAATCTGCCTGCAGTGCAGGAGACTCAGGTTCGATCCCTGGGGTGGAAGATCCCCTGGAGAAGGAAATGGTGACCCAATTGCCTGGAATATCTTGTGGACAGAGGAGCCTGGTGGGCTGCAATCCATATGAAGCATTGTGCAAGAAATTTATATTAGGAGAAACACTTGTGAGAACAAATGGGGAGACAGCCAGGCAGGCCTGGGAGAGCTATCTGCCCATGATATGCATCTGATCGTGATATCTCTGTCTGTCCATTGAGTCTGTGGTGTCTGTGCCCATCCATTGTGCCTGTGCCTATCCTTTGTGTCTGTCCATGGTGCGTATCTGTTCATGGTGTCTGTGTGTCCATGGTGTATTTCCGATCATGGTGCGTATCTGTTCATGGTGTCTGTCCGTCCATGGTGCATTTCCGATCATGGTGCATGTCTACCCACGGTGCATGTGTAAGCCTAATGACTTCCCTGGTGGCTCAGATGATAAAGTGTCTGCCTACAATGTGGGAGACCCAGGTTCAATCCCTGGGTTGGGAAGATTTCCTGGAGAAGGAAATGGCAACCCACTCCAGTATTCTTGCCTGGAAAATCCCATGGACAGAGGAACCTGGTAGGCGACATTCTCCATGGGGTCGCAAAAAGTCAGACATGACTGAGCGACTTCACTTTCACTTTTCATACAGAAAAAACTGGACTTTCTCAAAGGAGTTCAGGAAAGCTTTTTAAACTGTGTTTTTTCTGAATGTAGAATAGGCCTTCCATGTTTTGTCACGTACATGTGCTTCTGCACATGCTCTTTCATCTGTCTATAACAACCTCCCTCATGAATTTCCCCTTGTTTGGCTGAAAATTTATTAAGATTCAACTTTTTGTTATGGTCTCAAGGTAATCATGATTAAGAGAAATTCTACAACAAATGCAAATGAAAAGATGTTTACTTGTCAAAGGAAGGCAAAGGCTTAAGAACACATCTGTATGGGGTCAAAACTTGATACAGAGGACACACAGCAGAATGCTCCTAGTTGGAACGGCAGTACTACCAGCCCTCAGGTCCCCATAAGAACATGAAATTGTCCATGATACCCCTTTATATATGATAAAGATCTAGAAAACTCCTTTCTTCTGTTTCTGCTTTTCATTCTCAAGGGATCTGTATTCTTTCCCACATTCTTCCAAGTCTTTAGGTGATTTTGGCTATTGTCTGCTTGTCTGGTGTCAGAAACCAAGCATTTTTTAATGGTTCCTAGAGAAGGGGTGAGCTCATGTTCAATTTTCTAGGCAAACTATCCACCAGCATTTTCATGTCACAAGCTTTACATTCTGCTATTTCTTCAAAATCCACTGTACACATTACTGCTACTGCTACTTCTTCCCTCCAAAATGGTTGCATCTATCTTTCTCTTAGAAATGTCTTGATGTTACATCTATTATAGCACTTACCATAATGCATCAGACTATGTTTATATATTAAGCTATTTTACTAGGTTTGGAAGACTTGAGGGTCAGTCCTCGTTAAAACCTATGTGTTAAAGTTTTCTCTATCAACTCTCTCCATCTCATCCTATCTTTGCCTACAGATGATCAGATTGAGCCTGTCAAAGAATTGGGACATTTTACTCTTTCTTAAATAATTAGAAGGATTAACTCTTACTTGAGACAGAAGTAAAGCAAAAGCTTTCCCTGAGTAATTTCAGTCTTGCAGCAGAAAGTTCCTGAAATAGTTTCAAATAACTTCTATTAATTAAATTCAATCCTTCCCTTAGAGCATTCTGAATTGGCACCATGTGCCAGGCAATGAGCTCAGTGTTGGAGTAGGAATACAATAACAGACAATGATTCTGTTACTCAGCACCTGACTCTGATGGTGAAGACAAATATGTGAACAAATAAATTTTGAAAAATCATTCTGCTGTCATAAAACTTTCATGGAATTCTATGAAAGTATAATTTTAAGGAGCTGGAATAAATTTAACAGAGGAGATTAGGTATAGAGACAGTGACAGATAAGAAAATTTAGCATAGTAGAAGCCTAGTGAGCAGAGTGTCTAAAGCACAAGATGAATATTAGGAAGTAGCAGCTAGTAAGGGTGAAAAGAAAAAAATTGAAAAGAACTAGATCACAAACGGACATAATCCAATGATAATTTCTTTTAAAGTTAATGAGGATTATTACTACCTTGGAAGCATTGACTTGGTTCTAAATGCAATATAGTAATTGAGACAATTTGACGAATAAGAATATATATTTTTGAAACCAGAATTTAGAGCTTGTGTTGATCTTGTGAAACTGGGGAGTGACATGGAGGGTGAGCTGTCCACATGGAAGCAGAAATCACTCTGCAAGATTTGGCCTCCAGAGGAGTTATTGCTCAGGCTGAGCTTAGATGCTGTGAGATAACAACAAATAAGACAAGCTTAAAGGGACGGAATTGAGATGGAAGATTATACATTGCTAAATGGGGGGCTTTTTTTTTCCTCATGTTGAATTAGGACCAATGATAGTGAAGGCAAATAGCTTCCTCCAAGGCCCTAGCACATCAAGGCTGCTCAGAATGAGAATGCCAGGTACATGTGCAAACATTGCCTCAATGAGAATGAAGTTTCATTAGAGGCAAGGAAGGTGCAGAAAAATGTTGGCAGAGGTCTGTGGATGTAAGAGAATTTAACTCAAATAGCTGTTTATAAAAATGGGATAATGTCAAGGTATCTGAGGTAATTTCCTGCCTAGAAGTCTCTGAGATTTTTCACATTTGCCTTTAAATGGGCCAAAGTCTCTACTTATTTATTTTCTTAAATCTCTTATGTTCATAATGTACCAGAGAGAAATAAAAATCGCAACTTTGAAATAAGTGAGCAGCTCATTGCACTGATTGCATTGGTGGTGAAAATGAATATACAATTCAACAAAATACTTTATCTAAAATCTTTCATATGGAGCTTTCTAATTGCCCTTTTATTTCTTGTTGATGATAAAGAAAATAGGCTGCCCAGTTATTGTATATAGCTATAGAATGATACTTTTACAAAGTCCTATGAAAAAAATTCACAAATGTCTAACTAACACCAGAGGTTATTTTTCAGTTCTGCTATTCAAAAATGTAAATGAACAAAAGATAAGTGAATTGAATTAAAATATATCATTACTGGACTAAGTTTCAAAAGTAAAATTAAATTGATAGATCTACATTATGAATTAATTACTATACTCCAGATGCTTGAATTTTTTACAGAATAGTTAATTATCATATAGAAAGCAATGCTTTGAAAGAGATAAGCAGTCTACTCTGATACAATAGATTAGAAACAAAAATCTGTTTTGTTACTACAAAACAGATTTTGTTAAGTAATTCCTTTCTCTCATACTTGAAATGTATCCTTTCTAAGGCTTATCCCAGTAACATTTCATAGTGAGGACAAATATTGATCACAGAGTATTTAACAGACTGGCAGCTATGAAGGAATCTCTCAAATGATGATGAAAATAGGGAATGAGCAGGCTTGTTTTCTACTGGAAGTGATTTAAGCATTAAACACACATTATAATCAACATAATTTAGTTGATTAAGCATAATTCAATTAATTGATTCAAAATCCCCTCTTTTTTATTTTGCAGAGAACACAGCAAGAGTGATTACATATCTGGATATCTTGATAATGTATTTGTTTTCTTTCTCTCTATATCATAATATGCTATTTTTTTTTATAGATTAACAAAGAACATGTCTACAAAAATGTCCCATAAAACAAGTATTAGAAATGTATCTAAAATACAAATAATAGTTCAGCATCTCTCCACAAAATGGAACAAGAAGAGATTAGGAGTAAGTAAAGGCAAATTGTAAATAGAGGTTAGTGTGTATATATGTGTGTTGGGGGAGTGGGTGGGTAGGGGGCATGGAGTGTCATCAGCCAGCAGAGCCAAGTGTTCAAAAACACTCAGACTCATCATTCAAACAATACTGTGTCCATACGCAACCTAGTTCCAAAACTTAATAGCAGCATGACATCGAGAAAGCATGCAAAGGATGAAACATTGCCTTGCAAAATTAAATGTTTAATAAAGATCAATTATTTGCAAAGTGATTTAAAAACTATCTGACAACTAATAGCAGAGAGGCACCAATCTGTTAGAACACGTGTCAGCCTATGTACATCTGCTTAACAGAAGCCGTGATTATTTAATGCACACACAGCCGAGCTATGTAAAACATATGTACACACAGGGTAATTGAAACCAATTGACACTTTCAAGTTTGTATCAATCAAAAATTAATTTAGACATGCACTGAGTTGTAGAGCTATCCTTTTGTGCATCTAAGAATTGTGTCAGGAAGGTTCTCAAAGAAATGGCCAGAATGAGTTGATTCTGACATATGTTCTACAAGTGATTAAAGATGGATTATTGCCATTTTCAGAAGCTGCAGGTCCTGACAGATACAGATAATGCCAAACAGTACAATATCTGCTCATATTATTTGTCTTGGCAAAGAATAAGGTGACTCAGCATGTCATCTCACAATGACAAGACTACTTTTTATTTTATTTTTTCCTTTTTAAGTAGCAAAAAGAACAGCTAAATGTTCCAGAGAACACATTGCAAATGAGCATGTCATTACTGACTCTGCAAGGAATTCACCAACATACAGATCTTTGTTCCTTCCATCGTTCTGCAGAGAACACAGCAAGAATGATTGCATATCTGGCTTCTTGATAATGTATTTGTTTTCTTTCTCTTTCCACCCACAGAAAGTCTCTGACAATCTCATTTACAAACAGAATGGGTTCTATCTTGTTTTCCTCAAGCTGTTCTGAGTTTTCTAATGAACGTCCTTCTATGCTGGTGATTTGTTCATTCTGTTCAAACTACTGACCTCCTTCAGGACCTGCCAGATGTCACATCTTGATGTCTTCTTATTTTGTAGATTGTTGACTTTACCGCATTTTCCTTTCAGCCTTGAGGAAATGAAGGTCTCTATCATGGCTGTGATTTCAACCACTAGTAGTATTTTATTTTAAAGGGTCTGAGACGTCTTACACTATAGGATTGACATTTACAGTGGTGCATATTGATCCTAACAGAAATAACTGTGGGAGCTTATTTTTTTTTTTTAACTTGTTTGGGGGAACATACGGATATTCCTAGTCAACTGAGGAATACATTTTGAGAATATTCAAGCCTTTGCCTGCTTGGTAGTCATTACATAATAAGCATGCAGATTTATCTTGACTACTTTGATAGTAACATTTCAAAAATTCCCCAGTAATCCATTTGACAAGTATTTATCTGGAATTGTTGCATGTAATCTTTGTTACAGAATGGTTTTCCTCTAAATTATTTTGGCCAAAGATAATTTATATTTGGCCAACAGAGCTCACAGCAGTTGTGTAAAGCATCATTATTGCTCATGACTGACAAGAAAAAAAAGAAACACAAAAACAAAAAACAACAAACTATTCTTGGTTTTGAGCCTCTATTTCCTGTTTGCTAAAGAGTATGATTTACTCTCTCTACAGCACCAATATTAAAATAAACAAATAAACAAGTCTTCCTGAGTTTTATAAGTCAATTACTAAATATACTAAACGTCAACTGCAGATGACTTTGTCCTTCACTGTGTTACAATTTGAAAAATTTCATTTAAAAGAAGAATTACTCTTTTTTGAAAAATATTAGTCATGGAGTAGGTAGTGTTGTAATTTACTTATAAATCTTATCAGCTCTTCAACATTGCTGTACACTATATTGATGCTAAATTAAAACTGATGAATCTAATGAAATATCAATGAAATATTTCTAATTAATGATATTTCTAATGAAATATCAACTACAATATGCACACTTTGAACCAAAAAATTTATTGAGTAAATGTCTCTTGAGGATTTTCAGAATGGCATGAAAGACATAAATCTCAAGCAAACAATCTAGGAGATTTATAATGAAATCTACCTGAGAGAGAAGAAAATAAAAAAAGATTCTTTAGACCTTAGAATAATGACAGTGTGTCCCGCATTGAAGGTTTCTTCAATCACATGTTTTAGTCAAATCCTAAATGACATAAAGGCTTCCCTTTAAGAAAGGTTCTAGTGAGTTTTCTCTTCATAGCACTTAGAGAAGATGAGGATTTGTGCAAGCTGTAGAGATGGATGCCCAGACTGAATAAGTGAATCGCCCTATTTATAACTGCCATAATCTAAGGAACTCTGAGAAAAATTCTTAGATGGTAATCTTATAGGTTTGGTGTTACCCTTGAGCTGTCTCAAGTAATCAAAAAATCTTCAACTGATCTGTCTCCATACAATGTTACACAAGTAACTGATAAGTGTTTACTCTCTTCTTCCACAGCACCTAAAGCCATGGGGAAGTTATCAGCAAGCTACAAACTGGGCACATATTTTCTTTTATGAGGAATAACCATGCCAAAGAAACATTACTAAGTGCAGCATTTTTTAACAACAAATATTTACTGAGTGTTCATTAATGTAACTACTTTAGGAGACAATATGACCAAAAAAAAAAAAAATCATCATCCCAAGGCAAAAAGAAGCAGCATTTATTTATCACTTACTATGTCCCAGGAACTACGTAAAATCCTACAATCAACAAAATAGTGTGAAGCAGGTAATATGTGTATTTTAGACATAAGGAAACCAATATTAGACTTTCATTTTTAAATAATAGGATATCCAATATGAATATCTTAAATGAGAAGAAAAAAAAGGAGTGCTCTCATAGAGGAAATTCTGGAACAAGCTCAAATATAGCTGAAATTTGCTCTACAGCAATGTAATCATTCATCTCATGCTGGTAAAATAATGCTCAAAATTCTCCAAGCCAGGCTTCAGCAATATGTGAACCGTGAACTTGTAGATGTTCAAGCTGGTTTTAGAAAAGGCAGAGGAACCAGAAATCGAATTGCCAACATCCTCTGGATCATCGAAAAAGCAAGAGAGTTCCAGAAAAACATCTATTCATGCTTTATTGACTATGCCAAAGCCTTTGACTGTGTGGATCACAATAAACTGTGGAAAATTCTGAAAGAGATGGGGATACCAGACCAACTGACCTGCCTCTTGAGAAACCTATATGCAGGTCAGGAAGCAACAGTTAGAACTGGACATGGAACAACAGACTGATTCTAAATAGGAAAAGAAGTACGTCAAGGGTGTATATTGTCAGCCTGCTTATTTAACTTATATGCAGAGTACATCATGAGAAACGCTGGGCTGGAAGAAGCATAAGCTGGAATCAAGCTTGCTGGGAGAAATATCAACAACCTCAGATATGCAGATGACACCACCCTTATGGCAGAAAGTGAAGAGGAACTAAAAAGCCTCTTGATGAAAGTGAAAGAGGAGAGTGAAAAAGTTGGCTTAAAGCTCAACATTCAGAAAATGAAACTCATGGCATCTGGTCCCATCACTTCATGGGAAATAGATGGGGAAACAGTGGAAACAGTGTCAGACTTTTTTTTTTCTGGGCTCCCAAATCACTGCAGATGGTGATTGGAGCCATCAAATTAAAAGACACTTACTCCTTAGAAGAAAAGTTATGACCAACCTAGATAGCATATTGAAAAGCGGAGATATTACTTTGCCAACCAAGGTCTGACTAGTCAAGGCCATGGTTTTTCCAGTGGTCATGTATGGATGTGAGAGTTGGACTGTGAACAAAGTTGAGCACTGAAAAATTGATGCTTTTGAACTGTGGTGTTGGAGAAGACTCTTGAGAGTCCTTTGGACTGCAAGGACATCCAACCAGTCCATTCTAAAGGAGATCAGCCCTGGGTGTTCTTTGGAAGGAATGATGCTAAAGCTGAAACTCCAGTACTTTGGCCACCTCATGCGAAGAGTTGACTTATTGGAAAAGACTCTGATGCTGGGAGGGATTGGGGGCAGGAGGAAAAGGGGACGACAGAGGATGAGATGGCTGGATGGCATCACCGACTTGATGGACGTGAATCTGAGTGAACTCCAGGAGCTGGTGATGGACAGGGAGGCTTGGTGTGCTGCGATTCATGGGTTCGGAAAGAGTCGGACACAACTGAGTGACTGAACTGAACTGAATGTAATCATAACTCATTTTTTTCCTCTTGATCTATTGGTTTTGCATCTTCTCTCTTGGTTTCAGGTCTAAGCTTCGTGTGGTGTAATAATAGCTATTGCAGCTCTAGATCCTCTAGACAAATGTACACAAAAACCAGAAGTCTCTTTCTCAAAAGCCCCAGCAAAATGGATGGTTTCTGAGTGGGCTACATGCCCATGTTTGAATTAAATATTGTGGCCAGAGAGAATTTGGGCATCTATTGGTCTTAGCCTCTGTCAGGTGCTTCACCTCACCAGTTAGTAAGTGAAAAAAACTTATGCAAAATTGAGACCTAATACGAGGGCAGGAAGGGCCTCTAGCAAACTAATGTGCTTAGAATCACTCTGCAGTAAGTGTGATTCACTAAATTTGAATCTATGTTCTTACAGTTTCAAAGTATGAGTTCGTTTTAAAAATAATTTTTAAAAAATAATACATAAGCATATTTACAAAACAGAAACAGAATCACAGATTTGGAAAAAATATATATATATGGTTACCAAAGGGAAAACATGGGGAAAGGAGGAGCTTGGAATGAACATACGCACACTACTATATAAAAATAGATAATTAACAAGGATCTACTCTATAGCACAGGGAAACCTACTCAATATTTGGTGATACCTTATATATAGTCTGAAAATGAATTGATACGTGTATATGTATAACTGAATCACTTTCTGTACACCTGATACTAACAAAGCATCATAAATCAACTACATTCCAATAAAACTTTTTAAGACAATGTAACTTTTATTAACTCTAGTTCCATACATCTGTATAAATGAAACACACTCTAGTCTTAGTTTCCTATTGGAACATAGCATAGTGTCCATCATGTGAATAGTTGAAGCTTAATGAAATAAATAAATAAACTTGCTGTGAGGCTGAATGCCTTTAACAAGAAGTACATACTGCTTGTGATTTTGGCAGCTCCCAAAAGTCTTGGGTGACTGGGGTTAGAGTGTGCATGCTGAGGCTGCTGGAGTTTGTGATGTTCGTTCTATTTGCTATTACACAAGCAAAGTAGCCAGGCTTTGGCCTCGAAATCACTGTTGAACTGATGTGCTGTGGAAGGGGAGACCTGGCCTTTCAGTACAATATCTACAGTGTTGGCTCAAGTGCTACATGAGATGTGGACTTGCCTGATGATTCTTTCCTTCCAGAAGACTTCAGCATTGTCTTGGGAATAATTAATTAATCCAAGTTGCTGAGTCGTGTCCGACTCTTTGTGACCCCATGGACTGTATAGCCCAGCAGGCTCCTCAGTCCATGGAATTTTCCAGGCAAGAGTACTAGAGTGGGTTGCCATTCCCTTCTCCAGGGGATCTTCCCAACCAGGAACCCAGGATCGAACCCAGGTCTCCCGCACTGCAGGCAGACGCTTTACCATCTGAGCCACCAGGGAGTTAATGGGACTGGGTTACTCCTGCTAACAATGTCTCTCACATCGTGGCCCTGCATCCTCTCAAGGCTGGTTATTTCAGCTTCACCTCAGCAACTATTCCTTACCTGGCCCAAGAGAATAGGCCCATAGTGATGGACTTTATCAGTGCACCTGAACGGGGAGGAATCCTGGCTCAGCATAGTTGAATTGCAGATTTTTCCCCCCATTTCCTGGACTGCGTAGCTTTTTGGGTCAAGACTCTTCCTTCAGTGGGCATCCCCCTGCAGTCATGGTACTCCAGCAGAGGAAATATGACGTCTCCCAAACCAAAAAATAACCGAGTGGGGCTTCCATGGCTCTCCCTTCCCCAGAAATCCAGGTGCTTTCCAGACTCCCAAGGGTATCTCAATGCCATCTCTTCTCCCTTGACCCTGGGCCACCTTCTCCTGGATCCTGCCTGCTCTCAACCAGAGTGAAGGGTCATGAGGGAGTCTGTGAGAGCCTCCTTGGCTCCATCATGAAGCCATACAGACAGGAATGCCTTCAAAAACTACCGTGATCCTTAGGCCCTATGCTGTGCCACTGACGTGCCCTGGGATATGTTGCTGGCAATGTGAACTCTCTTGGGGGTCCAGAAGCAGGCGCTTTGGAGACTGCCTGACACCACCCCCATCCCCTGCCCTCCAGTCTCAAAAGAGAGTGGAAGATAAGATGAAAGCTGTGGGACCCTAGGAGGCTACCCAGTCTCTGTGCTGGCTTAGGAAAGCTCTTGCCATATGGGGTATTCTAATAAAAACAAATGCCACCATGGGGGAAAAAACAAAAAAAACAAGATGTAAATTTTGAGGAGAATGCCATCATAAATGATGAAGGAATAAAAAAAAAATTGCATGAATTAGAGAGTGTTTGAGTTTGTCCAGGAGATTGATATAACTTAAGAGGATCCAAATCAGGATCAGAAAGAGCATTTTAGACAACACTAACAGTTACATGGAAACTACAAATACAGATTCTTTTAACTTACAATGTGTTTATGGAAGTAAATGAAGTCAAAATGAAGTGACTAGCCCTAACCTACCAAAAAGTATAGCTTAATCTGTGAGAAGGAAAGTGTTAGCTGCTTATCATGTCCTACTCTTTATGATCTCATGGGCTGTGTCCCACAAGGCTCCTCTGTTCACGGTCATCCAGGTAAGATTCCCCAGGCAAGAATATTGGAGTGGGTAGCCATTCCCTTCTCCTGGGGCTCTTCCTAACCAAGAGATCGAACCCAAGTCTTCTGCATGCAGGCAGATTCTTTACTGTCTGAGCCAGCTGAACTTAGAAGGACTCAGAACACTTAACTTTGACCACAGTTGGGCAAAATCAACTAACACAAAGCCTATTTTATAATAAAGTATTGAATATCTTATGTAACTAATTAAATATTGTACTGGATGTGATAGAGAGAATGGTTGCAGAATGGTTATGAGCATGTGAGTTATCTACCCTCAGTGATGGTGGGGCTAACTGGGAGCTATAGCATCATGAGAAGAGATTCCACCATGTATCATGATCCTGGGAAAAGAGAAATACTCAAATTATGTTTTCTACTAAGTTTATCTCACTTTCACCCCATCTAAAATCGAAAAATTGTTAGTCTGGATAGGGGCTACTCAGGTTCCCTTAACTGGACCATAGTATGTGTACAGATCAGTCTTGGGAGTTAAGCCTACTGAAGGCAATAGATTCAACATTGTGTGTTATTGTTGTTATTATTATCATCGGCTATACCCTGCGGCATGTAGAACTTCCCTGACCAGGGAGCAAACCCAAAGTACTATAATGTCTTACATTCTAAGATAGTGCCCTCTGCAGAGGAAACATGAAATCTTAACCACTGGACCACCAGGGAAGTCTGGCTTCAACATGCTTTGGACTTAAATTATATGCAATAGAGAATATGTTAAGGTTGCATTTTCCTCCCAATGCAGAGTTGTATCACCAAAGCTCTAAAGTTAGGAAAGAGTCTAGTGGTTCTCTGGTGAATTGAAGTATGGAGAAAATGAATATGGATAAATAGTAAAGGAGTAGTAATTTTGTTAGCAAGGTGAGAAGGATCAACTTAGGGCTGGGTCCAGAGACAGAAGAACATGTTAATAAAAAGATATTACAATGTTAGACAAGAACAAAGAACAAAAAACAAGTACAGGGTCTGCGCAGCTGAGTTTTGTTGTGGCAGAGGTACACAGAAGTGAGAGACGGGGATGTTTTATAAGTGACATTAGGATAATTTGCAGAGCACGTTAACTAGATTTTACTCGGAAAGTGAATAGAGGACTTGAGTTCTATAATCTATTGAGTGCTAAGGCACTGAATTTGGACAGAACAGAGTTTATAGCTGGTTCCAACACTTATTAGTTAAGTGATTCACCATATGTAGAATAGGGATAAAAGTTTATGGAGCTGCTAGTTTTAAATGAGGGAGTGCATAAAAATTCTTACTTCATTGTCTGGTTTGTATTAAGTGCTCAGTGTTTGTTAGTTACTATTAAGATATTAGACAATAACTATAGAAATAAGAAAACTACACCTAAGCCATACAACCTGAGGAGGTGTATGTGATACAGCAACTCAGCCAAATCCAGAAAATTATACTGTAAATTCTATATCAAAATTAAAAAAAAATTATAAGGAACCACTTTAAATGATTCCTGTACATAGGACAATAGGAAAGTTAGACATTACTGATGAAACTGTTAAACAACATAAATAAATGGTAGTGGGTTTCCTGCATTTCCAGTCTGGTCCACTTTTCTTTAACATTGCTGTTCCTTTACTTCTTGCTAAAATTTGAATTCATTTCAGTGCATGCCTTAGGAAATCATCATTATAAAAAGTCTGAACATATTTAAGTTATTTACCTCAAAGACATAAAAAAATTAAGATATTTTGTATTTCACTTGTATAAATACAGTAACAAAAACTGTTTCTCTGATGAATTTGCAATTTTAATAATGGCTTTATTAATCAGAATAAATATAATTTGTCCCTTTCCTATAAATCCAAATGCTATGGTGGTTCCAAAAGTGTTTTCAAATTTTAAAAGATGGTAAAAATGGATCACTTTGAAATTGGATAAGGGATAGAAGAAGTACCAAAAGCATTATCAGCATATCTTAATTTCATGTTGGTAAGGCACAGATTGGAATCAGGAAATAAAAAAATATTAAATAGGTTAATGTAACTACTTTTATGAGGTCACTGATAATGATGATATCCACGCAGCATATTTATTAATTCAAAAAACATAAAATATTAAGTTATGGAAACAATGTATATCTCAAATGACTGTTGCCAAATGGTTTATATTCCACTCTACTTCCGTTTATTAAAAAGTCATTTGTGTCCAAACAAATCTTTTTGAACTAGATCTCTTTACTTCTCATTGTAATGAAAATTTGGATGGAAGTAGAGGTTTCTTGCCTGGAGAATCCCAGGGACAGGGGAGCTTAGTGGGCTGCCGTCTGTGGGGTCGCACGGAGTCGGACACGACTGAAGCGACATCATCAGCAGCAGCAGCAGCAGAGGTTTTTTAATGTTAAAAAATGACAAGCAAATTAAGTTTACACAAAATCAGGAAGGCATATTTAGTCAATATTAAGATACATGTGCTGCAGTCCAAGGGGTCACAGAGTCAGACAAGACAATTAGCAACTGAACAACAACAACAAGGATACATGTATCTACGATCTATTGAAACATTTTTAAAAATCATTTTTATATAAATTAATCATTTATGTTCAAATTATTTTCAGATATCAATTAAATGTCTTGTCCATTTTCTTTAATTAAAAATTATTCAGATTTCAAAAACTTTTTTATTTTACTTTAATTAAACAAAAGCAATGTTTCCTTTTACTCAAATTGATGAATAATTTTGATTTATGTTATTAAGGAAAAAGTCTAGATTTTTTAGAATTTTCTTGGCTTAGTTACATAAATCAGCAGCTACTTTCATAGCACAGGCAAACTCTGATTCCCTTTTGTCACAAAGACACTAAAGACTATATTTACATTTCAAAAATTGCATAAACATAAAATAAGCTGCTACATTATGGCAAAAAATTAAATTATTAAAATTTTATATTGGTTTCCTTGAAAATCAGATGTCTATATAGAATAAAAATCTACATATTTCATTACCTATTCCCCTCTCAAAATAAAAACGGCAAAAAAGATAATGTTTCTATAGTACAGAAAAAAGTTCAACTAAATACAGAAGAAATATTAGGCATACTAAACAGTTTTAAGAGTCACTTAAGGCAACTATTATTTTTATTTCCCTTGAAGCTGTTTTTTTTTTCATCTTGTGAGCCCTGTATACCCTATACTATGCTGGTGTAAACACTGAAGAATAAAACCCTTGCCGTTTGATGTTATCACCTGGTTATGTGAATATGTTTACTTATGGCTGATGACAGATTTGATTTAATAGAAGATTATTCCATCAACTAATTTGGTAGGTTCTTTTGTTATAGTTAAATTTTAGGGCTTTCTGACATCCTTTTCATGTCCTTCAGTTCTTGTTTGAATCACATCTCAAAGAACTTTAAAAACTGACATATTGCTGAATGTTTTTTTTTCAAGAAATAGAACACTATAACATAACATAACACTGTAACATAACAAGATAACAAGTGAGCATCTTTAATTTGAAAGAAAAAAGGAATCTATTTGTCTATATATTCTTTGATTGACTCATTAGTCAATTTCTTCTTCCTACACAGGTAACCAGAGACAGGCTACAGTTACAGATTTAAAACAAAATTAAGTGAGTACAAAATGTTAAAGTGAATTCACAGGGGATAGTTTTTACATAGTTAAAAACTCTTGTAAATAGTTTTTACAGCCTCAAATTATTGTAAAGATAATATCAGTGCACCCCGTGTTGTCCTTCTACAGAACACCTACCACTACCACTAATTTTACATTTAAAATAATTTTTCTTATATGGCAAAAAAAGAGAGAAAAAATGAGAGATATATATATATGAAATAAACATTTTAGCAACATTCCCAGAAATGTTCTAAAATGTTCTACTGACTGCTATCATTAATTTATGCATGTGCTCTTAAAGATAAAATTATTTATTTAATAGCATTGCTTTTTGAGCCACAGTTGGGGTCTTTCATTCAAAAGGCAGTTTTGTATTTTTTTTAATATGATACTTGTATTTAAAGTTTTAACATTTAAAAACGATATTTCTTCAAGTAAAACTTCATGAATCATAAAATTAGATGCTATGGTTTTGCTTCAACAGAAAAATAACAAATCCCTTTAAAAACAGAATTAAAAACCTCAATATTATTTTCTATACACATTTTATAAGAACTAGTTAATGCTTTATTTGCTTCATTCAAAATATTGTTTTCTAATCTATTGCATTTACATATGAAATAAGTCCTGGCAATGTGCACATTAGATTTACATAAGAAATTTCTTAAGTTCTCAGGGTGAGTTCTGTCCTCATCTTGTGAAGTATTGCATTATATCATATCTTGTGATATATTCCTTCATGTATCTTAATTGTTATCTGAGTCTGTTTTAACTGTCAAAGAAATCCAAGAAATCTAGACAGTCTGTTATTTACTTGTTTAGGGTAAAATAAGTTTGTTTTACCGTTTCCAGCAAAATCTCAAGTCATATGGGGCAGAGGGGAAAAGTATGTGGGATTGTGCTATGTATACACCACCGCTGGACTGCTCTGTGTTTTTCGGATCACTTTGATGAGCTAGCATAAGGACCTCCGAGGGAAGAAGCAAGAGGTATTTTACTTTGCATAATAAAACTTGAGAGGCAGATCTGTGATGTGGAGTGTTTCTAAATTACATGTTATTAGTGCTCCATTGATTTCTTCAGTAAAAAATGCTGTAGAATTAATCTAGTCAGAGGCTTTATTAAAATCTAGAGCTTGGAGTCTGCTAATCATACCTGTACAAAACTTTTCCTTTTTAAAAATAATGGAATACATAGATTTCAAGTATACATTGCTTTTAAATCCAACCTGGAGTTCCCTTGTGGCTCAGCTGGTAAAGAATTTGTCTGCAGTACGGGAGACCTGAGTTTGATCCCTGGGTCAGGAAGATCCCCTGGAGAAGGGAAAAGCTGCCCACTCTAGTATTCTGGCCTGGAGAATTCCATGGACTGTATAGTCTGTGGCGTTGTAAAGAGTTGGACATCGCTGAGCAAATTTCGCTTTCACTTGTTTCCCATATGACAAAAATATTATAATGGATAAATATTACATTATATACTAATAAAGAATAGTAACCTAAGTGAATATTCTGTTAAACAGGGGTTGGTCTATTTGGTTCATCTATCTTGGGCTCTTTCCTTATAAGACTCAGATAGAGCCTGCTAATAAGGGGCAGAGACCAAGTAGGGGATCAGACATTATCTCACTCAAGACATAACGCAGATAGCTAACTGAACACACACACACACACAAAACACACACAACACTAGGCTGCAAGCACTCAGTAATTTTCTGTCTTAGGCATTTTATTCTCCATGTGTGGGTTTACCAATATGCCAAAGAATGTGGGAAGTACTGTTTAAAATAAAACCAAATCCAGTGAACCAGTAGTGTGTTTACTCCTTTAGAAATAAGGTGAAGAAAGTTATCACATTTTTGAATAGAAGAAACTTTGAACCCTAGTAAGAATCTTGGAGCATATGCCAACAATGAATTGTATGTGTGTGCCCTCAGTCATGTCTGACTCGTGATCCCAGGAACTACAACCCATCAGGCTCCTCTGTCCATGGGACTTCCCAAGTGAGAATATGGGAGTGGGCTGCTAGTTCCTCCTCCAGGGGATCTCCCCACCCCAGGGATTGAACCCGCATCTCCTGCATTGGCAGGCGGATTCTTTACCACTGAGTCACCTGGGATATGTAGTATTGAAAGTACAGATTTGTTTAATAAACAATTTATATCTGCCTTTTTTTATTTGGTAAAGATAGCACATTAGGCCCTGAGAGTCTAAGAGTTCAAGAAGTCCTGACGATCTAGAGTTTGTGTTTTCATAGAGCAGACAAGGAAGGAAGAAGTTCAGAGAAGCTGAGAAAGCAAAGGTCATGATTTCAGGATTTCCAAGTGTTTCAAATATTCACTAAAAGCAGAGCTAGATAGAAAAAGTTCCAGCTCCTGAAAATGTATAATACTTTCTGTTAGTTTATTTCTGTCTGTGGAAGGAATTAGCATATAAGACGGAAGGGAGCAATAGAAAAATTGAACCTCACTGAACAGTGATTTTGCAAGATCATTATCTAGGAACCATTTTTGGAAACAATTTTAACTGCTGCTCTTCATCCTGATGGTATACTTTTCCTAAAAAGGCATGAAACAACTGATATTTTCAGTTTCTGATGTGTTTGGCTTTTGATGTAATCAGACAATTTTAGTGCTAAAACTGTATCTTCATACACCTGGCCTGTCCATGAATCAAGTCACAAGTATAGAGTTCTCTTGATAAATGGCCAGCCAAATATATATATATATATATATATATATATAATTTTGCTTTAACAGATTTGATAAGATATGAGGAGAATGATATACTTTAACTTTCACAGAATGTTTATTGTTCCCTTGGAGAAGCTTTAAGGAAACATATATCGAAACCAATCCATTCGTAATCATTTTCTTGCTATAATTTATAAAGAAAAAGAGTGCTGTAGACCTCTCTGCAGACTACCAGAATGGTGCCTGCTCCTTGAGTGGAGACACAGCCATTGGCTGTGCAGAGATTATGTCAGATCTGATTCTGGATAAGCCCTTAGACTGTCACTGCCATATTTTTTGCAAGCACTCATTCAACTTTTCAGTGACCTAAAAGAGTATCTCCAGTTGCCACCTTTGTCCTTTCCAGCGCACACAAAGTAGACCTTCCCTGAGGTCCACTTTCATAAGATTCCTGAACTCTCTATCCAAGCTGAGACATTCACTGGAATCTGTTTCACCCCTGGGGTATGTGATAGGGAAGTGAGGAGTATCAAGGAAATTTAGGGACTCTCATTGTTTATTTGTCTGCTTTCATTAGAAGGTCAAGCCCAGAGGGAGACAAAACTTTGAAGACTGTCATTTTCAGATTTTTATGTAAGTGCTGGTTGCTTTCAAGGTCTACCTCTCACTGTGATGCACAGATACACTCTGTTCATCTTATTGTTTGCCATGTAATCCTTCATTGAAATACACACACACTCACACACACCTTCCAACTATATCCATTAATTCTAAGACTAACCCTAACCCAATCTCCGTGAAACTGCTTCATTTTCCTCTCAAGAAATAGAAGTACTTTACAGGTAGATTTCTAGAGAAATGTAATCCAAACAAACAGGGGAAGTAGTTTGAAATTCTAGGCAGTCAGTTCAAATGGTGGTATTGAGGGATGACTTCAAGCGCAGGCAAGATTTTTTTTTTGGCAGGCAAGATTTTTAAAACATCTTAAATAGTGATAGTGTTGCCTAAGTTACTATCTTCCCTTCTGACTTTTACAGAACAAGTTCTGGGGTAGATACATAAATCAGAAATGATTTATTTCTTGTATTACTCGAAGCATCCTCTGTGCCAATTGACATTGCCCTATTTGAACCAGTTGGGATTAAACTCTAGCTGCCCTCCAGTTTGAGAGAGGACAAGAGATGAGAGAGGTATGATTTGCAGAGGTTATGAGGGTCAGACTGTAAATACATCTTTTTTCATCAATTGAAACCTGTTTTCAATTGTGTCAAAGGTACTATTTTAGTCAGTGAAAATATTAAGAATTTCTACTTAGAGCTCTAAGTAGCCTAAATGTTAGCTGTGCCCTTTTATCTAAGCAAAAATATGTTGGCAGTAATCTTTATTCTTTTGTTATTCATGACAACTCAATCTTCCAAAAAGAATTCTGCTAATTTCTGTATTTGTTGTAGCTTTACTTTCTGGCCTTCTCAGTGTCTTGCACTAAGCTTTATCAAAGTCCTCTGCTCTGAACTACACTGGCCCCTTGTAGTTATCACTTTCACCCCCTATCTACTACCAAAAAAATCAGTTTTGGAAGAATTACCTAAGATTTTTCATAGGAGATCCAGTGGAAATATTCCTTCACTCATTGCCTGACTCTCTGCCTCTTCATTAGTTTTGCCTTCTATCATGTCAATTCTCATTACCCTCAGTTTTCATTCAGAGATTTTTAAAAATGTGGTAAATGATAAATTACTGTCAGATTTATCGTTTTTATTCCATGTAGACAAATTCTAATAGCATTTGCACAGAAAGTTTCAATAATTACATATACTACAACAGGAAACTGACATTTAAACTTTTGTGTTTCCAGAATGGCCCTCCAAATAAAACACAATCAATTATGCAAATATCCATTCTCTCTGAGATTTGATGTATAACCCAGCCATTGCAACACAACCATTCTTCGGAAAAAAAAATACAATTATTTTTAAATTACTTTTTAATTTCTGGCTAATTAAAAAATTGATAATGAAAGTTATTAAATTCCCATGCATTGGCCATATCATAAGAAATTAAAAGTAGTAGGCTATACAATTCAGACATATATATATAATGATATAATAACTTAGTTCTTTAGATACAAATTATGAGTAACATAATAAACATTTGCTTTTGATTAAAAAGATGATGAATTATAATTTTAATTTTTATGACATTAAATAGACATAATTGAATCTTCTGAGAATTGCACACACATTTTCATATGTAATAGTCTCTTTTAATTTTTTACCTATCTGGAGACTTGTTTTGAGTTCAAATTGAAATTCCTCATGTAAGAAATTTATATTTTTCAGGTCATTACAAAATACACATCTTAGAACTACATAATCTTTCCAACTTTTGAACTATGATTCATGGTTTGTTAATGACTTGTTGAAATGTAAGGTTTTTAAAGAAAATTTTCTATTAACTGCCAGTCTAAAAAAAGAATGCCTATTTAATATACATTGCCAGTTCACTGAAATGCACAATGAATTATTAATGTGAAAAATATGTCATTTGTTGAATATGCAGTGGACCTATTTTTGAAAAAAGTAACAGAACATGAGACATGAAATGTTTTATTCGTAAGTGAAAATCGCTCAGTTGTGTCTGACTCTTTGCAACCCCATGGACTGTACAGTCCATGGGAATTCTCCAGGCCAGATAACTGGAGTGGGTAGTCTTTTCTTTCTCCAGGGGATCTTCCCAACCCGGGGATAGAACTCAGGTCTCCCACATTGCAGGCAGATTCTTTACCAGCTGAGGTACAAGGGAAACCCATTTTATTCTTACTTGAAAGCAAAAAGGCTTATAATTGTGGAATAATTGAAATCAACATATTTTAATAAACATCAGAAAATCATGTTTTATTCATTAAATTTCAAGTGATTTATATTTTCTCTAAATATTTGGGAAATGGATTAACCAAATATCTATTATGGAGTTTTAATAACCTGTAAACTTATAGTCAAAAAGTGTTAATCAGTCCCTTTCAGAAGCTTAGGAATTACTTTTCTGGGTGAGGCAGAAGTGTAACTGCCGTCTCTCATCTTTCAGGAAGTTTAGTTCAACAAAACTATATTCACAACTAGAGCTAATAAATACAAGGCATATAGAATGGCTGCATGCTTCTCGAGAGTATTTTTGAACCATCTCCTGGACAAGCACTCACATTCAAGAAAGAGACAAGAATGCAAGCTTGGTTCATTAGCCAGAACACAACAGTTTAGAGACCATTTTGATTTCAGTCAACTGTATGTATTACCAGTATGTCTGGTTTAGTCCAGACACAGGTTAATCTTTTGATTCTTATAGAGAAAGAATGGATAAATGAAACCCAAAGAAGGTATTTTCAATAATAACCTCTTCTAAGCTCTTCTGCTATAGAGTAATATATGAATAGAAGTAATAGTATGAAGCCTGGGCAATGTCACTCAGAATGGGGTGGAATTCAGTTAGGGAATTGGATGAGTCAGTGGTACCAGATTCCATTCTCAGGCATTTATAAAAATGAAAATTAATCTCCTGAAATTCAAATTCCTCAGACTACTAGGAAACAGACCTACTTCAGGCTCTGAAGAAATTTTAAAGTGCTGAGAACTTCAAATTGTCTTAAAAGTTGAATGACTTTCCAAATTTTGTGAAGACTTAGTTTTGTTTTGTTTTTTAAACTGCATGATTATAACTATCAATCTTTTAATATAGAATTAGGAAGTTGTTTTCTCTAAAGTTCTTTGATTTTTATTTACTTTACAGATGAAAGAAGCCTGAGAATTATAGATCAAAAAAAAAAAAAAAAAAGAAAGAAAGAAAGAAAGGAAATAAAGAAGAAACAAAGCAGAGAGAAAACAACAACAAAAAACTTTTAGCAAAACTGTAGCTAATCACAGGGCAGCCCTTGCTGCAGTACAGATTATGAGTAGTTCTGACATTTCTATTATGGGTAACTTAATATTAACACATTATGTTGTCCCAGTTCCTGGAAAGAAAGGAATTAAGCTGAATTCACAATAGCCAGTGGGAAATGGTGTTGCTGGGACAATCTGGCTGGGATCTGTCAAGAGACGTAAGTTCCTCTTACTGCTACTTACTGCTCCCACACATACAACCATTCCTGTGTGCTTGATGCTGTGCCCACCACCTGTCAGATATTGTGTTAGCTGCTGAGAAATCGGGTGCATAAGAAATACTATCCTCCCTCACTACTGTGTAGTCGGATTTAGGAACAAGTGTAACACTTACTTCTTTATTTCTATTCTTATGAGAAACATGAATTAAGTGCCTACCAGTTTTGAAGGGCTAAGGACACAAAACCTTGCACAAGTCCCTGTGTCTCTGTCTTTTAAACACTGACTCAAGAGTTAGTGTTACTTTCTTAGTCATGTCAGACTCTTTGTGACCCTATTGAAGGGCTGTCCAGGCTCCTTTGTCCATGGAATTCTCCAAGCAAAAATACTGGAGAGGGTAGCCATTCCCTTCTCGAGGAAATCTTCCCAAACCTGATCTCCTGCATTGCAGGCAGATTGTTTACCATCTGAACCAGCAGAGAAGGGGAAATGTGAAGATGTAGAAACAAAGAATAGTTGTTGGGCCAGGAGACATAACAATTGAGAGTATAAATTAGCCACTTGGCAGAATCACCAAACTCCTAGTTTCTTGAAAGATACAGATAAAGACCTGACACATATTCCCAAATTGGTTTTATTGGAAGTGGACTCCAGCAGATGAGAACTGCTGATCACAAGAACATAGACCCTAGACTGGTTGAAAACAGAAGGTTGACAATGCTTAAAACTTCACATTGATGCCAACTAATATTGGCATTATTGGCACTAATATTGGAATTATTCATAAGCTGATCACATCCTGGTCCATGAACACTATAAAACTCCTCACTACCCACTCCAGGGCAGGTCATAGTCTTGAGGACACTAGGCTGCTATGGCCTCATTTGCCTGACAAATCAATAAAAACTACTCTTTTTCACTTCACCCAAATCTTTGTTTCCACATTTCTATTTAACACTGGTGAACACAGTTCAGGTTTCAACAACAGATATAAAATCTTGACAGTTGGCCAGAAGCTTTTCAGACATGCAGAATATGAATAATTTGAAATGAAAGAGCAGCTATCTGAGAGAAAAGCGAATTATTGTGACAATGAAACAGATCAGGACCCTATGGTCCTTGCCCCCATGTCCTCAGCCTGCCTTTTGTCTGTGGAAAAGCTTTAGTCAAAGAAGTTTAATCAGAGAAGTGAGAAAAAAGCAGAAACATAGAAAACCATCAAAGGAGAACAAAAAATAATAGTTTACCCTTTAAACATAGTCAAGGACCTGTAGTGCCTCCTCAAAAGAAAGACAGCGCTAAGTCGTATCCAACTCTCCAACTCTTGTGACACTATGGACTGTAGCCTGCCAGGCTCCTCTGTCCATGGGATTCTCCAGGCAAGAATGCTGGAGTGGTTTGCCATTTCCTTCTCCATGGGATCTTCCAGACCCAGGAAATGAACTCAGGGCTCCAGCATTGCTGGCAGATTCTTTACCAACTGAGCTATACAGGAAACCCTCCTCAGAGGCTCTAGATAATATTTGGAGCCATATCTGTGAGCTGTCTTATAGATACTGAAACCCCCACGAGGTGGAAGAAGTTAACAACATAATGGTAGTTGTTACTACCAATGGTACTACTACTACCAGACGTAGTAGCCATGACATGAGCTGCCGCGATTCCAAGAACTGACCTCAAAGAAATGGGAACAAACTGACCCTGGAGCTAAAGACTAACTGTTTCCAAAACAATCAAGATGACCCTGGTTAGACCACCAATGACCAATATCAAGATGACTATCAGCGCTGATGGTGCTGTTTCTGCTTGTACTCCCCTTTCTCTGTCTATAAAAGCTCTTGCCCCCAGACAGTCAAGTTTGGGCAAGGGAATTGTTCTTTGGACAGGCATTCACCCTCTCCCCCAGTTGCCTGCCAGCATCCAAAATAAAGCAAACTTTCCTTTCCACCAATCTGGCTTCTTTAATGGATTTTGAGTAGTGAGCAACCAGACCTGGGTCTGGTAACAATTAAGGGTCAAAGGAAGAGAACTAATATTAACTAAATATGTATCATGCGTCAGACCTTCTATCTGGCCTAGAATTTACACCAAATACAATAGTCAGAAAATAGTCTCAAATTCTGAAAAATGCAATTCATAAAAAGAGCAGTCTCATAACACAAGCCACATTTGGGTAGGATAAAATGTTTCATGAATTGTTAGGAGAAAAGACTTTATCCCTCAGGTTCTCCTCATATGCAATAAATCCTCATTATGTTAAAAATTCTTTACATATTCAACAGTTTATTTTTGGAAATACATGCTAATTTTTACTCTTTCTCTTCACTTTAGTAATAGTGATAATTACTGTGAAATGTAATAGGAATTATGATGATCACTCATATTCCTTAAACTGGGACTCTACTGGTGGAGCTTCCTGGTGACTCAGGAGCTGGTGGCTCCTGCAATGCAGGAGACCTGGGTTTGATCCCTGGGTCAGGAAGATCCCCTGAAGAAGGGGATGGCTACCCACTCTGATATTCTTGCCTGGAGAATCCTATGGATAGAGGAGCCTGGAAGGCTACCATCCATGAGGTCACAAAGAGTTGGACACAGCTGAATGACTAAGTATGCATGCATATGCTGGTAGAAATGCTATAATTTAATTTAGAATTCTTACAAGTATTGTCAAAACATCTATGTATTTGTCTATATATGTATAAAAGAAATAAAGGAACTTAGAAATATCCTCAAGCAATACTTTTCAGTGTTTATTATAAAATATAGAAATAACCAAAAAATTTTGCTTTATATGTGTTAACCTTATTTGCATAATCTTCCAATAATTATTAGCTCTGACTTCAGCTATGTAGTCATCATTCTGACCCTAAAAAGATATGTTCTGGCAGCATATCAATTATACATACAAACACAGAACCACACATGGTGTTTACTGCATCCAGACCCAACTCTGGTAACTATTTTATAACTTACTTGCTATAGGGAAAAAATACTCCAAATGATATATTATTAACCATAGTAGTGTTACATATAGGAATTTTGACTCAAATAATTGTATAAATAGTGCACTTTAAAAAATAAGCAAAGTTGATAACACATATATTAACTATACTAAACTACATTAAGTATATTAAACACAATAATAGGGAATAGGATAGCTAGATAAATAAAAGTAAATGCTACATATTAAATGATTTACTAGTAAAAATTTATCAGCAACTTGAAGATAGCAAAAGAATATTTATTAAACATAACACTCAATGTCAATTAAATAAAATTTGTTCTCATCAAATAAGGATGAAAACATTACATATTTTTAGGTATCTCAGCAGGTGGGACCATTTTCAGTTTCTATGCTGATTTCTTCAGTCTCTGAACTCTTCCAGTGTTTGCAGTCAGACCTAAAGATTATTTCTTTATGCAAATGCTTTTCAAATATGCTGAATTTTCATTGAGTTCGACTTATTTTCCATGAAAACAGTTAATAAATGTGAAGCACATTATAACCACTTTATTGCTGAGGGACATAATCGGCATTCTGAAAACAATAAACAATTGCTTGACAAATATATTAAACTCTTTTAAACATATTCATGGCTGCCCAAAGAACAATTTCTACATAAAACCTTGACTGTGAGCCACAACTGTTATTTATGAATTTCCCTTTTTATTTTTGCAAGTTGATTTTGTACTGTTTCAGAATTCTTAAATCCAATTTTTAGACAAGATAACTTTCACTTTAATTCAAGGGGAACAAATATACACAAAGATCAAATAATGGCTCATATAAAATATGTGATGCAGTCTCCCCTCAACCAAATTCCCTTGAAAAAGATAATACAATATTAGTTTTGTTAAGATTCACTAATATTGCTAAGCAATACTTTACATTTTTTCAATAAATCAATAAAATATTGATTAGTTTTAGAAATTGTAAATATCCAAAGTCTCCCACTTTAAACATTTAAACCACTTCTGTGATACTCTAAAGTGATATCGCTAGAAGTATTTACTCTTTTACTTCTTGTGAATACACTGAGAGACTGAATGAGTAAACACGTTTTCGCGAAGTGCAGACCTTAAATATTTCATTTCAACTTACTATACATCCTGATACAATGTTATATTTGTTTCTCTATGGGTAAAATGATACAAGAATGTTATTATAATAAGTTGAATGGATTTTGCTGAGAGTGGTTCTCTTCTCTGAAATGAATTCAACCAAGTTCAAATTTTAGCATCTTGCAAAAACCTAATCAGAAGAACTTAAAGACAATTTGCAAAAAATATTAAATGTAAAACTGATTTAAAAATGCAACCATACCTTTATAAATTCAATTCTCCACTATATATGAGAGGGACTAGAATACAGAAAATTCATCACTAATGTTGATAAGCAAAAGTTCATCAAGCAGATGAAACAAAGGTAATCAGAGTGCAATTATGTGTGTATTTGTTGTATAACAGAATTTTTCTTTTGGTGCTTCCCTATGACTTTCTATCAAAATTAGAGAGAAATCTAAAAGATGATGCTCATCAGATCACTCACCTTATGTGGTTGATGAGGAGTGTGGTGGTGGGAATGAAGAAATCGTCCACCCTGTCAAACTGCTTCCCCACAGGCTGGGTGTGGATGGTGTGGTGTGGTACATTCCCACTGGCCAGGGTTATCACCTAAACAGAACATTGTGTTTAGATCCTGGCCAAGCATGTCCTTAATAGGATCAGAGATGAAATAAACCTTTGGCATTTGTTTGCATAGACTCTTTATTTTAAACCTTAATATTAGTGTATTATTAAGCAAATTGGAATTCTGTTTGCTTATTTCAATGTAGAAACTTCTGTTTCTAAAGAGGAAAAAATGGAAAACATTTTTTATTGAACAATTTCTGCTTAAAATATATAATAAATTTGTACATTGATAACTTCTATATTATAAAAATGTTACTGCTTTAATAAGAAATATAAAAACAAGCATACATATGATGAAAATTATTAAATTTGTTTCTTTTTCTTTGTTCCTCCCTTTTCCTTCCTTCCTTCATAGCTTTATTGGGGAGCAAATGATATATAAAAAACTCCCCTCCTATAGAACATAGTTAGAAACATAGGACAGAAAACTCCAAAATATATCATTTGAAATATTTTTGCTGTTAGAAATCTTAGGTTGCATTATATTTTATTTTTTCCTTTAATAAATTGAAAATAATAGATTTAAGCAAGTTTAATCAAAGAGATTTTTTCAAATATTCACCATTAGTTGATTTTAAAACTTTCATATTTCTTTAAAGAAAAGATCACTATATTTAAGCTCTTTTATCCCATTTTGCACCAAATTCTTTGTTTATCCTTCTGATTTCTCATACCTCCACATTTGTTCTATTGTCTCTTCTTCACAGCCATTGTTCTGTATGAGCCTTTTAATGTACATACTTTCTTGCCTTTATTTTACTTCTTTTAAACCCTTTCTACATGTGGTTACCAAATTAAACATGCTAAACTATTGGCTGCCTAATAGACTTTCCTCCCTCAAAACTGAGTGTCTTCCTTTGGTTTTTAAGACAGAAGTAAATATCATTTTTATTTTTATTTTTTTCCCCTGAAAGTTTAATTTTTCTTCATTGCAATGATTATACTTTCATTGAGTTCCATTGGAAATTGCCAAGTTCAAGAAAATAGATTATTATAACAGTCAAGATAAATTCAGTCATGTTACAATCAAAAACCAAAACAGAACAGAAACAAATCCTTACTTCTTTACTGCTTCTTTATTTTTTTTAAATAAACATTTTGTTTTATACCTGTTACCTTCCCAGAGGTCTTTGGCAGGATATCTATTGCTTTTAGTATTTTTATTCTGTTTTCCATGAAGAAAGAATAGCCAACTACCTTGCATATTTCTATTCATGGCAGACTTATTTTGCCAGAACTAATCATATGGCTCCACCCAACCAGGATACCCTTTTCCCCTGCCATGTGCCCAGGAAGAGAGAACCAATGTACGTGGTTAAACTTTAAAGACATTGTACCTATTTTATTCACGGTTATCTTACTAATGTGTATCAGTGAGAAAGTCCTCACTGGACTTCAGCCACTTATAATAATGTCTACAAGACTATAATAAAACTCAACAGGGTTATAACAAAGGAACTCTCCAAATTGTTTTCCATTAGGCTGTACAGAGGTATATATTTCTCAGTATGCATGTAGATACATTTGAAATTAATAATAGTACTGACTGACAACAGCAGTAATAATCTGGAGAGCTTGCTATGTGTTAATATGTGTTTTAAGTAGCTTACAGGCATCACTGAATTTAATACTCAAACAATACTATAATGTGTGTATTGCATCCCACATCATTCACACTCCTGAAGGCCGATTAACGGAACCTCTCTTCTGCACTTGTCATTGTCTTAGACTGTAAAATATGCAGAGCCACACCCCCAGTTCCCTTCAGTCTGGACTTTTTCCCCTGATGGGTCTAGGCCCTTCTTGCTCCTGGAATTGAGCTGGAAGTGGTGATTTGCCAGGTTCGGGACTGAGTCTACTGACTGCAAGGACACAGACTGATCTGGGATGCACTTTGATCAATAGGTGCAATCTTGCAAAAATCCTGGCTCGTTTCTAAGAATGTGCTGCTGCCTGCCTCTCTGTGTGCGATGCCTGCAGTAAAAAGAGACACCACTTCCCACTGTTGCCTCATCGGACTAGACTTATGTCCAGACCAGTAGAAGAATGCAAGGACTTTATTCCAAGTTGTTCACTGGAGATATTTACTTGTCAAATTGTTGTATATTTGTAGTATAGACACTGCATTTATGTCGTAAAACGTCAGATGACTGATACATGAATTTTAGAATTTTATAGAATTTAAGTTTTCATAAGATATAAATGCCCATTGAAAAGAAAAAAAACATAACTATGATAAATCTTTAAGACTTTATCTTTAGAACAGTAGATGGAAAATCATTGTCTTAAATACTTAAAATTATGACAATTTATGGGTTTATATTAATCAATTATAAATATCACATAAAATAATACATAATAAATATTGCTTTCAGACTGGACAAAGACATACAGATTTAGTTATATTTTCAACATGAAAACACGGAGAAGGGGGCTTTCAGATCCTTGATAAAATGTTGTGCATGTTCAAGTTTAAGAGGGTAACATTATAAGATACAAACATTAGAGCAAAGAAGTACTTCCTAGCCTCATAACCTAGCAGTCTCTAGATGTAAAACTTTCACCATCATGGCACAGGGACACTGGTGAAACTGAGAGCTTGACCATGGTGTTCGGTTTCAATTCAATTTTTCCAAAGGAAAATCAGTTCTTTTCAAATAAATCTTAGATTCCATTATTTTGGAAGACATTTCATGATAATCTTATTGGGAGACAATTATCCATACATATTTGACATTTCTGCTGAGTCAGGTCTTTCTGAGCAAAAAAGTTTGGTTAAAAGATGATGGCATAGCAAAAATGCGTTTGAAAGTTGGAGATAGAATATTGCTCCTGAGAGATTTAGGGACTTAATTTCTCTGAGCCAATTACTACATTGCCAGGATACTGAGATACTCCTCTGCTCCAGGAGAAGATTTGGATATATTTCAGAATAACAATCTCTATTTCTCACATGAGATGGTGGACTGAGGTGCTAGCCACCTAAAATAACTTAGAGGCTCATGATTTGAGTCAGTAGGACTGTGCTAGTTATTCAGGGTGACTCTAAACTCTCACTGCATCACCCCATAGGGATAGGGGCTGCAGAATAAATGCTAACAGGTTCCAAGGGTAAGAGACAGTCTGTTCTCTGATTCAGAAACCCTGTTATTCCTGCCAATGTATCTATATATCTGTTTATCTATCTATCACCAACTTATCTATCACCTATTTATATATCATCTGTCTGTCTTATACATACATAAATGCACACACACACATTCTTCATGTAAATAAATTTTATTGTATGTCATATTTTGAGTAATTCTCAAATACTGCATTTTATATTATAT
The DNA here is from genome assembly GCF_001704415.2 of Capra hircus. NCBI lineage: Eukaryota > Metazoa > Chordata > Mammalia > Artiodactyla > Bovidae > Capra > Capra hircus. The sequence goes on from NC_030824.1 coordinate 33,974,594, forward strand.
TTTTAGATGTGAGACTAACCTTTCACTTCTACCCAGCAAATATTTTAAAAATTTACTAAATCTTATTAGCACATTTTTACTAGACATTCGGGGGAAATAACCCATTTTTAGATGGTTATATAGTGTGTGGGATGATTCTTAACATCCCTACAAAAGTCATTGTCAAAATGTGTATATATGTATATATACATCTATCTGTCAATTACAAATCATAAGCAAATTCTACAAAAATGACAGTAAGTATTCCCCAGTTAGAAATGAACCAGCAGTCAGATAGTGAAATCCTGTGTGTTTGGAGAAAACTGAAGACCTGCTTTGAGACTCTGTCTAACTCCCGGGCTCTACTTCACAAGCTACACTCCGCACATCCCTTTCTAGAGAGATGAAAACAAGAAAATTCGAGGGAAGCTGGAAATTGCCAAACAGTCCATCACAATCACCCCAACCTCCATGCAGTGGCTTCAGCTTTGTCATTATAGGTTATTCCTTTGGCATATAAATCTAATGTTTGGAACATCTAAATTAAAATATTTCCTAACCAAAAATGTATTTGTGTATCAACATTTTTTTTTCCTTTCTGTGAAGATCTAGATGAAAGAACATCATTGTTAAATGGTTAAATGCCCAATTAGATACTGAAAGTTTTAAAGATCATCATTTTCTCAGACACACTGAAAGGGACTTACCTGTAGCGTTGGAGAAGTCTTTTCCATTGTACCCCAGCTGAGCACCCAGACCTGGTCATGAGATTTGTCATAGTGTAATTTAACTGGGACGGGATCTGTGCTTACTGCCTGTAACAGATAGGGGTTGAAAAAGATTTCAGACCCAAATATTAGTTTAAAACTTGGCCGGAAATTATGTAAAAATTCAAGGGCTTAGATGTAGGATTAATAAATGTATGTTGCCCATAGATGGACCTAGAGATTGTCATACTGAGTGAAGTAAGTCAGACAGAGAAGAAGAAATATCACATGACATCCCTTATTTGCAAACTCTAAAAAGAAATGATACAAATGAATTTATTTATAAAACAGAAACAGACTTACAGACTTAGAGAATAAATTTATGGTTGTATGGGGGTAGGGATAGTTAGGGAGTTTAGGATCAAATTTACACGCAGCTGTATTTTAAATGGATGAAGAACAAGGTCCTACTATATAGTCCAGGAAACTGCTCAATGTTATGTGGCAGTTTTGATGGGAGGGGAGTTTGGGGGAGAATGGATAGATGTATATGTATGGCTGAGTCCCTTTGCTGTCCATCTGAAGCTATTACAACACTATTAATTGGCTGTACTCCAAGAAAAAATTAAAATTGCATGTTGCCAATTAATTTTCTAAATCCTATTTTGATTAATTCAGAAATATGATACCTTACTCTAATATGTTTTTACATGATTTTATATAGTTTTATATTCATTCATTACCTATGTAAATTGTGTTTAACAGAGAAGCTATTTAGGAACTCAAGGTATAAATGATTAATATGTGCATTTTAATCAGCTGTTGAGTACAGGTAAGAACTATATTTATACTATTAGATTTTTCTATCCCAAAGCTAGTTATGGGATTTGACTGTTTATAATGCTAAAACATCAACAATCTAATATATGGTTGCAACTATAATGACAAATTACCTAATTTAGCTTCTTTAATGAGAAATCTAAAATCACAGAAAAAAGAGAAGCAGCTTTTTGTACTATACTTGATATGAGAAATGCATTTTTATGCTAATATTTATACCTAGCATTTACGGAAAATACAACTTCCAAACATAAATTGCTGCCAAGAAGTTATTTCACTCACCTTAATTCCAAGCTATTGATATTATAAGCTAACACTGCATTTCAGTAATTTCCTATAATAGTTACATATTTTCTAACATAATATATAAAACAAATTGTATTCAAGACAACAACCCTTATCTGATATTAAAAGCATTTTTTCCCCAGAGCTCTACTGAATGACCTTAGAGAATTTCCCAAGTTAATTCATGATGTAATCCTCTTCTCAATGGGCTAAAAGTAAACTATAATCGTTGAGTATATAGAAATTCATATTTTAACTATCACAACAGCAACTTGGTTTTACTGAAGCATTTCTTTTCTAAAATGTTGGCCTGTATTTTAGCTATTTAAAATTCGTAATACATTGCATTTGAAGTAATTATTGGATTTCTGAAAAGACCTGTTTAAACATTTCCATGTTAGTGTCTTCAGCCCTTTTTTTCTAGCTAACAAAGCCATTAAAATACTTTGGTTTCAGGTGGGCAGCGATGTTGTCAGGGAAGGTAGTCCACTTGGAAAGCAGCAGAGATTCAAGTCAATGACTAAGCTATTCCCCTTTGAGAAGTACGAAATTTCCCAGCCTTCCTAGAGATGAGGGGTGGTCACATGGCATATCTTAGTTAAGATGATGAATGATTTCTGAAAATAAAGCATTTTCATGGAGAGAGACAATCGCAGGAGGAGACTTCCATGCATCACACTTTTTTTTTTTCTTCCTGCTTTGAAAGTTGTCATTTGAGAATATTAATCCTCAACTTCTAAAGACTTCACACTCCATTTTTATGCTAGTATAGCTCAGCAGGTAAAGAATCGATCTGCAATGCAGGAGACACAGACAGCACAATTTTGATCCCTGGGTTTGGAAGATCCTTTGGGGAGGAAATGGCAACCCACTCCAGTATTCTTGCCTGGGAAATCACATAGCCAGAGGAGCCTGATGGGCTACAGTCCATGAAGTCACAAAGAGTTGGACATGACTGAGCAACTAAGCACGCAAGCAAGATTCCTTTGATTTTTCATATTTTCCCTTTATATGTTAAACTTGATCTATGTACGATTAATAGTCAGACTAGTTTACATGTAACTTAAATTGGAATAATATTTAGGCTTTTACCAACTGAGCTGTGAAGGAAGCCTGAAATAGTTCAACGGGCAACAGTACCACAATGAGAAAGATGTCACTGTTATTCAATTCTTAAGAGACAGTTATAAAAATAGCAAAGATCATTAGCTAGCTTTTATGTAGTAGGAAACAATTTGAATAAAAATTTTAGTTTGCCAGCTCTTGTAAGTTTCTTTTCTTCTCACCTGGCCATTCACAAGTATTATCTTTTAAAGGGTATACTGGGCTTCTCTGGTGGCTCAGTGGTAAAGAATATGCCTGCCAATGCAGGCGATATGGATTCAATCCCTGGTTCAGGAAGATCCCCTGGACAGAGGAGCATGGCGGGCTACAGTCCATAGGAACTCAAGGAGTCGAACATGACTTAGAGACGAAACAACAACAAAGTGTATAATAACACAGTCCATAGTCAATATCCATATTAACATACAGTCCATAGTTAACTAGTTTTGTTAATATCCTCATGAAATGGATAAGAAAACTGAGACATTTGTTTCGTCAGTAGTCATCCAGCAAGTGATCAGCAGGCCTGGTATTTGGGTCTGTGTTCTTTCCCTAAGTGGGGACCTCCCTACCTATGAAAGAGCAGCCCCTCTTGTTGAGAAGTTTCATTCCTGATAATGTCTGGATTGGATAGGTTGCCTTCCTATTTATGCTTCATGGACAGGAGATATTCTTTTTTATTTTTTTATTTTTTGGAAGGTGAGGAGAAACCCACGGGGCCCAAGTATATGCAGTAGCATTTGTATAAGCAGTATAATCCCAGGGGAAAAGCATCAAGAGGCAGTATACACCATGTTTGCCTGTGTGCCAAGTCGCTTCAGTCCTGAGCTACTCTCTGAGACCCTAGGGACTCTAGACACCAGGCTCCTGTGTCTGGGATTCTCCAGACAAGAGTACTAGAGTGAGTTGCCATGCCCTGCTCCAGAGGATCTTCCCAACCCGGGGACCGGATCCATGTCTTTTATGTCTCCTGCATTGATAGGCAGATGCTTTACCATTAGTCCCACCTGGGAAGCCCTATACACCATGGTTATGAATGTGTATTCTGAAACTGACTTCAAATTTTAGTGTCTTCATTTAAACTGAAATAACAATAATGAAAATAACACTTTGGGAAGTCACTAAACTTACTGTGGTTCAGTTTCCTCTATAATAAGATGGAGACAATAATAACACCTACTTCAAAGGATTCCTGTAAATATTACGGAAGGTGGTTAAGTACAAAGTGCCCAGGTAAGTCTGGTGAGTGTTAAACATTATAAAAATACCACTGCTACTACTATTAGAAGAAACTAACTGTACTAAAGTACATGGCAGCATCACAGTGTTTTAGAGATGTAATGCCTTTATTTAGCAAATGAATTTGATAATTCTGTAATAATTTAATAATTAATAATCACAGTCTTAGTCCTGGAAGAGTTTATAGGTGATAGGGTGGAAGAACTTAAAATAACTAGATGCAAGTCTAGTTAATAAAAATACAGGACAATTGCCATGGAAGATCAAAGGAAGATGTAAGAACAGGATGAGGGAGAAGAGGAGGTGATGCTTTCACTGAGCCTTAAACTATGAACATTTTCTTTTATAAATGGCAAGCAGAGACTTTTTTAAAAGTTAACTTATGAGAATATGTTCTAGGAGGTGTCAGAAGTTGTTCATGATTAATCTCCTTCATATAAGATCAATGTTTTCCAAGGAAGAAAATATAAATTTTCAAAGCAACTTCAGAATTTGAAAGATGTTTATTCAATGCCCTCCAAAATGTGTAAACAATTTTTGCTTTCAGCATTTCATAGGTTTAGTATTAAATTCAGTTTATTTTAGTTATAAAAGCTCACCAGAACTAAAAAAAGACATTCAGATAAAAATGAAAAGTAATTCTGACATAATATGTTTGGAAGGTGTTTAACTCCTAGGAAAAATCTATTTACAATTTTCAGGTGTTCAGATATAACCCATTTTACAGAGGTAACATTGACATGGTTTTCAGCAATGAAATCATACAACCATGACAAAAATATTTCCAAACAACTGTATTCAGGATAATCTTATCATAACCCAATTTTATGTCAAAAAACTGATATTTTCCTATTTATATGACCAATCTTTGAAAGCATAAATTACAGGTATTGGATTTTACGAATTATTTGCTAGTCCTCTTTGTAAATTACTTAAACCATCTGTCAGTTTAGATCATTAGCTTTTGTAAAAGAATAGCTCTATATTTGACACTTTAAAATTCTTGCCACAATTAAGCCTGTAAGCCTTTGTGTTGTAAAGCAGTTCATTTTTTTCACAGTTTTAAAGAAAATTGTACACATTCTATTATACTTGACTGTCCTCGTTCTCCTCTACTTCCTGTCACCAGGACCTGGCTGGATCTGCCTTCCAAAGACTGAATCTTTGCAGCTCCTGCCCTGCTCTGAGTGCACAGGGAGCCTTTACCATCTTCAACCTCACCTCAGGATTTCCACCTTTTAATTTTCTACTTGTCACAATCTGGATAGGTTTATCGGAGTGACCTGGGTTTTTGCTGCTGCTTTTTGTTTGTTCATTTTGGGTGAGTATTATTAGATGGATCATGGCACCAGTTTGGCCAAAACACTGCAATGTCATCTCATTTCCCTCAGAGTAAAAGCCAGACATCCTTATAATGACTTGTCACTCCTGGTCTTCTTTCTCAGACCCCTCATTTCCCACACTGCCCCTCATTCCTGCCTATGTCTCTGATCTAGATGTTCCGGCCACTTTGCTCTTCATCCAACGTGTCAGTCAGTCATCAGTTCAATTCAGTTCAGTGGCTCAGTCGTGTCTGACTCTGCGACCCCATGAATAGCAGCACGCCAGGCCTCACTGTCCATCACCAACTCCCGGAGTTCACTTAAACTCATTTCCATTGAGTCAATGATGCCATCCAGCCATCTCATCAACTGTCGTCCCCTTGTCCTCCTGCCCTCAATCCCTCCCAGCATCAAAGTCTTTTCCAATGAGTCAACTCTTCTCATGCAGTGGCCAAAGTACTGGAGTTTCAGCTTTAGCATCATTCCTTCCAAAGAAATCCCAGGGCTGATCTCCTTCAGAATGGACTGGATGAATCTCCTTGCAGTCCAAGGGACTCTCAAGAGTCTTCTCCAACACCACAGTTCAAAAGCATCAATTCTTCAGTGCTCAGCCTTCTTCACAGTCCAACTCTCACATCCATACATGACCACAGGAAAAACCATAGCCTTGTCTATGACCTTAGTCAGTAAAGTAATGTCTCTGCTGTTGAATATGCTATCTAGGTTGGCCATAACTTTTCTTCCAAGGAGTAAGCGTCTTTAAATTTCATGGCTGCAATCACCATCTGCAATGATTTTGAAGCCCAAAAAAATAAAGTCTGACACTGTTTACACTGTTTCCCCATCTATTTCCCATGAAGTGATGGGACCGGATGCCATGATCTTCGTTTTCTGAATGTTGAGCTTTAAGCCAACTTTTTCACTCTCCTCTTTCACTTTCATCAAGAGGCTTTTTAGTTCCTCTTCACTTTCTGCCATAAGGGTGGTGTCATCTGCATATCTGAGGTTATTGATATTTCTCCCAGCAATCTTGATTCCAGCTTGTGTTTCTTCCAGTCCAGCGTTTCTCATGATGTACTCTGCATATTCCCCCAGAACCAGTCTTTCCCATAACCAAGTGTCTGCTTCCTGTACACCTTGGTTGAGAACTCACCTTGTAGGTGAGGCCAACCATGGGCACCCTGCCCTCTGTTCTTAACTTTCCCAATCCCATCTACCTTGTTCTGCTGCTTTACCTTTTCCAATAACACTGACCACTTCCCATATTGTAGAATTTACATATAATCTTCTTTTGTCTGTCTCCATTCACTGGAGTCTAGGCTCCAGGAAGGCAGGCCTTTTCGGTTTGTTTAGCTATGTGATATCACCTTTTGCACTTAGAATAATACCTTGTAAATAGTAGTATTCAATATATAATTAATGTACCTCTATATCTACTTTTCAAGAGACAGGTAAGGTGGTCTGGTATTGCCATCTCTTGAAGAATTTTCCACAATCTGTTGTGATCCACACAAAGGCTTTAGCATAGTCAATGAAGCAGATGTTTTTCTGGATTTCTTTTGCTTTTTCTATAATCCAATGGGTATTGGCAATTTTATCTCTGATTCCTCTGCTTTTTTTATCCAGCTTGAATACCTGGAATTTCTCAGTTCACATACTTTTGAGCCTAGCTTGGAGAATTTCGAGCATTACTTTGCTAGCATGTGTAATGAGTGCAATTGGGCTGTAGTTGCACATTATTTGGCATTGCCTTTCTCTGCGATTCGGATGAAGGCTGACCTTTACAGGTTCTGTGCCCACTGCTGAGTTTTCCATATTTGCTGGCATATTGAGGGCTGCACTTTCACAGCATTATCTTTTAGAATTTAAAAGTAGCTCAGCTGGAATTCTATCACCTCCACTAGCTTTGTTCATAGTGATGCTTCCTAAGCCCCACTGGACTTCATGATCCAGAATGTCTGGCTCTGGCTGATTGATCACACCATCATGGTTATCTGTATCATTAAGATCTGTTTTGTATAGTTCTTCTGTGTATTCTTGCCACCTCTTCCTAATATCTTCTGCTTTTGTTAGGTCCATACTGTTTCTGTCCTATATTGTCCCCATCTCTTCATGAAAATTTCCCTTGGTGTCTCTAATTTTCTTGAAGAGATCTCTAGCCTTTCCCATTCTATTGTTTTCCTATATTTTTTTGCATTGATCACTTAGGAAGTCTTTTATATCTCTCCTTGCTGTTTTTTTGGAAATCTGCATTCAGATGGGTATATCTCTCCTTTTCTCATTTGCCTTTCACATCTCTTCTTTTCACAGCTATTTGTAAGGCCTCCTCAGACATCCATTTTGCCTTTCTTTTTCTTGGAGATAGTTTTAAGCACCTCCTCCCATATAATGTTAGAAACCTCCCCCCATAGTTTTTCAGGTACTCTATCAGATCTAATCCCTTGAATCTACTTGTCACTTTCACTGTGTAATAGTAAGGGGTTTGATTTAAGTCATACCTGAATGGCCTAGTGGTTTTCTCTATATTCTTCAATTTAAGTATGAATTTGGCAATAAGGAGTTCACTATCTGAGCCGCAGTCAGCTCCAGGTCTTGTTTTTACTGACTGCATACAGCGTCTCCATCTTTGGCTGCAAAGAATATAATCAATCTGATTTGGTGTCGACCATCTGGTGATGTCCATATGTAGAGTCAGCTCCTGTATTGTTGCAAGGGGGTGTTTGCTATGACCAGTGCATTCTCTTGGCAAAACTCTTTTACCCTCTGCCCTGTTTCATTGTGTACTCCATGGCCAAACTAGCCTGTTACTCCAGGTATCTCTTGACTTCCTACTTTTGAATTCCAGTCCCTATGATGAAAAGGGTTTTTTATTTCTGTATCAGTTCTAGAAGGTCTTGTAGGTCTTCATATACCACCTTACCTGCCTCCTGAGAATGCTGTATGTGGGTCTAGAAGCAGCAGTTAGAAGAGGACACTAGACAATGGACTGGTCCAAAATTGAAAAAGAAGTACATCAAGGCTGCATAGTGTCACCCTGCTTATTTAGGTTATATGTAGAGTATATCATGCAAAATGCCAGCTGATTATAAAATACATGCAGATTATGCCACCTTTATGGCAAAAAGCAAAAAGGAACAAAAGAGATTCTTGATGCAAGTGAAAGAGGAGCGTAAAAAGCTTGCTTAAAACTCAACATTCAAAAAATGAAGATCATTGCATCTGGTCCCATCACTTCATGGCAAATAGATGGGGAAACAATGGAAACAATGACAGACTTTATTTTCTTGAGCTCCAGATTCACTGCAGATGGTGACTGCAGCCATGAAAAGAAAAGATGCTTGGCCCTTGGAAGAAAAGCTATGACAAACCTAGGCAGCATATTAAAAAGCAGAGACATTAATTTGCCAACCAATGTCCATATAGTGAAATCTATGTTTTTTCCAGTAGTCATGTATGAATGTGAGAGTTGGACCATAAAGCAGGTTGAGCACTGAAGAATTGATTCTTTTGAACTGTGGTGTTGGAGAAGACTCGAGAGTCCCTTAGTCTGCAAGGAGATCCAAGCAGTCAATCCTAAAGGAAATCAGTCCTGAATATTCATTGGAAGGACTGTTGCTGAAGGTGAAGCTCCAATACTTTGGCCACCTAATGCAAAGAGCCAACTCATTAGAAAAAAACCTGATGCTGAGAAAGATGGAAAGCAGGAGCAGAAGCAGACAACAGATGATATGAGAAAATGGAATCATCAACACAATGGATATGAGTTCGAGCAAGCTCCAGGAGATGGTGAAAGACAGGGAAGCCTGGTGTGCTGCAGTCCATAGGTCACAAAGAGTTGAACATGACTGAGCAACTGAACAACATCTACTTTACTGGGAAAAGTAATTTGCAAAATTGAACATCATGCCCAATAGCATAATGATTTAATCATTTTTATTGTTTTATAATATATATGCTTAACAAGATTTGTTATGAACAAAGCTTTTCTCTACATATATTACAAATGCAAAACTTTTTAAACTTCATGACAGTCTGTCTGTTGATGTGTGCACTATTGCTATCTCATTTGTATAGATAAAAAATAAAATAAAATAAATTCATTGTACCAATGTCCATCCCTCCAAACTATAAAACTCTCACTTTACTCTCAAATGCTCTCATGCTCATCATCCAGGTGGCTTGGTGGTAAAGAATTTGCCTGCCAATGCAAGAGACATGAGTTCTATCTGGGTTGGGAAGATCCTCTAGAGAAGGAAATGACAACCCAGTCCAGTACTCTTCCTGGGGAATTCCCATGGACAGAGGAGCCTGGAGGTCTTCAAGGAGCCTTGCAACTCGAAGGAGTTGCAAATAGAGTCAGACAGGACCTAATGACTAAAACAATCAATGTCCACTCTTTCCAACTGTAAAATTCCCACTTTCCTGCCAAGTACTCTCATACCCACCATCCAAAATACAGATGAATTCAGGTATCCAATATTATTCCATTTCTTAAATATTTTTTAAAGGTAATTTGATTCTTTTTTTAGTTTAAAAAATATTAAAAAATGTCCTGGGATTCCCTTCTCACATCTGTTCATCTCTCAGTGCTTTTTTATTGTATACACTCCGCTTGGAGACCATTGATGTATATATATTTGTTTCCACAGCCACCAAGCATATCTCAGAAAAAATAAAATTCAGAATATAATGTTCAGAAATATAAGATTGGGAAAAAGGATTACACATATGCTTATCTTTCACTTCAAGATTAACTTATGTACCTAGAATGCTCAAGTATTACTTATAGTTTGCATTTCCTATCAACATTATTTTCCTAGAATAATTGTTTCCAAACTTTGCCTTTAGAAACTTAGAAATTACATTTATTTGCAGCACATGATTCAACCCTCACCACCATTATAGAACAAAGGGGATCAATTTTGATCTATTGAATGGTTCTGTGGGACTTTGTTTAAATAAAATTTTCTAACACTCTATGTTGGAAATTTCTCTCTCATCCCATAAACACCATTCTTTTGTGTATACCGCAGCCTTTGCTTGTCTTGGTGACATTCAGATAATTAAGCCATCAAAATCCTTCTTCCGAAGATTTATTGACTTATTAGACATATTCAGAAACATCTTTCAAATCACTATATTTCATTATTGTAATTAATTAATAGTAGCTATCTACATCCAATCAGTCCATTCTAAAGGAGATCAGCCCTGGATGTTCTTTGGAAGGAATGATGCTAAAGCTGAAACTCCAATACTTCAGCCACCTCATGTGAAGGGTTGACTCATTGGAAAAGACTCTGATGCTGGGAGGGATTGGGGGCAAGAGGAGAAGGGGACAACAGGGGATGAGATGGCTGGATGGCATCATGGACTCAATGGACGTGAGTCTGAGTGAACTCCGGGAATTGGTGTTGGACAGGGAGGCCTGGTGTGCTGCAATTCATGGGGTCACAAAGATTCAGACATGACTGAGCGACTTTACTGAACTGATCTACATATACAGATCCTAAAATCCATATTGCAAATTTCCCATGTAAGCGTCTTTTCAGACTGTTATATTATCATGATGAAGTAACTTTTTATCCTGTTCCTATGTAAAAAATGTATAGAATATACTATATAACACAATAACAAACAGCTTTACTTGTAGTTTTATAAACATATTGGTAATATTTTTCTTTAATATTTTAAAACTGTTTCAAACATTGAATAGAATGTAATTTACTTAAAGTATGAAGGTTTTCTCTTTGTATATCTATAAAATTTAACTCTCTCATAATTCCAACATATGAGATACACATTTATCAGTATAAATTCACTTCTTGAAGGGCTGCACCAATTACAGATAATTTAAAATTGATGCTCTATTGATTTTGCTCCAGTTGTATCAACTTCTATAAAGATGGCATGTTTAGTCAGAGTGAAGTTCTGAGAATAACAACAAAGATACACAGAACTTGGAGTTTAGCCTTGACATGAAGGAACAGTGAAGCACAGCTTGTTTATCAGTCTGACAAGTAGAGTACCAGCTGGCTAATTAAGTGAACCTAATTTAAACTAATGATGTAGATTCTCAGGATAATGTGCTAACAGCTAGCGGAGACTGCTGGTGACACTTAAGAATACCCGAGGTGTTACAATAAGCCACTTCTGCATCCAAGCAGAACCTGATTTTGTTCCACAGAACACAAAATGAGGTCAGTTTACTAGTTAATCTTTTATGCAAAAAAACACCCGCATGCCATTCTTACAAAAATTATTAATGAGAGAAGCAATAAACATTTGATGTTTAAAGCAGTACCAAGATTATAGATTCCTTTAAGAGTTTGTGAGCTTTCATTTTTAAGCTGCAGGTAGAAATGATATTAATGTAAACACTGAAAATTAATATACCTCTACTGTAAGAATTTATCATGAAGTTTCTAAAAACATATGTTGTCAAGAAAATATTTATCATTTTAACAATAAAATGTAGCAATGCTGTTCAAGTTTTTTAAACATTGCTTCCTAAGATTACATATTTAATATCAATTTACAAAGTTAAATATGTGCAAAAGAAATAAAGAAAAACTCAGAAATTATGATTTCTTAGAGAAAGTCAGTATAAAACACTAGAACTGAAAAACAAAACTTGAAATGTTAAATTTATATAGGTGTAGTGTTATTTTTCTTACTTTCTTTTTCGAAAGTTAACAATTTGATTTGGACTTCACTCTCACATCACTCTGTCCATTCTATAAAAAATTCTATAGTAGTTTCTATCATGTTTGGGAGGTGATTAACTAAAATTTGATTATAATTATTATTCTTAGTTGCCACTATAGTATACTCAGGTTATAACAAAAGAAATCAACAGAAATACAGCAGAGAATCAGGAAGGATAACTTCATTAGGAGACAAAGGGGTCAAATTGATAAAGGAGCTTTACTTTTTACAGGATTAACTTCACAACTTGCAGTTGACTTTGAACGCACTCTGCTCTTGGACATAAATAAAGATTTAAATGACAAATTGTTGGGAGCCACGTTAGGCACTACTGACAAAATGGAGGCACGGCCCCAGCCCCCTCTCCTCATTATGCAGGCACGGACCCGGGATGAAGGAGTTAGGCCTTGTAATCCTGACTTGTTTTTTCCTCTCCTTGGCTGAGTTGACTGAAAACGAATATTAAGGTGATTATTGTTCTTGAGAGGAGCATGAGAAGGCACAAAGCCTTCTGCAGCTCTGCTCAGAGAATAACTCATAAAGTTAATCATTGACATTTGTTTAAGGCCTTTACAAAAGGGTGTTCCAGGATGAGCCCATAGGTGGTAGCTTGAGGCCATGAGAGGGATTTATATCTGAAGCCTATTAGTGAGGAAACTTTATGGCAAAGGAGTTTACTGAATTTAGGGCTTAGAAATAATTAAAATAGTTAGAAGTTAAAGATTTAAGGAATGTTTGTGAGTCAGCATATTTTACTATAGCTTGTAGAGGTTAGGAATTTTTAGAGACACTATAGCTAGAAGCCTTTTTAAGAGACAGTGAGCTCAGGATGTTAGGGGCAAACAGGATTTAGGAAGATAAGTAGTAAACTGAGGAATGTGGCATGAGTTGCAATGTAATCACAAGTTAACTATAGGACACATTAGAGGAAGCAGATAATAGATGGTAAGGCTGATTCCCAGAGAATCACTGAAGCAGGAACTCTGTTTGAAAAGCAACAATGATTTATGGGCATAATAAATCTGGGTGAGGGGAACTGAAAATGTCAAACCTCTGACCTAATGTTTTTGTAAAAGTATAAAAGAGAATCTTAAACTTGAAATAAATAGGCAGTCCAAGAAATCTGAGAGACTGTCTCATCGCCGGCACCGTCCATCTCTTCAGGTTGAATCCTTGGCTGCTGGAGCTGGACTCTGGCAACAAATTAAGCTATTCTCTTTCAGTTTTTGAAGTAACTAGAAATACCATTTTTTTTTTTTTTTACTGGTTTTAAAACTTGAATTACTTGGAGTATTAATTTATAAAACAGACATTTCAATGTCTATGTCTATTAAATCTATCATTTACATGAGAAAAGCCTTGAGAGTGTTCAGAATTCTTAAGAGATGATGTATTTTCCAGTGTAAAAGTAGAGTCAGTAAGATATTCCTAATTCATCTTTAAACATGTTCTTTTGAGGACTAAAATTCACATACTCTAAGGGCATGTTAAACAAACATAAAGATGTATTATTTCACCAAGCAGTCAGAAGACCTATGGAATTCACTTATGGAATTCACCTCTTCTAAAGAGGTTCACAGGTTGAAATTATAAATGGTTGAAAACAGGAGAATTTAAACAAACTCAAAGACAGAAAATTTGATTTTATTTAAAAGATAATTTTATGGGATATATATCTAAAATTTTAGGTTGATATTTTAGTCAACAATATCCCTGAAAAAGTAGTGTCTTATCAGAAATAAGGATAGATTGCACTCAGTATGGAAATCTTCATTCCCTAAATTAAGGTGGCCTCTACCTTTCTATAGTAGAGATCTGTGCAGAATATCCCAAATCATTGTAGCCACTGTTTTACACGTCCTCTTCCCAGGAAGGAATTTTTAATGGTGAGGAAAAAATCAGACTCCGTATTACATCTGTTGCTTTCACTGTGGTTAGTCATGCTGGCTCTGCATCTTTTGTAGAAGAATGTGTTGCCTGTTGTTCAGCCACTAAGCCACTAAGTCATGTTCAACTGTTTACGACCACATGGGCTGCAGCACGCCAGGGCTTTGAACCAGCTCTGAATTAGGAATAGGGCCCTCACCAGATCGCTATCATGCTTGCACCTTGATCTTAGAATTTCCACATTCAGAAACTTGAGAAATAAATTTCTCTTGTTTATAAACAATGCAGTTTGCTGTATTTTTATTTCTTTTTTATTTATTTAAATTATAGCAGCCTGAATGGTGATATGAAATGATAGTGAAAATGCATAGAAAGTGAAATATTTAGTAATAAGTCATATGTAATCACTATTGTATGCAAAAGTTAATAATATATCTGTTAGTTTAAGAATAGTCATTATGTTCAATTTGTGTATAATATTACTTTTGTTGATTTATCAAATATTTCTCACTTTGATCATATGTCAATTTTTTCTAGTGATATGGTAATACAGAGAAGGCAATGGCAACCCACTCCAGTACTCTTGCCTGGAAAATCCCATGGACAGAAGAGCCTGGTAGGCTGCAGTCCATGGGGTCACTAGGAGTCAGACATGACAGAGTGACTTCACTGTCACTTTTCACTTTCATGCATTGGAGAAGGAAATGGCAACCCACTCCAGTGGTCTTGCCTGGAGAATCCCAGGGACGGGGGAGCCTGGTGGGCTGCCGTCTGTGAGGTCGCACAGAGTCGGACACGACTGAAGTGACTTAGCAATATGGTAATAATCACTTTACAAAATTGTAAGCAATCATATGTTTTCCTATTTTTAATTTTTTAGTCAACTTTTTAACTCATTAAGTAACTTGCTTTAACTAAACACTTTGTGCCTTATAGCCCGTTTTTGAAATTTGATGTTAATATTGTTACATCAGTTTTTATGTTTTGCTGTTAGTTTATGCTAGCACAACCTGCGACTCTTTTTTTTCCATTTTGGAAGTATATCGATTATAATATGCATATGATTAGATATTTATTATTCAGTTTATTACTTTTTATTATAAGCTAGTTACTTCATTCCATCCTCTGTTATCGTAATTATATACATATTTGATTTTATTCTATAATTTTTTTGTTTTTGCTTTTAATTATTTTTTGTTGGAGTATAGTTGATTTGCAATGTTGTGTTAGTTTCTGCTATACAGCACAGTAAATCAGTTTTATATATATATATATATATATATATATATGTCCACTTGTTTTTAGATTCTATTCCCATATAGGTCATTACAGAGTATTAAGCAGACTTCTCTGTGCTATATACCAGGTTCTTGTTAATTACGTATTTTATATACAGTAATGTCTATATGTCTTTTGTTTGATTTTTTGGAATCGTGCCCCCCTTTTTTTTCTATAATTTTGTTTAAAATTTTGGCTTAATTTTTCAGTTTTATATTTTCTCTTCCTTATTTCTTCTTTTCCTATTGTATTTATGAATAGGTTGTGCATTTATTTTAAATAATAAATTATATATATATAAATTATAAATATAAATACCAATATAAATATAAATATATATAAATTATATATATAAATACCAATTTATTTATTTTAAATGCACAACCTATTCATAAATACAATAGGAAAAGAAGAAATAAGGGAGAGAAAATATAAAACTAAAAAATTAAGCCAAAATTTTAAACAAAATTATAGAAAAAAACAGATACAATATTTAAGACCTACTTTCTTGAAGTATGAAACACATATTTAACATATGCATAATAATTATTAATTATGTCATTTTACATAATACAAGAAATCTTAATATAAATAATATCAATATCAACCCTTCCCCCACTTACATGGTTTTGTACACTATTTAAACACCGTTGTTTTTTTTTTTCTATTTTAGTCCTGTGTTTTCACTCTTAAAAATGTTGACCTTAAATTCAGGGAATACCATTATTACTGACAGTTAATATTTTAATAAATCTTATGTTTACCAATTTACTTGCTCATTATATATCATATTTAATAGCTTAGTTTATTTTCCTTATTCTTACAGTGAGTAGTTTCAACTTTATATAACTTTATTTTGTTGATGAAATTTTTCTACTGACCATATAATATCAGAGTATATTTTATTTCCACTTAGTCCTTTAATAATATTTTTTCACTTTCTTTTCGTGTTCATTATAGCTATTGAGAAAATTGCTACTATTCTCATGGTAATTCATCTACCATTTTTAGGTCTTCCTTTGATTTTATGTTTAATTGTTTCATGTCAATATATTTAGGTATTGAGTTTTCTCTATTTAAGTTTCATTGCCCTTTCTAAATCTGAGACTTTAGAGTATTTTTAAATAAATTGTACAATAAATAATAACACAAGGTACATGTATATTATGATATGTAATAATATAATAACATATGACATATTATCAACTTTACCCATTTCTTTCTATTTGGTATATTATCAGATTTTCCCCTTTCTTTCTGTTATCTCCGTCTAGAACTTATCCTTTCTACTGTTAGTGTATAAATAAAGTCTGATATATATATATATGTATATACATTTATTTATTTAATTTTTATTAGAGTATAGCTGCTTTACTTTTCCCCTGGAGAAGGGAATATTCCAGTGTTCTTGCCTGGAAAATCCCATGGACAGAAGAACCTGGCAGGCTACAATCCAGGGGGTCGCAAGGGTAGAACACAACTTAGCGACTAAACCTTTACAATGTTGAGCTAGTTTCTACTATATAACAAAGTATATCAACTATAAACATACATATATCCCCTCTTTTTCTCAATTCCCCTCCCATTTATGTCACCACAGATTGCTGAGCAGAGTTTCCTGTACCATACAGTAGGTTCTCATTCATTACCTATTTTATACGTAGTATCAATTGTGTATATATATCAATCCCAATTTCCCAATTCATCTCACCCCTCTTTTCCCCCTTGGTGTCCATATACTTTTTTCTTTATGTCTGTGTCTTTATTTCTGATTTGTAAATACAATCATCTGCATGACTTTTCTACTTTCCACATATATGTATTAATATATGACTTTTTTTTCTCTTTCTGACTTACTTCACTCTGTATAACAGTCTCTAAGTCCATTTATATCTACACAAATGACCCAATGATTTACTTTTTTATGGCTGAGAAATATTCCATTATATATATATATGTACCAAGTGTCTCCTTGTCTAACCTGAGCCAGAAACATGTATGTCTGTCTGGTCACATATTTCTCACCACTCTGCACAATTCCCTGAATAACTGCAAAATACCATAAGTACTGGTTTTGTGGTTCTAAATAAATTCAAGAGAGTAGGTGAGTTTTAAATACAGAATCAGCAAACAATGAGAATCAACTGTAATTGATTTCTCTGCAGCAAAAATGAAAGAATAACACTTGCTCCAGGTAAATGAAGTGACCTCACAATTATCTTGTGCAGCCAATGTAGCCAGACACAGACAACGAATATTGTATAAATTTCCATCTCTGTAATAATAAAAATCAGGCAATACTAACTTGTGGTAACAGAAATCTGCATAATGATTACCTTTAGATAGGTTATGACTAGAAAGAGTAATAAAGCATAATTATTAATATTTTAATACCAAATCACAGGATAATCCATTTAGACTGTGTCTGTATTTTCTAACTAATAAAACTGTAAGTTTTAGATTCATGTCTGAAAAATACCCACAATCATAATTATATTATATTTTAATATTTTATCCTTGTATGTCTTTTTCATTCTCCTGGTATTTTATAGTCATTATAGTCACTTTGAAAATGCTATCTTTTATGTGATTTTTTTAACATTGCCCGAATTTTCATTATTGATATTTTCTATTAATTTTAAAATTTACATCATTGTCTGAAGATAGAAGTTATATGAATAATAAATGATGTTAACTTTTCTCACTTTCAAATATCTAGTAGGTAATACATATTCAGTTGGTGTAGGTTTCTGGTTTGAACACTGAATTTAAAGACCAGCCTGGTTATTCCTGAAAGAACATCTAATTTTAACCTACCAGCTAAAGACTCTTAATAATCCTTGACTAATGCCTGTAATTCACCGGCCTATGTCACTGCTGAAATCAAAGTAAAATAAACCTGGTAAAAAATCAAGTAGTCTCAAAGACAGACACATAGGATGTAAAATATACAGAAAAATATGTTCTCCCAGTAGACACTGACCATTAGATAGACACCCATTAGATAGGTTGCACACAAGAAGTACGTAACCCTGGAGGCCTTAGAATTTTCTAGAAGACAGTTATCCTTTCATGACCCTACTGTTCATTCTCTTATTTGAAACTGAACCACAGATTTATAACTCTGTAGACATCAGAGCATTCAAACAGATACTTTTTATCTGTTTATCTGTGATGCCAAGCACATCTTACAAAAGACAATTAACAAATACATATAAAAATGGATAGATGATTGCATGAATTCATATGAAGTTGTTAAAAGCTATTATAGTCAGAAGCGTGATTTTGAACTTCTTAGAATTTTTTTGTTATAGTCAGGAATCAATATTAGAGGTACTAACAGCTACTTCAATATTGATGCAAGAAAAAAAAATCTATAAAAGTAAGAAATGGTTAGATTTCAGGGTCTGTCAGAATTTTGATAGTAAACCAGTATACAGTGCATATACCAGGCCCTGTTATAAATGCTTGAATGCTTTTATCCATTAATTGATATAATCCTTAATACAATGTTATGGGCTATGTACGCTTCCAAGGTGCTACAGTGGTAATCCTCCTGCCACTGCAGGAGATGCAAGAGACGTGGGTTCAGTTCCTGGGTTGGGAAGATTCTCTGAAGTAGGGAATGGCAGCCTACTTAAATATTCTTTCCTGGGAGATCCCATGGTCAGAGGAGCCCGACTGGCTGCAGCCCATGGGGTCGCAAAGAGTCAAACACAGCTGAGCACACACATAAAATGTGTACAGTTATTGTTCTGATTTAACAGATTATATTGATACATATCTCAGGATGTTATTTTAAGTTTGTTTCCTCTGAGCTAAGAAGCCATAGATCCTAACAGTCAAAGGCTTGGAGGCTGAAGCCAAGC
Source organism: Capra hircus (assembly GCF_001704415.2). Lineage (NCBI taxonomy): Eukaryota > Metazoa > Chordata > Mammalia > Artiodactyla > Bovidae > Capra > Capra hircus. Next base: position 33,993,809 of record NC_030824.1, read on the forward strand.
TGCCAGGAGGCAAATCCTATCCTTACCCTTGCTTGTTGTATGACTGAATTCTAGTAGATGGTCCAAGTTGGATACTTTTGGAAAGAGCAGGAGATAAAATAGTTGATGACTCAAACCAGAATAGTCTCCATAACCATAATCATGGCAACATGGAAAAATTACACCGCAAGACTGGAAATTTTTTTCTCTGTCATAGACCTATGCACATATTATTTGTTTTACTACTGTGGTAAAACCTACTAAATTATTATTATCCATTAAATCTATTATTGTCCAGCCTTTCTTATGAATCAAATAAGAAAGCTATAATACTTTTTCTGTGATGGTAACTGCTGATGCTGCTAAGTCGCTTCAGTCGTGTCCGACTCTGTGCGACCTCATGGACGGCAGCCCACCAGGCTCCCCCGTCCCTGGGATTCTCCAGGCAAGAACACTGGAGTGGGTTGCCATTTCCTTCTCCAATACATGAAAGTGAAAAGTGAAAGTGAAATCTGTCAGTCATATCCGACTCTTCGCAACCCCCAGGACTGCAGCCCACCAGGCTCCTCCATCCATGGGATTTTCCAGGCAAGAGTACTGGAGTGGGGTGCCATTGCAACTAGGATACCTTAATTGACCATGGACCAAGAAGGACTCTCTTTGCTCTATACATAAAAAGCAACTCTGAGGATGATTTCTGCGTAAATGGTCATGTTGGGATTATAAAGTATTCTTGGAATCTAACTGTTGAAAACCAAAAATCTTTCAATTACTTCTTTAATTGCTTAGGCTCAAATAGTAGAGTGAGAGGAGAGTTTGCAGAAAACTTATGTATTTTCTATTTATCCAAGTAATGAAACAAGTTATCAATGACAATCAACTGATAGGTTACCTCATAATGACTATTACATTAAATTAAATTTTCTTTAAAACAACTTTCACTTTCAAGAAGAGGAGTCATTCATACCTGAACAACTTTTTGAGACTGCACATCAACAACAAGGACTCTATCCAAAGTTGGCTGTGCGACATAGATGAACTTGTCCTTGACATTCACAGCTGAGGCCCACACACACCTCTGGATTTCATCACCTTCAGCTTTGGGACAGACTTCATCCTAAAATTTAGAAAATATAAAATTAAATGAATAGCTTAAATTATAAATGGACATGGACATATGACAAGTAACATTAATGTTGGACACTTTCCTACTTTTGTTGTAGAAAGTTATATATATTTGTATACATGTATATATATAAATACATATGGTAATATATATTTATATGCTATATGTTTATATTTATATAAAATATATAGAGTTAAACAAAACAGTATACAGTACATAGTAAAGTTCATTAAATGTGTATAGAAACTAGTGTGAATAATCCTTTAGAATATATTTTCTCAAGTTTAATTGCTCATTTATAGTAATAATGAATATTGCTATATTCATATAGTCCTTTCATCCATCCCTACCTGTTCATAACTCAGTAACTGCTTAAATACATAATAAGCCCAATGTTTCCTCCCAAATCCCCCAGTCTGAAACTTCTGTACCAGACATCAGAAACCACACTGAATACATCTAGAGCCTCTCCAAACCCAGGTTCATTCATAGTCCTTTCAAAAGCTACCAAACCCACTTGAAAAAGAAGAATTCTAATTTGTGGAGAATCAGGAACTTGGAAAAAATAATAAGGCTTTTTTATTCATAATGTTTATTTTATTTTTGATTTAGTATCAAGGTCAAATTTTACAAAATTCTTTCATCTGTCTGAACTTTTTTTTTTTTTTTTTCATTTGGTTCCATTACCCTTCTGGCTGAATATTATATTGTTTGTGCTAGATCTTCTATTTCATCCTTGAAAATTAAGTAAATGTTGAAGGTATACAAATGTCCTTCTGATTTGCATCTGCAGATATTGAAAGTAGAATAATGTCATTTAGGTCTTTATTTTTGCTCCTGGTTTTCCTTTTATTCACTGGTATAACGGGTTTGCTTTTCTGATGGCTCAGGTGGTAAAGAATCTTCCTGCAATGTGGCACACCCAGGTTCAATTCCTGGGCCAGAAAGATCCCCTGGAGAAATGAATGGCTATCCACTCTAGTATTCTTGCCTGGAGCTTTCCATGGAGAGAGGAGCCTGGCAGGCAATAGACAATGTGCTCACAAAGAGTCGGACATGACTGAATGAAACATACACACGTTGGGTTTGTAATTCTCTCAATTTATTTATAGTTAGAAAAACCACTAGCAAGAGAGCTCTACACAAAATATATGTATAAGCATATATTTATCTAATGATAATATAATGATAAACACTGATTCTATTGTGGCACTTTTTTATGATTTAGGCCTGATCTCTGAGTACCACGTCTAACACTGATTTGTATACTCTAGGTAGTAACTCCAAAGCTCAGTTAAAATACTCTCCTTCTTCTCTAATTTGAACAAAAACAATTATTTTTCATCAGAGAGCCCATCCACCATTTGTATTTAATAATCATGAAACAAAATCAATAAAATGTTCATTATCAGCATTACCTAAACAGTTCTTTCAATGAAAAGATAATACTGACAGTAGATAAACCATATCTGGCATTTAGTAACTAAAATGAATACCAAAATAATTCTCACGCACCACAACCACAGAGGATGCTTCTCTTTCTTGCATAAAATTTGGAAAGTAATGTAAAAACCAGAGCACTTTGGAACAAGAAGCTCAGTATGCACTCTGCTGGTTTTGTTCTCCACCCTTAGATCTAATTCCAAAGAACCTGGAGGGCCCACTCATTTTTAAAATCCAGTCCAGAAGTACCAAGTTCACCAAAACCCCAGGGACATATAACAGTAGTATTTCCTGAACAGTGTAGTTGTTCCAGGCTTCCAGGACATAAACAAACAAACAAAAGAGGAAACTAAATATCCAATGTATGTTTCTGGTCATTATGGAGGGTTTGAATGAACGCCATTTTATAGAATGCACCACAATGATATTAAGATTACCATCAGCAGTGAGTGTCCATGGCACCCATCCGCAGGCAGCACAAGCCAAAAGGCAGAAATCTGTTCTCAGCACATGTCCAGAACACAGTACAGGATTTTACCTTCATTCATCAATTTTCAATGAAACATTATTTTCTACACCCAACATGTTTCTTTAGAAGAATCCTGAACATCTTTGACAAGGACCTATTTCATGAGAACCAAACACTATATAAAATACGTACTTGAGAAGCATGAAAAGGTGGGGAAGAGTGGGACCTAAGATTGATAAAAGTTTCTGAATATAGGGAAGTTGTTTACAAATTCTTTGCTGTTATGTAAAATCTCACAATGAAACCTGCCAAAATAACAGAAAGCATGAGTGACCTGACACGGAACTGTCAGCCAAACAACTGCTGAACCAGGAGCAATTTCCACCTCTTTGCTACAAAACTATTCAACAGTAAAATAAACTGCTCTGCTGGGAATTATTTCCTACTTTGTATGCTGTCACTAGAAGATGTCCCTGACCAGACTCACAATCATTTTTACAAAGCCATTAAAACTTTCCTGACAGTCACCCTAAATTTTCTTTGCTGTGCTTTATGCCATTATTTCTGATTATAGTCTATTAGGTCCCTTTTTATAGTAACAGTCCTCTTTTTCCAGGTTACAAAGATGAATACTTATTTCTGAGGATAGGAATAGTAGGGGAATACATTTCACATGCATTAGGCATTCAGTGGGATAAAAGAAAAGCTAAAAAACACCAGAGATGCAAAAGAAGATTAAGATAATATCCCAATGAGGAAAACTGTCAGGAATTAAAGAGTATCATTCAATCATCTTTATAGAAACGTATACTGCCTTTGAGAGTAAAAGGGTTAATAAGATTTTAGAGCTAATGAGAATGAGTCAATAATAAAAAGACAGTTCTAGCTCATAATTAATACTTATCTATTTCCTTGTGGGTCACTTACATATTTCATTATATATTTCCTGTGTATGAATTATCTTCTTCCAAAATTTTAAAGGAATATACCATTAGTGATAATGGAAATTTTAACTTAGCAATTAAAGTAGTGTCGAAGCTTCCTGATCTGCTAAACTAAAATTATAGTTTGAATAGTTGAATATATTTTGAATATATATATATATATATTCATCTTCTATAGGAATCAGTCATTTTCATTTATTGTATTGGTTTCCTATTAAAAATACTTAGCTCTTAAATCTCCAGTCTTGTATCTTTCCTCCTTTTCTTCACAGTCACTCCTGTGCCATTCATAGCGAGGATGAATGGATCTGTTACAAGCACCTCTGTTTCCCTTTCATCCAGCTCAACAGGAATCTGGCATTATTCTTTCCTCCCATCCTCTCTCTAATCACGGTTTGTCCACTGCCCTTTGCCTGCAGAAACAATCTGCCTACATTTAATGAATGTGCTAAGTCGTTTTAGTTATGTCCAACTCTTCATGACCCCATGGACTGTAGGCTGGTAGGCTCCTCTGTCTGTGGGATTTTCTAGGCAAGAACACTGGAGTAGGTTGCCATGCCCTCCTCCACGGGATCTTCCCAATTCAGGGATCAAACTCATGTCTTATGTCTCCTGCATTGACAGGAGGGTTTGTTACCACTAGCACCACCTGGGAAGCGCATATTTAATCTATAACTTTAGTTATACCTCCAGCTGCAATGGAACATGCACATGCCTTAGTAATTTAAGCAAACATTAATTGAATTCATCTGCTTTCCCTTCCAATAACCAATCTAATTCTCTCTATATTTTGAGCAAGTTTTTGAGAACCTTAGTTTCATTTCTTGACCTTTCATTCTAAATTGTTCATACTTCAAACTGGCATTTGAGAAACCCTGGCTTTTCCAAAAGAGAAGTCTTGAAAACTTATCAATGGCCTCAGAATTTACAATCATTGGTCTTCACTTCTTGCTGGGGAGGATTTATTGGACACTTTCTATGTGAAAGATATCATGCAAAGCTATGTTTGGGAAGAAAAACATGAATATGAATGAATGCCTGCTCTCAAGTTGCTTATCATTTCTCTCATATTCAGCTGTTTCAGACATTTAGTTCTTCCTGGAATATGGTTTTTCATTGTTGTAAGACAGAATTAGCAATCAGTGGCCCCAGACCAAATTCAGTCCGCTACTCATTTTGATATGAGGCTTAGGAATTAAGATTTTTTTTTTTTGGCATTTTTTTTAATGGTTGAAGAAAAGTCAAAAGAAGAATACTATGCGGTGACACGTAAACATCAAATGGTATTCAAATTCATATAAATAAATAATTATTGGAACATAGCTACACCCACTCATTTAAATAGTATCTATCATGTGGGGAGAGAGCAAATTAGCCAAGATGGCATGTTCAGGCTCCCTCGCCCCACGTTTTGTAATTAATGACTATGCAACAGCTGAGATCACTTTTAGTACTGCACATGCATGTCAGGAGGTTTATGTAACAGCTGAGAGCATTTGTAACACTGTGCGTGTGCATCACGAGGTACTCACTTGGTCACAGGTATTTTGTGCAGTACACCTGTATAAGCTTCACCAGGAAAGCCCTGGCTGCTGCTGCTGCACTGGGGCTACATTGGAGTGACACCATGATTATGTTATATGAGGTTATGATATGGCTCCATTATGGCTATTTTATGGTTCTGTTGTGGCTGCTGCTAAGGCTGCTCTGTCAGCCAGGAGAGAGGCTGTGTTATGGCTGCCTTGCCAGCCAGAAGAGAATAAACATATCTGCAGATCCTATGGCTCCTCAAATCTTCCAGCCTTCAAGTTTGCACCTTGCCTACCCTGGGTAGTAGGGTACCCAGTGAAAAGAGTACCTCACAGTGAACAGTGAGGACAGTGTGAATAGCAAGACAATTGCATCACAGACAGCATAAACGATACATATATCAGCATTTAAAAGGCAAACAACTCAATTAAAAAATGGACAGAGGACCTGAATAGGTATTTTTCCCAAAGACACACAGATGGACAACAGGCCTATGAAAACAGACACCAATCATCAGGGAAATGCAAATTAAAACTACAGTGAGACATCGCATGACATCTGCCAGAATGGCGGTCATCAAAATGACAGCAAATAAAGAACCTGCCTGCCAATGCTGGAGGCACCAGAGACGTGGGTTCAATTCCTTGGTCAGGAAGATTCCATGGAGGAGATGGCAACACACTCCAGTATTCTTGCCTGGACAATCTCATGGACAAAGGAGTCTGCCAGGCTACAGTCCATGGGGTCGCAAAGACTCTAACATGACTCAGCACACAGGCAATTTAAACCTACTCTTAGCTAGATTATATAGATAGGTACCATGCATCTAGCTACATTATCTGTGTATCTATATCTTAAATAGCTGTCATTCATGTACCTGTTTGTGTGTTCATGTGCGTGTATGTATTCTCCTTTTTAAATTTATTTTCTATTAAATTTTGGAATCAACTTTAATACTTTCTTTAATACAGTACACTTTCTTCTCTCTATTATGCTTCTATTTCAAATTGCATGGTGTTTTGGGGAAGACAAGGAGGGAGGAAGACCTGATGAATGGCAAGGCCAAATATTAATTCCTGGTTGTCATCCAACCATGATAATAATAAGGCAAAAAGAATGAATAAACTCTTAAAGGAATTGAATGTAAAATAAAGAGAGCAGAAAATCAAAGTCTGAGACTTGACTTTCCTGAAGTCACCAGAAGGGAAAGAAGCTAAAGAAACTACTAAAGGTGGAATTTAACTAATAGGATTAAGTGACAACCAGGGTATGTTATAGCCTGGAACCCATATCAGCAAACTTGTATTTTGCATGGTCCGTATAGTAAATAGCTAAGGCTTTGCTATTCATATTACCTTCATCTGCATTAAAGCGCAGACAACATATATTTTTCTTCCAGATTTATTGAAATATAATTGACATACAGCACTGTCACTGTGTACATTTAAGGTATACAACATAATAATTTAACTTCCATCATGGAATGATTATCATACTAAGTTTAGTGAGCATCTATCATCTCACATAAATGCAAAATAATAGACAGAATTGTTTTCCCTTGTGATGAGAACTCTTATTGTTTACTCTCTTAATGATATTCATATATAACATGAGACAGTGTTCATTAAACTCGTCATGTCATCCATTACATCCTTAGCATTTATTTATCTTATAACTAGAAGTTTGTATCACATTCAGGTAATTCTATCTTTCTCCATTCTCTGCCTTGCTGCTGCTACGTCGCTTCAGTCGTGTCTGACTCTGTGCGACCCCATGCATGGCAGCCCACCAGGCTCCCCCGTCCCTGGGATTCTCCAGGCAAGGACGCTGGAGTGGGTTGCCATTTCCTTCTCCAAAGTATCAAAGTGAAAAGTGAAAGTGAAGTTGCTGAGTTGTGTCCGACTCTTCGCAGCCTCATGGACTGCAGCCTACCAGGCTCCTCCATCCATGGGATTTTCCAGGCAAGAGTACTGGAGTGGGCTGCCATTGCCTTCTCCATTCTCTGCCTTGGGTGACCTCAAATCTGATCTCTTTTCTATGAGTTTGTTTACCTGTTTATTTTTAAAGTATAATTAATACTATGTTAGGTCACAAGGCACTAATAGTGATGCAATCTTTCTATATATTGCAAAATGATCACCACAATAAATCTAGTTACTACCTGTCACCATACATAGATACTACATTATTATTGACTATACTCCCCCACACTATACATTTTGTCCCCATAACTTATGTATTTTGTAACTGGAAGCTTGTACCTCAATCTCCCTCACCAATTTCATTCATTTCCCCACCCCTCCCCTCAGATACTCTCACCTTTTTGTTCTCTTTATCTATGACTTCATTTCTGTCTTGCTATGTTTGTTCACTTGTGATTTTTTTTTTAGATTACATATATAAGTGAAATCATACTGTATTCATCTTCCTCTGATTTATTTTAGTTACCATAATACCCACTAGGTTCATCTACATTGTCAAAAATGGCAAGGTTTCACTCATCTTTATGGATGAGTAATATTCCATGGTATAAATAAATCAAGTCTTTTTTATCCATGTCATCTGTTGATGGGCACTTAGGTTGCTTCCATATCTTAGCTATTGTAAATAATGCTAGAGTGAACTTATTATTTGTTTTCTTCAGAAAAATACTCAGAAATGGAATTCCTTGATTGTATGGTAATTCTATTTTTAATTTTCTTAGGAAGTTTCATATTATTTTCCATAGTGGCTGCATCTATGTACAATTCCACCAGCTTGGGCAGATTCTTTACAACTGAGTCACTTAGGAAGCCCTTGACTTATATTCTGGAAGTTTAAAAAACTAAGCAATTCTACAAAGTAATAAATAAACTATGAGGTAGTAAAATGAGAAAGTAATTGACAATAATAATAATGCATAACCCTACATATAGAACATTAGTATACTCAACATGTAAGATAGCTTGTTTAAACATACTTTATAGGCTAGGTCTCTCTAATATATAAAGAAAGGCAAATACATGAACTTCTGTATAATTTGGATTACAAATGCATTCTGTCATTTGCATAGCTGTGAATGAAAACACAATGCAATAGTATTATAAAGAAGGCAGAAATAAGTATGCAACAAATCAGGTTACCTAAGCTGAATACACTCAAATTGGGTACCACATTGTGGGTTCACCCAAGAGTAGTATATAGATGCATCTAGATACAGAATGAACTACTGGGAATGAATTTTGAGTCAAAGGTAAAGAGAGAGGCTTTGATGTTTGATAAAAATGTAAGCATTTAATTCGAAAACCCCTAGACATATTGTCGACCTGATTCTCTCACTGATCTGATCCTTAACTATGAAAATAAATTGGTTTCATATATAAACTACTGCATAGAAAATAAATTAATGAAAGCCTACTGTGCATCACAGGGAGCCCTACTCAGTGCTCTGTGGTGACCTCATTGGGAAGGGAATCCAAAGCAGAGGGGATATATGTATAGCTGATTCACTTTGGTGTACAGCAAAACTGACACAATATTGTAAAGCAACAATACTCCAATGATTATTTTTTAAGAAAATAATAGTTCAGCGGTTCTCCTGGCTTAACATTACTGCTTCTTTGCCAGTCAGATTCCTAAGACTGGCAGGAGATTCTGCTCCCTTGAAGGTAGCTGAGAATTGGGAAGAAAAAGATTTTGCAAAAAGAAAAAAAATTAAATCTTACTGAAAATATGTAACGGTAATCTTTATTATTTTCCAACAAATGATCTGTTCTTCAGCAAGATTGTTCTCATCAAAATTTCATAAAAACCAATAATTTCCCACAGTGACTAAAAAGCATATCACACATTTTATTAATCAAATTCCTTTTAATCTACATTTAAAAAGCCACATTTCCAAAACCTATATAATTCACCCCTAATTACTATGGGTCTTACTCATTTCTTCTTGTCTGAATTTTCATAGCATTTATATTCAGTGTAACATGATTTGGCCTTTAATCATGTATTATCATTCCCACCTAAAATGTTAGCCTTTGCTATTCCTGTATTTCTACATTTTCCAAACATACTGGGGAAGGTACAATAGTACTTCGGCAAACACATGTTTAAGTATCACTTATTGTAGCAAAAATAAAGGGAGTGGAACCATAAGGTGTGTATTTCTCAAATATGATGTTAAATCCTATGCCATGTTATCCAGAATCACTGAGAAACCAAATTTTAGAGCACTTTCAAATTATGGTCTCTGGATGGCTGCCAGTGGCATATCATTTGTTACCAAACTGAGAATAGTATAGAAATGGAAAATAATCACTTAGAATCTTTATATATACAAATATTTGTATTTAAATTTGAGCTATTCATGAGTATACTAGATATAATATATTCCTTTTAATCTTGCTTTGCTAAATATAGCTTATGTTTATATTTTATATATACATTTATATAACTAAATATATAACTAGAAAACCTTCATCTTACAATAACATATTAAACAATTTAATATCAATGGTTATCTCCCTTATTGGATTTTTTTAAGGCAATGAAGTTAAAGTACTTTCATAAATTTTTCAAGATCATTGTTTATAACACAAGTTTTACAACTGCTATTTTCTACAATTAGATATATTCAATTTATGTAATTCTTGTTGCCATTTCATTTATGAAAATGTCATAAACAGTCTAGTTCATATTAATCAAAGTATAGGTAATCATGGCAGTTGAGGGCTGATTTGCCTTAATTTGGCTTATCAAAGAAAATTGCCAGACAGCATTATTTTGATTCTAGGATATCAAAGTTACTCAGACCACATAGAAATAGAAATTTTCATCCTTTCTTTTAATATAAAGTTTATGCATGTATGTCTTTCAGTGATATAATAAAAATGGAGCAGACAACATTACAGTATCATAAACTGAGGACTGGTTTCTTTTTAGAAGCAATGCATTAGACAGATTAAAACATAGGCTTTGAGGTCAACCAGACATAGACGTAATCCAGTTTTATACTCACATTAGCTGTATGAATACTCCTCTAAAGCTTTATATCACCTGTATAATATTATCAATCACATAGGACTAATACATAGGTTAAATGAGGTTATGTTTGAAAAGGTCAAATGAGCAATATGTACTACCTGTTATTTTCATATAGAAAATTCACCATGGGCTACGTTTCATGAAAATTATAACAGTCTATGAATTTTTCATCATTTTTTTCAGTTTCCAAAATGCTTTGGAGGGAAGTTGTATATATTTAAGAATTTCAGATAGGTGCTTCAAATATAGAATAAGAGTTGCATAATAATAAGAAAAAATTTCCCTTTATCATTTTGCGGTTCAGTGATATTGAGCTAATTATCTTTTCTCAATTTCCTTATCTAGAAATTGAGAGGGTTAATTAGCATTTGTCCATTGTTCTGATAAAAGAAAAAAAAAAGGTATTTGAATTACTTCTACCCTGCTTAAGCAGAAAATATTTTACTAGTTTTTAGAAGTACTAGTGTTATTGTATTAGGTCCACCCATTTTGTTGCCAATGGCACAATTTCTTTTTTGTTTTGTTTTGGCCATTCCATGAAGCTTGCAAGATTTTAGTTCCCCAATCAAAGATTGAACCTGGACCCTTGGCAGTGAAAGCTCAGAGTCCTAACCACTGGATTACCAGGGAAATCCCAGAATCTCATTCTTTTCCATGACCAATATTCTACTGTGTGTGTGTTTGTGTGTGTGTGTAAATCACATCTTTAACCATGCATCTGTTGATGGGCAATTGGGTTGCTTCCATATTTTGACTATTGCAAATAATACTACAATGAATATAAAGGTGCATGAATCTTTTCTAATCAGTGTTTTTATGTTCTCTGGATATATATTCAGCAGTGCAATTGCTGGGTCATATGGTAGTTCCCTTTATAGCTTTAGGAGGAGCCTCTGTACTGATTTCCACAGTGACTGTAGCAGTTTACATTCACACCAACAGTGTAGGAAGGTTCCCTTTCCTCCAAATCCTCACTAGTATTTGTTATTTGTAGAGTTTTTAATGATGGCCATCTTCAGAGGAGTGAGGTGAATAACCAATTTAAAAAGAAACAAATTTGTAGAGTATTAAATTTTTCAAATGTCTACAGAACATAAAAGAGACGAAAGAACCTTAGACGTTTTGTGAAGGCAAGGCTAAATAATATGTTTGTTGGATCTCCTGGTTTGGGGTTGATACAAGTTTCAGTGAACACTGAGAATCCAGGGGCAGGGACTTAAGGTCTATTTGGAAAGGCATAAATTTGAATAATAGGAAAATCAAATTAAATGTCAAGACCGTGGGTTTCCCTTTAGATACAAGAACCAGTAGAGTTCAACAAAATGTCCTTTGAACTGAAAGCTAATACTAAGTGCTAAAGGAATTAGACAAATATGAGGGATATCAGGACATGTAAATTATATGGAGGCACAAGGTTCATGATGGATCAATTCAATAAAATGTAGTGTAGTTAGTTGGAATTAAAAAATTAGTTGTGTTTCATTCCATTCTCCAAAGTGATGAAGATTTGATTTTTATAAAGGTGATTTGTACAAAGGTTATGAAACAGCAAATGTGCTCTTTCCTAACTTTATTTAACAAAGCACAATTGGTAAGTTGGTTAGATAGAGTGAATATATATCATTTAAAAATTCTTTTTTTCACCTGATAACACATGAACTAAAGTTCACACAAAAAAATAAAAATAAAAAATATAGAAAGATGAAAGTTACTTCTGTGTCCTGGATTCTAATTTTTTAAGTAACAAAAGAGAATATTTGTTTAAATGGTCATTCTAACTATGAATTAATAGTAAAGATTAAAAGGACTAAAAGAAGACTCTGGATTAATTTACCTTGACATTTCATTTGAAGCATCAAGATAAATTAATTCAAATAGATTCATTTAAAATGTATTTTGTGCATGTTCTTAGTCTGACTCTTAGTCTGTTCTGTGTCTGACTCTTTGGGACCCCATGTACTGTAGCCTGCCAAGCTCTTTGTTAATGGGATTGTCCAAGAAAGAATACTGGAATGGTCTGTCATTTCCTCCTTCAGGGGATCTTCCTGACCCAGGGACCAAACCTACATCTCGTGTCTCCTGCATTGGAAGGGGGATTTTTACCACTGAGCTACCTGGGAAGCCCAAAATGTATTATAAACTCAAGCAATTTTATTTTGATAGATTTCATTTCTCTGTGTTCTTATTATATTACTTAAGCAAATGTAGATTTTTAAATAAATAATACCTGTGAAACAGATTATCAGGCAGTTGAAGGAATGACTTCTCCAAAACAGGATTGAGGCAAAAAGCTTGAAGTTTAGTTTGGGAGATCATAAGCTGTAACAAACTATCTTTAGCCATTTAAGGGACTTTCGTATAGATTCTATTCCTTGATGCTTTCTAGCTCTTTTATTAAATGGAGTAAATTAAATTAGTTATTATTGGTATAAATCCATAGGATAAAAATGAAACAAAGCTAAACTTTTAATGAAAAAAGTCAAGCAATTTGAATGAGATTGTATACCAGAAAGAAGTTCCCTTCCCTTTCTTTAAATGCATGATTTTTTTTAATGCTAATTTAAGGATTTTTCTTTTTGGGGACATTAGTTGATGAGCAAAACATGTTTTACTGATTACTTTTCTAAGAATATCTATGTCATCCTCCTCTGAATAGCTTACTTTGTCTAGCAACCATTTAAAATTGTTGATGTAGAAGTGTAAATTGAGGTAATTTTATGATTGATGTGTTCTCTACATTTGTTCAGTACAGTGTATATCACTTAGGAATTTGTTTTTGGAGGAAAGTAATCTCACAATGCAAATGGCACAGGGTCATCTTGATGGAGTTCACTGTCTCCCCATATTAGCTGGCAGAGGGCGCTTTATGTGGAAGGCAGGCTTAATCATTTTGTTCAAAATGACATTGACTGAAAAATATTATTCTGAAGTATGGTAGATTTATATTCAAAAATTATAAGGCTGGTTAGAGGATAATTATACACATGTGTACTGAACTGTATTATAATTCACACATTAATTTACGCCACATAGGAACACCTATACTGCGTATCATTGCACCTTACTTTTGTGGTCAACATTCTTTAAAAGTCATTTTAGCAGGATTCATGTTATTAACTAGTTAATTATTATTATTGCAAAAAACTTCTATTTCTCATAGGTATGAAGTGAGTGGATACTGGCCAAATAATTTATACACATATAAAATATTTTTCTATGTTTGTACTAATTAATGTAAAATATAAAATTATACCCATTTTAAAATCAAATGTTGTAAACCTTTAAAAATAAATGTTCCATTAAAAAATAAATTACTTCTGCATCTACCTTCTTTATGGGTAAGAGGACAGATCAAAAGCACATTTTTTTGTATTTTCTTTTTAAAACTATATCTTTATTATATTGCCTTCAGAATTGCATTTGGTCTTGTCCCTTTTTACTGACAAATCTGAAAAAGTTCTGCCACGCTATCCAGCTCAGGAATATTCTCGAGTAATAAAGTGAAGACAATATGGAATAAGAGTTCACCAAAACTGCCTCTGTGATTTAGTTCAGTGCAAATCCTTGAGGTATGTAGATTATATAACCCCCCTTTTGTTTTGCATCTTTAAGCTTTCCAAATAATTTCAGAAGTAAACTATAGGACATAAGATAATTTTTGCACAATTATATTCACTATATCTATACACTGAAAGTTACATATTTTAAGAAATTTAGAAAACATAAAACCATTATATGATAAATTATATGGAGAAATATTTAATTGTCATTGTAAACTTTCAGCAATATTTTAAAAATTTGTGATTTAGTCATTTAATAAAATAAAGACATTAATTTACTATATTGTTTTCCATCCTTCAAATTATTCAAACTGAGACTAATGACCTATCTAAATATAGAAAGAGATATTAATGAAATGACAAGCTTTCAGTGTTAAATTAATATTTTGACAACTACTGTTGAAATAGAAAATGTTAGCAATGGTAAATCAAGTAAGAGATTAAAGTTAAATATAAAGTTTAAGAAATATCAAGAAAAAATAAGGACTAAAATTAGAATAAATCATGAAGATCATAAATCTAATCCTCAAAACATTACAAAAAAGTATGTAGTTTTCAACATATTAAGAAAATACGAAAGTTAGGGATTTTTTAAGCAATATTATCCTTCAGAGAGAAACATCACAAGAAAATATCTAATATTGATGATTTATGAAATATTTCTGAGCACATTAGTTAAAGTGATTAAATGTGATTAATTACATGAAGACAGACTGGGAATGCACAAAGTAAAAAACTACTACTTTTTAAACTAAATTTTTTTTTTTTTTTTTTTTACCATGCCAATCTGTTACTTTGAATAAGTCAACTGGTACTTTTTTGTGTGAAAACAGCTAAATCTTAGACCAGAAACAGTAATTTAAGAACCATAGACTGATTTACATAATTTTGTAATTCTCAAGTAAAAATGTTTTATGTTTAAAGACATTTGTATGAATGATTTTTATATTGAGATCAATGTTAGCCTCAAGAAGTTTCTATTGAAAAATCCAAATTCCTATAAGCACATTTCTTTCTCAAGTACATAAAATGTGCTCTTAGGTGTATACAGTGAATCCTTATACCTCATATAAAAAATGTGATGGCAATACATTGTCTGAGACACATACATAATTCTGATCACATCCAAATAACTTGGCTGGTTCTTATTAATAATCTCTCAAAGACTTAGTATGTTATTTTAGATAAAATTACTTGACCCAATTAATATGCTATAGAACTCCATTGAAAGACTGTTGCACAATTTACATGCTTCCCACGACTGTCCCCTAATGTTAGGCTTGCATACTTCAAGTGCGTTAGAGGCACAATGTGAGAATTTCGTGAGTGTGATTTTTAATGAAAGATTAAAAAGTTTCTTTAAATCCAAGGCTTGAAAAACCAATTTCATAAATTTGTTTCTTTTAAAATCTACAGCGTGATCTTCCAAGAAACAGTTAGAGGTAGTTTACATTACTCTCTTTAGGTAGCCTTTGCAAGATACTATTGTAATCACAAAGGGATGAAAGCTTAAATTTTTATCATTTTATAACTCTTTGTAAATTAAGCCATGTTTGAATAGAAACCCACTGAGAACAGAATAAGTGGGGAAACACTTCGATTACCTTTCTGAAATATACAAGTGGTATTGAATTCAAAAGTTTGCTCAATGGCTTCATGGGAAAATAAATTGTCTGCATGGTATAACGGGGCTGATGTTTTAACAATTATTTTTGTGGACAGAATTTGAAGAGGTAATAATTGGATTAGAAACAGAAGGAGATGCTGGGAAGGGAATTGAGAAATGCCCTAAAGTCTGAGCTGCTCTTGGAGAGGGGCACACCAGCAGAGAGAAAAATATGGACATAGAAAAGAGAGGTCTGTTTTCCCATTTCTAATCTCAGTTTCAATTTCTTGATTCCTGAGTATTCTGCACACTGTGGACAAACTATCCCTATGTACAAGTTCCATTCTAATAGGGTACTAATCATATTATTTATAAAGACAAGGCCATTTTCTTATGTAGAAATTCTAAGCCTAGATAATAGACATTTTACATCAGACTTTCTGCAGAAAATATGTTCCACTAGACTTAAAGTTGCATCAAAACCAGGACTGGAATCTTCACATTTCAACATATAAGACCCATGCACGATGAGGGCCTGAGCCATCAAAGGCTTCCTTGGAGGCTCAGATGGTAAAGAATTTGCCTGCAATGCAGAAAACCCAGGTTCCAACCCTGGGCTGGGAAGATTCCCTGGAGAAGGAAATGGCTACCCACTCCAGTCTTCTTGCCTAGGAAATCAGACAAGCCTGGCAGGCTACAGTTCATGGGGCCGCAAAAAGTTGAACATGACTAAGCAACTAACATACACACACACACACACACACACACACACACACACACACACGCATGATAAAATATATGTGATTTTCTTCCAAGCTCTTCTAGTCCCCAGAAAAGAATAAATAATACCATGGTATATATAGAAAACAGCGGCTGAGTGAACTGAAGGAAAAAAAAAAAAGTGTTGAAGATTAAAAGAGTTGTAGACATGTAGATATGTTGACAAAATACTTGAAAACCAGAAGAGTGAAAAAGTTGGTAACCTTGGAAAAGCTTGTCATCCCTGAACCTGTAATCAAAACGTTTTTCCAAACCCATTTCAGTTTGAGTTCTGAAGTTACAAGTCTGGGATAGAATTCTATTTGCTTGAAGTTCACACTTATTGCTGGTGACAAGATGAAAGTACATACAACTAGGACAAATATAGCCAGAATCCTATCTAGTTAGGCTAAATCACAAAAAAAAAAAAAAAGGAAAAAAGAGAGATGAAAGTATAAATAAAATAACATTCTATGAATCTTCAACCAACTATCAAAAGCTCAAATCTGATGCAATCTGACATTGCACCAAAATTGAATTTTTATTTAGAGCAAGCAAAGAGCATCTTCTAAGAGATTTCATCAAAAATTCTATACTCTAAATATTTTGGTTTGCATCTAAATGTTACTGGTCAATGAGTTATATTGGGGATTGCACTGCTCTTCTCTTAATATCAACAGTGACTTTGAAAAATACTATATCTATGTTTAATCTTTTTGTATGTGTGTGGGATAAATGATTCCAAATGCCTCATTTCCTCTACTCACACTCAAGAGATTTATCTCCTAAAATCCAGAAGAGCTAGATTTTTTTTCTATATTAGCACTCTAACCTATCTTGGACTGAGCATCTGCACAGTATATTTTGACTGTGTGATTCTGAATTAAGAGACCCATGAGATTGATTGCATGTGTGTATGCTAAGTCACTTTATTCATGTCCAGACTCTTTGTGAGCCCATGAACTTGCCTGGCTCCTCTGTCCATGGGATTCTCCAGTTAAACAAAAACCAACTGGAGTAAGTTACATGCTCTCCTCCAGGGAATCTTCCTGATAACAGAGGTCAAACCCACATCTCTTATGTCACCTCCACTGGCAGAGGTAGATTCTTTTCAGCTAGTGCCACGCGGGAAGCTCAGAGATTATGTTTACCCTAACAATTCAATGATCATTAATTTTATGAAACATTTTTCACAAACACATGAAAAGAGGAATGCTGTTTTGTGGGAATTGTAAAGTAAGGAGAAATAGTAGGTTGAGGAAAGAATTAGATGCATACAACTTTAAACTCAGACAATGCATAAAGATGAAGAGCCTAAGGCTATATGCAACGGAGTTTTCAATAAATGCATTTCATAAATGTTATTTGATTACCTGCCATCTGTAAGGCAGGTACTGAAGTACCTGTATTCTCAAGGACACTGGAAATAACAAATTTAATCAAAGCCTTGACTAATGGAGTTAGTAAGATATGGTGGAGTGTATTCTCTGTCAGCTAGGCTATGGCTAGGCTATGTTGCCCAATTTTTACGTCAACAACTAATCTGATAGAGAATGGATAAACAACAGAGTCTCACTGTATGACGTAGGGAACTATATTCAGTATCCTGTGATAAACCATAATGGAAAAGTATACATATATATATATATATATATGTATACGTGAATCACTTTGCTGTACAATAGAAACTGATATAATATTATACATCAACTATACTTTAATAAAAAGAACTAGTCTGGTGTCTCTGTGAAAGTGTTATGGATGTGATTAACATTTAAAATTTGTTGGCTCTAATATAGACCTATGATAGATCATTACCCCTATGATGTGAGTGGACCTCATCCAATCAGTTGAAGGCCTTCAGATTTAAGATTGAGGTTTCCCACAGAAGAAGAAATCCTGCCTTAGAGCTTCCACATAGAAATATACTTGAGTTTCTAGTCTGGCTACAGATGTTAGACTCAAGACTCCAATATTGCCTTGTATCAACAGTCTGCTGACACAGTCTAAGGTTTTTGAATTCCATGATGAATATCAACTCATATTTGAATTTCCTGCTGTGTGGTCAGCCCTACAAATTTGACACACATTCCACTCCACCAACCATTACCAGAGCCAGTACCTTAAAATTAGAATATGGAGCAAAAGTTAGTGATGGAGAGAGATAAATCCAGACCTAATATTAATTCTACTGGTTCTGTTTTTTTCCGGAGAAAAATTTTATTTTGGCAGCAGTTCAATTCAGTTCAGTCACTCAGTCATGTCCAACTCTTTGTGACCCCATGAATCACAGCACACCAGGCCTCCCTGTCCATCACCAACCCGCAGAGTTCACTTAAACTCATATCCATCGAGTCAGTGATGCCATCCAGCCATCTCATCCTCTGTCATCCCCTTTTCATCCTGCCCCTAATCCCGCCCAGCAGCAGGGTCTTTTCCAATGAGTCAACTCTTCACATGAGGTGGCCAAAGTATTGGGGTTTCAGCTTCAGCATCAGTCCTTTCAATGAACCCCCACGACTGATCTCCTTTAGGATGGACTAGTTGGATCTCCTTGCATTCCAAGGGACTCTCAAGAGTCTTCTCCAGCACCACAGTCCAAAAGCATCAATTCTTCAGTGCTCAGCTTTCTTCACAGTCCACCTCTCACACCCATACATGACCACTGGAAAAACCATGGCCTTGACTAGACGGACCTTTGTTGGCAAAGTAATGTCTCTGCTTTGGAATGTACTATCTAGGTTGGTCATAACTTTTCTTCCAAGGAGTAAGCGTCTTTTAATTTCATGGCTGCAATCACCATCTGCAGTGATTTTTTTTTTAATTTTTATTTTTACTTTATTTTACTTTCCAATACTGTATTGGTTTTGCCATACATTGACATGAATCCACCACGGGTGTACATGCATTCCCAAACATGAACCCCCCTCCCACCTTCCTCCCCATAACATCTCTCTGGGTCATCACCGTGCACCCAGCCCCAAGCATGCTGTATCCTGCGTCGGATTTTGGAGCCAAAAAAAATAAAGTCTGATACTGTTTCCACTGTTTCCCCATCTATTTCCCATGAAGTGATGGGACCAGATGCCATGATCTTTGTTTTCTGAATGTTGAGCTTTAAGCCAACATTTTCACTCTCCTCTTTCACTTTCATCAAGAGGCTTTTTAGTTCCTCTTCATTTTCTGCCATAAGGGTGGTGTCATCTGCCTATCTGAGGTTACTGATATTTCTCTTAGCAATCTTGATTCCAGCTTGTGCTTCTTTCAGTCCAGCGTTTCTCATGATGTATTTTGTGTATAAGTTAAATAAGCATGGTGACAATATACAGCTTTGACGTACTCCTTTTTCTACTTGGAAACAGTCTGTTGTTACATGTCCAGTTTTAACTGGTGCTTCTTGACCTGCATACAGGTTTCTCAAGAGGCAGGTCAGGTGGTCTGATATTCCCATCTCTTTTGGCATAAAACCTAGAAATTTTCTCATGAAATTTGTTTATAGTTAGACATGTAAATCTAGTAGAAAGTGGCACCAGATAGCTTTCATCCTCTAAAATTAACATCTTCTTGTATTTTAGCAGAAAACAAAATAGATTCACATAAGAAGCAATTATTTACCATTTATTCTCAGAGCATAGCACCATCAATTTTTCTTTTTTCTACTTCTGTATGCTTGTGTATCATGAAAATGTCTCTGTATACATATTCTAATTATTTAAACTCATCACATTAAGGAATAACACAATAAAGCAATGTGAAATAAAAGTTTATCTATTCTAGGCTTTATTTCACATATATTGATTATAATAATTTCATAAGAAGTTTCTCTTTTTTTGGTATAAGCAAAAATCCCTATATTCTGTATTTGAAAATTATAAACAAGATGTAATTTTAGCCAATTGTCCATTCTCCATATTATTCTTAGTGCTTTACCAAATATATTGGTCAGTTAGAAATGTATTTGTATTTTAATTTCAATATTCAAATTTCAGGAATGTCATCTATTTAAACACACACTATTTGACAGTTTCTCCTGAAAAACACAAATCTAACTTTTCCTACTCATTTTGCTTGTTTTTCCATTAGCATGTAGAAATTTTGTAAATGTTTGTTTTATATAAGATAGGAACACTAACTTTCTGTCCTTATATCTTTTTGTTTCACAATAGGCATTTCTATCATTAATCCCATATGTACAATGACTGTAAGATTTCCAGGAGCTATGATTTGAAAATTCTGAATCATCAATTAGTTCATATAATCAATTATCCCTGATTTGTCATTGGTGGTGTGTACAGTGGATGTGGATTCTCAGGCTGAAGGATGTGAGCTAAGGCTATCATCACTGATGTGATGATGATGATGATGATGATGATGATGATCAGTGATGATGATCACTGATGATGTCTGGTTTCCATCATCTCTTCAAGTTTTATCTTTCTTATAGAAAAATATACATTGTGTGTGTGTGTGTGTGTGTGTGTGTGTTATTTGTAGGTGCCTCAGAAGGTAAAGAATCTACCTTCAATGCAGGAGACCCGAGTTCGATCCCTGGGGAGGGAATATACCCTAGAGAAGGAAATGGTAACCCACTGTAGTATTCTTGCCTGACAAACTCCACAGACAGAGGAGCCTGGTGGGCTACAGTCCATGGGTTGCAAAGAGTAGGACATGACTGAGCAACTAACATTTCACTTTCACTATTTCATGCATACACTTATATACATATAGAGAGAGAGACACAAAATTCTATATGCTTTCTACTTCAGCTGTTTTAGAAGGAAGTATAATTATCCAGAAAGGCTTAAAAAAGAGACATTCAGTTAAATAAACTTTATATCCCTATTGTCCAGATTTGTCACAAAATTATAAAAACAATTTTTCCTTGCTTTTTTCAGCTTTAGATTCCAAATAGCTACAACTGCTAATTCTGTAGGAATCTGAGAGAAACACTCCTTTGTAAAATGATTTTTTTTGGATTTAAATTATCATTTGGATGTCAAGTTTCTGATATCTGTCTGTTAGAACAGACATCACTCATACTGGTTTTTTTTTAATAGTTTTTGTTGGAGTATAGTTGATTTATAATGCTATGTTTGTTTTTGCTGTACAGTTGTATATAGGCATATATATACATATGTGTATATATGCATATATATACATATGTGTATATATGTGTATATATATATGTGTGTATGTATGTATATATATATACAGACACACACATACATACACTCTGTTTTAGACTCTTTTCCCATATAGATCATTACAGAGGATAGAGTTCCCTGTGCTATACAGTAGGTTCTTCTTACATAATGTTTTTATAAAATTATAAATGTGCTATAAAATTGAGTGAATTGCTTTCTCATGAACAAATATTTAGTATTTTTATATGTTTATTTACATACACACACAACTTATTCAAAATACATTTAGTCAGTATTGATTTGATGTGATTATAAAACTAAAGTTCATGTACAATTTCAAATGTTTTTATACTTGTTAAACTATTGATTAAGAAAAATGGTGATGATTCTATTTATTAATTTAGCCTATAAATGAAATATTTTTAAATCAAAAATAGTTTTATTTGTTTTAAATATCTATACACATATTGAGTTAAATTATTTGCTTTCTTTAAAATAGGACACATTAGGTCATTTTTCCTGTAGTGTCTAAAGAGGTGCTGGCCCAACTTATCTCACTGTCAAATATTTTTTCCTTTTCATCCTAGGATATGGCTTTAAGGTACAAACCATTGTTTCCATCAATTAACATATGGTAACACTGACTACTAGTAGACTGGAAACAGGAGTTGAAAATAAAGTATCTAAACCAAGGCATTAATATATATTTTGCTTACATCTTGAGATCATGCCAACCTTGAAATAAGTATCAAGAGAGGGTTGCATTCTGAGGTCCACCAATATTTTATTTTTGGATGACTACACTTGTGTGGGAACACATAGGTAATGCAGGTACCTTCAGTATTACATATTTTGGTGTAGAAAGATATATTTATGTGTGTGTGTATATATATATATATATATATATCCATGGGACTTCAGTGGTAAAGAATCTGCCTGCCAAGCTGAGGTTGCAGGTTTGATCCCTAGGTCAGAAAGATCCCCTAGAGAAGGAAATGGCAATCCATTCCAGTATTCCTGCCTGGGAAATTCCATGGACAGAGGAGCCTGTTGGGCTACAGTCCATGGGGAGCAAAAGAGTTGGACTTGACTTAGCAACTAAACAATAACAACAGAATATTTAACCATAGCAGTATAAACATAATTTCTTATTACCTTGCATAAAAGTATACTCCCTAATATGTAAAATAAATACCCATTTATTCAGATATTCTTTTATTTTCTGAATGTTGTATCAAAATTTTACACCAAACAATTATTTCTGTGAAAGGTAAGGTATAGATAGATATCAATAAACAAAGGAATTGATGTTTTTCCATCTAAATCTAAGTCATTCATTCCATCGTGAGCTCATGAAAAAATAAGATGAAAAACTAAAGGGAATTCACATTTATAAAGCAGGTAATATAACCCTAATTTCATCAGATTATTTACAGTTTATTTTCTTTTACTGTGTAACCACTGCCCGCCAAAATGAAAGACATTGTAAATTAAAGAGCCAGTATGTTCATTTTTCGTAGTCAACTTTGGTGTTTTATTTGGATTACAAACAAACAATTAAGAATACTCAATATATTATTTTCCTCTTCAAATATAAAACCTGAATAGAATAACAGATAATATCATAGCTTTAATATGGTCCTCCCCAAATATCTCATATATGTATAGATTTCATTGTATTTCCAAAATACAATTCTACTTAAAATTGCTGCATGAAACTATAAATAAATTTTTTTATATACTTGCCTGAAATCCAAGGAGCTTTTCACTCGGCTTAATGTGCCTCTGAAATTCACATTCTATGGGCTGTATCACTTTGATTCCATCTTCATAAAAAACATAGAACATGTTCCCAATTCCCAGACCTTAGGAATAAAAACACATTCAAAAGTTCAAAATAAAATTATCAGAAACCTTTACTACCAAAACTCAGTGCCTGTCATATTGCTGGTGGGAGATCAGTTTGTGAAGTCATGTAATGTTAATAAAGCAAAACATGTGAGACCTTTACCAAATGTCCGAGTAAATCTGTGATATTATGCAGAAATTCCATTTCTTCACCCTAGTCTGTACATCAGTGCTTTCTTTGTAAGTCAAAAAATGTTTCAGATATTTTAAACTAATTATAAATGGAAATTATGAACCCTTTGATACACAGATTATGTCTGCTACCTTCACACTTAATTTAGGTGTTAAGATATGAAAGTACTTTCTGAAGAATCATGTTTATCCTATATCTTATTCGAGTTCCCTAGGGAAAATAAATTGTCATCCTTTGCAGGAATTTAGAAACAAGTTCTTTTTGTTCCAGAAACAGAAAGATCAAGTCCTCTAGATTTTGGAGAATATGTATTAAATATTTTCCAAAAATAACATTTGTAAATGTAATCCCATTAGAGGTCTTACATGTCAGTTTTCATAATGATAAATTTTGGGGATAATTTCTCCACTTTAAAACTTGAATTAATATAAGGTCTTGCAAAAATCGCATTTAAATCATACTACTAGTTTTTTTCACACTGCAGATTTGGGTTTGTGACATCTTAGAAATCCATCTCACTTACATTATAAACCCACTCCTCATGGGTGCAGGATGTTACAGATCAGACACCTGAAATGCCCATGGGGATTAACAGAGGCATGCACCTGGGGACTTTTCACGTCTGATTGCATACCTCTTCTCTTGGTTTCCTCTGCTTCTGCCTTGTTCCAACATGTCCAGACCAAGAGTATGTAGTCCTTCCTTTCCTGATCCTCTCCTGATTATCTCATCCAGGTATACCAGTTTGCAAACCATATTTATTCAGTTTAATTCTACCACACATAATCCAGTGAGAGCATATGCCCTTTAATAGTTAAGCAATTATATTGAAATCTTGGTAGTTGGAAAATCCAAATTGCTTAAAAGGTTTAACATCTGAAAACATTTTTAATTTTTATTTCAATTGACAATACTACAAAGTCTATGAAACCAAGACTGAGGATCACAAGTATTTGATTTGCAAAAAATAAAATTATTTAACTTAAGCTGTATTTTCTTTTACTAAATATGTTTCTAGCTAATTTAAAATGTCACCAGTTCTGCCTATTTGATCTGTGTCCATCTATTCCTATGATTAAGAGGAAAATGTATTCAATCAGAATTATAACTTTATTGGTATTTATACATAATGAAATTATTTCTAACTAATAATGTATATCCATTTTAATATTTTGACAAATCTTACTGTTTTATAAATATTTTACCATTCTTATATTTTAATACATGTTATCTTGATCAGTTAATTGTGCATTTTAATTCCAGAATGCACAACGTTACAATGAGATGTTCCTGAATAGTAGCAGAAGTGGCAAGGACTAAGTTTAAGTTGTTTTTCATGAAATAAAATTTAAGACTTGTCAGCTGTTATTCATAATTACAGCTCTGCATACAGAAACATCAATTCTATACCTAAAGGTATACAAAATTCAGTTTTTATGCAAAAAAAATTTGTATCAATAAGCTTTTGTATAAACGTGGATAGATGGTTGATGTGTGCTACCTATTAGTGATTTGCAAATTAACATGACTGGGGGTTGAAACTTAGGAGCACAAGCAAGCTGTGATGTGTTGTCAGATTTTCACTTGTGTCAGTTTCTTTGTTTAATGATGATTACAAATTACATAACATTTTTAAACGAACTTGATGCTACCCTCCTTCAGCTGCTGCACAATTCTGCTCCACAGTCAGCAATTTGAATATGTTTGAATTTTACAACTACTCCAAGTCCAGACTGTTTGCAAAGTTTCTTGAAGCACCTTCTGTCCTTTCTCCTATGGATGCTTTCAATATTATATATATATATATTTTTTTTCTATATTCTGTGCATAGTGCAGTCAGTGAGATTTCACTGTACTTTTGCACAGATTAAATTTCTGGGGGTTATCTTCCTCTGAAAACCTGCTTAATCCATGCAAATCACTTTCAACACTTAAAGTGTATTTTCTTACTTTTTAAAATATGAGTTACACATCAGCATTTTTACAGAGTATAAACTACTTTCCAAGTTACAAGTTATTGAGAAATACAGATAACTTTAAGCAAGGTGCATTTTACTGTTTTTGGTGGGAATACAACTCCTTAGTGTTTATGAAATAGTAGTGCCAACAAAATATCATGTACAAATATATTAAAATGATAATATAAATGAACTAGGTATCAGTCACTCTGCTAGGAAATAAAACTTTATCCTCAGAGCTGTTGATGAATTCCTCTCTTCCCCATCTAAACAAGGTTTATTTTGCCATTTCTTTTCTTGTTAGACATATCTTATTCATCAATTATCCTTTAGATTTTAGCAGAAGAGTTTATAATCTGAGTATACAATGAAGATGTATCATTCTAAACTTGCTACTATAATATTATAATTTATTTTGAATATGCTGCTGCTGCTAAGGCACTTCAGTCATGTTCAACTCTGTGCGACCCCATAGACAGCAGCCCACGAGGCACCCCCATCCCAGGGATTCTCCAGGCAAGAACACTGGAGTGGTTTGCCATTTCCTTCTCCAATGCATGAAAGTGGAAAGTGAAAAGTAAAAGTGAAATTGCTCAGTGGTGTCCAACTCTTAGCGACCCTGTGGACTGCAGCCTACCAGGCTCCTCTGTCCATGGGATTTTCCAGGCAAGGGTACTGGAGTGGGGTGCCATTGCCTGCTCCGAATATGCTACATACAGAATAATACAAATTACCTGATGCTGGGGATCTTGGTAATTGAAGACACACGCTGATTTTTACATTAGGGGTATTCATTAGCTTTATTTGCATAATAAGCAATAATGTACCTGTTAGGGGAAGTGCACTGAAACCGCCCACCCTGGCCAGGCACCATAGTAACCTTTTGCCTGAGTTGTTTTGCAACAGGAGGTCCTGCTAAGGAACACAGAACTAATAAGCCACCACAAATTGGAAGAGTTTGGGAAAGGTCAAAAGGAGACACCACATGTCTGACCACCTCCCAGAATCCTTCTCTCTGGTATCCATCTTGGCTGAACAAGGTGTGCACCACCAGGAAGGACTCAGAGTCAGGATGATTGGCCAAAGACAACCCAGAAACTAATCCCACCACCATAAGATCCGAGACTGCGAGCTACGTGGCAGAGCTGTTCTTCTGGGTTCCCTTACCATACTGCTCTCCACCCAGGTGCCCTTTCCTAATAAAATCTCTTGTTTTTTCAGCACATGTGTCTCCTTGGACAACTCATTTCTGAGTGTTAGACAAGAGCCCAGTTTGGGGCGCTGAAAGGGGTCCCCCTTCCTGCAACATACCTGTGTATGTTTAGTATAACTATAACATATATCCATGTTCTAACTGTTTAAAACATTTTTTGGTATGAGAGACTGTTAACAGAGATAAATCCCATTCTTGATTCAGATGGCTCAGAGGTAAACCATAGCTATAGAACTTTTTGTTATACCGTGGGGAAATTATTTACTATGCAACTTCTGTGTTGTAATTGTAAGAAGTAAATAAGATGGAGAAAGGAAAACATGTAGCCGAGTGACTTGAACTCTTACTATGAGTTCAAGAAATGTTGAATTGTCCCTATTTTTATGATTGACATTATCTCTTTGAAACATCATTGGGGGGAAATGGTGAAATGGCATATAACCAAATGTACTTACTGTCCTCGTATCTTCCTCAAATCTACACTGTGAGATATACTACTAGTACATTTTAGTTTTTTATGAGGTTGAATTCTATGAATACATCAGCCTTCTGAAAGAACAACCTGATTTTCTAGTAGAGCAGTTGATTTTTTCAGGGGGGTCTGCAAATTCAAGCTATTTTCATAATAATGCTAAGATGTCATTTGCATTTTTCTCTTTCATTCAAATGTAGAGTGTAGCTCTTGACAGTTTACATGACGTGGTGCTATGATGATACCACAACAGTTCAATGCAGAAGCAGATATAGGAATTCTATGTTTTTATTCAGCCAGATATTTTTTAAAATTCAGTGTTCAATAGTGAGCCTTTTCAATTTTTAAATATCAGTTTACAAATAATATGCTATTTATGTCTACATGTAATGGGTTTACTACAATTATTTTTAATAAATTATTAAATACATATTTGAATTTTGTTTTAATTTCTAGTATGGTAATTAAAGTGGATAGAAATAACCTACATAAACAAAAGCTCTTTGGGTTGTCAATAATTTTGAAAAGTGTAAAAGATTTCTGAGTCCCAAAATGTCTGACCGCTAGTTTCGATTACAGTTCTTTCCTCATTGATGTATTGCAGTTTACTACAAAAGTTCTTGATGTAAGTAAAAGCTTTACAACTGTAGTCATTGTAAAGTTTAGGAATATGTGCTGTTTTGTCTTTTCTCATCACTTGGTGAAGACAGACATAAGTACTTTGTCTTTTTCAGGTCGATAGTTAATCTAACAAGGTATAGTAGCTCACAAAAGTGATCTATAATTTGTTTTTTCCTTGTGAGCTTTTTCTCTGCTTTGTTTTTCTTTCTATACAGAAAGGACACACACAAGAATAGAAGTATTCCCCAGAGGATTGTTTTGATCAATACTGTACTTTTAAATATATGAGATGGACTGAGAAAAAAAATGGATGTAATTTACATCCTTCTATCAATCCTTTGAGGACCACTACACAAGAATAATAGTGCTTTATGATAATATAGTTACATTATGTGCTACATATAACACTATATTCCATAAATTATATCAAAATAATGGTTATTTGTGATTATTGGATGAATATTTAAGTCAATAATAAAACTATTTTGTGGTGTTTGCCTTCCTCTGGTGTAAGTTGCCATTACTTTAGCATTTAATTTATGGTCAATAGCAAATTATAATCCTACAATGCAGTGAGTTGGTAACCAATCAAAGGTCATTTAGTAAGTTTTGTGTTAAAGAAGGTCTTTCATTGATTGATATTGTATTATTCTCTTCCCTTTCATATAATTCTAAAGTTATTTTTAATGAAGAAAATAGGCAAAATAGATGGTTTGCATTATATTTCTCACCTTGAATAACCCAACAGGGATGAATTTTCAGTTTATGAATGTTCCCATTTCTGGTACTCAGTCTTTGGAGCTCAAATCCTTTTCACACACATAGTAACACCAAACCATCACATCTCAGTGAGATATTTATGTTTTGTTCAATTGAAATAAGAGTGACTTCCTCTTTCAATCTTTTAGATTTTTGGAGAGTGATTGTGTTAAACTTTTTAGGCACTATTAATTCAGGAAGTGGACACCATCTGAACATTATATATTATTGATCAGAATGATATTATCCAAAGCTAGTCTTAAGTCAGAATTCAATTCCCTGAACTTTCAAAAATATGCTGAAAATTTGAATGCAAATCTGAATGATTGATTTCACATTCAATTATTAACATAGCAAAGGTTATATCATAACAGAGCATTTGTTTGCTATGTAGTTAATATTAGGAGAAATCATACATATTTATGTATATGTGCATGTGCTTGTGTATATACATATATTTGTGGTTTTTGTTCAGTCACTAAGTCGTGTCTGACTCTGAGACCCCATGGATTGTAGTATACCAGGTTTTTCTGTCCTCCACTATCTTTATAGCATTGAACTTTATTTTCACTGGGTTTTCCTAAGAGTTCAGTTGGTAAAGAATCCGCCTGCAATGCAGGAGACCCCAGTTCAATTCCTGGGTTGGGAAGATCCCCTGGAGAAGAGAATGGCTACTGACTCCAGTATTCTGGTCTGGAGACGTCCATAGACTGTATGGTTCATGGAGTCACAAAGAGTCAGACACAACAGAGCGACTTTCACTGACTTTCAACACCAGACATGTCCACAGCTGAGCATCATTGCTGCTTTGGTTCAGCTGCTCATTATTTCTGGAGCTATTAGTAATTGCCCTCTGCTCTTCCCCAGTAGCATGCGGGACACCTTCCAACCTGGAAGCTCATCTTCTGGCATCATATCTTTTTGCCTTTATATGCTGTTCATAGGGTTCTCCAGGCAAGAATCCTGGAGTGGACTGCAATTCCTTCTCCAGTGAATCACATTTTGTCATAGGTTTTCACTATGACCCATCCATCTTGGGTGGCCCTGTATGGCATGGCTCATAGCGTCTTTGAGTTACACAAGCTCCTTCTCCATGACAAGGCTGTGATATGAAGGGGGTGTACAAATATGCATACACATATATGTGGGTGTGTATATGCACATATATCTGCAAATGGTTGTCTTGCCAGATTCCTTTTTTGATCTGAAAACAGTTTTCTGAGATAAAATGCTAAAACATTGACATTTGTTTTTAACAGAGAAGACACAGAACTTGCAAATGAAAATGTTAACAGCTTGATCACTCTGGCATTGGCATCACGAACAGACAGTAGAAGATGTGGTCTCTCCCTCACCCAGTGATATGATACTAAGTCCCCTGAATTTAAAAGCCTTACCGTCTGAAAGCTCTCCTTTTTCATTTTAAATATTTCACCGATATTGTTGTGAGACAGTAAGTTGGTACTGAGAACCTTACCAATATTTTGCTCTAAAAATAATTATACAGTAGCTCATTAAGCTCGTGTGAACTCTTCTGTATTCCCCATGCTCCCCTGCAGCATAGAAGAGTCTGGACGACGAAATGTGACAAATCTGAGGTCGAAGGAGTTAAGAGAGGGCCTGATGCCTATTATTCTTTTTATTCCCACTTTGGTGACATTATAGGTCACAAAGCTAGTCAGATAATAATGTAACACATAAACTTTTTTGCAATATTTCACTGTAATTTTCTATTTGTACCTTGTGCTGGTTGGTGTTAATTGCCCAACTAATATAGTAATTTATTTGAATAATTCCTATTACAGATAAATATATGAACAGATTCATAAATATTTATAAAGATAATTTTAAAATTATATACATATACATATATATATATACATTTGCTTTCAGATCACTAAATGTCACATCAAGCCAGTATTTCCCAAGGTAATTTCAGTTCCATATTGATCCTATAGATACTCAGCAAAATGATCTTATTCATAATAAATTTAGAAAATGCTCTATTATATAACAAACCATCTGACATCTCTCCTTAGAGTTTGAAATTAATATATCTAAAAGTTCAACTTAATCCTGCAGTGAATAAAATGGTTTAAATTGCTTTAATTCAGTGCTTATAAAACCCCTTATTATCATTATACCATAAAACATATACCAAACTGTCTACTAAATAAATATTAGGAAATACATTATTAGATTATAAGACCATAAAAATATTGCAAAAGAGACCTAGTCATACCTAATCTTTTAATGTATACTTTGAGATCATCTATGTAGTAAAATTAGTTGACAATGAGTTAATCTTCCATTTCACAAGATTAAAAATTTCATTAGAGCAGATACTAGGTCTTATCTTTACAAGTGCTTTCAAAGTGCTCTACATTTAGTTGTCTCTTTAAAATATTTGTAAATAAATGAGTGATATATTTTACTTCCTTCTAAAATGTTTTTCTACACTCCCATAAAAAAAAAGTTTGCCTTTAAGTCATATGACATTATAGAGGAATTATGATTTTGAAATCATGGTAATAGTGAAAATGTGAGCATGCAAACAGAAAGCACTGCTAGAGTGAAAATAAAAATGGGCCTCAGAAATATGGACTTTTTGTTAGTTATTATTCTATCCTTAAAAATACAGGTAGAAATTTACTTTGGATGCTTCTTTTGTTATTTCGATTATTTTTATGAAATAGTTGTACACGTGTTTGTGGTTTAATGATTCCTCAACTTGATCTATTATGCCTGGCCACCATTATTACTATTGCATGCAATCATTTTCAATTGTAATGCCTTACTGATAACTGTGGCATTATAAATATAATTTACAGATTCCTGGAATCTGAGTCAAATATATTGTTTTCTCAAATATATTGTTTTAAATTTTATTTCAGAAAACAGCAAAGTACTCTGATGATAACAGTACATAGAAAAAAAGGATTTTAAAAATTTCCTAAAACATTTCTTGTATATGCTTTAAAATTACCTGCAGAATGTATTAAATGATTTCTCAAGCTATGATTTCTCAAGCACATATTCTGGGTCAAACAACATCATATAGAGTAAGCACATCACTGACTGATGGAGAGTACTTATTGAAAGCATATAGTTTCAAAGATTAACAGAAGAAAAAGTTAAATGTTTTCATATAATGAATCTCAGGATGATTTTAATTAATCTGGAGGTATCCTATATTTTTAAAGGTCACCTAAATAATATTATACTATTACTACATATTAATGATTATTATAAAGTACTAATGTTAATGACATCAATTCAAGTTATAAAAAAAGAGTTGTTTTAGATATTTTAAAGAGATTTACATATCACAAATTTACAAGGAGGGTGCCAAACTATATTTCAAGCATTGTTTTAAAAAATTATGGCTCAGAGAGGTAAAATGACTCATTCAAATTTTCCCAGCAACTAGTGATCTCTGAATATTTAGGTTTTATTCCTTCCCTTTATAATGATTAAATAAAATCCATTTTTTAATACCCAGAGAAATATTTGTTTGATCTCAAGAAATAAGAGAGTCTAAAGAAACATCTAACATATATGCTAATCATGTCATAATAATATCTGTTTCAGTAATGAATTTGTAAGTTCAAATGTGAAATATCCAAGTGGAATAAAATGAGAAGATAAAATTACTCCAATAGCTCTTAGTAAACTGGAGTTTAGGGCCTTTACAAAAGATTTGAGGAGAAAGAAATACCAAGGGAGAAAATAAAATGTGTTATGCTCATCTTTGAGAATAAAATTAAGATGGCTAAATTTCAGAATTTATTAACCCTTCTGAGGCATGGTCCTCCAGGTGGCTGTGACACCAGTTCATATAAGAGTCACAACAAGAAACAAAGAAGTTTTTCTACAATGGTTTGTGTAGGCAATTACTTTGATAATTGCCTTCCAAGAGTGTAATGATAACTTATCCACACTTTTCTCCTAAGAATTTAAGTAATGCACTTGGGATATTTAAATTCTGGGCAAATACTGCCACTTGGCTTTTGTGGCTAATTAAGAAAGACTAGCACAATTGAGCGCAGACTATAATTTAAAAAGTTGATAAAAAAATCTTGCTGAGAACTAACAACTGTCCTTAGTTTTGAGATGACAAATTTGTGAGATAAAGAGGCTCTAGTTTACATACTGGTATAGACTGGATTTGAATCCAGTTACTTCAAGTTTATAACCCATTTTTTTCCTTTTTTTTAAAGATTATTTTTGATGTAGATTGTTTCATATCTTTATTGAGTTTTTTTTGTTTTGTTTTGTTTGTTTGTTTATTTTTTTTACAAAATTGCTTCTTTTTGTTTTTGTCTTGGTTTCTAGCCACAGGGTTTGTGGGATCACATGCCTCTATCCAGAGATTGAACCTGCAACCCCTGCATTGGAAGGTTAATTCTTAACTACTAGACCATCAAGGAAGCTGCAATAACCTGTTTTCTTTATTTATTATATTCCATTCATAAGGTAACAGTTTTCTAATTTTTTCTTTTCTAATCTGAATCATGGTTAATATATAAATTCTGTTTAACTCAGTTTGCTTTCATTTATTTGACTAATTTTAATTCTATACTCTTAAAAAGTATTACCATATATTATAATATAACCTCCCGATTATATATCAATAATAAATCAAACTGATGAGAACCTATAAATATTTTAAATGGTAGCCATTTTCAGAATAATACTGGTTTATGCTCAAATAAAATTTTAATGACAATTGAAATTAATAAGGCAATTATTAGAACTGATAGTCAACAATATATCAAGTAAGCAAAATAATCACAATAATATAAAAAAATGGAATTTAGTACCTTCTTCTCTCCATAATATGTTAGCTACTGCAGCATGTTTGAAAGGAAAAGGAGAAAAAGAAAAATGAGTAAAGTGAGAATCAATTACATAGTAATAAAAATAACTATCAAAGAGGTCACAATCTCTAAGATAGAACATGCATTTAAGAATAATGAAGGTGAATTCAACAATCTACTCTAACAAAAACATTAAAATGCTGAAAATATGACAATGTTCTGCTCATGTCTTGATAGCCAATTCTTCTTTACAGCAGAGATTATGTTAATAAACAACAAAAAATTATGTATCACTGAAAACATTGGGATATTTAAGCTAATTTGTTAAAATATACCTTTAAAATATGCATAGTAGTTAAAACTATTCATTTATTTGAGGTAATACTTAGAAGTTAGTAATTGGAGCAGTTACAATTTTAAAATTCTTAATAATCATAAGTAATATTTCAACATGGTATGCAATGAATGACAAAATGAAAAACACTATCACAGAAAACTAACCAAACTTATCACATGGACCACAACTTTGTGTAATGCAGTGAAACTATGAGCCATGTAATGTAGGGCTACCTAAAATGGATGGGTCATGGTGGAGAGTTCTGATAAAACATAGTCTACTGGAGAAGGAAATGGCAAACCACTTCAGTATTCTTGCCTTGAGAACCCCATGAACAGTATGAAAAGGCAAAAAGATAGGAAACTGAAAGATGAGCTCCCCAGGTCTGTAGGTGCCCAATATGCTACTGGAGAATAGTGGAGAAATAACTCCAGAAAGAATAAAGAGGTGGAACCAAATTAAAAACAACCTAGATGTCCATCAGCAGATGAATGGATAAGAAAGCTGTGGTACATATACACAATAGAGTATTACTCAGCCATTAAAAAGAATACATTTGAATCAATTCTAATAAGATGGATGAAACTGGAGCTGATTATACAGAGAGAAGTAAGCCAGAAAGAAAAACACCAATACAGCATACTAACACATATATATGGAATTTAGAAAGATGGTAATGATAACCCTGTATGTGAGACAGCAAAAGAGACACAGATGTTTAGAATGGACTTTTGGGCTCTGTGGGAGAGGGAGAGGGTGGGATGATTTGGGAGAATGGCACTGAAACATGTATACTATCATGTAAGAAACGAATCACCAGTCTATGTTCAATGCAGGATACAGGATGCTTGGGGCTGGTGCACGGGGATGATCCAGAGAGATGATATGGGGTGGGAGGTAGGAGGGGGGTTCAGGATTGGGAACTCATGTACACCCATGGCGGATTCATGTTAATGTATGGCAAAACCAGTACAGTATTGTAAAGTAAAATAAAGTAAAAATAAAAATTAAAAAAACAAAACAAAACAGCACCCAGTTGTGGACATGACTGTTGATGGAAGTAGTCTGACGCTCTAAAAAGCAATATTGCATAGGAACCTGAGATGTTAGGTCCATGAGTGAAGCAAATTAGAAATGGTCAAACAGGAGATGGCCAAGAGTGAACATCAAATTTTAGGAATCAGTGAACTAAAAAGGACTACAATGGGTGAATCCAACTCAGATGACCATTTTATCTACTACTGTAGATAAGAATCCCTTAGAAGAAATGGAGTACCCATCATAGTCAACAAAAGAGTCTGAAATGCAGTACTTGGATACAATCTCAAAAATGACAGAATGATCTCTGCTATTTCCAAGGCAAACCATTCAATATCACAGAAATCAAAGTCTATGTCCTGACGAGTAATGCTGAAGAGGTTGAAGTTAAGTGGTTCTCTGAAGACCTACAAACTTCAAGAACTAACACCCCCAAAAGATGTCCTTTTCATTATAGGAGACAGGAATGCAAAAGTAGGATGCCTAGAGATATCTGGAGTAACTGGCAAATTTGGCCTTGGAGTACAAAACAAACCAGGTCAAAGGCTAACAGTTTTGCCAAGAGAATGCACTGGTCATAGCAAACACCCTTGTCCAACAACACAGGAGACAGCTCTACACATGGACACCACCAGATGGTCAATACTGAAATCAGATTGATTATACTCTTTGTAGCCAAAGATGGAGAAGCTCTATACAGTCAGCAAAAACAAGACCAGGAACTGACTGTGGCTCAGATCATGAACTCCTTATTGCCAAATTCAGAATTATATTGAAAGTAGGGAAAACCGCTAGGCTATTCAGGTATGACCTAAATCAAATCCCCTACGATTATACAGTGGAAGTGACAAAAAGATTCAAGGGATTATATCTGATAGAGAGAGTGGCTGAAGAATTATGGAAGGAGGCTCATGAGAGTTTACAGGAGGCAGTGATCAAGACCATCTCTAAGAAAAAGAAATGCAAAAAAGGCTAAACGGTTGTCTGAAAAGGCCTTACAAACAGCTGAGGAAAGAAGAGAAGTGAAAGGCAAAGGAGAAAAGTAAAGATATACCCATTTGAATGCAGAGTTCCAAAGAATAGCAAGGAGAGATAAGAAAGCCTTCCTCACTGATCAATGCAAAGAAATAGAGTAAAAAATAGAATGGGAAAGACTAGAGATCCCTTCAAGAAAATTAGAGATACCAAGGGAACATTTCATGCAAAGATGGGCACAATAAAGAATATAATTGGTATGTGCCTAAAAGAAGCAGGAGACATTAAGAAGAGGTGGTAAGAATACACAGAAGAACTATACAAAAAGAACTTCATGACCCAGATAACCACGATGGTGTGATCATTCATGTAGAGCCAGACATCCTGGAATGTGAAGTCAAGTGATTTTAGGAAGCATCACTATGAACAAAGCTAGTGGAGGTGATGGAATTCCAATTGAGCTATTTTGAATCCTAAAAGATGGTACAGTGAAAGTGCTGTACTCAATATTCCAGCATATTTGCAAGATACAGCAGTGGCCACAGGACTGTAAAGGGTCAGTTTTCATTCCAATCACAAAGAAAGGCAACACCAAAGAATGTTCAAAAAACCACACAATTGCACTCACATGCTAACAAAGTAATGCTCAAAATTCTCCAAGTCAGGCCTCAACAGTACGTGAACCATGAACTTCCAGATGTACAAGTCGGATTTGGGTAGGCAGAGGAACCAGAGATCAAATTGCCAACATCTGTTGGATCATTGAAAAAGCATGAGAGTTGCAGAAAAATATCTATTTCTGCCTTATTGACTATGCCAAAGACTTTCACTCTGTGGATCACAAAAAACTGAAAAACTTCAAGAGATGGGAATACCAGACCACCTGATCTGCCTCCTGAGAAATATGTCAGCAGGTTGAGAAGGAATAGTTAGAACTGAACATGGAACAGCAGACTGGTTCCAAATAGGGAAAGGCATATGTCAAGGCTGCATATTGTCACCCTGTTTATTTATCTTGTATGCAGAATGCATCATGTGAAATGTCAGGCTGGATGAAGCACAAGCTGGAATCAAGATTTCTGGGAGAAATAGCAATAACTTCAAATATGCAGAAGACACCACCTTTATGGCAGAAAGAGAAGAAGAACTAAAGAGCCTCTTGATGAAAGTGAAAGAAGAGAGTGAAAAAGTTGGCTTAAAGCTCAACATTCAGAAAATTAAATCATGGCATCTGGTCCCATCATGTCATGGCAATTAGATAGTGAAACAATAGATAGAAATTGTGAGAGAATTTATTTTGGGGGGCACAATAAATGTTCCTTTACTTTGTTTTTCTCCAAAATCACTGCAGAGGGTGACTGCAGCCAGGAAATTAAAAGATGCTTGCTCTTTAGAAGAAAAGCTATGACCAACCTAGATAGCATATTAAAAAGCAGAGAGACTACTTTGCCAATGAAAGTCTGTCTAGTCAAAGCTATGATTTTTCCAGTAGTCATGTATAGATGTGAGTGTTGGACCTTAAAGAAAGCTGAGCAGTGAAGAATCAATGCTTTTGAATTGTGGTGTTGGAGAAGACTCTTGAGAGTCCCTTGAACAGCAAGAAGATTCAACCAGTCCGTCCTAAAGGAAATCAGTCCTGATTATTCATTGGAAGAACTGATGCCGAAACTCCAATACTTTGACCACCTGATGAGAAGAACTGACTCATTGGAAAAGACCTTGTTACTGGGAAAGACTGAAGGCAGGAGGAGAAGGGGATGACAGGGTGAGATGGTTGGACGGCCTCTCCGAATCTATGGACATGTGTTTGTGCAAGCTCCAAGAGTTAGACATGGACAGGGAAACCTGTCGTTCTTCAGTCTATGGGGTCACAAAGAGTCGGAAAGGACTCAGTGACGAACTGAACTGAAAATTCAATAAACCTAAATATATCTTGCTAATTTCAATGCATAATAAACAATTCTTATTAAATTATTTCTGTACAATAGGTCTATTAACTATTGCGTA
This sequence comes from Capra hircus, assembly GCF_001704415.2. Lineage (NCBI taxonomy): Eukaryota > Metazoa > Chordata > Mammalia > Artiodactyla > Bovidae > Capra > Capra hircus. Next base: position 34,031,632 of record NC_030824.1, read on the forward strand.
GGAACTAACTAAATAAATGGAAAGTTAAAATATTAAGGCAGGTATGAAAGTAAATATCAACTAAATATATTCTCAGCAAAATGCCTGCCTCCCTTACTAATTCAAATTTATCCAATTGTATATAATTTCATTTTTTGAAATACAGTTGATTTAGAATTATAAAAGTTTTGGGAATATACACACACTTTCAAAGCAAAACAATATTAGTGAAAAGGAAATGAAACTGAAGGCAAAGCTCATACACATCTGATTACTCCCTGCACATTTTAATGATATTAAACATAATCACTTTTGGAAAAACTAAACTCTGACCATCAGTGTCATAGAGCCAAAACTGGGTTCTAGTGCTCCTTGCTGGAGGCTGGAGGACCAAGTCATATATGTTTTACCACTTAGTATATTTTTTAAAATTAGTTTTCATAGAGTAAGCATTTTTTTGAGATTCTCTCTTGTAAAAAAAGGTAAGTAGACTTGTTTCCTCATATCTTCATCCAAAGGATATGAAGTGTGCATATCATGTGCCAGGCACTGTATTCAGTACTACATTACACAGGATAAGATTGACCTAGTTTCTGTGCCAATAGTGTTTTTTGGTAGTTGTTCAGTCACTAAGGTGAGGGTAAAGAAAAAGAAAAAACAAGATTAAAATTATATAATTTCACAATTAAAATTTTAGTGTGTTATGAAAGAAAGGAACATAGTACCCTGAATGCTTTTAATGAGTGGATTATACATGATCAGTGAATCTGGGGGAGATATCTCTTCCTAATGATGATGCTGAAGGAGAAGTTTAAAATATGAAAAAGAGTGCACATGGGGAGGGTTGGAGGAATCTGACTTTCAGACATAGGAAAAGCATGCATAAGCCCCGGTGGTATGGTAAAACACTGCTATGTTAAAGGGCTAAGGGCAGACATTTTTAAGATAGGCAATAACATGTGAGAAAGTACAAAAAATACATGATTTGTAATATTAATACCAGATGAAGTAAAATTCAAAGCACTATGTAGTGAGTTTAAAGTTATATAAATTTAGAGCACAGAATTAAAATATGAGACAAACTATTAGGATTAGATACAACATTCATAAAGCTATACTCATATTCTGCTTTGACTCAGTCACCTTCAGTATTTGATAAATGAAGAGGAAAAACACAAAGTTACAATGACATGATTATTATTGCTGAATTAGTGTTTTTATAATGAATGTTCTGTGATAAAAACAGGAAGTGTTTTCTTTTCAAGTTTTATTGAGAGATATTCAAGAGCAGTCCCAAAGTAAGTCAAAAATTGAAAGACTTGCTGTACTCTGGAGGTAGATTCCAATAACCATAAACTGCGTAGACATCTTCAGAAAGCAATAAAGCAAATATAAAACTGTTACAAATATTTAAAACTATTAACAAAAATCATTTAACAAACTAAATATGTTTAAAATCAAATATAATTATAACTCATATCAAGCAACAAAAATGCAAAAATAAAATTTAACGTGAACCCAAAGAGTTTTGGCCAAAAGATAATGCATATAATTAATTAATGCATTGCTGAACAAAATAGATGAAAGAGAGAGAGAGAAAAAAAATCCAAGAAGGAGAAGGAAAGCAGGAGAGAGGGAAGAAAGAAGAAATGATTGTAGTTATGTTAATTTTAAATTAATGTAGATTTTTTTCTGTAGCAAATTTAATAAGCTCTACTGAATTTATTTATGTTTTTATACTTTTGTGTTTTATAAACATATTTTATAAATTCCAAGGAACTATAAATATCCAAACTGAACACAAAAAATAAATCTGAATAAAAAGAATCATGGTACTAATTAAACCATTTTCAAAAATAATTTCTTCTCAATATTACTTGAGGTTATGAGGTTTCTATAAAGTGTATTTAAGACTTCTCTGATGGCTCAAAGGGTAAAGCATCTGTCTGCAATACAGGAGACCTGGGTTCAATCCCTGGGTCGGGAAGATTCCCTTGAGAAGGAAATGGCAACCCACTCCAGTATTATTGCCTGGAAAAGCCCATGGACAGAGGAGCCTGGTAGGCTATAGTCCATGGAGTCACAAAGAGTCAGACATGACTGAGTGACTTCACTTTCACTTTCTTTCACTTAAAGAATTATATAATTCCTGTTATATTTAACATTGTTAAAATGTAGATCAAGATGGAAACATGCCTTTTCATTTTTTAAAGTCAGAAGAAGAGATGCCAATTAATTGATAATAATAGCAAAGTAAAACAAATTACAAGACACTTTAACTAATGACAGAAATTACAAATAAAATGCAAGTGAAATTCACCAGTATATTAAAATTTTGATCATATGTTTGTTAGCCATCTGTATTTCTTCTTTGGAGAAATGTCTATTTAGTTTTTTGGCCAATTTTTTTATTGGGTTGCTCAACATCACTCATTATCAGAGAAATGCAAATCAAAACCACAATGAGGTACCATTTCAGGCCAGTCAGAATGACTGCGATCCAAAAGTCTACAAGCAATAAATGCTGGAGAGGGTGTGGAGAAAAGGGAACCCTCTTACACTGTTGGTGGGAATGCAAACTAGTACAGCCACTATGGAGAACAGTGTGGAGATTCCTTAAGAAACTGGAAATAGAACTGCTTTATGGCCCAGCAATCCCACTACTGGGCATACACACCAAGGAAACCAGAACTGAAAGAGAGACATGTACTCCAATGTTCATCACATGTCCAATGTTCATCGCAACACTGTTTATAATAGCCAGGACATGGAAGCAACCTAGATGTCTATCAGCAGAAGAATGGATAAGAAAGTTGTGGTACATATACACAATGGAGTATTACTCAGCCATTAAAAAGAATACATTTGAATCAATTCTAATGAGATGGATGAAACTGGAGCCAATTATACAGAGTGAAGTAAGCTAGAAAGGAAAACACCAATACAGTACACTAACGCATTTATATGGAATTTAGAAAGATGGGAACGATAACCCTGTATGTGAGACAGCCAAAGAGACACAGATGTATAGAACAGTCTTTTGGACTCTGTGAGAGCAGGAGAGGGTGGGATGATTTGGGAAAATGGCATTGAAACATGTGTAATATCATATAAGAAACGAACTGCCAGTCTAAGTTCAATGCAGGATACAGCATGCTTGGGGCTGGTGCACTGGGATAACCCAGAGGGATGGTATGGGGAGGGAATTGGGAGAGGGATTCAGGATTGGGAACACCTGTGGCTGATTCATGTCAATATATGGCAAAACCAATACAATATTGTAAAGTAATTAGCCTCCAATTAAAAAAAAAATTTAAATTTAAAAATAAATAAAATAAAATTTTGATCATAGACAGGTATCTTCTTGGAATGAAAGAGGGATTTGATAGAAATTTAATTAAGAAATCAATTCACTTGATATATTAGAACATAAAATGAGAATGATAAATACCACTTAAATCTGAAAACAGAATCTCACAAAATGCATCACATATTATTAAGTGCAATATACTCTTAGTGACCTAGCACCCTATAAGTAGAGGCACATTCTAATGTTAGAATTAACATTAATATTAACATACACATGTTAATATAAATGTGTGTTAAATTTTTAACATTTAACAAAACAAGGATAATAAATTAATAAATGAATAAGGGACTGTGACTGGTACTAGAAATTAATTTTGATGGACTGAACAATTTATTAAATCCAGAAACAAATATAAATTTATAAGTACTGTAAAATTGTAAATAAAATGATCTAAATTTGAAGATAAAAATGTTTCAAACAATTAATATTGCACATAAAAATAACAAGAGATTTCAGTTAGGTGACAAGACACAAGATAAATACTCCAAATTTCACTTTCTTACATAAGAATTAGAAGACACAATAGAAGATTTTATTTATAATAGCCACAAAGTATAGTATATCAATAATTTGACTGAAATAAAAATGTATAATAAATCAACTATAACATTCATTAAAGTTATGCTAGATAGGACCCTATAGTATTCCTAGATCAAGAAGATAAATAATAGAAAAATAAAATTTATTCTTAATTACTTAATTTAAAAATGTCATTTATTGTTATTGTCTGTTTAGAACATGTTCTATTGATTGTACAAAGTTAGACTGGGAATGTTTAGAGACATTGACATGTGTTACCAAAGTTGACTTCTGAAAGGTTGCTGTCATTACTACCAGTTGTCCATGAAAGTTCATCCCACCATACTCAGGGTGAACTGTTTCTGCATACGTGTGTATGTGTACACACATATATACAAGCTTACCAAATGTGAATAAATATTATCTCACAAATATACTAGGTTTGCTTATAAATTATATTGACTATGTTAGCAAATATATAAATAAAATTTTCTTCTATTTATGTCCTTATCCATTATTTATATTGGAATGTCATTTCATAATTTTTGTACTTTTGACAGCTACTTATATATTGGAATGCCTTTATTTTGTCACATCAATTTATCCTTCATATAATATAAACAGCTATCTGTAATAAACACAGGCTTGACGATGCCACTAATTTGCTTAGAAACATAATGTACTTGTATGTGTGTGTGTGTGTTTGTGTAAGCTCAAAATCCTTAGCAAAGCACACATGGGCTTCCACTAAGTGTCTATGTCATCCTAAAGACACATTATAAACATCTAGTCATTTTGAATCTCTTCATTGTTATACATGCTATACCTGCAGGAATACCCTCAGTAAAATTCTTCACCTAATTTACTCTTGGTTGGCCTTTAAGTTCCAGCTTAGCTTTTTATCTATAGGTAGCCTGCCTGGAACCAAAAGTTGAGTTAAATGACACTTTTTCTCTACATTTGGAATCCTGTGAAACATCTGTGGCATTCTGTAATTTATCATACATAATCTCTCTCATAATCCTTTCTTTATAATTAAATAATGAAAACTTCAAAGCTATAGACCTCCATTATTCAATGCTTATTCATGACAATTGAAATGTAAAATTCTTTTTGAAGATAATGTGTATTTTATAATGAAAATGTGGTTCAATGGAACAGATGCCTAGACACAAGGAACTTTTATTAAGGCCCTTTTGATAAATTGCCTTATTATGTAAGTTAGGGACTTTCAGTTATGTTTCAAATGATGGATGTCATGTTGTATGTGCCATTTCTATGAGAAAATGCATGTGGAGGTGAATATTACATAAACAACTGTAATATTGTCATCAAGTATGGAGCAGCATGCTATAGTACTGAACAACTATTTTCCTTGGCTGCTCATGTGCAAATTGCTTGGCCTTTCAACTAAGTAAGTTTTTTATTAGCCTTCTCTTTTGAAAGTGTAAGGTTTGCACTAGTGCAAAACACTTTTTGATAAGCTATATTTATGTGAGGATAACATTTTAGCTAGCTGTCTTATTGACTGTTTCTCCATTTGGACTTAAAAAATTGACTTAACTTCAGAAGGCAAATGAAAAGGGCAAAGTCAAAAGAAAATATAGATAAAAATTTAATGTATCTGAAAAAATGTGTGGTTAGTCAAAATGTCTTGGAATGTACATATGGTGAAGGAAAGGAGACATTTAAAATATACTATTTTAGGGGTGGAAAGCTATATAAGATATGCCAAATACACTGCCTTCCATATGCCAATTTCAAAGCCAATTTTAAGTGAAACTGTCACTCTTTTAGCACTGATTGAAGACAATAATCCAAGGACTACAGATTTCCAATCTAGTGCCTAGCATTAGTTGATTAGGCAATAGCGCCAAGATTACATTAAGGCATACAATCCAGAAACTAGCCACAACTCCGTGGTTTTAATCTCAATGAACTGATGAGGTAGGCTAATAATATTATTTTAGGGGAGGGTAATTTGAATCAGAAATTGTGTTTCTGATTCATGAAACTGCAGACACAAGAAACACTAGAAAATCAAGAGCACAGAGAACTAAAATTGTAAGAATGCATAGCAAAAGTTACCATGCACAGAATTAGGGCTGTGATAATTTGTGATAATGCAGATCAGGATTCGAGAAAATAAGAAAAGGAGGAAGATCTATGCAACTCATGGGAAAGCAAGAGTCAATCATTGTCTGAGTACATAAAGTTGGTTTCTGGGTTCTGAAAGGAGATACATCTCTGACTGCTTCATGTTGCCAGTTTAATGCTTATATATATTTTTTAAAATCCTTGAACATAAACAGATAGAGATAGTATACTCTTGACAACCAAGTGAGTTGGATTGAAACCAAGACAATGTCAGAATTATGCCCATGTTAAGGAAAAATTGTCATTATATGAAGGTGATGTCACACTATATACAGAAAACCCTAAAGACTCCACACAAAAACCGCTAGAATTGATAAATGAATTCAGCAACATAGTAGGATATAAGATTAACAGAAATATGTTGCATTTATTTAAACCAACAATGAAATATCAGAAAGAGAATGCTAACAAACAATCCCTATCAAAATTGCATCAAAAATAAAATATTTAGGAATACATCTTTCCAAGGAGGTAAAAGACTTAAATGATAAAAACTACAAAACGTTAATAATGCTAACTGAAGATGACTCAAAGAAATGGAATGATATTCCATGCTCTTGCATTGAAAGACTTAATATTGCTAAAATGGCCAAACTACTCAGAGAAATTTACAGATAATGCAATACCTATCAAAATACCCAGGACATTTTCCACAGTATTAGAACAAATAATCTTAAAATTTATATAGAACCACTCAATACTCAGAATTGCCAAAGAAATATTGAGGAATAAAACAAAGCAGGGGGCACAAGCAACTGAGACTTCAGACAATACTACAGAGCTATAGAAATTAAAACAGCATGGTATTGGCACAAAAACAAACATATGTGTCAATGGAACAGAATAGAGAGCCTGGAAACAACCCACATGCCTAAGAAAAATTAATTTTTGACAAAGTAGGAGGAAAAGCAGTCTCTTCAGCAAGTGATTTTGGGAAAGTTTGATAGCTTCATGTAAACCAACGAAGTTAGAACACACCCTTGTACCTACCAAAAAATGAACTTAAAGTGATGTAAAGACTTAAATATAAGACAAGACAGCTAAAACTCCTAGAAGAGAACACAGGCAAAACATTCTCTGACATGAATAGTACCAATGTTTCCTCAGGTCAGCCACCCAAGGCAATAAAAATAAAAGCAAAAGTAAACAAATGGGGCATAATTAAGCTTAAAACCATTTGCACGGCAGTGGAAAACAAACAAACACAAAAAGACAACGTCCAAGCTGAGAGATAATATTTGCAAATGATGTGACCAAACAAGGGCTTAATTTTCAAAATATACAAACAGCTCCCACAATTCAATAAGAACAACGCCAACAACAACAACAACAAAAAAAAAACAATCAAAAAATTGGCAGAAGACTTAAATCAACATTTCTCCAGAGGGGAAATACCCATGGCCAATAGGCACATGAAAAGGTGCTCATATAGCTAATTATTAGAGAAATACAAATCAAAAGCACAACAAGGTATCACCTTACATGAGTCAGAATGGTCATCATTACAAAGTCTACAAATAATGAATGCTGCAGAGGTTGTAGAAAATGCCACACTGTTGATGGTTTTGTAAACTGGTGCAATCAGTATGGAAAACATATGAAGGGTCCTCATAAACTAAAAATTAAGTCACCATATGATTCAGCAATCCCACTCCTGGGCATGTACCCAGGCAAAAGTATGTAAAAACAGACATGCACCCCTACATTAATAGAAGCAGCCCTATGGTCAATAGCCAGGATGATGGACATGGAAGCAATCTGAATTTCCATCAACAGATGAATGGAGAAAGAAAATATGTTTTATATATATATATATATATATATATATATATAAATATACACTGTAATATTACTCAGCCATTTATAAGGATGAAAAAAAAAAGGCCACGGAAAGAATGAAATAATGCTATTTGTAGCAACATGGATGAACCTAAAGATACCATAATAAGTGAAGTAAGTCAGAAACTGAAAGACAAATATTTTATGACTTATATGTAGAATCTAAAACATGACACAAATGAGCATATCTTTCAAACAAAAAAAGACATACAGATATATAAAGCAGACTTGTGTTTGCCAAGGGGGTGAGGGGATGCAGGAGGAAAGCATCAGGAATTTGTGATTAGCAGGTATAAGGGATTACATGGATGATGGATAAATGAAGGAAAAAACTACAAGAGTAAGTGAAACAGAAGAAGGGGATCATTAGGATCATGTTGTACACCACACAGTGTTAGTGTAACAGACTGCTTTCTAAGCAAACTTCAAGAAAATCTTTCTAACCTCCTCTTGTCCAGACTGCCAATACTTAAGCTTCTCTTAATATAGAATATTTAAGCCTACTAATGTTAGGAAGTGACTTCATTTTTGAGAATTCTCCATAGAAATGACTGGTTGTGCTTTTTACATAATAAACAATAACAGTGACATCATTAAAAATAGTGGGTAATTAGCAACAGATAGGAGAAGGCAATGGCACCCCACTCCAGTACTCTTGCCTGGGAAGTCCCATGGACGGAGGAGCCTGGTAGGCTACAGTCCATGGGGTTGTGAAGAGTTGGACACGACTGAGCGATTTCACTTTCACTTTTCACTTTCATGCACTGGAGAGGGAAATGGCAATCCACTCTAGGATTTTTGCCTGGAGAATCTCAGGGACGGGAGCCTGGTGGGCTGCCATCTATTGGGGTCGCACAGAGTCAGACACGACTGACGTGACTTAGCAGCAGCAGCTACAGATATACAAGAGAAAAACATTGCCTTCTAATTAATTCATTTACACACTCTACCATTTTAATTAGGTAGCAAAGTTACTTTTGCTTTTGCTTTAAATTCATCATCTAGAGCAGAGACAACAGGATGAACTAGATAATTTTAAAAATAAAATGATCATAGCACATTTTAAGTAGTACCTGGCACATGATGTTATATATGTATATATCCATCTCCTAAGCAGAACACAAGATCAGCACACTGATAGAAATTAAATTAATGAAGATGTTGCCAAAACAAAACATTGCATAAAAGCATATTCAGTATACTAACACATATATATGGAATTTAGAAAGATGGCAATGACGACCCTGTATGCAAGACAGCAAAACAGACACAGATGTGTATAACGGATTTTTGGACTCAGAGGGAGAAGGAGAGGGTGGGATGATTTGGGAGAATGGCATTGTAACATGTATACTATCATGTAAGAATCAAATCGCCAGTCTATGTCCAACACAGGATACAGCATGCTTGGGACTGGTGCACGGTGATGACCCAGAGAGATGTTATGGGGAGGGAGATGGGAGGGGGGTTCATGTTTGGGAACGCATGTACACCCGTGGTGGATTCATGTCAATGTATGGCAAAACCAATACAGTATTGTAAAGTAAAATAAAGTAAAAATAAAAATTAAAAAAAAAGCATATTCTAATCTATCATTAGGGCTACCAGAGGACTCTCTGTATTATCATAAGTGAGAACAAATTTTTTAGGCAAATTTAAGAAGAGCTGGGCATTAACAGCATATATGCAAAGAAAAAGTTAAAGATGGTAGACTTTAAAGATCTAGCAATGAATATCAGTTTTTATAAAAGAAGTGTTTCTAGCAATTTTTATTACTCCTCTCATATTCTGAATTCCGTACTATGGAATATGTCTTCAAATATGCATATTTAATATATTTTATAATATACTTTATAATGTATTTTTGGAAAAGGAAATGGCAACCCACTCCTGTATTCTTGCCTGGATAATCCCATAGACAAAGGAGCCTGGTGGGTTACAGTCTATGGGTCGCAAAGAGTTGAACACGATTGAAGTGACTGAGCACACACAATATATTCTAAATACTAAAATGTAGACTTAATTATATTTAAATATGGTGTAAATAAAAGACATATATTCTTTGAAGGAAATTGACTACTTTAAAAAGTTACTTATTCAGATAAGTGAAGATTTTTAGATAAATATTTTGTGAGAGAAGTTACACAGTACAACTACATACCACAAATGCATTAAATACCATGATATTTAAAGCATTCTGGTTGAATATATAAGTTTATACTTCAATTACATTTGTTTATCTTTAAAGACATTATAAAATATATTAGTGGCAGGGCACTAAGAGGCAGCAGAAACCTAAACAGGATAATCACAGAAGTAGGTCATAAACTTAATATCAAAAATTACTAGCCATCACATTCAGGTCAGGAAGCAGCAGTTAGAACTGGACATGGAACAACAGACTAGTTCCAAATAGGAAAAGGAGTACATCAAGGCTGTATATTGTCACCCTGCTTATTTAACTTCTATGCAGAGTACATCATGAGAAACGCTGGACTGGAAGAAACACAAGCTGGAATCAAGATTGCCGGGAGAAATATCAATAACCTCAGATATGCAGATGACACCACCCTTAAGGCAGAAACTGAAGAGGAGCTAAAAAGCCTCTTGATGAAAGTGAAACAGGAGAGTGAAAAAGTTGGCTTAAAGCTCAACATTCAGAAAATGAAGATCATGACATCTGGTCCCATCACTTCATGGGAAATAGATGGAGAAACAGTAGAAACAGTGAAAGACTTTATTTCTGGGGGCTCCAAAATCACTGCAGATGGTGACTGCAGCCATGAAATTAAAAGATGCTTACTCTTTGGAAGAAAAGTTATGAGCAACCTAGATACCATATTCAAAAGCAGAGACATTACTTTGCCAACAAAGATCTGTCTAGTCAAGGCTATGGTTTTTCCAGTGGTCATGTATGGATATAAGAGTTGGACTGTGAAGAAAGCTGAGAGCCGAAGAATTGATGCTTTTGAACTGTGGTGTTGGAGAAGACTCTTGAGAGTCCCTTGGCCTGCGAGGAGATCCAACCAGTCCATTCTGAAGGAGATCATCCCTGGGATTTCTTTGGAAGGAATGATGCTAAAGCTGAAACTCCAGTACTTTGGCCACCTCATGCGAAGAGCTGACTCACTGGAAAAGACTCTGATGCTGGGAGGGATTGGGGGCAGGAGGAGAAGGGGACGACAGAGAATGAGATGGCTGGATGGCATCACTGACTCGATGGACGTGAATCTGAGTGAACTCTGGGAGTTGGTGATGGACAGGGAGGCCTGGCGTGCTGTGATTCATGGGGTCACAAAGGGTCGGACACGACTGAGCGACTGAACTGAACTGAACAAGATTAAAAAGATTATGTTGAACTTCACACTGTCTGAGAAAGTTTTCATGTAGAAACTGAATGATGTCTCATAAAATAAGCTGGTTATAAATTAATAGGTGTTAACTTCTTCTAGAAAAGCTTTCTAAAGAAATACATGAAATATAACAGAAAATAAGACAGCATGAGGATTTTAAGAGCATGCAATGAGCGAAATAATTTCAATTGCTTAGAATAATGTCTAAGACATGCACACACACAAGTGCATGTATATGGATAACATATATGTTTATATACATATGTACACACATTTTTTGTTAAACATACAGAGAAATATACCTTCAAAGATAAGAACTTCATGTTGTTGTTGTCAGTTGCTAAGTGATATCCAACTCTTTGAGACTTCATGGACTGTACCACTCCCTGCTTCCCTGTCCTCCACTGATTCACAGAGTTTGCTCAGATTTACATCCGTAAAGTTGCTGATGCTATCTAGGCATCTCATCCTCTGCCACCCCATTCACCTTTTGCCTTCAGTCTTTCCCAGAATCAGGGTCTGCTCTTTACATCTGGTGGCCAAATATTGGAACTTCAGCTCCAGAAACAGTCCTTCCAATTAATATTCAGGGTTTATTTCCTTCAGTATTCACTGTTTGATCTCCTTGCATCCATGGGACATTCAAGAATCTTTTCCAGCACCACAATTCAAAAGCATCAATTCTTTGACACTCAGCCTTTTATTATGAACCAGCTCTCGTATTTGTACAGAACATCTGGAAAAACCATATATTTAACTATATGGACCTTTGTTGGCAAAGTGATATCTCTGCTTTTTAATATGCTCTCTAGTTTGTCAGACTTCCCTGGTGGCTCAGACGGTAAAAGTGTCTGCCTACAACGAGGGAGACCCGGGTTTGATCCCTGGGCCAGGAAGATCCCCTGGAGAAGGCAAAGGCAACCCACTCCAGTACTCTTGCCTGAAAAAAAAAAAAATCCCATGGACAGAGGAACCTGGTAGGCTATAGTCCATGGGGTCGCAAAGAGTTGGACCTGACTGAATGACTTCACTTCACTTCACTTCACTTCACTTCACTTCACTTCACTTCAGGAACAAGTGTCTTTTGATTTTAAGGCTCAGTCGCAGTCCACATTGATTTCAGAACCCAAGAAAATAAAACCTTTCACCCCTTCCACTTTTTTCCCCTTCTATTTTCCATGAAGTGATGGGACCAAATGCCACAATCTTAGTTTTATTTTTTGAATGTTGAGTTTCAAGCCAGCTTTTTCATTCTCCTCTTTCACCTTCATCAAAAGCTCTTAAATTCCTCTTCTGTTTCTGGTGATTATAGTGGTATCATCTGTATATAGTTAAAGCGTCTGCCTGGAATGCAGAAGACCTGGGTTCGATCCCTGGGTCAGGAAGATCCCCTGGAGAAGGAAATGGCAACCCACTCCAGTACTCTTGCCTGGAAAAATCCCATGGAGGGAGGAGCCTGGTACGCTACAGTCCATGGGGTCCATGGGGTCGCAAAGAGTCAGACACGACTGAGTGACTTCACTTTCATCTGTATATCTGAAGTTGTTGACATTTCTCCTGGCAAACTTGAATCCAGCTTATGATTCATCCAAACTGGCATTTTGCTTAATGTACTCTGCATATAAGTTAAATAAACAAGATGAAAATATACAGCCTTGTCATACTCCTTTCCCAATTTTGAACTAGTTTGTTGTTCCATGTATGATTCTAGCTTGTTTCTTGACCTGTATACAGGTTTCTCAAGCTACAGATAAGGCAGTCTGATACTTTCATCTCTAAGAATTTTCCACAGTTTCTTGAGATCCACTCAATTAAAGGCTTTAGTGTAGTCAATGAAGCAGACATAGATGTTTTACTGAAAACTCTTTGCTTTCTCCGTGACCCAATGAATGCTGGCAGTTTGATCTCTGGGTCCTCTGTTTTGAACCCAACTTATACATCAGGAGAATAACCCAACTTATACATTGGAGAAGGAAATGGCAACCCACTCCAGTACTCTTGCCTGAAAAATTCCACTGACAGAGGAGCCTTGTAGGCTGTAGTTCATGGGGTCTCAAAGAGTCGGACACGACTGAGCAACTTCACTTCACTTCATACACCTGGAAGTTCTCAGTTTATGTACGGCTGAAGTCCAGCTTGAATGATATTTGAGCATAATTTTGCTAACATGTGAAATGAGTGCAAATGTACAGTAGTTTGAACATTCTTTATCATTGCTCTTCTTTCGGATTGGAATAAAAACTGACTTTTTCTTGTCCTGTGGCCACTGATGAGTTTTCCAAATTTACTGCCATATTGAGTGTAGTACTTGAACAGCATCATCTTTTAGGATTTTAAATAGCTCAACTGGAATTCCATCACCTCCACTAGCTTTGTTCTTGGTAATGATTCCTAAGGCTCACTTGACTTCACACTCCAGGATATCTGACTCTAGGGGAGTTACCATATTGGTTATCAGGTCATTAAGACCTTTCTTGTATACTTCTTCTGTGTTTTCTTGCCACCACTTCTTAATCTTTGCTGCTTCCATTAGGTGCTTACCGTTTCTGTCCTTTATCATGCCCATACTTGCATTAAATGTTCCCTTGCTAATCCAGTTGTTTTGAAGACATCTCTAGCTTTTCCCATTCAGTTGTTTTCCTCTGTTTCTTTGCTTTGTTCATTTAATAAAGCCTTTTTATCTCTCCTTGCTATTCCCTGGAACTCTGCATTCAGTTGGGTATGTTTTTTCCCTTTCTCCCTTGCCTTTCACTTCTCTGCTTTCTTCAGCTATTTGTAAAGCCTTCTCAGGCAACCACTTTGCATTCTTGCATTTCTTTTTCTTTGGGATTGTTTTGGCCACTGTCTCCTGTACAATGTTACAAACCTCCACTCATAGTTCTTTAGGCACTCTGCCTACCAGATCTAATCCCTGGAATCTTTTCATCACTTCCATTGTATAATCATAAGGTATTTCATTTAGGTGTAACCTCAATGACCTAGTGGTTTTACCTGCTTTCTTCAATTTAAGCTTACATTTTGCAATAAGGAGCTCATGATATGAGCCACAGTCATCTCCAGGTCTCATTTTTTTTGACTGACTGATAGAGCTTCTTCATTTTTGGCTGCAAAGAACATAATCAATCTGATTTCTGCTTGACCATTTGGTGATGGCCATGTGCAGAGTTGTCTCTTGGGTTGTTGGAAAAGGGTATTTGCTGTGACCAGTGTCTTTTCTTTACAAAGCACTGTTAGCCTTTGTTTTGGTTCATTTTGTAGTCCAAGGCCAAACTTGCGATTAGTCCAAATATCCCTTGACTCTCTACTTTTGCCTTCTAATCCTCTGATGAAAAGGGCATCTTGTTTGTTGCTAGTTCTAGAAGCTGATGTAGTTCTTCATAGAACTAATCAACTTCACCTTCTGTGGAATCAGTGGTTGGGGCATGGACTTGAATTACTGTGATGTTGAATTATTTGCCATGGAAACAAACTGAGATCTTTCTGTCATTTTGAGGTTGTACCCAAGTATTGCATTTCAGACTCTTGTGTTGATAATGAGGGCTACTTTTCTTCTAAAGGATTCTTGCCCACAGTAGTAGATATAGTGATCATCTGAATTAAATTCTTCCATAACTGTCCATTTTTAGTTCATTGATTTCTAAGGTGTCCTATGTTCAATCTTGCCATTTCCTGCTTGACCACATCTAATTTGCCTTGATTCATGGACCTAACATTCCAGGTTCTTATACAATATTGTTCTTTATAGCATCAGACTTTACTTTCACCACCAGACACCTCCATAGCTGAGCATCTTTCCTGCTTTAACCCAGCCAATTCATTTTTCTGGAACTAGTAGTAATTGCCCTCTGCTCTTCCTTGGTAGCATATCAGACACCTTCTGACCTGGGGACTCATCTTCTGGTGTCATATTTGTTGTCTTTTCATACTGTCCATGGGGTTCTTGAGGCAAGAATACTGTAGTGAGTTACCATTTTCATTTCCAGTGGACCACATTTTGTCAAAAATCTTCACTATGACCCAACCATTTTATGTGGTCCTGTACAACATGGCTTGTAGCTTCACTGTGTTATGCAAGCCCATGCACTATGACAAGGCTGTGATCCAGAAGGGGAATAACCTTATGTTATGACTCAAAATGAAGCACCTTGCAGCACTAATATGGTTCATATATATTGCTTTTTTAATGAAGAGAAATAGTTTAATATTTGAGTATACACACTGTGAAAGAAGAGATATTTACATGTCTTTTCAGACAGGCTTTGTCAAATAGGAAAAGCCTTATTAGCAAGCCAATGGCAAGATTCTTGGTCAATTCAATTTGTCTTTTTTAAAAATTGGTTCAAGTGTTTGCATTGCATTGAATAAAGCAAATTCCATATTGCCTTTTATTTGCTTTTAAACAATAATGTAAAACCAAACATTCTCAATCTGTTAAATCCCCACCCTATAGCACTAAAACCACAAGTACTTGGTTAAAAGGATGACTAATCCTGGACCTGAAATTTTCTTTTGGAAGTACTTTAAATAAATCTTAGTTCTCATACAATTTTATGATAGAGAACCAAAATATGTGTTACACAGTAAAAAATTCAATGTAAAAATATTAATTGGAGGATTATAAATGAACAATGAATTTTATAAAGGAATTTCAGCTTAATCATGGAAGACTTGTTATCAAATTACAAAGTATCCTGATGGTCCCAAGATGAGTTAACTGTACATGGCATGTCCAACTTGTTCATTGAGTCATTTGTTAAATAAGATTATTTGCACTGGCCATTTCAATGTTAAACTGACATCTTTCCTAGCATTTTTCTGCTTTAGAATAATTTTCCTTCTTTCTGACGTAGTTCAGTAGTATTTATTTTTTTTAAAAAAAGCACAAGTTTCTTTGTTTTGCTCACATTAGTGGGGAGAGAATGGCAGGTCCTACCTAAGATGACATCACAAGGTGTTCTCAACCTTTCACAGCATTTTCACTTACTAGTCTATGTTTTCCTAGTTATTAAAATTTATCTACCTGTTTTAAAAATATTATTTAGATGAACAAAGTGAAACTTGGGGTGGTTTAATTTGCAAATGATATAACTGATAAGGGATTAATATCCAACATACAACTCGATATCAAAAAACAATTCAGAAAAATCAAACCCAACCAAACAAAAATCATATTTTAAAAAAATGTACACCCGTGGTGGATTCATGTCAATGTATGGCAAAACCAATATAGTATTATAAAGTAAAAATAAAAATTAAAAAAAAAATTTAAAAAATGGGCAGAAAAACTGAATAGATATTTTTCCAAAGAAGAAATGCAAATATGAAACAATGTTCAATATTGCTAATCATCAGGGAAATGCAAATCAAAACAATGAGATATCACCTCATAGCTCAGAAAGGCTGTCATCAAAAGAACACAAATAACAAATGTTGGGAGGATATAGAGAAAAGAGAACTCTCATTAACTGCTGGTGGGTATGTAATTGATGCAAGTCACTGTAGAAAAGAGTAATGATGGTTTCTTGCAAAACTAAAAATGGGACTACCACATGATTTAGCAATTCCACTCCAGGGTACATATCCAAAAAACAAAAGTTCTAATTTGAAAAGATACATGCACCCCACTATTTATAACAGCGTTATTTACAATTGTCATGATATGGAAGCTATGTAAATGCCCAGGAAAAGTCAAACAGATAAAGAAGATGTGGCATATATACACATAAAATGGAATGTTAGTCAGGCATTAAAGAGTGAAATTTTGCCATCTGCAGCAACATGATGGCCTTAGTGGGCAGTATGCTAAGTGAAATAAGTCAGACAGAAAAATATAAATACTGTGTGATATCACTTATATGTGGAATCCGAAAAATACAAAATAATAGTGAATATTTCCAAAAAGAAGCAGGTTTACATGATACAGAGAACAAACTAGTAGTTATCAGTGTAGGGGAGGGGCAATCTAGGGTTTAGGGAGTGGGAGACACAAAACATTGGATGTAAGATAGGTTCAAGAATATAATTGCATAACATAGGCAATACAACAAACATTTGTAATATTATATATTATATGTATTTGCAATAACTGTACATGAAAATAACCTTAAAAATTGTACATATATATATGTATGTATGTATGTATGTATGTATGTATGTATTTATATACACATATGGGCTTCCCCGATGGTAAAAAAAAAATCTTCCTGTCAATGCAGGAGACGCAAGAGACATGGGTTCAATCCCTGAGTCAGGAAGCTCCCCTGGAATAGGAAGTGGCAACCGCCTCCAGTATTCTTGCCTAGAGAATTCCATGGACAGAGAAATATAGAGGGCCACAGTCTGTGGGGTTGGCAAAACAGTCAGATACAACTTAGCCATTGATCACACACATATATTTAAATTAAAAGTTAAAATATTTCAATAGTATATTTAAAGAGAGAGGACAATGTAATGAAATCAGAAAACTGTCTCAAGTTATCCACAGGTTTGCTTTTCTATTTTCTTTCTTTCTTTTTATTCTATGCTTCTTACAGTTATACTTCAGTCGCTCAATTGTGTCTAACTCTTTGCAATCCCATGGACCACAGCACGCCAGGCCTCCCTGTCCATCACCAACTCCCAGAGTTTACTCAAACTCATGTCCATTGAGTCAGTGGTGCCATCTAAGCATCTCATCCTCTGTCATCCCCTTCTCCTCCTGACTTAAATCTTTCCCAGCATCAGGGTCTTTTCAAATGAGTCAGTTCTTTGCATCAGGTGGCCAAAGTATTGGAGTTTCAGTCCTTCCAATGAACATTCAGGACTGATTTCCTTGAGGATGGTCTGGTTGGATCTCCTTCTCCAACACACAGTTCAAAAGCATCAATTCTTCAATGGTCAGCTTTCTTTATAGTCCAACTCTCACATCCATACATGACCACTGGAAAAACCATAGCCTTGACTAGATGGACCTTTGTTGGCAAAATAATGTCTCTGCTTTTTAATATGCTGTCTAGGTTGGTCATAACTTATCTTCCAAGGAGTAAGTATCTTTTTATTTCATGGCTGCAGTCACCATCTGAAGTGATTTTGGAGCCCCCCAAAAATGAAGTCTGCCACTGTTTCCACTGTTTCTCCATCTATTTCCCATGAAGTGATAGAACCTTGTCTCATTAAGACTCCTGGTCATAATGCTACCTGATTTTAAATCTCTAGCCTTTCAGGAGCCTAATATTTTGTCCATAGAGTTACTGTCCTCACTAGTTGTAAATGCCTAAAGATGAGATTGAGAAACAAAATTCTTCCTCATCATGTTAGAAGGGAAAATTAAAGTCTGAAAAAGTGATATCAGTTTCTAAAGCCAGGTAAAAAAATCACCACTACACATTAAGATTAGAAATTTGGAGTTACTTCCCTGATTACTTTAAATACACTGTCTTCTTCATTTGAAACATCGTTGTTATTCCTGCCAGCTGAATCACTACCTCAAATTGTCACTGGAGAAACAAATGATGGAAAATTATGCAAGAAAGAAACATCTCTGTTCTCCTCTCTTTTCTCTCCTCTCCTTTCCTGTCCCCATCCCAACTAATACAGATTCTGTACTGATAAAAGAAAACAATGCCAGCTGCCTTTCTTCATTCCATTGTCAGCACTGAGAAAAGGGCAGAACAGACAACAGCAATACTTGAGCTGCTGCAGTGACTGGCACAGAGAAGAGAACAGGGTCAAAGATGCTGAGAGGGAAGTGACAGGAAGAGAAATACCAAGTGGTGGAGCCAACCATGCTATGTGAAGAGTGAACTTGGCACTGAAACGTGAGGCATTTTCAGCCGAAGTCTTCTGATGTGACAAGGACTCCACTCACGTAACCTCTAATTATCACTCACTCTTGAAAATAAGATGCTGTTAGGCATGATTTTGGGAATCTGATGGTTTCCCTCCCATATATGAGTATGTATTTTTTAACTAACATTCACTATGAAACTTGTCTTTCCCACTCTCTAAAAGATGGAATGGCAAAGGAAAATGATACAATTTGAATACAACCCTGAAATCTTATGTTCCAAGAGCTTTTTTTCAAACATAAGCATAAAATGTTTCTTGTGGCTGTGAGATTCAAAAAGGGAATTAAGCTTCACAGAAGCTACAGACTATATAAGATATAAGAGTAAACAAATTGGCAGTTGTTATACATGCTGATAAAAGTATAAGCAATCCCTAAATAAACCTGAACCTCAAAATAGTTTTCTCTTAAACAGAATATAAAATATTTAATCTGTAACTCTTTCTTGAATAGTTCTATTCCTAGGATTTTTCACTTTTACCCATTTTTACCATTACATAATTTTAGCAATTTTTCAATATATTTACGGAAATATTAAATTTAAATATTTAATTTAAAGCTAAAAATTAATGGTCCAGAATAATAACAATATCAGTAACCAGAACACATTTATTGAGTCCTTGTTATATGCTAAAACTGTGCCAAGTATCTTCAAATATTGGATTCATTAAAATTTCATTGATACCAATATCTCTAATTGAGTTAATTTCCCTAATAATTTTTTAAAAGCAAAATAAAGTAAGCATGTGCTAAAAATATGAGACTAACCAAATAGTCTGGAGTGAAATAATATATTCTAAAAATAAATTGATGAGCAGAGTACCCACTTATTTAAGTATCAAACAAAATAAACTCAGATTAGTCTCTGAGACTAATCTGAGAATTGTGTACTGGCCAACACTGCACCAACTGGTATGAAGTAGAAGTTGCTTAAGGGCCACAAAACATAAAGCTGGCAGTAGATTATCTTTTGAATATTATTATAATTGAGTCTTTTCATTGCCAGTTTTGCTCTAATTTTTTGGTTACAAATTAATAGGCATAAACAGCCTAAGGCATAATTTAGTTCTCGACTATTTTAATATGATTATTTATTACAAAAATAATATTTTCTGAATGTTTTTTCCTTAGAGGTTCAAATAGACTGATCAATCGAGTAACACTAATCTTTTGAGAAATGCCATTATACCAAATACTTATCAAAAGATAAGAAAAGGAAGATGATTCAGCCTTATACTGAATGGTCATGTTAGCTATGTTCCAGTAGCACACTGAAACAAATTTTCACAATACGTATTCCATATTGAGATTAAACGATCAACACAGAAGACTACTGGTCTTATCAACTATGTTGTCAATTTCAATTCAATTAATCCTACCCAGCTGAGAAAAAAATTACTCACACGTTTACTACATATTAACAATGAAATCTAGCCAAAAAAAAAAAAAAATGGGGGTTATTTCTCCAAGGTAATTGCTAAATAATGGCTGTGCTGTGCTGTGCTAAGTTGCTTCACTTGTGTCTGACTCTTTTCAACCCTTTGGACCGTAGCACACAAGCCTCCTCTCTCCATGATCCTGGCAAGAATACTGGAGTGGGTGGCCATGCCCTCTTCCAGGGGATCTTCCTGACCCCAGGATCAAACCTGCGTCTCTAAAGTCCCCTGCATTGGCAAGCAGGCTATTCACCACTAGCACCACCTGGGAAGCCCAAATAACTTATTTTTCCTTTGCTGAAATATAGCATGTAAGTAAACCCTAATTTGACTTTTTCTATTCTTAAATTTCAATGCCTCCCTTAATCTCAGTCAGTTCAGTTCAGTCGCTCCCTTAATCTGGTTCTACCTAATAATTCATTCTCACTACGTACTGCAAATTCTCAACAAATCTTTTTATGATTATATTATGCAAAGTTAATAAAACCCACCATGTTCTTCATGACTCTTCCCTGAGTTGACACACTTGCAAGTTTCCAGCTGTACAATTACTACTACACACCAAAGAGTAACTCAAATGTCATCACCTCAATAAAGATTATGCAATGCAACTCAGTTGGAATTTGATATTTCTGGGGCTGCAATCCTATCATATTTGGCTTGTGTGTTTATTACAGCAATTATGTTATTCTAGCTGTCCTTTACTTCTAACTCAACCAAACTATAGCCTTTCAGAAAGTTCAGAGCTATCTTATACAGTGTTAGCTGTATTCTAGCAGCATATTTCTTTGTGTGTGTTCTTTCCGCAGTGAATATTTCTTAGGTGAAAACACAAACCAGCAAATCTATTGTTCTCTGTACATTTTTTGTTTGCCTTACAATGAAACATGTTAACTTTATAAACTTTGTAAATATCCCTTTTCGAACAGACATTAGACAACAAATAAATTTGGAGTAATGCTGAAATAGTATTCATGTACTGGGGAAAGTAACAGCTTCAAACACATTTAAATTATTTAAATAAAATTGCAGCCATTGTAAAAAGTATTTCAGTTAAATTAATTTAGCTACCATAGAAATACGGAAGTAATTAAAAGGCACATAAAATGAAACTATATTATTTCAAAATACTAAGTGCATGGCAGGTTCTTCCTAAAAAACTTCTAAATATATGGCCATTCAATGTTTCTCTAATATGTGTGATTGCTGCTTTCCAAGGCATATGCAAAATCAACTCTAATAGATAATGTCAAAGTCTTTTTAAAAGTACTGCCTAGTTTTATATAAGTTGTTTCCCCTATATTTATCTGCTTATCTCCCTACCTATATATCACTGCATTAATCAATCAATCTATGATTCTAAGTTCTTATTAGTTTTTTAATATCTTGCCAATATCTTGAGGGCAAACTCTTATGATTAGAACTTCTTAAATTTAATCTAATCTTACTGTTTTTATGATATTTTTTCTGTCTTTGAACCATATCCCTAAAATTATATTATGATATTAATATTAGCATGACCATAATTAGCAGCTTCCCTGGGCCAGCAATGTGGGAGACCTGGGTTCAATCCCTGGGTTGGGAAGATCCCCTGGAGAAGGGCACAGAGACCCACTCCAGAATTCTTGCCTGGAGAATCTTCAAGAAAAGAGGAGCCTGGCGGGCAACAGTTCATGGAGTCACAAAGAGCTGGACATGACTAAGCAGCTAAGCACAGCACAACCATAATTAGCACAATTGTGGATGTAATATATACATATATGTATCTATATAGTCTTTACTTAAGCACCATTATAATAATTACATTAGAATATAACACACCTTTTTACTTAATGTATGGTATAACCTCATTCTTCTGAATCCAAACATTACCTAGAAATACATTTTGACTTTCTATAAGGATATATTTCAGATAAAAATGGAAATATTTTATTCACTAATAATTATGTTTTATTAAAATATTGCTAAAATTCTTGGAATATTTCTAAAAGTTTTATTTTATTATGCAGAGTCTAGAATAAATATATGCATTAGAGAATAGATCAATTTAGGTGAAAGATATTTAAATTGGCACATGATATTACTGCATGAGTTAGAAAACTGAATTTTAAGAAATTTAATATTTAATAATATTTCATAGTATTTCAACAGAAATACGGAAATATACACAAACTTGGAATGTAAAGCAACTAAGGAGGATAAACAATAATCAAACTATCTGACTCATTACTCTTTCTGGCATATTCATGTAACAATCAGTTCTTGTAAGAATCCAGATATTTGGGCAAACAGAGGTTAAAGAGCACACAGATGTATAATCTGGGCTCTTTGTACACAGCTGATAAAAATTTAGATTTCATTAAACATAAAAAAGATATCTTCAGCCCCTCACCTGGGAAGCTGGGAATTTGAAAGGCATGTTTTTTTTTTTTTTTCTAAATTATTGACTCTTCAAACATCAATACCATTTTCTGACAGAGTTCTTATATCTGAGAACTCTAAGAGAATCATGGAGTGATAATTCTAACCTTGTTTTGGACCTAACTACAGGTTTCCAAAAACAGATTTCCACTCTATCCAAAAGTGGAGTGTTCCTGAGAAATTTTTCACAAGCCAAAATGTCATAAAGTGAAGAATTACCTTAGAACACACTTTGCTAAGGGACACACTTTCCTAAGACTCTTTAAAGGCTGCAGCATAACAGACTGAACATGATTTTAACTTTTTACCATGTTTCATAAAATGAAAATCCTTTTAGGGTTTCTTTTGGTTAGGGAATGCTGATACATGTAAGTTTTTCATAAAAGCAAAGTGGCCTAAATTGAATTTTTGAAAATTGGAGGCCACCTGTATCAGCTATTCTGCAAAAGATTCACCAAGTATAATGCCTCTGGAATTAAAGTGAGTCCTAAAATTTTTTCCTGAACATCAATAACAAAATATTAGTACAGAGATTTTATACTCAGTACTATCACTATATATAAGCTTATTTAGTGTGCATGCCTGAGGAAATATAAACAAAATGTCATCATTACTTTCCTAATTTTATCATAAAGTAAATTAGGCAAATTGTCATTGTGTAATATGAGATGAGATAGGAATATTCCACTGAAGGTATATAAAGCCCTGCAGACAAAATGGAAGCAATAGAAAAATACAAACAAAAGAAAACTTAGAGTAGTATTTTGTTTTGTAGGCAAGTGATGCCTGATTACTGATGATTGTTGTAAACCTGTCAGTTTGATGACATTCGGATCATATAGCCTCTTGTTAGATGACAAGCTGCTATCACTGTGCAAAAAATGGCAATGAGTTAGAAACAGGGTCTATTTAATGACATTGAAGAGGGTGCTATTTTGAAAAAAATAGGATTCAGATATGGAAATCATGAGGCAGATCATTTCAGCATGTTTGGGGTCAACAGATGACACAATTTATGAAATGTACTAATTCACAGGATGTGACAATGTCATTGACCAAATTGAGAGCATAAATATTAGAATTTAAGATAAATAATGAAAAATAACAAAAATAATAAATGCTTATCATGCATGGTTAACCTCGACATGAGTCTGATTATCCTTAGTGTGTTATGTTTCATAAAAAGTTTACTCATATGTAAAGGTCTGTGAGAAATATTTAACAGTTTTGTGTTTTTCTAAATAAGCGTGAATTGTTCATTCTACTTTAAAATGTTTTGAGCATAGTACTTTTATTGAGTAGTATTCAGTGTATGCTAAATAAAGTTAACAATAATATTGTTTATTGATTTATTTAATTTTTCTCAAATATTTGTTTTTATTTGATTCTTTTTGACCCCAGCTCTTAGCTCAGAACTATCAGGATTAAAATATCACCCTGGCTATGATGTCCACACCATATCTCTAACCACAGATTTTCCAGATTCCTAATTATTCTACCTAACTCATGTTGGTTGAATATAAAAATGATTATTCATTGATAACTGGTGCATTTGGGTCCATCTATAATGGCAACCCACTCCAGTATGCTTGCCTGGAGAATTCCATGGACAAAGAGGAACCTGGCAGGCTACAGTTCATGAGGTTGCAAAGAGTCAGACACAACTGAATGACTAACACTTTAAGTTTTACTTCATACCAGATAGACTATATACTATTCTTCATTTATACTATACTAGCCTCTGTAGACATGGATAAATCCATTCATAAATGAGCTCATTAAATCTATACAACTGCTCTTTAGAAGTATTTTCTGTATTCTTTAAAAATAGAAAGTACATGAAGACTAGAAAGGTTAATCAACTTGTTCATGTTACCAGAATATGCTCTATTTCCAAAGTTTGTGACACCATACTTAAACTGCCTTTAAATGTAAAAATATCATATTTAACCTATTTTAAGACCCTTTCCTCTACTTCTAAACTAGGTAAGTACTTCTTAAACATTCATATAGCTTTTGGAATATTTAGGTACAAATGGCTATGTTTCACCATATTTTTAAATCTGTGTATTGTGAATAATAGTTATCACATTTTATAATAATTATTAACTTATATGAACATCATATATTTATGTAATTTGTTCATTCTTATAACCTTATTGTAGAGTTTAATAATTAATTTTAGTTCATGATAGCCAACAAATATTAATTTATTGAAGTTAATTTTAATGTAAGTAATGTAGTAATAAGCCAATATTTCCAATGCAATATTGCTTGTGACAATCAGAAAAAGAAAAACATGTGTGTGTATATATGTATATATATATGTATATATGTACATATGTATATATACTAGTGTAACATATTTAGATATTATCTTCCAATATTTGTGAGAAGTAAGATTAATCATGTCCTTTACTAAAATCCCAGAAAGATGTCATATAATCAGCACCTAGTATTTAACACAGGCAGAGGCTTGAAAGCTTTCCAGAGTAGCCTACATTCGTATTGCTTTTCATTTACCATAATTCTGAAGATGAGTTGTTATGCTCTGAGGATTGCCTTCCAGAGGGAATGTAAGTGCTGTGAGTGCTTGTGCTCTGTGCAAGATGTTTCCAAATAAATAACTTTCTACCTCTACCTAAACCCCCTCACATATTTCAAATCATCTTCTCCTCCCTGTTAAAAGCACTACACAACTGTCTAGGGCCCATTTCTATAGTTCTCTGCATTTAAATCCTCCCTGTATACCATTCCATTAAATCTTAGTCATCAAGCCCTAACCCTAACGTAACTGGAGATTATATTATCTTACAGCATTTTCTTGTAGTTCAAGTTTTGTCACATGACAAAACTTCCAGTGAGTTTTGTCAGCATGTTGGGACCTATAACTCAAGGTTTTCCAATTCAAAGATCCAGACACACAAATATCAACCCCATGGACTGTGATGTTTTGCATGAATCTGTCTTCAACAGCATCATATTGCTGGGAAATATAAGAAAAAATGAGATTGATACTACTATGAGAATTCAGTTATACAGAAAATAACTAAATGATTTTTCTGAACCCATGGTTAAAGTCTGTGTTGTGTCAGTTAGCCCCAAACTTGTAAATCTTTCTCTGCTTTTTATTGCTGTCTACATGAGATTCAATACCTCTTCTCTGCCTCTTTCAAACTGAAAACAGAAGAAAAGCATTTTACCACATATTGTTTTAGCATAATAGAAATGAAAATTGACCAATGTAAAGGGGAAATAAAGTAAAGCTTTTGCTTCAAATCTAGCAAAACTGGACCCTGGAAAAATATTTATTTTTACTCAAAATATCTTAATATCTACATTAAAGGAAAAAATATACTCTTCTCAGCAGGGTCAGTTTCCAGTATGATGACAATAATAATATTTTATATTTGGATATGTAATACTATAGGTGTTAATATACACTCATATCTCTATCTACATCTATCCCTATCCATAAATCTATGTACATATTTCATTTATTTTGGTAGCTCTCTGATTTCTAAACAATTACTAGATTTTCCAGTCTTACTAAAATGATTTTTATCAATGTTTCTAGCAAGAAGTAAGTAATTATTTTCAGAAGGTTGGTAGGAGTTGGCAAAATGTCCAGCATTACAGTGTGTGCTTTTCTATATCTGCACAGAATTCTCTTAGTGAATTAGTATCTATGCCTTATTACAGATAAGAATATTAAAGCTCAGAGAGGCTAAGTCATAGATCCAAGTCATAGGATTATTATATGGTAGAAAAATAATTCTAATTCATGTCTTACTGCAAAATCCATGCTCTTCAATTAGAAAAATCTGCTTTTTAGATACACAGTTGATACATAAACAACATGTGTTTGAATTGTGTGGGTCCACTTATACAGGTTTTTTGCCTTTTTTTTTTTTTTTCCCAACAACCGTCCACTACAATATTACACATTCTGTGGTTGGTTGAATCCATGGATGTGGAACTGCAGATATCAAAGGCTTACTGCAAGTTTACACTCAGATTTTCAACTGCAAATGCAGTTGGGGCTCCTAAGCCCTGCATTCTTCAAGGGTCAACTGTACTTTGTATCTCATCACTGCTCAAAAGAAAAAATATCTCCAAAATTATTTTTGCTGAAGGTCGATCAATAATTTTTAATATGTGCAAATAAGAAGAGTGAAGTCATCATTGATTGGTCTGTGAATGTTTCCTCTGCGTTTTTGAGACTATTTATCTGTCAACATACAAATGTGACTTGTGTAATTAATATTATTAGCCTTTGTACATGGAACTACTAGAAGAGAACCCAGAGCAATTCTTAAGTTAGAGATTTACAAAGGGGTGTAGTTTTCCCTGATGTGTCCTCCCCCTTATTTTGGTGTTGTTATACAGAATTCTGACAGTTTATTGAGTACTAGGAAACATCCCAAGGAAAACTGCCTTGTACTACACAGTCTCACACTTTCAGTTTATTCTCTTTTATCATTGATAATATTATACTCAGTAAGCTTACCTATTTAACTCTATCCTGGTTTTAATTATGTGCACTACTTTCTAAAAATTGCTACTTTCACAGTAACAACTGTATCTATGATAATGGTACAGCACGTTTATGGAAAACAAATGTAACAGAAATTAAAAGTCTCTATTTAAATGAGAGATAAATTTGTTATTACAAAGAAACTGTGTTTGCATGCTTACAAAATAGTAGAATATAGACATGGGTTAGTGATGTTCTGGGTATCTGTGTTACAGCTAAAATCCATTGGTTTTATTAACAAAACCAATGTCAGGAAGCTTCTCCCTTATGTCTTCTTAGAAGAGGTTTACATTTTCAGGTCTTATACCTAAGCCTTTAACTATTTTGAGCCAATTTTTGTATACAGTGTAGGTGGGGGTCTAATTTCATTATTCTACATGTGGATACTGTTTGCCAGCACCGATTTTTGAAAAGACTACCCTTTAGCCAATGAGTATTCTGAAGCCCTTGTCAAGGTCATTTGACTGTATACATGTGATTTATTTCTAGGCTCTATTTTCTGTTCCATTTGTCTACATGTCTCTGTTTATATCAATAACAAGCTGTTTTAATTACTATAGCTTTGCAATGATTTTGAATTAACTCTCAAATTTTTCTTCAAGTTTGTTTCAGTTATCCTAGAATTTTTTGCTGTTCCATATGAATTTTAGGATTTTTAAAATATATTTCTGTAAAACGCTGCTGAGATTTTGATGGAAATAACATTGGATCAGGGATTCCTTTGCTTAGGATGGATGTTTCAGAAATATTCGTTCTTCTAATGTATGAGCACAGAGTATCATGATATGTCTCCATTTATTTGAGTTTTTTTTCAATTTATTTAATCAGTTTCTTATAGTTTTCAATGTATGGGCTTTCACCTCCTTGGTCAGATTTTTCCTAGGTATTTTATTCTTTTTGATGCATTTGAAAATGGAATTGTTTTCTTTATTGCCTTGCAAATATATCCTGTAAACATATAGAAAGACAACTGCTTTTGTATGTTGAATTTGTATCCTGCAATTTAACTGAATATGTTTATTAATTATAACAGGTTTGTGTGTGTGTGTGGATCTGGAGTCTTTGGGGATCTACCTATTTAAGGTCATATAATCTGCAAACTGAAACAGTTTTTCTCCTTCCTTGGATTTGAATGATCTTTATTTATTTTCCTTGCCTAATTGCTAAGGCTAAGAATTCTAATATTATGCTGAATAGAAGCATGGAAGTGGGTACTCTTGTTTTGTTCCTGATCTTAGAGGGGAAAATTTTTTTGTTTTGATTTTTAGTTTTTTACCATTGAGTACAGTGTTAGTGGTGAGCTTAAAAATTTATGAGCTTAACTATGTTGAGGTAAATTCTTTCCAATCTACTTTGCTGAGCATTTTTATTGTAAAAGAGTGTTGTAAAATGAACTTTTATCATAAAAAGATGTTTTAAATGTTGTGTTTACATCTATTGGATGATCAAATGATTTTTATAGTATAGTTTGTTATTGTGCTAATCACATTAACTAATCTCCTTATGTTAAACCATCCTTGCATCCCAGGGACAAATCCCATTTGACAATGGTGTATGTTCTTTTTCATGTGTCACTGGATTCAGTTCACTGATCTCTTATAGAAGAATTTTGTAACTATATTCATTAGGCATATCGGCCTATAACTTTCTCAAAAGCACATGTAACAAAAGCAAAAATAGCCAAGTTAGAATATGTCAAATTTAAAAGCTTCTGCACAGCAAAATAAAAATCAAGAGAGTGAAAAAACTACCTATGGAATGGGAGAAAATATACTCAAGATTTATATCTGGTAAGCATTTAATTTTCAAAAAAAGGGACTCCAATAACTCAATAGTAAAAAATAACTGACCATCTTAAAAATAAGCAAAGGACATAAATAGACATTTCTCCAAAGGCATACAAATGGCCAATAGACCACATAAACAAGTGTTCTACACCACTAATCATCAGGGAGGCAAATCAAAACCAAAATGAGATAGTATTTTCATACTTGTCTATCAAAATAGAAAAAGATAAAAGTATTGGAAAGGATGTGGAGAAATTGGAAGGTCTAGACTCATTTGTAGGTATGTAAAATGATTTAGCCACTATGGAAAACATCATGGAGTTTAGATATAAAACTATCACATGATCCAGCAGTCCCACTTATAGATGTATATTGAAAAAAACTGAAATCAGAATCAGAGACATAGCTGTACACAGCATTATTCACACCATGCAAGATATGGAAATAACCCAAATAGCTACTGACAAATCAATGGATAAAGAAAATATTGTATATACATATAACTTAATATTATTCACTCTTAAAAAGAAGGAACCATGTGGATGGACCTGGAAGACATTATGTTGATTAAAATAAGCCTGTCACAGAAGGACAGTTACTGTGTAATTGTACTTACATGAGATATCTAAGAAGATTAAAATCATAAAAGCAGAAAATACAAGGTGATTGGCAGAGGAAGAGGAGAAAGGAGAAACCAAGAGCTGTTCAATGGTTTTAAAGTTGTAGTTATGCAACATGAATACATTTTGGAGCTCTGCTGTGCAACTTAGACCCTGTACTTAACAATGTGGTATTGTGCCCTTAAAATACATTGAGAAGGTAGACTCTATGTTAACAATTTTACTAAAATTCACTAATTAATTAAAAATAAAATCTAGTTTTCATGCTTTTTCTTTGAAAATCTCACATAATTTAAGTACATAAGTAATATCTATAAACGTTTTACTTCCAGACTTAGAAAACAAAAGTCTCTAAATCTTTCTCTTGTACTGTTTCTTATAAGATGGCTTTGAAAATTCCATAAACAAATATAATAAGGCTGCACTGTTATATCTTATCAAAATATCATTTCTGATTTTAACAGCATATTGCTAACATAATCTCAAAATTATTTAAAAATACTTATTTTGACCTGCAAGAGTTTGAAGGAATAAGTAAAATAAAGTGAAAACATGATTTCATGAACTGTTGATAAATAAATGAACAATATGACCAAATTTTATTAAATTTTCCAGTAAAAATTTTCACAAATTTCCATGATGGTAGATAGTATGATTCATTGATTAAAGAAACTATGGCTAGATGTTTCAATTTTGTAACAGAGATATGCAGAAAAATATATGACCAATATTGAAAGAAAATTAAAATACAGAGTTGAAATTAAAGTCTGCATCATAAAGGACAAGGACAAGTAAAGTTTTCAACTACTTGTCCTAAAATTAATTTCTAACAGGATGTAAATAGAAAATTGGTATTTAGCATAACTATATAAAAGGAGTAAACAAAATTTCATGGATGTTATCTAGGTCATTAAACTGAGTTTCTTTTTTTCATTTTCTACTTTGGAATTTTATTTTAAAATATTTGCTTATAAAAGTAGTTGTACTAGCCAGACACAATATAGTACAAAAATGCCGGTAGCCATGACCTGGATAAGAGTCTCCTTCCTCATTGGATCCATTCATATCCTCATTTACACACTGATTGAAGAGGAATAAGAAGATTACAGGGACAATGTTTTGTTGCTGTTCAGTCCATCAGTCATGTCTGACTCTTTGCGAACCCATGGACTGAAGAACACCAGGCTTCCTTGTCCATCACCATCTCCCAGAGCTTGCTCAAACTCATTTTCATTGAGACAGCAGAGCCATCCAACCATCTCATCCTGTCATCCCCATCTCATCCTGCCTTCAATCTTTCCCAGCATCAGAGTCTTTTCCAATGAGCCAGTTCTTTGAATAAAGTGGCCCAAGGATTGGAGCTTCAGCTTCGGCATCGGTCCTTCCAATGAATATTCAGGATTGATTTCCTTTAGGATTGACTGGTTTGATGTCCTTGTTGTACAAGGGACTCTGAAGTCTTCGTGAACATCACAGTTCAAAAGCACCAATTGTTTGGTGCTCAGCCTCCTTTATGGTCCAACTATCACATCTATACGCGATTACTGGAAAAACCATAGCCTTGACTTGATGGACCTTTGTTGGTAAAGTAATGTCTCTGCTTTTTAATATACTGTCTAGGTTGGTCATAGCTTTTCTTCCAAGGAGCAAGTGTCTTTTAATTTCATGGTTGCAATCAATATCTGCAGTGATTTTGGAGTCTAAAAAAATAAAGTCTCTCACTGTTTCCACTGTTTCCCCATCTATTAGCCATGAAGTGATGGGACCAGGTGCCATGATCTTCGTTTTATGAATGTTGAGTTTTAAGCCAGCTTTTTCACACTCCTCTTTCAATTTCATCAAGAGGCACTTTAATTCCTTTCATTTTCTGCCATAAATGTGGTGTCATCTGCATATATGAAGGTATTGAGATTGCTTCCAGCAAACTTGTTTCCAGCTTGTGCTTCACTCAGCCAGCATTTCACATGATGTACTCTGCATAAAAGAAAAATAAGCGAGGTGACAATATAGAGCCTTGATGTATTCCTTTCTCAATTTGGAACCAGTCCATTTTTCCATGTTCGGTTCTAACTATTGCCTCTTGACCTGCATACAGATTTTTCAGGAGGCAGATAAGGTGGTCTGGAATTTCCATCTCTTTAGGAATTTTCCACAGTTTGCTTTGATCCACACAGTCAAACACTTTAGCACAGTCAATGAAGCAGAAATAGATGCTTTTCTGGAATTTGCTTGCATTTTCTATGATCCAACAGACGTTGGAAATTTGATCTCTGGTTCCTCTGCCTTTTCTAAATACAACTTGAACATCTGGAAGTTCTCAGTTCATGTACTGTTGAAGCTGAGCTTGGAGAATTTTGAGCATCATTGTGCTAGCGTGCAAAATAAGTGCAATTGTGTGGTAGTTTGAACATTCCTTGGCATTGCCTTTCTTTGGAATTGGAATACAAACTGAACTCTTCCAGGTCTGTGGCCACTGTTGAGTTTTCCATGTGTTGCCATATTGAGTGCAGCACTTTAGTGGCCTCATCTTTCAGTATTTGAAATAACTCAGCTGGGATTCCATCACCTCTACTAGCTTTGTTCATAGTGATGCTGCATAAGGCCCACTTGACTTTGCACTCCAGAATGTCTGGCTCTAGGTTAGTGATCACACCATCATGGTTATCTGGGTCATTAAATATTTTCTTGGATAGTTCTTCTGTGTATTCCTGCCATCTCGTCTTAATACCTTCTGCTTCTGTTAGGCCCAAACAATTTCTGACCTTTATTTTGCCCACCTTTAAATGAAATGTTCCCTTGGTATCTCTAATTTTCTTGAAGAGATCTCTAGTCTTTCCCATTCTATTGTTTTCCTCTATTTTTTTTGCATTGACCCCTGAGGGAGGCTCTGTTATCTCTCCTTGCTCTTCTTTGTAGCTCTGCATTCAGATGGATATATCTTTCCTTTTCTCATTTGCTTTTTGCTTCTGTTCCTTTCTCAGTTATTCGCAAGGCCTCCTCAGACAATCATTTTGCCTATTGCATTTCTTTTTCTTGGGGATGGTTTTGATCACTGCCTCCTGTACAATGTTATGAACCTCCATCCGCAGTTCTTCAGGCACTCTTTCTATTGGATCTAGTCCCTTGAATCTATTTGTCCCTTCCACTGTATAATCGTAAGGGATTTGATTTAGGTCATACCTGAATGGCCTAGTGGTTTTCCCTGCTTTCTTCAATTCAAATTTGAACTTGGCAATAAGGAGTTCATGATCTGAGCCACAGTCAATCTTGGCCTTGTTTTTGCTGATTGAATAGAGTTTCTCCATCTTCAGCTGCAAAGAATATAATCAATCTGATTTTGGTATTGACCATCTGGTGATGTCCATGTGTAGAGTTGTCTCCTGTGTTGTTGGAAGAGGATGTTTACTATGAAAAGTGCATTAGCTTGGCAATACTTTTTTAGCCCTGCTTCATTTTGTACCCCAAGGCAAAACTTGCCTGTTTTCCAGGTATCTGTTGACTTCCTACTTTTGCATTCCAGTCCCCTATGATGAAAAGGACATCTCTCTTTTTTGTGTGTGTTAGTTCTAGAAGGTCTTTTATATCTTTGTAAAACCATTCAGCTTCAGCTTCTTTGGCATTTTTGGTCAGGGCATAGACTTGGATTACTGTGATGCAGAATGGTTTGCCTTGGAAAGGAACAGAGATCATTCTGTCATTTTTGAAACTGCACCCAAGTACTGTATTATTAAGATGGCAGAGTAGAAGGATGTGAGCTCATCTTCTATGGTGAGAACTCCAAAATTTCAACAAGCTGCTGAACAACCATTGACAGGAGAATGTTGGATTCCCCCCAAAATTATACCCCACATCCAAGGGACAATGCTTGAACCTTGTCTAAAATTGGGGCTCAGAGAAATTAGCATATAAAGGATTCTCAAAATATCAGAGTCCCTGAAAAACTTAGACTAATATGAGTTGTAGATAGACTTTACAGATTGACTTTGGAGCAAGGAGAATGAATAGTCAGTCCAAGCAAATTGAGAAAGAATCTGAAAATAGCCATGTGTGCCATGTGTACCAGAGGAAGAAAGTGTCTGAGTCTTTCCCTATAGGTAGCTTACTTGATCAATGCTACAGGAGTACTTTGTGTTCTAAATATTATAGTTCAGCTGTAACCAAAAATTCATCTTTAGTATCTCCTTCCCATCATATTCCTTTCACCAGGTAAAAATGTTTAAGTAGGACACTACATTTTTCTTAAAACTTCATGAGAAAATCAGGAGACATGTACAGTGATGACAAAGGATTTCAAGCAGTAAGTAGAGAATAGCCCATGGCGTGTTGGTGCCAGGGCAGTGGATGTTTCAGGTGGCTTACTTCTCTACCTGTGGCAGAAAAAGATTGATGGACAGCTATTGGACCACTGACTACAGTGCAGAAGAGAAAAAAAGAATGATATTATGGTATTAAGCTTATAGGATACCCCTTGGCTGTATTGTGGGACCAAGAATCCCAAATCATTGAGGAGAGGGAATTTACAAAGGATTTAATTTCCTGTATAAGGAAATGGGAAGACAGGACTCAAAATAGCTTATATACATCTGCCAAAAAAACAAAATCACTTTCATGTCATATTGAACATTTCACAATCTTGTACTTAATCTTTCAACTTACTTTTAATATTTCAAGAATTCTATCCTTCCTATGTATGAAAACTACTTTTGTTTATTTTTTTATTAATTGATCATTTCTTAGCATTTTCTGATGCTGCTGTTTCTGAAAAAAGCTTAGTTTTAAAGTTGAGTATGATGTGTGTGTGTATGTGTTAATCACTCAGTCGTGTCTGATTCTTTGCGACTCCATGGTTTGTAACTCACCAGGCTCCTCTGCCCATGGGATTCTCCAGGCAGGAATACTGGAATGGCTTGCCATTCCCTTCTCCAGGGGATCTTCCCAGCCCAGGGATTGAACCTGGGTCTCCCACATTGCAAGCAGATTTTTTTACCGTGTGTGTGTGTGTGTGTGTGTGTGTGTGTGTGTGTGTATTCAATACATACGGGTCTTTCTAGCAGAATCTTCCACAAAAAGAGAAGAGATGTCTTCATCCACTCCTGCTTCATTTTTTGCGATACAAGTGTATGCTCCCGTATCTTCATAGCGCACATTGCTAATGTGAACCTCACTGCAATTTGCTGAAAACAGAAAGCAAATGCAACTTGTAAGCTACAGTTTCAGCTTTGGTATAGTCATTTCTGATTACACAGTCAAATAGTTCACTTAGCTTGTCCTAATTAACCTGTTTTCCTTCCCACTTCCATGCTTTGGAGACATGCTAAGTTATTTCTAATGCATTCAAGTGTTTCATAAATTGTGCTGTCATTCTATTACACAGATCCCAATATTACTTATCAAAAGCACACACAGTATATTTTGTATTCATTTCATACTCCCTACCTTGCATAAGAAGTGTTACATGTTGATAGCTATAATTTCATTTCTGTATTCATTTTTAATATTCAGGATCCACTTTGTCCTCAGCTTTTACAAAAATTTTAATTAATATCAATATGGTTCATTCACAGAGAATACATGTCAAAATACATGTCATAAAGGAATTAAGTGAGCTATATCATATAAGTATAATGCCATTCCATTGAGCAAGCATGTGCATTATACATTAGGAATTATTAAGTATAGGGGACAGAAAGAAAATATACATAATTCCTTTGCAAGATTTTCAGTTGTTTTCAAGAAATATACCTAATCTAAGCAATATTATCATATGGAATTGATATCATCATTGTCAACCAAAGGGTTAAGGGATTGATTAACCCAATTTTTAAATCTTGATAAAAGAGTATTTGAAGCTAATCTCTGAATAATGAGTTGCATTCCTCAAAGTGTAAACTAGGGCATAATTACCCATTTACTATACATTGGCAGAACATGAAGTACTTTTACATATGCGTGCATGATCAGTTGCTCAATCTTGTCCATCTCTTTGCAACCCATGGACTGCAGCCTGCAGACTCTTCTGTCCATGGGATTTTCCAGGCAAGAATACTGGAGTGGGTTGCCATTTCCTCCTCTATGGCATCTACCCAGGGATTGGACCCTCATCTCCTGTGTTGGCGAGTGGATTCTTTACCACTGAGCCATCTGGGAAGCCTTTACATACATTATCCCTTAATAGTTCTGGATAATAACTAATTATCAGATTAGTTAAACTTAAGCTCCTAGAATGATCTTATGCAATTTACTCCCCTCAAAATAAGTGCTGGATTTCTGTTCTATCATGGCCTAAGTTTCAATGTTTTTAGTCCTGATTTGTTTAGGTTTGCATCTTTTCTTTTACTTTCTTTTTTTCTGTGTGTGTGTGTGTGTGTGTGCGCGCGCGTGGGTTTATGTATATATTCCTTGTTGTCCAATCACTCGGACATCATGTTCTGTCTGCAGTAAAAAGGAGCATGACTCTTCCTGATAGAGATGGGGATCAAATAATCAGAGTGGCTATTTGGGGAAAGAAGGTAAAAAACCAATGGGAAAAGAGCTTAAATGTCATCCCTATGGGGATATGGAGAGGCAGTGAGTGTTTGGGGAAGGCTAATCACTGAAATCACTCAAACCTCTTTCTCTTACAAATATCACTGCACACTGCCATTCCATCATTTGTTGAGAATCACTTCTCCAAAGCAGTTGGCAGGCTTTTGTGTTTGTTTTTGCTTTTCTCAAAAAGGCCAGATGGTAAATATATTAAACTTTGTGGACTACACAGTCTCTGTGCCAACTACTCACCTCTGCCATAGCAGCCTGACAACAGCCAAAGACAATATTTTTAAAAATGTGTGTGGCTCTGAACTAAAAACAAAAACAGAAAACAAGCAAAAATATTGCTTTATTTACAAGAATAGGCAGCTTTCCAGATTTGGTCTGGGGTCCTTCATTTGTAAACCCATGTCTAGAAGATGGGGAGGAAACAAAGTATCAATATTTTAGCCCAGATCAGCTTCTTTTTGTGTGTGAAACATGACCCTCTCCAAAGACCACACAATTAACAATGTGAATCCTCTTGAACTTTTGAAACCCTTAAGTTAATTTATTCTTCAACTTTTCTCTTCCCAAAATTCATGTATGTTTTTCTAACTCATGCACTTGCCTCTCACTCTTTCCCTACATTAGCTAGCATTTCTAGATACTTTCTATTCCATAGCCAGAGCCACCAATTTCTTGGTTCATTTATCATCCTGACACATCTGATTTCAGAACCAGAACAAGATGACGTCCCCTGCACCTACTTTTTAAATATATTACTAGACCATTACATAAGGAAATTTACAAAATTTCAAATTCACAATATTCAGTTTACAGAATGTTACTTGACTTTTACAGTTAGATGCATTTCATACCCTACTTCACGCTTATTTCAAATCTTCTTTCTTTGTTTAATGTTTTCCAGCAAATAATAACTTCTTAATTTAAGCAGGTGGTTTTCCTCTTTAAATCATTAAATACATACACATGATTAGAAAGTTAACTCAAATGATTTTACAGTACATAAGTTTAAAAAGTTCATCACGCTGTACACCTTAAATTTACACAAAATTTAGGTCAACTTTATTTCAATAAAAGCTAAAAAATAAAGAAATTAATCCAAACTTTCTGTTTTCATCGACATCTTCATTTTTATTTACTTCTCAAAGGAAAGTTTCTATGCTTCATTCCAAGATCATCCCCTCCTTCTTTCTTGTTGATTTCCACAAAAATTTGTCCATCTTTCACCTGCTCCATTGTCCACATATCTTTCCCTTCACCTATATCTTTTTAAACCAAAATAAACTGTCCAAGAAGTAAGAAATAACTTCACCTGTCCTAAACCTTTTCACCAGAAACTACTACCTTTTCTTTTTCCACCTTTCAAAATTTTGAAAGATATTTTTATTCCTATCTTTCATTTCTAAGGACACAGCAAACTGATTTTTTACATGTCACAGGGACAAACTAATCACTAACCAAAGATCTTCCTTGACTGTGCATATAGCATTTATGAACTCTTTCCCAGTTTTGGCTTTCTTTTCTTTCCTTCTGTAATATCATCTGTTCTCATCTCTTTGCTAATTATTAGTCTCCTTCTGATATTCTCTTGATTTGGCTGCCAATAAAATATTTCTTCTTTTCTAGAGTTTTACTTCTCACAATATCCCATCCATTTACATAGTTATTCAGTTAGTGCCTAGACTTAGACTTCACATAGAAGTGACAAATAAGCATCTTATGAATACGCAGATAATTAAATAACGATAGAATTTGTTAATGTGTTAACACACACAAAGCCATATGGAAATTCACACTCCTGTGCGCCAGAATCTTCTCTTAGGTTGTGCTCCCAAATCAACTTTTATTACTTGTCCTCGCCTCTTAAAACTTAACCTAATTTCTTTTATTTAAAAAAAAATGATAATAGCTGTTTTACAAATGTCCTCATTCTTTCAAGGTTGAGTGATGATTGTAACTAACTTCCCAAATTTCCCTTCTTGTATAAAGGGCATCCCAGTTGGTCCTAGTGTTAAAGAACCTGCTTGCCAATGCAGAAGACATTAGAGACACGGGTTGGATCCCTGGGTTGGGAAAATCCCCTGGAGGAGAAAATGGCAACCCACTCCAGTACTCTTGCCTGGAGAATCCCATGGACAGAGGTGCCTTGCAGACTATATTCCAAAGGGTCATAGAGAGTCAGAGACACATGAAGTGACTCAACACACACAGCACACACACATTTCTAAAACAAGGCTATATTATGTTTATAGAATATGGTTTGCTGCTATCAAGTGGACAAGAAATTGCAAAATCAGAAGCTAATTAGACTTTTACTCAATTTGATTTCTGTTAATCAGATCAATCTTCTTCTCAGATAATAGACACCAAGACACAATCAGAGAAGTAAACATGCAAATTTATTTTGGCGATTTATATTAACCTTGTTAGGATTCAGCTTTGAAAGATCAAAAATACTCTCATATGTCATTCTTGATTTTCAAAAATAGATAAGTAAATGTTTTTAAAAGATTTATTTTTAAATGTATGCTAATAAATTGCATTCACTCTCTAAATTGAATGGTAGTCCCACTCCAGTGTTCTTGCCTGGAGAATCCCAGGGACGGGGGAGCCTGGTGGGCTGCTGTCTATGGGGTCACGTAGAATTGGATATGACTGAAGCAACTTAGCAGCAGCAGCAGCAACAGCAGTATATTCATATAGAAATAAGGAAAATATATTCATTTCTAACAGTATGAATAGAAGGAATTTAAAGGCATGGAATAAGGAATGTAATGCCACGTAACAGATACTCCAATAAAATGACTGTCCCTGGGCAACTCTTGACAATGGAAATAAGATCTGTAAATTTTATTACTTACTAAGATAATCAAACAATGTGCAATTAATTTTGCATTATTTTGATTATTTGATATGATAAAGATTATCTGTTTTTTACATACCACACATGTGATTATTGTAAACTGTATAATGACTAATCACAACTGCATATTAGATTATTAAAACATGTAGAATATTTTATATATTAGAGTGCAAGAACTTCATCACTTTAAAACAACACAAATGTGAAACATATTTAGCAACATTTTGATTTTTTTCCTTTGTTCATTTGCAAAGTGTGCTATAAAATATTTCCTAAAGAATTTCTATATTATTGACATATTCTGTAATACATATTTTAATGTATGATTTAAACACATAAATTGTCTCTTCAGAAATGTATTTAATGAAGGAATTCAATTATTCTGTTCAGCATATCTGCTATAATTTAGAGGATAAGTTTTAGAAGAAAATATTTTACTTATAAAAATAATGACATAACTAATCATTATGACAAGACTATTATTTAAAACATTAAAAGTATTAAAGTATTGTTTCAAATATAATGTCTTAAGTACTAACATAACTTCTTTTCATATTCATTATATACATTGCCACCAAATATCACTTTTTCTTTTTTTCAAAGAATGTAAAATGTGTTATAAATTTTAGTATGAAATTTCTGCATTGTTATTTAAGAGAAAAAATGCAAGTAAAAAAGCACCTTGAAGTGTGAGTTGCTTGGACAGCTTTGGTGTAATATCGATTCCATTCTTCAGCCAGCTAAGCTGAGGATTTGGTATGCCTTCTGCATGGCACCTAAGACTTGCAGTAACTCCAGGTTCTCGGGCTTGACTCTCTGGATACACCCGGATTACTGGAGGGACTAAAATTAGAAACAGAAGAGAAAATGATTAGTATACATATATGCCACTTGGTTTTCTGAAACAAAGAAAAATAGCAATTACATATGTTAATGATGTTATGCATTTTTACAAGGTCTCAGCTTGCAAATCTCAGTAATTTAGTATCCACTAACATATGGTTTTTCCAGTGGTCATGTATGGATGTGAGAGTTGGACTACAAAGAAAGCTGAGCACCAAAGAATTGATGCTTCTGAACTGTGGTGTTGGATAAGACTCTTGAGAGTCCCTTGGACTGCAAGGAGATCCCACCAGTCCATTCTGAAGGAGATCAGCCCTGGGATTACTTTGGAAGGAATGATGCTGAAGTTGAAACTCCAGTACTTCAGCCACCTCATGCAAAGTGTTGACTCATTGGGAAAGACTCTGATACTGGGAGGGATTAGGGGCAGGAGGAGAAGGGGACTACAGAGGATGAGATGGCTGGATGGCACCACTGACTCGACAGATGTGAGTCTGAGTGAACTCTGGTAGTTGGTGATAAACAGGGAGGCCTGGCGTGCTGCAATTCAGGGGGTTGCAAAGAGTTGGACACGACTGAGTGACTGAACTAAACTGAACTGAACTGAACATGTGCCAGTGGTCCCTGGACAAAAGCTATTCTGAGACTGTACCAGGTGAAACACAAGATAAGCCCAGGATATCTTGTTTCAATAATTAAAGAGGTCCTTAAGGAATGAGAAAAACATATCAGAAAATACAAAACCAGTTTAAAGGGGCTTTCATTTAACAAATAGAAAATAATTGGAGCATTAAGATAATTACAGGTTATGAAGGAGTATAAAAATAAGACTCTAAGCATTCAGTTATATAAATAAGTGAATAAATACTTAAATGGGAGAAAAGGAAAAGCTTTTCCTTGCTATAGTATCTTAAAAAAAATTACAATAACAATTCCACTTATGGTACATAAGACTCCAAATGCAAAAAAATATCTTGAGAAAGAAGAGTGGAGCTGGAGGAGAAAAGCTTCCTGACTTCAGACTATACTACAAAGTTATAGTCATCAAAACAGTATGGTACTGCCACAAAAACTGAAATATAGATCAATGAAACAAGATAGAAAGCCCAGAGATAAACCCAAGCACCTATGAGGACTTTATATTTGACAAAGGAAGCAATATACAATGGAGAAAAGACAGCCTCTTCAGTAAGTGGTACCGGGAAAACTAGACAGTTATTAATACATGCAAAAAATGAAAATAGAATACTTTCTAACACCATACACAAAGATGAACTCAGAATGGACTGAAGACCTAAATGTAAGACCAGAACCTATAAAACTCTTAAAGGAAAACATAGGCTGAACTCTCTTTGACATAAACCACTGAAAAATCCTTTATGATTCACCTCCTAGAATAATGGAAATATAACCAAAAGTAAACAAAGGGGACCTAATTAAACTTAAAAGCCTTTGCACAGCAAAGAAAACTATAAATAGGTTGAAGAGACAGGTCTCAGAATGGGAGAAAATAAAAGTGAATGAAACAAATGACAAAGGATTAATCTTCAAAATATACAAGTAGTTCATGCAGCTCAATACCAAAACAAACAAACAAACCAATCAAAAAGTAAGCAGATCTAAATAGGTGTTTCTCCAAATAAACACATGAAAGTGAAGTCGCTCAGTCGTGTCTGACCCTCAGCGACCCCATGGACTGCAGCCTTCCAGGCTCCTCCATCCATGGGATTTTCCAGGCAAGAGTACTGGAGTGGGGTGCCACTGCCTTCTCCGAAAGAAAACATACAGATGCTTAAATAAATTTATATTTTAAAAAATGCTCAATATTGCTCATTATTAGAGAAATGCAAATCATACTACAATAAGGGATCACCTCAACACTAGTCAGAATGGCTATTATCAAAGAATCTACAAACAATAAGTGCTGGAGAGAGTGTGGAGAAAAGGGAACTCTATTGTACTGTTAGTGGGAATGTAAATTGATATAGCCACTATGGACAACAGTATGAGGATTCCTTAAAACACTAGGAATAATACTACCATACGACTCACCAATCTCGTTACTGGGCATATACTCTGAGGAAAACATAACTGGAAAAGACACAGGTACCCCAATGTTGAGAGCAGCACTATTTACAATAGCTAGGACATGGAAGCCACCCAGATGTCCAGCAGCAGATGAATGGATAAAGAAGTTGTGGCACACATATACAATGGAATATTACTCAGCCATAAAAAGGAAACCATTCGAGTCAGTTCTAATGAAGTGGATAAACCTAGAGCCTGTTATACAGAGCGAAGTAAGTCAGAAAGAGGAAAAACAAGTACCATATATTAATGCATACTTATGCGATCTAGAAAGATAATACCGATGGCTCTTTACAGGGCAGCAGTGGAGACAGAGATATAGAGCACTGACTTGGGGACACAGTGGAGAAAAGAGTGGTCGGGACAAATTGAGAGAGTAGCACTGAAACACATAAAATACCACATATAAAACAGAGCCAGTGGAAATTATCTCTGTTACACAGTGAACTCAAACCTGGTGCTCTGTGACAGCATAGAAGGGTGGGATGTGGTGGAAGGTTGAAGGAGGGGTCCAGAAGGAGTGGACATATATATACCTGCTTCCCTAGTGGCTCAGAGGTTAAAGCATCTGCCTGCAATGCAGGGAAACCTGGGTTCGATCCCTGGGTCGGGAAGATCCCCTGGAGAAGGAAATGGCAACCCACTCCAGTATTCTTGCCTGGAGAATCCCATGGGGGGAGGAGCCTGGTGGGCTACCGTCCATGGGGTTGTAAAGAGTTGGACACGACTGAGAGACTTCACTTTCACTTTCACTTTTATAGCTGAATCATGTTGCTGTACA
Source organism: Capra hircus (assembly GCF_001704415.2). Lineage (NCBI taxonomy): Eukaryota > Metazoa > Chordata > Mammalia > Artiodactyla > Bovidae > Capra > Capra hircus. The sequence goes on from NC_030824.1 coordinate 34,074,584, forward strand.
GCAGAAACTGACATAATATTGTAAGACAATTATCCTCCAATTAAAAATAAATTAATACAAAAGTTAAAGAAAAGAATTTAGGATAATTCTACTTATGGCACACACTAAAAATATAGTATTTAGAAACAAATTTCACCAAGAGGGTACAAGACTTTTGCACTGAAGACTACAAAACATGTTAAAAGAATTTAAAGAAAACCTAAATAAATGGAAAGATATCATGTGTTCAAGGACTCAATTAATTGGTGAGATAATAATAACTGGCAAGATGACAATACTCCAAGATTGACCTGTAAATACAATGTAACCACTAACAAGAGATGGAAGAGCTAATCCTCAGAATAATAGGGAAGTACAAGGCTCCCCAAAGAGACAAAGCAATCCTTAAAAAGAAGAATGCAACTGGAACTCTCATATCTCCCAATTTCCAATCATATTACCAAGGTACTGTAGTCAAAAAATGTGGTACTGGAAATAAGATAAAAATACACATCTATGAAATTAGATAAGAAACACAAGAGACAGTTCATATATATATATATATATATATATATATATAAATTTTTACAAGGATGCCAAGAAACAGTCTTTTAAAAATTGAGGCTAGAATAAATGGATATCCACATGCAAGACAATGAATGTGGATCCCTACTTCACACCTGAATAAAAATAAACTCAAAATGAATCAAAGACCTAAATGCAACAACTAAAACAATACAATTGTCATAAGAAAACATAAGAGCAAATCTTTATAACCTTGTATTTGACCATGGTTTCTTAGATATGACCCCAAAACATTAGCAACAACAACAAAAAAATAGGCAAAATGGACTTCATCAAAATAAAAATTTTTGAATCTTCACAGGACACTATCAAGAAAGTATAAGTACAACTGACAAAAGAGGAAAAAATGCAAATGATACCTGTTATGTGACCAGTATCTGGATCATATAATGAACATTTATAATTCAGCAACTAAAAAGCAAAGGACCATTTCTGTACAGAAAAAAACATAAGTCAACACACAGAATGGGAGAAAACATCTGTAAACACTTATCAAATAAGGAGTTAAGCCAAAACATTCAGAAAACTTATACAACTTAATAGAAAAAAAAAATGGACAAGTCATCTATATAAACAGTTTTCCAAAGAAGATATACAATGGCAAACATGTTCATAAAAAGGTGCTCAGTGTCACTGATTATCAAGGAAATGCAAATCAAAGCCACAATGAAATAAAATTTTACATTTGGTAGGATGTCTGTTATTTAAAAGATAATTAAGAACCTCCAGATGTTCAAGCTGGATTTATAAAAGGCAGAGGAACCAGAGATAAAATTGCCAACATCCATTGGATCATAGAAAAAGCAAGAGAATTCCAGAAAAAAAAAAAATCTACTTCTGCTTCATTGACTGCACTAAAGCATTTGACTGTGTGGATTACAACAAACTGTGGAAAATTCTTAAAGGGATGGGAATTCCAGACCACCTTACCTGCCTCCTGAGAAATTTGTATGCAGATCAGGAAGCAGCAGTGAGAATTGGACATGGAACAATGGACTGGTTCCAAATTGGGAAAGGAGCATGTCGAGACTGTATATTGTCACCCTGCTTATTTATCTTATACACGGAGTGAAAGTGAAGGCGCTCAGTCATGTCTGACTCTTTGCAACCCTGTAGACTGTAGCCTACCAGGCTCCTCCATCCATGGGATTCTCCAGGCAAGAATACTGGAGTGGACTGCCATTTCCTTCTCCAGAGGATCTTCCCGACCCAGTGATCGAACCCGGATCTCCCGCATTGCAGGCAGACACTTTACCTCTGAGCCACAGAGTACATTATGTGAAATGCTGGCTGGGTGAAGTACAAGCTGTAATCAAGATTGCCAGGAGAAATATCAGTAACCTCAGATATGTAGATGACACCACCCTTATGGAAGAAAGTGAAGAGGAGCTAAAGAGCCTCTTGATGAAAGTGAAAGAGGAGAGTGAAAAAGCTGTCTTAAAACTCAACATTCAAAAAGCTAAGATCATGGCATCTAGTCATCACTTCTTGGCAAATAGATGGGAAAAAGTGCAAACAGTGACAAACTTTATTTTCTTGGGCTCTAAAATCACTGCTATGGTTTTTCCATCAGTCATGTGTGGATGTGCCAGTTGGACTATAAAGAAAGCTGAGTGCTGAAGAATTGATACTTTTGAACTGTGGTGTTGGAGAAGACTCTTGAGAGTCCCTTGGACAGCAAGGAGATCCAATCAGTCCATCCTGAAGGAAATCGGTCTTGATTATTCTTTGGAAGGACTGATGCTGAAGCTGAAATTCCAATACTTTGGCACCTGATGCGAAGAACTGACTCATTGGAAAAGACCCTGATGCTGGGAAAGATTGAAGGCGGGAGGAGAAAGGGACAAAAGAGGATGAGATGGTTGGATGGCATCACCTACTCAATGGACATGAGTCTGAGTAAACTCCAGAAGTTGGTGATGGACAGGGAGGCCTGGTGTGCTGCAGTTCATGGGGTCGCAAAGAGTCAGACACGACTGAGCGAGTGAACTGAACTGAACTGAACTGAACTGAACTGAAAATCACTGCAGATGGTGACTGCAGCCATGAAATTAAAAGACACTTGCTCCTTGGAAGAAAAGCTATGACCAACCTAGACAGCACATTAAAAAGCAGAGACATTACTTTGCCAACAAAGGTCCATCTAGTCAAGGTTATGGTTTTTCCACTAGTCATGTATGGATGTGAGAGTTGGACTATAAAGAAAGCTGAGCACCGAAGAATTGATGCTTTTGAACTGTGGTGTTGGAGAAGACTCTTGGGAGTCCCTTGGACTGCAAGGAGATCCAACAAGCCCATCCAAAAGGAAATCAGTCCTGAATATTAATTGGAAGGACTGATACTGAAGCTGAAGCTCCAATACTGATCGGAAGAACTGACTCATTGGAAAAGACTCTGATACTGTGAAAGATGAAAGGCAGGAGGAGAAGGGGATGACAGAGAATGAGATGGCTGGATGGCTTTACCAACTCAATGGACCAGAGTTTGAGCAAGCTATGGGAGTTGCTGATGAACAGGGAAGCCTGGCATACTGCAGTCCATGGGGTCACAAAGAATCAGACATGACTGAGTGACTGAACTGAACTGAACAGATAACATGCTGTTGAGGACGTGGAGAAAAGGGATCTCATGTACATTGTTGGTGGGAAAGCAAAGTGGTGATGCCACTGGGAAACTAGTATGAAAATTTCTCAAGAAATTATAAATACATCTGTAATTAAGTGAATAGATCCCCCCTTTCTGCCTTAACTGATAAAGATTCCTTCTGAACTTTAACCTTTATATTCTCATCAGGAAAAATGAGATTTAATAATGTCTCCCCTGTTATATGTACTAATTCCTCTGGTTCAGCATTCAGAGCAGTACCTTAAGACTGAAAATTATAACATATTCATCGACTCTATAGATAATGCTGAACACTTCATAGTCATGTTGCTGGGAAGATGATTCACAGTGAAGTTAATGACATCTCCAGGTCACACAGCTTATTATAGCCCAGAGTTTGAGATAAAAGTCATGGAGCTCTAATTCCTGGACCAACCCTCTCCACATTTCATGTTGCCCTTAACCAACCTGGCTGAACATGGTCTGTAATAGCCACTGAATTTAGCCAATGAGCTGGAAAGAAAGAAAGACAATCTGATGAGTATTAAAAACAAGTATGTTCCAAATTTTGAGTGGTCAGAATTTCCTATGCCAAAACCTTTTAGACATATTTGTATGTATATATATAAACATACACGGTGCCAATTTGCTTCAGTTGTGTTTGACTCTTTGCAACCCTATGGATTTTAGCCCATCTTCCTCCTCTGTCCATGGGATTTTCCAGGCAAGACTACTGGAGGGGGTTACATGCCCCCCTCCAGGAGATCTTCCCATTCCCAACCCAAAAGATCAAACCCACATCTCTTAAGTCTCCTTCATTGGCCAGTGGGTTCTTTACCACTAGCACTTCCTGAGAGGCATATACATATATCTATAATGATCTGGCAGTCCCACTTCAGGATATATAATCAAAGGAAAAGGAAAGTTTATTATCTCAAAGAGATAGCTATATGTATGAACATCTTTCCCATGTTCAAAGCAACATTATTCACAGTAGCTTAAATATGGAAAGAATCTAAGTGTTCTTCAACAGATAATAGTAAAGAAAAAAAATATATATACATGCATATATAATATCATAATATAAATGACAATCAAAAAGTGGAAATGATACAGCAAATATCAACTGATAAGTAGAAAATAAAATTTGGTTTATCCATACAATAAAATATTATTTGATGGTAAAAAAAAGAAGTACTGATATATGCTATTATTTTAACATGCTAAGATATTACACTAAGTGAAAGAAGTGTAACTCATAAGTCCACATATTGTATGAGCCCATTTCTATGAAACATCCAGAATGGGTAAATTCATCAGGATAAAAAGCAGATTAGTGGTTTATAGGAGCTGAGGGGAGGGAGAAATGTAAAGCAACTGCTTGGTGGATATCAGGATTATCTGAGGGATGATGAAAATGTCTGGGAAGTAGACAGTGAGATGGTTGCACAACATTTTAAATGTACTGTAAACCACAGAACTGTTCACTTTAAAATGATTCAATGTTACATGAAATTTACTTTGATAAGAAAGGAAAGCCTTATAGAAGTGCTTATAGGTCAAGCGACAGAGAAAGTTCCCATGTAAATAGCAGCTAAGAAACAATATTCACGTGAGGGAGCCATCCTGAAAGTAAATTCTCTAGCAAGCTTTTAGATCACTGCTGCTGCTGCTAAGTCGCTTCAGTCGTGTCCGACTCTGTGTGACCCCACAGACGGCAGCCCACCAGGCTCCCCTGTCCCTGGGATTCTCCAGGCAAGAATACTGGAGTGGGTTGCCATTTCCTTCTCCAGTGCATGAAAGTGAAAAGTGAAAGTGAATTCGCTCAGTCGTGTCTGACTAGTAGCGACCCCATGGACTGCAGCCTACCAGGCCCCTCTGTCCATGGGATTTTCCAGGCAAGAGCACTGGAGCGGGGTGCCATTGCCTTCTCCGCCCTGGCCAAAATGTTGACTGTACCTCAGAAATACTTCGTACCAGGGGCAACTAGCTAAGCTTTTCTCAATATTTTTTAACTTCATTTCTCTATTTATTATCTTTTATCTCTTTATTATAGTTTAGAATTCTCATTATGTTGAGAAGATGATACAGGTTTGAAGTTTAAAGCCACTAAGCATTAGGTAATTTAGTATGTGCTCATAGACAAATAGATAAAATCCCCCAAAGTTGAGAGCAATATAAAATTAATACCAAAATTAAGCAAGGACATTACTAAAAAAAGAATAACTACAGGTCAATTTCATTCACGAAAATAGACTTTAAAAGTTTTCAAATATATTAACAAACAAAATCTAACAGAATATAAAATGATAATGAAAGTGTTAGCTGTTCAGTCATGTCCAACTCTTCGTAACCCATGGAAGGTAGCCCACCAGGCTCCTCTGTCCATAGGATTTCCCAAGCAATACTGGAGTGGGTTGCCAAAATGATATTAGACCATAAAATATTTGTTTTGCTATAGATATTAAAAAATCACTCAATATAATTTACAACATACGTAAAGGAGAAAAACCATATATCTCAATAGCTACAGAAGAGTCATTTACTTTTAGCACACAGAAATGAGCAAGTCTTTTATTTTTTAAAATAAAAGATGTCTTAAAATATACAGCTACCCTTGATAGATGATATGATTAAGTAAAGTAAAATACAAAATAATCCATGGATGAATTGTCAGAATAAGTACACTCTCACTTTCACTTTTCACTTTCATGCATTGGAGAAGGAAATGGCAACCCACTCCAGTGTTCTTGCCTGCAGAATCCCAGGGTTGAGGGAGCCTGGTGGGTTACCGTCTGTTGGGTCACACAGAGTCAGACACTACTGAAGTGACTTAGCAGCAGCAGCAGCAGTAAGTTTACATGACACAAGTTATTTATATTTGTAAATGTGAGCAACAAACATTCAAAGTACCTTGAATAATGCAGTGTCATAAAGCAACAGGGCTTCCCTTCTTTTATACTACTTGATATTCCCTAGAAGCTCAGCTGGTAAGAATCCGCCTGCAAGGCAGGAGACCCCAGTTTGATTCCTGGGTTGGGAAGATCCGCTGGAGAAGGGATAAGCTGTCCACTCCAGTATTCTTTGGCTTCCCTGGTAGCTTAGATGGTAAAGAAACCACCTACAATGTGAAGACTTGGGTTTGATTCCTGGGGTGGGAATTCTCCTGGAGAAGGAAACAGCTATCCACTCCAGAATTCTGGCCTGGAGAATTCCATGGACAGAGAAACCTGGCAGGCTATAGCCCATGTGGTTGCAAAGAGTTGGACATAACTGAGTGACTTTTACATTCATAAACCAACAAACATGTATATATATATATATATATATATATATATATATATATATATAAACATGTCTAATGAATGTCCATGCCTCTTGCAAGAAAATTCTAAAATGTTATTTGGAAAAATGTTAAGAAAAATTAGATAAGAACTGATTAATGGAGAAATAAAACCAATTTGTTGTCCTCTAGCTTTCATTATGTCAATTTCAGTCATCAGAAGTTCTTTGCTCCTTTGCCTCCCCATGCCTCAGTAAGGTAAACACATTTGTATAGAAATCTTTAAATATTGTGCCTCTTACCTGAATTCTTTTATTTATTCTATTAACTGGTCATAGATATGTTACCCAATATCTGTGACAAACTGTAAAGTAATATATTGATATGGGAAGACAAGTCTCCTTACTCTCATGTGTACACCACTCAATAATGGAAGCCAAGGAGCAAATAACTTTAACACAATGCTTTTGTCCTGCAGCTGAGCTGATGAGGATGTGATGGGTACATAATGAAAGGAGTGATGGACACAGCAAACGTTAAGAGAGTGTTTGAATTGGATTTTGAAGTGTTTTTTAGGAGTACAACAAGAGGACAAGTGAGGGAGGAATTTATAGCAGAAACGTTCTTCAACTTGAGTTATATTATGGGTAGTTAGATGTATGTCATACACATTTGTTCTGAGAGTCAGTTACTAAATTTGCCATCAGCGATTCTGTGAGAGAAATTCTGCATTCATTCAATAAACATATGTATATTGATTACACTTTGTGGAAGGGTTCAGGAATTATGCAATGATTAATTATTAATTACACAATTCTCAAATGATCATGTAATATATTTTGAGAGTTGGATGAGAATGGGAGTACATTAGGGCAAGTGATTTAGACACTTTAATTCCAATATCCAAAAGCATTTGTTCTTTTCAAGAAAAACAAATATATTATCTCTAATATAAATATTAAATGTATTCATACTGAAAACAAGTTGTTCTAGATAGGTGGATTTTCTAAGTGTTGGAGGCAAAATCTTTTATAATACTTAATATTTAAGATGAACATTTATTTTTTATGACAGTCTTAAGTGAAATACAGATTTCATATTTAGAAACTTCTATGATAATGAAAGCACTGCTTTATTTGGTCACATTCAGTGACATTTAGACTGTGACAAATGAGTGTGAACCCTTACTCTGTTATTCAATATTATGTGATCTTGAGCACATTTTTAAACCTTTTTAAGCCTTTGTTTTCCTATATTGAAAGCAGATATTGTATCATACTATACAGGTTTTGAAAACCAAATGAAATAATAAAAATTAGGTTTATATATTACAAATGATATATATTACATTGTTTATGCTATGTATAATATATAATGCTATTTATACTACATATATATGAATATATACATACACTACTGACTCTGAAAGAGATGGGAATACCGGACCACCTGACCTGCCTCTTAAGAAATCTGTATGCAGGTCAGGAGGCAACAGTTAGAACTGGACATGGAACAACAGACTGGTTCCACATAGGAAAAGGAGTACGTCAAAGCTGTATATTGTCACCCTTCTTATTTAACTTATATGCAGAGTACCTCATGAGAAACGCTTGGCTGGAAGCAGCACAAGCTGGAATCAAGATTGCTGGGAGAAACATCAATAACCTCAGATATGCAGATGACACCACCCTTATGGCAGAAAGTGAAGAGGAGCTAAAAAGCCTTTTGATGAAAGTGAAAGAGGAGAGTGAAAAAAGTTGACTTAAAGCTCAACATTCAGAAAACAAACATCATGGCATCCAGTCCCATCACTTCATGGGAAATAGATGGGGAAACAGTGGAAACAATGTCAGACTTTATTTTTATGGGCTCCAAAATCACTGCAGATGGTGACTGCAGCCATGAAATTAAAAGACACTTACTCCTTGGAAGAAAAGTTATGACCAACATAGATAGTATATTCAAAAGCAGAGACATTACTTTGCCAACAAAGTCCGTCTAGTCAAGGCTATGATTTTTCCAGTGGTCCTGTATGGATATCAGAGTTGGACTGTGAAGAAAGCTGAATGTCGAAGAATTGATGCTTTTGAACTGTGGTGTTGGGGAAGACTCTTGAGAGTCCCTTGGACTGCAAGGAGATCCAACCAGTTCATTCTGAAGGAAATCAGCCCTGGGATTTCTTTGGAAGGAATGATGCTAAAGCCGAAATTCCAGTACTTTGGCCACCTCATGCGAAGAGCTGACTCATTGTAAAAGACTCTGATGCTGGGAGGGATCAGGGGCAGGAGGAGAAGGGGACGACAGAGGATGAGATGGCTGGATGGCATCACTGACTCGATGGACGTGTGTCTGAGTGAACTCCAGGAGTTGGTGATGGACAGGGAGGCCTGGCGTGCTGCGATTCATGGGGTCTCAAAGAGTCGGACACGACTGAGTGCCTGAACTGAACTAAATTGAATTGCTACTGCTAAGTCACTTCTGTCATGTCCGACTCTGTGCAACCCCATAGACAGCCTCCCACGAGGCTCCCCCATCCCTGGGATTCTCCAGGCAAGAACACTGGAGTGGGTTGCCATTTCCTTCTCCAATGCATGAAAGTGAAAAGTGAAAGTGAAGTCACTCAGTCGTGCCCGACTCTTCGTGACCCCATGGACTGCAGCCTACCAGGCTCCTCCATCCATGGGATTTTCCAGGCAAGAGTACTGGAGTGGGGTGCCATTGCCTTCTCCATTATATATATACAGATATACAGTTATTTGGCAGAGGGGTTTTTGCCTTATTTAATTATGGTATCCTCATATATAGATGAGTGATTAAAGAACCATAGAGTGTGGAAAAGTGGTCCCCAGGGTGTGCAGTATAGTTTTAACATACCTGTCCCTTTTTTGCACTCAGACTGGCATTTTCTGTTTAGAATGACCATGAAAGTACACGTACCCTGCATTTACCTTAGTAAGAACATGGTTTGGCAAAAAAAGGAAAGAGTCTAGCTCTCACAGACTCTTTTGCAGGATCTATCTTAGCAAAGGGACCATGGACAGAAAATGATTGGAGGAGCCATTGCACAATCTGACTGACTAATGAACAGATCTTTCTGAAAGTAAACCTTTCAGATCTACTGGAATTATAAAAGCACTGCAAACCAGAAGCCTAGTTGAAGTCACCAGATCAGAACTATAGACATGCCTATCTCCTTATCATCCCTTAGCTCCCATTCTTGGTTATAGATACTCTAGACATCATAAACCATACTCAAGCCAACTGTAATGCAGAGACAAAAAAAGGGGGCTAAAGAATGCTCCTCAGAGACTCAATAATCATCTAGGATTTGACGTTGTGTATTGTCTTTCATAGTCTCAGATGTGGAAAAATAATAATGGAATAATAGTGGAAAAATAACCTATTGATGAAGGTGAAAGAGGAGCATGAAAAAGCTGGCTTAAACTCAACATTCAGAAAACTAAGATCATGGCCTCTGGTCCCATCACTTCATGGCAAAAAGATGGGGAAAAAGTGGAGAAAGTAACAGATTTCATTTTCCTGGGCTCCAAAATCACTGTGGACAGTGACTGCAGCCATGAAATTTAAAGACACTTGCTCCTTGGAAGAAAAAGCTATGACAAACCTAGACAATGTATCACAAAGTAGAGACATCACTTTGTGAACAAAGGTCCACCAAGTCAAAGCTATGGTTTTTCCAGTCGTCATGTATGAATGTGATAGTTGGACCATAAAAAAGGCTGAGTGCTGAAGAATGGATGCCTTAGAACTGTGGTACTGGAGCAGACTCTTGAGAGTCCCTTGGACTGCAAGGAGATCAAACCAGTCAACCCTAAAGGAAATCAATCCTGAATATTCACTAGAAGGACTGATGCTGAAGCTAAAGCTTCAATACTTTTGGCCACCTGATGTGAAGAGCTGACTCACTGGAAAAGACCCTGATGCAGGGAAAGATTGATGGCAAAAGGAGAAGGGGATGACAGAGGATGAGATGGTTGGATGGCATCACTGAGTTAATAGACATGAGTTTGAGCAAACTCAGGGAGATAGTGAAAGACAGGGAAACCTGGCATGCTGCAATCCATGGGTTCACAAAGAGTCAGACACAACTTAGTGACTGAACAAGAACAAAGCTGTGAGCACCAGAATTCTGCTACACATTTCACAATACACACACAACAAGGCATGGAAAACAATGATAGGAAGTAAAACAATTCTGATTTTTTTTCGCTTGATGATTACTTAAATAACATTTTAAAATAGCAAATACATTGGTAACCAACAACAGGGAAAGGGAGGAAAGGGATAAATTGTGAATTTGGGATTAGTATATATACATTACTATATATAAAATACATGACAAACAAGGACAGTCTGTATAGCACAGGGATCTATATTCAATATCTTACAATAACCTATAGTGGAAAGGAATCTGAAAAAGAATAGGTATACGCACACACACCCATATAATATATATATATATATGTACATTCATATATGTATTTCTTTTATATGTATATACTTTAATCATTTTACTGTACACCTGAAACACTCTAAATAAACTATACTTTAATAAAATAAAAATAAGTTAAGAATTAAATATCAAATGCAATTTCAAAAATAATTCTCATAATACTTCTATACTTGCTTTGCTGGTGATATACAAGACATATTTAGGCTCTTGAAATATGCAGCACTGAGTAGTTTTTTGTAGCATTTTATTTTACTGGAGCTTAAAACAAGTAATTTTTAATGAGATATTTTAATATGCTGCCAGCAAACCTATATCACCATAAGATGTGGAATAAAAAGACACTTTCAAAACTCAGACCTAATCTCTAATCACTTAACAACAGGGGAGTTAAGAAATGAACTATTAAAAAAAAAAGATGTATATAGAAAGTCAAAATGGATAACTACTTTCAATTAATAGTTAATAACAGAAAGTATATTTGTCACAATATAGTCAAGTCAACGCTTAATATTTTTTGCAACATTCTTTGGAATAGTATAAACTTGAAACAATCTAAACATATTTGAAAATTAGTTTGAAAGGGAGCAACCAATCAACTCAATGATAACAACAGATACAACATCATTCGTGTTAGAATATACAGATATTATATGTGTCACCTATATACCTGATACTTCCTAAAGGAGAATTTTTCAAATAATATGTTTAGGTTTCCCTTGCATTCCTAGCTATTTCTATGTTATTGATACACATATGTGAACTGAAAAAAAATCAGTCAAAAATAATTATTTGTCATATGATGATTTGCATTCAAACAGATATTATATTTTGGAAAATAATAATAGTACTCATATAACATGCTTCTCACTTAGTGTTAGTTAGTTAGTTAGTTCAATCGCTCAGTCGTGTCCGACTCTTTGTGACCCCATGAATTGCAGCACGCCAGGCCTCCCTGACCATCACCATCTCCTGGATTTCACTCAGACTCATGTCCATCGAGTCCGTGATGGCATCCAGCCATCTCATCCTCTGTTGTCCCTTTCTCCTCCTGCCCCCAATCCCTCCCAGCATCAGAGTCTTTTCCAATGGTATCCAAGTGGTTTTCATTCTGTCTGCCCTCTGATGGATGAGGATAAGAGGCTTATGGAAGCATCCTGATGAGAGAGACTGAGGGGGAAACTGGGTCTTGTTCTGATGGGTGGAGCCATGCTCAGTAAATCTTTAATCCAATTTTCTGTTTATGGGGCAGGCTGTGGTTCCTCCCTGTTGTTTGACCTGAAGCCAAACTATGGTGGAAGTTACGAACATACCTCCTTCAAAGGGTCCTGTGCATTCATTGCCTCATTCAGTGCCCCCAACACTGCAGCAGGCCACCACAGACCCACGTCTCCACTGGAGACTCCTGGACACTCACAGGCAAGTCTGGGTCAGTCTCTTGTGGGGTCACTTCTCCTTTCTCCTGGGTCCTGGCTCACACACGGCTTTATTTGTGCCCTCCAAGAGTCTGTGTCCCCAGTCCTGTGTAAGTTCTGGAGGTTCTCTGGTGGGGTTAATGGTGACCTCCTCCAAGAGGGTGTATGCCATATCCAGATCTGGTGTACCCAGAACTCCTGCCCCTGTGGCAGGCCACTTGTGACCTGTACCTCCATAGGAGACACTCAAAGGCAGTTCTGGATCAGACTCTGTGGGGGTCTCCTGGTGTGCAAAAGGTTTGTTTGAGCCCTCCAAGTATCTCTGGCAGATATGGAGTTTGATTCTAAACATGATTTTGCCCCTCCTATCATCTTGCTTGGGCTTCTCCTTTGCCCTTGGACTTGGGGTATCTTTTTCTGGTGGGATCCAAAATTCTCCTGTGAATTATTGTTCAGCAGTGCGTGGTAATTTTGGAGTTTTTACAGGAGAAGATGAGCACACATATCTTCTACTCCGCCATCTTGTATTGATCAAAATGGCTCATTCTCCTGTTTACTTAAATAGTAATTGGTGGAATCAGCAAAAGCACTCAGACAGTGTGATTATAGACTTCAGTTTTACCTATTGTGCTATACTGTCAAAATGTAAATACTGATGTTTTCATACTGAGTGAAATAAGTCATACAGAAAAGGAGATATATGATATTCCCTATATGCAGAATTAGCACTGTGACTTTGACACAGGTCCTTTATTTCTCTGAATCTTCATTTTTTTCACCTCCCTTTCCTCCATTAATCCTTGGAAGCTGGTCCTGCCGCCATTACTAATAATGCTCTGCAGGTTAAAGCAGCCACTCCAGTCCTCCTTCTCCTGTGGAAAATTCTTAAAGAGATGAGAATACCAGGCCACTTGACCTGCCTCCTGAGAAATCTGTATGCGGGTCAAGAAGCACAGTTACAACTAGACATGGAAAAACAGACTGGTTCCAAATTGGGAAAGGAGTACATCAAGGTTGTATATTGGCACCCTGATTATTTAACTTATATGCAGTGTACATCATACAAAATGCCAGGTTAGTGAAGCAAAAGCTGGAATCAAGATTGCCAGGAAAAATATCAATAACCTCAGATATGCAGATGACACTACCCTTTTGGCAGAAAATGAAGAATTAAAGGGCTTCTTGATGAAAGTTAAAGAGGAGAGTGAAAGAGTTTGCCTAAAACTCAACATTCAGAAAACTAAGATCACACCATCCAGTCCCATCACTTCATGGCAAATAGATGGGGAAACAATGGAAACAATGAGAGATTTTATTTGGGGGGTCTCCAAAGTCACTGCAAATGGTGACTGCAGCCATGAAATTAAAAGACACTTGCTCCTTGGAAGAAAAGCTATGACCAATCTAGACAGCATGTTAACAAGCAGAGATATTATTTTGCCAACAAAGGTCCATCTAGTCAAAGCTATGGTTTCTCCATTAGTCATGTATGGATGTGAGAGTTGGACTATAAAGAAAGCTGAGCACTGAAGAATTGATGCTTTTGAACTGTGATGTTGGGGAAGACTCTTGAGAGTCCCTTTGACAGCAAGGAGATCCAACCAGTCAATCCTAAAGGAGATCAGTCCTGAATATTCACTGGAAGGCCTGATGCTGAAGCTGAAACTCCAATACTGGCCACCTGATGCAAAGAACTGACTCATTGGAAAAGACGCTAATGCTGGAAAAGATTGAAGGTGGGAAGAGAAGGGGGAGACAGAGAATGAGATGATTGGATGGCATCACTGGCCTGATGGACGTGAGTTTGAGCAAGCTCCAGGAGTTGGTGATGGACAGGGAGGCCTGGCATGCTGCAGTCCATGGAGTCACAGAGTGGGACACAACGAGCAACTGAAATCAACTGAACTGAACTGATCAAGTGATGGTCTGAAAAATGTCTCACGTAAACTTGAAGGATTAGTGATTGGCATAACAACTATTTAACCTCGATGACAAGCTACACAGTAATAGTATGCTATTTTTCTCAGGATACACATTATGAAATATAAATGAGGATTGATTTCAGCCTGAATTAAAAAGTCAATAATCCTCCAGAGAACATTTCAAGCCATTTGTTATAGTCATTTTTACATAGAAAGTGTACTCTATGAACTTGTTTTTCCTTTCTCTGGGCAATGCATGTAAAAAGAAACCTAGGGGACCAAGGGGTTCTTACACTGGCCTTAAAGCAACTTCCTTATAATTTAAACAAGGGATAATTTTAAAGTTGTCTATTCACTGAAAATTTCCTAACAATATTGGATGTCTCACAAAAATATCTTAGCATTTTAAATAGTTGACTTTAGTACTATCAAATAATATCAATATTTGTATCATCAAATAATATCAATATATTATTATCAAATAATATTACTATTAAATATCAATATTTATTAATATATATGTACATAAAACACATTAAATGGTTAAGTTTATATATTATTCAGCTTTATTCTATAAATATAGCTCAGTTTCTGTCATTTAAAATGGAAGGTATATATAGAACTGCCTTATGACCCAGCAATCCCACTGCTGGGCATACACACTGAGGAAACCAGAATTGAAAGAGACACGTGTACCCCAGCGTTCATCACAGCACTGTTTATAATAGCCAGGACATGGAAACAACCTAGATGTACATCAGCAGATGAATGGATAAGAAAGCTATGGTACATATACACAATGGAGTATTACTCAGCCATTAAAAAGAATACATTTGAATCAGTTCTAATGAGGTGGATGAAACTGGAGCCAATTATACAGAGTGAAGTAAGCCAGAAAGAAAAACACCAATACAGTATACTAACTCGTATACATGGAATTTAGAAATATGGTAATGATAACCCTGTATGCGAGACAGCAAAAGAGACACAGATGTAAGGAACAGACTTTTGGACTCTGTGGGAGAGGGAGAGGGTGGGATGATTTGGGAGAATGGCATTGAAACATGTATACTATCATGTAAGAAATGAATCGCTAGTCTAGGTCCGATACAGGATACAGGATGCTTGGGGCTGGTGCACTGGGATGACCCAGAGAGATGATATGGGTAGGGTGATGGGAGGGGGGTTCAGGGTTGGGAACTCATGTACACCTGTGGTGGATTCATGTCAATGTATGGCAAAACCAGTACAGTATTTAAATTTTTTTTAAATTAAAAAAATTAATAAAAATAAAATGGAAGGTATATAAGAAGACCTAAATATTTGAATTTTGTTTATGAAAAAAGTTTAAGTATAAAATCTGATTTTATTGTCTTAAGATTATAATTGAGAAATATTTATTAAAACTTCTTAGTGTAGCATGTAGTTGTAGGTGTCATTCTCACATGTTCAGTTTTTACATATAAACATGTTGAGTGACTACTGAGACCATGTTTGGAAATTAGCCTAAGGGACTATGGGAAATAATTGGTCCAAATTGTCTTATCTGGTAGTGATCACAAAATAAGTGGCCCCAGAGAAGTATCTACTGGAATGTGAGTACTGGGAATCTAAATAGAAATTCTGAATTAGACATCATATAGTCATACATAAGGTATATTTGAGATTCCCTAAAAATTGTATTTTTAAATGCCAAAGTCAAATAAATCATCAGTTCATGTATAGTATTTTCAGAGAGGTATTACTAACTCACTTCAAATAGATGCAACCTCTCAAGGAAAGTGAACTATTTCTTTTATCGCCCAGTTAAAATAAGTAGTATCACCTTGCAGATGGTGATTGCAGCCATGAAATTAAAAGACACTTACTCCTTGGAAGAAAAGTTATGACCAAACTAGATAGCATATTTAAAAGCAGAGATATTGCTTTGCCAACAGCGATCATGTATGGATGTGAGAGTTGGACTGTGAAGAAAGCTGAGAGCTGCAGAATTGATGCTTTTGAACTGTGGTGTTGGGGAAGACTCTTGAGAGTCCCTTGGACTGCAAGGAGATCCAACCAGTCCATTCTGAAGGAGATCAGCCCTGGGATGTCTTTGGAAGGAATGATGCTAAAGCTGAAACTCCAGTACTTTGGCCACCTCATGCAAAGAGTTGACTCATTGGAAAAGACTCTGATGCTGGGAGGGATTGGGGGCAGGAGGAGAAGGGAACGACAGAGGATGAGATGGCTGGATGGCATCACGGACTCGATGGACGTGAGTCTGAGTGAACTCCGAGAGTTGTTGATGGACAGGGAGGCCTGGCATGCTGCGATTCATGGGGTCGCAAAGAGTCGGACACAACTGAGCGACTGAACTGAACTGAACTGAACTGTGACTAAACTAAACTAATATTTATCTAACAATTTTAGGGCATAAATGGTAAAAAAAAAAAAAAAAATCGGATGCTTTGTATATATGGAGGACTAGTAAGTCTAAGAATACATAGATAAGGCTATTTTTAGCTAGTTATAGAAATTAGAAATGTAAATGAGTCTCTGATACTAGAAAATATTAAATTAAAAGTAAAAAAAATGAGTTAAACATAATAAAGTATGATTAGTATAGTTACATTTCTGGAAACTTCTAGAATCAGTTATAAACAGATAGATGCTCAAAACCATGAAATATTTAATGATAATAATAACAGGCTTAAAACTGGGTAATAAAGGCCTATGAATATATTTCTCAAAAACCATAGTAACTTTATTGGATGAGAATAAATCAGTATTTTACTCAATATTTGGAAATATCTAATAGAATCCTTTTAATTTAACAATCTTTCTAACCTAATAGTGAATGTGTGCTCAGTCGCTTAGTTGTGCCAAATTTTTGCCAACACCACGGACTTGAGGCCTGCCAGGCTCCTTTGCCCATGGAATTCTCCAGGCAAGAATACCGGGGTGGATTGCCATTTCCTGCTCCAGGGATTCTTCCCCACCCAGGGATCAAACACACATCTTTTGCATTGGCAGATGGATTCTTTACCACTGAGCCACCAAGGAAGCCTTTATCTGATAGTAGAAATGACCTAATGGAAAATTTGTATACCTTGGTAACACTGAGCTCTACCTTTCTGTCATCCTTAACTTTTCATTCTGTGATCTTCTGTTAGCAGCTGCTGCACTATTGCCAAAAATTATGGCACATCCTAGGTATTTTGGAAGTCAGATTTTATAGTTAGGGGATAGCAATCACTGACCCAATACCCTTACTGCATTCTAACTGAAAATAAAAGTGAATTTAAGGTGAATTGTCAGGTCACAGGGATGTAAACAAATAATCGCTGGATATCTTTTTTCCTTTTCTTGATGGCATTATCCTCTATTCTTTGGAAGGATTCTGTCACTGCTCTTCCACAAATTATTCATACAGCTGCACTGCTAGAAAGGCTTGTAAGAAAGCTTAAGGGTAAGAATATAAATGTCTCTGAAGTAGTACAGACTCACAGTGGCATCTGGATTGTTCTGTTTGTATTATGAGTTCCTTTGTCATTAAAGCAACTTTCCAATGAAAAATTACAGACCAGGTTTAATAAATATTTTAAATGCTACTGAGCTTGTCCAATGCCTTTTGTCTCTGACATTATTAAAGCCATCAATTTCTCTTTAACTTTGTCCCAAAGCAATCTTTTTATATTCATGACTTTCACACTGCCTCTTGTCAATATTACAAAACTCTCTGATCACATTACTAAGCCTTCATAAAAGTGTAGAATATGCAACAAATGTTGGAGGCAAAATATAAATTAACAGTAACACACTTGTGGTCATAAGTTTTTCTGATTTTTTTTAACTTGTTAGATCTTCCCATTTTCCCATAGTATTGTAATAAATCACAACTATTTAAGCCATTTTGAAAGGGACAGCAGTTTGTCCTATCTTAATTAACTCGGATCTAATCCATCAATCCTTAAAATTAGTAGTGGCCTTTTTAATCCCCAATTTCAAAGTCTCAAAAGTGACCATTTTCAGAAATGCTCTCTGAAGCACAAAAGAAAACTAAAGTATTTAATGTAATATGTAAGATGATGTTTTTCTAAATCTGTGAAAAAATAAAATAGGAATTAATGAAAGAATGAATTTAATGGTGACACATGATAGATGCTGTCTTTTTCTTTCTTAAATGTTATTTATTTTTATATAATACATATGCAATTTAAGGTTTGTCAAGAGATCTCAAATTAAATACTTGACTGTACAATGAATATATTATTATAACCTATTCAACCTAAAATTTGAATGTGTTTCTAGCACTTACTCTGTGTTCTAAGGAGCAATATATTCAATTTCTCTAAGTCTCACCTTCCCCATTTATAAAATTTGAAATCCTTTCTAGGATTAAATGGATTAAAGGGAACAGTATATGGTGAGTTCCCAGCCCCTTGCTAAATTCAGGTCAGCAGGAAAATGTTGTGCCTTAAAGCACAACTTTCCTTTCCAGAATTTTTTTTTTTTTTTTAATCTCATAAATAGAATCACTGAGGGTTTTTAGGAGAAATAGCAGAGACCTATAATTTCACTGTGGCTCAGATGTTCAGTGGTGTCTGACTCTTTATGACTGCATGGACTGTAGCCCACCAGGCCACTCTCTCCATGGGATTCTAGGGTGCCATTTCTTCTTCCTCCCGGAGATCTTCCTGACCCAGAGATCCAACCCTAGTCTCTTACGTCTCCTGCATTGGCAAGTGGAGTCTTTACCACAAGCACTGCCTGGGAAGACTATAATTTCACTAGTCAATACCAACACAAATTGATTGTACTGCTTGGAGATCTAATTTAAAAGTAGCCTAAATCCATGTATGGGTTCAATAGGAGTGAAAACTATATTTGATCTATATCTGTCAAAATTAGAGGAAGGGAAATGAAAGCAAGACACACATTTTGCCAACTTGCTTAATGTTCAAGATGAAAAACAAACTTCTACATAATACAATATACTGAAAGATTTTTTTTTCAAAGGTGTCTCTAAAGAAATAAAAAATTTTAAGCAGACCAAGTTACATCTAAGCATTTCCCCAATCACATTTATATCCCGTTAGTCACAGAACCATGAAGTTCATGCATTCCTGGCAAAAAAGCACTTTGTGTATGTGTGTGTGTATGTCTGGGAAGCGAAAAAAAAAAAAAAAAAGCATTAGAGCTTAAAAAGATAAGGAAAATGCATGTCATTCAATATAATTAAAATGCATGGAAAAATATATAGAAACGATTTTGGAAGGTTTTGTTCATAACTTTTCTTACAGCTATTATTCCGGCTAGCCTTATATTCTTCCATCATTTGTGTAAGAAATTTAAAAATTTGAAGAATATGGTAAAACTATAAAATAATAAAACATCTTGCACCAAACAGGATTACTTAAGAGGCAGATGTTATATCACAACCTGGAACTAACTAGCTTTGTGATTTTGAGAGGTAGTCCAGCTCTTTTGGTGCCTATTTCTTCATTTCAAAACTGAACATTATAACCAAATAGTGTGTGATGTTACTTTAAAATATAAAATGCCTTTGAAGATGGAGAAGTAGATTCATGATAACATTGTTAGTATAAGAGTTGATGAAAACCTTTTCAATAGAAGTGATAAAATTTGAAAATGTTAAATAACTTTGCTCAGGGATTTTATTATAAATAATTTATGTATATAAATATTTGTATAATATATAAAATGTATTTGTTTTTATGTGAAACTGGAGTTCCCTATACAAACTTAAATGCGGAATACATCATGAGAAATGCTGGGCTGGATGAAGCACAAGTTGGAATCAAGATTGCCAGGAGAAATATCAGAAACCTCAGATATGCAGATGACACCACCCTTTTGGGAGAAAGTGAAAAAGAACTAAAGAGCCTCTTGATAAAAATGAAACAGGAGAGTAAAAATGTTGGCTTAAAGCTCAACATTCAGCAAACTAAGGTCATGGTACCCAGTCCCATCACTTCATGGCAAATAGATGGGGAAACAATGCAAACTCTGAGAGACTTTAATTTTTTGGGCTCCAAAATCACTGCAGATGGCGATTGCACCCTTGAAATTAAAGGACGCTTACTCATTGGAAGAAAAGTTATGGCCAACCTAGACAGCATATTAAAAAGCAGAGACATTACTTTGCCAACAATGGTTCGTCTAGCCAAGGCTATGGTTTGTCTAGCCAAGGCTATGGTTTTTGTAGTAGTTATGTATGGATATGAGAGTTGGACTATAAAGAAAGCTGAGTGCTGAAGAATTGATGCTTTTGAACTGTGGTGTTGAAGACTTTTGAGAGTTGCTTGGACTGCAAGGAGATACAACCAGTCCATCCTAAAGGAAATCAGTCATGAATAGTCATTGGAAGGACTGATGCTGAAGCTGAAAGTCCAATACTTTGCCACCTGATGTGAAGAGCTGACTCATTTGAAAAGAAACAATTTTCTTTCAGTGGTCTTATTTTTTACACACTACCCAAGAATAAAGCAATATATTCTCCTGAATTTGATATTCTTTCTTCATCATATACTTATATGTGATGATATATATTTTCATTATACATTTAATGTTTCTATTTGATATTTCACATTTATGCATATATGTATATGTTCCTACTTTAAATGATTTTACACATAAACCAATTTTATGTCTGTCTGGTATTTCATCCACCCTTTGAATCTATACCATATTCTTTGGTTAACATAGCTTTAAAAAAACTTTAATATTCCTTATAACAAGTTCATTCAAACTAGTGTTCATTTTAAGTTCTTTGGCAGTAATTTCCCCATATTTATTCTTTTATTGGAAGAAAGGGTAGGGGCAGAAAGGGAAAGAAAGGAGAAGTAAACAGGAAGTGAAGACAGAAAGGAAATAAAGAGGAAAGTTACAAGAGACAAACACTTTAGAATTCTGGCTGAAATGGCCTTTAAGTAATAAACAAGGTTAATTATTTTAATACATGATCTCCCACTCTAGGACCATGGTATATTATTTCATTTATTTACATTATTTTTAAGACCTTCAATGACATTTTATGATTTTAAGTTAGAATGAATTTTCCCTGGACATTTTTTTTTTCCTCAACATTTTCTTTTTTAGCTTCTAATGGAAATGTGTTTTATATATATTTACAGTTAAGTGACTGAGTCCCAATTTTATTTTTGTTGAAATACTTTTAGATTTTGATCTCTGGGTTTTAGAGGGAAACCATCACATAACCTACAAATATATATTAAAAATGTCTATTTTATAATATATATGGTTTTCAACTCCAAAACATTTTAAATAGCAGGGGAGAGCAATGATAAATTATAGCCTTGTCTTGTTTTAATGTTAAAAAAACCACTCAATTGTCAAAAGAATTACTTTTTTATGTTAGCTATCATTTAAAAATAAGCATTATAAAGTATAGCTGGATTCCTATAATAACAAATTCAGAATTTTTAAGAACGGTATCTTAACACTATCAGGTACTTTCACCATGTACTGTTAAAAGAATTTTTAAAAAGCCAATCTTGTCATCAAATAAATGATTTTAAAGAGAGGTAAAAGAACACCACTAATGCTACAGTGCTTACACATCCATATATATATATATATATATATATATATATATATATATATAATGTACCCCTCAGGTTTGGTGGTTCCTAGACATGTTGTACATTTGATTACATACAATCTCAGGACACTAAAGCCTTTGACTGTGTGGATTATAACAAACTGTGGAAAATTCTTAAAGACATCAGAATACCAGACCACCTTACCTGCCTCCTGAGAAATCTGTATGAAGGTCAAGAAGCACCAGTTATAACTGGACGTGGAACAATGGACTGGTTCCAAATTAGGAGAGGTGTGTGTCAAGACTGTATATTGTCATCCTGCTTATTTCACTTACATGCAGAGTATATCATGTGAAATGTCAGGCTAGCTGAAATCAAGATTTCTCAGAGAAATATCAATAACCTCAGATATGCAGATGACACCACCCTTATGGCAGAAAGTGAAGAAGAACTAAAGAGCCTCTTGATGAAAGTGAAAGAGGA
Source organism: Capra hircus (assembly GCF_001704415.2). Classification (NCBI taxonomy): domain Eukaryota; kingdom Metazoa; phylum Chordata; class Mammalia; order Artiodactyla; family Bovidae; genus Capra; species Capra hircus. Next base: position 34,096,894 of record NC_030824.1, read on the forward strand.
AAGTGAAAAAGTCGGCTTAAAACTCAACAGAAAACTAAGATTATGGCATCCAGTCCCATCACTTCATGGCAAAGAGATGGAGAAACAATGGAAACAGTGAAAGACTATTTTTCTGGACTCCATAATCACTGCAGATGGTAACTGCAGCCATGGAATTAAAAGACGTTTGCTCCTTAGAAGGAAAGATCTGACCAACCTAGACAGCATATTAAAAAGCAGAGATATTACTTTGCCAACAAAGGTTCATCTAGTCAAAGCTATGATTTTCCAGTAGTCATGTATGGATGTGAGAGTTGGACCATAAAGAAAGCTGAGCACCAAAGAATTGATGCTTTTGAACCGTGGTGTTGGGGACGACTCTTGAGTCTCTTGGACTTCAAGGAGATCAAACCAGTCAATCCTAATGGAAATCAACCCTGAATATTCATTGAAAAGACTGATGCTGAAGCTGAAGCTCCAATACTTTGGCCACCTGATGTGAAAAGCTGACTCATTGGAAAAAACTCTGATGCTGGGAAAGATGGAAGGTGGGAGGAGTAGGCGATGACAGAGGATGAGATGGCTAAATGGCAACATCGACGTGATGGACATGAGTTTGAGCACGCTCTGAGAGTTGGAGATGGACAGGGTAGCCTGGCATTCTGCAATCAATGGGGTCACAAAGAGTTGGACACAACTGAGCAACTGCACTGAAATGAACTGAATCTGGGGACATTCAACTCATCAAGGTTGAAACAGTGAGCATTGATGTTGGTACCAAGTTCCTCTTTGTGTTCACATTTGTGCATTTTCCTTGCTTTTCTACATTTTATATCCATTTGTCTCTTTCCAAATTCTTTCAGTTTCCTTCTATCTTTAAATCTATACTATGCCTGTACCACATTATCTTGATTATTGTAGCTTCATACTCAATATATATTTTGCTTTATTTATGACAATATCCAATCAATGGCAGTAACGTGTTTTGAGAGAAGGGCATCTCATAGTCAACATATAGGAGGTTGGACTAGCCTCAGGAATGGCAGCAAACTCTAGAAACTACTATTTGTTCACTACTGGGTCCTCAGCATCCAGCACAGTATATAATAGATCTCAACCTGCAGATACAATGTAGATAATTTACATATGTTTGAGTCAATGAATGAATGAGAGCTTGATATCAGCTTTATAAGAGTCCCCATAATAACATGCTGGGAGGCTGCGGAGGCTGATATCATCTCAGCCTGCAGTTGGTTCTTCCCTATTCAGGCTGTGTTCATTTTATTGTTTCTGCTCTTGTCATTCACATTGCTTCCTCTGCTGCAGTGAACATTCTGGTATCTGTAACATGTTATCTGCAGAACTTAGGGTTTAATGGATACCCCCACTGCTTTTTGCTCTTTTGTTCTCTGTAATCCCATCCTTTAATTAGTATATGTACATTTTAACCTAACTGTCCTAAACTATTTGATTTCATCCTGATACTTTAGCCAGAGAGCACATGCATGATCTTAGTCAGATGTACTGTAGTGAGAAGAGCCAAGCTAATTTAAGTTTTGTAAATAATAGTCTATTATTGTATATAATAAAATCAAAATCATAAAGAAAAGAAATATTAAAATGGTCACATGCATGCATGCTCAATCGCTTCAGTCATGTCTGACTTTTTGTGACTCTGTGGACTGGAGCCCACCAGGCTCCTCTGTCCATGGAATTCTTCAGGCAAGAATACTGGAGTGGGGTGCCATATCCTTCTCCAGGGGATCTTCCTAACCCAAGAATTGAACCTGGTTCTCCTGTGTCATAGCGGATCCTAATAAGTATGCATGCAAATTTTTACATGTCAAAAATATTTTTGTGTATATTAAGTGAATACATTAAGACCATGATTCCTCTTTCACCATATTTCTTGCTTTAAAATTTTTAGCAGAAAATAGTTAATATTGAATTATTTTTCTTCAGTGATTAGATGGATAAAGTCAACCCAATTACACTAAACCCATAACCAATATTATTATCTGAAGTATCACATTTTTAATCTTATATACATGTGTGTATTAGTCACTCAGTCATGTCTGACTCTTTGCGACCCCAGGGACTATACAGTCTATGGAATTCTCTAGGCCAGAATACTGGTGTGGGTAGTCTTTCCCCTCTCCAGGAGATCTTCCCAACCCAGGGACTGAACCCGGGTCTCTTGCATTGCAGGTGCCTTACCTTCTGAGTTACTATACACACACATATACATACATGCACATACACCCACACATACACATATTAATGCATTTACAGTATTTTGTGTGACACAATAGTAATTTAAAATAAGAACATTTATTATTGATAACATAGAATTGGGCTTCCCTGGTGGCTCAGCAGGTAAAGAATCCACCTGGAATGTGGGAGACCTGAGTTCGATTCCTGGGTTGGGAAAATACCCCTGGAGGAGGGTATGGCAACACACTCCAGTATTCTTGCCCGGAGAATCCCCATGGAAAGAGGAGCCTCGCGGGTTACAGTCCATAGGGTCGCAAAGAGTCAGACACTACTGAGCAACTTAGCACAGGCACATATACTTTTTGGAGATATATTCCTATTAATGTAAAAATCTTCATTTTCTTTAAGAAGAAACTGTAGTTTTCAATTTAATCAATAGATGGCACTACTATTTACTGTATTTTGGTGACACATAACATTTGCTAAAATACATTAGTTGAATAAATATTTTCTTTCTTCTGAAATCTTTTTAATAAAAAAATATTTCCTTGACATAATTGTCATTATTTTAAAGTATTCACTTTCAAAAGTGATACTTACAGCTTTATTTTATTTTATTAAGTTATTTTCTTTAGAGTATAATTGATTTACAATGTTGTGTTAATTTCTGCTATATAGCAAAGTAAATAAGTTATACATATACATATATCCACTTTCTAAAATCTTTGATAATACAATTTTAATACATGATAATTACTGTCAAATGTATTGTTATCATACACAAAATATTCCAGATATTTTCTAGAAACATTTTTTGTTATTAATTTTAAGACATTCTGACTAATAACAGTGTTTATGGAGGAAATGTCTGTTGTAGTTGTGGGGAGTGGGGCTATCATATGTTTTGCTTACTTGTTATTTGTTTTTATTTTCAAATAATAAAAAATCTTAAGTCAAAATATGAATTGGAGGAAATTCTTAAAATTTAATAGCATTAATTATCTATTAATAGTTGTCAAGCATCACTGATAGTCCCAAAATGAATATTTTCTATTGTTAATCTATTATGTAACTATATGACATGCAGAATTATCTCTACTTTATCATGAAGCATACTTCTCTTGAGAGTCTCTTGGACTGCAAGGAGATCCAACCAGTCCATCCTAAAGGAAATCAGTTCAAATACTCATTGGAAGGACTGATGCTGAAACTGAAACTCTAATATTTTGGCCACCTGATGTGAAGAACTGACTCATTGGAAAAGGCCCTGATGCTGGGAAAAATTGAAGGTGGGAGGAGAAGGAGACAACAGAAGATGAGATGGTTGGATGGCATCACCGACTCAATGGACATGAGTTTGAGTAAACTCTAGGAGTTGGTGATGGACAGGGAAGCCTGCTGTACTGCAGTCCATGCGTTTGCAGAGTCAGACATGACTGAATGACTGAACTGAACAGGTACTTACAAGTAACTGTTGTGGTTGCCAGTACACGGTAGAGCAAAGTTTCTAATTACCTTCAGGCAAAGCTTATTTAAACTAATTTCTGTTAACTGGAAATGTGGAGATAGAAGCCAGAAGAGCTTCTCAGACTGTCTTATTAACAATAAAATAATCAGAGCCTCCCAGTCGATATTAATTTCTCATTTTCTTTTGGCATTTCCTGTCTGTCATATAAATTATAATTAACAACATATTTTAGAACTTTATCAATATGGAGTCTTTAGTAGCATTAAAATTATACATGTATACTTGCCTAGTAATCTCCATCAAATTGAAATTTCCTTATACTTAATATAATGTCAATAAATACATCAAAAAATAGACATGCAGGTTTTTGAGAAAACAAATACTATTTGCAGGGCCACAACTTTCTCCCTCTCATTTATCATTATTCATCTACGTGAGTGGCTGCTGCTGCTAAGTCACTTCAGTCGTGTCCGACTCTGTGCAACCCCATAGATGGCAGCCCACCAGGTTCCCCCATCCCTGGGATTCTCCAGGCAAGAACACTGGGGTAGGTTGCCATTTCCTTCTCCAATGCATGAAAGTGAAAAGTGAAAATGAAGTCATTCAGTCATGTCTGACTCTTCGCGACCCCATGGACTGCAGCCTACCAGGCTCTGCCATCCATGGGGTTTTCCAGACAAGAGTACTGGAGTGGGGTGCCATTGCCTTCTCCCATGTAAGCGGCATGTAATCCCATTATTAAAAGAAAATTTAAGCAAACCAGATGTCTCCTTGGCCTGCTTTGAAACAGTCCTTGTTTTGCATGCAACCTTTTTTTTTTTTTTTTGTACATACAACTATTTGGATTTGCCTAGCACCTCACATCTGAGAAATTCTGTATGGGTAGGAGCTATGTCCTTGCTTATGCCACTAGAGCTTTTCATTAGTGACCTAATCTGCTGTGAGATTAGTACAGTTGCTGATTTCATCATTGTTAGGGTACCATAAATTGAGGCACAAAGCCCATTATTACAATGTAGAGTGACCGGCTCACCAGGCCGTGAATCATTTAGTTCATTATTTACTTTAGTATAGCACACACCTTTCCAGTTCAATACACAGAATAGAACAATAAATATGTGTTTACTATTTACTGTTTGCAAAATACAAAATTAAGCTTAAGAAAGCAATGAGGTGTGAAATATGCCCATTTTTCTTTGGCCATCTTATTACAATACCTCATATACATTAAAGATCTAAAGGAAAGGTGTGAAGGTCCAATTAATTATTTCTAATGAAAGCAATATCTAGAACTGCAGGATGCCTGAGGTGGACTTGATTATTGCGCACTTCAGTGTTCACTGATCATTGCTGTTCAGTAGCCTAGTCGTGTGCGATGCTATGACCCCATGAACTGTAGCATGTCAGGTTCCTCTGTCCACGGGATTTTCCAGGCAAGAATACTGGAGTGGGTGGCCATTTCCTTCCTTCATGTAAAACATGGAACATGATCTGAACCTTGAAAAAGATCTGACTTACATCAGCCAGAGAAAACAAGAGACTCACTCACACTGGAACTCCTTGATGGCTTTAAGACTAATAATACACTACAGAAGAAACTGTATTCAAAAAGGAGTGAACAGTAAAAATCCTGAAAATAAATTATAATAATCACTCATAAATACAAACAAAACAGAAAAGTGTATTAATTTGAGAACTCATGAAAGCCTATATATAGAATGTGAATATATGATTCTATAATTTCCAGGGCAGCAGAAAACACAATACTACTGACTGAATTATTGCTACAAATGAATGAATGTTTGAAAAATTATATTCTATATTATTGTTAAATCAATTTCCAAAATATTCTTTCCATTTGAAAGTTAACATTTAAAGTCAAGTTTAAAAATAAATGATATAGTATCAGATGGTGCAATCAAATTAACTGATATATTGGATGATACAATAAAGTATGCTAAATAAGTTTAGGATTAAATAAGAATCAGGCCATGACTTGTCAAGAATTACACTACTGTGTCGTTTTGCAATTTTAAAATGTTGTATTATTTTGCAGTGAGCACAATTTAAGGATAATATGGAAGAAAAAATTATAAATAATATACATTAAGTGAAAAACTCAAGAAAACACCATCACCAGTGAGAGTAAAACAACACAGAGGAAAAATTAGGTACATTCCTTAATTTAAAGAAGTAAATTTTATTTTTAGAACATATGGATTAGCAAGCACACATGCAAATTGCAAAAGGTGCTTAAAACCTAATTAAACTATCTTGAGAGTGCCCTCATGCTGAATCTTTAAGATCAAATAAGCCTCATTATCACATTAACCTTCTTTCCACACACTTGTTATACAAGTGTCGTTAATTAATTAGTCATTATGCAGTTCTTTAAGAGCTGGCCACCTCAGGAATGTTTTGTAACATTACCCAGTCCTTGTACACACAAATGTAGTCTATGAAATATCGCTTCTATCAACCCCTGAAAACTAGTCTAGTAAACCTTGTCAGACTAATTTAAATATTCATGTAGATATAATCAGGTTGAAGTTTTACAAAGAAAAATAATTTTGCAATATAAAAAATAATGCATTCATTTATACCTAAAGATATATAAGCATGATGACTTATACTATAAAAGAATTCTGGTGGAATGAATTTAGATCTGAGTTAATCATAGGTGAGTGCAAAACAATGCTATCTGAGAATGAGTCATCTACCCAAGAGATTTGCTCCGATTAACGGAAGACTGCACACATCTGTGATTCGTGTAGAGATGGCTATATCTGTCCTCTGCCCTTACTAAGCCCCCAAGCTGGAAAAGGACAACGCATCTGCTCGGTGTTTTGAGAATTACTGGACACAGTCAGACCATCCCTTCTCATATCCTGGATTTGTTCTGGTCTTTTGTCTGTAGACCATCAGTGGCCTCAGCCTTGTTTCGCTGCTGAGATCTAGAGTGGTGTTATTTATGGATCTTCTAAATGCCCAAAATCGGATGATCTGGGAAACCTTGAGAAATTCGCAGAGTTCCTGTGATTGATAAAATCACATGAGGAAGGATTACAGATTAGAAATGGCTCCAGTGGATAACTTAGCTCTCATGGTATATGTCTTGGAGCTGATTAAAAATATATGTGTATATAGGTACAAAAGATGGTTTCTATATGCTGTAGCCTCAGCAGATAGCCTCAGGTCTTAAGTTTTCAATATATGCACTTGTTGGATTTGATCCCTTTGAATGACTTTTGTCCTTGAGGGATTAGCTGTGTTTATGCAGGAGAGCCCAGTGACACAAACACAGGTCTTAGTAGGCAGGTTGCCCTGCTTAGGGGCTATCATGGTTGAACTTTGAATGACAGAGGGGCACTTTCTCTGAAATTTCAATCACAACTGAAGCAAGGATAGGTGCTTTTTAAGGAGAAGCAAGTGACTTTTACTATGTTTCTCAACCAAGTTGGTAGGAAGCATTTTAATGGAATTTTTCCCCTAATGATTTGGCAGTTAATTTCCATTAGTGTTACGAAGTACTAAGTGTAAGGTATTGCTTTATGTTATTAGTAGCAGCCCTAGGTTGGCAGTACTAAACTGCCCCAATTCCATTAATTGCCTTTATTTACAAATGAGAGCTCCTGTAAGGAAGGGCTTGTTCAAAACCTAACAAGTACTCCGGTTTCCTTATTTATGTAAATGCTGGTCATGACTTCAGATTGCAGAGGTCTACAATCTGTCATCACTCAAAGAAAAATAATATATTAACAAACAAATACAAAGGAAAAAGTCCCCTATTTAAAGGAAATAAATCTCAAAAGCTGGACAGGAAAAAAAAAAAAAAAAACCCTCAAATCTTTAAAAGCCAAAACACTAAATAGCAGTTAAAGTTCCATATCTCTAATGTCTCTAAGAAGGGAGTTTGCTCAGTTTGTCAAGGAGGACCTGACATGGTTTAAAATGCTTACTTTAATGATTCATCTGGGCAAGATTAGTAGAAATTGAAAGCAAAATAAAGGGAGAAATTGATTAACCTGGAAAGAGAGATTTACTTAGGAGAACATCTTAGAGGACAGAGAAGCCACCAGATGTGAAAAGGAAAATTAGATCTTAAATTCAGTACACACACACACACACATGCATACAAGCATACGCAGGCATGGACACACAAACATGCACATACGTGTACACACATCATGGAGAGGTGACTCTGAGGACTAAATTCTCTTAAAATAGATATAACTGAAAAATGAGGAGATTTTTTAGTAGTCTGTTTAATCAAATGATTGGTAGTCTCCAGCGATCTGACACCAAAGGAGACTGGAAAGATCTCAGAGAGCAAGCTAAGCTGACTCTTCCAAGGAATCCACAATCAGGAACTAATCAGAAACATTTATTCATTTATCAATGTGCATTTATTCAGGAAATATTTATTGAGTCATAATTATGTTCAAGGCACTGTGCAAGGCATGTGAAAGGAGAAAAAGAGAGAGATAACAAGAGAAAGAGAGTAAATCTCCTCTAGTGAGGGAAGGCCAAAACTGAACTATAAACTTATTAGGTAAAATTGACCTTATTTAATTACATTTAAGATGCTACTATTTATGTCTCTGTGAAGAAGTTTGAATGCCGAAGAATTGATGCTTTTGAACTGTGGTGTTGGAGAAGACTCTTGAAAGTCCCTTGGACTGCAAGGAGATCCAACCAGTCCATTCTGAAGGAGATCAGCCCTGGGATGTCTTTGGAAGGAATGATGCTAAAGCTGAAACTCCAGTACTTTGGCCACCTCATGCGAACAGTTGACTCATTGGAAAAGACTCTGATGCTGGGAGGGACTGGGGGCAGGAGGAGAAGGGGACAACAGAGGATGAGATGGCTGGATGGCATCACTGACTCGATGGACGTGTGTCTGAGTGAACTCCAAGAGTTGTTGATGGACAGGGAGTCCTGGCGTGCTGCAATTCATGGGGTCGCAAAGAGTAGGACACGACTGAGTGACTGAACTGAACTGAACTGAACTGAACTGAACTGAACAAAGAACGAAACATTGCTAGTTGATAGACACTTTGTTTTTATACCTATTTTTATATATAGAATGTATCACTATTTCAAAGATGTTGACATAATGAGGAAATAAACAATGTTAATACTTTTCTAGGCTATATACATCTTATTAGAAAGTAATAGCACTATCCATAAATAAAATCAAGAGGGACCAGGACTGTGGGAAGATGGGGATTAGTCCTAATCCTAAACTGTATATTTTGGATAAGTCTTTGTTGAGAAAAGGACATTTAACTAAACAGTTTAAAGTGGTTGAAACTGAGCCTTGTTGGCATTTGGCTAAATATCTTCAGGTTTAGGGAATAGATGCCTGCAAACTGGTTATACTAAAGAAAAGAAAAGCAGTGGACACTAAGAGCAGATAGAGTGGAGTTTGCAAGAGAGAGGCGAACAGCATAGGAAGATACTACAAAATCAGAAAACTTATGGTTTTGATGGGCTTTCAAGAGACTGGCTTTTAATCTGAGTGACATTAGGAGTCATTTTAGAATTTTAAGCAGAGGAAGGGTGTGACTTAACTCATAAATGTGAAGTTAGATATACACAAAAATAGGAATAATAATTTTAGTTATGGTTACTCAAGTGTAAGAATAACAGCCCATAAATTTCTATCAAGTGTTTGTACAAACTGTGTAAACTACATTAGAAAGACAGATGGACAGTAAAACTTTCTCCTGGCATCCAGGGATGTATTCCAAAGGTACAGCTATTGCAGGTGGTCATGAAGTTGTCCTCTGCGCCTAAGGACTCATGATCTGGCAGTGTTTGGAATTAGGACTCTGAGGGAAAACACAGCCAAGGTGAAACATACTCAAAGGACTCTAGGCAAGATAATGATGGATCATGTCTGGGCGTAGGTTAGATATCATTCTAATGGAAGAACTGCCCCTGGGTGGGATTACTCAAATCAGTAAGGAAAGCGTGGAAAACTTTTGCTTGAACTATACATGCTTTTGGCAGATCTAGATGCAATATTTTCAAATCTCTCACTGTGACAAATCCTTAAGACTACATATAGAGAAATCCATAGGAACAAATATGTGTGGACCAGAAAGCAGAGAGCAATAAAAGAGAAGGAAGACCCTTGTTTCTGCCACACTGCCTTACAAAACGAAAAAGGAAAAAGCCAGATGAAGTGGCTTATTCTTTCTGAAAGAAAGAATGGAACAGTTAAGAGCAAGAGAGTATTAGAAACAAGAGGAAATGTAGCAGAAATTAATAGGGCACAGGATCTAGAAACTTTTAGACTGAGGGTATGAAATATTGTGGAGTTCACGGGAAGTTTAGCTTTGTCGCAGCCCCAAAAGCACAGGCTGTAGAAACGTTAATCTCATTTTCTGTTTCAGAATCAGGGAGAAGATATATGCCAGGTAAAACAGCATGGGGGTTTGGTGTAATCTCTAGGGACCTACTTTCACAAATGCAAGTAATTCCATCTTGGCGGAAATATGATTGTCTTAACTGCTTTCTGAGAGAGCTATCAGGCTGCATGGACTGATCTTTCTCCCAGAAAGTTTATGAACACTGGGCTCTTGTGGCAAAACCAGGCTTAATGTACATGAAATATATCCTTTCTTCTTTTTGAGCACAGAGCTCCTTTACTTTTCTCAGATTTCTTTATGTCAAACACACTAATTATGTGTTTTGCTAAGCAGGCAAAACACTATCTGATACCACGAGTCCTACTCTTAAAAAATCTTCTACACAGTCCTTCACATGTGGTCTCTCCAGTGCTTGAGGAAAACGATTCTATTTGCAGTGTGGAGATATCTACCCCCTCCCCTTCAATTTTTACAGTTACTCAGATAAGATCTCTTTTATAGGTCATGGTGCAATATGAACTAACTATACAAATGCTGAAGCTTACTCATACTTGCTGTATTTTATCTCGTAACCAGGCCCAGGTAACAAACAGTTCACCGACTGTATCCAGGGCATTCAGTAGCATTGTCTTATATGATATTATGGGCTTCAGAGAGACCAATCCTGGATCACAAGATGACTGCATGAAACAGAGCCCCCTGTTTAGACCCCTAACTGAACTGGATTGCAGTAGAAATGAGAAATCAGCATGATAAATAAAGTTACATATTGGTTAAACTACTAGAATAACAGAGAAACCACACAGTCAGTGGCTTAAGTAAGATATAAATCCTGATATGTGACCATAAAGTGGTATCGTGGCTTCATAGTGTGGCTATGGATTAAGCTATTTTAACACAGAACCAAATACCTTGTCTAAAACAAGATATTAGATTTGCAGGCAGCCAGATAATGATTGAGGAACTTGTTCTCATTGCACACCCAATGCATTTGTTTCTTATTCCTGCTGTAACATATTAAGCAACCTAAATTTATTTTCTTACATTTCTGAAGGTCAGAAATCAAAACTAAATTTTACTAAGGTGCCAGCAGGGTTGGTTCATTTTGGAGACTCTAGAGGAAACTCCACATCCTTGGAATTTCTATCTTCTTGGGTTACCTACAATCCTTGGTCTATTACTAATTCTTCAAATCACTCCAACTTCTTGTTTTTGTCATCACATCTCCCAATTTCTTCTTTGACTTTCTTGCTTCTCCTATTTGGGGACCTGGATAATTACACTTAGAGCCTACCAGAATCATATCCTTATCTTGAGAACCTTAATCATCTATGCAGGTTGCCTTTGCCATATAACATAGCATTCACATGTTACAAGGATTAGGATGTGCATAGCTTCTGTGAGGCCACTTTCAGCCCTCCATTCTCAGGCACCTTCTATTTTTATTATTCTGCTAACTTCAAAGCATAACTTTCTTTCTCAGAATTAAAAATAGATCCTCCAGCTACCACCATCAGACCCATATTCCAAAAAAAAAAAAAAAAGAGAGAGAGAAAGAAACAGGAAAAAAGGAAGGGAAGGCACATATCTTTTCTCTTATGATCACAATTCAGGTATTAAATGCATTAGTTACCCTCACACTCTATTGGCCAAAACTTTGTTACAGGGAAACATTTAGCTTCAAAGGGAAGTGGAAAGATAGGTTTTGGTAGGTTGCCTTAGGCTTGTTAAAAGTGGTCTTTTATTATTAAAGAAAACTAAAGAGGGTTATTTGGTAGAGAGCAACTCACATATAGTGACAAAATTAATCTGTTTATCTATGGTTTTAAGCAATTAAATATAAGATTTTTGTCCTTGAGTAGTTGATATAGAAAGAGAAATATTATACCAAGAAAAACCATTTTGGGGGGTCATTCTCCTTTCTTTACATACTACTGAGTACCTGCCATGGTTTTTAGCAGAATTAAGTACTGAACTGTGAGAATAAAGATGAAATTACTTGGAATTACTTGTAATTTCTAAATGTATTTGGTATTTTCTTGATGATGCCCACATTAATCATATCCACTAACTTCCAGAACTGTTACAAATGAGGATCATGGGAAACTTGCCTTTAACTAATACAATCTCTCATGCTTTAAAATGATTTTTATAAGATAGAAGATCCTGACGAAACTTAGTAAGAGCTAAGTCCTCTGCCTTAGATAAATAGAATAAATAACACAACAGTTATCAAATACTGAAAATCAGCAGCAGATGACTGTAATTCCTGAAATAAGACAAAAAGAAAAAAAAAAAGGGATGAGCTATATAATGCCTTGGGCTTCCCAGGTGATGCTAGTGGTGAAGGACCCACCTGCCAATTCAGGACACATAAGAGATGAGGGTTCGATCCCTGGGTTGGGAAGTTTCCTGGAGAAGGGCATGGCAACCCACTCCAGTATTCTTGCCTGGAGAATCACATGGGCAGTGGAGCCTGGGAGGCTACAGTCCACAGAGTCAGATATGACTGACGTGACTTAGCATACATTTAATGCCTCAGCCGTCAAGCATTTGGTTGATATTGATGATGAGGAGGGGAATTGAAAGGTCACAATGAATTAAAGATAAAGACTGTGAAATTCAAAAAAGCTTGGCAGTTGGAATTTGTAGGAGAGAGCACCAAAAAGTAGAGAAAGATGTTGAGAAAGAGCTATAGTAATCTGAATAGGGGTGGTGGGGGCTTTGGTCCAATGCATAGACTAAAACTACACAAAGTAGTTTTGTGGACTGGAGAGACCTAACTGGAAAACCAGATTGGAGACCTTAACAGACCCCAGAAACAAGATATCTTAGAAAGATAATGAAATAAATTCTAACCTATAAGTACTCAAATAAAGTTAAAAAAACCCTCTAAAATGCAAAACTGATTTACAGTAAATTAATGTCAAAACAAAATTCAATACTTCTCAAAAGTATCCAACAAATCTCTCTCAATGGTTTTTATCAATCAATTTAAAAATGTTTCAACAGACATGAGAAGAGAGAAAATTTGACTCACATGCAAGAAAAGTATTAGTCAACAGACACATACAATTTCATAAATGAATTAGCAAAAAAGGTAAAACAATCTGGTATGGAAATACTTAAAGATTTAAAGAAAAACGTGAACACAATGGGGATAAACACAGCCAGAGAAATGGAAAAAAATGTTAGAACTAAAAGTTTTATTAGATATTATACAAGTCTGAAAGCAATAGAATAACATGTGAAAAATGTTGAAAGAAAAAAAAAAAAGGAAAACTGCTCCAAATTCAATATCCAGTAGAAATCATTCTTTAATGAATAAAAAATGAAAATGCCTTTAAACAAAATGGCTGAGAAAAAGTATTAGGAACAGATTTGAATTTCACATTGCTAAATAATGTTTAGTAGGCTAAAGGAAAGTTCAGAAATTTGGATTTAAGTGAAATAATGAGGGGATTAGGAAGGATACATGTAAAAGTCTGTTTTCTTTTTCTTTTAATTTTTGAAAGACATTTGACTATTTAGAGTAAAAATAATACAATGTATTGTGAGGTTTATTACATATGTAGAAGTAAAAAGTTTGACAATATTACCACAAAGAATGGAAAGGAGAGAGAAAATGTATACTGTGTTAAAGTTCTTATGTTTTATGTAAAGTGGTAAAATCTGTGAAGATACATAGTAGTACATTAAAGCTGTATGTTGAGAACAGTTTCAGTTACACCTTAAAAATCAAAAAAGAGTTATAGTTGAGAAGTTTTTGGTGGTTGTTATTTAGTCACTAATCATGTCTGACTCTGCAGTCCCATGGACTGTAGCCCACCAGCCTCCTCTGTCTACAGGATTTCCTAGGAAAGAATACTGAACTGGGATGCCATTTCCTTCTCCAGGTGATCTTCCCAACTGAAGAATCAAACCCTCAACTCCTGCAGCTCTTGCATTACAGGCAGATTCTTTACCACTGAGCCATCAGGAAAATCCAGAACAAGTTAATAAATAATTTTGAGATAAAAAACAAAAATCTAAAAGATATGTACTCCAACAGAAGGCAGAATATAAGAAAATTATGAAAAAAAGAGCTGATGTAACCATTGAAAACAGATATCATGGAGAAGGCGATGGAACCCCACTCCAGAACTCTTGCCTGGAAAATCCCATGGACAGAGGAGCCTGGTAGGCTGCAGTCCATGGGGTTGCAAAGAGTCAGACACGACTGAATGACTTCACTTTCACTTTTCACTTCCATGTCTTGGAGAAGGAAATGGCAACCCACTCCAGTGTTCTTGCCTGGAGAATCCTAGGGATGGGGGGAACCTGGTGGGCTGCCATCTATGGGGTCACACAGAGTTCAGACACTACTGAGGCAACTTAGCAGCATGACAGAACAGTTAAATTCAGTGAGAATTATCCCAGGATAGAGATGTTGATGTTCTCCCAAAACTATAACTTCAAAACTCTTTCACTTAAAGGAAACAAAATGAGAAATTAGGGAGGGACCTGATTCTTCAGATATTACGTGTTCTTAAAGCTTTCAGACTTTCTTTAGACTTTATGTCACAAGGGTATGAGAATTTAATTTTGGATATTAATTACTTTGGACTAATTTCTTTGAAACTTTAATCTTTGAAGTATTATTTCTCTCTGGGAATTTAATAATTAGATTATATATTAAAATTTGAACATCTCTATGCTCTCACTATTACATAATTGGAGTATCTTGATATCATGATTTAATCTAATTGCAGAAGCTCTGAAAAGCCCTACTGAACAGTATAACTAGACATAATGTAGCATGGGAAATAGAAAAAAATCTTCAGGCTTTGGAATTAATGGCTTAATGTACTGTCCTGCCATGTTCAGCTACTTCAATTATGTCTGACTCTTTGTGACCACATGGACTGTAGCCCACCAGGCTCCTCTGTCCATGGGTTTTTAGACAAGAATACTGGAGTAGGTTGCCATGCCCTCCTCCAGGGGATCTCCCTGACCCAGAGATCTAACTCAACTCTCCTCTATCTCCCACATGGCAGGCAAATTCTTTACTACTGAGCTACCTGGGGAAGCTCAATGTACAGTCCTACCATATTTCAAAGCCTTTTGGAAGAAAACATATAGTACCCAATAGTAGTTCTCAGGGATGCTATAAAAAGGCAGCAATGGTCATTAGGCTAGTGAGTAAATGATAGTTGCTCAGTTGTCTCTGACTCTTTGCAATCCCATAGACTGTAGCCTGCCAGGTTCCTCTGTCAATGAAATTCTCCAGGCAAGAATACTGAAGGACATCCTTAGGTATGAGCATCTCCAAGAATCACTCCGAGAATAGAACTTAGTTCAGATAGTTGATCTGGGAAATGATCCCAGAAAGCACAAGTTAAAGATTAGGAAAAATAAGATAGAGGAAAGAAAAACAGCACCAAAAAAGGCTCAATTCCAGTGCCTTAGGAATTGAGAAATCAGGAACCACTAAGGAGCTGGAAGCTGGGCTTCCTACTCATCAACTCTTGTTCCCCACTGGTTAAGGACTGTACCTGGGGACATTCAATGCCTGGTACACCTGGGATGCACTGAGAGCAGTTAATAAAGCTTCTTGTGTCAAGTAAAGACCTAACTAAAGAGAGTGGAAGAAAGATCCCTACATGACCAGCTGTCAGGGGATGTCCACCACACCTGAGAAGGGAGAGTGAGGTTTGGAGCCAATCATCAACATTAAGGGGAAGACTGACTTGACGTATGTCTGATCTCAACCCTTGAAGAAACAGGCACTCCCTATATGTTTATTTTTAAGTCAAAATCAGGAGAACAAAGCTGGAAACCATGAAGAAGGATACACACCCCTGCATCACATGTCTCTGGGGAGCCACATTGTCACATTGTTGTGGCGGTAGTTCCCCAGCTGGCATCAGGAAGGTTTGTTTGACACAGGTCCTCTTACCCCATGACCAGGGCATTCAGGGCATTCAGGGCGCCCTGAGAATGTGCATTTAAAAAAATTATGTTAAAAAACGTATTTACAAAACAAAAATAGACTCACAGACATCAGAAACAAACATATGGGTACCAAAGAGGAAAGGGGGGAGAAAGATAAATTAGTAGTTTAAGATTAACAGATGCACAGTAGTATTAGGTGTTAGTTGCTCAGTCATGTCTGACTCAGCAACTCCATGGACTGTAACCCTCCAGGCTCCTCTGTTTTGGAATTCTCCTGGCAAGAATACTGAGTGGCTAGTCATTCCCTTTTCCAGGGGATCTTCCCAACCCAGGGATGGAACCACGGTCTCCTGCATTGCAGGCAGATTCTTTACCATCTGAACCACCAGGAAACCCTAACAGATGCACACTACTCTGTATAAAATAGATAAATATCAATGTCCTATTGTATATCATGTGGAACTATATTTAATATCTGGAAATAACCTGCAATGGGAAAAATTTTTTTAAAGAATATATATATTCTTTTAAGAATCTGCCTGTAATGCGGGAGGCCTGGGTTTGATCCTTGGGTTGGGAAGATCCGCTAGTTAAGGGAAAGGCTACCTACTTCAGTATTCTGGCCTAGAGAATTCCATGGACTATATAGTCCATGGGGTCGCAAAGAGTCAGACATGGCTGAGTGACTTTCAGTTTCACTTTCACGTGTATTATGTATAACTAAATCACTTTGCTATACACCTGAAACTAACACAAAAATGTAAATTAACTACATTTAAGTAAAAAAAAATTAATATTAAAAATAAAATAAGTTGTTGGTGCTGCTTGCCCAGGAACCATAGTTAGAGAATAACTGAGCCAGTGTAGCTCTCAAAACCTCTCTCTCATCATCCTCTGATAACTCACAGTGGGAAGAAGAGAGAGGAAGAACTTGGCCTTTTTGCTCCCTGCTTTCTGGACCTTACTATTCACAGGAAGTTTTTATTCCCATCTTTACTTTGTCCTTGCTAAAAACTTAGTTGGGAAGCCTCCCTGAGACTGGGTGAGGAAATTCAGTCTCATGATACAAGAAAAAGCAAGCCACTGTTGCTCCAGAGTTAAGCTGCTTTATCTACAAAGCTTTACCAGTAATGAAGGTGATGCTTTGATATCTATATAACTAACTCCAAGTGTTGTTTCCAAACTCTGAAGGAGAAAAATAGGGATGTTCTACATAAACATTCTATAAAGCCAGCAGTTTTTTGCAGAAGTTTTTGACATGAGTAGGAAAATATCCACTTGATATTATGTGTGAGGTCTTCAACAATAAACAAGAAAGAAATAACTGTATGCGTATGGGTCTATTTTGAATATGGACGAGCTTTCTGCCCAGAGGGTAGTGTAAACACCAAATGACATTTAAAATTTCATAGATTCTGTATCTTAAGCTGAAGATCTAAAGACGATTCGCTTTGTAAAAAAAGAAAAAGAAAAGCATGAAATGAATTCCACTGGTAGAGTCAAGCTCCTTTGATTTATACATAATGTTTCCTCTGGCAAGGACACAGAAGCACTCTCATATTTCAATAATCTAATTTTGTATTGTTTGACAAGAAAAAGGGCTATTGATAGACTTTTATTTAGCCTGCACCCTGGGATATTTAAACAGACTTTGCACTTCAAAAACACTCTTTAACAAATTCCAATGGCTTGTGGTATTTGCAGAAGTTTTTATGGTAATCAATAATATATTTTATTTTTATTACTAATTGACAAACTGTTAAGATATGTTAAACTTCCTATGAAAACCTGATTTTCTAAAGTTCTTTGTAACCTTTTCTAAAAAGTGGATGGAGAATGCAAAATGAGTTAAACTAGTTTCAGAGATTTATTGGGTCCATAAAAGTGCTATTTGTCTAATTTGCATTTCCTTGCATGTTCATTGTATTTTTCAGTGTCACAGTTCCTTTTCAACCATTCCTTTGTTATCAGCCTATAACTGTTCTGAGTGATCTCAATTTTAGTATATTTACTTATATACAAATCATACCTTTAAAGTTATTATGCCAAATATAAATATAAAATAAAGAAAAGGGAAACATCAAGAAAAGAGACAAACCACATTTTAGCAAATCACTGGCAGGCTGTTATTTTTAACTAGTCTTATCATTTCTAAATATTTTGTTATAAAGTTATTATTCTATTATTTTTTTGCATAATATGTTGACATACCAGCATACTTTGTGATAAACAGGACTAGTTACTTAGTATTTATTCTCACCTTCCTTCCTTCTTTCCTTTTAAATAATTGAACACTTCAATGTTGTGAATGGCAAAACCCCAGTGCCAAAGAAACATCTTTTGCAATCTCTATATTTAGAGAGCCAATGCAGTTATTATTGGCACTCTCTTTAACGTTTCTTTAAAAATGGGCTCTTGGTGTCAGGCACTGTTTTCCTTCCTCTTGCTTCCTTCTTGAAATGTGAAATTGATGACTAGAATTTTCACCTCCACTTGGAAACATTGAGAAAGGAAACAACATGCTAAGCACAGGTAGGGAAAGCATAACATGGTGACGGCGTTGCAGAATTGCCCTCCTGAACCACCTCATCTGGACTTCTTTTATGCATAAGAACACCACATTTGTGTCTCCCTCAAGCCCTGTTATTTGGCGTGTTTCTTACAGCTGCTGAAGATAATCTATTACCAATACATGCATAAGACATTTTCTACCCAGCATTTTTACTTATTCAAATAAGCTTAAATATGAAAAAAGTATCCTTAAAATACACTTATTGGCTTCCCCAGTTGATAAAAATTGCAGTAGAACAAGGGGCTTTTCTTTTTTTAGTCAGTTGTGGTTGAATTTGATGAACACTTTTCCCCCCTCTCAGCTAAGGCCAGAACTGGAAAGTTAGATCTAAACATCTGGGTTTCTAAACATCTATCACATTTTAATGGTCCATATACTCCTTTATATATGCTTGACCTAAAGAAGTGTATTTTTAATAGACAGAAATTGCCAGATACCTTAAAAAGACGTTCTGAGTGAAGGTTTTACATTTCTTTCTCTCTCGTACCCTGTCCTGGTAGTATTTGACCAAGGTGGATATCCCAGTTAATTTTTCAATTTGTTTCTCCCTGGTGGCTCAGAAGGTAAAGTGTTTGTCTGCAATGTGAGCAACCTGGGTTTGATCCCTGGAGAAGGAAATGGCAACCCACTCCAGTACTCTTGCCTTGAAAATCCCATGGACGGAGGAGCTTGGTGCAGGCTACTGTCCACAGGGTCACAAAGAGTTGGGCATGACTGAGCGACTTCACTTTCACTTTCTCATGTTCTTACCTATCACTTCCTTACCTTATCATTTATTCTGTGGTCCATCACTATAATCATTCTTTAACAACTTGCTTAAATTTCTAGTACCTGTCTCTCTCCCACCTACTCATCTGACAAAATAAAATATTGGTTAAATCCAAATCTCTTCTCTCTATGATTGCAAATGCACAACCAACCACAGCAGAAGAAAAACATATCCATATTTATCATCTCAAGGACACCCAAAGGTCAGAACAACATTCCAACTACATAGTGCAATTTTCATTGTCCTTCCTACATACCTCTCTTCTCCTCAAAGCACTAAAGCTCTCAACTCTGCATCCTCAATAGTTGGCATTCCTCATGTCATGAAATAATCCAAGCGATGCAAAGAAGATTTTCTCATGCTCCCTCCCTGAGCATCTTCCCCAGTGTCTTCCTCCTGGTTTAAAGCGATTAACTACCAATCTTTCAAAGAACAACTCTTCCATTTGTGTACTAGATTATATCAACTTTTAAAAGATTTGATTACTACAATTTTCCTCTTTTCCTCTGATATGAGCTACTTTTAATTTTTATTGGATTATTCACATCAACATAAAAGATAATCACATCTGCAATTTTTTTATAAAATTCTTTCTCCTAATCCTACATCACTCTCCAGTCAAGGCACAGTTCTCTCTTTGTTCCCTTTCAATCTATATAATATCATTGCTTCTCTTTGCAAACCCCATCCTTTCACAAAAACATTTATACCAAGAATTCCAAAGCAGATTAAATGTAGTAGGAGAAAATAGGAAAAGACTAGTTTTAATCACCAATTTAGGAATCTTTCTTCCCAGAAAAAGGAAAACCTTAGTGCTCAATCAAGGTAATCACTGCTAATATTGAATTTGTAATGCTAAGCCTGATAATGGCAGAAAATTCACAGTGTTTTCTGAGACCTCATTATTCCTTTATTCTTGTATTCCATCTTCAGAGAAAAATCTGAGATCAGAGTAAATAGTTCATCCACAGGAGGGATGAAATCAGAACACTTCATTTCCCCAGAACCTCTCAGGGCACATTTTATGACACAAATGCCTGCGGTTTGGCTCAAAACCTTCTTCCTGGGCTTCTCAGCTGGAGCATGGCAAATGAGTGAGTTATGTAAGAAACTTACATCAGATGTGAATGGGAAGCAGACACTTGAAAGAGCAACCATTCAGAATAGTTCTCGTGCTTTACATCACAATTACTTGAGAAGCTTGTCAAAATGAAGATTTTAAATCAAACTTCTAGAAGGTGCTGGTAAAACTCCAGTTCTATATTTTTGATACTTTTTCCTGTTATCCTGATCCACTTAGAACATGTAACATGCACTGCTCAACAAATTAGCAAGAGTTTTTACACAGCTGCCACTTAGACTGGATAAACACAGGCTGAAAGTGAGGATGCTCTAAATAAAAGAGATTATTTAGTGTTGTTGTTGTTTAGTTGCTAAGACTTGTCCGACTCTTTGGCAATCCCATGGACTGTATCCTGCCAGGCTCCTTTCTCCATGGGATTTTCCAGGCAAGAATACTGGCCTGGTTTGCCATTTCCTCCTCCAGGGGATCTTCCCAACCCAGGGGTGGAACCATGACTCCTACATTGGCAGGTGTATTCTTTACCACTGAGCCACCAGGGAATGAATGGCTAGCCAAGAACAAAATTGGAGACTGTTTCTCCCTAACATATATATATACATGCTCAAAACAAAAAAGCACAATGCATCAGTCTTGATAATTCATCTACTAGCCAGTAAAAATTACAACAAAGAGGGAGGCAATGACCAAACTTGCTACAACAACCACTTCATCATGCATGCAGCACCCACATAGCAAACATCCCACATACACACTTGTCCTGTCTTCCCAGGACTGTGTGTCCTCCAGGATAGTTGCTATCTCTGAATGTCCTACTTTAAATATCTGAGACCACTGGGAACAAGCATGCTTCACTTCCTTCATATCCTGTCTGCTTTCTTCACTGGTTTCCTTGAAAGTCCATTTCTATGCCTTAACCCATGTCTAGTTGACAACTGGGTTTGCATCATAAACCAAGGTCTAAATCTGCTTCTGTGGAGTGCCAACAGTAGTTAAACTATTGGCAGAGTCATACCAAGTCTTTGATGAAAATCCATCAACCTCCAGCTTTAGAAAGATTTATTTAACATAAATCTTTAAATTAAAGGGTCCAGAGATAAGAAAGGATGTTACAAATAAACAAACAAAAAACAAATGGAAAAAGCTTGGACCAAGATAGCAACAAACGTGACCTCCCACAGACCCTGAGTCTTATTATACACTGATTTTATTTTATTAGCATATTAAATGACACATCTGTCAGTGGCCATGACCCAACATTAAGGGTCAAAAAAGTAGAAAAGGGGGAGGCACCCTACTCTGCCTTCCCTGGTAGACTAATGCAAATGTTTTCTCATCATTCACCTCAGCCCTCCTTCCTTTGTCTTTACTCTTTAAAATTAGATTCCTTTCATTAGGCAGGCAGGAAGTTGATCTGTGAACTTAGTTCCCACTTTTCCATTCTTTGGCCACTGAATAAAGCCTGTGTTTTGTCAATCTCAGGTTTGGCCTCATTATTTTCTGCTTTAGCAGACCAGAAAACGAACCCTCCCCAACCAAGGCAGCAGGAGTGAGATCTATAAGAATCTGGTAACAAAACCATAAGCTCCCTAACCTTTTCAAACTTCTTTTTCCAATATTTTCTTGATTTATAGGGTGCTCATTCTAAGTCTTCGTTTCTCCAATTGTTAACCTCAGCTTCAAGGCTCAGTTCTCTGACTTCAAATCCAACTATACTTATCCTAAAATGACTTCATCAAGCTCCAATTTAAGACTTTAAATCCGGTCTATGCACACTGATATTATCAAAATATTCAGCTTTGTGCTGTCATTCTGATCTTCGGACTTACATACTAAACTGCATACTTGACTTCCATCTGGATAATTGTATTGAAGTTAACTTGTCGAAACAAATAAACAAACAAACAAACAGACAAAAAAACATTAATCTTACTCAGTCTCCAAATATGCTTCTTCCCCATTGCAGTTGACGTTATGACCATAGATCTAAGTGCTGCCTTCAAATTCCTTGGGTTCATTCTTTTCAAAGCTCTCTTCTTCTCATATTCACAAGCCATTCTTCAAATCTGCTTTCAAAATATATCCCCAATCTGGCCACTTTTTACCTCTTCATCATTAACACTCAGTCTTAAGCCATGTTTATCTCTCCTCTAGACTACTAAAGTTTTTAAAAAAACAGATCTGAGTGCTTCCAATCATTTTAAAATAAATTAGAACATGCCATTTCAAATAATAAATGCTTAATATAATAACATATTATAATGTTATAATATAATGATATTCTGGCTATAATAAGAATCAGAATCCAATTTCTTAATTATATACAGGGATTCATGTGATCTGCCTGGAGGCTGTCTCTCCAATGTCATTCCTGCCAGTCTCCTCTTAACTCATACCAATCACACCAACCACCTTGCTGTTCCTACAGAAAGCCTAGTAAATTTCTGCCTTCTTTTTGTAAACTATAGAGTAAATTAATGTACATATCTGTATGGGAATTAATTAGTGTGTATTAGTGAATCATATATGCAATTCTATATCATCAATTCAATTAAGAAAATTTGAATTAAGTCATAAATAAAATAAAGCACTGATTATAAAATTGTTATCAGCCTACTTGGCCAATGCTCATAGCAATTAAATTGATTATTGAAATTATAAAACTCCAGTTCAGTTCAGTTCAGTCCCTCAGTCATGTCTGACTCTTTGTGACGCTGTCGACTGCAGCATGCCAGGCCTCCCTGTCCATCACCAACTCCTGGAGTTTACTCAAACTCATGTCCATTGAGTCAGTGATGCCATTCAACGGTCTCATCCTCTGTTGTCCCCTTCTCCTCTTGCCTTCAATCTTTCCCAGCATCAGGGTCTTTTCCAATGAGTCAGTTCTTCCCATCAGGTGGCCAAAGTACTGTCCTTTCTTAGTCATTTGGGATGGTCTTTGAATATCTACTGAAGAAAAAACCATTAAAACAACCCCACATTTCTTACCATTCACTTGGAAGATGTGAGTCTGATAGATGTTTTCATAGCCCTCTGCATAGCAGGTATAATTCCCCATGTGAGTTGTGGTGACTTTGGTTATATACAAGGACCCATCATCTCCAAAGTCCTATAGAAAAAAGGCAAAATTAAATAGAATAAGCCATTTGTCCTTAAAATATATTTTATCAGTTCACATTTTAAAAATGTGTACTCAAGAAAAAGTAAATTAATATATTTAAATTATGGAAATGACCACTGTTAATGGTTAGTTAGTTCAATAAACTTGGAAGACTTCATGGGCTAAAATTACTTGTTTCAAATTAAGTTTTTTTAAAAAAAAGTATAACTTCTTAGCATTTATTTGAAATATATGAGCTTATATAAAATAACTGAATTTTTACATATTTATTCTAATTCAGCTTACATTTTAATTAATAACGGCCTACAATGTTTTTTCTTATTTATAACTAAAACAAAGAGCGGTTAACTACATTCTTCACATTTGCAATTTTTATACCCTTTAATTATATATTTACCCAGGAAAAAATATTAAAGCAGTGTGGTCTCAGAGATGGAATTTATAGCCATGTGAATAGATTACGATTTTTTCAAGCCTCCTGGGAACAATCAGTACATTAGACAGAAATGACTGTGGCCTTTCAAATTTATGAGGAAACATGTGTAACCATTTATTTTTTTTTCTTTTACTTTTATTTTATTTTATTTTTTTTTAAATTTTTTATTTTTTTTAAATTTTAAAATCTTTAATTCTTACATGCGTTCCCAATTTAAAAAGAACAAATAATCTTGCATTTCCTGTCAAAATCAAATTCAAGAAACACCTCTGAAACAGTAAAGACAAAAAAGCTTTGCTTTCATAAAGGCAATGAATATATTGGCAAAAATTATCTCAATAAAAATTTTCAGAACTTTGGAAATAGACAAAGGCTTGCACCAGTCCACAGAGCATTTACTGGAAACAGTGGCTGCCTCTCAGAAAGAACAGTGAGGCTGATAGTTTCCCTCTCTTCACAGCTACATAAAACCCTTGGACCACCAACTTTGTGATTTGACTAGCAGTGAAAATCATCATACCTCAAACCTCAGAGTGGGGAAGAACCTATTCAAAACTCTTCCAAGATCCCATCCTCAGAAAATCATCACAGTCTAACCTATGTAGCAGCTCCCTGAATATTTCCATTTTAATGACCTTTTCTGTGAGCAAGACTTGGAGCTGAGTCTCTGTAAATAGTCCTGGCCCTAAGACTATTTTTTGAAGAGAAACATCAGCATTTGTATAACATTGTCTATGGGGTCGCACAAAGTCGGACACGACTGAAGCGACTTAGCAGCAGCAGCACAGCTTCCTATGGCAAAGATATGCAATGGAGATAACAAGAACATCAAAACTCTTAAAAATGAAAACTGGAAGGTATCCAAAAAGGGGTTTGAAAAGATCGCATATTCCAGGAATCTAGAAACCCACAGAAATGTGCAAGACTATGTATATAACTAGAAAATGTAGACTTTCTTTGCATTTTAAGAGTAAGACAGAATACATAATTTCTCATCTCTATCTGAGTTTGAGGCCCTACACAAGCAGAACAAAGGCTTAGACAGATTTGTAACACTTGCAGAAGTATTCATTGCATAACGCAAAACAGAAATAGAGCACTGGACACTACATGTGATCGAGGGATTAACCCAAGAAGATATAAACATTACAAATATATACACACCCAACATAGGAGCAACACAATACATAAGGCAAAAGCTAACAACTATTAAAGGGGGAATTGACAGTAGCACAATAATAGTGGGGACTTTATCACTCTGCTCATACAAATGGGTAGATCATTGAAACAGACAATTAACAAGGAAACACAAGAATTAAATGACATTATATCAGTTGGACATAATTGATATCTATAGGATATTTTATGCAAAAGAGTAGAATCATGCCTCGGTTAGTTTTAAAAAATTGAAATCATTTCAAGTAACTTTTCTGACCACAACACTATAAGATTAAATATCACCTACAGGAAAAAAAAAATGTAGAAAATACAAACACATGGATGCTAAACAATACATTTCTGAATGACCAACAGGTCACTGAAGAAATCAAAGAAATCCAAAAATATCTAGAAACAAAGAACAATGAAAACACAACTCAAAACCTGTGGGATGCACTAAAAATAGTGTTAAGAGGGAGTTTATAGCAATACAAGCCTATTTTAAGAAGCAAGAGAAAACAAATAAACCACCTAATCTTACACGTAAACCAACTAGAAAAAGAATAAGAAGAAAAACAACAGCAACAACAACAAAGGAAAAAAATTAGTAGAAGAAAAGAAAATATAAAGGTCAGAGCAGAAATAAATGGAAATGAAATGAAGGAAAGTAGCAAAGATGAATAAATCTACAAGCTGGTTCTTTAAGAAGATAAACAAATTGACCAACCATTAGCCAGACTCATTAATAACAAAAGGGAGAAGACTCAAATCAGTAAAATTAAAAATGAAAAAGAAGTTATAACAGAAAATGCAAAATCAAAGAATCATGAGACTGCTATGAGCAACTATGTGCCAATAAAATGGACAATCTGGAAGAAATGGACAAATTCTTAAAAAATATAACTTTCCAAAACTAAAATGGAAAGAAATAGAAAATATGAACACACTAATCACAAGAATGGAAACAGAAACTATAATCTAAAAACTTCTGATAAACAAAAACCAAGGGCCAGATGTCTTCACAGATTAATTCTATCAAATATTTAGCAAAGAACTAAAACTTATCTTCAAACTCTTCCAAAAAATTGCAGAAGGAAGAACACTCCCAAGCTCATTCTATAAAACCACTATCACCCTGATAACAAAACCAGTCAAAGATATTACAAAAAAGAATATTACAGGTCAATATCACTGATGAATATAGACGCAAAAATCTTGAAAAAATACCAGCAAATAGAATGCAACAATAGAAGGATCGTACATCATGATCAAGCAGGCTTTAACCCAGGGATGCAAGGATTCCTCAATATATACAAACCAATCAATGTGAAACACCATATTAATAAATTGAAATATAAAAATGCATGATTATCCCAAAAGATGCAGAGATAGCTTTTTGACAATATTCAACACACATTTATGATAAACAAAATAAAACAAACAAAAAAACACACCAAAACTCCAGAAAGTAGGTGTAGATGTAACATCAGTACAGTTCAGTTGATCAGTCATGTCTGATTCTTTGCGACCCCATAGACTGCAGCACACCAGGCTTCCCTGTCCATCACCAACTCCCAGAGCCTACTCAAATGCATGTCCATTGAGTTGGTGATACCATCCATCGTCTCATCCTCTGTTCACTTCTTCTTCTGCCTTCAATCTTTCCCAGCATCAGGGTCTTTTCTAATAAGTCACCTCTTTGCATAAGGTGGCCAAAGTATTGGAGTTTCAGCTTCAACATCAGTCCTTCCAATGAATATTCAGGACTGATTTCTTTTAGGATGGACTGGTTGGATCTCCTTGCAGTCCAAGGGAAGAGTCTTCAACACCACAGTTCAAAAGCATCAATTCTTTGGTGTTCAGCTTTCTTTATACTCCAACTCTCACTTCCATACATGACTACTGGAAAAACCACAGCCTTGACTAGGTGGACCTTTGTTGGCAAAGTAATGTCTCTGCTTTTTAATATGTTGTCTAGGTTAGTAATAACCTTTATTCCAAGGAGTAAGTCTCTTTTAATTTCATGGCTGCAGTCACCATCTGCAGTGATTTTGGAGCTTGAGAAAATAAAGTCTGTCACTGTTTCTGTTGTTTCCCCATCTATTTGCCATGAAGTGATGGGACAAAATGCCATGATCTTACTTTTCTGAATGAGTTTTAAGCCAACTTTTTCACTCTCCTCTTTCACTTACATCAAGAGGTTCTTTACATATCTGAGGTTATTGATATTTCTCCCAGCAACATACCTTTACATAATAAAGGTCATATACCACAAATCCACAGCAAACATTATCTTCAATGTTGAAAACCTGAAAGCATTTCCTCTAAGAACAAGAACAAGACCAGGGTGCCACTTTTGACACTGTTATTTAACATTGTTCTAGATTTCCTAACTACAGAAATCAGAGAAGAAGAAGAGATAAAAGGAATCCAGATTGAAAAAGAAGAAGCAAAACTCTCAGTGTTTGCCAATGAGTGAAAGTCATTCAGTCATGCCCAACTCTTTGAGACCCCATGAAATTCTCTAGGCGTGAATACTGAAGTTGGTAGCCCTTCCCTTCTTCCAGGTTTGCAGATGACATGATACTATATGTAGAAAACTTTAAAGATGCCACTAGGAAATTATTAAAGCTAATCAATGAATATAGTAAAGTTTCAGGATATAAAATTAATATACAGATATCTCTTTCAGTCCTATACACTATAATGAAAATCAGAAAGAGAAATTAAGGAAACAATCCTATTAACCATTGCAACAAAAAGAATAATATATAGGAATTAACCTCCCTAGAGAGACAAAAGACTTGTTTGTAGAAAACTTTAAGACACTGATGAAACAAATCAAATTTGACACAAACATATGGAGAGATATACCATGTTTTTTGTATTGGAAGAATCAATATTGTGAAATGACTATATTACTCAAAGCAATCTATAGATTCAATGGAATCCCTATCAAACTACCACTGGCATTTTTCACAGAACTAGAAGAACCAAGTTCATAATTTGTATGGAAACACAAAAGACCCTGAATAGCCAAAGCAATCTGACAAAGAAAAATGGAGCTGGAGGAATCAGGCTTCCTGACCTCAGACAATATTACAAAACTACAGTCATCAAGGCAATATGGTCCTGGCACAAAGACAGAAATAGCGACTAATGGAACAAGATTAAAAAGCTCGGAGATAACCCTGCACACTTATGGACACCTTATCCTTAGAGAAAAGACAGACTCTTCAATAAGTGGTGCTGGGAAAACTAGACAGCTAAATGTAAAAGAATGAAACTAGAACAATTGCCAATTCCATAAACAAAATAAACTCAAAATGGATATAAAGACTCAAATGTTAAGGCCAGAAACTATAAAACTCTTGGAGGAAAACATAGGCAGTGCACTCTTTGACATAATGACAGCAAGATCCTCTTTGAACCACCTCCTAGGGTAATGGAAAAAAAGAAAAAAAAGGACCTAATTAAACTTAAAAGCTTTTGCACAGCAAAGTGAAAGTGGAGTCTCTCAGTCGTGTCCGACTCTTTGCGACCCCATGGACTGTAGCCTATCAGGCTCCTCTATCCATGGCATTTTCCAGGAAAGAGTGCTGGAGTGGGCTGCTGTTTCCTTCTCCAAGGGATCTTCCTGACCCAGGAATCAAACCCGGGTCTCCCACATTGCAGGCAGACGCTTTACCGTCTGAGCCACCAGGCAAAGGAAACAGTAAACAACATGAAAAGACAACCCTCAGAATTCAGGAGAAAATAATTGCGAACCACACAACTGACAAACAATTAATCTCCAGAGTATATATGCAGATCCCATAGCTCAATATCAGAAAAAGAAACAGCCCATTCAATAAGCGGGTAGAAGACCTAAACAGACACTTCTCCAAAGAAGACATTCGGAGAGCCAGTAAACACAGGAAATATGTTCAACGTCACTAATTATTAGAGTAATGCAAATCAAAACCCAAAGAGGTATCACCTCACACCAGTGTGAGTGGCCATCATCAAAAAATCTGCAGACAATAAACGCTGAAGACAATGAGGAGAAAAGGGAACCCTCTTGCACTGTTGGTAGGAATGTAAATTGATTCAGTCACTATGGAGAACAGTATGGAGACTCCTTAAAAAACTAGGAATAAAACTACATATGAAATACTGTTTCTACTACCGTGCATATACCCTGAGAAAACCATAATTGAAACTGATACATGTACTTCAGTGTTCATAGCAACAATATTTACAATAGCTAGGACATGAAAACCTAGATGTCCGTTGACAGATGAATGGATAAAGAAGATGTGTTACATATATACAATGAAATACTACTCAGCCATAAAAAAGAATGAATTTCAGTCAGTTTTAGTGAGGTGGATGAACCTAAAATTGTTATATAGAATGAAGTAGATAAGAAAGAGAAAAAAAATCATATATTACTGTATATATATGTTAAATCTAAAAAAATGGTATTGATGAACCTGTTTGCAAGGAAGGAATGGAGATGTAGATACAGAGAATGGGCCTGTGGACACAGTGGGGAGGGAGAGAGTTGGATGAATGGAGAAAACAGGATTGACATATATACAGTATAAAATGGATAGCTAATGAGAAATGCTATATAATACAGGAAGCCCAGCCTGATACCCTGTGATGATCCAGAGTGATGGAATGGGGGGAGGAGGGTGACTCAAGAGGGGACTGATATATGCCTAATTATGGCTTATTTGTGCTGCTGTATGGCAGAAACCAACAGAACATAGTAAAGCAATTTACTTCCAATAAAAAAAAAAAGAGCATCATACCAAAGTCTGGAACACATATTGATTCAAAGCTTTTAATTAAGTCTCTATCCAGTAATTAGCTCACCACTAGGTAGGTACCTGAACAAAGACTGCAGTAACCACATAAGCAAAGTAAAGAAATTGGATGCATTAAACTTAAACAAAATTAATTAAAAAAATAACTTCTGTTCCCCAAAGGACACTATTCAAAAAGTTAAAAAATACCCTTCAGAGGAGAAAATATTTTTGAATTATTTGTTTCATAAGAATCTTGTATCCAAAATATGTAAAGAACTATATAACTGAACATTAAAAAGATACCTAATCAAATCAAAACAATGGATAAAGGATTTGAATAGTACATCTCAAGAAAGATTTACAAATGAGCAATAAGCACATAATTTTAAAAATCTAGCATCATTAGTCACTAGGAAAATGCAAATAAAAATCTCGATGAGATACAACTTAAAACTTGTTGGAATGGCTAAAATTAAAAAGATGGATAGTAACAATATTGGAAGGGTGTAGAAAAACAGGAAGCTTCAGACTTTGCTGATGAGAATTGTGCATATACTTTGGATCACAGTTTGGCAGTTCCTTAAAAAGTTAGAGAGTAATTATATGTATAAAAAATTCACTTCTAGGCATATACTTAAAAGAACAAAAACATAAGACTATACATAAGCTGAGCATGAATGTTCAAAGTAACCTAAAAGTGAAAATAACTCTAATACCTATGAACTGTTGAATGGACAAACACAAAATCATACATCTATATACAATAGAACAATTTTCTACTTAAAAGGAAAATATACAGATATATACTACAACATAAATGAATATTGAAAACACACTAAATGGAAAAATAAGTCTCAAATTGTATGAGTCTATTTGTATAAAATATTCAGAATGGCCAAATCCGTACAGGTAGAGATTAGTGATTATCAGAAGCTGAGGGGATGGAATGATGGGATACGACTTCTAATATATATGGAGTCATACTATTCTAAACTGTAATCACAATGATGACTGAAAACTTCTGTGAATATACTAAGAACCACTAAATTACATATTTTAAAGGGGTTAGTTTTATCATATAAAGATTAAATTTCAATAAAACTGCTATTAAAATAATTTATGCATGGAATACATAAATATGATAAATGTAATATATTAAAATAAAACTGTATCACCTTGTCTAATGACATCTTTATGAGTATGGAACAATTTATAAATCTAGAAAGAAGGAATAATCAATATGTTTATATGAAGAAGAAACACTCTGAACTACAAAATACTGTAAGCATTAAAAGATAATAAACCACAGGATATCTATGCAAAATAAAAATAACAATGCATAAATGTATTTTAATCCTTAGTTGCAAAGCAGTTATGTCAGAAATTGCTCTAATTCATAAATACTGACATATTCAACCTGTAAACCAAATCTATGAGAAGAGACTTCTAAAATCCAGCCATTTGATAGCAGAAGATATTGATAAGTTAAGTCATTCCTTAAATTTCACTTGGCCCTTAGTTAGTAAATAGATTCAGGCTTGAAAAACTGGGTAGGCTTATTCCAGAATGTGGGCTTTAAACCCCTATACATGGTACCTACCTTGCCAATCATAGATTGACCTAGTGATTTAAAGAATAAAGAAGAAAGTGAAAACAAAATGTCCAAAACAGAGATCAAATATCCTGGTAGGTTTGAAGAAAAGAAGCTAGAAATACAGTGGAAGTGTATGATGAAAAAGGAAGAAGGGAACCTGGACAGATCTGAGGTCACAAAACAGCAGCGTTCAAAGTAAGTCAACAGTCTCCCTGCTTTCTCAACAACAGAGAATAAAGAAATAAGGTGTTGATTCACTCCCTCCTGTTAAAGTGTAATTTGTAATACCGCCTCTTAAGGCAACATTTATTCTCATGTTCTTATTATTATAACAATTATATCTAAGCATTT
Organism: Capra hircus; assembly: GCF_001704415.2. NCBI lineage: Eukaryota > Metazoa > Chordata > Mammalia > Artiodactyla > Bovidae > Capra > Capra hircus. The sequence continues at coordinate 34,128,744 of NC_030824.1, forward strand.
ATAATTTCCTTTCAATTTTTTTATAATGAAATGACTATTCATTGTTACCTCTTTTTCTCAACTGTAACTATTGGGTTGGCCAAAAAGTTCCTTAGGTCTTAAGTAAAAATAAAAGAGATATTTTCCATTCTCATTAAGAAATTTATTGAACATCTTCACCAGTTTGTTTCACAATCTTCTGCTCTTTTTCAGGTGACTTTATAATGCCGTCTTCCCCAAACTCTTTATCTTTTTGAGCAAAGAACTGTTCCAGGTACCTTTTTCAGTCTTCCAGGGAATTGGAATTTTTTCCATTAAGAGAATTTTGTAAAGACTAAATAAATGGAAATTTGAAGGTCCAATGTCTGGTTAATAAAGCAGATGAATCAGAACTTCCTAGCCAAGCTATAAAAGTTTTTACCTCGTCATCAAAGAAACATGTGGTTTTGCATTATCTTAATGGAAGATTATGCATTTTCTGTTGAATAATTTTTGACACTTTTCATTAAGTGCTGTTTTTATTTTGTCTAACTTGGAGCAGTACTTGTTGGGAAATAATTGCGTGGTTTTCCAGAAGGAGTTCATAATAGAGGATTCCCTTCCAATCCCAGAATATACACATCAATTTTGCATAAAGACTGGCCTTTGGTTTGGTTGGTGATGGTTTAGTTCTATTGCCTTACAATCTCTTTTTTTCCACAGTATGCACTTGTCATTGCCTGTCACAATTTGCTTTAAAAATGGAATATTTTCCTTATGTTTAGAGAATCATGTATGGAAATACAGTCAAGTGGCTTATTTTTTTGGCTTAACTTATGTGCAACCCAAACATCAAAGCAACTAACATAATCAAACAGATATAAATGATTTCCAATGCTTGATTTGAATATTGGTTATCTCTCACATAAAATAATGTTGATTATATTGATTGTTCTCAATGAATGTCTCAATTTGATCTCCATCAACTTCAACTGGTCTCCCAAATCATGGAGCATCACGCAGCAAGAAATCTCCAGGGCAAAACTTCACAAAACACTTTTGACAAAGTAGATTCATCATAGTACCTTCTTTATACACTGTACAATTCATTTTGTTTGTGTGTGTGTGTGTGTGTGTGTTTCGGTTACACTTTATCTTTCTTGAGATAATAAAGCATAATATGCCAAAAATGTTTTTGCTTCTGTATTCACTATTAAAATTGCTACACAAAAATTCACATATTTTGAATTTTTAATGCGCACTGATACAGCAGCTCATAATACAATCTTACAAAAATGCTTCAAGTGAAGTTCAAGAAAACTAAGCCCTACTAGAGCCATTTTGTGGAAAAAAATGAGTGAATATTTTGGGCAACCCAATATAAGAGATTAGGCATATCATGTTTTGGCACCTCCCAGGGGGATCTCACAGACTTGCAGGAAAAGCCTTATGTCTTGCCTGATAGGAGAGGATTTAGAGATTTAACCCTAACAAGAATGTCAGTGTGTGACACCAATGTGTCATAGCATCCCCTACATGACCATGGGTTACCATTTAAAACAGGGATTCTACACCCCCACCTAGGCTACAGAGCAGAAATGCCAAACAGAAAGGCCAGAATTATTCCTCAGGTTAACACTGAAGCAGGTAGGTGACATGCAGTTGGTATAATATGGGGAAAAGCCAAACATCTGTAGAGATCAATTAAGGATGATAGAATTAAAATATCTTGAGAAACATTATAAGCCAAACATAACTCTCGATAACCTGAAATGTAACAGTAAGATTCTCAGTTAACGTAAGGCAAGCAAGCACATAGAACATGGACTCCTCACAGCAGAATAGATTAAGGGAGACCAAGTCAGAACAAAGGTGAAATCCCTCACTGGACAAGAATAAATGGAAATCAGCATAAAAACCCAAAGTATGTCTAATATGTGTAATTACATTTATATTTATTTATGCCAAAGTGCACACACATGTCTTAAAGGCAATTTTCAAATAACACTTTTTAAAAAACTTTTTATTTTTTACTGGAGTATAGCTGATTCCCAGATGGTGTTATTGGTAAAGAACCCACCTGCCAATGCAGGAGATGTAAGAAATGTGGGTTCGTTTCCTGGGTTGGGAGGATCTCCTGGAGGTGGGCATGGTAACCCACTCCTGTATTATAGTCTGGAGGATCCTGTGGACAGCAGAGCCTGGTGGACTACAGTCCATGGGGTTGCAAACAGTTGGACACATCTGAAGTGACTTCGCAGGCATGCACATAGTTGATTTACATACAATGTTATGATAGTTTCAGATGAATAGAGCAAGAATTCAGCCATACACAAACTTACATCCATTATCTCCAAAACTCCCCTCCCATCCAGGCTGCCATATAATGTTGAGCAGCGTCCCATGTGCCATAGAGTAGGTCCTCATATTTTTAAATATCCACAAAACCTGAAATAAACAACTTTTCCAGATGTTTTCCTACATAACTACCTAGAAAACACTGTCCTTTCCAGATTACTATAATCAAGATTCTTTCGCCCAATGATGTGAAAATTTTCCAAGAATATAACCTTTGGAATGTTATTTTTCTATGTATTATTCTGCAATGTGAAGTCCCTTTAACTTAGATATTTTCTAAATTAGCATACCGTGTAACCCCTTCTAGTTTCTATATTTTTTCATATTTTTTCCTGTTTCTTTCAAGTAGAAGCAAAATCTTTCAGACTCAATTTGTTTCAATATATCATTTTATAATCACCTTCTCATATAGCATTTCTGAATAAACAAGAGTGTCCCACCCCTTCAAATGAAACACAGATTGCTTCACTACATTTATTAATACAACTCAACAAATATTTATTGAACACTTAACTATGTCACATGCTGTGATAAATAATTTAAATAAATTACCAAATTTTAACCTTAAGCAACTTTTTAAAAATGTTCTACTGTTAGCTTCATTTTATATAGAAGAAAATTGAAATATGCTGATAATTTGGGGATGATCTGAGATTACCAACTGCTATGGTCTAAATGTTTGTGTGCCTCACCACACACTTCATCTGCTGAAATCCTAAAGCTTAATGTGACAGTGGGCCTTTGGAGGTTTATTAAATTGTGAGGGTGGGGACCTTAAGCATGGTTTTCATGTTCTTGTAAAAGAGACTGCACAGAGATGCCTTAGCCATTCCTTGCTTTGAGGACACAGGAGGAGGACTCTAGTGTTGAACTGGGAAAAGGGTATCTTACTCAGAAGACTAATGTGTGGATGCCTTGATCTTGAACTTGGCCTCAGAACTGTGAGAAATACTTTTTTGTTGTTTATACCATCGAGCCTGTAGTCTTTTGTAATAGAAGCCCAACAGAATAAGACATCAACCAAACAAAGGGGTCTAAGATTAACACCCAAATGGTCACATTACAGAACAGAACTCTTGTTATTATGCAATCGTTCAATGTTTCTTTAATTTGTTACAATATCGCTTATGTCTCATGCTTAGGTTTTTTTTTTTTTTTTTTTTTGCTACCAGGCATTTTAGCTCCCCAGTTCAGTTCAGTACAGTCTCTCAGTTGTGTCCAACTCTTTGCGACCCCATGAATCGCAGCACACCAGGCCTCCCTGTCCATCACCAACTCCTGGAGTTCACTCAAACTCATGTCCATCGAGTCAGTGATGCCATTCAGCCATCTCATCCTCTGGAGTCCCCTTTTTCTCCTGCCCCCAATCCCTCCCAGCATCACAGTATTTTCCAATGAGTCAACTCTTCACATGAGGTGGCCAAAGTACTGGAGTTTCAGCTTTAGCATCATTCCTTCCAAGGAACACCCAGGGCTGATCTTTAAAATGGACTGTTTGGATCTCCTTGCAGCCCAAGGGACTCTTAGAAGTCTTCTCCACAGTTCAACACCACAGTTCAAAAGCATCAATTCTTCAGCCCTCAGCTTTCTTCACAGTCCAACTCTCACATCCATACATGACCACTGGAAAACCATAGCCTTGACTAGAAGGACTTTTGCTGGCAAAGTAATGTCTCTGCTTTTGAATATGTTATCTAGGTTGGCCATAATTTTTCTTCCAAGGAGTAAGCATCTTTTAATTTCATGGCTGCAGTCACCATATGGACTTCCCTGGTGGCTCAGACGGTAAAGTGTCTGTCTACAATGCGGGAGACCTGTGTTCGATCCCTGAGTCGGGAAAATCCTCTGGAGAAGGAAATGGCAATCCACTCCAGTACTATTGCCTGGAAAATCCCATGTACAGAGGAGCTTGGTAGGCTACACTCCATGAGGTGGCAAAGAGTCGGACATGACTGAGTAATTTCACTTCACTTCACTTCAGTCACCATCTGCAGTGGTTTTGGAGCCCCCCAAAATAGTCCATACTCTTTCCATTGTTTCCCCATCTATTTGCCATGAAGTGATGGGACCAGATGCCATGATCCCCAATCAGGGATCAAACCCACACTTCCTGCATCGGAAGGCAAAACTTTAACCAGTGAACCTCCAGGGAAGTCCCACACAATTCTTAAACCATATTCCTGTCCCAATTATTCATTATTTTAGGGAAACTTCAAAATTACTTGTGGAGTTTTTTCATACCGTTACATCAACCCTATACTTTACCTCCATCCTGATTCATCATTTCTACTCTTTTCATATTTCATTTTCTCAGCAGTTCTTCCAGTCTTAAATAGATTAAAACAACTGTGTGATTTGGATGCTTGGCCACGGTTGAAAGTTATGGCTTTAGAACAGATACTACTTGAATTCAGAGACAAAATTTGCACTTATTTTAAATCCCCATCACACCTTTATAATCTTGCTGCAAATAGATTCTCCATAAATATTTCTTCAGTGATTAAATCTTTATGAACCTCTATACCATTAGAAAGTCGCCTCAAGGCACTAATGTCTGGAAAGTCAATACAAAATAAAAAACACCTAAAATCACTTATTTTGTTGAGCTGATTGCTTATATTCTTTAAGGCAGCACAAAAGGGAAATAGAAAAAAGGAAAATCTGCAGCACATTTCTAAAATTTTAATAGTTTATAGCTACTATTTATTGACTATAATCAATGGTTTAAGGGTAGTAATGGCAAAGTTTAATCACCTGTAGATGACAGGCAGTGATCATTCAGGATGTACATGGCAATAAACATAAGGTCAGATTATACCAAAATAAAACAGCAGAATTTAAGGCCTGCCATACACACCGAGGAAACCAGAATTGAAAGAGACACATGTACCCCAATGTTCATAGCAGCACTGTTTATAATAGCCAGGACATGGAAACAACCTAGATGTCCATCAGCAGATGAATGGATAAGAAAGCTGTGGTACATATACACAATGGAGTATTACTCAGCCATTAAAAAGAATTCATTTGAATCAGTTCTGATGAGATGGGTGAAACTGGAGCCAATTATACAGAGTGAAGTAAGCCAGAAAGAAAAACACCAATACAGTATACTAACACATATATATGGAATTTAGGAAGATGGCAATGACGACCCTGTATGCAAGACAGGAAAAAAGACACAGATGTGTATACCAGACTTTTGGACTCAGAGGGAGAGGGAGAGGGTGGGATAATTTGGGAGAATGGGAATTCTAACATGTATACTGTCATGTAAGAATTGAATCGCCAGTCCATGTCTGACGTAGGGTGCAGCTTGCTTGGGGCTGGTGCATGGGGATGACCCAGAGAGATGCTGTGGGGAGGGAGGTGGGAGGGGGGTTCATGTTTGGGAACGCATGTAAGAATTAAAGATTTTAAAATTTAAAAAAAAAATTAAAAATTAAAAATAAATAAATAAATTTAAAAAAAAAAAGAATTTAAGGCCTGCATTTATCCATACACATTTGTTATGATTAAAAGATAAATCCCATCCATTAGAAAATGGTACATTTTGAACTTAAGTGTACTTTCCTATTTCATATTATGCTTTTACTGATCGTTTCAAATTATATGGTCCCAGTATTACTAGACTTTAAATGAGGTTTTCCATGTAATATACGCTGTTTCGATATACACAGACATTAATTTCCTTTCTAATTTCAGTTACGCTAGTATGCTGTTACTTTGTAATGTTGTGAAAGTTATTTTACTAGATTTTTATGTATACAAAATATTTTTTTATAAAATAGTAATAAAAGCAATTTAAGATAGGATCTATATATTGAAATTGATGGAAGTTCTATAATCTCATAATTTATATGGTTTTCTAAAAATTATGGAAGTTTCTTTTCAGTCTTTTTTCTTAGATGTTTAATCTATCAACAATTAAAAGCACAGAGTATGATAAAATCAAATAATAAAAATTCAATTTGGTCAATACACTTCTTTTAATAACTTTTTTCTTAAAGCAAAGAATTTAATGTATCAATTTAAAGAACTGGAATAGAACAGTAAACTAATATGAGTGGGAAATACTTTGAAAAACAAACACAAAACAAAATTTTGATTATTGGTGGAAAAATCAAAATGATAAAAAAAACTGTGACTAACAATATTATTTGAGATATATATAAATAATTATATAAATTATATTTCATCTCCTTAAGAAAATTGCTCACAAAATGTCTCCATCAATATAATAGTAAGTAATAAAAATAAGCAAAAATATCAATCACTGTTACAGAACCACTCTTCAAGGTATTTTGCATACATGCAGTCAGATGTGCCTTGAAACTGACAAAGTTCACGTTTCAGAGCCCTTCATTTGTGCAAGCCCCTCCCAAGGGCCCGACAGTAGCCATGGAATGTGTTTATATGGACATATATTTCTGTGAAATTTAGAAACATAGTTATAATTTTCTGTGATTTCTTTTTCTGCTGGAATTAATATCCTATGTTTTAACTAATTGTCAATTATAATTTTTGTCCTATTCCTTATACAGAGCATCTTCAAAATGTAGGTACTCTAAAACATAAAGATCCATATAACTTTGAACTGTAATATATGAATTAACCATATTAATTACTCGCATTGACAATATGTTTTACACACAAAGAAACAGAGGTCAGGAGGGTTGAGTAACTTCTCTATGAAGCAAGGCTATTAAGCTAATAACACAATAGTCATAACTAGGCCACCTGAATCTGGTTCTAAGGTCACACTTACCGGCCCAAGTGTCTTCATGGATGCATCCCCAATCTCAGGGTCATATGTATTTAGGGTGCAGTACTGCTCAATTTACATAAAGTCCAAAATAGGCAAAAATAAACTGTGCCTTAGATAAATACCTTTATGGTAAGAATAAAAAGAATAGCACATGGTATGAGCTATGGCTCATACCATGGCTCATGGTAGGAATTATAACTGAGTAAAAGAAAACTATAATGAGGAGGAATCTACAAAGGCTTCAAGTGTGTTTGTCATACTATATTTTTAAATGAGTATCAAGTCTATAGTTATCCATGTATTATTTCACTTTAAATTGTACACACCTCAGACTTATCCTTATTTAAGTGTAAATAAACTGTTTTTTGAAATATTAAAAAAGTAAAATTAAAAAAAAATACTAGGATGTCTCTAGGCAGATAAGTGTCCATCTGCTAATACAGGGGACACATGTTTGATCCTGGTCCAGGAAGATTCCACGGGCCATGGAGCAACTAAGCCCATGCATCACAACTACTGAGCCCACCACCTAGAGCCAGTGCTCTGCAACAAGAGCGGCCGATGCAATGAGAAGCCCATGCACCACAAGGAAGAACAGCGGATGCTCTCTACAACTGGAGAAAACGTGCATGCAGCGACAAAGACTCAGCCCAACCAAAAATAAATAAATGAATAAAAATTTTAAAATATCTACTAAATGTTAAATCAACACACTTCAAGTACATAGCTTCCTCTAAGTATATGTAGAAATTCTCAAAATATCTTATTACTTTAAATAGAGAGGAATGGCACTTCTTAATTTAGTGAACTAAAACCATTTAGATTTTAAGCTATATTTTGGTGTATTTCAAAGAGAATAAATACTTATTTTGGTTTCCTCAAAAATATTAACGACATAATAACCAAAGGTACCTGGAAGCTGATGACTTTTATGTAATTAATGAATTAATGATATGTATTATGGCTCCATCTTACGACAGATATATGAAAAGTGTACTAATCCAACAAGAAGAAGAATCTGGGCCACCTGCAAAATCACATTCTTCTTAAACCTATCAGAGTGCTGACTTCTTTGAAAAGCAATAACGAGGGAAATATGGGGAGAGGTAAAGTAAACCTCCAGACAGACAAGACACAGGCAATCACTCACCTTGCCCAGAGCATTGCAATGACACAAGGCAGGCATCTGCACAGGTACTAAAGGTTATCAACTAACTTCTTAGGGAACCGCTGAAAGCTGAGCAGCCACAGCTGTGAGAATAGAGAGTCCTGGGAGCACGGACACTTGCAGCCCCTTCTCCATGGACCAGCAGTTTGCTCCTGGAAAGACTGGGGGCAGGAGAGAGCAGAGGAAGCATCCCTCCCATAACAGCACTGCTGAGAGAAAAAACAATTCTTACCTGGATCCTTCTCCCCAATGGAATAAGTTCTTAAGCTGCTGAAAAAGGGCAGCAAATCCTGTCACTTTCAGTGGGTGAAAACTCACGAGCTTGGGTGAAGGAGAGGGGCAAGAAAGCCTCCTAGTTTCAGATATTTAAAGACCCTTTACTACTGGCGCTTCCCTGGTGGCTCAGCTGGTAAAGAATCTGCCTGCAATACGAGAGACCTGGGTTGGGAAGAACCCCTGGAGAAGGGACCAGCTATCCACTCCAGTATTCTGGCCTGGAGGATTCCATGAACTGTATAGACAATGGGGTCACAAAGAGTCGGACATGACTGAGCTACTTTCACTACCACTGGAGGAAGACAGCACCACCGAGGAAACTTGGCTCAAATGACTCAGAGACACATGAAATGCCTAAATCTGATGCTGAATGAGGAAACTGTAGAAAACTTTGCTCCTCACCGCCCAGGATAAGGAGCTCCAAGAAACCAGCAGCAGGAGACTAATGGAGGGACAAGAGTGTTGAGAGATGAAGCTGCAGGCTCACAGGGAGACCTAAAACTGAACGTGGACCAGACACAACCAGAAGATGCTCAGATATTCCGTCCATCTGCTCCCTCCCTAACCACAAGGTAACACTGAAGGAATCTGAGGCTCACAGTGCATTGACGGTAATCGTCACAACCAACAAAACTGAAACAGAGCTCCTCAATAAATGCCAAGCAGGAAGGGAGACATGTCTATGCCCAGACGCAAATAATATTTACCTTGATCTCTGGCACCCTACACAGAGTATGTAGATTTAAACTAAAAGTTATGAGATATGGAAAGGAAAGGAAAAATAATCTGCTGTTGAGCGACAAAACAAACAACAAGAACTAAAAATCAGACAGGGGATTTAAAATGACTGTGATTAATACGTTACAAGCGCCAGTGGAAAAATCTTGAAGACCTTCCTGAATAGATGGGTAATTTCAGCAGAGAAACGGCAACAATAAGAAAATGTCAAAGGGCATGCTGGAAATAAATTTACCCCCCCATACACAGTAACAAAATGAAGAATATCTCTGACAGGCTCATCAGTAAAGCTGACACATCCAAGGAAAGCCTTGGTGAACTTGAATATAGGTCAATACACATTACTCAGATGGAAACAAAAGAGGATATTATTGAAAACGGTTTTAAAAGAACAGAGTACCCAAAAGATACTGGCCCATATCAGTGTAAAATATGCTTACTTGAAGCCTCAGAAATAAAAGAGAGCGAGAATGGAGAGGAAAACATTTGAAAAATGAATGGTTAAGAATTTTCCATAGATAATGAACTAAAATGTAACCTATAAATACTGGGTTGGTCGAAAAGTTCATTCAAGTTTTTGTATAAGATGTTATAGGTAAACCCGAATGAAGCTTTTGTCCAATCCAATATATTCATACTGCTAAAGGCCAAAGGTAAAGAGAAGTATTAAAATCTGTCAGATAAATGTACACAATCATCTTCAGGAGATGGAGTCTCCTAGGTTTTTGAGATCAGGTGGTAACCACAGTAAAGATATCACATGCCTGAAAAATTTATCTTTCAATGAGAGAAGTGAGGGATGAAAGAAGGAGATTAAGAAAAATCAGTGAAGAGAGGTAACAAGGTCAGTTTTCCATCACAAAACTTCCTTTTCCTGGCTAGGAAAATTTGGATCACCCAGTAGTCCATAGCTTTATTGTAAAAATCAGGCAATCATTCAGTTGATCGTATGAGCACATATGTTTGCTTTGCTGCTCAGTCGCTCAATCATTCCCGACTCTTTGCGCCCCCCAAAGCTGTAGCCTGCCAGGCTCCTCTGTCCATGGGATTTTCCAGGCAAGAATACTGGAGTGGGTTGCCAATTCCTACTCCACGGGATCTTCCTGACCCATAGATTGAACCCACATCTCTTGCATCTCCATATAAATAAAATATAAACACAATTTTTTTAAAATGACCAGATTCAGGTGCTAATATATATTCAAGTGATAAAACTATCCATTTATTGGTATTTGTACTCAATATGCATTTCTTATGGTTTTCTTGCAATAACATTTGTTCCTTACTTTCAATGTGGTTTTGATCATTATCTTTCCAGGTTGATTTTAATGTTCCATTAAATTGAGTTTAATACTCATTGATAGCTATTTTACATATCATGAATTAAATTGGCAAATAATATTGTGCTGAATCTATTCAGAATTACTACCATGAATTATCAGTTTTGAATCAAAAGAAATTTGGAAACTTGAAAAAAGCAAGCACATCATTCAAGAAATAATCATTACTTTGCCAACTAAGGTCTGTCTAGTCAAGGCTATGGTTTTTCCAGTGGTCATGTATGGATGTGAGAGTTGGACTGTGAAGAAGGCTGAGCGCTGAAGAATTGATGCTTTTGAACTGTGGTGTTGGAGAAGACTCTTGAGAGTCCCTTGGCCTGCAAGGAGATCCAACCAGTCCATTCTGAAGGAGATCAACCCTGGGATTTCTTTGGAAGGAATGATGCTAAAGCTGAAACTCCAGTACTTTGGCCTCTTCATGCGAAGAGTTGACTCATTGGAAAAGACTCTGATGCTGGGAAGGATTGGGGGCAGGAGGAGAAGGAGGCAACAGAGGATGAGATGGTTGGATGGCATCACGGGCTCGATGGACATGAGTGAACTCCGGGAGATGGTGATGGACAAGGGAGGCCTGGCGTGCTGCAATTCATGGGGTCGCAAAGAGTCGGACACGACTGAGCAACTGAACTGAACTGAACTGAACAGGAAGCATAGGGTGATTTAAACATGGAAATTTTAATCAAAACAATAAACTATAACAAGTAATTGTCTATAAATAAATAAAGGATATTCCATAACCCCTAGAGATAAGATTGGGAAGCCCAGGAAGAGACTCTTTTTTTGTAGAGGGTGCCTCATTAGAGAGTAGAGAAATTCACTGAGACTGCAAAGTCTCCCAGGGTTCCCCTTTTGGGAACACCCCACTGAAAAACCACTATGGCATTGCTAGAGAAACCTGCCCATGGGGGTTACCCTGAGCTGCTACAAATCAGGTAATTTTGGAGCCCAGAGCTGGAGGAGCTGTGTGTTCCTCTGAAGCCTACACACTGAGAAATTTGCACTTAGTGCAGGAGCCTGTCTAGAAAAACACGCCAAATTTGGGAAAGAAACCCCTTCCTTACTCTAGTTACCCTCTGCTAACAATGCATGCCATCTGCTGCCAGAGAAAAATTTATGAGGTCTAGATGTATTATTCCAGGGCCATCATTTAAGGGTGATTTGCAGAAAAGAGTCAATGCATCAATAACCAGTACATCAAATTTTAATATCTCTCAAGAAAAACGCCAATTTGGAAAATTAATGGTCAGCTCTATGGCTGACTGAATGTTACACATTTTGCACTACATACACTTTCTATTCTAATTATTCACCAATAATAAGGGAAAAGAAAAAGTTAATGCACAGAGAATAAATTCAAAAGCATCTTGGAGATGGTTACATCAGGATTTTCAATTTGTGAAAACTGACCAAACTGTACACTGAAGGTTTATGTAGCTGTCTTTATCATTTCCATATTTCAGTAAAAACTTTAAAATAAACAATACATATTGCAAAGTTTAGTTTCTGATTATGTTGCCTGTGCAGGGCACTCCATAGAATTCACATACTTAACCCTATTGACACATTTTATTTCTCTATATTTCAATTGGCTATTTAATTGCAATAACTCTTAATTGAAAATAACTTTATTTCCAGATTCTAAATCAAGGTTTGTTCAAAAAATAATAGAACAATTATCTCATTTTGGAAGTAAATACTTGCCAATCATTCAAAATATGTTTATTTTTAATGAGTTCTTACATCTTCCTTGTTTATCTCTAAAAGAAGATAATTGCCATTACAAATACTATCAGGAAACTGCTTCCAACAGTATTAATTATCTTATGGTAAAGATCAAATGACTCACATCTCATTCATTAAGTTCTTTTTTTACATAAAATGACATATATTTTACTTACAATATGTTAGTTTCAGGTGTATAGCATAGAAACCCAACATTTTTATAGGTTGCAATTTATACAAAGTAATTATAAAATATTGACTATATCCCTTGTGTAACTTACTTATGTTATGCATAGTAGCTCATGCCCTTTAATCCTCTTCACCCATTTTGACCCATTCCCCAATCTTTCTCTACTCTGGAAACCACCAGTTTGTATCTGCGAGTCTGCTTCTGCTTTGTTATATTTGTTCCTTTATTTTTTTCAATTCCACATATACTTGAAATCATGCCCTTCACTGACATCAAGTTGGAGACCCAACTCTTGTCTCCAAAGTGAAAATTGAACTGTCTTCACCTTTCAAGAGAGGATCATTCCCTGTTTCAGAAGACAAGTCTTCTCAACAGCTTTGTTATCAAATGCATAAACCCAGCTGAAACCATCCAAGACCGGTCACTTCAAAGCTTACCCGTGAGCTTATCACAATTAAATTCAACCTTGATACTTCATATGGTTACTTTGCTGGATGAAATCAGTTCAAGCTGTCAAGAACTGAGAATGATCTTATATTTTTTCATACTTACAAGCAAATAAGTAAGGCTGACACAGTTTTGTGAACGCTGGCAGAAGACAAGAGGTTCCTGGATCAGAGACAAACGGCTTTATTTCTCATGGCACAGCAAGGTGCGTGAGTTTCAAACTTGCATCGGCTCCCCCTGACCCCTATTCCCATGGGAGCCCTGTGAATGCTGTAGACAGTAAACAAACCTGTACTCTGCTTTGTGAATAGCAATATTTCTATCTTCAAGGACTGTGTATCCTTACACATATAGCTCAGAACACAAACTGGAAATGCCTCTGCTCACAAGCCATGCAAAACTATGACACTTGTGGGCCATTTTGTCTTAATGTATTCTCATACTAATGAGAATCTTGAAGATTACATTTTGAAATAAACATTTTATTTATTTTATCAGAACAGTACATGTATGTGTCAGAAAACTTCAATTTCAATAGACAAACTTATGCCTGCTAATTATGCCAATTAAAAATATACTGGTTTATTGAAACTCTTCTTGCTAACAACAAAATGGTTAAAAATCTGAGGTTTTAAAAATATTGAAAGTGTGGCTTCCCTTCTTTTGGGTTGCATTTCTAAGTTCAGTCATGTTGGACATTTTGAAAGTGATTCTTTGGATGTGTAGGAGTTACATGTGCTCCAATCAGAAAAATAAAGCTTTATTATAGAACCTTAAGGTAGCCATAGCAATAAAGATGACTAACTCAGAGGTGTGTGTGTGTGCAAGCTCATTTGTCTCTGATTCTTTGCAACCACATGGACTGTAGCCTGCCAGGCTCTTCTGTCCATGGAATTTTCAGGCAATAATACTGAAGTGGGTAACGATTTCCTCCTCCAGGGGATCTTCCCAGCTCAGGGATCAAACTGATGTCTCCTGAATTGGCAAGTGAATTCTTTACCACTGGCATCACCTAGATGTACATCACACATAACATCCAAAATCAGTTATATCCCTTCACCATTCCCAACATGTGCTGCTGGTTTTAGAAGAAACACGATTCTAGCCATGTTATAACCAACTTTGGTTTAAAATTGAGAAATCTTAGGTGAATGCATGACTGAGATCAATAAGAATTCAGGTTTCTGAAATACAGTGAAGTACTGCTCTAAATATGAGGAAAGGGAGGACCATTTCCTTAGGGCCAACCTTGCTCCTCTCATGGAAACCTACTCTAGATGTCACAGAAAGAGCTGGAAAACCAAGATTCTGCACAAACCTCCTTGAAATAATTATATAGTTGCTTACATATTGATATACAATTAACATTGCATTTATTTCCTCTCTAACATATTTTATTTATATTTTGGTTGTACATTTTGTTTTTCTGTTGAAATTGTTTGTGCCATAATTTTTATCTGCTAATTTTCAGTGCAGATATAATAAGAAATGGATTTGCCTAATTTTGATTTTCTGTAACTTATTTTCTCATTCATAAGACAAAATAGGCAACCTATTTAAATTTAATTTTATAAAGAGAAGATTTAGAATTACATCTAAGATAATTCAGCATATTTGTTTTGAGAAGCAGTAAGCTGAAAGAGAAGACCTGAATAACTTGCACAAGGTTTTAGAACAGATGATATCAATTATATATGTGTGTATATATAAATATATATATATATATATATAACTTCCTAAACCAGTTGATTATATTTCATTCATCATATCATGGTCTTTGTAATTTAAACATAAATACCAAGAAAATTGAGATATTTGTATTTTCTTCATCTTTTTTTAAGACTCCTGCCTGACAGGGAATAGCCATTCTGATTGATTTTACTGAGGATCATGTTTTTGGAGTAGAAGCTATAGATAAACTGTCTACTCTGCCACATCAGATGGAATGATGGACCCCAAGTGAGGGTCAGGTACTGAGAACAGTGCTTTGGATTAGAAAATCCATGATGCCATGTATGGTGAGTTTTTAACTTAAGGGGAAGCAGCAACAGAAACACCCCTAATCCAAATCTTGAGAGTAGAGTCTACAGAGGGGACAGAAAGAATGGCAGAGGGGTGTTCAGGAGTCTTAGAAGAACCATGCCCAACCCAAGATGTCTGTGACCCTATGGTAAGGAAGATGGTATTTAAATGCCAGGAGGTCAATATCTTCCTAGCTCTCTCTCTCGGGTTCATGAAATGGAATGTCTCATGAAAAGTAGACCCTGCATCTAAACCGAGTGCAGGTGAGGCAGATTTGAGTAGATATGAAAGGCACAGTATGCCAGGCAATGCTGTGAGCTGGGTGTTAAGTGTGAATCACATGATTGTATCCTCACAAGGTCCTGGGTAGTAGGCAGGATCGTCTCATTTTACAGATGAGAAAACTGAAGTTCAGAGTGGGGAGTTCCTGCTGGTAGGAAGTGTTCCCAGAGCTTGAACCAACCTAGCCTGGTTGGCTGAGTGCTTTTTCAGAAAGCACTCAGCTATAGCCCAGTACCTGCTCATGGAAGGTCATGGATACAATTTCAAAGGAGGACCTGACAGAAGGGACACTGTGGTGGGTTTGAGTGAGGATTTGAAGGTGGCTTTCTGATGCTCCAGAAAAAGTGGGCACAATTGTAGGGTGTGCTGAGGGAGATGCTGATCTCTCAGCTGTCGGGGGACATGGATTGAGAAGAGGGTCACCTGAGGGAATCTTGGTCTGACCAGCCCTATGGGAGCTGGATCTCCTACTTGCCCATGATGCAGGAAGGAAGTGATTTTCCATTTCTTACCATCACTGGTGAAACACTAGGTGATTAATCAGTAGAATGAAGGGAAAATGGTGAGAGAATAAAAGACATCTTTCCTTTAGTTCTGGAGACAGGTTGCCTCACCTAAGCATCACACTTGAGCTTGCAGTGCTATGACCACCCACCATCCTTATAGCAATGCAAAATGCAGGGCTCTGAGGGTCACAGATTGTGGCTGTAACCAGGTGCAGAATGCTGGAGAGCACACAGTGGGTCCTGCACACAGGTGACAACCCAGCATGGGAATTAGGAGATCACGGTACTATCTTACTTACGTGCACCATGTGTCTTTCCATTATAACATGAACTCCAGGGCACAAGGATGGTATCTTTTTCTTTTTTTTAAGCTATGGTCTTAGATCATACTTTCCCTGAAATTCCTTGCAATACTGCTGCAGAGCAATTTCTCTGTGAGAAGCAAGACTAGGCAAAAGGAGAGGGTGGTCTGTGATACTGTCAGAACAGTGTCCTCTGCCCACCCATTCAGAGTCGGGAACATTCTGGTTTGTTACCCACAAAAACAAGTGGTATTTGTATTTTCTTTAGATTTCTTCTTTAGTCTCTCATTCATTTATCTAAAAAATTTCTATTTATAACTCAGTACATACATTGGTCTTCCCAGGTGGTACCGGTGGTAAAGAACCCACTTGCCAATGCAGGAGATGCAAGAGACTAGAGGTCAATTTCTGAGTTGGGAAGATTCCCTGGAGGAGGACATGGCAGCCCATTCCAGTATTCTTGCTTGGGGAATCCAATGGACAGAGGAGCCTTGTGGGCTACAGTCCATAGGGTTGCAAAGAATCAAACACAACTGAAGTGACTTGGCATCTATGCACACATATGCTCTACTATAGTTACTATAGGTTCTATTCCTCATTAACTAAAAGCTAGCAATGTTGTGTATTTTCATTTACTCATGAGTTTTTCTACTTTCATTTTAAATGTTATGGAACACCTGCTATGGAATAAATACCATTCAAGTATAGTGTATAGAACAGAACAGTGAGCCAATTGAATAAATCTTGGCATCAGGAGGCATAATTATAGTGAGGAGAATCTAACAGTAAACACAAGGAAGCTCATCTCCAAGGAAGCTCATCTCCATTGTAAAATTATGTTAGGGAAAAATTAAGGTGGGAAAAATTAAGGTGGGAAAATGACTTTAGATGGAATGGCCATTGAGAAAATTAATTCTCGAGGTAGGTTGATAGGAAGTCCAGTGCCCTCGAGGAGAAGGAAGAGACAAACATTTTTATTCTACATTCCTTTGCCTTAGTCATGTAATACTTTTTTTCTTAAGTGCTGATTTGCTATGGCAACAATCTATTTCAATTAAGACTAACTTCTCCAAAGAAGACATATGGATGGCTAACAAACACATGAAAAGATGCTCAACATCACTCATTATTAGAGAAATGCAAATCAAAACCACAATGAGGTACCACTTCACACCAGTCAGAATGGCTGCGATCCAAAAGTCTACAAGCAATAAATGCTGGAGAGGGTATGGAGAAAAGGGAACCCTCTTACACTGTTGGTGGGAATGCAAACTATACAACCACTATGGAAAACAGTGAGGAGATTCCTTAAAAAATTGCAAATAGAACTGCTATATGAGCCAGCAATCCCACTGCTGGGCATACACACCGAGGAAACCAGAATCGAAAGAGACACATGTACCCCAATGTTCATCGCAGCACTGTTTATAATAGCCAGGACATGGACACAACCTAGATGTCCATCAGCAGATGAATGGATAAGAAAGCTGTGGTACATATACACAATGGAGTATTACTCAGCCGTTAAAAAGAATTCATTTGCATCAGTTCTGATGAGATGGATGAAACTGGAGCCTATTATACAGAGTGAAGTAAGCCAGAAAGAAAAACACCAATACAGTATACTAACACATATATATGGAATTTAGAAAGATGGCAATGATGACCCTGTATGCAAGACAGCAAAAAAGACACAAATGTGTATAGCGGACTTTTGGACTCAGAGGGAGAGGGAGAGGGTGGGATGATTTGGGAGAATGGCAGTGTAACATGTATACTATCATGTAAGAATTGAATCATCAGTCTATGTCCGATGCAGGATACAGCATGCTTGGGGCTGGTGCACTGGGATGACCCAGGGGGATGTTGTGGGGAGGGAGGTGGGAGGGGGTTTCATGTTTAGGATTGCATGTACACCCGTGGTGGATTCATGTCAATGTATGGCAAAACCAATACAGTATCGTAAAGTAAAATAAAGTAAAAATAAAAATTAAAAAAAAAAAGACTAACTTCCTTTAAGCCCAGAGCTAATGATTACACAACAAAATAATACATCTTGCTCAAAGATATGTTTTTCTTTAAGCTCCATTCTGATGATTATATAACAACAAGGTATCTTGCTTGAGGACATGTTTCTCCTTAAGAGAAACCCATTCTTCCTGGCTAATCTTTTTTTTTTTTTAATTTAAATTTATTTGCTTTAATTGGAGGCTAATTACTTTACAATATTGTATTGGTTCTACCACACATCAACAGGAGTACACCACGGGTGTACACGTGTCCCCATCCTGAACCCCCCTCCCTCCTCCCTCCCCATACCCTCCCTCTGGGTCATCCCGTGCACCAGCCCCAAGCATCCTATATCAAACCTGGACTGGCAATTCATTTCTTATATGATATTATACATGTTTCAATGCCATTCCCCCAAATCATCCCACCCTCTCCCTCTCCCGCAGAGTCCAAAAGACTGTTCTATACATCTGTGTCTCTTTGGCTGTCTCTCATACAGGGTTATCATTACCATCTTTCTAAATTCCATATATATGTGTTAGTATACTGTATTGGTGTTTTTCTTTCTGGCTTACTTCACTCTGTATAATAGGCTCCAGTTTCATCCACCTCATTAGAACTGATTCAAATGTATTCTTTTTAATGGCTGAGTAATACTCCACTGTGTATATGTATCACAGCTTTCTTATCCATTCATCTGCTGATGGACATCTAGGTTGCTTCCATGTCCTAGAAACAACCAGGACAGGATGAAATTAGAACACTAACACCATACACAAAAATAAACTTAAAATGGATTAAAGATCTAAACATAAGACCAGAAACTATAAAACTCCTAGAGGAGAACATAGGCAAAACACTCTCAGACATAAACCACAGCAGGATCCTCTATGACCCACTTCCAAGAATATTGGAAATAAAAGGAAAAATAAACAAATGGGAACTAATTAAAATTAAAAGCTTCTGCACAGAAAAGAAAAGCATAAGCAAGGTGAAAAGACAGCCTTCAGAATGGGAGAAAATAATAGCAAATGAAGCAACTGACAAACAACTAATCTCAAAAACACACAAGCAACTCCTGCAGCTCAATTCCAGAAAAATAAATGACCCAATCAAAAAGTGGGCCAAAGAACTAAACAGACATTTTTCCAAAGAAGACATACAGATGGCTAACAAACACATGAAAAGATGCTCAACATCACTCATTATCAGAGAAATGCAAATCAAAACCACAATGAGGTACCATTTCATGCCAGTCAGAATGGCTGCGATCCAAAAGTCTACAAGCAGTAAATGCTGGAGAGGCTGTGGAGAAAAGGGAATCCTCTTACACTGTTGGTGGGAATGCAAACTAGGACAGCCACTATGGAGAACAGTGTGGAGATTCCCTAAAAATCTGGAAATAGAACTGCCTTATGACCCAGCAATCCCACTTCTGGGCATACACACGGAGGAAACCAGAATTGAAAGAGACACATGTACCCCAATGTTCATCGCAGCACTGTTTATAATAGCCAGGACTTGGAAGCAATCTGGCTAATCTTGTACTGATGTTATCGCAAGATGTATGTTGTGGGAGCTGGTCTGGTAAGTCCTTTATAAACTTGAGACATTCTTTTGATCTATTGTTAGTAACCAGTTCAAAAAGCATATAATGCTTTGCAAAAACTAGCGGGGGGGGTACTCTTTCTGCCCTCTTCTGATGTCTATGTCAGAAGAGTTCCCTATCCCTTTTCACTTTAATAAAACTTTTGCCACACAAAGCTGTAAGTGACTGAAGCTGTGTCTTTGGCCCCAAAGCAACATTTTCTCCCTCAGAGATCACAAATCCAACACTTTTCACCATAAGCAATCAGCCATGAAAGTCTTCTCTACCAGAGGATGTCTTTCTAATGGGAAGTTGAGTGTTGGAAAGAAGCTGCCGTGAGAGGATCCAGAAAGAGCTACAGATGAAGCTGCAAAGTTCTGAGCTGCTGGAGATGCCCTGGTGGTGTCATCATCACAGGCTCCAGGGCTGGGTGGGGTCATTGAAGGAAAGAGAAGAGGGTAAAATCCAAGATGTTGCCAAAATTTGAGGTAGTGAGTGGGGCACATACTGGCAAACAAGAAGGCTACAGGTCAGCCACACATACTAAAATAAAATCAGCAACATGTGGGAAGCCAGGAGAGAAAAAGAGATGCTTCACATTGTACTCCTAATAATTAACAAACTCAAATTCAAAGGACAAAGTTGAACCTTAGCCTTACTTTCAGATGAAGGGAAAGCAATCAAATAATATATATGTGAAAATGCATGCATGCTCACTAGCCAAATCGTGTCTGAATCTTTGAGAGCCCATGGATTGCAGCCTACCAGTCTCCTCTGTCCTTGGGATTTCCCAGGTAAGAATGCTGGAGTGGGTAGCCATTTCCTCCTCCAGAGGACCTTCCCAACCCAGGGATGGAACGGTCTTTTGCATCTCCTGCGTTGGCAGGCAGATTCTTTACTACTGAGCCACCTGGGAAGTCCATAGGTAAAATTATTTTGACTTAAATGGAAATGGTGTATTCATACTAACTTATGAATGAAAATGTTCTATCCCTACTCATCTTTAGGATAACAGTACACAGTCCAGTAACAAAGTCATGAATGAACAAGGGTTATGTCAAAGTTTTCAAAGTGTGTTTTCTCAGTAAAGAAAAATATAATTAGTGACAGTTTAGAGGATTATAAAAGTCAGATTTCTCTAGTTTCCCCTTCTCCAGAATTCTATGATTGTGTTGTGTGTGTTAAGTCACTTCAGTTGTGTCCAACTCTTTGCAGCCCAATGGACTGTAGGCTCCTCTGTCCATGGGATTCTCCAGGCAAGAGTACTGGAATGGGTTGCCCTTTCCTCCTCCAGGGGGTCTTCCCCACCCAGGGATTGAATCTACCCCTATTAAATCTCCAGAATTGGCAGATGGGTTCTTTACCACTAGTGCCACCTGGGAAGCCCAAATTAATCTACTAGAATCATAATCATATTTCTATGATTCTGGTAGATTAACTTGGTGCTGAATCCACACTATGGCATTTAACCTTTGTGATATTCATTAACCCTCATGAGCATATTTTCACAGGGTTGTATAAAATTTTTTAGATTCTTCTAACAAAGACAAAAGGGTGGAGATGAGAAGTATGGGAGACACAGTGCTTTTTTGAGAGAACTACTTTAATTAGGCATAAAGGGTTATGAAGCTTCAGAGGGAATTCTTGCTCATGAATTGATAGGCTAAGATGGAAGTTAGAAATTTGAGGATGTATGAAAAGATGTTGAGATGGAATCTATAACAGAAACAAAATTTAAATGATAAAGGCAAGTCCCATAAACTTTTGTTCTGTAATTATCATCTATAAAATGGTGAAATATGTAATAACTACCATTTACAAGACTCAATAATTTAATTTGTAAAAAATACAAATGTGTTGGCAATGTGACACTCATAATATAAAACCTTAATATTGTTGTTTTGTTATAATAATTTTAAGTATCTTAACCGTTATGGTTTAAGATTGAATTCTGAAATTTAAACAAGTTTGGAGTTAAGTAAGGTAGTAAAACTTTTAACCAAGCCTGAGGCTAACAATATCTATTGAACCTAAAATATAATCACAGAATTTCTTGGAAATTAATACCTGATATAATGACCCCAATACTTATCATGCTGGCCTAACCATGTGAGTACTTAAGAGGGGTGATGCTGATGATGTGAAGATAAAGGGTAGAGAAGGCAGCTTAGGGAATAGAGTGGGAGTGAGGGGGGAAGGTCACATGGAAATCAGAAAACAACGTCTCTGGTCACTTCTTCAAATATTACCCACTTTAAGAAAACATTCAGGCAACTTCGTAGGCAGAAATTCTATTTATATTTCAGAAATATTCACCTGAAACTTCCTTTAAAGAGAATAGTCTCTTATAATCTTTAAAATTACAAATAACAAGTTTTGTTCATCATGTCTCTTTTCTAGAATGTTTCTGGTCTGTGAACTAGCAATGTAAGTATACAGAGTTCAGAAAATATAATTAAGGCTCAAGGTCATGTTTAAAATATTTATGATCTGGGAAGACTTTGATTGAAACAAACATTAAATATGCAAAACATGAATTTCTAATGCAGTTCAATTATATTCCATATGTCATTGACTATTTAATTAAGACCAGTTTGTGTTTTACTTTTTTATACTTATAGCAATATATATAAAATATTCCCAAATTATTTTCATGTTTAAAGAAACAAAATATCTGAGCATTTAAATTTTAAAAACGATATGGGCTTCTAATAGATTATTGCTATTTAAAATACTTGAGCTTCTAATTTACTTGAACTCCTGAAAAAGGAACATCACCAAGTCATTTTAAATACGATATGACCAATATCTTCTGTAATATTTTACACTCCTTTAATAATTAATTTATCTCAGAATTATAAAAAAATAAATTCAGTAAAAATGGCATGGCTATAAAGCTGAATTGCTATGTAGGTATTCTGTTAAAGTTCTCACTCGTTTTCTGTATGAACCCAAAGATCTGATATTTAACAATTATGTAATTCTGAGACAGTAAGATGAACTCCTTGAACCTCAGTTTCCTCATCTTTAAAGTAGGTTAATAAAACATTTTATTTGATTAAATTAAATTTGGGTCAGTTAGTTAATATGTATACTACCCATAAAAAATTGACTTTCATTAAATCAGAAATAATTTAAAAGTAATAGATCAGAGTAGCAAAAGGAAGTTTTGAAATCAGAACCTTGGAAAGGATTCAGGTTCCATTCTCTATTTATTGTATATATTGACAAGTTAACTGACCTCATAGATTACTAAGAATAAAAATGCTTCTGTTGTATTATATATGTACATGAAGACTTTGGTAAATTCATGTAATCACTATCATCGTCATTTATGATTATATTACAGCCATCTATTCTCATTAATAAATCTTCTACCTAAATTCTGATAGAAAATTATTCCTGTATGCCATCCACTATAGAATTTACTATACTTAAAATGATTTTATTCTCAGGGAGTAAGTAATCACAATCATTAAAAAATTAATCGATCCCTCTTCATCATTAATGGTAGATAATGCTGCACACAATATGTCAGCAAATTTGGAAAACTCAGAAGTAGCCACAGGACTGGAAAAGGTCAATTCTCATTCCAGTCCTAAAGAAAGGCAATGCCAAAAAATATTCATATTACTGTACAATTGTACTCATTTCCCATGCTATGAAGGTTATGCTCAAAAAACTTCAAACCAGGCTTCAGAGGTATGTGAATTGAGAACTTACATATGTACAGATTGGGGGTTTTGAAGAGGTAGAGGAACCAGAGATCAATTGCTAACATCACTGGATCATGCAGAAAGCAAGGGAGTTCCAGAAAAGTTTCTGCTTCATTGACTATGCTAAACTTTTTGATTGTGTGGAACACAACAAACTGGAAAATTCTTAAAGAAGTGGGATTACCCATCTCATCAGAACTGATTCAAATGAATTCTTTTTAACGGCTGAGTAATACTCCATTGTGTATATGTACCACAGCTTTCTTATCCATTCATCTGCTGATGGACATCTAGGTTGTTTCCATGTCCTGGTTATTGTAAACAGTGCTGCGATGAACATTGGGGTACATGTGTCTCTTTCAATTCTGGTTTCCTCGGTGTGTATGCCCAGAAGTGGGATTGCTGGGTCATAAGGTAGTTCTATTTGCAATTTTTTAAGGAATCAGTTCTGATGAGATGGGTGAAACTGGAGCCAATTATACAGAGTGAAGTAAGCCAGAAAGAAAAACACCAATACAGTGTACTAACACATATATATGGAATTTAGGAAGATGGCAATGACGACCCTGTATGCAAGACAGGAAAAAAGACACAGATGTGTATACCAGACTTTTGGACTCTGAGGGAGAGGGAGAGGGTGGGATGATTTGGGAGAATGGGAATTATAACATTTATACTGTCATGTAAGAATTGAATCGCCAGTCCATGTCTGACATAGGGTGCAGCTTGCTTGGGGCTGGTGCATGGGGATGACCCAGAGAGATGTTGTGGGGAGGGAGGTGGGAGGGGGGTTCATGTTTGGGAACGCATGTAAGAATTAAAGATTTTAAAATTTAAAAAAAAAAAATAAAAAAATTTAAAAAAAAATTAAAAAAAAAAAAAAAAAAAGAAGTGGGATTACCAAACAACCTTATCTGTTTCCCGAAAAAACCTGTATGCAGGTCAAAAAACAACAGAATCAGATATGGAACAACTGACTGGTTCAAAATTAAGAAAGGAGTAAGACAACACTGTATATTGTCACCATGCTTATTTAACTTATATGCAGAGTGCATCAGGTGAAATGCCGGGCTGGATGAATCACAAGCTGGAATCAAGATTGCTGGGACAAATATCAACCACTTCAGATATGCAGACAATACCACTTTAACAACAGAAATTGTAGAGGAACTAAAGATCCTCTTGATGAGGGTGAAAGAGAAGAGTGAAAATGCTGGTTTGAAAATCAACATAAAAAAATTAAAACAAAACTAAGATCATGGCATTTAGTCCAATTTTTTTCATGGCAAATAGAAGGGGAAAAAGCAGAAGCTGTGACAGATTTTATTATCTTAAGCTCCAAAATAAAAGTGGATGGTGACTGAAACCATGAAATTAAAAGACACTCTTTGGAAGCAAAACTTTGACAAATCTAGACTGTGTATTAAACAGCAGAGACAGCACTTCGGTTTTTCTAGTAGTTATGTACGGATGTGAGATTTGGATCATAAAGAAGGCTGACAGCTGAAGAACTAATGCATTCAAATTTTGGTGCTGGAGAAGACTCTTGAGAATCTTTCGGACTGCAAGGAGATCAAACGAGTTAATCCTAAAGGAAATCAACCCTGAATATTCATTGGAAGGACTATTGCGGAAACTGAAGCTCCAATACTTTGGCCACCTGACGCAAAGAGTTGAATCATTGGAAAAGACTCTGATACTGGCAATGATTGAAGGCAAAAAGAGAAGATGCTGGCAGAGCATGAGATGGTTGGGTATCATCATTGACTCAACGGACATGAATTTTAGCTAACTCCAGGAGATGGTGGAAGACAGACGAGCCTCGTGTGCTGCAGTCCATGGAGTCACAGAGTCTGATATGTCTTAGCAACTGAACAACTAAATAACAGCAATACCAAAATTGGTGAAGTAAATGAGAATCTTAATTTAAATATAAAGCTGCAGTCACATGTATACTATCCTTTGTGGAATCTCAATTAGAGAGATTCACTGAGATAACAGAAACTGTAAATAATTATGGATGAAGAGTGTCACCTGCCATACATTAAGCAAAGGTTGTTGAGGCCACCAAGGCATCAGCCACAGCATCTGTCCCCAGCTGTACACCCTGAAGGAACTCAAGAGTAATATGGAAAGAATACTGGCCCCAGAGAGTTAAGGTGCATATCAAAGGAATGATTGCAATAAGCTCAAATACTTCTATCTTCCCATCCATAGAAAAATGCTAAACTAATTAACTTGAGATATCTGATTTCTTTAATTAGCAATAATCTTTTGATGTTGTGACTATCTGAAATTTTTTTTTAAATAAACTCCTATGTATCCTATGGCACCTCTCTTACCTCTTCAGAACATTCCCTCAGAGCTGAACAGCTGTCTCCTGGGATTAAGTCTTCAGTATGCCCACCAGATACAACATAATCCTCAATTTTTTGTTGTGCAGTTTTTTTTCTGGGCAACAAATTCAACAAGAATCAGGTAAAATAAATACAAATAAATAAATAATAAAAAATGAAAACTTCCTGAATGACTAGAAATTTATATACTCCCATTCTCCAGGTTTATATTCAAAGGCTACATAACAAAAAGTGATGAATTTATCAAATGTTACCAATATATCTAGAGCAAAATGATTCTATTTTTTGCCTCTTCAAATAATGAAATTTTTAAACATGAAAATATTTAATGACTTATATAATCCATTTGTTATTGCATAAAATATTATAAATTGTTTCACTGAATGATATTTCCCTCTATCATTCAAAAAATGTTCAATTACCAAACAATTGCATTCATTTCATATGCTAGCAAAACAATCCTCAAAATTCTCCAAGCTAGGCTTCAACAGCTCCAGATATTCAAGCTGGATTTAGGAAAAGCAGAGGAACCAGAGATCAAATTGCCAACATCCATTGGATCATATAAAAAGCAAGAGAGTTCCAGAAAAACATCTATTTCTGCTTCATTGACTACACCAAAGCTCTTGACTGTGTGAATCACAACAAACTGTGGCAAATTCTTAGAGATGGGAATACCAGACCACCTTGCTTGCCTCCTGAGAAACCTGTTTGCAGGTCAAGAAGCAATAATTAGAACCAGACATGGAACAACAGACTGGTTCCAAATTGAGAAACGAGCATATCAAGACTGTGTATTGTCACCATGCTCATTTAATATATGCAAAATATATCGTGAAATTAAGCTGGGCTGGATGAAACACAAGCTGGAATCAAGATAGCTGGAAGAAATATCAATAACCTCAGACAGGCAAATGATACCACTCTTATAGTAGAAAGTGAAGATGAACTAAAGAACCTCTTGATGAGGGTAAAGAGGAGAGTGAAAAAGCTGGCTTAAAACTCAACATTCAAAAAATGAAGATCATGGCATCTGGTCCCATCGCTTTATGGCATATAGAGATGGTGAAACAAAAGAAACAGTTGACAGACTTTATTTTCTTGTACTACAAAATCACTGCAGATGGTAACTGCAGCCCTGGAATTAAAAGATGCTTGCTCCTTGGAAGAAAAGCAATTACAAACCTAGACAGTGTATTAAAAAGCAGAGATGTTACCTTGCTGACAAAGATGTATATAGTCAAAGCTATGTTTTTTTCCAGTAGTCATGTATGGATGTGAGACTTGTAACATAAAGATGGTTGAGCACTGAAGAATTGATGCTTTTGAACTGTGGTGTTGGAGAGACTCTTGAGAGCCCCTTGAACAGCAAGGAGATCAAACCTGTGAATCCTAAAGGAAGTCAATCTTGAATGTTCATTGGAGGGATGGATGCTGTGGCTGAAGTTATAATACTTTGGTGACCTGATGCAAAGAGCTGACTCGTTGGAAAAGACCCTGGTGCTGGGAAAGATTGAAGGCAGGAGGTGAAGGGGATGACACAGGACAAGATGGTTAGGCGGCATTATTGACTCAATGGATGTGAGTTTGAGCAAGCTCCAGGTGATGGTGAAGGACAGGGAAGCCTGGTATGCTGCAGTCCATGGGGTTGCAATGAGTCAACTCTCTATGGCACCACAGGGCTTACCAGGTAGCTCAGAGGTAAAGAATCTGCCTGCAGTGTAGGATACCCAGGTTCGATCCCTGGGTCAAGAAGATCCCCTGGAGAAGGAAATGGCAACCCACTCCAGTATTCTTGCCTGGAGAATGCCATAGACAGAGGACTGTGTACAGTCCATAGAGTTGCAGTCAGACAGGACTAAAGCAGCTTAGTACACACACGGCACGGTAAGAAATGTTAAAGTGACAAAGGATTTGATTATTCTCATTAGATCAAATAAACATTAAACCAAAATCATACAAGGATTCTCCATTTCTCCTAGGGCTTATGGAATTTATACATTAAAACAAAATCATACAAGGATTCTCCATTTCTTCCAGGGCCTATGGAATTTATACTATCATTATTCTTCTGGATCCATCAACATGTTCTATATTTTCATGTATAGAAACTCTTAAGCTATTGTTTTTAAAAACTATATGGGACTTCCCTGGTGGTCCAATGGTTAAGAATCCATTTTGCAATGCAGGGTACATGGGTTCAATCCCTGGGTGGGGAACTAGGATCTCATATGCCACAGAGCAACAAAGTCCACAAGTCACAACTACTGAGCCAACACACCACAACTAGAGAATCTGTGCTGTGCAAGAAAAGATGCCACATGATGCACTGAAGACCCTGTGGCTGCAACTAAGACCCTGTGCAGCCAAACAAACAAATAAATATGTATATTTTTTAAACTGTTTTTTAAACTGTTTTTCTCTGTCAAAGTTATTATTATGCCACAGCTTTTGAAATTGTTTGAATTCTGTCTGCTTCCTGGCAATCACATTCTCTTATTTCTCCCAGTAATCTGAAGGAGCAACATATTATCTTTTCTTCCTAAAGGGTATCTTCAGACTTTATTACTTCTTTATTAGAAGGTGTGGAGAGAACTATGCCTGATACTTACACACTTACCTTGTAAAAAAGTTTATCATTCTCATTTTACAATGAAGTGGTTCACAACTTCAGTCCAGATTTCCATCTACTTAAAAGTAGAGAAAGGCTTTCTGAAGGTAAAGGCCACGGCCTTCATATAGCATCATTGTTTCCAAACTTCCTGGGCTGTATTGCTTAGCTCAATACGTAAATCAGGATTAACACTACTTTACCAAAACAGGTTTTGTGGTTTTTTTTTTTTTTTTTTTGCCTTTCTCACTTACCATTTTATAAATATTATAAATATGGAATTGTGTTTCCCAATATTTCCTATAATTTACTTTTCAATTTTTTTTTTCTAATCCTGAGGGAATAAACCCCAAGGTTGTATTTGTGAAGTCTTATCAAGATCACTACATATTCAGTACCATTTACAATTTGTATAGTCTTCAGGTCAGTTACTAATTACAATTTGCATAGTTTGCAGGGCAAAGAATACATTGAAAGTTTTTAAGTGAAGGTCGCTTGGTTGTGTCCTATTTGTGACACCATGGACTGTGGCCTGCCAGACTCCTCTGTCCATGGAATTCTCCAGACAAGAATACTGGAGTGGGTTGTCATTTCCTTCAGGGAATCTATCCGACCCAGGGATTAAACCTGGGTCTCCTGTACTGCAGGCAGATTGTTTGCCATCTGAGCCACCAGGGAAGCCCCACACTGAGAGTACAGCTGTAGCAATGGACGTGGTGTGTCTTGTGCATCATAAATTCAATCAAAGCTTATATTCATTTTGTGATGTTTCTGACACAGCGCTCACAGAACTTTAAACCTGTTTTTCAAGTCTCACTCATTCAACTCTCATGATAGTGACAGAATTTTAAAATATAATTTATAGAGAAAATGTGTGAATATTGTATGTTCTCTTGTATTTAAAATGTATCATTTCAAATATAATCTGCATAAAGCTTGTATCAGAATCCCAATGGACACTTGTTTTAAAATATAGATTACTTCTTCTAGCCAACCTATTTATTAGATAATGAAAGGGAACAAAATGATGCATAATCAAAATAATTCCAAGATGATTTTTAACATATATTAATATTTGAGACCCAACAACACATGCACCTGCCATTTTGCCTTTAATAGTGAAAAAATAAAGCTCTCTCTCAATTTCAATAGTTAAATATTTAGTTTTTTTAACCACTTTACCTCATCTTATCTCATGTTTTTCTTTTGTCATTCTTGCAAAACATCTTCCTTTATCTCTAGAAATCTTAAAAGCTAGTAACACTATTGTCTAATAACATATTCTGATTTCCACTAATAAAAACTAACTTGATCCAGCTATACTGCTTGTTACATCAACCCCAATTTCAGACTTTAACTGCTGACCTTACTGACAGTAATCTGGGAGTCTAAAACTGGGTAGGGCATATGCACATGCCTGTGGTAGCTATTACACCACTTATACACAGATACTTGAGCCATAGGAACACCATGCCTTTAGCTTGGCAACCAACACACGATGGTAGATGAGATAATGCTGCTGATTGCAGAAAAACAATGTATTGTCTCACATAATGTTCATGTCACACATATCCTCATGAGACACATTGGCTCTAGAAGAATAAGTTAAAAATTAGCCAGAAAGATTCGAGATGCTTTACTGATGATCTTTAAGATGGAGGAAAGGAACCATGAGCCAAAGAATGCTGACAGCCACCAGCAGCTGGAGATGCTAAGGAAATGCATTTCCCCCTTACTTCCCTTTTGCCAATACCTTGATTTTAGCTGATGAGAATAATCTTTCACATCTGATTATACCAAAATGAGTCACTTGGTCCATCCCCTATGCAAGGAGAGGGGATTTTCACCAGGAAGCGGGATCTATGGAACCATCCCTACTACTGCTATAAATTTTTTTTTTTGATTGGAGGGTAACTTCTTTATAATGTTGTGTCGATTTCTGCTATACATCAACATGAATCAGTCATAAGTATACATATGTCCCCTCCTTCTTGAAACTCCCTTTTAATCCCCACCCCATCCCAACCCTCTAGGTTTTTACAGAGCAGAGGGCTGAGCTCCTAATGTTGTACACACTCCCACTGGCTATCTATTTCACACGTGGTAGTGTATAGATTTCAGTGCTATCTCTCAATTTGTTCTACCCTCTCCTTCCTCCTCTGTGTCCACAAATCTGTTCTCCATGCTTGTGTTTCTATTGCTGCCCTACAAATAGGGTCATCAGTGCCATTTTTCTAGATTCCATATATATGCATTAATATATGATACTTGTTTTAATGGGTGACAATACTTCATGAAATTCTGAGTCCTCACAGGCTGCATGGGATGAGAAGATCCTCACCAGTGACATACTGACTGGATGGATTTTCAGACTAACATGATGCTGACTTCATTAAACTTTGTACGTCTCTCCTGAGCTCCAGCCTGTGAACATGCCCCACACAGTGGGCAATGGGAAATGTTTTTGGAAAAGCATCTTCCACTGACCCTCTGCCTTTTATGACTGTGTATTATAGAAGCAGCTGTGAGCCAGGGGTTAAGACTCTGGAATTATTTAGATTTCTTGGTTGATGCTCACTGTCTAGATCAGTTTAGCTCCTGAACCCTTGCTGGCTAAAAGATCTCTCTCCCTCCACTTTGCCAGGATTTGTAAGCATACTTCTAAGACACTCAGGAACCTTGGAGGAATAACTTTTGGTGACAGTGGCTCTTTAGCTTTCTGTTAGAAAAATGGCACCTTAATATAGGATTTCATTAGGAATAAAGCTCTCAAATCACAATTCTAAAAAAAAAAAAAAAAAAAAAAAGAAAAGAAAAGTAGCCAAAAGACTCAATAATGCAAGTGGAATATTAGGAAGTTAGCTGGGCTTGCTTTTACCACTTTCTTTCTCTGCCTAAAATGCTTCCATGATGGCTGAAGTGCAGCAACCATGACAAAGGAAGGCCCAGAATGGGAGAAAAGTGGCCTGGCTCTAGGCTTCTGCTTTTCGTGCTTTGCTTTTGCTTTTCCATTCAACTACTCTATATCTTTAGATTGGAAGATTTAATCCATTTACATTTGAAGTAATTATTGGTAGGCATACGCTTATTTCCATGTTTTAAATTGTTCTCTGGTTGTTATACACTTCTTTTTTCTTTTTTTGCTATTTTCCCTTGTTATTTTATATTTATATTTAGTGTTATGTTTGAGCATCTTTCACTGTCTGTGTGTGTGTGTGTGTATCTGTTACAGGTTCCTGGTTTGTGATTACCATGAGGTTTAGATATAGCAATGCATATCAACATTGATATGAATGCATCCCAACAGCCCTGCCTTTTCACAAGCCATGAGCACTTTTAATAGCTTTAACATCATATTTTACATCTTTTATTTTTTTTGCATTATTTCACTACTTGTGGTGGATACAAAATATTTTGACTACTTTTGTCTTTTAACCGTCTTGCTTACTTCATAAGTTGTTGGCCTACCACCTTGACTGCATATTTGTCTTTACCAATGAGATTTTTCCTTTCATAATTTTTGTATTTCTAATTGTGACTTTTCTTTTTCACTTACAGAAGTCCCTTTAGCATTTCTTATAAAGCCTGCTTAGTGAGGCTGAACTCTTTTAGCTTTGCTTGTCAGTAAAACTCTTTATCTCTCATTCACATCTGATTAATTTGCTGGATATAGTGTTCTTGGTTGTAGGTAATTTCCTTCTAGCCTGCAGTTTTGTTGAAAGGTCAGCTGACAGTCTTCTGCTATTTCCTTTATACATAAATAATTACCTTTGCCTTGTTGTTTTTAATAATCTCTTTTATCTTTTGCCATTTTAGTTATTATAATATATCTTGGCATAGTCCTCTGGGTTTATCTGTTTGGGACTCTTCTTTGATTCCTGGACCTGGATTTCTATTTCCTTTTCCAAGTTAGAGATATTTTCAGCTGTAATGTTTTCAAATATGTTCTCTGCCCTTTTCTGTCTTTTGAGGTAGCAATATTTATATCAGACAACATAGTTTTCAAAGCAAAGTCTCTAACAAGAGACGAAAGAGGGCATTACATGATGATAAGATGATCACTTTAGGTAATCTTATCTAATTACTACATTATGAAATTAGAAATCAACTGCAAGAAAAAATTGCCAAAACCACAAACATGCGGAGGCTAAAAATATGCTACTCAATATCCAGTGGGTCAAAGAAATCAAAGAGGAAATTTAAACAAAATGGAGATAAATGAGAATGAAGACACAGTGATCCAAAATTTATGGAACAAAGTAAAAACAGTTTTAAGAGGGAGATTTTTAGCAATAACATCTTGGGAAACAAGAAAAATCTCAAATAAATAAACTAATCTTACACCTAAAGGTACTAAATAAATAAGAACAAACAGAACCCAAAGTTAGTAGAAGAAAAGAAGTCATGAAGATCAGAGAAGAAATAAATGAAGTAGAGATCTAAAATAACTAAATAGATAAAGAAACAAAAAATCAATGAAACTAAGAGCTGGTTTTTCAAAAAGATTAAAAAAAATGAGAAACCTTTAGCCAGACTCATTAAGAGAAAAAAAAAAAAAGGAGAAGCCAAAATCAATAAAATTATAAATGAAAACAAAGTTACAATTCAAGGCATAGAAATACAAAGGATCATGAACAATTATGCACCAATAAAATGGAAAACCTAGAACAAAGGGACAAATTTTTAGAAAGCCACAGTCTTCCAAAACTGATTCAGGAAGAAATAGCAATTATGAACAGACTAGTTACCAGTAAAGAACTTTAATTTAAAAAACAAGCAGAAATAAAACCAAAAGCCTCCCAATGAATAAAGCTCAGGACCAGACAACTTCACAGGTAAATTCTGCCAAACATACGGAAAAGAGTTCATATCTATCCTCCTTAAATTATCAGAGAAGGTTGCAGAGGAGAGAATACTTCTAAACTCATTCTATAAGCTCAACATCACCTTGAGACTAAAACAAGAGGAAGACAACATGCTAAATAAATTTATAGGTCAGTGTTACTGATGAACATAAATATTAAATTATATTCTACAACTATGTATGAAAATTGTTGAGTGAATCGTAAAAGTTGGCATCACAAGGAAAACTATTTTCCTTTATTTTGTATCTATATGAGATGATGAATGTTCACTATACCTGGGATAATCATTTCATCCTGTATGTAAATCAAATCATTATGTTGTACAGTTTAAATTTATACAGTGTTATATGTCAATTATAACTCGATAAGCCTGAAAGAAAAAACATGGAATTAAAGACTTCATTCTCATTAGGAAAAAAAAGGCAAAAAAACAATAGAATGACATTTTTAAATCATGAATTAAAATAAAAATTTGAGTGAGGGAGTGTGTATCTAGTGAAAACAAATTTTACGGATAGAGAAATAGAGAAATGCTCAGATCAACAAAGTAGACAATTTACTTCCAGTTGTATTGCTCTACAAGAAGTGTTAAATGGGGTTCTTTAGGACATAGGTAGTGTATATATATATATGTATATATAACATGCACATATATACGTATATATATATTTAATTTATAAGTCATAGAAGAAATCATAATGTAGTTATCCATCACACTAAATAATGATTAAAATATAACATTTCAAAATGTGTTGGTTGAAGTTAATATGTTGCATATATAGATGACTCAGCAGTAAAGAATCTGCCCGCAATTTAGGAGATTCCTGAGACGCATCTCTGAATTGTGTCTCTGAGTTGGGAAGATTCCCTGGAGGAGGGCTGGACAACCCACTCAAGTATTCTTGTCTGGAGAATCCCATGGACAGAAGAGCCTGACAGGCTACAGTCTATAGGATCACAAGGAGTCAGACACAACTGAAGCGACTGAATACACATGCAGCTTATAGGAAAAGTTTAAGCTCAATTAGCTAAGGATAAATAAGCAAATTTAATCCATATTAAATAGAAGGAAAATAATAAAGAACATAACAGAAACCAGTAAAACATAATAAAAACAGAAATAATAGCAAAGCAAAATTTAGTTACTTGAGAACATGAATAAAATTGATTAACTTCTTACAAGTTTCTTAAAGTAAAAGAAAAAATGACCTGTGTTATATCCAAATTGAAGTATTTGCTATTACTACAGGTCCTAAAGGCATTAAAAGTGGCAATAAAGATGTGCTTTACATAATACTCTTATGACAATACATTTTATGATTGGAATTAAAAACTATGTACTAATGATTGAAAACATACATATTAACCCAACAAACATGAGATGAAATAAAATATCTGACTAGCCCTATATCTCTCAAATAAGTGTATTTATTGCCAAACTCTCCCCGCCAAAAATAATTCAGACTTTCAGTGTCTTTATTGGTGAATTCTGTACAAATTCTACCACAAAATAGATAAAAAGGACCACAGCTCAATGCACAGCCTGAGTTCAGGAAAATCTATTACCAAGACATGACAGAAATCTGACTAGAATAGAAAATTGTAGCCTTTTATTAATATCAGTAAAAGATTTAACAATATATTGGGAATTAAAAGAAACAATATATGTAAGTGATCATAAATAAGCAATAATATATATTTGAACAAGTAATATTGTCTCAGGAATGATAAGGTAGTTTAATCCTTGAAAACTAGACACTATAATCTACCGAATTATCAGACTATTTTGATCACCTTAATATATTAAAAACAAAACACTGGATGCTTTTCAACTCTAATTATTGATAAAATTTATGGCACATTAAAGTAGAAGATAACTACCACAATCTAATGAATCTCTTGGCCAAGAGGATACATCATGGCTGATGTATATTATAAAAATAAACTAACTATAGTAAAAGACTGAGAGAAAATTCTTAATATCATTCCAAAATCTGAAAAAAAAACCACATTTAATAGAAAAGAATCATTGATGGTAATATTCTTTGACACACTCAGAATAAAATGAGCATCCTTTATCTGCCAACACATATTTATAACTTCTAGAATAAGCACAATATTTAAGGGGCAAACCTTGAAAGCTTCAATTTGAGATCTGTGAGAAGAAAAACTTCCTGTGCTCAATACTTTCATTCAAGATTGCACTGGAGTTTCAAGGAGGTTCACTAAGTCAAGGAAATAAAAGCATGGTAACAGAACAGGAAGAACCATTTCAGTATTCAACAACATTAGAACAAAATGCAGAAGCTTCAACAAAGTGTCAAGTAAGAACACATCTATCTTACATGCTTCTCTTCAATATGGGAAATATTTGTGTCAGTACCTAAAGATTTAATTTTCCAACTTAAATAGATTTTTGAAGCAGAAAAATGATTTTTTAACTAATTTATTTTAATCGGAGGCTAATTACTTTACAATATTGTAGTGGTTTCTGCCATACATCGACATGAATCAGCCATGGGTGTATATGTGTCCCCCATTCTGAACCCCCCTCCCACCTCCCTCCCCATCCCATCCCTCGGGGTCATCTCAGTGCACCGGCCCTGAGCACTCTGTCTCATGCATCAAACCTGGACTGGTGATCAATTTCACATATAGTAATATACAGGCTTCACTGCTATTCTCTCAAATCGTCCCACCCTCGCCTTCGCCTACAGAGTCCAAAAGTCTGTTCTTTATATATGCGTCTCTTTTGCTGTTTCACATATAGGGTCATCATTACCATCTTTCTAAATTCCATATATATGCGTTAGTATACTGTATTGGTGTTTTTCTTTCTGACTTACCTCACTCGGTGTTACAGGCCCCAGTTTCATCCACCTCATTAGAACTGATTCAAATGTATTCTTTTTAATGGATGAGTAATATTCCATTGTGTATATGTACCACAGCTTTCTTATCCATTTCTACTGATGGAAATATAGCTTGCTTCCATGTCCTAGCTATTGTAAACAGTGCTGTGATGAACACTGGGTACACATTTCTCTTTCAGTTCTGGTTTCCTCGGTGTGTATGTCCAGCACTGGGATTGCTGGGTCGTATGACAGTGCAGAAAATGTGTTCCTTATTTTATGTCTAGAGTTATTGGATAATCTCAACAGAAATATAAAGCATCACAAGGATGGTTAAAGTTGTATTTAACTTAACATACATCGTTGTGCTTTGGGTTATATTTGGTACTGATTCTTCACAATAGGATTTTTCTATATTTTTTGGCTCAAATTTTATTGTACAATATATTGAATGCAATTAGATACTATGATATCAATATAGCACTATCATTTCATTCTCAGGTGCACTAACAAAACTAAGAATTATGACTATAAATTTTGGTTTAGTATTTTTAATTTTTTAATTAACACTACTTGTAAAAATACATTCATTCTAATCATTTTAATATTTATGTGACATTAGAGTAAACAAATGACTTCCAAATGATACGTATTTAAAAATTATAACTTGAAATACGACCCCATGGACGGTAGTCGGCACCAAGCTCCTCTGTCCACGGGATTTTCAAGGCAAAAGTACTGGAGTGGGTTGTCATTTCCTTCTCCAGGGAATCTTCCGAACCCAGAGACTGAACACAGGTCTCTAGCATTGTAGACAGACGCTTTACCTTCTGAGCCACCAGGGAAGTCCAAAATACACTCACATTTATATATTAAATATATAAACATTAAATACACACACATACACACACATGCATATATATTTTGGCCATTCTGTGAGGCTTGCAGGAGCTTAGTTTCCAAACTAGGGATTAAACCTTGGCCAAGGAAATGGCAACCCACTCCAGTACTCTTGTCTGGAAAATTCCATGGATGGAGGAACCTCGTAGGCTACAGTCCATGGGGTCACAAAGAGTCAGACACAACTGAACAACTTCAGTTTTCACTATGGTTAATTATGATTATTGTTGTTTCTAAAGATTATTCCCCTTCTCATGCTTTTGAATAGAGTCCCTGGTTGTCAGAATTTTGAACTGAAATGTTACGTTATCAATGAAACCACTCTGTATTTAATTTTTGATAATATTTTACTTTAGTCTGAGGTTCAGCTTTTACAGATACACTCCTTTTTATCCCATCACACATTGTTTACAAAAGAAAATAAAAGAAAAGAAATTATGGTTTTGAATTTTCCACCTAAAATGACTGATTTCTGGCATAATTCAAGTCAATGACAAATATCTGTTCATTTCTATTAAGAAGGCTACCACTTTTCCTCTTTAATTGGAATCTCTAATTAAAAGCAGAATTGTACAGAATAGCTTGCAGTCTCTGCTTAGCAAGTTTTAAATTAACATATTTGATATATTGGAAATAGTAAAATTCCCTAGGTCTTGCTTATATATTTCAAATTTATTATTTCTATTTAATTAAATCCATATAAGGTCTTATGCAATTAAATATTCAAGAGAAATTTTTAAGTGATAAGAAAGATTATACGGATGGATGGACAAAAGTGAAATTTTTCAATACTGGTTTCATCTTATTGTACATAAAACAAAGACAATGAGGGTATATAAATACTTTCTTATAAGACATAAGTTAGCTGTTATCAATTAAGAAATGCATTTGAAATAATTGCTAAAAAATAAAGGCAGTCACTCTATTACATGAGAAATTTTTGAATTTCTCATGCCTGACAAATTGAACTGTGGATCTCTATTGCATAATTAATACACTAAATTTGCTCTATTTTTTCGTTTTTATATTAGTTGGGCCACATGCTAATTTTTGAAAGCCTAAATGCCTCCAAATCTGAAGTCCAGAGATAAGCACTTCTTTTTGCTATTTTGATTTTTCTCTGTATGTATGTATCCATAAACATGGCAATGTCATTTGTTTTAAAGATTGAAATTTAGAAAATCTTTGGATAAAATAATTTAGAGAATAATTGGAAAACAAAATTATGAGCCCTTCAAATTTGAAGATTATGTACTTTTTTGATTCTCAAATACATATACCTACTGAAAGTTGTTTTATGTTATAAATAGAGGTTCAGTTTAGTCACTCAGTCATGTCAAACTTTTTGCGACCCCATGGACTCCCTGTCCATCGCCAACTCCTGGAGTTTACTTAAACTCATGTCCATTGAGTCAGTGATGCCATACAACCATCTCATCCTCTGTCGTTCCCTTCTCCTCCCGCCTTCTATCTTTCCCAGCATCAGGGTATTTTAAAATGAGTTAGCTATTTGCATCAGATGGCCAAAGTATTGGAGTTTCAGTTTCAACCCCAGTCCTTCCAATGAATATTCAGGACTGATTTCCTTTGGGATGAACTGGGTTGGACCTCCTTGTACTCCAAGAGACTGTCAAGAGTCTTCTCCAACATCATAGTTCAAAAGCATCAATTCTTCAGTGCTCAGCTTTCTTTATAGTCCAACTCTCACTTCTATACATGACTACTGGAAAAACCATAGCTTTGACTAGATGGACTTTGTTGGCAAAGTAATGTTTCTGTTTTTTAATATGCTGTCTAGTTTGGTCATAACTTTTCTCCCAAGGAGTAAGCATCTTTTAATTTTATAGCTGCAGTCACCATTTGCAGTGATTTTGGAGTCCAAAAAAATTAAGTATGCCACTGTTTCCAGTGTTTCTCTATCTCTTTGCCATGAAGTGAAGGGACCGGATGCCATCATCTTAGTTTTCTGAATGTTGAGCTTTAAGCCAACTTTTTCACTTTCCTCTTTCACTTTTATCAGGAAGCTTTTTAGTTCTTCTTCACTTTCTGCCATAAGGGTGGTGTCATCTGCATATCTGAGGTTATTGATATTTCTCCCAGCAATCTTGATTCCAGCTTGTGCTTCATCCAGCCCAGTGTTTCTCATGATGTACTCTGCATGTAAGTCAGATAAGCAGGGTGACAATATACAGCCTTGATGTACCTCTTTTCCTATTTGGAACTGTTGTCCAGTTCCAGTCTGTCGTTCCATGTCCAGTTCGAACTGTTGTTTCCTGACCTGCATACAGATTTCTCAAGAGGCAGGTCAGGTGGTCTGGTATTCTCATTTCTTGAAGAATTTTCCACAGTTTATTGTGATCCACACAGTCAAAGGCTTTAGCATAGTCAATAAAGTAGAAATATATTTTTTTCTGGAACTCTCTTGCTTCCTCCATGATCCAATGGATGTTGGCAATTTGATCTCTGGTTCCTCTGCCTTTTCTAACACCAGCTTGAACATCTGGAAGTTCATGGTTCATGTACTGCTGAAGCCTGGCTTGGAGAATTTTGAGCATTACTTTACTAGTGTGTGAGATGAGGGCAACTGTGTGTTAGTTTGAGCATTCTTTGGCATTGTCTTTCCTAGTGATTGGAATGAAAACTGACCTTTTCCAGTCCTGTGGCCACTGCTGAGTTTTCCAAATTTGCTGTCATATTGACTGCAGCACTTTGACAGCATCATCTTTTAGTAGCAATGAGCAGTGGCTGCATGGTGCTGGGAGTGGTTAGCAGCTGGGAGGAGATACCCCACATCCAAGGTCAGGAGCTGCAGCTATGCTTTGCTGGACTGGCCGTGTAGAGATACCCCACTCCAAGATCAGAAAACCCCAGTAAGATGGTAGGTGCTGAAGCAACTTTGAGGAGATACCCCATGTATAAGGGCAAAGGAGAAGCCCCAGCAAGATGGTAGGAGGGGCAAATTCATGTTTAGAATAAAACCTCATTCCCACCAGAACACTCAGAGGGCTGAAACAAACCTTTTCGACACCAGGACCCAAGGACCCCACAGAAATTGAGACAGAATTGTGTTTGAGCATCTCCTGTGGAGGTACGTGTTGGCAGTGGACCGCCGCAGGGACAGTGGCTCTGGGTGCAACAGTCTTGAGTATGGTATAAGCCCTCTTGGAGGAGGTCTCCATAAACCCTACCATAGAGCTGCCAGAACTTACACAAAACTGGCAAATAGATCTTGGAGGGCACAGCAGAATCTCGTGCACCAGGACCCAAGAGAAAGGAGCAGTGACCACACAGGAGACTGCCACAGGCTTGCCTGTGGGTGTCCGGGAGTCTCCGGCAGAGGCGTGGGTAGGTGGTGGCCTGCTGCAGGGTCGGGGGCACTGAGTGCAGCAGCATGTGGGAACTTTTGAGGGAGGTCACCAATATCTTCATTACCTCCACCATAGTTTGGCCCCAGGCAAATAGCAGGGAGGGAACACAGCTCCACCCATCAACAGAAAATTGGATTAAAGATTTACTGAGCATGGCCCTGCCCATCAGAACAAGACCCAGTTTCCCCCTCTGTCAGTCTCTCCCATCAGGAAACTTCCATAAGCCTGTTATCCTTCTTCATCAGAAGGCAGACAAATTGAAAACCACAATCACAGAAAACTAACCAATTTGATCACATGGACCACAGCTTTGTCCAACTCAGTGAAACTATGAGGCATGCCGTGCAGGGCTACCCAAAATGGACGGGTCATGATGGAGAGTTCTGATAAAATGTGGTCCACTGGAGTAGGGAATGGCAACCAATTCAGTATTCTTGTCTTGAGAACTCCATGAACAGTATGAACAGTACAAATAGAGGTAAAGGTATATGAAAATAGATCTCTAATTTTTTAACCATAACACATTAAACGTTTTATCCTTCAATGTAAGTTCATTACTTTTTGTGTTCTCTTAAAATGCTTGCAGAGCTCTATTTCAAAATAGGAATTTTGTAGTTCTTGAGAAAATAAAACATCACCTGTTACTCTGAAATATCTTGAGTGTCTAGAACAGAGTGTTGATCTTTATCATTTAAAAATACATGTGGAATCTAAAAAAAATGATACAAATGGACTTATTTACAAACAGAAATAGACACACAGACATAGAAAATAACTCATGGTTGCCAAAGAGGAAAGGGAGGCCAGAAGATAAATTAGGAATCTGGGATTAATATATACATACTATTATACATAAAGTAAATAAACCACAAGGACCTCCCTACATGGCAGAGTTAACTATTCCATATCTTTTAATAACCTATAAGGGCAAAGAATCTGAAAAAGAGCATATATTATATATTTATTTATATGCAATTATATAAACATTGTACATTTATATTTACTTGTATAATATATATATTTATGACTATAACTCAATCACTGAACTTTAAACCTAAAAATAGCATAACTTTATAAATCAACTACACTTTAATAAAAATAAAAATAAGCAAAATAAGTGTTCACTCCTCTAACTTGTTGTCACAACTTAGTGCATATCTTCTAAAACCTGTATCAGAAATTTCCAACCTATTTGCTATAGTGGTTTTATAAATTTACATTGCCACCAACTATGTAAAAGGGCTCCCTTTTCTCCACATACTCTCCAGCATTTATTGTTTGTAGATTTTTGATAATGACCATTCTGACTAGTGTGAGTTGACACCTCACTGTAGTTTCAATTTGCGATTCTCTATTAATAAATAATACTGAGCACTTTTTCATGAGTTTATTAGCCATCTGTATGTCTTCTTTGCAGAAATGTCTGCGTAGGTCTTCTGATCATGTTTTTTTGTTTGTTTGTTTGATTGGGTTGTTTGTTTTCTTAATATCAAACTGCATGAGTTGCTTGTATATTTTGGACATTAATCCTTTTTCAGTTGCCTCATTTGTGATTATTTTCTCCCATTCTGAGGGCTATCCTTTTATTTTGTTTATGGTTTTCTTTGCTGTGGAATAGCTTTTAGGTCTGGGCATATGCCCTGAAAAAATGTCCAATTTTAAAAG
The DNA here is from genome assembly GCF_001704415.2 of Capra hircus. Lineage (NCBI taxonomy): Eukaryota > Metazoa > Chordata > Mammalia > Artiodactyla > Bovidae > Capra > Capra hircus. The sequence goes on from NC_030824.1 coordinate 34,170,753, forward strand.
ACACAAGTACCACTATGGTCATTGCAGGACTATATACAATAGCCATGACATAGAAGCAGCCTAAATTTCCATCAAAAGATGAATGGATAAAGAAGTTGCGGTACATGCACACAATGGAGCATTACTCAGCCAAAAAGTAACAGATTTGAGTCAGTTCTAGTAACCCGGATGAACCTAGAGCCTGTTATACAGAGTGAACTAAGTCAGAAAGAGAAAGAACAAATATCATTTATTAAAGCATATAGACAGAATCTAGAAAAAATGGGTGCTGATTTTTAAGTGAACAACACAAAGAAATAAAGGAAAACAACAGAATGGGAAAGACTTGAGATCTCTTCAAGAAAACTGGAGATACCATGGGAATATTTCATGCAAAGATGAGCACAATAAAGAACAGAAGTAGCACATATCTAATAGAAGAGAAGAGATTAAAAAGAGGTGGCAAGAATAAAAGATGAACTGTACAAAAAAGGTCTTAATGAACCCAGTAACCATGATGGTATGGTCAATTATCTAGAGCCAGTCATTCTGGAGTGTGAAGTCAAGTGGGCCTTAGGAAGCATCATTACAAACAAAGCTAGTGGAGGTGACAGAATTCCATCTGAGCTTCTTCAAATCCTAAAAGATGATGCTTTTAAACTCTACACTCAAAATGCCAGCAAATTTGGAAAACTCAGTAGTGCCCACAGGACTGGAAAAGTTCAGTTTCATTCCAATTGCAAAGAATTGCAATGCCAAGAATGTTCAAAGTACCATACAATTGCTCTTATTTCACATGCTAGTAAGGTAATGCTCAAAGTCCTTCAAGCTACGCTTCAACAGTACATGAACTAAAAACTTTCAGATGTACAGCTGGATTTAGAAAAGGTAGAGGAATCAGAGATTAAATTAGATCGAAGATCCGTTGGATCATAGAAAAAGCAAGGGAATTCCAGAAAAACATCTATTTCTGCTTTATCAGGTCAGTTCAGTTCAGTTGTTCGATCGTGTCCTACTCTTTGCCACCCATGGACTGCAGCATTCAAGGCTCCCTGTCCATCACAACTCCCAGAGTTTGCTCATATTCATGTCCTTTGGGTAGTTGATGCCATCCAACCATCTCATTCTCTCTTGTCCCCTTCTCTTCCCTCCTTCAATCTTTCCCAACATCAGGGTCTTTTCAAGTGAATCAGTTCTTTGCATCAGATGGTCAAAGCATTGGAGTTTCAGCTTCAGCATCAGTCCTTCCAGTGAATATTCAAGACTGATTTCCTTTAGGATGGACTGGTTGGATCTCCTTGCAGTCCAAGAGACTCTCAAGAGTTGTCTCCAACACCACAGTTCAAAAGCATCCATTCTTCAGCACTCAGCTTTCTTTATAGTCCAACTCTCACATCTGTACATGACCACTGGAAAAATCATAGCTTTGACTAGACAGATGTTTGTTGGCAAAGTAATGTCTCTGCTTTTCAATATATAGTTTAGGTTGGTCATAACTTTTCATCAAAAGAGTAAGTATCTTTTAATTTCATGGCTGCAGTCACCATCTGCAGTGATTTTGGAGCCCAAGAAAACAAAGTCTCTCACTGTTTCCATTGTTTCCCCATCTATTTGCCATGAGGTGATGGGGCCAGATCCCATGATCTTAGTACTTTGAACGTTGAGTTTTAAGCTAACTTTTTCACTCTCTTGTTTCACTTTCATCAAGAGGTTCTTTAGTTCTTCACTTTCTGCCATAAAGGTGGTGTCATCTGCATATCCGAGGTTATTGATATTTTTCCTGGCAATCTTGATTCCAGCTTATGCTTCATCCAGCCCAGCATTTCACATGATGTACTCTGCATATAAATTAAATAAGCAGGCTGACAATAGACAACTTTGACATACTCCTTTCCCATTTTGGAACCATTCTGTTGTTCCATGCCCAGTTCTAACTATTGCTTCCTGACCTGCATACAGATTTCTCAGATGGCACATCAAGTGGTCTGGTATTTCCATCTCTTGAAGAATTTTCTGCATTTTATTTTGATCCACACAGTCAAAGGTTTTGGTGTAATCAATAAAGCAGAAGTGGATATTTTTCTTGAACTCTCTTGCTTTTTTGATGACCCAGTAAATTGCATGGGGCCTCTGGTCAGCGTCATAGCAGCTGCTTTTGGAGATGGGGGAAACCAGCTTGCCCTTCTATGTCTTCTCCAAGTGTCAACAGCATGCAATATTGTTCACCAATGGAGCAGAAGAATAAAATACCCATCGTACAGAAATAACAGCCTTCTAGAAAGTCATTTTCAGTTCAGTTCAGTTCACTCAGTCGTGTCCGACTCTTTGCGACCCGATGAATCATAGCACGCCAGGCCTCCCTGTCCATCACCAACTCCCGGAGTTCACTCAGACTCACGCCCATCGAGTCAGTGATGCCATCCAGCCATCTCATCCTCTGTCATCCCCTTCTCCTCCTGCCCTCAATCCCTCCCAGCATCAGAGTCTTTTCCAATGAATCAACTCTTCACATGAGGTGGCCAAAGTACTGGAGTTTCAGCTTTAGCATCATTCCTTCCAAAGAAATCCCAGGGCTGATCTCCTTCAGAATGGACTGGTTGGATCTCCTTGCAGTCCAAGGGACTCTCAAGAGTCTTCTCCAACACCACAGTTCAAAAGCATCAATTCTTCAGCACTCAGCCTTCTTCACAGTCCAACTCTCACACCCATACATGACCACAGGAAAAACCATAGCCTTGACTAGACAGGCATTAGTCGGCAAAGTAATGTCTCTGCTTTTGAATATGGTATGTAGGTTGCTCATAACTTTTCTTCCAAGGATCAAACATCTTTTAATTTCATAGCTGCAGCCACCATCGGCAGTGATTTTGGAACCCCCCAAAATAAAGTCTGACACTGTTTCCATTGTTTCCCCATCTATTTCTCATGAAGTAATGGGACTGGATGCCATAATCTTCATTTTCTGAATGTTGAGCTTTAGGTCAACTTTTTCACTCTCCTCTTTCACTTTCATCAAGAGGCTCTTTAGTTCTTCTTCACTTTCTGCCATAAGGGTGGTGTCATCTGCATATCTGAGGTTATTGATATTTCTCCCGGCAGTCTTGATTCCAGCTTGTGTTTCTTCCAGTCCAGCGTTTCTCATGATGTACTCTGCATAGAAGTTGAATAAGCAGGGTGACAATATACAGCCTTGATGTACTCTTTTTCCTATTTGGAACCAGTCTGTTGTTCCATGTCCAGTTCTAACTGTTGCTTCCTGACCTGCATACAGATTTCTCAAGAGGCAGGTCAGGTGATCCGGCATTCCCATCTCTCTCAGAATTTTCCACAGTTTATCGTGATCCACACAGTCAAAGGCTTTGGCATAGTCAAGAAAGCAGAAATAGATGTTTTTCTGGAACTCTCTTGCTTTTTCCATGATCCAGCAGATGTTGGCAATTTGATCTCTGGTTCCTCTGTCTTTTCTAAAACCAGCTTGAACATCAGGGAGTTCACGGTTCATGTATTGCTGAAGCCTGGCTTGGAAAATTTTGAGCATTACTTTACTAGCATGTGAGATGAGTACAATTGTGAGGTAGTTTGAGCATTCTTTGGCATTGTCTTTCTTTGGTATTGGAATGAAAACTGACCTTTTCCAGTCCTGTGGCCACTGCTGAGTTTTCCAAATTTGCTGGCATATTGAGTGCAGGACTTCTTTGATAGCATCATCTTTCAGGATTTGAAATAGCTCAACTGGAATTCCATCACCTCTACCAGCTTTGTTCATAGTGATGCTTTCTAAGGCCCACTTGACTTCACATTCTAGGATGTCTGGCTCTGGATGAGTGATCACACCATCGTGATTATCTGGGTCGTAAATTTAAAGTCTTCATAAACTGACCATTTTCTAAGATTATCAGTTTTTAACACCTGTATTTCACAATAAGTTTACAATATGAATTCTCACAAAGTGTCTTTGTGGAAAATACAAAAGCTTAAAAACCGTAATGATTAATTATATGAAATTCATTTTTTATATTCACCAATTTTTTATTTCTATTACCATAGTGATGAGCAGTGGACAGCCAGATGATTTCCCTTGGATATTATCATATATTTTCTTGGAATATTAAAGTGAATTTGACTAAAATAACAGCATTTCTACTCTATGCTTAAAAAAGCATATGACTTCACATTTGAAATACAAGTTGTTATTGAGAAAAAATTAAATATATCTTGATCTTATCCTATAGATATGGACCTTGAAATAGTTTTTATGATGTAGACATGACAAAATAAGTCTTTTTAGATTCAAACCAAATACACAGGAAGATTTAGACATTAATGGAAACATTTTTACACAGAAATAATGGTAAAACTTTAGAACCAACAAATCTGGCTTCATTCTGGTTTTACTTTCAGCTTTCTTTATGTGATTTTGGCTAATCAGTCACATAGCCTCATCTTCTCATACATAAATAGAGAAAAACAGCTCCTTTTCTTACAAGATTTTTATCACAGTTGAATAAGTTAGTTTAATATAATGCATTAACACTGTGTTCATTATCTGATTGGCACTCAAAAATGTTAATCTCCCTAACATTTTTTTTATTTTATTTAAAATAACTATTTTATTTGAAAAATATATAATTTCTATGTTTGATATGGAAATATTGTAGTTATGGGAAATAGTAACAAAACACTCAAATATTGAACTTAAAATATCAATGAGTCCTGGTGAATCTAAAGATTTTCTTATGAACGAAATGTCATAGTGGAAGCAGAAATATGACCGCAGTGCTAAACTGCTTAAAAGAAACATAAGACCGGAAATTCTGTTTAATATTATGCTTAAATAAAAGTTAATATATATAACACAGTATCAGAGTATCATTATTTTACTTCCTCAGATTCACCAAAAATGAATGACAGCCATATTAGTTTTAATGTGTACAGTGATGCCAAGAAGGACATTTGAAATCACTTTTTCCATTAATTGTTACATTAAACCCCAATGAAATTTAAGTTTAAATTTTATAATGCATCTCAATCTGAAACCTCCTTTTCTAATTAGTAATTTATTCCATTTAACTTCCTATCAATTTGGTTTTTCCAGTTTTAAGCCGGAAATCACAATTTGTCATTTCTAATATCAAGATTCAGACAGACACCTGTACTCTCTTGTAGCCTGAATGTACGAGCAAAAGACACACATCTTCAGGAATAACAAAGCTCGCTGCCTTATTAACTGCTTACCATATTCAACTCAATAATATTCACTGGATGCTTCCTATCCAGATATAATTTTGGTATTTGTTACATGGTTGTAAAATGAGAATTAAGAAATACTGCCAATGAACAAAGCGTGTGTGTATGAAGATATAGTCGAAAAAAAAATTATACTAATGTATCAATGAAATATTAGTTAAACCTATTTGTTTTATTTCTGAAGATTGGTGAATTGTATGGTACATCCAGGCAAGTAGAACTCCCTAACAGAAATGCCAGCACATAGTTGCTCCCTCTTTCCTCTTTTAAGGGGACTCATGATCTGAACCTCTATCAACTCCTCTGTTCTCTATCCTGCATTACAATAAATATTTCCAAACATATATTTTATTGGTAAGGAATAGACTTCCCTGGTGGCTCAGACGGTAAAGCATCTGTCTACAATGAGGGAGACCTGGGTTCAATCCCTGGGTCGGGAAGATTCCCTGGAGAAGGAAACTGCAACCCACTCCAGTACTCTTGCCTAGAAAATCCCATGGACGCAGGAGCTTGGTACAGTCTACTGTCCGTGGGGTCGCAAAGAGTAGGGCACGACTGAGCGACTTCACTTCAGTCAAATTACAAGAGATTATAGAAATATAAATAAAGTCATAGATAATTTACTAAAAATGTTTTTAGTGACACCAGAACTTTTGAATCGAAGAAAATATTGATTTTTTTTCAAGTCTTAGCGTACACATTTTGTTTAAATCAGTTTGTGCCAAAATTGTTGGGTCTGGCCTCCTGGTCAGAAACCTACAGGTGATCTTTGAGGCCTGACCACAGGGAGTTACAAAGGCTTTACTGGGCAGGACTCATAGGGAAGGCTGCCTTCCTCACACCAGCCGGGCTGAACAGACAACGCATCCACCACTCTGAAGGGAGTAGCAGTCAAGGCCTGTGGGATGCCCATGCAGGCTGTGCACTGGGGTCGTCAGTATTCAGAGCCCAAGCATGTCCACTAGGGGGCGTCTTCACCGGACACTATCTACCGCACAGGCTTTCTTGCCTGAGACATTTTTAGGGGGATAGAAGCAGGGGAGGCAACGGCACCCCACTCCAGTACTCTTGCCTGGAAAATCCATGGACAGAGGAGCCTGGTAGGCTGCAGTCCATGGGGTTGATAAGAGTCGGACACGACTGAGCGACTTCTCTTTCACTTTTCACTTTCATGCATTGGAGAAGGAAATGGAAATCCACTCCAGTGTTCTTGCCTGAAGAATCCCAGGGACGGGGGAGCCTGGTGGGCTGCCGTCTATGGGGTCGCACAGAGTCGGACACGACTGAAGCGACGCAGCAGCAGCAGCAGCAGCAGCAGCAGCAGCAGCAGCAGCAGCAGCAGCAGCAGCAGCAGCAGCAGCAGCAGCAGCAGCAGCAGCAGCAGCAGGGGATGGTGAATACACTTTTTTCCACTATTCTCAGTATTTAGTTCTTTGGTCTCCTAGACCTTACCCTTCCTTCCTCTTCTCCAGGTCCATAAAGCTGCAAGATCCTTTTTTTCAACGTCTCTTAGTAGTGAGTGATCACCCAGTCCTTGAGTGATCCCCAGCACTCTCACCGGGGAGAAATGGAGCAATGAGAGAAGGTAGCCTTTTCTCTAATTAAGCTGCTTGCTTACACTTTTGCACTGAGTGACTAAAGGCTTATATGTTACTTTCATTTTGGCTTTTTGTGTCAATCAGCTACTCTGACAGTACGGCTCAGATCACCGCTTGAAATTATTTACCTGCTTTGAGCCTTTCTTGTCTGACAAATGGGAATACCAATACCCCTCCCATCGTAAGCAAAAGATGAAATAAGTGGATTTCTTAGGATGAACAGATAGAATTTGCAATCTCAAAATCATAATTATAACTGGAAAGTTGAAGGATCTCCCAAACAGTAAATAACAGTAATTTATGAATCATTTTACACTCAGTATAAGTCATTTTACACTTGGAGTAGATAAGTTTTTATAGATGGATAATAAATTTTGTCTTCAAATCACATTAATTTTCTATAGGATGTCATTTGAATGCTTCAAAGTAAACATATTCATGTGCAAGCGACATTCTAATTCGAGCAAGAATCCAATTCACAAGATTCTGTCGTTTTTACCAATAGTGCTCTCATTTTTAAGCCACTAAAACTTAAGATTTTGAGTCATATTTCATTCCTGCTTTTTTCCTCATCTGCTTGATAGAGTTGTTCCATATACACTTACAAAAAAGAAACAAAACAGACTCTCACTTGCTATCTACCTGTTCTCTCAATAGCAATTTGAGGCAAAATGCCATTTGGCTTTATTCCCAACATTTTCATAATACATTTGTTCAATAACAAACTAACAAACAACACTTAAATACATTGCTTTCAGGACAAATTAATAATTGATCATATATACACCAGCATTTTTCAGTATTGCTTTAGCCAGGAAAACCTCATTCTCCATGGGTAGTTTATACTAAGAGGCAGAATAGCAATGGAGTAGTTGATTCTGTGCCTCCTGAATATTATTTGTCCATTTCTACCTTCATAATAATATCTCTACGATTAAGTTTCCATATATTTCTTTAAAATTATCTTGTTTCTTCTCATGCTTCAAGCCTAAAGCTTCTTCATAAATATTTTTCAGTTCAGTCAATCAGTTGTGTCTGAATCTTGACAACTCCATGGACTGCAGCACACCAGGATTCCCTGTCCATCACCAACTCCCAGAGCTTACTCAAACTTATATCCACTGAGTTGGTGATGCCATCCATCCATCTCATCCTCAGTCATTCCGTTCTCCTCCTGCCTTTGATCTTTTCCAGCATTAGGGTCTTTTAAAGCGAGTCATTTCTTTGCATCAGGTGGCCAAAGTACTGGAGTTTCAGCTTCAACATCAGTCCTTCCAATGAATGTTTGGGACTGATTTCCTTTAGGATGGACTGGTTGGATCTCGTTGTAGTCTAAGGGACTCCCAAGAGTCTTCTCCAACACCACACTTCAAAAGCATCAATTGTTTGGTGCTCAGTTTTCTTGATAGTCCACCTCTCACATGCATACATGACTACTGGAGAAACCATAATTTCGACTAGGCGGACCTTCTATTCTTCTATAAATAATGTAAGTGACCCATAACACGAAAATTTGGTGCTTGATGCTGTTATTATATTTAATAATAAGGCTAGTATTTAAAGTGCCATATAGTCTCCTTTTGCATCCACAACTACAGCATTTTGACTAGACAACTCTAATAACAAATTAAAACTTTCAAAGCATATCTTATTTATTTAATAAGTATAGTTTCAAATTTGAACTGCTGCCTAAACATTTTTGGTAATTAAATCAAATTGTGTAAGACATTTCAGTGTATTTTATTCAAGTGGAGATTCAGATAAGGCATTTCCTATGAGTCTTACTTTATTCTATCCTACTGATTCTCAGTTAAGATTATCTCCAATTTAGAAATATATTAAAATTATAGTTGGTTCATATAAGACTTTAGTGTATGGCAAGATCAGCTGTAACTTCAACAAACACAACTCCTCTTTGACTTCTTGATATTATACTGCACAGGGGTATTTTTTTTAAATGAGAGAAATAAATCCAAGTAAATATGGTGGCAATGGTATAGTTAGACCATTTTTATGTACATTTTCAAAGTCTTAAAAATTTGCATCATTTAAAGACTAATATTTTTTTCTAAGTAAACTACATGACCATGTATACCTTTTACGGTAAATATAATTATATTATTTTGACTATTCTTCTGCATATTGCAGGTTGTATATTCTACCTTAAATTTGCATCAGGAAAAATATATTTTATATGATATTAAGAGTCTTAGATACAAAGAGATATTTTCTTATCAATATTTTTTTGTTTTTAGTTTTAAGATGAATAACACGTATTCCTGTGACATAGTCAGTGGAGTTATATATACTTTTTTCAAATTTATTGAAAAGTTACTTTGTTCAGTCAGTTGATTAATAACATATTTAAATATAATAAGATACAATCTTATTAGCAAATGAACAAAGTAATTTGAGTCAAGTCAAAAGGAAGAGAGTACTGTTCACCTGAAATTATGAGACTACTGTTAATCAGCTATAACCCAATACAAAATAAAATTTTATAAATAAATAAAGTTAAAAAAGAAAGTTCCTGAGAAGGAAGTAACACTAAATCTTATTAACTTGTTACTATCTACCAGATGTTAACCTAAAGATGTATGGCCCTTTTAATAATAGTTTTTCTACAAAGCTGATAGGCAAGTTGCTAAAATGTCTTTTATTTTTCTTATAAAAAAATAAAGCTAATTTTTTTTAAATTTCACATATTTATTACTCATTTGGCTGCAGGGGTCTTGGTTGTGGCACTCAGGACCTTTGTGCTGCACACTGGCTTCTTTCTAGTTGTAGTACGTGGGTGGTGGCATGTACAGGCTCGGTAGTTGTCGCACTTGGGCTTGGTTGCCCAGGTTGCATGTGGGATCTTAATTCCCTGACCAGGGATTGAACTGGTGACACTTACATGGCAAGGAGAATTCTTACCACTGGACCACCAGGGAAGTCTCAAAGAGAATGTTTTTTATTAGCTATCCCTTTGGCTTGCCAGCATCCTATTACATGGGAAATAATGAGAGTGATGACTGCAGTGTTTCAGGGGTGTAAATCTATGAGGCCAGGGATTGTGTTAAAGTCTCTACATGCCTAAAAATAGTAAAAAAAAACAAACAAAAAACAAAAAACAAAAAAAAACACCTTAAGGTGCTTCCACCTTTATTCCTATCCGTAATATCTAATTTTATCACTAAATTTTATAAATAATAACTTCCTCTTTTGTTCAATTACAGAAAGTAAAAGGAACATCTTCTCAAATATCAAACTAGTATATTAAAGAAACTTTAAGTGTATGGAGCTAAAAATGTTGCTGAGACATAATTTTAAAAGTGCTAAAACACAGTTCCCGGGCAAATGTAAGGAAAACATGAGGCGAATTTTATTTATCTCATTAATGAGAGATTCCAAATTGGGAAAGGAGTACATCAAGGCTGTATATTGTGATCCTGTTAATTTAACTTACATGCAGAGTACATCATGTGAAATGCAGGGTTGGATAAAGTGAACGTTGGAGTCAAGATTGCCGAGAGAAATATCAATAACCTCAGATATGCAAATAACACCATCCTAATGTCAGAAAGCAAAGAGGAACTAAAGAGATTGTTGGTGAATTGAAAAAGGAGAGTGAAAAGCTGGCTTAAAACTCAACATTCAAAAAAAAAAAAAGATTATCATAGCATCTGATCCCATCACTTCATCATAAATAGATGGCAAAACAATAGAAACAGTGACAGATATTAATTTCTTAAGGCTCCAAAATCACTGCAATGGAGACTGAAGCCATGAGATTAAAAGACAGTTGCTCCTAAGAAGAAAAGCTAGGGAAAATCTAGACAGCCTATTAAAAAGCAGAGACACCATTTTGCCAACAAATGTCCATGTAGTCAAGCCTATGATTTTTCCAGTAATCATGTATGGATGTGAGAATTGGACTATAAAGAAGGCTGAGCACTGTAGAATTGATGATTTTGAACTGTGATGTTGGAGAATTGAGAGTCCCTTGGAGAGCAAGGAGATCGAATATGTCAATCCTAAAGGAAATCAACCCTGAGTATTCATTGAAAGGACAGGTGCTGAGGCTGAAGGTCCAACACTTTGGCCATGAGATGTAAAGAGCCAACTCCTTGAAAAAGACCCTGATGCTAGGAAAGATTGAATGAAGGGGGAGAAGGGCATGACAAAGGAGGAAACGCTTGGATGGCATCACCAATTCAATGGACATGAATTTGAGCAAACTCTGGGAGATAGTGAAGGACACGAGCCTGGTGAGCTGCAGTCCATGGGGTCACAAAGAATTGGACATGACTGAGCAGTTGAAAAACAATGAGAGAATCAGAAAGTTGGTAAAGCTAGTTCAAAGTCTGAGAAGACATTTGCATAATTTGGTTCAGGCATGTTGAAAAAGGTTTGTTAACTTAAACACAAAACTGTTCATTGTCCTTCAGTTCAATTCAGTTCAGTCACTCTGTCGTGTCTGATTCTCCAACCCCATGGACTGCAGCACACTAGGCTTCTCCCTGTCCATCACCCACACCCGGAGCTTGCTCAAACTCATGTCCATCTGAGTCGGTGATGCCATCCAAACATCTCATCCTCTGTCATCTCCTTCTCCTCCTGCCTTCAATCTTTCCCAGCATCAGGGTCTTTTATAAGGAGTCAGTTCTTCGCATCAGGTGGCCAAATACTTCAGGTTCAGCATCAGTCCTTCCAATGAATATTCAGGACTGATTTCCATTAGGATTGTCTTGTTTGATCTCCTTGCACTCAAAGGTACTCTCAAGAGTCTTCTCCAACACTACAGTTCAAAAGCACAAAATTTTTGACATTCAACCTTTTTTATGTTCCAGCTGTCAAATCCATACATGACTACTGGAAAAACCATAGCTTTGACTATATGGACATTTGAGGGCAAAGTAAAGTCTCTGCTTTTTAATATCCTGTCTATGTTTGTCATAGCTTTTCTTCCAAGGAGCAAGAATCTTTTAATTTCCTAGCTGCATTCACCATCTGCAGTGATTTTGGAGCCCAGAAAAATATAGTCAGCCGCTGTTTCCACTGTTTCCCCATCTATTTGCCATGAAGTGTTGGGACTGGATGCCATGATCTTTGTTTTTTGAATGTTGAGTTTAAAGCCAGGTTTTTCAGTCCTCTTTCATTTTCATGAAGAGGATCTTTAGTTCCTCATCACTTTTTGCCATAAGGGTGGTGTCATCGTCATATCTGAGATTATTGATATTTCTCCAGTCTTGATTCCAGCTAGTGCTTCATCCACCCCAGTGTTTCTCATGATGTACTCTGCATAAGTTAAATAAGCAAAGTAAAAATATACAGCCCTGTCATAATTCTTTCCCCATTTGAACCAGTCCATTGTTCCATGCTCAGTTTTAACTGTTGCTTCTTGACCTGCACACAGATTTCTCAGAAGGCTGGTAAGGTGGTTGATATTCCTATCTCTTGCAGAATTTTCCACAGTTTGCTGTGATCCATCTAGTCAAACTCTTTGGCATAATGAGTGAAGGAAAAGTAGATGTTTCCCTGGAGTTCTCTTGCTTTTTCTATGATCCAACAGATGTTGGCAATTTGATCTCTGGTTCCTTTGCCTTTTAAAGTCCAACTTGAATATATGGAAGTTCACAGTTCACATAGTCTTTAAGCCAAGACTGGAGAATTTTGAGCATTAATTTGCTAGTGTGTGAAATGAGTTTGAACATTCTTTGGCATTGCCTTTCTTGGGATTGGAATGAATACTAATCTTTTCCAGTCCTGTGGCCACTGCTGAGTTTTCCAAATTTGCTGGCATATTGAGTGCAGCACTTTCACAGCATCATCTTTTAGGATTTGAAGTAGCTCAGCTGGAATTCCATCAACTGAACTAGCTTTATTTGTAGTGATGCTTCCTAAGGCCCACTTAACTTTATTTTCCAAGATGCCTGGCTCTAGGAGAATGATCACACCACTGTGGTTATCTGGATCATCAAGATCATTTTTGTGTAGTTCTTCTGTGTATTGTTGCTGTCCATACCATTTCTGTCCTTTATTGTGCCCATCTTTCCATTAAATGCTCCCTGGCATCTCTAATTTTTTTGAAGAGCTCTCCAGTCTTTCCCATTCTATTGTTTTCCTCTATTTCTTTGCCCTGATCACTTAGGAAGTCTTTCTTATCTCTCCTTGCTGTTCTTTGAAACTCTGCATTCAAATGGTTATATCTTCTCTTTGCTCCTTTACCTTTCACTTCTTTTCTCAGCTATTTGTAAGACCTCCTCTGACAACCATTTGGCGTTTATGCATTTCTTTTTCTTGATATTTTTGATCACTGCCTCCTGTACAGTGTCACAAACCTCCATTCATAGTTCTTCAGACACTCTCTCTATCAGTTCTAATCCCTTGAATCTATTTGTCACTTCCACCATATAATCATAAGGGATTTGATTTAAGTCATACCTGATTGGTCTAGTGGTTCTCCCTACTTTCTTCTATTTAAATGTGAATTTGGTGAAAGAGTTCATGATCTTAGCCACAGTCAGTTCCTGGTCTTGTTTTTGCTGATTGTATAGAGTTTCTCCATCTTCAGCAGCAAAGAATATAATCAATCTGATTTCAGTATTGACCATCTGGTTATGTCCATGTATACAGACATCTCTTGTGTTTTTGGAAAAAGGTCTTTGCTATCACCAGTGTGTTCTCTTGGCAAAACTGTGTTAGCCTTTGTCCTGCTTCATTTTGTACTCCAAAGCCAAACTTGCTTGTTATTCTAGATGTCTCTTGACATCCTACATTTGCATTCCAGTCCCCTATGATGAAAATGACATCTTTTTTTTTTTTTTTTTTGGTTTTATTTCTAGACGTTCTTGTAGGTCTTCAGAGAAGCATTCAACTTCAGCTTCTTCAGCTTTAGTGGTTGAGGCATAGACTTGGAGTACTTTGATATTGAATGGTTTGCCTTGGAAACGATTAGAGATCATTCTATCATTTTTGAGACTGCATTCAAATACTGCTTTTCAGATTCTTTTTGGTGACTATGAGGGCTACTTCATTTCCTCTAAGGGATTCTTGCTGACAGTAGTAGATATAATGGTCATCTGAGTTAAATTCACCCATTCCAGTCCGTTTTAGTTTGCTGATTCTCACAATGTCGATGTTCACTCTTGCCATCTCCTGTTTGATCACTTTCAATTTACCTTGATTCATGGAAGAGGAATTAATATCTTCCTGCTGAACAATAGTTGATTCATTATTTTTTGACAATAGTTGTAAAATTACAATTCACTTTTCCCGTTGAAAGAAGGGTTTATGAATCATGATAATGTAAATATCCTTGAACATCAGTTATATAAATTTAATAATGTTTACTAAGTTATATGTCATAAATAATTTTCAGGAAGAAAGGCAGTAATTTATAAGCAGTTGCCAATGTACATGCTCCTCAAACATAACTTGAATTTCCCACATCTCTTCATGAAGTTCCTCCAGTGAGCAAAAAAATAAATGTTTATGTTTTTATTTCCTTGTCTAATATTTAATAGTGTGTACTCTAAGGAAGAAAGTATATGTTTCCAATCTTTGTCAAAACTCTGCTAAATTGAACAGAAATAAAACAAAATAAGATGACTTTTTACAGCTTTTCTCTTTAATCATCTCTAACAGCCTTCTTAAATTTCTCTGTCTAAAACACTGAGTACTCAGAAACATAACTATGATAGCTTATATGGATACTGTTATATCCATATAACAGGAATATCTATCATACTGCTTATTTTAAATCAAGTTATAAGCTTTGCTTCTTGAAGAAAAGGACAAAGAAAAGAAAAATTAGAATCAACCGTTACTGGAAAAGTGATTGGGGGTCAAAAATTCTCCATTTTGCCTTTAACTATGCAATACAGTTTTGATTTTAAACCCTGTGATTTTTTGGTGCTTGTGAAGCAATTATCCCACTATAATTTTTCCTTTTTATTTTTTTGTTTCTGTTGAACATAAATTTTGTAGCAGTAATATCTCTCACAAACTGGGCATTATTTAAAAGGTCTGGAATAAACTTAGCTGCAATTGAACAGCAATGAAAAGTCTCCTGTAAAATTAATTATATGTATTTTAGATAGTTTGTAAGATCAACTGGCCTCTTTGAATGGGGCTTGCTAGTTTCCTTTGCTAAGGAACTTAAAAATGGCTTAAAATTGTATGGATGTATTATTCATTCAAATTATAGTTCTGTCTACATATATGAACAAAAATGAAAGGACAAAAGTTAACTACAAAGCAATAATTGAAACCACACCATTAAAAATCAACATAACCCTCATCTTTTACGGGTGCAGGTATGTTGTTCATTTACATATGTCATGTGTTCAGAAGTAAATGAGGCGATACATTTTTTTAAAATGATAATTTAGAATGGTTGGTAAATAGTTTCCTTGCTTTTTTGCTATAAATGTAAGTATGCTCTAAAGTCAAGTGGAACACCCTGATTTTATTTGATATGTTCAAGTCTTTTATTAATGTATTGCCTTCACTTACACTAAGACATAACAGGGACCATCACGTCTGTTAAGGCACCATACCCTTTGAAGCCCATACACCACTTCTTCATCTAGGTATCCTCTCAACTGCAAAGCCAATATAATCTTAAATGTCTTTATGTCTCTAAAAACTTAAAACTAACTACCCTTTTCTATTTATATATTAATATATGAAGCATACAAATGTATATATGTATCAAGCTGTTTTATACTGTATTATTGAATGCAACACAGTCATTTTCTTTCTTGATTCCTTCTACCTGTGAGATGTTGAGGCCTGAAATGATATTTCTTATAGGTGTATTCTTACCATCTAGCTGAGTGTCTGGAATAGTGTAGCAGTTGAATCAACATTTGGGGATCATAAAGATTAAACAATGATCAAATATGTGTTTCTCCTCATCTTTTTTTTATCTACTTTATTGCATATGGTAGAAGATTAAATTGAAAGTGTAGTAAAAAATCAATATGTTTCATCAGAAATGTTATTAAAGAAATTGAATCCAAAAATTATTGAACTGTGCTTGGCTTAAATGATTGACTGCCGTTAAACATCAGTTGATTAATAATCCTTGATGTGGCGAAATAAATAAATAAAATCCCTAGCAAGGTTTTAACTATAAAAAAATCCCAGGAACAAACTAAGTAATGCAGATTTGAAAATATAAAACATGTCACTGTGTCAGTTGTTCTTTGAGCATTTAAAAATTTTTGACTATTTTCTTTGTCCATATAGTGCTAACATCATAACATGAAATTGAACAGACAAAGGTCCTTGTGTTCAGAGTTTCTAGGTCAGAGAAGAAAGAAGTATATTCATAGCTTTATTGTGATAAGTATGTAATGTAGTTACTAGGCAAAGAATTTAAAAACAAATCAAGTTTAGGTATTGCAAGTATTTGTCTATTTTTAAAGGAGAACTGGATTTAGGTACATGAAAGGGGCAAGGGAAGGTTTTTCAAATGAGAGAAGAATGTTTTTGACAAAAGTAATAGTAATAACATCCCAGGTGGTGCTAGTGGTAAAGAAACCACCCGCCAATGCAAGAAATGAAAGAGATCCCTAGGTTGGGAAGATTCCCAGGAATACTCTACTAATCTTGCCTGAAGAATCTCATGGACAGAGGAGCCTGGTAGACTACAGTCTATGTGGATGCACAGAATTGAACATGATTGAAGTGACGGAGCATGCATGCAACAGAGAATGGGTGGTGTTTTGGAGAGTTTGTAGTAAAGAATGAACAGGGGTGAAATGTAGGAAGAATTAATAGATAATAAGCTTTTAAGAATACATTAAATAATTTTCAATCTTTCCTTTTTCCTGAAACTGACAAGAAGTCATTAAAGGTTCTTAAGGAGGAAAGTGAAATTTCCAGATGTAAATTTTATGGAGCTATGTCTGACTGTATTATGAATAAAAGGGTAGTCTCAGTAGGCAAGGATGAAGTTTGATTGTAAGAACTGGACTTCCCTGTTGGCTCAGAGGTTAAGTGTCTGTCTACAATGTGAAAGACCTGGGTTCGATCCCTGGGTTGGGAAGGTTCCCTGGAGAAGGAAATGGCAACCCATTCCTGCAGTACTCTTGCCTTGAAAATCCCATGGATAGAGGAGCTTGGTGCAGGCTATTATCCATGGGGTCGCAAAGAGTCAGGCATGACTGAGCAACTTCACTTTCCCTAAACTAAGGCAGCTGGAGAAGGCAATGGCAACCCACTCCAGTACTCTCACCTGGAAAATCCCACGGATGGAGGAGCCTGGTGGGCTGCAGTTCATGGGGTCACTAAGAGTCGGACACGACTGAGCGACTTCACTTTCACTTTTCCTTTCATGCATTGGAGAAGGAAATGGCAACCCACTCCAGTGTTCTTGCCTTGAGAATCCCAGGGACGAGGGAGCCTGGTGGACTGCAGTCTATGCGGTCTCACAGAGTCGGACACAACTGAAGAGACTTAGCAGCATCATTAGCAGCATGGCATATTAGATTTGAGGACAAAACTGAGAAATAATTCTAGCCATACTTAGTTTGTGGTTACATTTACATGAACTGGGAAAGACACAAATATTATAGGTTTAAGGGTAAAATTATTGCCTTGAATTTTGCACATTTAAATGGATACATCAGTGCTCAGAAGAAAAATTTCAAGTAGAACTATGATTTGGAATATAACAGCTTAAAAATTAGAGCCCTAGGTTCAGAGCCATGATAATGGAAAAAAGAAAAAAAAAGAAGAAAGAAAGAAAAGGAGAAAACAAGCCTGATCACCTCAAGAACTTGTATAGATATTTGGCCTTGGTCCTTGCTGAAAGAAAAAAGAAATGTCACAGTGATGTCCTATTTCCCTACTACTATTCCACATAAATGTATTTAAATGACATGATCTTCCATAAGTTTGAAAATGGAACATAAATTTAAAATTTTAAAAAAATACCAAGTACTCAACAAACTGACATGTGAATATTTATTCCACTCATTCAGACATGGATATTTTATCTTTACCTATGGTTAGATAAACTTTGCAAGAGTATCTTCCCAAAGAATCTAGGCAAAGACATTCAAAAATATTCTTTTTAATGACTGATTTTAAGATTCTTTGAGAACTGAATTATAAAATGCAGTGCTCTACAATATCAGCAATGCAAATTAAATATTTTTAGGCAATATTTATAATTACACAAAATTTCACCAAGTTATCAAATGTTATGAAACTGCATAACATATTTAGTAGAAAGATGAATGCCTATTTCATGTTGTATATTTGTGGAGGAAATTCAACTTCTTCAACCCTGCCAAAGCTCCCTGCTTGATTTGTCTTGGAAGATTTTAAATCATAAATATTCTCTAACTTCACTTGGATTTTAAAAGCCACAGTGGCCTCAGTCTTATATTAAAAATGAGCTGGTGATAAAAAATTACATGACGAATGATGTGTATAAACATTAAGTTTCTACATGTTTGTTGAAGGGGGAAAGAGATGGCTTGTTTATAGTCTAGAGAAGAAAAAAGACAATAGCTTTCTTTCTAAATAACTAGTTTTGATTGTGTGCTCCAATATGTCCCAAATTAAAACATAACACTTCAGGGTTCTAAAAAAGTTAAAAAGAAAACTTAATAATTTTAATTGTTTGTACTAAGTCATTTCAGTCGTGTCTGACTCTTTAAAATCCCGTGGACTGTGGCCTGCCAGGCTCCTCTGTCAATGTGGTTCTCCAGGCAAGAATACTGAGTGGTTGCCACAGCCCTCCTCCTCCAGCGGATCTTCCCCACCCAGGGATAGAACCCAGGTCTCTCCCACTTCCTGCCTTTGCAGGCAGGTTCTTCACCACTACCACCACTTGGCTTTATGTAATCTGGGCTGTCACCAATGAATGGACTGAAGGTAAAACTGTCCCTTTCATATATATATAAAATATATGAATATAAATATGCCCCACAAGGGAAGACCTGTGGCTCAGCTGAAAATAACTTTAAAAATCACACATTTAAGGGAAAAAGTTATATTTCTACACTGTTTTAATGCTAAAATTAAGTAACAGTATATCTTCTGTTTCTGGGAACTAAATATGGCTTAGGGATTTTGCTTCTAAATTCGAAGAGCAATATATACCCTGAAACATTTTTTTTTTAACCAGAATAGAATATAATATTCTATATTAAGCATTTAATGGCTTTAATAATCCAGACATATAAATAACATTCTGTTTATGCTTTTATATGCTTTCATCCAGTGTTAGTTTTTCTAGCTATATACTAGAAAATTTAGCATAAAAAAAAACCTGGTAATATGACAAGTGCCATACCAGCAACTGGATCCTGATTTGAAACAAAATTTTTATTTTAATTGCTTTATTATCTGTGATTTTTTTTCCAACAGAATGCTTTGTTTTAAGAGAGATCATCTGTACATGGTGAGAGTTACATCAAATAAGTTGCAGAGATAGAACAATCTTGAGAATGATCAGAAGAAAAAATCATCAGAGTGAATGAAAATGCGGTTAGTAAAATATTAAGGAAACTGAAAAGTGAAAGTGAAGTCGCTCAGTCGTGTCTGACTGTTTGCGACCCCATGGAATGTTAACCCCATGCTCCTCTGGCCATGAAATTTTCCAGGAAAGAGTACTGGAGTGGGTTGCAATTTCCTTCTACAGGGGATCTTCCCCACCCAGGGATTGAACCTGGGTGTCCCACATTGCGGGCAGATGCTTTACCACCTGAGCCACCAAAGGACTTCAAAAGAAAACAATGAAAGAAATAAGTTGAAACAGATAGAACTACGGATGGAACTTCAATGGTATGTAGAGCTGTTCAAATTTGAATTCAGAGGGATAATCATATTTAATCAATGCAAAAAGACAAAGCATAATTAAAACATCTTATATTCTCTTAGATGGCCTTGTAAAGAGAGTTTGAGATTGTTTTCCTGGTCCTCCTTTGTAACTGAAAGCTGAGCAGTTATGCCCAGTTAAACAATTCATTTACAGGTCTTCCTGGTATAGTTATTGTAATAATGGCACATCAGTGATCTATAAATAGTGTGGGACTTCCAGGAACAAGTGCAATTCTTCTTTCATCTACTTTGTACTACTATGAGCTTTGATTATAGCTTGATGGAATATAGATTGGTGACTGGAGGTCCTATAGCCCTCCAGAACCCTGAGATGATCTTGGAGATGAAAGCCATGCTCCTGGAATGCCAATAAAGATGGGAAATTGAGTTTTAGATGCCACATTGTACAATTATATCAGCTGTGGACAGTATATTCTATGAAACAGTAAACTGTCCATTCAATCCACTATTTTTTTTTTTTTTCAGTCATCTACTTGGTGTTGGACACAATTACTAGCACAGGTTTAGTTCAGTTCAGTTCAGTCGCTCAGTTGTATCTGACTCTTTGCGACCCCATAAATCACAGCACACCAGACCTCCTCCCTGTCCATCAACAACTCCTGGAGTTTACCTAAACTCATGTCCATCAAGTCAGTGATGTCATCCAGCCATCTCATCCTCTGTCGTCCCCTTGTCCTCCTGTTCCCAATCCCTCCCAGCATTAGGGTTTTTTCCAATGAGTCTACTCTTCGCATGAGGTGGCCAAAGTATTGGAGTTTCAGCTTCAGCATCAGTCTTTCCAATGAACATCCAGTACTGATCTCCTTTACAATGGACTGGTTGGATCTCCTTGCAGTCCAAGAGACTCTTAAGAGTCTTCTCCAACACCCCAGTTCAAAAGCATCAATTCTTCGGCGCTCAGCTTTCTTCACAGTCCAACTCTCACATCCATACATGACTTCTGGAAAAACCATAGCTTTGACTAGATGGACCTTTGTTGGCAACGTAATGTCTCTGCTTTTTAATATGCTATCTAGGTTGGTCATAACTTTCCTTTCAAGGAGCAAGCGTCTTTTAATTTCATGTCTGCAATCACCATCTGCAATGATTTTGGAGACCCCCAAAAATAAAGTCTGCCACTGTTTCCACTGTTTCTCCATCTATTTCCCATAAAGTGATGGGACCAGATGCCATGATCTTAGTTTTCTGAATGTTGAGCTTTAAGCCAACTTTTTCATTCTCCCCTTTCACGGGTTAGATAGATGTAAAAAACAAAAATCACAGAATAAATGTTGAGAATGAGAAAGTGAAAAGAATTTACAAAACCCAGGATTTTTCTTCAGATGAACTTTAAGCATTTCAAACATTTCATATCAGTGATATAAGCCTCAGTGACATTTTTAGAAGAGTAGCATAATGCAGTATTCAAACTAATTTGAGTTTCATGTAAATTGAGTGTCAGACTTAACAAATAATATATGGCATCTATTTAAACTTGAATTTCAGATAGATAAGAAATATTTTGTATAAGCATATCACATGAAACGTTTGGTAGGTACATATGTATGGTAAAAATTGATTTATCATATATCTGAAATTGAAATTAACCAAGACGTTCTGCATTTTATCAAACAGATCTACCTATAAAGTTGTTGAAAGTCATAGTTATGCTTATTACTTAGGTAATTTTCAAAATAATATTTTCATGGGGCTCTTCTATTCATCATGATCTACAATGCCATATAAAATCTATCTACCAATAGTGATAAAATAATGTTTTTTATTGAGCACTTAGGTCATTGAATTTTACAATAATACTTTCTTAGTAGATAAAGATATAGAAGCTTAATCTTCAATCAATTTGTTGTGGTCACACATCTAAAAAATAGCAAAACTAAGATTGGAAACTAGATTGGTATTATATAATTTCATTTCAATGTTAAGTATATGCCAGATTATAATATATCTTAATAAATGGTGAAAGATACAGATATTAAAAATAAAATGCAGACAGGATGTTTAAACCTATATTTTTCCCAGTCAAAATCAAGAAAAAAAATTTTCTTTCCAGAGATGTACTGAAATGTTTCTTGGTAAAATCAAGACACTGAAAAAATGCTATATTTCATCTCCTCTCTTTTCTTCACTTCTGACTGCCAGTCTTGTCAGTGAATTGTGTTTTCTATCCACATTCCTCTCAATTCTATATCTTTGTCTATATGCTCACCTTGCCTTCCTTAATCAAGCCTCCTTAATAAAGAGAAAGTGAAGTCACTCAGTCATGTCTGAATCTTTGCAACCCCATGAACAGTAGCCTACCAGGCTCCTCCATCCATGGGATTTTCCAGGCAAGAGTACTGGAGTGGGCTGCCATTTCCTTCTCCAGGGGATCTTCCCAACCCAGGGATTGAACCCAGGTCTCTTGCATTGCAGACAGACACTTTACCATCTGAGCCACCAGGGAAGCCTTCCTTAATAAAAGGAAATTGCAAACCAGAAAGCAGCTGGAGAGAAGTAAGTTATCTTGTCATCCTCATCTTCATCCCCTTATCACCATCAGATCAGAATTAAGACTCACGCTCAGTCACAACAATACCACATTTGAAGCTTGGGTTCCACACTTCATCCAAAACTGGGTGATCAAAATAAGCCAGTTATCTCTTTTGAGATCTTGGGCAGAAACAGGATTGAGGACATGCCAAAAAAGGTAGATGAATACATAATAGCTAACTGAATGTAATGGCATATCTTTAGAGGAAGGATTAATACAAGATTGCTAATAGGGAGATACAGCAGCATGATTTTAAATCTGCATGAATAGAAACAAATCTTCCAATTTCAGTGGCTATGACTGGATACAATTTGGTTCTGGCATTTTCTGCAAGTCTCCAACTCTGTTATTACTATACGTATCCTATGTTCTGAGCACATGTCAGTGCTCCTTGAAACAAATATTAGGAAGAAGAGAAGAAAAAGGAAGAGTGAGTGGGAGGAAGAAATGATAGAGAAGAAAATACAAAGTAGCTACTTTGAACATTTACAGTATGTCTTACTGAGTGTTACCAGCTGAAAATATCTCACAAAAAATATGAATTCATTCTATTGGTATATTCAATTCACAGAAAAGGAAGCTGGGGCACAAGGAGGTTACATCACTTGCTAGAGGACATGTCACTCCCAAGAGACTTTTATTAACTGGATTCTAGATAGTCTGAATCCCCAGCCTATGTTGTAAACCTCTGTATCAACTTTCCTCCAGTAATTCAGCAGTCCCCTTTTTAATCATTAGCCTGCAAAACAGGCAAAGTGAACGTCTTTAAACATCAATTGATCATCAATCAATCCTGCACCCAATAGCAGAATATAACACACCTATTTGTAATTTAAAGGAGCCAGAATTATTTGGGATCCATTTTACAAAGGGCAGCAGAACACTACAGAGCTTCTCACTTCCATGCAATAGTTAAGCTCATGATCTAGAGTAGATTAGACCATGTAAACATCCCAGGTGTACCATTTAAAAGCTCACCAACTTGGGGTGGACAACTCTCTCAGCATAAATCCTCATGTGTGTAAATAGGAACTTATGTCTTGCTTTCATGTAGTTGTTTTTAAGGCTAGTGAGGTAATGAGGTAATGAGATGCAATATAAATATATCATTAAATAAACAAAACTATATCTGCAATTCATGGGAAGGGGATTCAAAGTGTAATCACAGGACTTCTGCACCTGAGAATAGCAGTAAGTGGATATGAAGGTGAAGAGTAAGTATGCTTTAAAAAAAGTCTATATTATTTTAATCTTTTGCAATCAGAGGTATTAATGTATTGAGTAGGTAAATACTAAATATTATATATATTAAGTAATCAGAAAATAGTACAAATTGTTACTGATTCCCTTTGACTTAAAAAGCACTGATAAATTTAACTTTACACAGTTTAATAGAATTTAGACCCACTTTTGAGAAAACAGACAATACACTAACAGAGTATAAAACTGACTCATATCTGAATTTTTGAAAGTCTTCTTTGTTTATAAACAAATTAAAATGTATTTTAGTATAGTAAGATTATCTTGATCTTTCAAAACATCAGAAATCCACATAGAACATTGAAAATACATTTAGGAGATATAATTAGCAATATTTCTTAACATATTAAATGAAAAAATAATTAGACAACATTTGTGGTGGTAAACAATAGAATATATTTTTCTAGTTTTAAGCAGGGCAAAGATTTAATAGAGATATTAGGAAGGTCATGGAATAGCCAAGATATCAGCATGTCAGCTTAGGGAATGAGAAGGCAGGAAAGATGCACAAACCACGTACTGAAAGTGGCCACCTGGAGACTACAGTGAAGCTGAATGCTGACCAACTCCTGAGCTTTTGTTACTAATGTCCTTGAAAGTGGGATCCTGCTGCCACAGCGCTCACTAGGAAGGATGGGTGGGGAGGGTAGATTCTGTGAAGCACCTGCATTTGTCTGTTCTTTCTTATAAAAAGAAATCTTGTTCAGCATTCTCTTTATTAGAATATAATTCACATATCTGCTCCCTCAAGAAAGCAGATTAAGTAAGAATTTTGGTTTCCACTCTGGGGCTGACAAAAATCAAAACATTTCCAAAATATTTAAAGGGGTTCAGTAACCAAAAATCACAGCAGATGTCCATCAGAGACAGTACTAAAAATATGTATATTTATATGGTGAAGTCTTTATATTACTGGATTTTAATTAAACAGAAATAAATATAAAGACTATCACAAATGATAGTTTATAACTATTTAATATCATATTTTGGTTTTATTAGTAAATGCATTTAAATGAATTTTGATAATTTGACAGATGATGTCATAGCACTCTATGAAAATTCCAGGTATCAGGTAGTTGAATAAATATCCCTTTTTTCAAAGGCATCTTTGGATATTCCTCAGTGCTTTACTTGAAAAGCTGGTAGTTTTGTGTACACTGTAGATTATGAATGTTTGTTCAACTTAATTAAATATGGATTGATATGAAATTGAAACTTTGTAAATACTTGAATTTTTATAAGTTCTCAATATTTTTATACTGTATTAAATATGTCCAAAATAATTTCATCTAATAAATACAATGTATTGATGCCAGAATCATCTAATATTTACATTATTTGAGAGCTCTAAGTTACCTATAATTATTTTTTCGCTGGAAATTTCTAGATTCTATAATAGTCAAGAATTAGAAAGTAAGCAAAGTAATTTATAAGGTCCATGCACAAGAATGTGTCTACTTTTGCATGTTGTCCACATATTATAACTCAGTATCACTCATAGCATAGTTCCCCCATTCTTGAACTAATTCAAATGATCTTATTTTGAGGTATCCAAACAGAGGTACATTGAATATATTAGCTTCTTTAAAATGACTGCAGTAAGCTTGATAGTAAGGATGAAGATAGAAAATAAAACAAAAAATGCAGAGAGTGGTTTAGGATTGTGGCATAGAACTTACCTCATTCCACCTCCAGACCAATTCTACAACTATAGATTGATCAACTCCCACCGAGAAAGAGCTGTGCACTAGCTAACAGCTTCTCTGCAAGAAGGGACCACATTGATATGGTAGAAGAGGCAGAGACACAGACTCTCGATAAACTTTATATCCAGAGCGGCAAGACCCTAGCAGGAGGAAGTCTACAATTACAGACTTCACTTTGAGGAGCTAGGAGTTCCAGCCCCACCTCAGGCAACCCTAACCTGAGAACTTGCGCTGGAAATATGAATCTCCAAAAGTCAGGCTTTTTTTTTTTTTATAGCATAGTTGTCTTTTTAAATTTTTATTTTATATTGGAATATAATTGATCAACAGTGTTGTGTTAGTTTCAAGCATACAGCAAAATGATTCAGTTTTACATATACATGTGTCTATTTTTTTTCAAATTCTTTTCCCATTTAGTTTATTTTATTTATTTTTTTTTTGAAGTATAGACATATCTCTTTTTTTTTAATTTTTTAAATTTTAAAATCTTTAATTCTTACATACGTTCCCAAACATGAACCCCCCTCCCACCTCCCTCCCCACAACATCTCTCTGGGTCATCCCCATGCACCAGCCCCAAGCATGCTGCACCCTGCGTCAGACATAGACTGGTGATTCAATTCTTACATGATAGTATACATGTTAGAATGCCATTCTCCCAAATCATCCCACCCTCTCCCTCTCCCTCTGAGTCCAAAAGTCCGTTATACACATCTGTGTCTTTTTTCCTGTCTTGCATACAGGGTCGTCATTGCCATCTTCTCAGTGGGTCTTACATTCAGGATACCCAAAAGCCTGTGAGGAATGGACAGTCTGCTTTCAAAGGGCTTATGTGCAGACTCAGTGACACCAAGACCCACTGCAAAAGCACCAATTTGAAAAATGCCTAGACCCCAGGTGACGAGATTTACTAGCTAATCTTAGGAGTCATTTGAGGCTTTCTCTGGGGATGGAGGCACTGATGGGAATTGTTTTTGCTCTCACACTCCACCTTGGAAGAGCCAGCACAGGGGAGCACCAGCTTCTGTGACCCCTCTACCTTGCTAGTGCTAGCTGGCTTACCCTATCCACATGCTCTCCCAAAGCCGCACTGAAAGCAATGGTCTCACCTCTCCCATGAGCCTCACGTGGCCCTGGTGCAGGCAGTAGGCTGGCCCAGCTCTGCTCCTCCCTGATTTCATAGTCCTGTTGAAATTGATGTCTTTGCTCCATCCACTAGCCCTCTTATGAACCTGCTGAAGCTGGCAGGCTCACCCCATCTCTGTGGCCCCACATAAGCTGGCAAGCATACATGGTCCATACAGGGGACACTCCTTGAGCATTGGGTTCAGATGGCCAAGAGAGTCTGTATTTCTGGACCCTATAGGTTTGCAATACTTGGAAAGAAACTTCTTGGTAAGCTACCACTCCCAGTATACAACACAGATAACCCTCAAACTTTTTGTGACAAAGGCTTCTTTATTTGTCCTGGATGATCAGCCTGAACGTTAGCTTCAGATTTACAACATATATAGAGGCTGCAAATTTTTCTCAGCAAATATAGGTTGGAGATGCCATCTTCATGTTCTCCTTTGGCCTTGCTACAGCTCACTGGTACCTCTCAGAAAGAACATTATACACTCATTTGGAACCCTGGCTTTTGCAACTGTATCTAAGAATACATTTTCAAATCACCTGATTGAGGCTAGCAAGGGTAATGAAGGCAGTTCCACAAGAATGTATATATTTGCATTTTTAAAAGCTCCTACTTGTGGATCTGGCTTCCAATTAGCCTCAACCTTGGTGTTGACAAAAGTCTCTTTATCAGTAACACTGACAAGGTTTGGCATGGTCTCAGCAACTGGAAGTTATAAAGAATAAAGTGGACTGCTTAGGCAATCAGAAAAATTCTAGAATCAAGCAGAACTAAGGCAAGATTGAAAAATAACAATGCCTACACAAGGCTATACCTTTAAGACTATAAGAGGTAGATGTTTCACCTAATACATGGAAAGAAACTCAGAGAACATAGAGAATCAAGAAAACCATAGAGAAACATAGAAACAGAGAAACAAGAAAATAAGGAAACAAAGGAAAATGTTACAAACAGAAGAATAAGGTAAAACCCTAAGGGGTTGGGGGAGGGAAGCTTAAAAATATAGATTTAATTTACCTGATAAAGAGTTAAAGTAATTGTCTCTGAACATGCATAACAGTGGGTAAACACAGTGAGAAGTTCAACAGAGACATTAAAAAATACAGAGAAGTATAACAAAGAAGTCACAGAGCTGAAGAATGTAAGAACTGAACTAAAAATACACTACAAAATTCAAAAGCAGTCTTGATGAAGCAAAGAACTAATCAGCAACCTAATGGCAACCCATTCCAGTACTCTTGCCTGGAAAATCCCATGGACAGAGAAACCTGGTGGGCTACAGTCCACGATCGCAGAGTCGGACACAACTGAGCGACTTCACTTTCACTTTCAAAAGCCAGAACAGTGGAACTCACCCAAAGAGAGCAGCTAATAACAATAATAATAATAGTAGTAACAATAACTAAAAAAATAAAAATAGATTAAGAGATCTATGGATTAGAGGGTATCATTCAGGTTAGATGGGTCCCAGAAGGAGAATATATTTCAAGAAATAGTGGCTGAAATCTTTAACCTGGAGAAGAAAACAGACATTCAGATCCAGGCAGCACAAAAAAGTTCTAAAAAAGATGAACTCAAAAAGATCCACACCAAGCACATTGTAATTAAAATGTCAAAAGATAAAGAAAAGAGTTTTAAAAGTAGCAAAAAGAATAAAAAGTGCAAAACAAAAAGAAACAAAAAATTACCTTTTACATACAAGTAAATCCCAAAGTAAATCCCCTTAAGCCTATCAGCTGGCTTCTTAACAGAAACATTGAAGGCCAGAAGGAAGTAGAATGATTTATTCAAAGTGCTGAAGGTGCAAAAAACAAACAAAAATATCTAACCTAGAATACTCTATTTAGCAAAGTTAGGTTATGAGATTCATTTCTGATCTAAAGTTACACGCAGACTGAAAGTGAAAGAATAGAAAAAAACATCCTGTGCAAATGAAAACAAAAGGAAAGCTGGTATAGCTATACTCATATCAAACAAAACAGACTTTAAAACAAAAACTATAAAAGACAAAGAAAGAAAATGCATTATGATAAAGGGGTCAAGCTGATAGGAATGACATAAATATATAATCCAACTTGTAAATATACAGTCACTCAACAAATAAGCACCCACATATATAAAGCAAATATTAAAAGACCTAAAGGGAGAAATTGACAATACCAAAATAATAGTAAGGAGCTTTAATACCTCATTAACATCAAGGGACAAACTATCCAGACAAATCAATTTTAAAAATTGGACTTAAAAATAAAGCAGTTGACCTTTATATACATATATGAAATGATCAATTCAAAATCAGCAGAATACATATTTTTAAGTGTATATGGAATTTGCTCTAGGTTAGATCACATATTAAGCCAGAAAAAAGGCCTCAATAAATTGAAATAGATTAAAATCATATTGAGCATTTTTTTTCTGATCACAATACTATAAAACTAGAAATCAATTACAAGAAGAAAGCTAAAAAAAGTTAGCAATAAAACATTAAACAACATAATACTGAGAGAAATCAAAGAGAAATCAAGAATTCCCAGAGACAAATTAAAATAGAAAAACAGTGCTCCAAAATTTATGAAATGTAGGAAAATCAGTTCTAAGAGAGAAATTCATAGTAATATAGGCCTACCTCAAGAAATAAGAACAATTGGAAATCAACAATCCATTCTTAAAAGTAAAGGAATTGAGAAAAACATGAAAAACAAATCCACAGTTATTAGAAGGAAAGAAATAATAAAGAGCAGAGCAGAAATAAATAACATAGACACTACAAATAAAACAATAGAAATTAAACTAAAGAGTGTTTTTTTTTTTTCTTGTGGGGGGAGGATAAAATCCTCATTTTCACCTAAGGAAAAAAATAAAAGAAAAGAAAAGCATCTCAAATAAATAAAATAAGAAATGGAAAAAAAAATCACAATTCATATAGAAACACAAAAGACCCTGAATAGCCAAAGTAGTCTTGAGAAAGAATAATGGAGCTGGAGCAATCAACTTTCCTTACTCCAGATTATATTACAAAGCTACAGTCATCAAGACTGTATAATACTGGCACAAAAACAGAAATATTGACTAATGGAACAAGACAGAAAGCTCAGAAATAAACCTATGTACCTGTGGGTACCTGAATTTTGACAAAGGAGGCAAGGATATACAGTGGGGCAAAGACTACCTCTTCAGTAAGTGGTGCTGGGAAAACTGGACAGCTAAGTACAAAAGGATGAAATTAGAACACTTCCTAACACCATACATAAAGGTACTCTCAAAATGGATTTAAAGACCTAAATGTAAGACCAGAAATTGTAAAACTCTTAGAGGAAAACTTAGGGAGAAAACTTGATGACATGATCAAAGCAAGATCCTCTGTGGTCCACCTCCTAGAGTAATGGAAATCAAAACAAAAGTAAACAAGTAGGATCTGCTTAAACGTAAAAACTTTTACACAGAAAAGGAAACTATAAGCAAGGTGAAAAGACAACCCTCAGAATGTGAGAAAATCATAGTAATTGAAACAGTTGACAAAGGATTAATTTCCAAGATATACAATTTAAACAATTCAATACCAGAAAAAACAAACAAACAAACAAAACTGATCAAAAAGTGGGAAAAAGACATAAACAGAGATTTCTCCAAAGAAGACATACAGATGACTAACAAACACATGAAAAGATGCTTAATATCACTCATTATTAGAGAAATGCAAATCAAAACTGCAATGAGGCATCATCTCACACCGGTGGGAATGGCCATCATCAAAACATCTGCAAACAATAAATGCAGCAGAGGGTGTGGAGAAAAGGAAACCTGCTTGCACTGTTTGTGGGAATGAAAATTGATACAGTCACTATAGAAGATGGAATGAAGTTACCTTAAAAAACTAGGAATAAAACCACCATATGAACCAGCAATCCTATTCCTAGGCATATAACCCTGAGGAAGCCGAAACTGAAAAAGACACTTGTACCCCAATATTAATTGCAGCACTATTTATGATAGTTAGAATATGTAAGCACCTAAATGTCCATTGACAGATGGATGGATAAATAAGTAGTGGTACATATATACAATGGAATATTACTCAGCCATGAAGATGGAACACACTTGAATCAGGTTTAATGAGGTGGAAGAACACAGAGCCTATTATACAGAGTGAAGTAAGTCAGAAAGAGAAAGATAAATACTGTATACTAACGCATATATACAGACTCTAGAAAGATGGTACCAAAGAATTTATTTGCAGGGCGGCAATGGAAAGCAGACATAGAGAACAGACTTACAGACATGGGGAGAGTGGAGGAGATGGTGAGATGTATGGAGTAACATGGAAACTTACATTCATTTCAGTTCAGTTAGTCAGGTCTCACTCTTGGAGATCCAATGAACTGCTGCACCACAGGCTTCCCTGTACATCGCCAACTCCTGGAGCTTGCTCAAACTCATGTCCATTGAGTCAGTGATGCCATCCAACCATCTCATTCTCTGCTGCCCCCTTTTCCTTCTACCTTCAATCTTTCCCAGCATCAGGGTATTTTCCAATGAGTCAGTTTTTCGCATCAGGTGGCCAAAGTATTGGAGTTTCAGCTTCAGCATCAGTCCTTCCAGTGAGTATTCAGGACTGATTTCCTTTAGAATTGACTGGTTTGATCTTCTTGTAGTACAAGGAACTCTTAAATCTTCTCCAACATCACAGTTCAAAAGCATCAATTATTCAACGCTCATTGTTCGTTATAGTCCAACTTTCACATCCATACATGACTACTGGAAAAAACATAGCTTTAGCTAGATGGACTTTTGTTGGCAAAGTTATGTCTCTGCTATTTAATATGTTGTCTAGGTTGGTCACAGCTTTTCTTCCAAAGAGAAAGCATCTTTTAATTTCATGGCTGCAATCACCATCTGCAGTGATTTTGAAGCCCAAGAAAGTAAAGTCTGTCACTGTTTCCACTGTTTCCCCATCTATTTGTCATGAAGTGATGGGACTTGATGCCAAGAAATTAGTTTTTTGAATGTTGAGTTTTAAGCCAGCTTTTTCACTCTCCTCTTTCACTTTCATCAAGAGTCTTTAAGTTCCTCTTAACTTTCTACCATAAGGGTGGTGTCTTCTGGAAATCTGAGGTTATTGATATTTCTCCCAGCAATCTTGATTCCAGCTTGTGCTACATCCAGCTTGGCATTTTATGTGATGTACTCTGTATAAAAGTTAAATAAGCAGGGTGACAGTATACAGCCTTGACATATTCCTTTCCAAATTTGGAACCAGTCTGTTGTTGCATGTCTGTTACTAACTGTTGTTTCTCAACCTGCATATAGATTTCTCAAGAGGCAGTTAAGGTAGTAGCCTGGTATTCACATCTCTTGAAGAATTTTCCACAGTTTGCTGTAATCCACACAGTCAAAGGCATTGGCATAATGAAGAAAGTAGAAGTAGATGTTATTTTTTGGAACTCTCTTGCTTTTTCTATGATCGAATGGATGTTGGGAATTTGATATCTGGTTCTTCTGCCTTTTCTAAATCCAACCTGAACATCTGGAAGTTCACAGTTCACATACTGTTGAAGCCTGGCTTGCAGAATTGTGAGCATTACTTTGCTAGTGTGAGATGAGTGCACTTTTACAGTAGTTTGAACAATTTTTGGCATTGCCCTCCTTTGGGATTGTAATGAAACCTGACCTTCTCCAGTCCAGTGGCCACTGCTGAGTTTTCCAAATTTGCTGGCATATTGAGTGCAGCACTTTCACAGCATCATCTTTCAGGATTTGAAATAGCTCAACTGGAATTCTGTCACCTCCTCTAGCTCTGTTTGTAGTGAGCTTTGTATGGCCCACTTGACTTCACTTTCCAGGATGTCTGGCTCTAGGTGAATGATCACACCATTGTGGTTATCTGGGTCATTAAGATCTTTTTTTATAGTTCTTTTGTATATTCTTGCCACATCTTCTTAATGTCTTCTGCTTCTGTTAGGTCCATACAATTTCTGCCCTTTATTGTGCCCATATTTGCATGAAATGTTCCCTTGGTATCACTAATTTTCTCGACGAGATGTCTAGTCTTTCCCATTATATTGTTTTCCTTTATTTCTTTGCATTGATTGCTGAGGAATGCTTTCTTATCTCTCTCATGCTCTTCTTTGGAACTCTGCATTCAAATGGCTATATCTTCCCTTTTCTCTTTTGCCTTTCACTTCTCTTCTTTTCTCAGCTATTTGTAAGGCCTCCTCAGACAACCATTTTGCCTCCTGGGGATGGTCTTGATCACTGTGTCCTATACAACGTTAGGAACCTCCATCCATAGTTCTTCAGGCACTGTATCAGTTCTAATCCCTTGAATCTATTTGTCACTTCCACTGTATAATCATAAGGCCTTTGATCTAGGTCACACCTGAATTACCATGTGTAAAATAGATTGCCAACTGGGATTTGCTGTATGTTGCAGGAAACTCAAACAGGGGCTCTGTGTCAATCTAGCACAGTGAGATGGGGAGTGAGACAGGAGGGAGGTTCAAGAGGGAGGAGATATATGTATACCTATGACTGATTCATGTTGAGGTTTGATAGAAAACAACAAAATGATGTAAAACAATTATCCTTCAATTAACAAATAAATAAAATTTAAAAATGAAAAGGGAGATTGTTACAACTGATACCTGAGAAATGCATAGGATCATAAAATACTACTATATATAATTATACACTAACAAATTGACAAACTAAAAGAAATGGATAAATTCTTTGAAAAAATAGGACAAATTATTATAAAATTTATTTGGAATCATGAAGACCTTGAATAGTGTAATCATTCTTAAGATAGCAAAACAAAGCTGGAGGCATCATGCTTCCTGATTACAAACAATACTGCTACTACTGCTAAGTCATTTCAGTCATGTCCGACTCTTGGCGACCCCATGGACTGCAGCCCACCAGGCTCCTCCATCCATGGGATTTTCCAGGCAAGAGTACTGGAGTGGGGTGCCATTGCCTTCTCCAACAAACAATACTACAACCTATAGTAATAAAAATAATCTTCCATGGAAACAGATACATGTATCAGTGGAAAAGAATAAAGGGCCCAGAAATAAACTCACAGATAATAACATTAATAATAAAGAAACCAAGAAAATGCAATGGGGAAGAATAGTCCCTTAAATAAATTGTGTTGGGAAGATTAGACAGCCATATGCAAAAGACTGAAATTGGACCACCATCTTATACCCTACATAAAAATAAATACAAAATGCATTAAAGACTTGTATGTGATACCTGAAACCATAAAATCTTCTGGAAGGAAACATAGGTGCTAAGCTCCAAGAGTTTGAGCAAACTATTGGAGATAGTGAATGAAAGGTAAGCCTGGCATGCTGCAGTCCGTAGAGTCACAGACACAACTGAGTGACTGACCAACAACAGCAAAGCTCCTTGATATCACACTTCTTGTGGACTTTTGGGCTCTTAGCCAAAAAACAATGGCAACCAAAGCAAAAACAAGCAAGTAGAGTGCATTAAATAAAATGCTTCTGGACAGCAAAGGATACCATCTGCAAAACAACAACAACAACAACAACCTACTGAATGGGAGAAAATATTTGCAAACCACATGCTTGGTAAAGGAGTTAATATCCAAAACATATCAATACCTTAAATACCTCAATAGCAAAGCACCAACAATCCAATCAAAAACATAGGTAAAGAATCCAAATAGATATTTTTCCTAAGAAGAAATTCAAATTGACAACAGCCACATAAACAGATGTTCAACATCATTATCAGAGAAATGCAAATCAAAACCACAGTAAGATATCACCTCACACCTGTTAGAATGACAGTTACCAAAACTATATGAAATAATAAGTGCTAAAGAGGATGTGGAAAAAAGGAAAACCTTGTACACTCTTAGTAGAAATGTCAATTGGTGCAGCCACTATGGAAAACAGTATGGAGATTACTCATAAAATTAAAAATAAAACTACCATATAATCCAGGTGTTCCACTTCTGTGTACTTAACACACTAATTCAAGAAAATGAAACACACTAATGAAAATGAACACACTAATTCAAAAAGATATATGTGTTTCTATGTTTAATACAGCATTATTTACAAACATTAAGATATAGAAGCAAATTACTGCCTATTCATGGATGGATGGATAATGATGTGATACATATATATTTGTGTGTGTGTGTGCTCAGTTGCTCAGGTATTTTCAACTATTTGTGACTCGATGGACTGTAGCCCTACAGGCTCCTCTCTCCATGGGATCTTTTAGGCAAGAATACTCGAGTGAGTTGCCGTTTCCTCCACTAGGCAATCTTCCTGACCCAGGGACTGAATGCATATCTCCCGTGTCTCCTGCATTGCAGGCAGATTCTTTACCTGCTGAGTGCTTCCCTCCAATGGCTCAGCAGTTTAAAAATCCACCTGAGAAGCAGGGGACATGAGTTCAATCCCTGAGTCAGTATGATCCACTGGAGGAGGGTATGGCAACTGACTCCAATATTCTTGCCAGAAAATCCCATGGTCAGAGGAGCCTGGTGGGCTGTGGTCCATGGGGTCACAAACAGTTGGATGCAACTGAGGAGAGCTCTCTTTCTCTCTATCTACCTCTCATACACACATACATATATAGGTACACACACACACACACACACACACACAAATATACACACAGCGAATACTACTCAGCCAAATAAAAAGAAGGAAATGTCATTTTCTATAGCAGACCAAAGGGTGTTATGCTAAATGAAATAAATCAGACAATTTCACTTATATATGGAGTATAAAAAACAAAGCAAACATACAACACAGAACTTGTATATACAGAGGACAGATGGGCAGTTATCAGATTGGAAAGGGTAAAAGAGTTGGGGAAATGAGTGAAGGGGGTCAATTGCATGATGATGGATGGTAACTAGACTTATTATGGTAATTGCTTTGTAATGTGTACAAAGATTGATTGCTTTATGGTTTACATCTGAAACAAGCAAAATATTATATACCATTTTACCTCAGTTTAAAAAAAGCAAACACAATAATCCATAACACAAACCTGAGATGATTTTGTTTAAGGCCATGCCTCTTAAACAATTTTGAATGATCCTGAGATTATGGCACAAAGTGTCTTAGCATCTTGGCAAATTAAACATTATTTTCCATATAACCTGAGGAAATTTCCCAGATATAAGCAAAGTTAGAAAAATTTTATCAAAATAAAAAATTATAAATTTGGAGGCATTTCTCTTTTGAAGCATTCAAAGACATTAAACAAGAATATTAGTAAAATGTAACAAATATGAGTGAATATCTCGCACCTGTGATTTAGGGATTCTTTATAAAGTAGCAAAGAATAAGTGCATAGGTGATGGCTCTCTTAAGCAAGAGTAAAAAGATAACTAAAATTTATACACAAATACATCACTAAGGAAAAGAATTGGCTCAACTCTTTTCTATGGACATCCCACAGCATACAATTTTCACTTCTTTCCATCATCTAAGGTGATGGTCACTTCTTCATGCTCATTTTCAACAGACAACATGGAATGAAGAAATTAATTTCTGCAGTTGTTCAAGTTTTGTCTCATGACGGGGGCTGTACCCTATTGAATTTAGATTCTGAATCTCTAGGTATAAACAGTGATGAAATATATTCCTTCATTCCAGGAAATAAACCATTTGTTTATTTTATTAATATGTGTTGTTCTAACACATTATGAAGTATTTGAAGCTAAAACTGCCTTTACCCACTTTAACACTTCGTAAGCTACAGGCTGTTGCAACTCTAATAGCTAGTATATAGAGATAGAAAAGTGAAAGTGAAGTCATTCAACCATGTTCCAGTCTTTGCGACCCCATGGACTGTAGCTTGGCAGGCTCCTCCGTCCGTGGGATTTTCCAGGCAAGAGTACTGGAGTGGGTTGCCATTTAATTAGTTGTTGGTAATTACAGGAATTCTTAGAGCCAGAACCTTATGATTTAAGTTGAGGCAATTTCACCAACACAGTGATATATAACGTGCTTACCATGCTTAAACAAGTGATTTGGATAATTTTAAATATTCAATAAATGCCTTCCAGATAGTAGAATGGATATGACAGTGTAATAATTCTCTTTAATTGTAATATCTGATTTCATTAAGCTCCTCAGAATTCACAAGGTCTAGATTATATCACATGAGATACACAAATTATACACAACCTCTGTTGATGTACTCACATTGATGTCTTCCAAATCTAAGTTATTGAGAATAATATTGTTTCTCTTCCAAATGATGGGGGGTCTCAGTGCTCCCTGAATGGCACAGCTCAGAACGGTACTCTGCCCCACTGTTGCCGCTGTGATGCTTAGTTTCTGATCTTCAGGCAGACTCAACTGGATAACCTCTGAAAAGATAAAGTGTCAGGAATATTGAGGAGCATGTAGTTTCATAAAGTTAATTAATACAAAGTTTCTGAATACAACTAATTAAAGCTTTTAAATTGTATAAAATGGAGAAAAGCTTGTGATGAAATGAGAAAAATAGTAAATTGTTTCCAATAAAAGGTCAGAATGACATTTCAGTTTCATTGATTGACAGGCATCCTCATGAGGCACAGAACTATTAAACATGAAATGAATATCAGGAGTAGAGTTATAATAAGCCTGGCAGATTGCACCCAGAAGAGAGATAAATTATTTAACTGCCAAATCGACATGTAGTGTGTCACTGGCATTGAAATAAAAATGATGTTGTTTATTCACTGATAGATTTATATTGTGGGTGAGGTGAGATCATTGCTGGCTGGCTTCACAGAACACTAGCATAGCTGAATGGGTAAAATGCATCATTATGCTGGGAAACATAAATTGACTCTAAAGGAGTAAGATTTATTTGGGAAGTTGAAGGAGAAAAAACTGAAGTTCACCAACTAAACAACAATTTCCTAAAATTCTGTCAGCTGCCTCTATCACACAGTGTGAGTACAGTAAAGCCATTTCCTTATTCATAAAATTTACATATATTTAAATAATCATTAACATACTTATAATTATAATGCTATAGCAGGAAATATAATTTGAATCTGGATCTGCTTTCCTGTCCTGATTCCAGACAATCCTTACCAATGTTGGGAATGAACTCTGTTATTCAGGAGAAATGCCTGGGATAATCCCGTCTTCATCCATATGACAATTGCCCTTTAGTTTTCAAATGACATTCACTGGCTCGCTATCATTTCTATGCTATGATGGAGTTGTGCATTTTGATTTTGCTCAGTCTCTTTCAGGAAAGAAAGAGCAAAATCACTATTCTCACTGAAATTTCTGTGGAAGTAGAGAGACTATAATTGTCTTTTTTTCCTTTGTTGCTGTTGACGATATTTTTTTTTTATGATGGGGGAATTGACTGTCAAAAGTGGTGGCTTTTAATTTGCAATCAATATTATCAGGTACAGTTAGTGCTATCTGCTCCCTTCCTTTTCACCACTTGAACTTTTTCTCTCTCTCTGAATGCTGTCTACCTCTTAAGGAGGAAGCTAAATGCTAATCAAATGAATTTTATTGAAAGAGCCTGCCTGCCAACACAGGAGACACAAGAGATGTGGGTTTTATCTCTGAGTCAGGAAGATTCCCTGGAGGAGGAAATGGCAACCCATTCCAGTACTCTTGCCTGGAGAATCCCATGGACAGAGAAGCCTTGAGGGCTACAGTCCATAGGGTCACATAGAGTCAGACAGGACAGAAGCGACTTAGCACACAGAGCGCATTCAACAAACAGTTCTTTGAAGTTTTGGTACTATTAAAAATTGCAATATCAAAAATAGCACACATCTTTGTCTCAGAAGGCCAGTATTTAACATATTGTCCCCTACATGCACTTGTTAAGTGCTGTTATATAAAATCTTGTCTTTAAACCTAAAAGTCATAGTTATTCAAGCCCTCATTATTTTGTGTGGTCAAAGAATGGGGTAGGCAATCTTTTGAAATTGAAAAACCCTATCAGAAGAGACTCAGTCAAATTTATTCTTTTGTTCCTTATATCACTGAATGAAATGAAAGCAATTAGGAACAAGTGTCTTGGCCAGTCATTTGTATTGACAATTTAATGTTCCGTAATGACGTTTATCCATATTCACATTTTATTTCAATGTTCACTGAGTAATAAGACCATAGGGAATATGTTCAATTATCTTTTCTGTAATATTCACTCTGTTGTACTTCTCTATATAATTATGTAAAATCTCTAAAAGAAAATATATTTAACTAATTAGACACATGACATTTTTGATATTTGCAGATAGGGTATCTTTATGTCTTTTTATTTATATTACAAACTTAAAGGGAAGACAGAAAACCATAGAAGTAATAACATAATGTAGGGTACCACATAAGAATTATTAATAATTTTCATTAGCATTCCTGAATTTCAGTTTCTGGTTCCTCATAAAATCATGTACAAGATAATGAGACATTTGATTCTGAAAACAGCATGTTAACATTGGCTATTCTGACATTTAATAATAGAGTTGGTACTGAATCACCTTGAAATACCTTCACTAAACTTTTGCATCTGGTATTAGGTCTTAGGCCATTCAAATAGTTGTGCTTTTGGTAGTTATATATTACAATGCTAATTAGATAACATGAATATTTTAAAATAAATGCCGAGATTTGGCATAACATTATGTAGGACATCCTTTTAAAATGTAATTTTTTGAGAGCTTGCCTAATTAAAATTAAGAATTACTATTCACCCAGGGAATATTAACATGCACAGCAAAAACTTTTATGTTAATTTGGAGATTATGGTTTTAAATGATTTTTAAAATTATCTCAGTAATATGTGCTATTAATTAATATGTATTTTTAAAAATCTTTAGACCTTTTTCCTCCAGGTTTCATGCTACACATTTCACCTTTTCCTTAATAATTATATAGAGCTACATGCACAAATATAATTATATTTACAAGTTATTCTTCAAAATCAAGTGATGCTTTCCTTAAGAAAATTTAGCTGCAAGATTTATTTTATTTGCAAAATTGACATGCTCATCATTAATCATCTTTCTCTGAGTTATTACCAGACTAAGATTTAGTCTCAAAAAATCACAAATGTTAAATATTGTTATTCTTGTATTCTAAGGTCTTTCAACATGCTTTTATGGTAAGTAAAATGTTTATAAAATATGTCACATTATATATTTCATAGAGAAATGATGCTTATACCTAGAAATACATTCACAAAATTAGTTATGAAACTATGTGAGTCAGTTTAAAGAGGTGAGATTGATTGTATCTGAGTGTTTGTGTGTATGTTAGTGATCATAGTTGTTAGTCTAGAAATACGATTTTCAAAGAAAAAATGTTAAAAATTTAATTCTATATCAGTTACAATTAATATACAACTTTGTAGATATATATCAATGATAACATTTTTGTTTGCATTCTGTCCGCAAATATCTTATGCTAGTTATGTACAGGCAAAGCAACTGTTATGCACAGTGCAGCGTCTTTCATTTTAGTACTCTATCTCTTTAGCTCCAATGATAATGCTCATTTGAAGGTCTTGTTTAAAATCATGCATCACATGACAACAAGTCATTTAATGTCCTGACCAAAGGTAAAAGCACATAGGTTAGATATAACAGATATTACTGAGCTTTTTGAAACATGCCAGTACTTTTTTTTTGCCCTATAAGCTAAGCCTCTTATTGGAAGCTGTCTCAAGAATTCAAAGAAGAAACCAGAGACTAGCTGTGGCGTTTCTTTTGATCTCGTATTATGAAGACTATTGCTGCCATTTCCAGATCAGCTTCTTTTGTCTTCTTACTTGGAAAGGCTGAGAGGCAATAAAATAGTTTTTCTATGGATCTCTTTTTATACTTTCACAATTTGACTTAGAGGATTATAAAGTGTTTGTTTTCAAAAGCATGAAAAATTGAATTCTCCTCTAGCAGAACCTGAAGTTGGACAGACAAGAGTAGTTGAATACAACTTTAACCGCTTTATTCCAATAGCAACTAGTTGATAAGAATAACAATAAGAACTATAATAAAAATATTATGTAAATTTCAAGTAGTACAGAAAGGAAGAAAATATTTTGACTATTTGTGAAACACCAATTTATATAAGAAGATCATCTTAGTAACTGAAAATCAATTCTGTATATCATAATTTGTCATAAACAGAATTCTGTTCTTCTTAACACCTACATCTTTTCAAGTTCCTAAGTATATACTTATGTTGAATATCTTATTTAATTGATTGAAATATTAGTCTCATAATTTATTGAGCTGATCATGCTTATAATTTCTACTGTAGGAATGATACCTAGAAGATATTTTATCAGTGATATTTTCAAATAACATGTATTTTCCCTTCTCTATTCCACTAACAGAAATTATTAATTAATTCAAAGCATATAATAATGTAAAAAAATCACAATAAAAGACATTTAGGAAGTATAGAAGGAATGAATTAATTATTTTCATAGTAAGAAAACCATAGTCAATGACAAGCATTTTAACTGGGAAATTATTGTGGCATTGTCTATTAAGAAATAAGTGATTTCCAAATAAATGTTAAGTCTGATCTAAGTTAGACATGCCAATATATACATTAACTTATTATGAAAAAATGTTTTTTATGCTAATTGATTATCTATAAACTATTATATACTTATATAACAATGTGTATTATAAAAACAAAACAAAATGAATTTAAGATAAGAATTAGAAACTTCTTCAATAGCAATGTATTAGACTATTTGGACAAACTCTTCCACTAAAGAAATAAAATAGCAACAAACAAATAAATAACCCTGAATTAAACACACATAATATATTTTAAAGAATATATGAAAGAGATAATTTTTTTTTCTCATTCTTAACTAGGAAAGAAGTAAGACATTGAGAAATTTCCCAGCCTATGTCCTGAATGGTGTCACAGTGCTTTGGGAATTTTTCCACCATAAGAAGATGACAGAGCAGCCTAAATGCCCTATGTGGTTTCTCATAGCTAGAGGCATGGAATAGATGGGATAGGTACCATCTCCCTCTGTGACAGGAGTTTAAAGTGTCTCACCCTACTAACGAACATGTGAATTGCAGGCTACTTTTGTCTAGGTGTTTCATAAAACAGTCTTCCTCTCCATATTAAGATAACATCATTCTAGTTTATCTAACTATTGTTATAAAAATTTTAAATAAAATATCCAGTAAACAATGAAGGATCACATAGCACACACACAAAAAGACTATAGCATTATGAGAATAATTATGAAAATGATCAGCAAGATCAAACCAGTCAATCCCAAAGGAAATCAATCCTAAATATTCCTTGGAAGGACTGATGCTGAAGCTGGAACTCCAGTACTTTGGCCACCTGAAGTGAAGATCTGACTCACTGGAAAAGACCCTGATGTTGGGAAAGATTGAGGGAAAGAGGAGAAAGGGATGACAGAGGATGAGGTGGTAAGATGGCATCACTGACTCAATGGACATGAGTCAGAGCAAACTCTGGGAGATAGTGAAGAACACGGAAGCTTGGCATGCTGCAGTTAGTGGGGTCACAAAGAGTCAGACATGACTTAGTTACTGAACAAGGTATGAGAATAAGGATAAATAAAATAACAACAGTAACAAACACATCAAGTTTGTAAAATTTAGGTTTATGAAAGCAAAATCAGCTTAGAAATTCTAAAAAAATAACTTAAATATATAATCTACAAACATTATAAGTTGATTAAAGAGCCAAATATAAATTATATAAGTAGAAAATATTGCATTGGTCACAAAAGAATTGAATTCCAGAGAACTGAATTCCTTTTTTTCTGAGAGAATTTTGTAAAGACCAGAATAAATGGAAATCTAAAAGTTCAAAGTCTTGTGAATATGGTGGATGAATCAGAACTTCCAGGGAAGCTGTAACAGTTTTTGCCTGGTCAACAAAGAAATATGTGGTCTTGCATTATCCTGATGGAAGATTATGTTTTCTGTTGACTATAATTTTCATCAAATGCTGCTTTTAGTTGGTCTAACTGAGAAAAGTACTTGTTGGAACTAATCACTTGGTTTTTCAGAAGGAGATTATAATAGAGGACTCAGTTTCAATCCCACCATATACACAGCATCGGTTTATTTGAGTGAAGTTGGCCTTTGGTGTGGTTGTTGGTGGTTCATTTTGCTTGCTTCATGATCACTTCCATTCTGCATTATGGTACACATTATATCCATTTTTCATCGCCCATTACAATTTGTTTAAAATACAGGATGTTTTCATTACATTTAAGCAGAGAATCACCTGCAGAAATATGATCAAGAAGGCTGTTTTGCTTAACATATGTGGAACCTAAACATCAAAATGACAAACATAACCAAGCCGTTACATATTATTTTCAGCACTTGATGTGGATATTTTGAGTATGTTGGCTATCTCCCACATGGTGTACTCTTTGTTCTCAATTAATGTCTTTATTTGATCACTATAAACTTCCTCTGACCTACCCAACCTTGGAGCATCCTCCAGGGATAGATAAATCTCCAGCATGAAACTTCTCAAACCACTTTTGACATATCCGATCTGTCACAGCACCTTCTCATACACTGCATAATTTTCCTTTTAGCGTTTCAATTGCAATTTTATCTTTCTTGAAATAATATAATATGCCCACAATGTTGGATTTTTTCTTTCATCTTCAATATTAAAATGGTTACACAAAAAATTACCAGTTTTGATAAACTTTAATGTACAGTTACAGACTTTTTTTTGTGGGGGGGGGCTCCAAAATCACTGAAGATGGTTCCTGCAGCCATGAAATTAAAAGACGCTTGCTCCTTGGGAGAAAAATTATGACCAAACTAGATAGCATATTAAAAAGCAGAGACATTACTTTGCAGCAAATGTCCATCTAGTCAAAGCTATGGTTTTTCTAGTAGTCGTGTATGGATGTGAGAGTTGGATTATAAAGAAAGCTGAGCACCAAAGAAATGATGCTTTTAAACTGTGGTGTTAGAGAAGACTCTTAAGAGTCCCTTGGACTGCAAGGAGATCCAACCAGTTGCTTCTAAAGGAAATCAGACCTGAATATTTATTGAAAGGACTGATACTGAAGCTGAAACTCCAATACTTCGTCCACCTGATGTGAAGAACTGACTCATTAGAAAAGACTCTCATAATGGGAAATATTGAAGGCAGGAGGAGAGAGGACAGCAGAGGATGAGATGTTTGGATGGCATCACCGACTCAATGGACATGAGTTTGAGTAAATTCCAGGAGTTGGCGATGGCAGGGAGGCCTGGTGTGCTACAGTCCGTAGGGTCACAAAGAGTCAGACACAACTGAGTGACTGAACTGAACTGAATGTGCATTGATATGATAATTGTCACAATACAATCAAACAAAATTGCTTTGAATGAAATTAAAAAGACAACAAAGTGCTACTAGAGCCAACTTATGGAAAAACGAAATGAAGTTTTTGGCCAAACTCATAAAAAAACCTGAAATTAAGAATTAAATTGATGTCATTAAGAACAGATTATACCCGTAATAAAAAAAAGAAATATGTCATAAACTGAGAAAGAGCCTAAAAGAAACATTACAGAATTAAAAGCAGAAAATTAAAATTTGAGATATACACAAAAAGGTATGTGAAACCTAGAAGAAACAAAGGTAATTGGGCAGAAGTAGTATTTGAAGAAATAGTAGCTAAGAGATTTCTCTAAATATCAAGACTCTAATCTATAGGTTTACAATCATCAAATGTCAAGCAAAGCAAATGTAACACTAGAATAATCCACACATAGACAGTAGTGACATTGAAGAAAATGAAAGACAAATCTAAAAATTATGTAGATGAAAAAATACAGATTGACTTTGCAGTAAGGAGAGTTAGGCAACTGACACCATGAGTGCAAATAGGAACAAGAAGCTACTGGGATTATACAAGTGATGAAACAAAGTAAAATCAATCTTAGAATTTTATACACACACATACAAATTAAAATAAATATGCTTTCAAAAAATAGTAAGAAAATATATGTCTAGTAACTTGCCTTAAGTTTAA
Source organism: Capra hircus (assembly GCF_001704415.2). Taxonomy (NCBI): domain Eukaryota; kingdom Metazoa; phylum Chordata; class Mammalia; order Artiodactyla; family Bovidae; genus Capra; species Capra hircus. Next base: position 34,215,084 of record NC_030824.1, read on the forward strand.
TTCTGAAGGCATTTCTTCAGGCAAAGGAAAATGATTTTAGATGGAAGCGTAAAGATTCAAGAGGAAAAGTGAGAAAACAAGGTGCTTAAATATGTATTCAATTTTAAAACTGGGATACTTCAAGAGTGCATGATAATATAATTATACACATTATAATAACAATAAATATATGTTTAATAATATATAATGGAAATAAAATATCTTCAAAATCTTATGGTAGAGAATTATTCTTAAATAAGGACCAAAAAGTTACCTTTACAAAATGATTTATATGTTTGATACATTATTATTTAGATCATTTTCTCTTCAAAAGATACTATTCAGTTCAGTTCAGTTCAGTCATGTCTGACTCTGCGACCCCATGGAGTGCAGCACTCCAGGCCTCCCTGTCTATCACCAACTCCTGGAGTTGACTCAAACTCATGTCCATTGAGTCAGTGATGCCATCTGACAATCTCATCCTCTGTCATCCCCTTCTCCTTCTGCCTTCAATCGTTCCCAGCATCAGGGTCTTTTCTAATGAGTCAGTTCTTCGCATCAGGTGGCCAAGAACTACAGTTTCAACTTCACTCCTTCCAATGAATATTCAGGACTGATTTCCTTTAGGATGGACTGGTTGGATCTCCTTCCTGTCCAAGGGACTCTCAAGAGTATTCTCCAACACCATAGTTCAAAAACATCAATTCTTTGGCACTCAGCTTTCTTTATAGCCCAACTCTCACATCCGTACATGACTACTGGAAAAACCATAGCCTTGACTAGACGGACCTTTGTTGGCAAAGTAATGTCTCTGCTTTTTAATATGCTTTCTAGTTTGGTCATAGATTTTCTTCCGTGGAGCTCCTCTGTCCATGGGATTTTCCAGGCAATAGTACTGGAATGGATTGCCATTTCCTTCTTCCGGGGGATCTTCTCGATGCAGGGATAGAACCCGGGTCTCCAACATTGTAGACAGATGCTTTACCATCTGAGCCACCAGGGGAGTCCTCCAAGGAGAAAGTGTTTTTTTATTTCCTGACTCCAGTCACCATCTACAGTGAGTTTGGAGCCCAAGAAAATGAAGTCTGTCACTTTTTTCACTATTTCCCCAACTATTTGCCATGCAATGATGAGACCAGATGCCATGATCTTAGTTTTCTGAAAGTTGAGTTTTAACCCAACTTTTTCACTCTCCTCTTTCACTTTCATCAAGAGGCTCTTTAGTTCTTCTTCTCTTTCTGCCATAAGGGTGGTGTCATCTGCATATCTCAGGTTATTGATATTTCTCCTGGAAATCTTGATTCTAGCTTGTGCTTCATCCAGCCCAGCGTTTCTGATGATGTACTCTGCAAATAAGTTAAATTAGCAGGGTGACCTTGTACAGCCTTAACATACTCCTTTCCCTATTTGGAACCAGTCTGTTGTTCCATGTCCAGTTCTAACTGTTGCTTCCTGACCCTCACACAGATTTCTAAAGATACTATTAATGGACCAAAAATGCAAGCCACAAAGCAGGAAAAGATACTTTCCATCTACAAAGCTAGCAAAGTTAATATATATAGAATTAATAGACTCTGAAAATTGATACGAAAAAGCTCCAAAGAACTACCAACAAGAGACTCAAAGAAATGCCTTATGAATGAATTAATCCATGGCTAAGAAAAATCTGAAAAAGTGTTCAAAATATACAAATAATCAGTGAGATACAAATTTAAGCCAAATCTTCCAGATTGGTATGGATCACTAAATCTAATGTCAAGAAGAATTTGAAGCAACATGAATTGTTACATAACTTGAAAAATAGTTTCACCTAAAACTTTCTTTCTGCATTGGTAAATGAAGCTCAGCTAGAGAAACTTTCCCTGCCAGCTCATGTTTCCAAGGACTCAGTTATCTATATGCCTTGTGGAAGCCTATAGTATGACACAGAGATGGCAGAATATTCAAGCGTTATAAAGACGTTGCAGAGGAAGCAATAGATATGTACTCAAAGTATCTTTAATATACTGAACAGAGGGAAAAAGTAGAGAGGTTTAAATGTGGAAAAATGAATCTGATAAGGAATAGGAAAAAGAAATCCCAAGTTTATCCTCAGGAAAAGAAGCCACTAGTGAAGAACCTTCTGAGAATTTAAGTGAGAATAGAATTATTTCTTTCACAAGTTCTGAAAGAAAGAAGGACTTATAATCACAAACATAAATAAAAGTATTTTGTAGTTAAAACCAAAGATCATTTTTTTCTCTGTCATTGGTGGGATTTAAAAGCTATGGGGATATGTTTTTAAAAAGACTTTTCCATAAAAGATTTTTCTATAAAACAATGAAGCAAAAAGGTTCATGTTCAAAAGTAGAATTTTATTCTTATTCACTTTATAACTAATAATAAGGAAAATATATTATTATAGACAGGACTGTATTTTGACAAGACTTCAAGTAGTTTTACATGTTCACAATAGGCAGCCTCATTTTCCTTTTTATTTATTCATGATTTTGATATTCTTTCTGTGGTCTTACAAATATAATACAATTACCATTCAACATTTCTGTTCCATTTTATTTAATTTCTTCTTTCAAATAAATTATATATAGTTGAATTTTAAACTGAAGAATAAGACCATTCATTCAATGATATGTATGACACTAACAGCTTGAAAAATAATTCTTTATGAAAAATACTTTTTGTTTGAAACCTGATCTAACAAAAATTGTATCCAACAGGGAATTTGGTTAGCTACCCAAAGTAGTCAAGTTAATTTCAACTTTATGATTTGGAAAAATTGGAGTGCATACAACTGGACAATTTTATCATGATAAGTATATAGTCAGGGATAATAAGGTACTGATATTTCAATATATATTATACCAAGTTTAGTGTCTCCTAACAAGGGAGTCATTCTTTGTAGGACTAGAATAAATGGAAATAATTGTCAACAAGGCTTCCCTGATAGCTTAGTTGGTAAAGAATCTGCCTGCAATTCAGGAGACCTGGGTTCAATTCCAGGGCCAGGAAGATCTGCTGAAGAAGGGATAGGCTACACACTCCTGTATTCTTGAGCTTGCCTTGTGGCTCAGCTGGAAAGGCTACCCACTTCACTATTCTGGCCTAGAGAATTCCATGGACTGCATAGCCCATGGAGTTGCAAAGAGTTGGACACGACTCAACGACTTTCACTCACTTGTTACCTGACATTTGCCAAGACATTGTGCTAAGCAGTTGATTTATTTAATCTTCACATCTATGAGTAGATGTTTAGTGATCCTAACATTTTTTTCTAATTACGGTACCCTCAGGTAAGGAAGAATTAAATAACTGAAGCTCTACCAGACGTCTTGCGATCAGACAGGAACTTTCCCGAATGCAATAGGACACAAAAAGAGGAGTTTAGGTTCATGAACACAATCGGTGAGAAGAAAGGAAACACCCTATCTTTGGATATTCTGTTCAGCAGTTGTCTTAAAAAGATACATGCTGACAAAGGAACCTTCACAGCGTGGGGAATGAAGGCATGACCTATATTACCAGCAACACTCAGATCTGATACATGGCTTGATGGTTTACCAGGTTTGATTTCAAATGCACGCTATTCAGAAGATTCTTCACAGTGATTTAAACCCTGTCTATCTTTTTTTTTTTCTTTTTTATGAAAAGATGGTACCTCTTAGAAATATTGTGAAGATAAGATATGATGTTCTAAAACACTTATAACTACTCCGGGCCTTTAGTAAATTCTCCATAACCTGCAGATGATATTACTAGTGAAGAGCTGTTGAAGTGCTTGTATGTTAAGATAGGCACCATTTCACCCAGTTTATAAATATACATTATGATTTCTTTGAGAAAGGTGAGAAAGGTATTGCTTATATAAAATCACATGGGTTTAATTTTCACAGATATTATTCAAGCATGAGAGAAAAAAAAAGTCTCATGACCCATCAGGCTACTTATGCTCTAGTTTTACATTCATCTACAAACTAAGTGCCCTTGAGGTTGAACTTAAATATATGTATGTTAAAAAAAAAAAGGCTATGACTTTGGAAAGCAGTATGAAGATACCTTAAAAAAAAAAAATGCAGTTGTCATATGACTGCAAACCCACCCTTGGGCATATATCTGGAGAAAAAAAATACAGTCAAAAGAATACATGTATCCCAATGTTTGTTGCAGCATTGTTTACGATATCCAAGACAAGGAAACAAAGTAAACCCCCACTGACATATGAATAAAAAAAGAAGATGTTGTACATACAGATAATGGACTACTCAGCCATTAAAAAGAATGAAATGATACCATTTGCAGCACATGGATGACCTAGAGATAGTCATACTGAGTGAAATCAGACAGAGAAAGACAAATATCATATGATATCACTTACATGTGAAATCTAAAATAGTTGATACAAATGAACTTATTTGCAAAACATAGACAGACTCACAGACTTACAGAATGAATTTATTGTTACCAGGAGTTTGAGATTTACATGTTTCACTGATCCAGCTCACAGAGCCAATTGTCTTGCTGTTCACCCTGTCCATACTGTTCACTGAACCCAGGGTAGGCAAGGTGCAAGCTAAGAGACTGGAAGGAGACTTGAGGAGCCATAGTACCTGCGGACATGTTTATTCTCTCCTGGCTGATGCAACAGCTGTAGCAGCAGCCATAGCATAACCTAGCACAACACAGTCTTCCCCCAGCTGACAGAAGCCATAACAGTGTTCTCTCTTGGTTGGTGAAGCAGCCATGGGCAGCAGACATGCTACAATCTCTCCGCATGGCTGACCCAGTGGACACAGCCATGATGCAGCAGCAATGCTGCCGCTTTTTAGGTGGAGCTTATACTTCCCTACAGCACTAAGTAGCTTGTGAGCAAGCAAGTACCGCTTGGTGTGCATGCACCATGCTGTAAGTGATCTCAGCTGTTACATGATCATTATTTACAAAAAGTGGGGCAAGAGAGCATGATAATGCCATCTTGGCTAATTTGCTCTCTCCCCACACATGTACACATTGCTGTGCCTAAAATGGATAGCCAGCACGGACCTACAATATGGCACATGGAACTCTGCTCAATGTTATATAACAACTTAAATGGGAAGATAATTAAAAAAATAATACACACATGTACACGGCTTCCCAGGTGGTGGTGCTGCTGTTGCTGCTAAGTTGCTTCAGTCATGTCCAACTCTGTGCAACCCCATAAACGGCAGCCCACCAGGCTCCCCCATCCCTGGGATTCTCCAGGCAAGAACGCTGGAGTGGGTTGTCGTTTCCTTCTCCAATGCATGAAAGTGAAAAGTGAAAGTGAAGTTGCTCAGTTGTGTCCGACTCTTAGTGACCCCATGGACTGCAGCCCACCAGGCTCCTCTGCCCATGGGATTTTCCAGGCAAGAGTACTGGAGTGGGTTGCCATTGGTGCTAATGGTAAAGAACTTGCCTACCAATACAGGAGACATAAGAGATTCGGGTTTGATCCCTGAGTTTGGAAGAAATGGCAAACCACTCCAGTATTCTTGCCTTGGACAGAGCAGCCTGGTAGTCTACAGTCCATGTGGTTGTAAAGAGTCAGACAGGAATTAAGTGACTTAGCAGGCACACATGTACATGTATAACTGAATCACATTGTTGTACAACTGAAACTACCACAACATTGTTAATCACTCCAAGATAAACAGTTTTAAAAAAAGCTTGGAACATAATGATAATCACTTTTCTATTTCTAAAAGCTGTGAAAAATATCAATGAAATGTTGAAGTAATCAAGTATCTTTTTCCCTATATAATTTATTGATATAAACATCATACATGATTTGAGAAAATGTTATATTATGATCTAAAAATCTAAATGCGTAAAACACTGAATCATCTTGCTAGCTCTAGTAATTTATATAAAGTATATGATAATTTATAGATAGAATTCAGTGTAGTAATTTGGGGTAAGAAATTGCATAGAAGTACTTCTCATACAATCCTACATGAGGAGTTTGCTGTGAACACTCATTCATCAGTCAAGGTAAAGCAATCGTCTAATCAATACCTATTTCCTGTATGTTAACTGAGTGCTCAGTGGCCTGTTAAAAGCTATGCCAGATATAAGGAAAGAAAGTTAACCTGTGTTCATTCCCAGTTTATCTCTGGGAAACCCTAGGATGTTAATGCAAGAGTCAATCAAACAACACATTATTTGCTCTGTCTTTAATAAATTGAAAAAATTTCACCATTTTTAAAGATACAGTCTGGCAGACAGAGCTAAATGAATGAACTATTCATTCCACACAGTGAAAGAGAATTTGAACATTTCCTACTGAAAAAGACTTTAGCATTGTTTGCCTAATTAAAACAATTCAGGTAAGAGAGATTGCTGTTAGTCATAATGCACTGCTCTTATTGGTTAAACTGAAACTGGGATCCGGAGCATTTGCCTTCACTATGAAATTTTACTGAGTTAGAGTCTCTAAGATGTTAGAGCAAATGGATGTGAAGAATGGGGAATTGAACACTGGCTGTACATTTTGGCAGCTCTTCAACAGCATCAGAAGACTGGGCTTCAGCTATTCAAATCCACAAACAAATTTAAACAATTCATCCAGAATTAATTAGGCCATTGGGGATTGACTGAGCTAATCAAAACCACAGGATACTTTTGTTTATCCTGAAATACCAATTTATTCATTTACAATTGGGAAAGCATCAGGTTTAGTAAGTAGTGTCAGCTGTGAGCCTGGGAATCTCCCTTGTAATGTACAGGTCAAAAGCGTCTCAAGATTGATGACTAGAAAATTACAAAAAAAGGGAGCTGGCTATTCTCAATCCAGTCAAGCACTAATCAGCTAATGAATTGCCCTTTTCAACTCCAAAGACATTTATGTCTAGAGAGCCTTTCTTTTTCTTGTCACTTTCAAGTTTATTGGCAAATTCTTAGTTCTTGCCCTTTGTTTTTTTTTTAACACCATGGATATCACCATGTGTTTGCAACTAGAATATTAACTCAGATAGGCTATGAAAGAATTGAATTATTAGAGCCATCTTCATATCAGCAAATGTTCCCATTATTTGTGCTTAGCAACTACATGCATTCCCATTATTTGTGCTTAGCAACTTAGCAACTACATGCATAGACCAAATCTGACCCACCACCTGCTTTTGTAAAGTTGTATTAGATCACAGTCATATCCATTCATACTGCTGTCTGTGCTATTATTGTCTATGGCTGATTTTAGCTTTATAGGCAGAGTTGAGCAGTTGCTATAGAAAACTTTTGGTATGCAAAGTCTAAAATATGTACACTGCCCCTTCATAGAAAGTTAACTAGTAAACAGAAACACTTCTTTGCTAGTTTACTTTCCTTCAACATGCTTTAGTAATTTAAGTATCATCCCTTGGATTCTGCTCATTCTCTAGGTCAGAACACCAATGAGAACTAAAATATTGTCTGTCATATTAGTAAACAAAGAATGTTGCAGCCATGAAGCCATTGCATCCGGGCTGCCCTGACAGTAAGCCCTGAGAAAGCTCAAAATGGAGACAAACAGGCGGCCCACTGCCAAGACCACCTAGCAGTCAGCGGCTGTAGCCATCACCAAGGGCGCACCCTGAGGAAACGCAGAATACTAGCCCCAGAGAGCTGAGGTGCATATCAAAGGAATGATTTCAAGGAGCCCAGACTCTTGTATCTTCCCATACAGAGAAAAGCACTGAGTTCCTTAACTTGATATATCTGGTTTTCTTTTATTCAGTTCAGTTCAGTTGAGTTCAGTTGCTCAGTCATGTCTGACTCTTTGTGACCCCATGGACTCTATGTAGCATGCCAGGCCTCCCTGTCCATCACCAACTCCTGGAATTTACTCAGACTCATGTCCATTGAGTCAGTGATGCCATCCAACCATCTCATCCTCTGTCATCCCCTTCTCCTGCTTTCAATCTTTCCCATTATCAGGGTCTTTTCTAATGAGTCAGTTCTTCACATTAAGTGGCCAAAGTATTGGAATTTCAGCTTCAGCATCAGTCCTTCCAATGAATATTCAGGACTGATTTCCTTTAGGATGGACTGGTTGAATCTCCTTGCAGTCCAAGGCACCCTACAGTCTTCTCCAACACCACAGTTTAAAAACATCAATTCCTGTGACGCTCAGCTTTCTATAGAGTCCAACTCTCACATCCATACATGACTACTGGAAAAACCATAGCTTTGACTAGATGGACCTTTGTTGACAAAGTAATGTCTCTGTTTTTTAATATGCTATCTATGTTGGTCATAACTTTTCTTCCAAGGAGCAAGCATGTTTTAATTTCATGGCTGCAGTCACCATCTGCAGTGATTTTGGAGCCCCCCAAAATAAAGTCTGTCACTGTTTCCATTGTTTCCCCATCTATTTGCCATGAAATGATTGGACCAGATGCCATGATCTTTGTTTTCTGAATGTTGAGTTTTAAAGCCAACTTTTTCACTCTCCTCTTTCATTTTCATCAAGAGGTTCTTTAGTTCTTCTTCACTTTCTGTCCTAAGGGTGGTGTTATCTGCATATTGAGGTTATTGATATTTCTCCCGGCAATCTTGATCCCAGCCTATGCTTCATCTAGCCCAGCATTTCTCATGATGTACTCTGCATATAAGTTATTAAGCAGAGTGACAATATACAGCCTTGACGTACTCCTTTCCCGATTTGGAACCAGTCTGTTGTTCCATGTCCAGTTCTAACTGTTGCTTCCTAACCTACATACAGATTTTTCAAGAGGCAGGCCAGGTTGTCTGGTATTCCCATCTCTTTAAGAACTGTCCAGAGTTTGTTGTGGTCCACACAGTCAAAGGCTTTGGCATAGTCAATAAAGCAGAAGTAGATATTTTTTCTGGAACTCTCTTGCTTATTTGACTGTTTTATTTTTATTCTTTATAAATAGTAATCTTTTGTAACCCCTGAGCACTACAAGGGAGACTACCTGTTTTTTATTGCAAATGCTTCTATATATCCTGGCTAATTCCTCTTGCCTTTTTGGAGCAGTCTTTCAGCGTTTTTTGAGACGGTGTGTCTCTTGGGCTTAAAGTCTTAAAATGTCCACTGAATAAAGCATAACTCTCAACTTCTAGGTTGTGTATTTTTTTTTTGTTTAGTCGACACTAAGTATAAAGTAATTACAGAAAGGATATGTGAAAATTCTAGCCATTTATACATAGGTGAGTTTGTAAACCTCCAATCACTGAGTCCCTTGTAAATAACAAAAGAATAAATTTTTATTAAAACTACAACAGTTGTGACTTTGAGAATTCACTGCAAAATGTAAATGTGAGTTAAATTTGTCTTATCCAAATGCAATTTCTTAGTCCCTGATGGTGGCATCCTACTGGGTCTATATTCTCCAAGTTTATCATGAAGAACAGTGATCATTTCTCCCCTATTCTTCCCAACAAAATACTTATTCTCTGGGCACAATTCTCAGCCAGAAATGCCATCTGATTTTGGCATGTAAGTCATTCATATTACTAGTCTGTGAACAAGCTTGATTACCAAGAGAATATTTACATTTTAATAGGAAACATTTTAATTCCAATGTGTCTTTAACCAAAAAGATGCTTAATGGAAATGCTTTGAGAAGAAGTCACCTCTGCTACCATTTTCTTTCTAAGAAATCGGAGGAACCTAGATCTGTCTAGGCCTGCCTTCATGCTTTTCTGTTTGACTAAACCATTAAAAAACAACAACCAACAACAACAACAAAAACTTATCTGGATTATAAGCCTCTGATCTCCCTGTCTTAGAAAAATTGTAATTATAAATGCTTTCTCTGCCCCTCTGAGATATAAACCTTCTCCAAGCTTGTTCTGGGTTTTATAACATATGAGTGTCTTTCTCAAGGTCCTAGGAGGTTCCCTTTGATGATCAAGGAAGATAGTACTCTGATTTCAGTATCTGTGAGAATGTAACAGTTTAAATCCAATATGTGCCAATTAGTACACACACATGTCCGAATCCAGTTCAGTGGAGTTGAATTCAATCTCTCCTGCTCTTGTCACAGTCTTCATAAAGTCTTCCTTGTCTTTGTAACTTGTCTGGTGTAGCTTTTCATTAACAATAAAAACTCAGATTCCCTCATCTAAAAAATTGCCAATATTTGCTCACTTTTGTTCTCATTCATGTTTGAGTTTACAAAATATTAATGAAAGGATGGGTAACATTTATTTATGATCTATTGATATAATTCTAGAGAGGACTAGGATTGAAAAAAAAAACAGAGATTTTCTTGGTTTATTTGTACCTCTCCCAAAATAAAAATTCATAAATTTAAAAATCTTTATAAACCTATGATTGTTGTTATACCATAATAGTTCCTTATCACTTGCAAAGCTTGGAATGGCTTTTCTATGTATATGAATGTAGTTTTAATTACTTTAAATATGTATGTCTCAGGATTCTCTAGCCATAATTTAAAATAATATCACTACTTTGAAATTACAAGTCCCATGTAAATGCAATACAAGTGGAAGCTCTTTGGTAAATTAAATACCTAAGAACTCACATCTAGGGTCATTTATCTTCATCATCAAAACAAAGAAGAGATGTGAGCAATTTTACAATGAACTAGATAACTGTGCATGAATGTTCTGTATATTGATTGCTAAAATTAGTGTACTGGATTTAAATTATACAATTTGAAAATGCATTTATACAAATTAGAACTTGTATGACTTTAATTGAAATTCTAAATGTGTAGATCTCAGAACTGCCAAAGCACACTTGATTATTTGAGAAAAGAAGTACTGTGCAATAAACAACCGAATCTACATTTTGAAGCTTTTTTCATGCAAAAATCTCAGTTTTTTGTGTCATTTCAACAATGTTTCTTAATTTTGTGAAGACTTAACTGGCTACTATATCTTTATCCTGCTCATCTGGAAAAATGTTTTAAATAGTACTGACTAGAAATATTAAATACAATTATTTTTGAAAGAAACTTTGAAGCAAACCTGAAAGAGGTTTTAGTGATCCTTAAATAATAACAGTCTAAACTAAAGCATTGTATGAAATACAAGTGAAACAGGTATTTCCTGGTTAAGTAAATAAAAAAGGGAATCAAACCCATATACTAATAAATTCCAGCATCTGAAATATATATTTTTGTAATAAAGTGTCAAATATCCTTATTTTTATATTTAGTTTGAACTTTGTATTATTAATTTTACGTTGTTAAGTGTTATTATTCTGCAATAAAATACATACTTTGTATCAGATGACATTTGTTTATATGTCTAAATTATTATTTTGAGAATATACTTTATGCTTGTTTTAAACTCATGAAGAAATGATTTATAACTGGTTTTGCTTAAATATTAACAGGTGGGTAAAAATAGAAATGAAAAAAATGAAAAGAAAAGAGTTGGTATAGCTGATTCAGTGGAAGAAATGTACAGAATAAATGGCACCAAACAAAAGATACTAACACCAGACAATAACACTATACGCACAGACACACACAATTATAGCATGGGCTTCCCTGGTTGCAGAGATGGTAAAGAATTTGCCTGCACTGCAGGAGACCTAGGTTTGATTTCTGGGTTGGGAAGATTCTCTGGAAAGGTGTATAGCTACCTATGCCAATATTCTTGCTTGGAAAATTCCATAGACAGAGGAGCCTGGTGGGCTATAGTCCATGGGTTTGCAAAGAGTTGGACACTACTAAGTGAATACACGTTCACTTTCAACCCTGCTGAACATAGATGTGAAAGCCCTCAAAAAAATAGAGAGAATCTGATACCAAAATACATTAAAAGGAAGGATCAGAACCATGATCAAGAGAGATTTATCTCAAAGATTCAAGAATGGTTCAATAGTCAACTCAAGAATGGTTCAACAGTGTTATTAACAATCTATTAAGTAAAGCAACAAAATAAAGAGTAAAAATCATATAATCACCTCAATAGAAACAGGAAAAGTGTTTGACAAAAATTCAAACTTAATCTCAACAAAGTGGGTGTAGAGGGCATATACCTCAACATAATAAAGATCATATATGAAAAGCCTACACCTAATATCATACTCAATGGTAAAAAGCTGAAAGATTTTCCTTAAAGATCAGGAGCAAGACAAGGATGTCCACTACTGCCACTTTCATTCAACATAGTTGTGGAAGCCCTAGGCAGAGCAATCAGGAAAGAAAATAAACATAACTAATACAATTTAGAATAAGTAAGAAAAACTGTCACTATTTGTATATGACATAATATTATATGTGGGCTTCCCTGGTAGTTCAGCTGATAAAGAATCCACCTGCAATATAGGGGACCCTGGTTCAATTCCTGGGTTGGGAAGATCTGCTGGAGAAAGGATACACTACACACTCCAGCATTCTTGGGCTTCTCTGCTGGCTCAGTTGGTAAAGAATCCACTTGCAATATGGGAGACCTTGGTTCAATCCCTAGGCTGGGAAGATCCCCTGGAGAAGGGAACCCTCTCCAGTATTCTGGCTTGAAGAATTCTGTGGACTATATAGTCTATGGAGTAGCAAAGAGTCAGGCATGACTGAGCTACTTTCACTTTTCACTAATATTATATGGAGAAAATACTGATAATGCCACTAAAAAATTGTTAGAACTAATAAACAATTTCAGTAAAGTTGCAGAATATGAAATAGATATGCAAAAATGTGTTGCATTTCTGTGCACTTATAATAAGCTAGCAGAAACTTAGAAAATCTGAATTACAAATGAATCCAAAAGAAAACAAAACAGGACTGTAATTAACTAAAGAAATGAAAGACCTGCACACTGAAAATTATGACATTAATGAAATATATTTCACTTCAGTTCAGTTCAGTCGTTCAGTCGTGTCAGACTCTATGCAACCCCATGAATCGCAGCACGCCAGGCCTCCCTGTCCATCACCAACTGCCTGAGTTCACTCAGACTTGCATCCATCGAGTCAGTGATGCCATCCAGCCATCTCATCCTCTGTCATCCCCTTCTCCTCCTGCCCCCAATCCCTCCCAGCATCAGAGTCTTTTCCAATGAGTCAACTCTTCCCATGAGGTGGCCAAAGTACTGGAGTTTCAGCATCAGCATCATTCCTTCCAAAGAAATCCCAGGGTTGACCTCCTTCAGAATGGACTGGTTCGATCTCCTTATAGAATAAAGGACTCTCAAGAGTCTTCTCCAACACGACAGTTCAAAAGCATCAATTCTTCAGTGCTCAGCTTTCTTCACAGTCCAACACTCACATCCATACACGACCACTGGAAAAACCATAGCCTTGACTAGATGGACCTTAGTCTGCAAAGTAATGTCTCTGTTTTTGAATATGCTATCTAGGTTGGTCATAACTTTTGTTCCAAGGAGTAAGCGTCTTTTAATTTCATGGCTGCAGTCACCATCTACAGTGAATTTGGAGCCCCAAAAAATAAAGTCTGTCACTGTTTCCATTGTTTCCCTATCTATTTCCAATGAAGTGATTGGACCGGATGCCATGATCTTCGTTTTCTGAACGTGGAGTTTTAAGTCAACTTTTTCACTGTCCACTTTCACTTTCATCAAGAGGCTTTTTAGTTCCTCTTCACATTCTGCCATAAGGGTGGTGTCATCTGCATATCTGAGGTTATTGATATTTCTCCTGGCAATCTTGATTCCAGCTTGTATTTCTTCCAGCCCAACATTTCTCATGATGTACTCTGCATATAAGTTAAATAAGCAGGGTGACAATATACAGCCTTGACGTCCTCCTTTTCCTATTTGGAATCAGTCTGTTGTTCCATGTCCAGTTCTAACTGTTGCTTCCTGACCTGCATACAGATTTCTCAAGAGGTAGGTCAGGTGGTCTGGTATTCCCATCTCTCTCAGAATTTTCCACAGTTTATTGTGATCCACACCGTCAAAGGCTTTGGCATAGTCAATAAAGTAGAAGTAGATGTTTTTCTGGAACTCTCTTGCTTTTTCGATGATCCAGTGGATGTTTGCAATTTGATCTCTGGTCCTCTGCCTTTTCTAAAACCAGCTTGAACATCAGGAAGTTCACGGTTCACATATTGCTGAAGCCTGGCTTGGAGAATTTTGAGTATTACTTTACTAGCATGTGAGATGAGTGCAATTGTGTGATAGTTTGAGCATTCTTTGGCATTGCCTTTCTTTGGGATTGGAATGAAAACTGACCTTCTCTAGTTCTGTGGCCACTGCTGAGTTTTCCAAATTTGCTGGCATTTTGAGTGCAGCACTTTCACAGAATCATCTTTCAGGGTTTGAAATAGCTCCACTGGAATTCCATCTCCTCCACTAGCTTTGTTCGTAGTGATGCTTTCTAAGGCCCACTTGACTTCACATTCCAGGATGTCTGGCTCTAGATGAGTGATCACACCATCATGATTATCCAGGTCATGAAGATCTTTTTTTGTACAATTCTTCTGTGTATTCTTGCCACCTCTTCTTAATATCTTCTGCTTCTGTTAGGTCCATACCATTTCTGTCCTTTATCGAGCCCATCTTTGCATGAAATGTTCCCTTGGTATCTCTAATTTTCTTGAAGAGATCTCTAGTCTTTCCCATTCTGTTCTTTTCCTCTATTTCTTTGCACTGATCACTGAAGAAGGCTTTCTTATCTCTTCTTGCTATTCTTTGGAACTCTGCATTCAGATGCTTATATCTTTCCTTTTCTCCTTTGTTTTTCACTTCTCTTCTTTTCACAGCTATTTGTAAGGCCTCCTCAAACAGCCATTTTGCTTTTTTGCATTTCTTTTCCATGGGGATGGTCTTGATCCCTGTCACCTGTGCAATGTGACAAACCTCATTCCATAGTTCATCAGGTACTCTATCTATCAGATCTAGGCCCTTAAATCTAATATATTTAAGAAGACGCAAATAAGTGGGAAGATATCCCATGCTCATGGATTGGAAGAAATAATATTTGTAAAACATCCATACTGCCTAAAGAAATCTACAAATTCAATGAGATCACTATTAAGACACCAAAGGAATTTTTCCGAGAAACAGAAAAAGCAATCTTAAAATTTGTATATAACCACAGAGACTCCAAATAGCTAAAGTAATCTTCAGGAAGAAGAACAAAGTTAGAGACATCTCGCTCCCTGTTTGAAGCTATACTACAAAGCTATAGTAACCAAGATAATACAACATTGATATAAAAACAGACATATAACTCAATCACACAGAAGAGAGCTCAGAAATAAACCATTGGCTTTATTGCCAATTATCAACAGAAGAACCAAGAATATGTGATGGATAAAATGCATTCCCTACAATAAATTGTGTCAGAAAATTAGACAGTCACATTCAAAATAATTAATTTAGATCAGTACCTCCCACCATAAGGAAAAATTAACTCAAAATGGATTAAAGACTGGCAATTCGATGCTTGGGGCTGGTGCAAGGGGATGATCCAGAGAGATGATATGGGGTGGGAGGTGGTAGGGGGGTTCATGAATGGGAACTCATGTACACCTGTGGTGGATTCATGTCAATGTATGGCAAAACCAATACAGTATTGTAAAGTAAAATAAAGTAAAAATAAAAATTTAAAAAATTTTAAAAAATGGATTAAAGACTTGAATGTGAGATTTGAAACCATAAAAATACCTAGAAGAAAACATAGGTAATTACCCCCTCCTTGACATGGGTCTTTGCAATGATTTTTTTAATCTGACACCAAGAGCAAAAGTAAAAATATGGATCTGTATCAAGCTAAAAAGCCTGGACAACAAAAGAAGTCAGCAACAAAGTGAAAGGTATATACCAAATGGGAAAAATACCCATAAATCATAAATCTGATAAGGGTTTATCAGATATATGAAATCATATATCTGATATCAAAAATATAAAATTACTCATACAACTCAATAGCAAAAGAGATGATTTTTAAAAAATGGTCATAAAATCTAAACAGACATTTTTCTGAAGAATACCTATTGATGGTCAACAGGTATATGGAAAGGTGCTCTTTATCATTAAGCATCAGAGAGATGCAAGCAAAAGCACAATGAAATACAAGTGCATACCTGTTAGAATGGTTATTGTAAAAAAAAAAGCATATATATGTTTATATGTATATTTATATGTGTAAACAAATGGCATATATACATGTGCTGGGCTGTACTTAGTTGCTCAGCTCACTCATGTCAGACTCTTTGCATCCCTATGGATTGTAGCCCGCCAGGCTCCTCTCTCTATGGGGATTCTCCAGGCAAGAATACTGTAGTGGGTTGTCATGCCTTCCTCCAGGGGATCTTCCCAACCCAGGGATTGAACCTAGGTCTTCTGCATTGCAGGCAGATTCTTTATCATCTAAGCTACCAGTGAAGACCGAGAATATTGGAGTAGGTAGTTAATCTCTTCTCCAGGGGATTTTCCCTATCCAGGAATTGAACTGGGGTCTCCTACATTACAGGTGCATTGTTTTTACCAGCTGAGCTACCAGGGAAGCCCGAATATGTTTAAATATATATGTATGTATAAACATACAGTGGAAAAGGCGATGGCACCCCACTCCAGTACTCTTGCCTGGAAAATCCCATGGACAGAGGAGCCTGTAGGCTGCAGTCCATGGGCTCACGAAGAGTCAGACACAACTGAATGACTTCCCTTTCACTTTCATGCATCGGAGAAGGAAATGGCAACCCACTCCAGTGTTCTTGCCTGGAGAATCCCAGGGACGGGGGAGCCTGGTGGTCTGCCGTCCATGGGGTCACACAGAGTTGGACATGACTGAAGCGTTTTAGCAGCAGCAGCAGCATAAACATACAAATAACAGATTGGTGGTTGCTAGTGGCTGGGGTAAGTGTGGGAGAAATGGGTATACTTTCTTTGTGTTTTTTTTTTAAATTTAATTTTTTTTAAAAATCCCCAAAAATGTAATAGTGAAAATATCTTAAGAGGAATCTTACAAATCCATTGGCTTTTTTTTTTCTATTGCTACCCTAGCCTTTGATGCAAATAATACTCAAGATAAAAAGTAATTCTTATCTTTTTATATTTGTGTCCTTTCTTTTAAAAATAAAGTTTCAAGTCAAATCACTTTGTTAAAAATATACCAACTGATATATGCTTATTTAATTGCTTATTATCAATAAAAGAGTAGCAGAAATATTTTTAAATTATGTGATGATATTTTATTAGTAATACTCTCTTCATTAAAATTTAATAGACCTATACAGGTTTTATTTTATTTTTGAATTTAGTCTATAAAGAGTGTCACATCATATTCTCTAAGTGAATATTTGCTAGTGTTTTATTTACTTCAGAAAACAGCAATACAAATGAAAACACAGAGCACAATGTTTCCCAAGTACTTCTTAATGATCAATTTAATATTAAACAACTCAGATATTAAGCTAACATTTTATTAAAATAACAACCCAAGAACACACTAAGATCCTTAACTAATCCCTCTTATGCTCATAAAAACAAAATTTTATAATTAGCACAGTTAAAAGCAAACTGCTTTTATATAATCCATATTTTTATTCATCAAAATTCTAGTTTTATAGTTTTAAAAAGCAAGAATTTGCTATATTATCATGAAAGCATAAACTTCCATGTAGTAAATTCCTCAGAAGTACCAATAACAAAATTTGGAGAGGAAAAAAAATAACAATAAAGTAATTTTCCACCAAATCATATTGCTTAATCAGATTTTAATGTTGCTAAGAAATACTTACATAAATGTGCTTCTAAGAAAAGTTGTGGTTTTTTTTTTGAGTCAAAAGAGATGTCTCAAAATGGGCTATGGAGAGATCCTAAACTTACTTCCTCCCAGGAACACAACAAGTCTTCAAGTACAATGGAATACTTAAAAGAGACTTGAAAACTGGATGAACAGAACCTCTACAACAAAGACTGAAAGGAAAGCATTGAAATGTATAATAAAGACAGAGATATGTGCTAGACAAGGGGAAAAAACAAATCTACACCCAAGGTATAGCAACCCTCAATTGGGAGAGGGTCACAAATATGTGGACTTTTTCAATCTGAGGATCAAAGGATTTGAGCTCCACATCAGACACCCCAACTTGTAGGTCCTGCTCAAAAGAGATGAGCCCCCAGACACCTGGATTTAAAAAGTAAAGAGGAATAAAACCTGGAAAAGCATAGTATGGTAGAGAATTAAAAACAACAACAACAAAAACTCTTAAAGACTGTGTACAGCTCAAACTAAAAGTCAGCACAAACACACCAGATTAAAAAGATCACAGACCATAGGTGTAGGGAACCCATCTATTAATAACAAATTGTCTTACAGAGAAACTGAAAAGAGTCAGAATGTTCCCAGTGGAGTAGTCACTAGCAGGAGCCATTTATTTCAACTTAGGCTACCTTACTAACATCAGGGTTAGCCAGTGCAATATTGGAATTCTCCATGTATCCTACTAGTACTAGAGGGCATTCCTGGCTTGGGTGAGAGCCTCTGAAACTTGGCCAGGCCTCACAGCCAGCTAATGATACCCATACCCACCATTTCCCCACAGCAGCAGCCACAGTTATGCCTGGCCAGAGTGAACAGGTGGCTTTGCGCTTCCGAGCTACACAAGATACCTCCTGAACAAGGCCACTCCTTCAAGACTGATACTCCTAATATACAGAAACAAATAAAAGGAATTAAGCAAAATGAGGAGTCAGAGGAACAAGTTCCAATTAAAAGAGTTTATTGAGGTGCTACTACTACTAAGTCACTTCAGTCATGTCTGACTCTGTGTGACCCCATAGATGGCAGCCCACCAGGCTCCCCTGTCCCTGGGAATCTTCAAGCAAGAACACGAGTGGGTTGCCATTTCCTTCTCCAATGCATGAAAGTGATAAGTGAAAGGGAAGTCGTTCACTCGTGTCCGACTCTTCGCGACCCCATGGACTGCAGCCGACCAGGCTCCTCTGTCCATGGAATTTTCCAGGCAAGAGTATTGGAGTGGGTCGCCATTTCCTTCTCCAGGGGATCTTCCCAACCCAGGGATGGAACCCGGGTCTCCCTCACTACAGGCAGACGCTTTACCGTCTGAGCCACCAAGGAAGCCCATTATTAAGGTGGGGGAGTGCTAAATGAGCAGGGAAAAGCACTCCATATGATATGGAGTTCAAAGTAATGGTCATCAAGATGCCAATCAAACTTGGAAGAAGAATGGATGAAAACAACAAAAACTCTAACAAAGAGGCAGAAAATATAAGAAACTACCAAACAAAAGTTAAAGCAGAATGAAAAATAAGGGGTTCAACATCAGAGTGAATGAGGTAGAAGAATGAATCAGTGATCTGGAAGAAAAAAAAAAAAAAAGAATCTCACCCATATGGAGAAGCAAAATGGAAAATGAATTTAAAGAAGGAAGATAACTAAGTGACCTTTGAGACAACATAAAGTAAAATAGCATTTGTATGATAGAAGTCCCAAAAGGAGAAGAAAGAAATGGTCAGAAAGGTTATTTGAAGAAATAGTAGCTTAAAAGTTTTGCAGTCTGGGGAAGGAAACAGATATTCAGACCCAGGAAGCTTGAGAGCTCCTAATGAGATGAATCCCAAGTGACGCACATCCAGACACACTGTAATTGAAATGGTAGAAGTTAAGGATAAAGAGAATCCTAAAAGCTGCCAGAGAAAAATAACTAGTTCTGTACAAGGGAAAACCCCATAAACCAATCAGCAGGTTTTTTAGTGCTAACTTTACAGGCCTAAGGGAATGACGTGACAAATTACTGAAAGGAAAAACTTCCAACCAAGGATCCTCCATCTGATAAGGATATCATTCAGAACTGAAGGAGAGACCAGAGTTTTCCAGGTAAGGAAAAGTTAAAGGAGTTCATCACCAGAAAAATATTTTTACAAGAAAAATTAAAGACTTTTTTAATCCGAAAAGGAACTAATTTCATAAAAAAATATGTAAGTAAAAATTTCACTGGAAAAAGGGTAAATATATAATAAAGGTAGTGAATCAATTACTCGTGAAGCAAGAATGACAGTTAAAACACAAAAGGAATAAAAATGACAGAAATCACAATAATTAGTAAAGTGAAAGTGAAGTTGCTCAGTCATGTCCGACTCTTTGGAACTCCATGGACTGTCGCCTATCAGGCTCCTCAGGCAACATTCCATGGAATTTTTCAGGCAAGAGTGCTGGAGTGGGTTGCCATTTCCTTCTCCAGGGGATCTTCCCAACCCAGTGATTGAACCTGGGTCTCCCTCACTGCAGACAGACGCTTTACCATCTGAGCCACAGGGAAGCCCAGAACAATTAGTAAGGGGATGCATGAAATAAAAAGATGTAAAATGTGTCATCAAAGAATAAAACAAGGGAGGAGTGATAAAAAGATTTATCTCTGGAATGTGTATGAATTTCAGTTCAGTTTATTTGCTCAGTCGTGTCCAACTCTTTGCCACCCCTTGGACTGCAGCACCCCAGGCTTCGCTGTGATAGAATTTCAGTTGCTATCACTTAAAGCATGCTGCTTATTACAAACAATGCCATATATTCAGTTCAGCCACTCAGTTGTGTCCCTCTCTTTGCCACCCCATAGATTGCAGCATGCCAGTCGTCCCTGTCCATCACCAACTCCCAGAGCTTGCTCAAACTTATGTCCATCGAGTCAGTGATGCCACCCAACCTTCTCATTCTCTGCAGTCCCCTTCCTCTCCTGAATTCGATCTTTCCCAGCATCAGGGTCTTTTCCAATGAGTCAGTAGTTCTTTGCAACAGGTGACCAAAGTATAGGCGCTTCAGCTTCAACATCAAAACTTTCAATAAATATTCAGGACTGATTTCCTTTAGGATTGACTGGCTTGATCTCCTTGTAATCCAAGAGACTCTCAAGAGTCTTCTCCAACACCACAGTTCAAAAGCATCAATTCTTCAGTGTTCAGCTTTTTTAATGGTCCAGCTCTCACATCCATACAAGCCTGCTGGAAAAATCATACCTTTGACCAGACAGACGTTTGTTGACAAATTAATGTCTCTGCTTTTTATATGCTCTCTAGTTTGGTCATAGCTTTTCTTCCAAGGAACTAGAGTCTTAATTTCATGGCTGCAGTCACCATCTGCAGTGATTTTGAGTCCCAAGAAAATTAAGTCTCTCACTGCCTTCAATGTTTCACCATCTATTTGCCATGAAGTGATGGGACCAGCTGCCATGATTTTTGTTTTTTGAATGTTGAGTTTTACATCAGCTTTTTCACTCTCCTCTTTTGATTTCTTCAAGAGATTCTTTATTCTTCTTCACTTTCTGCCATAAGGGTGGTGTCATGAGATTCGACTTTGGTAATCCTAGTTATAAGAGATTCTTTTTCGGTTATTTTGTGGTATTATATTTTAAGTAGGCTTAGTTCCGTCTTTGTTCAGGAAGTCTAAGACACGGCACGCGTTCGGGGAGCACTGTGCGGGGTTTTTCAGTAGTTGTCTTATTTCCAAAAATGAACGTTCCTGTTAATTTAAGTTTCTCCGCTAAGTTTACTTATTGCACCGCCGTGGACTGAAGCTTTAGCCTCTAGTCTTTCCGGTGAATGTTCAGGTCTGATTTCCTTTTCGGATTGAGCGGTTGGATCTCCCTGCAGTATAAGGCGGAGAAGGCAATGGCATCCCACTCCAGTACTCTTGCCTGGAAAATCCCATGGACAGAGGAGCCTGGTGGGCTGCAGTCCATGGGGTCGCTAAGAGTCAGACACGACTGAGCGACTTCACTTTCACTTTTCACTTTCATGCACTGGAGAAGGAAATCGCAAGCCATTCCAGTGTTCTTGCCTGGAGAATCCCAGGGACGGGGGAGCCTGGTGGGCTGCCGTCTATGGGGTCGCACAGAGTCAGACACGACTGAAGCTACTTAGCAGCAGCAGCAGCAGCATCTTCATACATGAGGTAATTGATATTTCTTCTGGCAATCTTGATTCCCAGCTTGCGCTTCATCCAGCCTGACATTTAACATGATGTACTCTGCATATAAGTTAAATAAGCAAGATGACAAAATATAGCCTTGGCATACTCCTTTCCCGATTTGGAACCAGTCTGTTGTTCCATGTCCAGTTCTAACTGTTGTTTCTTGACCTGCATACAGATTTCTCAGGAGGCAGGTGAAGTGGTCTGATATTCCTATCTCTTTAAGAATTTTCCAGTTTGCTGTGATCCACACAGTCAAACACTTTGGCATAGTCAATAAAGCAGAAGTAGATGTTTTTCTGAATTCTCTTTCTTTTTCTATGATTCATTAGATGCCAGCAATTTGATCTCTGGTTCCTCTTCCTTTTCTAAATCCAGCCTGAACATCTGGAAGTTCATGGTTCACGTACTGTTGAAGCCTGGCTTGAAGAATTTTAATCATTATTTTGCTAGGGTGTGAGATGAGTGCAATTCTGCCATAGTTTGAACATTCTTTGGCACTGACTTTCTTTGGGATTGGAATGAAAAATTACCTTATCCTGACTGTGTCCACTGCTGAGTTTTCCAAATTTTGCTGGCATATTGACTGCTGCACTTTCACAGCATCATCTTTTAGGATTTGAAATAGCTCAACTGCAATTCCATCACCTCCACTAGCCTTGTTCATAGTGATGCTTCCTAAGGCTCGCTTGATTTCACATTCCAGGATGTCTGGCTCTAAGTGAGTGATCACACCATTGTGGTTTTCTGGGTCATTAAGATCATTTTTGTATAATATTTCTGTGTATTCTTGGCACCTCTTCTTAATGTCTTCTGCTTCTGTTAGGCCCATACATGTTCTGTCCTTTATTGAGCCCATCTTTGCATGCAATGCTCCCTTGGTATCTCTAATTTTCTTGAGGAGATCTCTAGTCTTTCCCATTCTATTGTTTTCCTCTATTTCTTTGCACTGATCACTGAGAAAGGCATTCTTCTCTCTCCTTCCTATTCTTTAGAATGCTGCATTCAAATGGGTATATCATTCCCTTTCTCCTTTGCCTTTTGCTTCTCTTCTTTTCACAGCTATTTGTAAGGCCTTCACAGTCAACCATTTTGCCTTTATGCATTTCTTTTTCTTGGAGATGCTCTTTGTCACCACCTCCTGTACAATGTCACGAACCTCCGTCCATAGTTCTTCAGGTACTTTATCAGATCTAATATCTTGAATCTATTTGTCATTTCCACTGTATAATCATAAGAGATTTGTTTTAGGTCATACCTGACTGGTCTAGTGGTTTTCTCTACTTTCTCTTATTTAAGTCTAAATTTAGCAATAAGGAGTTCAGTATCTCAGCCACAGTCAGCTCCCAGTCTTGTTTTTGCTGACTGTATAGAGCTTCTCCTTCTACTGCTTCAAAGAATATAATCAATCTGATTTCAGTATTGACCATTTGGTGATATCCATGTGTAGAGTTGTCTCTTGTGTTGTTGGAAAAGCATGTTTTCTATGACCAGTACATTCATATTTAAATATAAATAATAAATATATGAAATCATTCATACAACACACACACACATACACAAACACATACATATAGAAAGCAATGCACAAGGAAAACACTTGCTTTCCCTGGGATGGGTATAAATTTCTAAGTTAATTTTCATATTTTCTGAGAATATCCATTTCCATACATTAATTGCTTATTGTTTATTTCACACATTAACTGATTTCAACATTAAGCATTTAAAAATATTTTGTTTTAAAATATGTTGATTGAAATGCAATTTTTTTCTTCCTGAATGAATCTCTAATCATAATTCCCATTTATTCATTCCTTTTTATTCTTTTTATAAATATCAATATCATTTTTGAATTAAAATATTCAAGAATCAATCTCCAATTTGGGAATTTGTATATACTTGACAACTAATTTTGATCATAGCCATATAGCAATTAAACTTATTATGATGATCACTTCATAATATATATCACTATATTATACGTCTTAAACTAACATAATATTGTAAGTCATTTATATTTTGATGAAATGAAATCACAGAAGATTGCAAAATGTTAATTTAAAACTATAGAATATAGTTGTTTGAAAAATATTTAGTCGTTTATGTCAATAATCATCATGTATTGCCAACTGATAAGAAAAGAAAAGAAAGAGACAGACAGACAGTGACAGAGTCAGAGAGAGACAGAGAATTATGGAGAGCCAGACCAAAGGGAGACAATTAGAGAGATGAAGAGAGAGAAAGGGAGTGAAGAGTTAAAGAAAGCAAAAAATATTAACAAAATATTGTATTTTAGGAAAATAAATAATTTAAAATGAGAGTAATAGCTACCACTTTACAATATATTGTTTTACTTTATTTCAAAGTTATTATTCATAAGTTAGTAAGTATGCAATGCATGCCTCTTAACAGCATACATTTGGAAATGCCATCAGTTCCCTTCCTAAAGCTGTTACTATTATTGGGGAGCCTGAAGAGTAAAAGCTGCGAATGTCCATATGTCGGTTCTCTTTTCTGGACCCTGTAGTTTCCAAGTGAGAACTGATGGGATGCGCACTTTCACTAACAAGCTGGAGTGCTTGCTATGGTTTCTTAAGACTAAGAAGACTGCAATTTAATGTCAGATAAATAATAAAGAAAGCATGGATTTTTATAAACCAGTCAATATCTGTTACAGATGTGAATGTATTATATATGTGTGATGGTTATTATATGTAATATGTATTAGGTATGCATAATAATATTTACAATGTGAATAAATACATTATTTATATATGTACATATATCTCACAAAATTGGGTATAAATCCTGGTGACCAATCGTTACACCAACTACTCTCATGGAAGTTTATTCTTTGTGGAAAGGAATATTGAGGGGGAGTGAAGAGTAACTTAAAATGTGTTGTTTCTGTTTTACAGTTACCAAGGAAAATAGAATATTGCCACCAATCTTTGGTTCAGTTTGTTAGACATTCAGGCTCACAGAAATGCAACAAAAGAACAATGAACCAACTTTGAAGCTCCTAAGGTCCGAGGTCTTTCAAGTTTTATTTTCATCGTTATTACTACTACTACTGATAATATAAATTACAGAAATAAATCATTTTGAAAGTATAGAAAAAGAATGTTAGAATTGTATGAGTCAAGTTGAATCCAGAAAGGGGTCTATCATTGCATTTGATCAACAGAAAAAAGAGTATGCATTTATCAGAGCAACAGAGAGATTTTCAAAATAAACTGCAAACCAGTGGAAGGTGGAGAAATGTTTCAAGAGTGATGAAAAGTGAGAAATGGGAAAACAATAGAGAATGAGATTTAATTTAGATTAATATTAGGTAATACACAACAAGACTGCTGAAAGAAAGAAACAAGTTGAAGTGTACTGGTTAGAGAACACTGTTTGTGATTAACTACATACTGCATGGGAGAGAATTTTGCTGCATGACAGTGAATTAAAAGCTAAATAAAAATGAGCCATGGTATATGAAGGGTATTAACTACCTTTTGATCCATACACAAAGTCCTTTTTTTAGTAAACAATAAAACTTTAAAAACAGCAATAATTTCATAACTAAATGTCATTGAACACTATGTGCTAAACTTTGTACTAATTGTACTAAATTCTTTTCTCAGTATTGAACACTCAAATATTGAAGCAAATAATGTTATTATCTTCATTTTACAGGTGGTATTAGATCTTAGGTTAAATAATTATTCAAGGTTGAATCATTATAAGCAATGGAGTGAGGGTAATGTAAATATTGAAAACATAGCATAAAACTTAAGACAAAATTAAAGGACACAGAAAAAATACTAACAATATACAGAAACAAAAGTTTAGCAAAACATGTTTTTCACAGCAATTTCTAAGATACATTATGAACTTACTGGGTGCTACGTACTGTTTCTCATACTTTGTTAGGTTACATTTAATCCTCCAAAAATATATGAGTTAGGATCGTTATTGCATTTTAATGTGAGGAACATTGAAACAGGGAAAAATTGTGTAATTTTCTTAAGGACATTTGGCTATGAAATGGCAGATCTAGGTTTGGAATATAGCATTCCCCACTCCCAGCTCCAGGACTATGGGCTAGTTATCAAGCTGCACTAGTGCTAGAGTTGGGGTTGGGGAGCAAATACACAATAGAATATAAGTGTAGAGATATTTAAATGCAAAATATGGGGATTATTGAAAAGATTATTGTGTCTGGCACATAGTGTAATTATTCATAATTATATATTAAATACATAGAATTACCTAAATGAGTTAAGGAAGTTTGGAATACACAATAGGTCATTAAGAAAATAAAAATAATTAATCATTATGATCTTTTGACTTCTGTATGGAAAATATTTATTGCTCACATATGATATGCTATAAGTTCATTTCTGAAATGGAGAGATACAGTCCTGTCCTCCCCAGAAAGTATGGAATAATATTATATCAAAGCCCCAATATTTATACTCTTATTCCTAATAATATTCTTTCACTTAGTTTTGAATCAAAATATTATTCATGATATAAAATTAAATCCACTATTATATCAAGGACAACTAAAGGTGTGATTTTAACTTGAAACTTTTCTTTACATAAATATATGTTTATGTAGGAAGAAATATTGCATTAAAAATTAATATAATCCAAAGTTCAGTTAGGAACCAAGAGCTTTGAGATACAAGTTTCATGTGAACATGATGAAGTTAGATGCAATGTTATATATTATTCTCGTCACATCATATTCTGAGCTCTGAATATACTTAATTAGATCAGTTTGAACCACCTATCCATCTTGTGTGCATGTCCTAATTCTAAGCTGTTCTTTGTCCCTTCAATTTTCCATTCCTGAACCCTTCCATCTCCTTTTGAGCTTACATATGCCAAAGTTTACATGAAGGCTTATTATTTAATCTTCTTGATGAAAAGCTACCTTAAAGCTTTAACTTTTCCATTTTTGTTTGTTTTGTTTTCATCTTTCCCTGTCATCTTGATTTGGGAAAGCAAGGAAGTGGTACAGAAACTCATGTCCCAAGTGGTGTGACATATGCCAGCTTTCTCAGAGATCAGAGTTTGTTTCTGTTTCAAATTTATTGTGTTTTTAATTAAATAGAATAGTAGAGAAAGACTATAATGAAATGTACATTGTCAAGTATATGTCTACATTTCTCCTTGAGGAAAATGTCTGGAAAAAGAAGTATCTTGTCAAACAAAACATTTACAAAAGATTAAGCAAAAATTTGAGGGAACACACTAGCAGTGGTATTAGGAACATTTGAAAAATATGAGGCACTGGAAGATTGAATATAGCAAGATTCAAAGGAATTCCATGTTTTCTAGTATATACTGTTTGTAAGTCCCTCAGCATTAAAGAAAAAACACATTAAATCATTCAGTTCAGTGAAGTGTAGCACTGCAAATGGTATTAATAATAGTATGTAGATGCCATCCAGAAATCAAACTAAATTATAGAGTTAAAGCAAAAGTTTCATTAGATGAGAGAGTAACTATGGAAATCAATTAATGAAGCAGCTAAATCCAGCCATTGGTTATGTCAATCAAATAAAAACAGCCTCTGTGTGTGTGTGCGTGTGTGTGTGTACATGTGATTTGAAAATTCATGTGAATAGAAATGATTCCACTAAAAATGTGTAAATACTGTTATTATAAACAAGCATTTTGATACTATTGTTTGTGTTTTCTCTTTTATAAATGTAAAATCTGCAATAATAAAAAACTATATCACAGAAAAGCCAAGAAATATAAAACTGAATTAGAAAATAATCTAGCATACATCAGGCTTCCCAGGTGACCACTAGTGGTAAAGAACCTGCCTGTCAATAAGGAAGCATTGGACTGGGACTATCTCCTGGAGGAGAACATAGCAACCCACTCCAGTATTCTTGCCCAGAACATCCACGTGGACAAAACGAACCCAGAGGTTCAGTCTATATGATTGCAAAGAGTCAGATACAAATGAAGTAGCTTAGCATGTGTGCAGGCTAGCACACATCAGAAGCACTGTGATACCTTTTTCAAGCTGTTTTTTAATTAATGGATGGGTATTTGCAGGTTTCAAGACTTTAATGTTTATTTTCCATTTTTGTACCTGAAATACATTAAACAATTCTCATAAACAGCATCACATTGGTACTGACCAATCAGAAGAGGCTATACAGGAGCTACTGCTAGAATTGTCCATGCCAGATGAATATTAGCCCGGGTGATGAGCAGAATTTGTATAAGCGTTGAAACCTTATTCAAAATTATCTTTTAAAAAATACCTAGATATAGTCTGGAATAGGTATAATTTAATTATTCTTTAGTGTAATAAAACAATGTGCATTTTCATGATTATAGATATTCCTCTTATTTTATATTATCTTGCCCTAATTTCAAAAGAGGAATTTAAAAGTCAAAATCAAAAAAATATTTCTGAAAATTCTTGGTACATATTGTGAAATTGTCTTACCAAAAAAATGAATTATCTAAAGCTTATAAATATGTGTATAGTGAAAGTCACTCAGTCATCTCCAATTCTTTGTGACCCCATGGACTGTAGCCTGCCAGGCTCCTCTGTCCATGGGATTACCCAGGCAAGAATACTGGGGTAGGTAGCCATTGCCTTCTCCAGGGAATATTTGTGACCAGGGTCTCCCCCATTGCAGGCAGATTCTTTACCATCTGAGCCACCAGGGAAGTCTCATGTATGTGAAAACATACATATAAACCTGTTACTGCTTCCATGTTTAAATAATGTTATGTATTAAATATATTTAGAATCTAATTTTATAATATTTGTGGGAAAAATGAAAAAAAAAAAACCCTACATATAATAAAGGTCACTTATAATTCTCCTGCACTGAATTATTTTTAAATGTGTATACAGTGAGATCTGAATTTTGCTCAATATGTGTGTATGTATAGTATATAACATTATTATATAAACATATGCACATATATGGTAACATAAAACATAGAAGAGTAATGTATATGTAGATTTATATAATTTTTCTAAATAATATGTGGGCATATTTTTATACCATTACCAATATTTCTTTATTCTCTTTAGTAATTACACTATTTTACATGAAAGTGAAAGTGTTAGTCAGTCATGTCTGACTCTTTGTGACCCCATGGACTGTAGCCCACCTGGACTCTCTGTCCATGGTATTCTCTAGGAAAGAATATGGAGTGGGTTGCCATTGCCTTCTCCAGGGGATCTCCCCAAACCAGGGATTGAACCCTGGTCTCCTACATTTCAGGCAGATTCTTTACCATTGAGCCACCAGCACTAAGTAGATACAAAATATTTATAATTTATGTAATCAATCTCATGCTTTTAGTATCACAGTCATTTCCATCTCTATTGCAACTTACTCTAAATATCTCATGTACTCTAGATACTCTTTTTAATCAAATTGATTATTTTTAGGGTAAATCCTTAAAAGTAGAATATATGAAACAAATTTTGTGATGAATGTAAAATTTTCATTCCTATTTGAGATGTCAAAGTGAATACTAATTTTCAATCTAATAAATTTGACTACGAATGTCTATTGCTCTGGCCCCTGCCTACATTATATACTATCACTAAACAACACTCACACATACACACTTGGCAATTTAAAAAATGAAAAATTTTTAACTTAATTAGCATTTTCATAGTTATTTATAACAGAGAAAGATTTGAAGCAAACTAAGTGTATAATGACATACTAATGTTAAAATAAATATATATTACATTTATCGTGCTTTAGTACAATGTTTATCACTTATCTGTCATGCATGTCACAATGATGTTTTATGGCAGTTTATGTTAAGGAGTCATATTTAATTATTACCAAATATACTTCAGTGTTTATTCCATTAGTGTTTTTCCTACACAAAGCTTTCTAACCTGTGATTAAATGCCTTTATTATTTTATATTAGTTCAATTATTTCTTTTTATCTTTTGGAATCGTTTTACACTAAATTTTCACTAAGATATGAGTTATGATTAGAATGCAATATATTTTCAAATAGTCAATCACTGACTCTTTGTATCATTTTGAATAGTGTAAACACAAAAGATTTTATTCTCCTTCAGACACTGGGGAGAAGTCTAGAATTGGTGGCTTGGCATTATCTATAGAAAGCTAGGATTTTCTCTCTCTTTCACTCCTGCTTTTCATTCTCCAAGCTAACTCTTGACCAAAATAACTATTGTACAGTCTTAACATGCCACACAAACTGAAAGGAAGAAATTAGAATGAGAGGAATAAGCCTTTCTGAAAATTCTGACCTCAGTTTTAATCTTATTTTTAAAAAACAATCATATTTAAATAGATTGGAATGCATTAAGTTCATTAATTAAACCCTTCCTTCCTTTTTTTTTTGCATAACAAACTACTTTAAAATTAAATGACTTGAAAGAGAAAAACCTATTCACTTATGATTCTGGAGGTCAGTATTTCAGCCTCAACTCAGTTAGTCATTCTTTTTCATGCCATTTGCTTTGTTGCATTCTGCTGCTCAGTGCACGGACCTAAAGTTCTAGGAGTCTTTGCTCACATGTCAATAGGGCATGTGCCTCAGTGCTCTTTCACAAGGCCATTCTCTCTTCACCTTGGTCTTGGGTTTCCTTGAAAGTGAAAGTCGCTCAGTCATATCCCACTCTTTGCTATCCCATAGACTGTGTAGCCTGGCCGGCTCCTCCATGCATGGAATTCTCAGGGCAAGAGTACTGGAGTGGGTTGCCATTTCCTTCTCCAGAGGATCTTTCTTATCCAGGGATCAAACCCAGGTCTCCTGCATTGCAGGCAGATTCTTTCCCAACTAAGCCACTACAGCACAGTAATCGCTGAGCATCTGGGCTTCTTACATGTCACACAGCTTGCATTTTTATTTCATGACATCTTTCAAAAAATTTTATAACTTCTCATTTACAGATGTGCTCTTATATACAAGCAAGCTAATAAGGATATTTAATTATACTGCTGATACAGTGAATGCAGTCTTTCACTGTATTTTCTAAATGTTTATTGATGGAATCAGAAGTACCCCTGCTTGTGTATTCCCCTTGAATCCGAAATATTTCTTAATTATAGTGCTTTTTAATTGAGATCTTTATATTTTCTAGATATACAATTATATCATTTGCAAATTATAATTGACTTTTTCTATTCTTGTATATTATTGACTTTATTAGTACTATTATGGTTCAATTCAGTTCAGTTCAGTCACTCAGTCGTGTCCAACTCTTTGCAGTTAGTTAATTTCAAAACAAACAGATTACTTGAAGTCATGAATGATTTAATTTCATGCAGAACTTTTGTTGGGAATCATTTATGCCACTATGCAAAGCTATGTATACATATTTATATATATCTTCTGTACATACTGTATCCTTTTAAGTATTTTATAATTTGAAACTATGAAACTAAGGAGAAACTCTTGAGTAAAATGAAAATTGTTTGCTTAAGAAAGTCCTCTTTATTTTCTTAGGATAGGACAGACTTTTGTTTTTCCAATCATAGTAAATTCTATACATAAACTATTTTTTATATTGTTATAAACTATTTTGTTCAGATTCATGGAAAGATATTTTAGTTTCTAATGCAGCATACCCCAGGACAAAGTCAGCAGGTACATGGGATCATTAAGAACTTGAAACATGACCAGTCTGAGTTGCAATGAAGTACATCAAATATAAACTCTATTATAGGGCTTCCCTGGTGGCTCAGAGGTTAAAGCTTCTGCCTGCAATGCAGGGAGACCTGGGTTTGATCCCTTGGTCGGGAAGATCCCCTAGAGAAGGAAATGGCAACCCACTTCAGTATTCTTGCCTGAAGAATCCCACGGGTGGAGGAGCCTGGTGGGCTACCGTCCACGGGGTTGCAAAGAGTTGGACACAGCTGAGCGACTTCACTTTAACTTTCACTTTCATAGGCAACACAGAAAAGCAAAAGATCTTAACAACATTTATAGTAATCAACATTAATTTTTGATATATTGATTTAATAAGTATGTTTTAAATTAATTCTTATAGGTTCCTTTTTATATTTTTAATGTAGCTACTAGTAAATCTAAAATTACACATGTGCATGGAATTAGAATTCAATTCAATAGCATAGTTCTAGAGGGCTTATTTTTTTTAACTAAGATGATATTCATGCAGCATAAAATTAAACATCTTAAAGTGTACAATTCAATGGATTTAGTGCATTCACAGTGCTGTGCAACCAACATGTTTCTGTTCCAAAAATTTTTATTTTCTCAGAATACCCTGCATCTTATACATCTTTCCTTCATCCTCTGGCAACCACTAACCTGCTTTCTGTGTCTATAAATTTAGGTGTTTCATGTAAAAAGAGTCTTTCAATATGTGACCTTTTTGCAAACCTTTTGCAAACATTTTTGACCTTTTGACAATTCCAATTGTCACTGAAATTCAAGATTCATACAGCTTATAAAATATATCAGAATGTCATTTATTTTTAAGGTTGAAAAATATTCTAATGTGTGGATCTGCAATTTCTTTATCTATTTGTATGTGTTCTTTGAGGAATTGTGTATTCAAATGCTTAGCCCATTTTAACAGATATTTTTTGTCTTTCTGTTGTTGAGTCAAGAGTTATTCATGTATTCTAATGCAAAACTAGTATTCAGATCCATCATTTGAAAATTTTTCTCCCTTCCTATAGGTTACCTTTTCATTTCGTTAATAATGCTGTTTGCAAAATAACAGTTTTTAAAGATCTATTATCTACGTTGGTTATTTTGTTTTTCTCATGTTGTATGTGTTTGTGTCAAATGAATAAATGCACCGTGAAATTCTATTTCTTGAGGATTAACCTCTATGTTTTCTTCTAATTGTTGTATAGCTGTAAGTCTTTGTTTAGACCATTGACCAATTTTGAGTTAATTTTATGTCTGGAATGAGGTTGGGGGTCCAGCTTTATCTTTCACATGTAACTATCCTTCTCAGCAACATTTGTTGACATGATTCTTTTCCCGATTGGATGATCTTGGAACACTTGACCAAAATAAATTGGTTAGAGGTCTGGATTTATTTGGGGACTTTTAATTTTACTGCATTGAATCATATGTCTATTCTTATTCCAATAACACACTGTTTTGATTGATTAAGCTTTGGAAACTGAGGACTGACTTTTTATTTCCTAAAGATTCACGCTGTTTTCCTTTCTCACCATTGTTTTCGCTATGGGGGAACTTTGACGGTTCTATTTCTGAAAAGTACAAAAACGGGCACTGAAATTTTGATAGGAATTGCACTGAATTTTCAGAAGAGTTGGGTATCATTTACATGTTAACAGTATTCAAGTCTTTCAATTCAAATAAATGATGTCTTTCCATTTACTAACATTTTCTTTAAATTCTTTTGACAGTTTGTTATAGTTTTCAGTACACAAGTCTTTAAGATAGTGGTTAAAATTATTTCTTAGATATTTTACTATTTTAAATGAAATCGTTACAGAATATTTTCTTAATTTACTGCTTGGATTGTTCACTGATGGTAGACAGAAACACAGTTTCTGTTTCTAGTTTCTTGGTGTTGAGTTTTTATCATGCAATTTTGCTGAATTTGTTCATTAGGTCTAGTAATTTTTTTATGATTCCTTAAAACTTTTTATAGATAAGATCATAGTATCTGCCAATACTAGTGGTGAAAACGAACCTTTGTCTTATTTCCGAACTTGGGAGGAAAGCTTTCAATTTTCACCATTGAATATGATTTTGTCTTTGTGATTTTTGTAAATGCTCTTTATTATGTAAAGGAAATTCCATCAATTCCTAATTTGGTGAGTGCTTTTTAATCATGAAAGAATATTGAGTTTGTTAAATGTTTTGTCCACATTTGTTGAGATGTGGAGGTTGTTTTTAATTTACTTTCATTCTATTAATGTGGGCTATTACATTGATTGATTTTCTTATGCTGAATCAGCTGTTTGGGACTGAATTATGTCTCCTCTAATTTTACATCTGGGATTGAATTATGTCTCTTCTAAGTTTATATCTAGAAGACTTAACCACCACTATCTCAGAACAGGACTGTATTTGAAGACAGAGCCTTTAAAGAGGTAATTTAATTAAAAACAGACCTTTAGTTCAGTTCAGTTCAGTCCCTCAGTTGTGTCCAACTTGTTGCAACGTCATGGACTGCCACATGCCAGGCTTCTCTGTCCATCACACACTCCTGGAGCTTGCTCAGACTCATGTTGCTAGAGTTGGTGAAGCAATCCAACCATCTCATACTCTGTCATCCCCTTTTCCCAAGGCAAACCATTCAATATCACAGTAATCTAAGTCTATGCCCGGATCAGTAATGCTGAAGAAGCTGAAGTTGAATAGTTCTATGCAGACCTACAAGACCTTCTGGAACTAACACCCAAAAAAGATGTCCTTTTCTTTATAGGGGACTGGAAGGCAAAAGTAGGAAGTCAAGAGATATGTGGAAAGAGGCAAATTTGGCCTTGGAATAAGAATGAAGCAGGGAAAAGGCTAATAGAGTTTTGCCAAGAGAACACACTAGACATAGCAAAAGCCCTCTTCCAACAACACAAGAGAAGACTCTACACATGGACATCATCATGTGCTGCTGCTGCTGCTAAGTCCTTTCAGTCGTGTCCGACTCTGTGCAACCCCATAGATGGCAGCCCACCAGGCTCCCCTATCCCTGGGATTCTCCAGACAAGAACACTGGAGTGAGTTGCCATTTCCTTCTCCAGTGCATGAAAGTGAAAAGTGAAGTCGCTCAGTCGTGTCCGACTCTTCGCGACCCCATAGACTGCAGTCTACCAGGCTCCTCCGCCCTTGGGATTTTCCAGGCAAGAGTACTGGAGTGGGGTGCCATTGTCTTCTCCACATCATCATGTGGCCAACACCAAAATCAGATTGATTATATCCTTTGCAGCCAAAGATGGGGAAGCTCTATACAGTCTTCAAAAACAAGACTGGGAGCTGACTGTGACTCCGATCACAAACTCCTTATTGCCAAATTCAGACTTAAACCGAAGAAAGTAGGGAAAACCACTAGACCATTCAAGTATGACCTAAATCATATCCCTGATAATTATATAGTGAAAGTGACAAATAGATTCAAGGGACTAGATCTGATACAAAGAGTGCCTGAGGAACTATGGATGGAGGTTCATGACATTGTACAGAAGGCAGTGATCAAGACCATCCCCCCCAAAATGAAATGCATAAAGGCAAAATTGTTGTCTGAGCAGGCATTAGAAATAGCTGTGAAAAGAAGAGAAGCCAGAAGCAAAGGAGAACAGGAAAGATATACCCATTTGAATGGACAGTTCCAAAGGATAGAAAGGAGAGATAAGAAAAGCTTTCTCAGTGATCAATGCAAAGAAAGAGAAGAAAACAATAGAATGGGAAAAACTAGAGATCTCTTCAAGAAAATTAGAGATACCAAGGGAACATTTCATGCAAAGATGAGCACAATAAAGGGCAGAAGTGGTATGGACCTAACAGAAGCAGAAGATGTTAAGAAGAGGTGGCAAGAATACACAGAAGAACTATACAAAAAAGATCTTCATGACCCAGATAATGATGATGGTGTAATCATTCATCTAGAATAAGACACGGTGGATTGTGAAGTCAAATGGTCATTAGGAACGATCACTGTGAACAAATCTAGTGGATGTGATGAAATTCCAGCTGAGCTATTTCAGTCTTAAAAGATGATGCTATGAAAGTGCCACACTCAATATGCCAGCAAATTTGGAAAATTCAGCAGCGGCTGCAGGACTGGAAAATGTCAAATTTCATTCCAATCTCAAAGAAAGGCAGTGCCAAAGATTGTTCAAACAACTGCACACATCTCACATGCTAGCAAAATAATGCTTAATATTCTCCAAACCAAGCTTCAACAGACGTGAACCGTGAACTTCCCAATGTTCAAGCAGGATTTAGAAAAGTCAGAGGAACCAGAGATCAAATTGCCAACATCTGTTGGATCATCGAAAAAGCAAGAGACTTCCAGAAAAACATCTGCTTCTGCTTTATTGACTATGCCAAAGCCTTTACTATGTGTATCAAAACAAATGTTGGAAAATTCTTCAAGAGTTGGGAAAACCAGACTACCTGACCTGGCTCCTGAGAAATCTGAATGGAGGTCAAGAAGCAACAATTAGAAGTGGACATGGAAAAGTGGACTGGTGCCAAATCACAAAAGGAGTACGTCAAGGCTGTATATTGTCACCCTGCTTATTTAACTTATATGCAGAGTACATCATGAGAAACGCTGGCCTGGAAGAAGCACAAGCTGGAATCAAGATTGCCGGGAGAAATATCAATCACCTCAGATATGCAGATGACACCACCCTTATGGCAGAAAGTGAAGAGGAACCAAAATGCCTCTTGGTGAAAGTGAAAGAGGAGAGTGAAAAAGTTGGCTTAAAGGTCAACATTCAGAAAACTAAGATCATGACAACTGGTCCCATCACTTCATGGCAAATAGATGGGAAACAATGGAATCAGTGACAGACTTTAATTTTTTGGACTCCAAAATCACTACAGATTTTGACCGCACTCATGAAATTAAGAGCCGCTTGCTCCTTGGAAGAAAAGTTACGACCAACCTGACAGCATATTAAAAAGCAGGGACATTACTTTGTCAACAAAGATCCATCTAGTCAAGGCTATGGTTTTTCCAGTAGTCATGTTGGAGAATATGAGTTAGATTCTATAGAAAGCTGAGCGCTGAAGAATTGATGCTTTTGAATTGTGGTGATGGAGAAGACTCTTGAGAGTCCCTTGGACAGCAAAGAGATCCAACCAGTCCATTCTAGAGGAAATCAATCCTGAATATTCATTGGAAGGACTGATGCTGAAGCTGAAACTCCAATACTTTGGCCACCTGATGCAAATAACTGACTCATTTGAAAAGACCCTGATGCTGGGAAAGTTTAAGGGTGGGAGGAGAAGGGGATGACAGAGGATGAGATGGTTGGATGGTATCACTGACTTAATGGACATGAGCTTGAGTAACTCCCAGAGTTGGTGATGGACAAAGAAGTCTGCTGTGCTGCAGTCCATTGGACCACAATGGATCGTACATGACTGAGCAATTGAAGTGAAGTGAACTGAATGAATCTAATATCTGGGCTTCCTCAGAGATGTTTTCTGACATTTTTATTTTTTCCTATGTGAAATTGATATCTTCTGGTTTGTTTTGATACTTTTTCTTTTTTTTTTTTTAGTATTGAACATCTTTAATATTATAATGAGTTGTCTCTGGAAATCAAATTATCCTCCCTTCCTAGAAATTACTGATGCTACTTATTACTGATGCAAGGTTTTCATTTGCTTAGTGACTTTTGTAGGCTTTTTTACTTTTGTGCTTGCAAATACTTCATTCCTTGTCATGCATAAGCACTGACATCTTTGTTTTGTTATCTCTACAGTCATCTAGTGACTTTACATTGATTTGCTTAAATTCCTGGGCCTAATATAGAAGTAAGCAAAAACGACGGTTTTTAAATTATTTTTACATATGCTACCAAGGAATCCATTTGAGCCAATCTCTGCACGAGTCACCCAGCAAACCAATAGGCAAATCAACATGAAACTCTGATCTCTATAGGATAAAATCCGTACTGTCCAACCAGGCTGCAGCAAGCCACACCTTGAATGTGTGTGCAGCTATTCACACAGTTGGCTTCCGTGAAACTGTTGAATAGAAATTCCTCAAAATTTACCAACCCCTTAATTTCTCAATCACTCTCCTGGGTACTACAATTGTTCGACTAGAATCAAGAGTCCTGATAGTTGATTTTGACAATTCTTATTGAGCAATTAGCCATGATTTCAATGAAGAGACTATTTCTTAGAGCTTCCTACTCTACCATCTTCTATGACATTCTGAAAGGAGATTGGGAATCAGTACTGAAAAACAGTGGCCTGTAAAAAATCTAAATATTGAAGTTCACAGCTATAATAAGCATTTGGAGGAGAGCAAGGAGTAGGATAAAGTGAACTGAGCAGTAGAAGTAATTTGATGCAACAATCAAAGCTCCAAAGAGCAAGAAAGAAACATAGAAAGTGTGAGGAGCAGCAAAACAAATAGGAATTAATTTTAAGTTCTCTGTTTATCTTTAAATAACTGACTGATTTCAACACATCATTTACTATCCGAAACTCTTGCTTTTTAATTTTAAAATAATGGAACTATGATTTCTTTCTATTTTTCCTTTCACCCACATAGCTTTGAAAATTAAATGTGTAAAAGCCAAAAATATTAAATATTTTTTATTTAAAATAATGCTTATGATATAAATATAAGAAGATATTCTATGTGATTAGATTATAGATCTTTTCACTCAAAAAATATTGAACATATATTGAACATTTAATATGCAATATTTAGTACTAGTTGCAAGAAATGGTAAATCTCCCAGCTCAAGAACTAGACAAAAGCAGTCTGCTTTATTCCTCCCCTAACCTTCACTCCTATGTTTTCTAGAAGTACCCTCTTTCCCAAGTAACAGCCAGGTTTATGTTAACTTGAAATCTACTGCGTTAGTTATAGGATATTTTGAGGCACAGATTTGCATTATGTGATAGATAATCAACAAGAAATATATTAGCAAACTTACATTT
The DNA here is from genome assembly GCF_001704415.2 of Capra hircus. NCBI lineage: Eukaryota > Metazoa > Chordata > Mammalia > Artiodactyla > Bovidae > Capra > Capra hircus. The sequence continues at coordinate 34,253,507 of NC_030824.1, forward strand.
AAGATATAGAAAACAAACATAATTTTGGCCATTTATTTTATGGTGCATAAAATGCTGAATTTCTGTAGAATACAATTATATAAATTTATGTTAATTTGTACACTTACATGCCTGTTTTTATAATGTATATAATGTGCTACTAATTATGACATGATAAAGAGAACGATTTCTTTTCAATATGTATGTTTCAGTTACATATTCAATTACAAATTCTATTAACAATGCTGTAATTTGGAGTTTCTCATTTCTTTAAGTTCTGATTCATTGTTTCCTCCCAATAGTGCTAAAATTCTGAACTAATAAACCTTATGGAGGCATATACTTGCTATCTGAAATTGAGACTGAATTAATCTTGTGTTCATTTGGTTTATCTCTTTCTAATGCAATATGAAAGTAATCACATTTTAAAACCACAAAAATATCATTTAGTCTACAGACTGTGCTTCAAGTTGAATGAGTCTTGTCATAGGCATATAAGCACATTTAGATGCAGCAGAGCATCAGCTAAGAATAAATCAGTTGGGTTCAGTCACTTAGTCAGGTCCCACTCTTTCCAACCCATGGAATGCAAAAACTCCAGGCCTCCCTGTCCATCACTAACTCCCGCAGTTTACTCAAACTCATGTACATTGAGTCAGTGATGCCATCCAACAATCTCATCCTCGGTCGCCGCCTTCTCCTCTCGCCTTCAATCTTTCCCAGCATCAGGGTCTTTTCAAATGAGTCAGTTCTTCACATCAGGTGGCCCAAGTATTGAGGTTCGGCTTCAACATCAGTCCTACCAGTGAATATTCAGGATTGCTTTCCTTTAGGATGGACTGGTTGGATTTCCTTGCAGTCCAAGGGACTCCACGAGTGTTCTCCACACCACAGTTCAAAAGCATCAATTCTTCAGCACTCAGCTTTCTTTATAGTCCAACTCTCACATCCATACATGACTACTGGAAAAACCATAGCTTTGACCATACAGACATTTGTTAGCAAAGTAATGTCTCTGCTTTTTAATATGCTGTCTAGGTTGGTCATAACTATTCTTCCAAGGAGCAAGTGTCTTTTAATTTATGGCTACAGTCACCATCTGCACTGATTTTGAGCCCCTAAAATAAAGTCTGATACTGTTTCCACTGTTTCTCCATCTATTTGCCATGAAGTGATGGGACTGGATGTCATGAATTTTGTTTTCTGCATGTTGAGCTTTAAGTCAACTTTTTCACTCTCCTCTGTCACTTTCATCAAGAAGCTCTTTAGTTCTTCTTCACTTTCTGCCATAAGGGTGATGTCCTCTGCATATCTGAGGTTATTGATATTTCTCCCAGCAATCTTGATTCCAGCTGTGCTTTATCCAGCCCAGCGTTTCTCATGATGTACTCTGCATATAAGCTAAATAGGCATGGCAACAATATACAGCCATGATGTACTCCTTTTCCTATTTGGAACCAGTCTGTTGTTCCATGTCCAGTTCTAACTGTTGCTTCCTTACCCACATACAGACTTCTCAAGTGGCAGGTCTCAAGGGGCAGGTATTCCCATCCCTTTAAGGATTTTCCAAGTTTTTTCCTGGAAGAAAGTCTTTGGAGTATCAATAAATCAGAAGTAGATATTTTTCTGGAGGTCTCTTGCTTTTTCTATGATTCAACAGATATTGGCAATTTTAACTCTGGTTCCTCTGCCTTTTCTAAATCCAACTTGAATATCTGGAATTTCATGGTTCAAATACTTCTGAAGCTGGCTTGGAGAATTTTGAGTATTACTTTGCTAGGGTGTGAGATGAATGCAATTGTGCAGTAGTTTGAATGTTCTTTGCATTGTCTTTCTTTGGGATTAGAGTGAAAACTGACCTTTTCCAATCCTGGGGTCACTGCTAAGTTTTCCAAATTTGCTGGCATATTGAGTGCAGCACTTTCACAGCATCAGCTTATACTATTTGAAATAGCTCAACTAGAATTCCATCATGTATGCTATCTTTGATCGTAGTGATGCTTCCTAACACCCACTTGACTTCACATTCCAGGATGTCTAGCTCTAGGCGAATGATCACTCCATCGTGATTATCTGAGATATGAAGATCTATTTTGTATAGTTCTTCTGTGTATTCTTGCCATCTCTTCTTAATATCTTCCACTTCTGTTAGGTCCATGCCATTTCTGTCCTTTATTGAGCCCAGCTTTGCATGAAATATTCTTTTGTTATCTCTAACTTTCTTGAAGAGATCTCTAGTCTTTCCCTTTCTATTGTTTTCCTCTCTTTCTTTACATTGATCACTGAGAATGGCTTTCTTATCTCTTCTTGCTATTCTTTGAAAAGCTGCATTCAGATGGGTATATCTTTCCTTTTTTCTTTTGCTTTTGCTTCTCTTCTTTCCACAGTTGTTTGTAAGGCCTCCTCAAACAGCCATTATGCTTTTTTGCATTTCTTTTTTTGGGATGGTCTTTTTTTTGTTGTTTTTGTTTTTTTATTTTATTTTATTTTATTTTATTTTTTTAAATTTTAAAATCTTTAATTCTTACATGCGTTCCCAAACATGAACCCCCCTCCCACCTCCCTCCCCACAACATCCCAGAGAGATGTTGTGGGATGGTCTTGATTCCTGTCTCCTGTACAATGTCAGGAATCTCGGTCCATAGTTCCTCAGGCACTCTGTCTATCAGATCTAATCGCTTAAATCTATTTATCATTTCCACTGTATAATCATAAGGGATTTGATTTAGGTCATACCTGAATGGTCTAGTGGTTTTCCCTACTTTCTTCAAGTCTGAATTTGGCAATAAAGAGTTCATGATCTGAGCCACAGTCAGCTTCCGGTCTTGTTTTTGCTGACTGTATAGAGCTTCTCCATCTTTGGCTGCAAAGGATATAATCCATCTGATTTTGGTGTTGGCCATCTGGTGATGTCCATGTGTAGAGTCTTCTCTTGTGTTGTTGGAGGAGGGTGTTTGCTATCACCAGTGCTTTTTCTTGGCAAAACTCTATTAACCTTTTCCCTCTACATTCTGTACTCCAAGGCCAAATTTGCCTTTTACTCCAGGTGTTTCTTGATTTCCTACCTTTGCATTCCAGTCCGCTATAATGAAAAGGATATGTTGTTTGGGTGTTAGTTCTAGAAGATCTTGTAGGTCTGAATAGAACCATTCAGCTTCAGCTTCTTCAGCATTAATGGTCAAGGCATAGACTTGGATTACCATGATATTGAATGGTTTGCCTTGAAAACGAATAGAGATAATTCTGTTGTTTTTGAGATTGCATCCAATTACTGCATTTTGGAGTCTTTTTGAGTATGATGGCTACTCCATTTCTTCTAAGGGATTTTTGCCCACTGTAGTAGATATAATGGTCATCTGAGTTAAATTCCCGCATTCCAGTCTACTTTAGTTTGCTGATCCTTAAAGTGTAGACATTCACTCTTGTCATCTCCTGTTTGACCACTTCCAATTTGTCTTGATTCACGGACCTAACATTCCATGTTCCTATGCAATATTGCTCTTTACAGCATCAGACCTTGCTTCCATCACCAGTCACATCCACAACTGGGTGTTATTTTTGCTTTGACTCCATCTCTTCTTTCTTTCTGCAGTTATTTCTCTACTGTTCTCCAGTAGTATATTGGGCACCTACCGACCTGGGGAGTTCATCTTTCTGTGTCTTATTTTTTTTTCCTTTTCATACTGTTCATAGGTTTCTCAAGGCAAGAATACTGAAGTGGTTTGCCACGCCTTCTCCAGTGGATCACATTATGTCAAAACTCTTCACGATGACCCATCCATCTTAAGTGGCCCTGCATTGCATGGCTCAAAATTTCATTGAGTTAGACAAGGCTATGGTCCATGTGATTAGATTGGTTAGTTTCCTGAAATTGTGGTTTTCAGTCTGTCTGCCCTCTGTTGGAGAAGGATAAGAGGCTTTTGGAAGCTTCCTGGTTGGGAGACACTGAAGGGGAAACTGGGTCTTGTTCTGATGGGTGAGGCCATGCTCAGTAAATCATTAATCCAATTTTCTGTTGATTGGTGGAGAAAAAATAATATGTACTTTATTAAAATATTGGTGATCAATGATTTTAATTTCTCTTCATATGGGTGATAAAGTCTCCAAGATACTTAAAGTTCATTGAAATTAATATTTTGCATTTTCTTAAAAGTTAAAACTGTCTTTCTCACTTAGAAAAAATATTAGTATGTATTAAAAACTTTTCTCCAAAGTAACTTTCACAAAGCAAAACTGAAGCTAATGTTTTTCCTCCAAGAAAACACATAAATATTTTAACATCTGATTGAAAGAATTGAGAAACCAGCAAATTACCATTTTAGTATCTACAATGAAATTGGAAAAAGTTTTAGGCAAAACGTGGTGTGACTTTTACAAACAATATCACTATGTTTTCATAATGATCATTCATACTCACAAATGGTAATATTCTAAGGAATTATACATATTTTCTTTCTTATTCAAAATATAAGGATTTTATTATAAATGCATGTAGTTTAGGGGCAACTCATTTGACATAAACAATTGTTAAGTGATTCACTCAAGCATATTACTCGAACTATGTTTGAATATACTGTATATGGAATAACCATCTGTTATGAAACAGTTCCAAACTGGTTTTATTTATGTTTTGATTATGGTATAAGAATAGCTATAATGGACTGTGATTAGATTGACACTATACACTCATCACTTACATATACATATGTTAATACACTTAATTACAATGGTTTAATATTTAAAAGATTTTATGTTGGTGGGCTTCCCTGGTGATTCAGATGGTAAGGAATCTGCCTGCAATGTGGGAGACACAGGTTTGATCCCTGGGTTGGGACAATACCCTGGAGAAAGGAATGGCAAGCTACTTCAATATTCTTGCCTGGAGAATTCCATGGACAGAGGAGCCTGGCAGGCCAGAGTCCATGGGGTTGCAAAGAGTCGGACAAGACTTAGTGACTAATACACACATACAATAGTATATTCTATAATGTGCTTCATTTAAATATATTTCCAGGTGAATATAAATATATTCTGTCATTGATGGTATGTATGGAGTCATGAACAATGGACTATGGTATTCTCCTACTTAAAGCTATTAATGATTTTCATTGATTTCCAAAATGAAATATAAGCTACAGTATGGCACTGAAATTAATTCTTTGATGACACTCCAGGTACAAGTGAAACTATATTAAAATTTAAAAATCTTTTTGGATCAAATGAAAGATTAGTATTCCTGCAGTTGATGGGAAGGGCCAGAGAAATATTACATGTGATGGATCTTCTTCATGGGGACCTGTAAGAGGCTTATTAATGTCCATTTGTGTACAAGCAGACATAGTTATCCCCCTAAAAGAAGCACCAACTCCAGGGCATCACTTCAGAGAGAAATTAGGGTTTTCTACATTTTGTGCTTTATTTCTTGTGGCATTCTACAACGAGAGAATAAAATCAACCATGCTAATTATCAGACTAGATAACAACCATAGATGTGACAAACTTCAAAGGTAATCAATAAGCACTTTTCCCCAGACAACCCTGTTGAATGAGGACACAGTCATCTTCTGCTGAGTGATTTCTCCTGTCATATCACTGTGGTCTCTAGAGCAACTTTGCTGCTCTGCCTTCTACTAAAGTGATTATTGACACAGCTAATTCCTCAGTCTCCCTTTCTTGATGAAAGAAACCAATACAAAGTTGAACTCTGCTTCCTCTCTTCCTTCCTCAGAAAAAGGGCAACTACACAGTTGTTATGGAGTGAATCACATGCTCACTTCATGTGTCGAAGCCCTAAACCCCAGGACCTCAGAATGTAAGTTTATTTGGAGGTAGGGCTTTTAAAGGTGTAATGCATTGAATTGGGGCCATTAGAGTGGACTCCTGATCCAGTATGACTGGTGCCCTTACACAAAAAGAAGCATCAGCGATGAATGTATACAGACTGACAATGGAGTGAGGACACAGTGAGAGGGAACCATTTGCAAGAAAACACCCAAGAGAAACCATATTTGCCAGCACATTGGACAGATGAGCTTGGATTTCTAGCCTCTGGAACTGTGAAAAGATACATTTCTACTGTTTGGCCCCTAAAGCTATGATATTTTGTCACAGTATTCTAAGCTTCCCAAGGATTCTGTGTTGCAACAAGTGAATGGACCAATGACTCCAGGTTTGTTCCTGGTGGTCTTTATCTGATGAGCTTTATCATCCATTTTCTGAGGGTAAAAACCATCTCTAAGCTCAGATAACACTGCTTGAAGTCAAAAGCCATATTCCATGGCACCTGTGTAGACTTAACTGCCAGTATCTATAAAAACCATTTCTTAAATACAGTAGTTTAAGAACAGAATATGTATTAGCTTATAGTAAGTATAAAGAACTGACTATAAGCAGTTGTGTGGAAGTAGGTAATAATTATTTAATTTTATACACAGAAAATATGTGATCCTTATTATTTTGTCATTTATTATATAATAAGTGAAAGTTGTTCAGTCGTGTTCAACTCTTTTTGACCCCATAGACTGAAGCCTGCCAGGCTCCTCTGTCCATGGAATTCTCCAGGCAAGAATACTGGAGTGGGTTATCATTTCTTTCTCTAATTATATAATAAAGTCATTTAAATTGATTAGCAGAAAAATCTATCATTATTTTAGAATGGTTTTATTGTAACAATGTAATGTATTGTGAATAAATATCACTGATTTATCCAAGTTTGCATACATAATGGTCTTAGAAAAAAAATTGTCTAAATGTCCAGTTGTCAGTATAATGCTTTATTGACTAAATAACTGTTAGTGCAAAACAGAGAGGAAAATCAGTAGGAGATGTTACAAGATGTTTGCTAATACTGATGTGTCTCTTCTGCTTTTATTCTCCTAAAAGTATTAATCATTTTAAATAACATTTTCATAGGTTAGGCATGATTTGTAAATATTTTTTGACAAAAGTGATTTTTTAATTTAAAATGAGAAAATGTATACTTGATGAATTTTTGGAACATGGAAATCATCAAAACTACCCAAAACAGATAAATTTGGATGAGTGGTTTATTTAAATTAATAAGCTAATTTTATCCAAAGCAGACCAAATCCCAGATTCTAAACTAGGTTCTTGAAATTAGCCTTTGCAGACTGAAATCATCTCATTGTCAGCATCACCCAGCTATTGGGACAGTGCTTCACTGAAAAGGGACATAAGGTAATAGTAAAAAATACATGCACAATTACTGACTATCTATTCTTAAATTAACATTACATTTGCATAGATTCTATTCTGTACTATAACATAAACTATTTTATTGTATAACAGTTCTAATGCATTTATTTCACCAAAGATTCATCTCAGCAAAAAATTAACTAATGTTTCTTTCTATAAATTAGCTTGTTCAGAGAAATGTCTTTCTAGAAAAAAAATAATTATAATTACTAATAATAGTAAATAATGACAGTAAACTGATTAAAATGAACTAATAATAGTTATGGACCTAACAGAAGCAGAAGATATTAAGAAGAGGTGGCAGGAATACACAGAAGAACTATACAAAAAAGAGCTTCACTACCCAGAGAATCACGATGGTGTGATCATTCACCTAGAGCCAGACATCCTGGAATGTGAAGTCAAGTGGGCCTTAGAAAGCATCACTACGAACAAAGCTAGTGGAGGTGATGGAATTCCAGTGGAGTTATTTCAAATCCTGAAAGATGATGCTGTGGAAGTGCTGCACTCAATATGCCAGCAAATTTGGAAAATTCAGCAGTGGCCTCAGGTCTGGAAAAGGTCAGTTTCATTCCAATCCAAAAGAAAGGCAATACCAAAGAATGCTCAAACTACCACACAATTGCACTCATCTCACATGCTAGTAAAGTAATGCTCAAAATTCTCCAAGCCAGGCTTCAACAATACGTGAACTGTGAACTTCCAGATGTTCAAGCTGGTTTTAGAAAAGGCAGAGGAACCAGAGATCAAATTGCCAACATCCACTGGATCATGGAAAAAGCAAGAGACTTCCAGAAAAAAACATCTATTTCTGCTTTACTGACTATGCCAAAGCCTTTCACTGTGTGTATCACACTAAACTGTGGAAAATTCTGAAAGAGAGGAATACTAGACCACCTGACCTGCCTCTTGAGAAACCTATATGCAAGTCAGGAGGCAACAGTTAGAACTGGACATGGAACAACAGACTGGTTCCAAATAGGAAAAAGAGTACATCAAGGCTGTATATTGTCACCCTGCTTATTTAACTTATATGCAGAGTACATGATGAAAAATGCTGGGCTGGAAGAAGCACAGCTGGAATCAAGATTGCTGGGAGAAATATCAATAACCCCAGGTATGCAGATGACACCACTCTTATGGCAGAAAGAGAAGAGGAACTAAAAAGCCTCTTGATGAAAGGGAAAGAGGAGAGTGAAAAAGTTGGCTTAAAGCTCAACATTCAGAAAACGAAGATCATGGCATCTGGTCCCATCACTTCATGGGAAATAGATGGGGAAACAGTGTCAGACTTCATTTTGGGGGCGCCAAAATCACTGCAGATGGTTATTGCAGCCATGAAATTAAAAGACGTTTACTCCTTGGAAGCAAAGTTATGACCAACCTAGAGAGCACATTTTAAAGCAGAGACATTACTTTGCTAACAAAGGTCCGTGTGGTCAAGGCTATGGTTTTTCCAGTGGTCATGTATGAATGTAAGAGTTAGACTGTGATGAAGGCTGAGTGCCGAAGAATTGATGCTTTTGAACTGTGGTGTTGGAGAAGACTCTGGAGAGTCCCTTGGACTGCAAGGAGATGCAACCAGTCCATTGTAAAGGAGATCAGTCCTGGATGTTCATTGGAAAGACTGATGCTGAAGCTGAAACTCCAATACTTTGGCCACCTCATGTGAAGAGTTGACTCATTGGAAAAGACTTTGACGCTGGGAGGGATTAGGGGCAGGAGGAGAAGGGGACGACAGAGGATGAGATGGCTGGATGGCATCACTGACTCGATGGACATGAGTTTGAGTGAACTCCGGGAATTAGTGATGAACAGGGAGGCCTGGCATGCTGCGATTCATGACTCATGGGGCTGCAAAGAGTCGGACAGGGCTGAGCGACTGAACCTAACTGAACTGAACTGTATAACAGTTATCTGCTTTTCCACTTATCAAATAGGATATTTAGTGTCCCAATTCAGAAAAACATTGTACTGAAATGAATTTTAAATCTCAGTTCAGTTCAGTTCAGTCACTTAGTCGTGTCCGACTCTTTGTGACCCCATGAATTTTAAATCTAGTTTTGGCCAAATTACTATTATAGAAACATGACATGCATTTTGAAAACATATGCTTCTACAGTTAATGACTAATTTATTTCATTAACAAGCAAAAATCATGTTAATACACCTATTAGAAGGTAGATTTGGAAAGGAGAGAATATAATGAAAATTTAAAATTGCATGTCATTCATTATGCTATCAATGTCTCAGTGGCATAAAAAGGTTTAAAGAATTAAAATTGAAGTGTGTACTTTCTATAATATATTGACAGCCTATTGATGAAAATGAAACCATATGTCTATTTCAAAATTGCTTCAAAGTTTCTTCACAAAATATCATAATTTCAATATTATTCTGCCAAATATAGTGACATATGAAAATATCTTGTTTGCTAACATTTTTGTTCTGGGTTTGTAAATTTAATTTTATAGCATAATGGAAAACAACCATTGCTTATAATTATTTAATAGTGAAATAAAATAAAAGAATATATGCCACAGCATCATTTGAGTAGATAAAAACATCTCTACAGAATTTGGGCTCTGGACAGTGTCTTTGTATCATTGATACTTGATCTAAACCTGGCTATACTGAAGCAGATAAATATAAAAGAGAAACAAAGTATCAGGAGCAAATAGATACTTATTTCTCCCCAAAAATATCTTGCAAGTTTTGTAAAGGTGTAGTTTATCAGTTGTAGAACTTCAACACCTCCTCACAAAATTCCAGACGGTGAAAAGTTCAAGCGAGTACATCTTAGTGCCATGTGGAAGGTAGGTTAGATGTTTCCTATCTGTACAAACAGGACTGGAAAATGTCCATTTTCATTCCGATACCAAAGAAAGACAATGCCAAAGAATGTTCAAATTGCACTCAAAATGCACAAATTGCACTTATCTCACACACTAGCAAAGTAATGCTCAAAATTCTCCAAGCCAGGCTTCAACATTACATGAAATGTGAACTTCCAGATGTTCAAGCTGGATTTAGAAAAGGCAGAGGAACCAGGGATCAAATTGCCAACAGCTACTGGATCATTGAAAAAGCAAGAGAGTTACAGAAAACCATCAACTTCTGCTTTATTGACTACACCAAAATCTTTAACTCTGTGGGTCACAAGCAACCAGAAAAATCCTTAAAGAGATGGGAATGCCAGACCACCTGACCTGCCTCCTGAGAAATCTCTATGCCGGTCAAGAAGCAACAATTAGAACTGGACACAGAAAAACAGACTGGTTTCAAATGATGAAAGGAGTACGTCAAGGCTGTATATTGTAACCATGTTTATTTAACTTATATGCAGAGTATGTCAGGTGAAATGCCAGGCTGGATGAAGCACAAGCTAGCATCAAGATTGCCAGGAGAAATATCAATAACCTCAAATATGCAGATGACACCACCCTATGGCAGAAAATGAAGAAGAACTAAAGAGCCTCTTGATGAAAGTGAACGAGTTGGTTTAAAATGCAACATTCAGAAAACTAAGATGATGGCATCTGGTACCAACACTTCATGGTGAATAGAAGGGGAAACAATGGAAACAGTGACAGAGCTTATTTTGTGGGGCTCCAAAATTACTGCAGGTGGTGACTACAGCCATGAAATTAAAAGACGCTTGCTCCTTGGAAGAAAAGCTGTGACCAACCTAGACAGCTTACTAAAAAGCAGAGACATTACTTTGCCAATGAAGGTCATCTAGTCAAAGCTATGGCTTTTCCAGTAGTCATGTATGGATGTGAGAGTTGGACTATAAAGAAAGCTGAATGCCAAAGAATTGATTCTTTTGAACTATGGTGTTGGAGAAGACTCTTGAGAGTGTCTTGAACTGTAAGGAGATCCAACCAGACCATCCTAAAGGAAATCAATCCTGAATATTCATTGGAAGGACTGGTGCTGAAGCTGAAACTTGAATACTTTGGCAACCTGATATGAAGAACTGACTCTTTTGAATAAACTCTGATGCTGGGAAAGATTGTAGATGGGATGAGAAGGGGATGACAGAGGATGAGATGGTTGGGTGGCATCACTGACTCAATGGGCATGAGTTTGACTAAGCTCCAGGAGTTGGTGATGGACAGGGAAGCCTGGCATTCTGCAATCCATGGGGTCGCAAAGAGTGAGACACGACTGAGCAACTGAACTGTTCACTGATCTCCATGAAAATTCAGCACAAAAATTACCCATGATCCTGTCCCAAATTCAGAGGCAAAGAAAAGACTGTAAATCTTGTCTTCATTGTAACCCATATAGATCCCTTGTCTACTGTTTTTTTTTTTTAACCTTTGTCTACTTCAGAAAACTACAGTTTTCAAAGCTTAAGCTTATGTAAAATGTATTAATCCTCTACACTACATCTCTTCTTTTACTTCAAATTTATCTAAGATAAGAGGTACTTGTTTGATAGTTCACATTTTCACTCTGTATTTTCTAAAATAATACTGCTCCATCCTTAATGCATAGTTATACTTTAAAAATATTAACCAATAAAACAATAAAAATATGAAACCCGTAGAAAATTGAAAAAATGCTGAGTTCAGAGTCAGAAGCGAAACTATACTCTTGATGATGTTTTCTTGAAGCTCTCTTATACCATATGAATCATCCAGACACTAAGACTTTCTAGGGTCTACTTATATAAAAAAAGGGTATTATATACATTATTTAAAAATTTTTCCAAATTAGAAAATACTGTCATTGTATCTGTATTTTCTTTTGTGGCTGTGATTTCTTGTCTGAATTTTCCCTCATGTTTAATGGTCTGTATATTTTTAATAGCTAGAGAAATGGATATGAATTGTACAACAGAAAAAGTATTTCATCGTATTATTTGCCTACCAATCCCAAATATGATGCTGATTGTAGATCCATAAAAATATATATCAGGAATATTTCTTCTCAATAATTCTGTCAAATGTTGAATTTCATAAAACTGTTTTACAACATTACACAGAATATTTATGAAATGTCAAATTTAACCTAATGTTAATAATTTGCTAATTTTCTTTTTCTTAGTGCAGTTTATCATAACTATTGTAGTATCATATGTCTAAAAAAATCCACTATGCATTGATTATTTATCATCTAAAGTAACACAAAAATTCCCTACTGTTTTGCCCCTAACTTATCTGTTGCTATGTTTCACAGCATAGCTTGAAAAATTTCAGGGACCTGAAGAAACTTTTATAAATAAAAATATATAATACTTTCATCATTTTGCATATACTCATTTAATTTTAAAAATATTCCAGCAAAATTTGAAAAAAGTCTATTTTTGATGTACAATTAAAGAACTTGGGCAAATTAATATAAATTTGAAGACTTCATCCTATTTTTAATACAATCTAATTGCATCATCAAAAGAATTATTTAAAGTCTTCTCAGGAATTCCCTTACAGTCTAGTGGTTATGATTCTGTGCTCTGACTATTGAAGGCCTGGGTTAAATCCCTGATTGGGGAATTATAATCCCACAAGCCAGGTGATGTGGCCAAAATATATTTTAAAAATTGAAAATTAAAAAATTAAAAATAAGAAATCAATGAGATACAATAAGTTCTACACTATATATACCATAGATGATAATAATGAATCAGAAAGTAAGAAATTGATTATAATTTATTACTTTATTCTTGAGTTTTTATTTTTATTCATTTTTTTCTTGACTTTTAGAGTGGAACAGGAAATTAAAAACCATATTAACTTTTTAACAGGAATAATAGTGATACAGTACAGATCTTTTTTTTTTCAAAACCACTTAGTATTCTAAGATATATTTTGAGAAGATATGAATAAATGATTATTATTTGCTTATTTTAAGAACATCTGCATACCAGATAGTTAAATAGAAAACCTAGCTCAAAATAGCTTGGACGAAATTAGGGAGGCATGCTTTCTACAAGGCAGTTAAGAATTACATCTGGTCTGGCTTTAGACATTGATTGTTCAAAGGTTCCAAACTATGTTATCAAACTAGATTTGTAACCAAGTGAGATTTATCTGATAGATCTAAGATTGGTTCAACACCTGAAAATCCATTAATGTCATACACCATATCAGTATAATAAAGAAAAAAATGCACAACCATTTGAATAGATATGGGGAAAGTATTTGACATATCCCCCAAATATTTGTGATGAAAACACTCAATATCTAGAAAGTGAAAGTGAAGTCGCTCAGTTGTGCCCTACTCTTTACAACCCCATGGACAGTAGCCTGCACCAAGCTCCTCCGTCCATGGGATTTTCCAGGCAAGAGTACTGGAGTGGGTTGACATTTCTTTCTCCAGGGAATCTTCCTGACCCAGGGCTCGAACCCAGGTTTCTCGCATCGTAGGCAGACGCTTTACCATCTGAGCCACATTCCTAAGCCTGATTAAGAATATCTGTGGGAATACCACAGCTAGCATCATGCTTAATTTGAAAGACTTGAGCTTTTCCTCCTAAAATCAGGAAAAAGAAACAACAGTTTTCTATACTATTTGATATTATAGAGAAGGTTGAGGTGAATGTGGAGTATGGGATTTCTTTAGAGGATTTTAGAAATGTTCTAAAATTGATTGTGGTGTAGGTTGCACAGTTCTGTGTATACACTAAGGAGCTACTAAGCTGTACATATGAAATATGTGAATAGAATTGTAGGTATATGAATTTATCCTATGGATAAATTCGAAGAATACTTTTTTAAAAGTAATAAGTATAGGGCCGAGATTGGCTGTTGTGTAGGAAAAAAAAAAAAATGTAGTGGTAAGCATTCTTAAATTCTTTTGACCATTAGGTTAAATCATTTGACCTTCAGGTCAACCTTCCTAGTAGTGATTGAAAGACCCATTCAATGCTCACAATGAATACAATGAAGGCCTCACCACAGAATTAGATTGAGACTAAGAGGCTTTGAAAACATTGATTTGCCAAGTGGTTACCTGACAAGGAAAAAAAAAAAAAAAAACACTTGAAAAATACAGCCATTTGCCAATAATACACAGTTGCCAGATTCAAATGAGCAAGTGTTCAGTTGTATAATGCATAGTTAATAAACCCAGTGGGAAAGTCCTAACTTGCCCCCAACAATTGTTTGACTTAAAGGAGTACTTCTTTCCTGGTCAACTTACTGTAAATAACAAAGAATTGAATGGCAAATTATGAATAATAATAATAATGTGACAAGAAAAAAAATGCACTAAAATGTATTTTACCCACATGCATGTTATTATTAGTTCTGCCTGGGTGTGTGCTGTTGTCCTTGCACAAGCAATTGAGATGTGAAAGTTTCTAAGAGAGTTTCTCAGGCCACAAGCAGTATCACCTGTTCTGTCAAATGGGGTTTCCTGGGTGAGTACTTTAAGTTGGGCAATACAAGGTCAAGTGTGTTTCCTTGTTCTGTGCATTACTTTGAAAAGCCAATATTCAACATAACTTCAATATTTTCTTAATATCCTTAAATTATATTAGAAAATATCTGATAAATTATATCAGCGTGTAAAATAATGCCTTCCTTATAAAAAGAATGAAAAAATGATTAATACCTGAAATCTCTCTAAACAAGATGAAGACATTTGATTATCCATTGAAAATCACAACACACACATAAATATATACACTCACATGCACACATGCACACACATACACACACACACACACACACTTCTCTACATCTAGCGCTAGAGATGTTTAAAGTTTTCCTTAATTGTATTATTCTTTCCATCATGTTTCATAATTTACTTTTTATCCTAACATGGCAAAAATAGTCATATTCTTATGCAAATATCTTTTAATTTATATAGACTTTCTTTTTTGTGTACTTTAGATTACTCTTTATTTAATTATTTCTTTTTAATTATAGGATAAATGCTTTACAATATTGTGCTGGTTTCTGCCATATATGAACATAAAGCAGCCATAAGTATATGCCTGTTCACTACCTCTTGAAACTCCCCTCCCATCTCCCAGAAGAATTGAGTGAGTAGCACTGAAATGTATGCATTACCATGTGTAAAATTACAGAGTCAGTGGAAATTTGCTGTATGATGCAGGGAGCTCAAATCTGATGCTCTGTGTGTTAACCAGATTACTGTTGATGAGGTCTGGATTGTTATACATTTTCTCTACTTAGACTTGGAATGTTTATTAATGGATTTTTTTTTACTTTTAATGTCAGATTGCACCCTTTTATACTCCTAGGGAATGCCTTATCTATAACCTTGTGGAAATTGCATTGCCACTCTTTTCAACCTGTTATCTTTGCAAATATTTAAAACAATCCCGTTGTGTCAGATTTTCTTTCTCTATTGACTATGGAGCTGAAGAATGTTTCCTATTGGTTGGTCACTTGCATTACTACTTTTTGAAACTGCTTCTTTTCCCAAACCTTTCTTTGGGAAAAACTGTTTCAGGACCTTCTCATCCAAAGGAAAGATTCGGGGCAGGCAGACACTCATTAGAGTATGTGAAATGGTCTAATGTCATCTCATGACACCCTTTCTCACACAAAGAGAATGTAAATCACAACCTGAAATTCTCATTCAGGTCACTCAGAACCAGAATGCGACAGAAGAACATTGTATTGTGAGTCCTGTGTTGTTGTCTTTTTCTTTTGAGTTAAAGTGAATGCCATTTTACCTAATTCTACACTCATTCTCTACTTAATGTTCAGACATAAAGCGTTTCATAAACAATATACACAATGAGGCCTATTGTGGTGAATACAAAGAAAAAAGAAAAAAATGGGATTCAAATCTCCTAATCCTTTAACAAATCTCCTAATCCAGTCGCCTGCCTCCTGTAATGAACACTGGCTCTGTAAGCAGGATTTGCTGTGCTGCTAACCAGATTCCAGCTTCCTGCTCTCAGTCTTCCTCTCATCTGCTTAGTTTTGTACTTATTTCAGTGCCACCTTTACATGCTAACCAGTCTCTTCTAGAAACAAGGAAACAGAAAAGTATCAGCTCTAATTAAAAATATTTGTTTTAGAGACAGCCACAGTTTCTGTACAAAGAGAAATAAACTTCGATTTGTGCTTTGTTGATTACAGAGCCAAACAGGTGCAGCTTCATTTTAGTAGAAGAGTTGGGATTATTTTTTTTTTTTGGCAAAAAGTCTTGAGGTTATTTTCTCTGTATAGTGTATGCTTAGTTATTCAGTCATGTCTGACTTTTTGTGACCACATGGACTCCTTTGTCCATGGGATTCTCCAGGCAAGAATACTGAAATGGGTAGTCATTCCCTTCTCCAGGGAATCTTTAAATCTGTAGCAAATATAAGACAAGTAGTTACAATGTCAGTTTAAAAATATTGTTTCCATTTTAGGTTTGAAGAAATATAATAAATTTAATGTTTGGACCAGTTTTAAAGCAACAGTATTTCACAGAAAGACTAGATAAAAATCTTTAAACAATGAAGAAATTTGACTATTTAAAATAATGTATGATATAGAATGGAATATTACTCAGTCACTAAAAGAAACAAAATAGGGTCATTTGTAGAGACATAGATAGACCTAAAATCTGTCATATGGAGTGAATGAAGTAAGTCAAAAGAGGAAAATAAAAATGGTGTTATTAATGCATATATGTGGAATCTAGAAAAATGATACTGCTGAAGTATTTTCCAAAGAAAAATAGAGACACAGATATGGAAAACAGACATGTGGACACAGAGGGGAAAGTGTGACAAAACGGGAAATTAAGATTGACATATACACACTACCGTGGAGAAGGCAGTGGCACCCCACTCCAGTACTCTTGCCTGGAGAATCCCATGGACGGAGAAGCCTGGTAGGCTGCAGTCCATGGGGTCCCTGAGAGTTGGACGCGACTCAGTGACTTCACTTTCACTTTTCACTTTCATGCATTGGAGAAGGAAATGGCAATCCACTCCAGTGTTCTTGCTTGGAGAATCCCAGGGACAGTGGAGCCTGGTGGGATGCCGTCTATGGGGTCGCACAGAGTTGGACACGACTGAAGCAACTTAGCATGTGTAAGATAGCTAGCTAGCGGGAAGCTCCTGTATAGGGAGCCTTGTCCTGTACTCTGCAAAGACATAGAGGGGGTGAAATGGGAGAGGAAGGTAGGAGGGAGACTCAAGAGGGAAGGGACACATGCACATTTATAGCTAATTCATTTCACTATAAAGAAGAAAATAACACACGATTCTAAAGCAGTTATATTCCAATACAAATAAAATAATTGATGTAGCTATGTTATGAATAGAGCCAGAATTGCTGCAATGAGAAAGAAATATCTCAAAAGGATGGCAGGGAAAAGAGAAAAATGCACTGTGAATCTACTGCTTGTGAGTCATTTAGCATATATATGTAGGTTTCTCCTTCCTTCTGAAAATAGAAACCAAAGTGCAGAAAGGGCATTAGGATGAGCTATGCCAAACTGATGATTTTGTCTGTCAAAATTCTTTTGTCTGATAACCAAGTATTTGATCCCCATTAATGGATCACTGCCTTGTCATGGTAAAGGGGCTTGCATAACTCAATGAAGCTGTGAGCCATGCTGTGCAGGACCACCCAAGAAGGACGGGTCATTGTGGAGAGTTCTGACAAAATGTGATCCACTGTTAAGCCTGGCATGCTGCAGTCCGTGGGGTTGCAAAGTCAGACACGATTTGGCGACTAAACAGCAACAACAAGTAATTGATAATAATTGATCCTTCTCTCCCTATTGGAATAGTCTCTTCATTTGGCTTCTCAAATGACACACTATGCAGCTGTGTTTTTGTTGTTGTTTCCAGTTTTACTGGCTACTTGTTTTCACCTTTTTGCTGGAGGTTTCACCTTCCTGATTTTTAGAGAGTAGGGTGCAGCCTCACTCACAACTCATAATATTCATGGGAGTTCCTCACAATCCATGATTTAAAGTGCTACCTATTTGTACATCCAATGTCAATCTCTCTTCTAAGTGCCAACTGAACATTTCCACTTGGATGTTCATAATTACCTAAACATAATTGCTCTCATTATCTTCTCCCATCAAGGGAAGCAACAACTCATTTGTTCAAGTATTCCGAGGAAATTTCTGAGTTATCATTGATTTTCCTTTCTCACCCACTCTACACTTGATCAAAATTTATGCTCTATGAAATATAAAATATTTGAATTAATATATGAATGATCTCCAGCCTGAAATAGACCAAAACACACCTTCCAATCAATCACTTTCAATCGTGCCCTCTCTTATTCCATAGACTATTCTCTGCAGCCATCAGAAAAATTCCATTGAAAAGGTGATGATTGACCTTCTATCAGATTCAGAATCAAAGTCAAAATTCGTATCAAGTATCTACCTAGCCTAGTGACTGCTCATCTCCTAATGACCCTTTTTTACCCCCTCCCAAAGTAATGGAAGCTCTTTGAGGCTATGTATTTTATTTACCTTTTTATCCTCAGTGGCAAGTGAATGACACACAATTTGTGTTAACTGAAGGAATGAATGAGTTTATTGGTTTAGTCTAGAAAAGAGAATCCTTTTTGAGAGTTCCCTTGGACAGCAAGGAGATCAAGCCAGTCAATCCTAAAAGAAATCAACCATAAATATTCATTGGAGGACTGATGCTTAAGCTGAAGCTGAAGCTCCAATATTTTGGCCTCCTGATGTGAAGAGCCAGCTCATTGGAAAAGACGCTGATGTTGGGAAAGATTGAAGGCAGGAGGAGAAGAGGCTGACAGAGGATGAGAGGGTTGGATGGCATCACCGACTCAATGGACATGAGTTTGAGCAAACTCCAGGAAATAATGAAGGACAGGGAAGACTGGAGTGCTGCAGTCCATGGGGTCACAAAGAGTTGGACATGACTGAGTAACTGAACAACAGCAACAGCAACAAAAGAGACTATTCTGATTTTATTCAGGTCATGGCATTGAAGATAGACTGAAAGAGTTAGGGAAAATAATCTGTGTAGTAGTTTCAATACAGACTTCAAAATGGTTTAAATATTTTTATGGCTAGCATGGAGAAAAACTATTTGGTTAAAACTAAAAATATTATTATTTTTATGTGAGCTTGAAATTCACTTTTTTGGAACAGAATTTCCCTTTCTTTTGGAAAATTGCCTTTAGTAGGCTTTTGATTATTGGTTAAGACATGCATGTAGTTACATTACCTGAATGCCCATTTTTTGCACTGAGAAATTAAATGCTCTTTTTATTAATGGAAATTGACAGAAAAAGCAGAGACATTACTTTGCTAACAAAGGTCCATCTAGTCAAGGCTATGGTTTTTCCAGTGGTCATGTATGGATGTGAGAGTTGGACTATAAGAGAGCTGAGCACTGAAGAATTGATGCTTTTGAACTGTGGTGTTGGAGAAGACTCTGAGAGTCCCTTGGACTGCAAGGAGATCCAACCAGTCCATCCTAAAGGAGATCAGTCCTGGGTGTTCATTGGAAGGACTGATGTTGAAGCTGATACTCCAATACTTTAGCCACCTAATGGTGAAGAACTGACCCACTGGAAAAGACCCTGATGCTGGGAGGGATTGGGGGCAGGAGGATAAGGGGACGACAGAGGATGAGATGGCTGAATGGCATCACCGACTCAACGGACGTGGGTTTGGGTGGATTCCGGGAGTTGGTGATGGACAGGGAGGCCTGGCATGCTGTGGTTCATGGGGATGCAGAGTCAGACACGACTGAGTGGCTGAACTGAACATTTATGAAGATCATGTTTTCTTTAAAGATTTCATTTTCTAAACAAATATTTAGACTGTGTTGAGTCTTAGAGCTCATACAACAGAGTGTATTAATAAAAAAGACCCTGTCTTCCTCTTCATTATGAGATGTTACTACTGATTTCACAGCAGTCATTGTCCTTGCAGAGTTTAGCATGACAGCAGACCTTACCCACTAGGGCTAATGCCCAAGTGGACGGAGACTCAAAGTACACAGATATAACTTCAAAAGCATACCTCTTGTGTAAATGAATGCATTTGCTATCATATGCACTTTAAAACCCCCATCAGTTCTATTCAATTCAGTTCAGTCGCACAGTCGTGTCTGACTCTTTGCGACCCCATGGATTGCAGAACCCCGGGCCTCCCTGTCCATCACAACTCCCGGGGTTTACTCAAACTGATGTCCATTGAGTCTGAAATGCCATCCAACCATCTCATCTTCTGTCGTCCCCTTCTCCTCCCACCTTCAATCTTTCCCAGCATCAGAATCTTTTCAAATGAGTTCTTCTCATCAGGTGCCCAAAGTATTGGAGTTTCAGCTTCAGCATCAGTCCTTACAGTGAATAATCAGGACCTATCTCCTTTAGGATGGATTGGTTGGATCTCCTTGCAGTCCAAGGGACACTGAAGAGTCTTCTCCACACCACAGTTCAAAAGCATCAATTTTTTGGCACTCAGCTTTCTTTATAGTCCAACTCTCACATTCATACATGACTACTGGAAAAACCATAGGCATACATTTCTTGGCAAAGAGATATCTCTGCTTTTTAATAAGCTGTCTAGGTTGGTCATAACTTTTCTTCCAAGGAGCAAGTGTCTTTTCATTTCATGGCTGCAATCACCATCTGCAGTGATTTTGGAGCCCCCCAAAATAAAGTCTGTCACTGTTTCCATATCTATTTGCCATGAAGTAATGGGACAAGATGCCATGATCTTAGTTTTCTAAATGTTGAGTTTTAAGCTAACCTTTCCACTCTTCTCTTTCACTTTTATCAAGAGGCTCTTTAGTTCTTCTTAGCTTTCTGTCATAAGGGAGGTGTTATCTGCATATCTGAGGTTATTGACCCCATACGGTCAAGTTAAAAAATTGACCTCTTCAGAGAATCATTTTCTCAGATCCTTAGATGTTTGCAAAGGAAGTCTACTTATGGGAAAGAATACATTTCGGGTGTCAGCTGTGTGTTGTTAAACATGATTTTTATAGGTTGTTGTTTGGTCATTAATTTGTGTCTAACTCTTTTGTAACCCCATGTCCTTGGCCCGCCAGGCCTCTCTGTCCATGGAAGGATTTCCCAGGCAAGAATACTAAAGTGATTTGCCATTTCCTTCTTCAGGGCATGTTCTGACCCAATGATCAAACCTGCATCTCCTGCATTAGCAGGCAGATTTGTAATTTTTCACTTCACTTCACTTTAATTTTTTTAAATTGTAAAACAACATATGTTTATTCAGTTTTTTATATTGTTGAATCATTCTATAAGGATGTAATTAAAATAAAAATGTTCATCATATTTCTGTTTAGGTGAAAGCATTTAACAAATTATATGTTTACATATGTAAAGACATAAGTATTTTACCATTGAATAGGTTATTTTTAAAAACAATTTATTTGACAGATGCAATACACAGTATGTATTATATCAATTTGGTCTATGAAATATTAATTCCAAATATTATAGAACTTTACTATGTGTTAAGGGCTTCCCTGGTGGCTCAGAGGTTAAAGCGTCTGCCTCCAATGCGGGAGCCCCGGGTTTGATCCCTGGGTCTGGAAGATCCCCTGGAGAAGGAAATGGCAACCCACTCAAGTATTCTTGCCTGGAGAATCCCATGGACTGAGGATCCTGGTGGGCTGCAGTCCACGGGGTCACAAAGAGTCGGACACAACTGAGTGACTTTACTTACTATGTGTTATGCCATCTAGCAGAAAAAAATCTACATTTATCTCCTGATATTTGAAATCATTGCATATTATGCTTTAAAAAAATCAACTGATGTGCTTTTAAAACAGTTGCTGTATCTTACTTACAATCAATGATACAAACTTTGGAAAATTCTGGCTGTTGTTTTATTTATCATTTTTTTTAATTTTTATTTTTACTTTATTTTACTTTACAATACTGTATTGGTTTTGCCATACATTGACATGAATCCACCACGGGTGTACATGCATTCCCAAACATGAACCCCCCCTCCCTCCTCCCTCCCCATAACATCTCTCTGGGTCATCCATTTATGATAAAAACTCTCCAGAAAGCAGGAATAGGAGGAACATACCTCAACATAATAAAAGCTATATATGACAAACCCACAGCAAACATTATCCTCAATGGTGAAAAATTGAAAGCATTTCCCCTAAAGTCAGGAACAAGACAAGGGTGCCCACTTTCACTGCTACTATTCAACATAGTTCTGGAAGTTTTGGCCACAGCAATCAGAGCAGAAAAAGAAATAAAAGGAATCCAAATTGGAAAAGAAGAAGTAAAACTTTCACTGTTTGCAGATGACATGATCCTCTACATAGAAAACCCTAAAGACTCCACCAGAAAATTACTAGAGCTAATCAATGAATATAGTAAAGTTGCAGGATATAAAATCAACACTCAGAAATCCCTTGCATTCCTATACACTAATAATGGCTGTTGTTTTAAAATTCTTTTATTTAAGCATAATGTATTTTACTGACCTATAATTCCATAATTGAAAAGAGAAATTGAACATGATCTTTACCGTATTTTCATTTTTTACTATCAATGATATTTGAAGCCAGAGATATCTTTATATACTAAGTAAGGAATGCATTTAGATTACTGTATTTGACTTATATGTGAGCAGCATCTTGGGGCAATTTGACAGAATTATTGTCATTTTTATGTTCCTCATTAAACTGCTTTATCTCAAAATTAGTATTTCTTATACTCCCCATCTCTAAATTATGGTACTTATGGTATAACCAATAAATAAAAATACATTAAAGCAATAACATCACAGTAGCTATACTCTACCAAGTAATATTTTGAAGGAAGATCTGCATCCCTATATGCTTATTTTGTTTCCATTGACACCGATGTTTACTTGTTATTCAAATTAGTTACTAAAATTTTGCTTTTAAAAGCAAGGAGTAATAAAATCTAGATCTAGATATTCCTTTGGAAGCCACTAGATATCCACAAGTTGTATCTGGGAAATATTGGTACCAACAATTCATATATAAACCTTCATCTATAATGACATCAAAACAACAACAAGAACAATATCAACTGTGAAGCCTCACTGGTTAAAAACTGAGATGGTTAGGTGAGTCAGAAAGTGGAAATCCAAGTCCCACCCCCAGGTTTTTCCCTCACTTCCTATAAACAACCTCTGAGCTTTTCTTGCAGGCAGACTCCCAGAGTCTTTCACATTTTGAAAACCGTAAATACCATCTCATGTAGATGAGCTTATCTTTGAAAAGAAACTCCTTAATAGAAAATTTCAAGCACTCCCTTTGGTAAAGATTATACAAAAAATACTGAGTGAATTTTAAAACAGTTCACAGAGTTAGTCTCAAAGAGTATAATCAGGTATCATTATACTGGTGAACTAAGGGTCAAAGTAATTGAATTTGTAAAGAGGCACAAAGGATATCTGGTGAATTAAATTATAATTAGAGCGTGATAACATCTGATACACAATGTGAATGCAAATATAAATGAAAAAATACTTTAAGTAGTCTTTTTCTTTCATTTCTCTGGAATAACATGCCTAATTTCTACTACCTTGTCTTAAAGATTATGTGGGTGTCTGGGACTAGTTACCAGAAATGTTAATATTACTTTATTTTTATTCTCTCACTGATGTGAAAGCACAGCTGGGAAATTAAGTGCAAATGCAAATATTTCCTTAGCAAAATTCTTTGTACTCTTGTAAAAATCACTGGTATCTATTTGTTTTAATAACAAATCCCATCCACCATTTGTCATTATTAATTAGCAACATGGATTTGATTCAAAAAGAATAATCAGGCCATCTAAATCTTTTTGGAGTATTCCTTTCCAGGCTCTTTCTGGCTATAAAATTATTGAATTTCAAGTAATTTTCTCTCCTATTCTACAGATGAAGCTCACTTGATGTTCAGCTCACATTCCATATTTCTCCTTTTAGTTCATTTATTTTAGGTGATTTCCCCTCCTGGTATTTTCAGTTCCTTTAAATATTCTGATATATGTAAATTGCAATAATGTATTTCCCTATAATGGCACTGTTGATCTATCTATATGCCGAACTAACCCTGTGGCACTTAACCAGCTACTCTCTCCTTCTAGACAATTTCCATTTGAATCATTCTCACAGCTTTTATTCACCTAAATATATTGAATTATATTCTTAGCCAAACTACTTTTAAAATGGCATATCTCATAAAACATGACTGATTAGCTTTTTAGGCCAAATATACTAAATGTCACTAGAAGGGGATCATGAAGGCATGTTAATCCTTTTGGGGCACTAGAATAACACAGAGGTTTCTGGGCCCTGAATAATTATTGTTAAAGCATGTCTTTATTAAAAAATACTCAGTAAAAGGTATATAAGACTTTTTCTAAGAGTAACCCTCACTTTTATAGAAGACCAGCTCCATTACTTTCTGCTCCTGCTTCTGCTAAGTCACTTCAGTCGTGTCCGACTCTCTGTGACCCCATAGACGGCAGCCCACCAGCCTCCCCGTCCCTGGGATTCTCCAAGCAAGAACACTGGAGTGGGTTGCCATTTCCTTCTCCAATGCATGAAAGTGAAAAGTGAAAGTGAAGTCTCTCAGTCATGTCCGACTTTTCACGACCCCATGGACTGCAGCCTACCAGGCTCCTCTAAGGAATGTCTTATTTTATAAGAATAGACATCTGCAAGTCTAAGTCATCCTAAAAGGCACCAGAAAGTGCATTTCTGAAATGAGAATGCATCTTTATTATTAATGTGCACAGTTAAGGCATATTTCTCCGGCAGAAATGCTATTTGTAAAGAAATGAGGAAGTATAAAGGTTTATAGCTAGAAACATATTTGATTAGCAGTTTCCTTCATCTACTAAAATATATGAAGACAACAAAATCAAAAACAAAACTTAGACTGATAAGCAATTTATTGGTAGACTAGAGAGATTATCTACTTACTGCAACACTGATTGAGCTTGACAGGGAAAGAAAAATCAGTGGGCAGTTTGTGCTTCTTTATAAATTAAGCAATTGGTTCCCATCCTTCTCTTTGTTCTCTAAATAGAAGATCAAGAATCTGTACCAAACAGAATATTAGGCAGTGTGCAATATTTTTAGGGCACCCTAAAAGCTGAAACTTTTCTTCCATTTGCTCTCTACTCATCTTTCTATATGCTCAGTTGTTCAGTATGTCAGACTTTTGTGACCCCATAGACCCCACTAGGCTCCTCTGTCCATGTAAATATCCCGGCTAGAATACTGGAGTAGGTTGCCATTTCCTCCTCCAGAGGATCTTCCTGACCCAGTGATCGAAACTGGGTCTCTCGTATCTCCTGCATTGGCAGGGGGATTCTTTACCACTAGTGCCACCTGGGACTTTATTATCAATGACATCGTTATCGTATGTCTGGCAAATTCTTCTGGAAATAAATTAGCAATGAAAAATGTTTTTTTTTTTTCAACCCATCACTATGTTTCAAGAAGAGCTACATTACACATCACCCTGGATCATCAAGAACTTTGTTTTAGAAGTCTCTAGACTTCTAAAGTTTTAGAGACTTCTAAAAAGGTGGCTCCTAGACTCAGTGGTAAAGAATCTGCCTGCCAAACTAGTACAGCCACTATGGAGAACAGTGTGGAGATTCCTTAAAAAACTGGAAATAGAACTGTCATACGACCCAGCAATCCCACTGCTGGGCATACATACCAAGGAAATTAGAATTGAAAGAGACACATGTACCCCAGTATTCACTGCAGCACTTTTTACAATAGCTACGATATGGATGCAACCTAGATGTCCATCAGCAGATGAATGGATAAGAAAGCTATGGTACATATACACAATGGAATATTACTCAACTATTAAAAATAATGCATTTGAATCAATTCTAATGAGGTGGTTGAAACCGGAGCCTATTATACAGAGTGAAGTAAGTCAGAAAGAAAAACACCAATAGAGTATATCAACACATATATATGGAATTTAGAAAGATGGTAGCAATGACTCTATAAGTGAGACGGCAAAAGAGATACAGATATAAAGAACAGACTTTTGGAGTCTGTGGGAGAAGGTGAGGGTGGGAATATTTGAGAGAATAGCATTGAAACAAGTATATTGCCATATGTGAAATAGATCACTAGTCCAAGTTTGATGCATGAAACAGGGCACACAAAGCTTGTGTACTGGGACAACCCAGAGGGATGGGATGGGGAGGAGGGAGGGAGGTGGGAGGGGGGTTTGGGATGGGGGACACATGTACACCTATGACTGATTTATATCAATGTATGGCAAAAACCATCACAATATTGTAAAGTAATTAGCCTCCAATAAAATAAATTAATTAATTAAAATAAATATTCTGCCTATCAATGCAGGAGACCTGGTTTGATTCCTGGGTTCGGAAGATCCCATGGAGGAGGGCACAGCAATTCACTCCAGTATTCTTGCCTGGGAAATTCCATGAACAGAGAAGCCTGGTGGGCTATAGTCCATGTGATTGCAAAAAGCTGGATACAACTGAGCTCCTACATTCAGGGCCCCAGGGAATGGAGCATCACTGAGTTGGCTTTTACAGTGGATTCCAGATAAAAATTTCTTCCCTCACCGCAGTTCCCAAATGCCTAAAATTTTCCATAGAGTGGGATGCCTCTCGCCCCAACAGATTTCTGCATATTTTACAGAAGTGTCCTCTAGAAAAGAAGCCCTCTGAATGTTATTTACAAAATGTACATTTAAAAGACAACAACTGGTAATAAAGGGAGAGGAATATTAAAGGTACACTGAAAGCTGAAAGTCTCTTAGTCATGTCTGATTCTTTGGTAGCTGTTCTCTTCTCCAGGAGATCTTCCCAACCCAGAGATGGAACCCAGCTCTCCTGCATTGCAGGCAGGTTTTTTTTTTGTTGGTGTTAATTTATTTATTTCAGTTGGAGGCTAATTACTTTACAGTATTGTAGTGGTTTTTGCCATACATTGATACGAATCAGCCATGGGTTTACATGTGTTTCCCATCCTAAACCCCCACTCTGGGTCATCTCAGTGCACCAGCCCTGAGCACCTTGTCTCATGCATCAAACTTGGATTGGCAATTTGTTTCATATATGATAATATACATGCTTCAGTGCTATTCTCTCAGATCATCCCACCCTCGCCTTTTTCCAGAGTCCAAAAGACTGTTCTATACATCTGTGTCTCTTTTGCTGTCTTGCAGTATAAGGTTATCGTTACCATCTTTCTAAATTCCATATATATGTGTTAGTATACTGTATTGGTTTTTCTTTCTGGCTTACTTCACTCTGAATAATGGGCTCCAGTTTCATCCACCTCATTAGAACTGATTCAAATGTATTCTTTTTAATGGCTGAATAATATTCCATTGTGTATATGTACCACAGCTTTCTTATCCATTCATCTGCTGACCAGCTAAGCCACCAGGGAAACCCAAGAATACTGGAGTGGATAACCTATTCCTTCTCCAGGGGATCTTCCTGGCCCAGGAATCGAATCAGGGTCTCCTGCATTGCAGGTGGATTCTTCATCAGCTGAGCTACCAAGGAAGCAAAAGTACAGTAGATGCTCTCAAATGGAATGGTTTTTAAAAAGTAGAATGGTGCCTGACAAACTCGGATGAGCTTAAAAGTGAAAACATATATATATATACAGTTATATATACTTATTTTCTGAAAGCTGAACTTAAACACTAGCCATTGGCCACTGCACAGAACAATCATCTAGACAGAAGAGTATGTTGAAGAACAAAATAAACTAACACTTGATTTTGAAAATGGTTCTTAATCAGAAGGGAAAAGATATCCAAGGAGAAGAAACATATAATGGAAAATATATCTACAGAAAAAAAAAAAAAAACTTCTTAGATGGTCAGTGAAGTTTGAAATAATATTGCCTATGAGGGAGAATTGAAGAATGTGAGAAGAATAAAATATTTTTGAAATGATATAAAGGTGAAATAAAATTAAAACTGAAACTCAAAGAAAGAGGCTCTTGAAAGAAAGGTCATAAAGAAAGCAAAATTGCATTAGCAGAGAGAAAACTATAGATGAATCTTGAACAATCCAGGTTTGAGTAGACTAAGTAATGCAAAATCTAATTAGTTATGTTTTAAGCCGGTTTAAAACTCAACATTCAGAAAAATAAGATCATGGCATTATGTCCCATCACTTCATGGCAAATAGACAGGAAAACAATGGAAATAGTGATAGACTTAATTTTCTTGGGCTCCAAAATAACTGTAGATGGTGACTGCAGCCATCAAATTTAAAGACACTTGTTCCTTGGAAGAAAAGCTATAACAAACATAGAAAGCATATTAAAAAGCAGAGACATTACTTTCCTGGCAAAGATCCATCAGGTAAAAGCTATGGTTTTTCCAGGAGTCGTGTGTGGATGTGAAAGTTGGACCATAAAGAAAGCTGAGCGCTGAAGAACTGACGCTTTTTAACTGGGGTGTTGGAGAAGACTCTTGAGAGTCTCTTGGACTGCAAGGAGATTAAACCAGTTCCTTTTCCTTAGGAAATCATCCTGAATATTCATTGGAAGGACTGATGCTGAAGCCAAAGTTCCAATACTTTGGCCATCTGATGAGAAGAACTAACTCATTAGAAAGACCCTGATGCTGGGAAAGATTGAAGGCAGGAGAAGAAGGGGCGACAGAGGATGAAACAGTGGGATAGCATCACAAAATTGATGGACATGAGTTTGAGCAAGCCTCGGGAGTTGGTGATGGATGGGGATTCCTGGCTTGCTGCAGTACATGGGGTCACAAAGAACAGGACACAACTGAGTGACTAAATTGAACTGAATGAGTGATGTTGAGAAAAAACATGAGAAAACTTTTGTAGGGATGTAGAAAGGAAATGATAAATAAGGATGGAAGTGGGCCACACGAATATTATTCATGTTCTTGAGTAGACGCAAGGATGGTCAAATGAGAAGTGTCAATAAATAGTGAGTTTTTTTTTTTTTTTGTAATGAAGAATGACTATGTGTTTTATGTAATTTTGAAGATCACTTTCCATTTTCAGTTATGACAATACATTAGCTATATTGAACATGTTGCACAATACATCTTGGCTTTCTCTGTCTTATTTCACTTAGCACAGCACCCTCTACATTCAACCATGGTGCTTCAAATGGCGTAATTTTAAAGATCACTTTCCATTTTCAGTTATGACAATACATTAGCTATATTGAACATGTTGCACAATACATCTTTGGCTCTCCCTGTCTTATTTCACTTAGCACAACACCCTCTAAGTCCAACCATGGTGCTTCAAACAGTGACATTTCATTCTTGTTATGACTAAGTAGTACTCCATTGTCATTGCAGAAGGAAATGGCAGCCCACTCTTGCATTCTTGCCTGGAGAATCCCATAGACAGAGGAACCTGGTAGGCTACAGTCCATGGGGTCAAAAAGAGTCAGACATGACTGAGCAACTGAGCATTCCATTGTGATATATATAATTTTCTTAATCCACTCACCTATTGATTTACACTTAGATTGCTTCCACACCTTTAGTTATCATTGTTGTTCAGTCACTCAGTCATGTCTGACTCTTGGCTACCCCATGAACTGCAGCATGCCAGGATTCCCTGTCTTTTCCTATATCACTGAGTTTCTTCAAACTCATGTCATTAAGCTGATAATGCCATTTAACCATGTCATCTTCTGTCACTCACTTCTCTTCCTGCCCTCAATCTTTCCCAGGATCATGGACTTTTTCAGTGAGTCAGCTGTTTGCATCAAATGGTCAAATTATTGGAGCTTCAGCTTTAGCATCTGTCCTTCCAGTGAATATTCAGGATTGATTTCCTTTAGAATGGACTGGTTGGATGTCCTTGCACTCCAAGGGACTCTCAAGAATTTTCTCCAACACCACAGTTCAAAAGCATCAATTCTTCAGCGCTCAGCCTTCTTTACGGGCTAATCTTTATATCCATACATGACTACTGGAAGAATCATAATTTTGATTATACAGACTTTGTTGGCAAATTAATGTCTCTGCTTTTTAATACCCTGCCTAGCTTTGTCAAAGATTTTCTTCCAAGGAGCAAGTGTTTTTAAATTTCATGGCTGCAGTCACCATTGGCAGTGATTTTGGAGCCCAAGAATATAAAAGTTTGTCATTGTTCCCTTTTGTTCCCCATCTGTTTGCCATGAAGTGATGGGACCAGATGCCATGATCTTCATTCTTTGAATGTTGAATTATAAGCCAGCTTTTTCACTCTCCTCTTTCACCTTCATCAAGAGGCTCTTTAGTTCCTCTGCACTTTCTGCCATTAGAAGGGTGTCATCTGAATATCTGAGGTTACTGATATTTCTCCCAGTAATCTTGATTCCGGCTTGTGCTTCATCCAGCCCAGCACTTCACATGATATACTCTGCATAGAAGTTAAATAAGTAGGGTGACAATATACAGCCTTGATGTACTCCTTTCCCAATTTGGAACCAGTCCATTGTTCCATGTTCGGTTTTGCACACAGATTTCACAGGAGGCAGGTAAGGTGATCTGGTGTTTCATCTCTTGAAGAATTTTCTGCAGTTTGTTGTGACCCACACAGTCAAAGCTTTAGCATAGTCAATGAAGCAGAAGTAGAGTTTTTCTGGAATTCTCTTGCTTTTTCTATGATCCAATGGATGATGGCACTTTGATCTCTGGTTTGTCTGCCTTTTCTAAATCCAGCTTGTACATATGGACATTCTCCATTATCATACTGTTGAAACCTAGCTTGAAGGATTTTGAGCATTACATTGCTACCATGTGAAATGAGTGCAACTGTGTGCTAGTTTGAATAATGTTGCTGTTAACATTAGGGTGTATGTATCTCCTTGAATAATGGTGTCTCCAGGTGGCGCAGTGGTAAACAATCTGCTTGCCAATGAAGGAGACATAGGGGATGCAGCTTCAATCTTTGGGTCAAGAAGATCCCCTGGAGGAGGAAATGGCAATCCACTCCAGCATTCTTGCTTGGCAAATTCCATGGAGATTGGAATCTGGTAGGCTACAGCCCATGTAATCACAAAGAGTCAGACAGGACTGAGTGACTGAGCAGACACACACACACATCTCTTTGAAATAGTGTTTCTATTCTCTTTTCAGATATATATCCCAGAGTGGACTTGCTGAGTCATATGGTAGTTCTATATTCAGTTTGTTGAGAAACCTCCATACTGATTTTTACAGTGGCTGCAACAATTTACATTTCCACTAACAGTGTACAAGTACTCCCTTTTCCCCACATCCTCGTCGGCATTTATTTGTGTTATTTTTGCTGGTGGCCATTCTGACAAGTGTGAGGTGATATCATATTGTGGTTTTGATTTTCATTTCCCTGATGATTATTGATGATGAACATCTTTTCAACTGCTTGTTTGACACTTTCACTTCCTCTTCAGAAACATATGTATACAGTCCCTCTGGCCAGTTTTTAATTGGGTTGTGCTTTTCTGATGCTGAGTTGTATAAACTGTTTATATATGGTGGATATTAATCTCTTATCAGTCATTTGTTGTTGTTATTCAATTGCTAAGTTGTGTCTGATTCTTTGTGACCTCATGAACTGTAGCACACTAGGCTTCCCTGTCCTCCACTATCTCCTGGTGTCTCCTCAAATTCATGTCCATTGAGTCGGTGATGCTAACTAACCATCTCATCCTCTGCCACCCCCTTATCCTTTGGCTTTCAATCTTTCCTAGCATCAGGGGTCTTTTCCAATGAGTTGGCTCTTTGCATCAGGTGGCCAAAGTATTGGAAGTTTGCTTCAGCGTCAGTCCTTCCAATGAATATTCGGGGTTGATTGCCTTTAGGATTGACTGGTTTGATCTTGCAGTCAAAGGGACTCTCAAGCATCTTCACATGCACCTCAATTCAAATCAAGAGTTCTTCAGTAGTCAACCTTCTTTATGGTTCAAAATGATTTGCAAATATCTTCTCCTAATCAGTTGTTTGGCTTTGTGCTTTGTGGATGGTTGCCTTTGCTGTGCAAAAGCTTTTAAGCATAATTCTTCTCATTTTTGCTTTTATTCCCTTTACTTTAGGAAACAGATACAAACTATTGCTGTGATGCCCACACAACAAAGTGTGCTCTGTTGATGTTTTCCTCTGGGAGTTTATAATATCTGGTCTTCCATTTAGATCTCTAATCTGAGTTCCTTTTTGTATATGGTATTGAACATTGTTGCAATTTCATTCATTTTCATTTAGCTGTCCAGTTTTCCCAGCACTGCTGCTGCTGCTGCTAAATTGCTTCAGTTGTGTCTGACTCTGTGTGACCCCATAGACGTCACCCCACCAGGCTCCGCCATCCCTGGGATTCTCCAGGCAAGAATACTGGAGTGGGTTGCCATTTCCTTCTCCAATGCATGAAAGTGAAAAGTGAAAGTGAAGTCGCTCAGTCATGTCCGACTCTTAGTGACCCCATGGACTGCAGCCTACCAGGCTCCTCTGTCCACGGGATTTTCCAGGCAAGAGTTCCCAGCACTACTTAGTGAATAAACTGTATTTTCTCTATCGTATATTCTTGTCTCCTTTGTCATAAATTAATTTACCATAAGTGCATGGTTTTATCTCTGGATTCTACACTGTTTCATGTGCCTTTTTTTGTGCCAGAACCATAGCATTTTGATAGCATTACAGCAGTCTGAAGTCAGGGAGCATGACTTGCCCTACTCTGCTCCTCTTTCTCAAGATTGTTTTGGCTATTTGAGATGTTTTGTATTTCAAATAAATTTTAAAATCATTTTTTCTAGTTCTGTGAAAAATGACACTGGTATTTTGATAGGTATACAGCTTCCCTGATGGCTGAGATGGTAAAGAACTTGCCTGCAGTGCAGGAGATCTGGTTCAATCCCTGGGTTGAGAAGATCACCTGGAGAAGGTAGGTAATAGCTACACACTTCATTAATCTTTCCTGGAAAATTTAATGGACAGAGGAGTCTGACAGGTTACACACACACACACACACACACACACATCTACATATTTCATCAAAATAGCTATGGCATTTCCATCAAATATGTAGATGCCTTAGGTAGTATGGTCAATTAACAATATTGATTATTCCAGTCTAAGAACATAGAATAACTTTCCAACTGTGTGTGTCATCAACAACTTCTCTCATTAGTGTCTTATAGTGTTTGGAGCACTGATGTTCTACCTCCTTAGATAGGTTTATTTTATTATTTTTGATGTGATGGCAAATGATAAATGGGATTGTTTCCTTAATTTCTCTTTCTGAAACTTCATTGTTACTGTATAGAAATAGAAGAGATTTCTATATATATATATATATTAATTTTGTATCCAACAACCTTACTGAATTCATTGATGAACTCTAGTCATTTTCTATAGGTGTATCTAAGATTTTCTATGTATAGTATAAGGCAATTTTAATAGAAGTAATCCTCCTTTTTTGAACTGAAAAAATGAAGAAAATTCATATTCCAGACAAAATTAATGGAAATGTTAGTGAAAAGGTATCCACGTACACTTTAGACAAAACATGTACGTACACATATATGTATGTAAACACACAGCCATATAAGGAATAACGTTATGAACAATTTTATAGATTTCCTGGGTTCAGTCCTTGTTATGGAAAGATCCCCCGGAGAAGGAAATTTTGGCAACCCACTCCAGTATTCTTGCCTGGGAAATCGACAGAGGAGCCTAGCAGGCTATAGTCCATGGAGTTGCAAAAGCGTAGCACATGCCTTAGCAACTGAACACACATACAGATAGATTTCCTTTAGAATATAATATATTAAAAGACATTGTACAATGCACAGATGTGGCCTTTAATGAAAATTTTTTTGTGCTAAGGTTTTTTTGGATTGTTTTAGTTTTAATCTGGAAACAATAAAGAGATAATCACATATACAACTTTATTCAGAAAACATCAATTACTTTTAATAATTATCTCTTATCTGTAAAAATTTTTTGAAGGTTATATCCTACATGAATGACATGAATCCAAATTAAATGCTAAGCATTTGGGAAAAGACATACAAACTTTTTAAAATGAAAATTAGAAATACAAGCTTTAATATGAAATATAATATAGTCAGGGCTTTCCTGGTGACACAGATGTAAAGAATCCTCCTGCTATGCAGGAGATGGAGGAGACATGGTTTGATCCCTGGGTGGGGAAGAACCCCTGAAGGAGGGCATGGCAACCCACTTCAGTATTCTTGCCTAGAGAATCCCTTGGACAGAGGAGTCTGGCGGGCTACAGTCCATAGGGTCACAAAGAGGTGGACATGACTGAAGCGAATGGACACATAATACAATTAATGGAAACAAACAATATGTAGATGCATGAACATCAAATTCTAACAATTCATAATTGCTTGGGCATGTTTAGGATGATTTCGGAAATTCACTTAAGTGATTTGTGAAATGGATACCTCCAGGAAGGTGAATTATTTGGGAAGAAGAGAAAGAGCCTCACAATTATGCACCATTGAGTCTGTAAATCCTTCAATATTATTTATTTCATAGCCTATACATATAATAATAACATACATATATGAAAATATTACATAATGTATAACCAATATTTATGCATATTTTTGGAAAATAATGTTTAAAGGATTTAGTGATAGCAAGCATTTTTGCTAATGCAATTCAGTGCTTCTGTGAAAACACAAACTCCATAATATACTTTAATCCTTGGAGTCATCTGCATATTCAAGGAGAAAGATTACCTAAATTATAAGAGCAATGATTAGAGTGAGTGTTCTGGCTGTGTTCTAAAGACTTTAAGAGACAGTATATATATATTTAGTCTTTTAGTTCTCATTACCACCCTATTAGATAGCTTGCATTATAATCCCTATATCATAGCTGAGGAAAGAGTTGATTAAGTAATCTACTTGAGGTAAAAATGAGAGCAGCAGAGTCAGGGTGTAAACACAGGCCATCTGGCTCCGCAGTACGCTGGGCTATTCTGCTTCTACAGTGGATTCAAACTAAAAAGACTATTTGGCAATGTGAACAATTTTGATGTGATGATAATTGAAAAGAATTTGAATGCACTCTAATAAATTATATGAATATAATTCTAAAAAATTAACTAAATATATACTATACACAGAAAAATATTGGAAGGAAATATTAATAGAGGTTTTAATGTTACTGGCATCACCTATGATTATTATTAAAAGCACCATATTTTATAAGAACTAAAATGTACAATCATCCCTTTCACTATCTTAAATATTAAAAGTATATTATGTGCACATAAATAGTTAAATAATTAAATAAGTGAGTATATAGATAAAACAGTTCATCTGGGAGCTGATATTCTCAAACTACTAAAGATTAAATAAGTTATTATCAATCAAAAATCCTAACATTCAAAGAGGCAATCAGTGCTCTGGCAAGAAATCAACAAAGAGAAAAACATTTTCATGTAATTTGTATTGCTTCTGTGTTTGGATGAACAAAAGCATTAAAGGACAACAAAAGCATATTTTATCTCATGTATTATATATACAAGTTTTAGTTTAAAACTTAAAGAGAAATGAGCCATTTTACAGAGATATTCTGATTGTCAGAGATATTGCCTGCATAATATGAATCTGAACTCGGAGGCAGATATAAAGCTTCTGTACTGAAAGTTATAGTGCCTGAGGATGTACGCAGGTGAGGGGTCCTGGTGCTGCTGATTTTATAAACAGCATTTTGAAAACTGACTTCTTTATTTATCTCATAATACTATATTTTGAGATAATAGTTGCCTTTAATTATTTTTGTTTCAATATATTTTTAAATAACTTGAATTATTCATTCTTTACAAGTATGAAGCCAAAATTAGGTAGAGAGACTGAGTGTTATTCCTGATTGAAATTCAACCAGATTCAGATATAGCTCCAACCCCAGGTAGGCACATATGATTCTGCTTAGTAATTTTGTGAAGGAGATAAAAAATTATTGAACAAAGAAAGGCTGGCCAGTGGGCCAAATATCATTTCACTTTTTTTTTATTGAATGGCCAAACTGCCAAATTGCTGAATAGTTGTCTGAAAGTTATCATTTGTTCCCTGAAAGCTCTGTCCCCGATCCTAATCCTGTATTTTTTTATGTGGAATTGGGTGACATTTTTACCTACCATAGCATTACCTACCTTCCCATTACCTACCATAGCATTAGATAAATAGATAATTGTCAATACAAGACCAGGCTTTCTGAAACAGGTGATGTCTTAGTTTTGCAAAACTTGAAATAGAGAAAAGACAGGAAAATGTGTTCAAGGAAAAGAGAGTAGCTTTTTAAAAACCATGGTTTATAACAAAGCAAGACATGTCCTGAATGTGTTGAAACAAAACCTGTGAGGATGAAAAGTTATATGACCAGGAAAAAGAGGGAGATAGCTACAATGATGCCTAAAATGAAAGCAGAGAGCAGAATCTATGAAGTCCAGCTTGATCCTCCAAGACAGAGAGACACTTTGAGAGACTTACAGGAGAATAGCAAGTTTTTTTTTTTTTAATTTTTATTTTTATTTTATTTTAATTTACAATACCGTATTGGTTTTGCCATATACCAACATGAATCCACACGGGTGTACATGAGTTCCCAATCCTGAATCCCCCTCCCACCTCCCACCCCATATCATCTCTCTGGGTCATCCCCGTGCACCAGCCCCAAGCATCCTGTATCCTGTATCGAACATAGACTGGCGATTCGTTTCTTATGTGATAGTATACATGTTTCAATGCCATTCTCCCAAATCATCCCACCCTCTCCCTCTCCCTCTCCCTCAGAGTCCAAAAGTCCATTCTATATACCTGTGTCTCTTTTGCTGTCTCACATACAGGGTTATCCCTACCATCTTTCTAAATTCCATATATATGTGTTAGTATACTGTATTGGTGTTTTTCTTTCTGGCTTACTTCACTCTGTATAATCGGCTCCAGTGTCATCCATCTCATTAGAACTGATTCAAATGTATTCTTTTTAATGGCTGAGTAATACTCCACTGTGTATATGTACCACAGATTTGTTTTCAAATTTAGAAATATCACCTTGTTGACAACACTCTTGTTGTTTTTCAGTCACTCAGTCATGTCCAACTCTGTGACCCAATGGACTGTAGCACACCAGGCTTCCTTGTCCTTCACCAACTCCCAGAGCTTGCTCAAATTCATGTCCATTGAGTCAGTGATGCCATCCAGCTTCTCATCCTGTCATACTCTTCTCCTCCTGCCTTCAATCTTTCCCGGCATCAGGGTCCTTTCCAATAAGTCAGTTCTTCACATCAGATGGCCAAAGTATTGGAGCTTTGGCTTCAGCATCAGTCCTTCCAAGGAATATTCAGGATTGATTTCCTTTTTGGATTGACTGGTTTGATCTTGTAGTCCAAGGGACTACCTAGAGTCTTCTCCAACATTCTAGTTCAAAAGCATCATTCTTTGGCACTCAGCTCTCTCTCCAACTCTCTTATCCATACATGAGTACTGGAAAGATCATAGCTTTGACTTGATGGAACTTTGTCCGCAAAGTTATGTCTCTGCTTTTTAATAAGCTGTCTAGGTTGGCCACAAGTTTTCTTCCAAGGAGTAAGTTTCTTCCCATTGCATAGCTGCAGTCACCACCTGCAGTGATTTTGGAGCCCCAGAAAATAAAGTCTGTCACTGTTTCCATTGTTTCCCCATCTGTTTGCCATGAAGTGATGGGACTGGATGCCATGATCTTAATTCTTTGGATGCTGAGTTTTCAGCCAACTTTTTCACTCTCCTCTTTTACCTTCATTAAGATGTTCTTTATTTCCTCTTCACTTTTTGCCTTATGGGTGGTGTTATCTGCATATCTGAGGTTATTGATATTTCTCCTGACAATCTTGATCCCAGCTTGTGCTTCATCCAGCCTGGCATTTTTCATGATGTACTCTGCATATAAATTAACTAAGCAGGGTGACAGTATACAGCTTTCATATACTCCTTTCCCAATTTTGAACCAGTCCATTGTTCCATGTCCAGTGCTAGCTGTTCCTACTTGACCAGCATACACATTTCTCAGGAGGCAGATAAGGTACTCTGGTTTTCCCGTCTCTTGAAGAATTTTCTACAATTTGTTGTGATCCACATTCAAAAGCTTTAGTGTAGTCAATGAAATAGAAGTAGATGTTTTTCTGGAGTCTCTTGCTTTTTCTATGATCCATGGATGTTGGTGATTTGATCGCTGGTTCTCTGCCTTTTCTAAATCCAGCTTGAACATCTAGACCTTTTTGGTTCACATAATGCTGAGGTCTAGCTTGGAGAATTTTAAGCATTACTTTGCTAGCATGTGAGATGAGTGCAATCGTCCAATAGTTTGAGCATTCTTTGGCATTGCCTTTCCTTGGGATTGGAATGAAAACTGAATTTTTCTAGTCTTCTGTGGCCACTGCTGAGTTTTCTAAATTTGCTGTCATATTAAGTGAAGCACTTTCACAGCATCATCTTTTAGGATTTGAAATAGCTCAACTAGAATTCTATCACCTCCACTAGCTTTGTTCACAGTGAGGCTTCCTAAGGCCCACTTGTCTTCACATTCCAGGATGTCTGGCTCTAGGTGAGTAATCACACTATAGTGGTTATCTGGATCATTAAGATCTTTTTTATATAGTTCTCATGTGTATTCTTGCCTCACCTCTTCTAATAACTTCTGCTTCTATTAGGTCCATACCATTTCCATCCTTATTGTACACATTTTGCAGTGAAAAGTTTCCTTGGTTATCTTAAATTTTCTTGAAAATCAGATATTAGGTTGAGAAATTTTGAAACAAATATTAATTAGGAGACTTGCAATAATCTAGCCAATCAACACTGAAAGACTAAACAACTAGTACAGATGTGGATAAAATGGAGACATTTTTGAGAGATAATTAAATAGCATTCTAATCTTGACAACAAATTGTCTGCTTAAGGCATTAGGAAAACAACACTAAGTGAAAACATTTGGGCCTGGAAAACTGGTGCTTACTCACAGAGGAAATAAATGAATAATAAGCTTAGGGGAGATAGTGGTAATTTGGCTTATTTTGAATGTAAGTTGGAATTCAAGGGATTATGTATGGTAATTTATCAAAATGTGCGTGTGTGTGTGTGTGTGTGTGTGTGTGTGTGTGTGTGTGTGTTTGGGTTTGCACTTAGAGGGGAGAGAGAGATAAGGATTAAGACATACTCAATATAACTGAAAGCATATATCACATAGGAAATACGTATTGGTAAGAAAAAGTAACAAGCTTTGACAGAGAAAGGAAGATACATGATTGAGCTGGGAAGAACTTACATAAGTTTATCTATGTAATTTCTTCTCTTCTGATTCAAAGAATCTATTGGAAATCATAACTATTACTGATGTACATATATATAACATATAATAGCATATATATGATAACTATATATATATATATAAATATAAAATACTCTCTGCCTCTCTGTCCTCCTCTCTTTCTCCACTTTCCAGTTAATAATTATGGAGAGAGAAGAATTGGCCATAAGAGAACTTCAAGATATTGAAAGACTTCCACCACTAGAAAAGAAGATTTTTCACATGCTTTCTAATTGCAAATGTCTTACCTGTGCTTCTATGATTTAGCTATGTTAATGCTTATATTTCCACCATTACATAGACCATATTAATCTATATAATGTGTTACACAGAAATGAGAAGTGTGCCTAGTTGTTCACGGAGGTATTAAAAAAACAAATAACCAAAACACAACAACAAAAAATGAGTTGACTAGCAGTGAAAGTTACTGTTCTTCCAGATACTCTTCTTCCTCAATGGAGATGTAGTGAATCACCAAGAAGCCTGGGTAAATAAGCGCAGGAAGTAACTGACAAGAAAGCAATGCATACATTAGACACTTCCTATTTGGAAGTCAAGGTTATTACAGCCTCCAAAGGATGTGCCTGCTACTGTGGTATGCTGTCACTAAACAGTCCAAGAGAAGGATGTGTTTTCTGTGCTGATGGCATAAGCTCATAAAATCCTGGGATTTTAGGAAAACTTCTATATCTGCTACCAAGATGTTTAAATTTGAAAGTTCTTCTGGATATAGGCACTCTAGCAACGGGGAGAAATCAGTTGATAAGCTTGTAAGGATTATCAAGCACTCACTTCAGAAAGCTAAGCACAAGCATAGGTGCAGCAGACAGGATATGCACAGCAAAAATCCATCTGCAGGTGCAGTCCAGGCTAGGGGAGTGGGATCTGCTGCTTACACAGGAGATGCAGGAGATACGTGAAAGGACTTGTGTTAGAATGTTCTCTCTGCGTGCACTTCCCCGGACCAAGCCGCTCAGGTTCGGCGCTCAGGCAGCCCTCAGAGGCACAGATTCGGCTGGGACTGCGCTTTGTGCCCTTCCCAGGTCCGAGTAGCTCAGCCGTTACAAAGAATTCATTTGAATCAGTTCTGATGAGATGGATGAAACTGGAGCCAATTATACAGAGTGAAGTAAGCCAGAAAGAAAAACACCAATACAGTATACTAACACATATATATGGAATTTAGGAAGATGGCAATGACGACCCTGTATGCAAGACAGGAAAAAAGACACAGATGTGTATAATGGACTTTTGGACTCAGAGGGAGAGGGAGAGGGTGGGATGATTTGGGAGAATGGGAATTCTAACATGTATACTATCATGTAAGAATTGAATCGCCAGTCCATGTCTGACGCAGGGTGCAGCATGCTTGGGGCTGGTGCATGGGGATGACCCAGAGAGATGTTGTGGGCAGGGAGGTGGGAGGGGGGTTAATGTTTGGGAACGCATGTAAGAATTAAAGATTTTAAAATTTAAAAAAAAAAAGTTTGAAATTGAAAAAAAAAAAAAAAAAAAGAATGTTCTCTCATATTGTGTGTATTAGGCACAGTAGTGGCTTTTCAAACATGCTTGTGCCTAAATCCCCAGAACCTCTGAATATGGTGTGTGACAAAGGAGACTATGGAGATAATTAGCATCCTGTCCTTAAAACAAGCATATAATCTTGGATCCAGGTGGGTCTTATCTTTTCACATAATTCCTTAAAAGCAGTGAACCCTCTTTAGCTGGTGTCAGAGATTTAGCAGAAAGAGAAGTCAGTGGAATTTGAATCATGAGAGGGACTCCACAAGCCATTGCTGAAATTAGAATAATCTGGAAAATAAGAAAATGAATGTAGGCAGCTCTAGGAGAAAAGATAGACACACGCTGACAGCCAGAAAGGAAATGGAGTTCTCAGTCCTACAACTGAAAGAAAGTGGTCAGCCAGAAACCCAAATAAGCTAGGAAGCAGATTTATCCTTGGAACAGCCAGAAAAAAACCACAAACTCCCTTACCCCTTGATCTTGACTGTATGAGAGTCAGTGTTTTTGTACCATGACTTCTGACCTACACAATTGTGAGACTATATATAAGCTGTTTTGAGCTGTTTGTTTAATTTACAGTAATCTGTTGTGGCAGCAACAGAAACCTACGTTGCAGGTGTTAACATGTGATATTGCTAAGAACTTAGATTGCATTAATAAAATGATGATATCAAGATAGAACAATAGAAAATTCTCACGTACTCACAAAAGACACACTGATGTATATTTTATTTCATCTGCACATCCTACTCTAAAAAAAAAGTGAACAAAATGATGAAAAAATTTTACAAAGTCAACAAAATTGAAACTGCTGTACACGTGTGATTCAGTGATGTACACCAGATGATCAATTTACTGTATAAAAATTATAGAATAAAATTTTTAAAAAGGATTCAGTTCAGTTCAGTTGTTCAGTCGTGTTCGACTCTTTGCGACCCCATGAATCACAGCACGCCAGGCCTCCCTGTCCATCACCAGCTCCTGGAGTTCACTCAGACTCACGTCCATCAAGTCAGTGATGCCATCCAGCCATCTCACCCTCTGTGCTCCCCTTCTCCTCCTGCCCTCAATCTTTCCCAGCATCAGGGTCTTTTCCAATCTGATCCTGGGGGAGGGAATGTCAACCCACTTCAGTATTTTTTCCAGGAGAATCCCATGGACAGAGGAGCCTGGTGGGCTATAGTCCATGGGGTCGCACAGAGTCGGACACAACTGAAGTGACTTAAAGTGTACACACGCAAAATCTGAAATATAAATAAGTGGGCAGATATAGTTAATCTGTAATGGTACATGATGTCTTTTCAGATCTCCTAATAACACTTAAAATAAGAGAAATTATTGAAGAAATCTTCCCCAATATTATGAGGTTAAGTGCTACTCCCTTCAGTTGTCATTACTGCTACTCCAGCTCATTCATAATTGCCTTGTGCAGCCTCCTAATTATCCATTTGAGAATAGCCTTGAAAATTCCAGAAACATGTCACAGTTCATGGCCCATCTCCCACCAGTTTTAGGAA
The DNA here is from genome assembly GCF_001704415.2 of Capra hircus. Taxonomy (NCBI): domain Eukaryota; kingdom Metazoa; phylum Chordata; class Mammalia; order Artiodactyla; family Bovidae; genus Capra; species Capra hircus. Next base: position 34,295,978 of record NC_030824.1, read on the forward strand.
ATGGCACATAAGAAGCCAGCGTGTTAGGAGGCCAGCAGAGTTTGCTTCTCCATCTCAGTGTTCAGTTCTGAGAGTGGCATATATACACCACGTGTGCTTTCCTGCTGTTTAGTAACCCCAAGGTTCTGCTGCCTGCTTTTAAGTCAACATACAATTGGAGGAGTGTGGCCTAACACCAAAATGCATTTATAAAATGTAGGTTTAAGAAAGTTTTAGTGTGCATTCTAGCCCACCCTCTCCATTTTAGAACTCCCCAAGTAACTTTCATAAAATGAATGTTTTATCCTCCCCTACCCATCACTTGCCTCTAACTGGAAGCTGAAATCCATGGGGCCAAGAGCCAGAGAGTGGAGCATATTTTACGATGCTGAGCATGTCAGATTTTCAGCTTCATGGGTTTTAAAAACACACTTCTGAATAACTCTGCCCTCAGACCTGCTCTTTCTAGCCCAGTAGTCTTAAAAAAGATGGCAATTACCACTTCATCATGTTCAGTGATATGTGATTTGTCTCCTTTTTATTCTTGTCAGTGATTTAAACATTTGAAAAGAGGAGCAAAAATAGATATTTTAAGCAAAGGCAATTCTGATTTATAAATGTCTATTTAAAAATATGGAGGAACTATTCCTTTCTGATTTGAAAGAAACACAAACAAAATGTTACTCTTCTGGGTATAACCATTTATTTCCAAGGGTATTTATGCTGAAGTTGGGCGATAGTAGTAGGTCAATGATTATATTTTCAGCCTAGAATGTCCTAAATCAGTACTTGTTGGAACTGTATGTGTTGATGGGGCGGGGTGGGGCGGGGCGGGGGGGGGCGGTTATTCAAGATGAATGCCTTTGTTATTTTATATCAATATTTCTCATGGTTGTGGATAAGATTCATGCCAGTCTTATTCAGATCCTGTGTTTTGTGGCTTCAGTTCTTGTGTATGTGTGTGCTTGCATATGTTGAATTACATGACAGGAGAACTTCGAAAGAAACTAACATTCCTTCAAGAATTATAAAAGTTCCACGTTATATTAGAAGCTTTGTTTCAGAATAGAGTGCCAGAGGAATTATAAATGAGTTATTTTGAGATTTTTTCAGGTATCATATTTTTCTGGATTCATTTAAAACAAATAAGAAATAGTAACTGTAAAGTATCTAAATCTAAAACAATTTCTTATAGAAGAGTTATTTTCCATTTTATGTGTATTTTGTTATTTAATATAAATATTTGAAATTTGAAATTAATTCTTATTTTATTTATATAAATACATTTAAAATGAAATGTATTTAAATAAATACATTTATCTAATGCCCTAGAAAGCATCACTATGAACAAAGATAGTGGAGGTGATGGAATTCCAGTGGAGCTACTTCAAAGTCCTGAAAGATGATGCTGTGAAAGTGCTGCACTCAATATGCCAGCAAATTGGGAAAACTCAGAAGTGGCCACAGGACTGGAAAAGGTCAGTTTTCATTCCAATCCTAAAGAAAGGCAATGCCAAAGAATGCTCAAACTACCGTACAATTGCACTCATCTCACACGCTAGTAAAGTAATGCTCAAAATTCTCCAAGTCAGGCTTCAACAATACTTGAACTGTGAACTTCCTGATGTTCAAGCTGGTTTTAAAAAAGGCAGAGGAACCAGAGATCAAATTGCCAACATCTGCTAGATCATGGAAAAAGCAAGAGAGTTCCAGAAAAACATCTATTTCTACTTTATTGAGTATGTCAAAGCCTTTTTGACTGTGTGGATCACAATAAACTGTGGAAAATTCTGAAAGAGATGGGAATACCAGACCACCTGACCTGCCTCTTGAGAAACCTGTATGCAGGTCAGGAAGCAACAGTTAGAACTGGACATGGCACAAACTGGTTCCTAATAGGAAAAGAGGTACTTCAAGGCTGTATATTGTCACCCTGCTTATTTAAATTATATGCAGAGTACATCGTGAGAAATGCTAGGCTGGAAGAAACATAAGCTGGAATCAAGATTTCCAGGAGAAATATCAGCAACATCAGATATGCAGATGACAACACCCTTATGGCAGAAAGTGAAGAGGAACTAAAAAGCCTCTTGATGAAAGTGAAAGAGGAGAGTGAAAAAGTTGGCTTAAAGCTCAACATTCGGAAAACGAAGATCATGGCATCTGGTCCCATCACTTCATGGGAAATAGATGGGGAAACAGTGGAAACAGTGTCAGACTTTATTCTTTTGGGCTCCAAAATCACTGTAGATGGTGACTGCAGCCATGAAATTAAAAGACGCTTACTCCTTGGAAAAAAAGTTATGACCAACCTAGATAGCATATTCAAAAGCAGAGACATTACTTTGCCAACAAAGGTCCGTCTAGCCAAGGCTATAGTTTTTACAGCGGTCATTATGGATGTGAGAGTTGGACTGTGAAGAAGGCTGAGCACTGAAGAATTGATGCTTTTGAACTGTGGTGTTGGAGAAGACTCTTGAGAGTCCCTTGGCCTGCAAGGAGATCCAACCAGTCCATTCTGAGGGAGATCAGCCCTGGGATTTCTTTGGAAGGAATATGCTAAGATGAAACTCCAGTACTTTGGCCACCTCATGTGAAGAGTTGACTCATTGGAAAGGACTCTGATGCTGGGAGGGATTGGGGGCAGGAGGAGAAGGGAATGACCGAGGATGAGATGGCTGGATGGCATCACCGACTCGATGGACGTGAGTCTGAGTGAACTTTAGGAGTTGGTGATGGACAGGGAGGCCTGGTGTGCTGCGATTCATCAGGTCGCAAAGAGTCGGACACGACTGAGCGACTGAACTGATCTGCAATGAACTGAAAATATTTCATAAAGAATGTAGTGAACAAATAAAGATTTTCTTATATTTATGTCCTTAAACAATGGCCTCAATTGACTCTTCATAAGTAAAGCAAGTACAGAGTGTTTGCTGCTGTTAGAATCTATCTTCAGTTGTTGACCTTTCACTTACCCTTTCAGTCAGATTCTAACAAATCTAACCCTTTCTCTGAAATGAAGCTTTGGCTCATTAGTCAGAATTCTGAGCCTACTGTCCATAAATTTTGATTTAACACTGATTTACATGTTCTTAGTTATACTTGACTGCAGAAGCCATAGAGATTTAGAAATATTTAAGATTTCCATGTGAACGTTGAATTAGAATTGTATGCTAGGGAAGTGCAAATTCTACATGAAAACACTATAATTCCATATCAAATTAGAAGAAATGGAATTTGGGGGGACATAATTTCCAGGTAGCACTGCTGCTGCTGCTGCTAAGTTGCTTCAGTCGTGTCCGACTCTGTGCGACCCCCTAGACGGCAGCCCACCAGGCTCCCCCATCCTTGGGATTCTCCAGGCAAGAATACTGGAGTGGGTTGCCATTTCCTTCTCCAATGCATGAAAGTGAAAAGTGAAAGTGAAGTCGCTCAGTCATGTCTGACTCTTAGCGATCCATGGACTGCAGCCTACCAGGCTCCTCTGTCCATGGGATTTTCCAGGCCGTGGACAGAGGAGCCTGGTAGGCTGCAGTCCATGGGTTGCTAAGAGTCGGACAAGGTTGAGCGAGTGGTAAGTAATTTACCTGCCAATGCAGGAGACATAAGAGATGCAGGCTCAATTCCTGTGTCAGGAAGACCCCTTGGAGAAGGAAATGGCAACCCACTCCAGTATCCTGCGCGGAGAATCTCATGGACAGAGCGACCTGGTAAGCTATAGTTTACAGGGTCACAAAGAGTTGGACACAACTAAAGTGACTTAGCATTGAACATGAAAATACTTCTTGCAAATCAGACAAGCAAGCAAACAAACATGTCGCTAGTGCTCATGTAAAAGGAAAAATATGAAGATATAAATGTATGTATGTTGACTTTTAAGATCTATTATTTCTATGAGATTTATTTTTTAGGTATGTTTTAGATTCACAGTAAGATTAAGAAGAATATAGAAAGATTTACCATAAATTATGCCTGACCTTCACATGCACAGCCTTCTTCACTACCAACATTCTGCACCAGATGTTACATCTTATACAACTGATCCACATACATTGACATATCATAACACCTAATGTCCATAGCTGACATTTGGGTTCATAAGGTGTTGAACATGCTATGGGCTTGAAAGAATTTACTTTTTGTATGATTAATTTGTGTCCGACTCTGTGTGATCCCATGGACTATAATCTACCAGGCTTCTCTGTCCATGGGATTTTCCAGGCAAGAGTACTGGAGTGGGTTGCCATTTCCTTCTCTAGGGGATCTTCCTGACCCAGGGATCGAACCCAGGTCCCCTGCATTGCAGGCAGAAGCTTTACCCTCTGAACCATCAGGGAAGCCCAACATAGTTACCAGTCACTGTCAAATGAAGTGGCACTAAGCGCGGGCGGCTGCGACCTGGTGCACTAAGCGTGGGCGGCTGCAACCCAGCGCACTAAGTGAGGCCGATAGAAGTTACCCCACATCCGAGGTCAGTGGCAGCGGCTGAGAGTGCCAGGCTGCGACAGCGCAGGAACGGCCAAGAGGGGCTACCCAAGTCCGAGGTCAGGGGCGGCGGCTGGGAGTCACTACCCCACATCCAAGGTCAGGCACAGCTGGAAGAAGCCACCTTGTACCCGAGGCTGGGAGGAGACACCCCATGCTGGACGCCAGGGGCGGCGGCCAGGAGGAGCAACCGGAGGAGCAGTGGCTGCGCGGGCATAGGAGGGCCTAGAGGAGCTATCCTATGTTGAAGGTCAGGAAGGGCGGCAGTAAGGAGGTACCCCTCGTCCAAGTTAGAGAAACCCAAGTAAGATGGTAGGTGTTGCAAGAGGACATCAGAGGGTAGACACACTGAAACCATACTCACAGAAAACTAGCCAAAGCAAAAACAATACACAGTTGTGGATGTGACTGATGATAGAAGCAAGGTCCGATGCTGTAAAGAGCAATATTGTATCAGGTCCATGAATCAAGGCAAATTGGAAGTGGTCAAACAAGAGATGGCAAGAGTGAATGTTGACATTCTAGGAATCAGAGAACTAAAATGGACTGGAATGGGTGAATTTAACACAGATGACCATTATATCTACTACTGCGGGCAGGAATCCCTCAGAAGAAATGGAGTAGCCATCATGGTCAACAAAAGAGTCTGAAATGTAGTACTTGGATGCAATCTCAAAAATGACAGAATGATCTCTGTTCATCTCCAAGGCAAACCATTCAATATCACAGTAATCGAAGTCTATGCCCCAACCAGTAAGGCTGAAGAAGCTGAAGTTGAACGGTTCTATGAAGACCTACAAGACCTTTTAGAACTAACACCCAAAAGAGATGTCCTTTTCATCATAGGGGACTGGAATGCAAAAGTAGGAAGTCAAGAAGCACCTGGGGTAACAGGCAAATTTGGCCTTGGAATGCAGAATGAAGCAGGGCAAAGACTAATAGAGTTTTGCCAAGAAAATGCACTGGTCATAGCAAACACCCTCTTCCAACAACACAAGAGAAGACTCTACACATGGAGATCACCAGATGGTCAACACCAAAGGCAGATTGATTATATTGTTTGCAGCCAAAGATGGAGAAGCTGTATACAGTCAACAAAAACAAGACCAGGAGCTGACTGTGGCTCAGATCATGAACTCCTTATTACCAAATTCAGACTCAAATTGAAGAAACTAGGGAAAACCGCTAGACCATTCAGGTATGACCTAAATCAAATCCCTTATGATTATACAGTGGAAGTGAGAAATAGATTTAAGGGACTATATCTGATAGATAGAGTGCTTGATGAACTATGGAATGAGGTTCATGACATTGTACAGGAGACAGGGATCAAGACCATCCTCATGGAAAAGAAATGCAAAAAAGCAAAATGGCTGTCTGGGGAGGCCTTACAAATAGCTGTGAAAAGAAGACAGGCAAAAAGCAAAGGAGAAAAGGAAAGATAAAAGCATCTGAATACAGAGTTCCAGAAATAGCAAGAAGAGATAAGAAAGCCTTCTTCAGTGATCAGTGCAAAGAAATAGAGGAAAACAACAAACTGGGAAAGACTGGAGATCTCTTCAAGAAAATTGGAGATACCAAGGGAACATTTCATGCAACGATGGGCTCGATAAAGGACAGAAATGGTATGGACCTAACAGAAGCAGATGATATTAAGAAGAGGTGGCAAGAATACACAGAAGAACTGTACAAAAAAGATCTTCACAACGCAGATAATCATGATGGTGTGATCACTAATGTAGAGCCAGACATCCTGGAATGTGAAGTCAAGTGGGCCTTGGAAAGCACCGCTACGAACAAAGCTAGTGGAGGTGTTGGAATTCCAGTGGAGCTGTTTCAAATCCTGAAAGATGATGCTGTGAAAGTGCTGCACTCAATATGCCAGCAAATTGGGAAAACTCAGCAGTGGCCACAGGTCTGGAAAAGGTCAGTTTTCATTCCAATCCTAAAGAAAGACAATGCCAAAGAATGCTCAAACTACCACACTATTGCACTCATCTCACATGCTAGTAAAGTAATGCTCAAAATTCTCCAAGTCAGGCTTCAAAAATACTTGAACTGGGAACTTCCAGATGTTCAAGCTGGTTTTAGAAAAGGCGGAGGACCAGAGATCAAATTGCCAACATCCACTGGATCATCGAAAAAGCAAGAGAGTTCCAGAAAAACATATATTTCTGCTTTATTACTTTGCCAAAGCCTTTGACTGTGTGGATCACAATAAACTGGAAAATTCTGAAAGAGATGGGAATACCAGACCACCTGACCTGCCTCTTGAGAAATATGTATGCAGGTCAGGACGCAACAGGTAGAACTGGACATGGAACATCAGACTGGTTCCAAATAAGAAAAGGAGTACGTCAAGGCTGTATATTGTCACCCTGCTTATTTAACTTCTATGCAGAGTACATCATGAGAAACACTGGACTGGAAGAAACACAAGCTGGAATCAAGATTGCTGGGGGAAATACCAATAACCTCAGATATGCAGATGACATCACCCTTATGACAGAAAGTGAAGAGGAACTAAAAAGCCTCTTGATGAAAGTGAAAGAGGAGAGTGAAAAAGTTGGCTTAAAGCTCAACATTCAGAAAACGAAGACCATGGCATCTGGTCCCATCATTCCATGGGAAGTAGATGGAGAAACAGTAGAAACAGTGTCAGACTTTACTTTGGGAGGCTCCAAAATTACTGCATATGGTGACTGCAGCCATGAAATTAAAAGACGCTTACTCCTTGGATGAAAAGTTATGTCCAACCTAGATAGTATACTCAGTAGCAGAGACATTACTTTGCCAACAAAGGTCCATCTAGTCAAGGCTGTGGTTTTTCCTGTGGTCATGTATGGATGTGAGAGTTGGACTGTGAAGAAGGCTGAGCACTGAAGAATTGATGCTTTTGAACTGTGGTGTTGGAGAAGACTCTTGAGAGTCTCTTGGACTGCAAGGAGATCCAACCAGTCCATTCTGAAGGAGATCAGCCCTGGGATTTCTTTGGAAAGAATGATGCTAAAGCTGAAACTCCAGTACTTTGGCCACCTCATGTGAAGAGTTGACTCTTGGAAAAGAATTTGATGCTGGGAGGGATTAGGGGCAGGCGGAGAAGGGCATGACAGAGGATGAGATGGCTGGATGGCATCACTGACTCGATGGACATGAGTCTGAGTGAACTCCGGGAGTTGGTGATGGACAGGGTGGCCTGGCGTGCTGCGATTCATGGGGTCGCAAAGAGTCGGCCATGACTGAGCGACTGAACTGAACTGTCTGTTACTAATATTTTAAGTAATATGATAATTTACCCCTTCACTGAGATAAAATTGATGTATAAAAACTGCATATATTTAAACATGTGATTTGATGAGTTTTAATATATAAACAGCCATGAAGTCATTACTACACTCCAGATGAAAACATCCATCACCCCAAAAGGTTTTTCTGTATCCCTTTGTAATTTTTCACTTGCACTGCTCCAATTCCAACCCTGCAACATCCCCAGACAAACTATGGAATCTTTTTGCTACTATAGAAAAGTTTGCATTTCCTAAAATTTGTATAAGTAAAGTTGGATTTAGCTCCAAGTCCTCTGGGGTTTTCTTTTCAATTTTGTCTCTCCAGAGACTAATTTTGATAGATTAACATGTTACGTTTCCTGCATAAGCACTTTTCTATTTATTTACACCTTCTTCAATTTCTTCATGAATATTGTTATTTTCAGTGTACTAATTTGCACATTTTTGTCAGATTTATCTTTAATATATTTAATTTTGTTGCTATTGTGTTCAACGATTGATTTCTAAATTTATGAATTTTCCAGTTCATTGTAAGCAGATGAGCTTTATATGTTGGTATGATAGCTTGTGTCTTTATAAAATTCATTTATTTTTTCTACAACTAATTTTTGGACAATAATGTTTTCAAATAGACACTTTGACTTCAGTTTTAGTCTACATATATATATTTCAGGTCCTTTTTTTGCCTTTCAGCACTGAGAGAACCTTTAAAACAGTATTAAATATAATACAGAAGGAGCAGACACACTTTCTTCCCCCCAAATTCAGTCTTTCAACTTCATGTATGATTGTTGGAGGGCTTTTGTAAATGTATTTTATCAGTTGATAAAGTCTTCTCCTATTTAAAGTTTGTGAAGTTTTTATGAATAATAAATTTTGGAATATTTTAATTAGTTTTATATTTCTTACTTATGAAACTTACTGAAGTTTGTATATATGTCTACTTAATTTGTAATTAAAATTTGTTAAAATGGGGTTTCCCTGGTGTCTCAGTCAACAAAGAATCCACCTGCAATGCAGGAGATGCAAATTCAATCCCTGGGTTCGGAAGTTCCCCTGGAGAAGGAAATGGAAACCCACTCCAGTATTCTTGTGTGGGAAATTCCATGGACAGAGATGCCTGGCTGGCTACAGACATGTTTTCTCATGAGTTGGACACAACCTAGCTACTAAACCCTCACCATAAATTCTTACATATATGGAAAGTTGGTACTTCATTTACAAAGATAGGTAGTTGTGGAAGCTATCATCTAAACATTATATTTGAAGATAATGATTATAATTTCCAGTTTGTTTAAATGACCATTTCAGGTTACACAACAATACAAAGTACATATATAAGATTTTCTTTTTCATTTTCTCTCTTCTAATATACATTGCGTATTCAGTGGGAAAATAGGAACAGATCTTTGCTGATTTAACAATGCTATTTTAGAATGATTTTTAAAAGTGAGAAACATTTTTTTTTTGAACATTACACAATACATGAGCACTTTCATAAAGGTTTATTTTAGAAGTATTAATAAACTTTTCAGTCAATAAAGGAAGTAAGATGTACGTGCCAATAATATAAATAATATTATTTAAAGTTTCTTTTACAATGACAGCAAAACATTTCTAAGCAGTTTTAATTTTTATTGTTTAGTGTAGAGATAGGTAAAAGACAGGTTATCTAGAAACAACATATTAGTGTCACAGTAAAACTTAGCCTTAGCATCCAGAGAGCTATGATGAAGTTTCAGTGACCTTTGAAACCTTGGGCAACTTATTTCTTATCTCCAGATCTTGTTTTTTATTTAAGTTTAAATATAAATATTAAAGTAAATGATATTTTGATTCAACTTTTTTGTGACCTCTGATTAGCCTGATAGGTGATGAACATTCATTAATTAACTTTTTGAAATGTGCTTTACTGAAAATAAAATAATCTCAGACTAAAGGGGTTGTTTCAATATTTACTGATGAAATTCCCTTTGATTTTATCAGAAAATAAAATATTTTTGCTAAACAAATAGTGAATCTTTGAATTCAATCTAGAAGAATTAAGTTAAGTATCTAAGAATTAGGTGATTTCCCTATCTTTTCTTATCATCTGCTTCTTACAAGATCAGTAAAGTGAAGCTTAATTTAATATGTTAATTATATGCAATCTTTCATTAAGAAAACTTTTTATTTGATTCAGAATTTAAAATTTGTATATACAAGCAATAATTTTATTTGTTTTTAATGTATGGATAATTTCATCAATAATGATCAAAAGTTATTTTTAAATTACTGGCTACTGAGAACTTAATAAAAGACTGTCATTTTGTTTGTATTTAATTAAATATACAGAGTTCTCAGTGTAATTTGTAAGAAAGTAAGAATTTCTACTGTATATTCATTCTTATAAAGAGTGTGCATCAAAAAATATAATGTTTGTTTTTCTAAAACTTCATTTTCTAACAGAATAGTTTAGGCTTAGCTTCAATGCAAAAATGTAAGAAAACAACATAATCTGAGGAAGAGATTATTTATCAGTTTGTCTACTTCCACATTTAGGAAATGGAAAAGCTAGATTTCCACAATTATGGGAGTATTCTCTCAGTATACTTAGTATTTGAGTGTATGTGACTTTTAAAAATCAAATTTAACATATTTGAGCTCTCAAAAAGCAATCATATTAATTTTTTATAGCAGTACATTTGATTACAGCATATTATTTGCCTACAATCACCAAAATAAACATGTTTAATGCTGTAATAATCTTCAGGGAATAGTTTACTCATTTAACTCATTGTTTTACTAACATTTTGTTTTAATAAAAACAAACATTATTAACAATTCTTGCCTAAGAAAAAGCGACATTATGACATAAATTTCCTGTGAAGATAAAATGAAACTACCCAGATAGTTATGTATTTAATGGAGGGAACCTACCACTTAATTAGCAGTTTTGGCTTTATTAAAACTAATCAATATATTTTGTAGTACATAAAATACATCTGTTTCATTTCCATCCTAGACTTTATTGATGATAATGGGATGTAACTAAAATAGTGACCTAATGCACCCCTCCCAGGAAACAAGCAAAGTAAAGAATAATGATCATGCCAAGGAAATTCCTATTTTCCCTTAATATGTAGCCAAAAAACAGTAATTACAAGAGTTCTTATTTTCCCCTATTTCTACACAGTAGAGGGTGTGCATAATCTGAATAGGGTTATGAGAGAATTTGTCTTGCAAATTGGAGCTTGTCAGAATTGTCTGTGTCTGTGGGGTGGTGTGTGTATGTGTGTTTGCATGTGTGTGTGTGTTAAATTAAACTGTGAGTCCTGGAAAATTTAAAGAATAAAGTCGTATCTGCACTTCAAGGAACCAATATTAGCCTGGAAAATCCTTTGAAATTTAGATTGCCAAAAAACTGAGTGAATATTGACAAAATGGACCTTGGAAGAAGAACTAAATTTCTTGAATAATTACTGGAGAGCAGCAGAGCAAATAACTTTCCTTACCAGGAATATTCACAAAGGAATTAACTTTGTGAGTTAACTATGTAAAAGCTTCGGCTTTGGTTTACGGAAAATGCCCAATTGAAAGCTTGGGTCTTTGCTTTTTTTCATCTGTTTATAATCCCCTTTGAGCTTCCATGATACCTCAGTTGGTAAAGAATCCACCTGCAGTGCAGGAGACACTGGTTTGATCCTTGGGTTGGGAAGATCCCCTGGAGAAGGGAAAAGATACCCACTCCAGTATTCTGTAATCCCATTTAGTAAATCTAACTCTTCAGTAGACTTCTACACTTCAGTAATCCCCTTTAGTCAACTCTTCTACACTAGTAACACTTTTATTCTTCTACATTTAGTAACTCTTCTTCTACCATTTTTCTACATTTCAGCAATCGCCTTCAGTAAATCTAACTCTTTATTAATGCCTGGGATGTCCATAAAGCACCGTGTCCTAACTTTATGGAAACTGAGGGAAAGGAGAATGAAGTGTGCCCATTGGTGACCCTCTGCTGGCTTACACTGAGGCGCATGCTTGCATCCTTGAGGGTGAGCTGAAAGAGAATTTGGTCCTGCAGTGTACCAGGAAAGACAAGAAGGGTCACTGAATGTGGGACAATTCTCAGACTTTATAAATACATTCTGCAACATTAATTTGAGACACTAATGCTTTAACTACCTTTCAGAGTCTTTTTATCACCAGTTGAGCACAAGTATGAAGTAGATCTCAAACATTATTTTTGCCATAGTTTTTCATGACAAATTCAAAGGATGGAAGGAAAACTAAGAGTTGAAGACAGCTGAACTTTCACTTACTTGAGTTCTATATATTAATTTCCCACCAAAACAACCATCAGTCCAGTTCAGTTCAGTCACTCATTCGTGTCCTGCTCTTTGTGACCCCATGAATCGCAGCACACCAGGCCTTCCTGTCCATCACCAACTCCTGGAGTTCACTCAGACTCATGTCCATCGAGTCGGTAATGCCATCCAGACATCTCATCCTCTGTCATCCCCTTCTCCTCCTGCCCCCAATCCCTCCCAGCATCAGAGTCTTTTCCAATGAGTCAACTCTTCCATTAGGTGTCCAAAGTATTGGAGTTTCAGCTTCAGCATAAGTCCTTCCATGGAACACCCAGGGCTGATCTCCTTTAGAATGGACTGGTTGTATCTCCTTGCAGTCCAAGGGACTCTCAAGAGTTTTCTCCAACACCACAGTTCAAAAGCATTAATTCTTCGGTGCTCAGCTTTCTTCACAGTCCAACTCTCACATCCATATATGACCACTGGATAAACCATAGCCTAGACTAGATGGACATTTGTTGGCAAAGTAATGTCTCTGCTTTTTAATATGCTGTCTAGGTTGGTTACAGCTTTTCTTCCAAGGAGTAAGGGTCTTTTAATTTCATGGCTGCAGTCACCATTTGCAGTGATTTTGGAGCCCCAAAAGATAAAGTCAGCCACTGTTTCTGCTGTTTCCCCATCTATTTGCCATGAAGTCATGGGACTGGATGCCATGATCTATCTTAGTTTTCTGAATGTTGAGCTTTAAGCCAACTTTTTCACTCTCCTCTTTCACTTTCATCAAGAGACTCTTTAGTCCCTCTTCCCTTTCTGCCATAAGGGTGATGTCATCTGCATATCTGAGGTTCTTGATATTTCTCCTGGCAATCTTGATACCAGCTTGTGCTTACTCCAACCCAGCGTTTCTCACGATGTACTCTGCAATGAGTTAAATAAGCATGGTGACAATATACAGCCTTGATGTACTTCTTTTCCTATTTGGAACCAGTCTGTTGTTCCATGTCCAGTTCTAACTGTTGCTTCCTGACCTGCATACAGATTTCTCAAGAGGCAGGTCAGGTGGCCTGGTATTCCCATCTCTTTCAGAATTTTCCACAGTTTATTGTGATCCACACAGTCAAAGGCTTTGGCATAGTCAATAAAGCAGAAATAGATGTTTTTCTGGAACTCTCTTGCTTTTTTGATGATCCAGTGGATGTGGGCAATTTGATCTCTGGTTCCTCTGCCTTTTCTAAAACCAGCTTGAACATCAGGAAGTTCACAGTTCACATATTGCTGAAGACTTGCTTGGAGAATTTTGAGCATTGCTTTGCTAGCATATGAGATGAATGCTATTGTGTGGTAGTTTGAGCATTCTTTGGCATTGCCTTTCTTTGGGATTGGAATGAAAACTGACCTTTTCCAGTCCTGTGGCCACTGCTGAGTTTTCCGTATTTCCTGGCATATTGAGTGCAGCACTTTCACAGCATCATCTTTCAGGATTTGAGATAGCTCAACTGGAATTCCATCACCTCCACTAGCTTTGTTCGTAGTGATGCTTTTTAAGGCCCACTTGACTTCACATTCCAGGATGTCTGGCTCTAGATTAGTGATCACACCATCATGATTATCTGGGTCATGAAGATCTTTTTTGTACAGTTCTGTGTATTCTTGCCACCTCTTCTTAGTATCTTCTGCTTCTGTTAGGTCCATATCATTTCTGTCCTTTATCGAGCCCATCTTTGCATGAAATGTTCCCTTGATATCTCTAATTTTCTTGAAGAGATCTCCAGTCTTTCCCATTTTGTTGTTTTCCTCTATTTCTTTGCATTGATCTCTGAGGAAGGCTTTCTTATCTCTCCTTGCTATCCTTTGGAACTCTGCATTCAGATGCTTACACCTTTCCTTTTCTCCTTTGCTTTTTGCCTCTCTTCTTTTCACAGCTATTTGTAAGGCCTCCTCAGACAGCCATTTTGCTTTTTTGCATTTCTTTTCCATGGGGATGGTCTTGTTCCCTGTCTCCTGTACAATGTCACTAACTTCCATCCATAGTTTATCAGGCACTCTATCTATCAGATCTAGGCCCTTAAATCTGTTTCTCACTTCCACTGTATAAATTCACCATCGACTTTTATTTATTGTTTTTATGTTTCATAACATCAACTGCTGACTGCCAGTTACTGACAAATTTTAAAGGAAAAAGCAGGAAATGGAAGGAGGTTCAGATTTTTCTGAAGCAGGTACTTTATATATGCCTTATAACTTTAAACTTAAAGCATATCTGACTAGGATACATTTAAATATAACCACTATGACTAATTTTAAAGATCAAATATTTAGAACCAATCAGTACTGCTCAGCTTTTGACCATTTGATGAGCAGATGATCGTATTGATAAAGACTATAAAATATGAGAAAACTAAATTTTTACTTATTTTGTAAATTATCATGTATATGATATTTTAAAGAGAAAGGCCAGTATTTACCTGATAACAATTATGTTATATATATATCCTCTTATTATACCAAACAAAAATATATACTGTTTTATGACTTAACTATGTTTTCAGGACAATACTTAATTTTGAGTGTCAACTTTATTCAAGAAAATGGAGATGATGATCTATTGAAAAGCATCCTTAAGTTCAGAAGTAGCCATTAACCCCTAAATAATGCTGTCAGTGCAGCAATTTATGTTACTGGTTTTTATTATTTTTTTTGGCTTTTTAAAACAAACAAAAAACATTATAATACATATGATTGGCTCAATAATTGGCTCAATAATTGTGAAGAAGTTCACAATATTCTTAGGGATGATTTTTCTCAATGACAAAATGAGAAAGGTAAAGAATGAACATGGGGAGATAGCACATTGAAAACAAGTATTATATGAATAAGAATAAATAAAACTTAGAAAAGTTATCACTGAAGCTGATTCAGAGATAGGGTAATTAATATAATACACTATGATCAAAGTGTAACTCGTGTGATACTAAAGCTTACAAAAATGAACAAAAATATAATGGGAACACCTAGTAGAAAGTTAACCAAATTAATTTGGTGTTGATCAAATTCAAATAATAATGCTTTACCTACTTGAAAACTTATATGCAAAATCAAAACTATTTGCCTTAACAAAATACTAAACTAGAAAATAAGCCTGATGATTTGCATATTTTTGAGAATACTTAAAACACTTGACTTGTTTTTCTGACTATTCTCATTTAGTTGCATATTTTGGTTAAATTACTTGCACAATTTCCTTAATCATACAAGTTTTAATCAAGCTCTCTTATAAATGCACTTTATTTTTTTTTTAATTTACCAAGAAAAACATTCTTGTCCAAATTTCATTTAATGCAGTATTTGTAAAGGAAAATGCCAACAACTATGCTTCACATTATTTACATACACATGATTTTTACACTTAAGTTATTAAAAATGTGTTTGACGTGACTACTTGTATCATGGATTTCTGTCCCCTGGCCAAAATTCATTTGTTGAAACTTTGACCCTCAATACCTAAGAATGTGACCTTGTTTGAAAACAGGGTGATTGCAAATGTAATTACTTGTTCAGATGAGGTTATTGGAGTAATCCATAATCCAGTATGAGTGATGTTTTTATTTAGATAAAAAGGGAAATTGGGACACAGAGACATGTGTATAGGAAAAATGCCATGTAAACCTGAAGATGACCATCTACAAACTAGGAGAGAGGCCAAGCCCAGATCCTTCATTCAGCCCACAGAGGAACCAAGCCAAACTTGTATTTGGACTTCTAGCATCCACAGATGTGAGACAATAACTTTCTATTATCTAAGGCACCAGGTTTGTGATATTTTGTTATGGTAACTCTAGCAAGGTAGTATAACTTGTTTAATATCATTTTATCCCTAAATGGTTCATTACTGATTTAACTGCCAAATTTTTTACACAGTGAGTCAAACATTTCTACAAGTTGACTTAACTGTGGAGCAATCATAAATAGAAAAGGGCAAGAACAAGAGTCTCCTCAGGACCCCAAGTGATGAAATGCACAATTTGGAACAATACGCAGACTCAGAGACCAACATTCTAAACCTGGGCAGAAATAAGGTGTTTAAATGTAAAATTAGGGGAGGCTGGGGATGGGAGTAGTTTGAGGTGGTGAAAAACACCTCTGTCATTTGATTAAAATTTAAATGTGCATTTAAAAATTAGGATTTACATACACACACTACTATATGTAAAAGAGAAAACTAATAAGAACCCGCTGTATAGCACAACAGCTGCTATACTCAGTACTCTGTAATGACCTACATGGGAAAATAATTTAGAAAAAGAGTGGATATACATATATGTATAACTTTACTGCACACCTGAAACTAATACATTGTAAATCAACTATATTCCAATAATTTTAAATCCTGAAAAAATAAAATAAAACTTCAGTAGCCTAATACACTTCTATTTTTGAAAGGGTAATTGGGCTCCATAGAAACAAGGCAAGTGTTGCCTTGTATCTGTTGAAAACTATACTAAAACTTGAATCATCCTTAAATACAGGTTCAATGACAAATCAAGGACAAATGATCCCAGATGTTAATTCAGGTATCTCAAAAAAGAGACTCCTTTATGCTTTGATTGACAATATTCTAATTTTGTAGAGAGTCTAAGAAGAGGATTGATTTTTTTAAAAAAATTTATAGGATAAAAATGGCAGACCCTATATCAACCTTCATGCTTCAAAGCAAAACAAAACACCAAAAAACCTGATTACTAGAAAGATAGACTAACTTTTTCCAAATCACGAATAGGATAAAGCAGGACTGAAGAAATTCCAGTCTCTAGCTTTTGATTTCCATCTAATTTACACTACACCATATTGTACTGACTCACACAGCAGCGCTATGTCTGTGCAGCGCTTTTCATAGAAATTGCAAAAACATTAACTTTACACCAAAATTATCATATTGAATTTGATATCTCTTAAAATTCATTCATTGACAGTTGTTTCATTCATAAAATAGATATTCATAACACTTGTCTTCTTAGAGAGTGTGATACTTCCCCCCAATGTCCACATATTAATCCTAGGAATTTGTGAATATGTTAGATTGCATATATTCAAAGAAAAATTCATTTACAGTTGAAATTACAATGTCTAATCAATTGACCTTGAAATGGGTAGATTATTCTATGATATTCTGAGGAGGGCAGTATAATCACAAGGGTTCTCACAACTGGAAAAGGACACAGGGGCGACAGAACCAGAAGACGGCAGCTTGCAGAAGCCTGACCCAATATTTCTGGCTTTGAAGATGGAAGATGGGAGATGGAAGATGGAAGATGGGATCCATGAGTGAAGTACTGTGGTGGCCTCTAGAAGCTGAAAAAGACAAGGAAACAAATTCTTCTCTAGGACCTTCAGAGGAAATGAAACCTTGGAACTAATACCTTGATTTTAGCCAGGGATACTTGTGTCAAATTTCTGAACTACAGGCTCAAACATAATATATTTGTATTATTTAAGGCTTCACATTTTTGGCAATTTGTTACAGAAGATGTAGAAAGTGAATACAGATAATACTCCTGATCTAAGGCACCCCACAATCGAACAGAGAATTCCTAAAAAAATAAACAGAGAATTACAGTGTGTGGGGGGTGAGTGTGTGCTAAAGAAATATGAGTTGGTGTAGGAATATTTAGGCAAGTTCACTGAAGCCTTTGAGGAACTGAGAGGAAAGTAGGACACCAAAAAAGAATGAGTTTTCATTAGGAAAAGTTTGGGTATATATTATGACCTAAAGTGAGAGAACAGAAGACCGAGAAGCAAGAAGGAATGTAACATTTTGGGTAGTATTTTAGCACGGCAGGAATATAGCTTACGAGTAAAAAACAAAGCAGAAAACAAAAGCGAAATGAGACAAATAAGCTAACAAAAACTCCAAGTACTGTCAGGTTAAAAAAGGATTATATATTTGAGAGATAAGTATATTAAGGAGAATGCATTTGCTATCTCGAGGGGACTGAATGGTAATTAAAATGATCTCTGGAAGAGTTTTGCATTCGAGGAAGTATATTCTGATAGAAAAAACAGAGTAAGAGAGGGCTGCAATGGGTGCAGGGAGACCGTGTAGAAAGCTGTTGCTTTATCTACTTAAAAAAGGTGGTGGGGACTTCCCAGATAATCCAGTAATTAAGATTCACCTTCCAATGCAGGGGATGTGGATTTGACCCTTGGTCAAGGAGCTGAGATCCCACATGTCTCATGGCCCAAAAACAAAATATAAAACAGAAACAATAAAGAATTTATAAATGGTCCCCATATTACATATATACAACGGACTACCCAGCCACTGAAAAGAATGAAATAATGTTATTTGCAGCAACATGGATGGACATAGAGGGTGTCATACTGTGTGAAGTAACTCAGACTGAGGAGAAATATCATATGATATCACTTAATATCTGAAATTTTTAAAAAATGTTAAAAATGGACTTCCTTATTAAACATTAAGAGACTCTGAGAACAAATCTATAGTTGCCAGGAGGAAGAATGAGGGGAAGGAATAGTTAGGGAGTTTCAGATGGACATGTACACATTGCTATATTTAAAGTGGATAATCATCAAAGACCTATTCTATAGCACACAGAACTCCCCTCAATTTCATTCTGGATAGGACAGGAGTTTGAGGGGAGAATGGATACATGTATATGTATAGCTGAGTCCCTTTGCTGTTCACCTCAAGTTGTCACAATGTTGTTAATTGGCTATACCCCAATACAAAAATTAAAAGTTTTTTAAAAAAGAAGAAAAATAGTCCACATCAAAAAATATTTTAAAGAACTCCACACACACAAAAAAACAATGGTGGTTTGAACTAAGAGACTTGTAGGGAGGAAGACAGAATGAACAAGATTTTAGACTTTTTTAGAAGAAAAGGTCGACATAATTTTCTTTTTTAATTCCTTTAGGAGCAAAAGAAAGATGGAAGAATATATTTTGATTGCTTTAGTCACTAAGTACACGGTGATGTCATGATCTGAAATAGAAACACAGAAAGAAGAATAGACTAACAGGAGATAAACAGTGAATTTAGATTTGAACAATCGGTTATGAGAGTCCAAGAGACACGTTCCAGTGGGCCAAGTATGTGTTATGGTAAGAAATGGTAAGAAATCTAGTTGGAGGTGTTGATTGGATTACTACAGCGTATAGATTGCAATCACCAAAAGAGAGTGTGTTAGACAAGAAGAAAAAAAAAATCAGAGGCAGAATCTTGAAGAATTTCAACCTTCATGTGATGAGTAAAGGAACTCAATAAAAGCAACGGAGGAGTGACCAGCAATAGATAACTTTTGGGGAAATGAGTTGAGTGCAAAACCAAGAAAACAAATGTTTAAGTGGAGAGACTAAAAAGCAAATTCACACACTTGAGGACACACTTGATGTGAAAACGTTTCATTGGACCTAGTAACAAGCAAGGTAATGTTGCCACTGGCAACAGCACCTTCTTTGCAGTGGTAGCATGGGGATCAGATTGTGGAATAAGCAGAGGACCACAGTCTGGTGCTCTGAGATGACCTAGAGGGGTGGGATGGGGGATATGGGAGGGAAACTAGAGACAGGATATGTATATATATATATAGATGTTTATACTTCTGACTGATTCATGTTGTATGCCAGAAACCAACACAACACTGTAAAGCAATTATGCTCCAATTTAAAAATAAAGAAGAAGAAGAAAAATTAAAACAAAAAAAGAGAGACTTGTAGGGAGGAAGACAGAATGAACAAGATTTTAGACTTTTTTAGAAGAAAAGGTCGACATAATTTTATTTTTTAATTCCTTGAGGAGCAAAAGAAAGATGGAAGAATATATTTTGATTGCTTTAGTCACTAAGTACACGGTGATGTCATGATCTGAAATAGAAACACAGAAAGAAGAATAGACTAACAGGAGATAAACAGTGAATTTAGATTTGAACAATCGGTTTATATAAGAAAGGAGTACAAGTGGAATGGCAGTTTGAAGAAAGTATGTAGTTTCAGGGGAGAAAGACTTGAAGTCCTTAAAATTATTAATGCAAGGTAGCCATCATAATGTGAGCAACAGAAGTTAATCCATAGAAAAGGAATCCCTTTTAGACTCAGATCTTAGAGGATGTAAAACAAATGGATACAGAGAATGAATATAAAACATTACAAGGAATTGATAGTAGAAGTGCTCCCTTTTATTATAACTAGAAATAATGAAGAAAAGATGAGTATGGATGCAGATAAGGGGACAAATTTGTCTGGAATGGATAATCTACTCCTATTCATTGTATGGAGAATTTTAGCAGTACATTAATTGATGTCAATCACCTACAATAAACAAAACTGACTCATAATGAATAGTCAATTATTTTCTGGTCGCATATGGCAATAGTAGATATCCATTCTACTCAGTAAATAATATTGGTAATAAAAGTAAATAAACACTTGGATCATTTGCATATATTTTACAAAGTATTTGCAGATACATCTATTTTTGTTTAAAATTGTAATTAAATATACATAATGTAAAACTAACCATTTTTAAGTCTACACTTATGTGGCATTAAGGAGGGTACATTATTGTGACACTACCGCCACCATCTTTGTCCAGAATCATTTCACTTTTCCCAGACTCTGTATGAATTGAACATAAACTACCTGTCTCCCCTCCTCTAGTTCCTGACAACCATCTACTTTTTGTATCTGAATTTGATGAGCTTCAAATAACTGGAAGCATATAATATAAGCATATAATATTTGTTCTTTGGTGATGGGTTTATTTTACTCAGCCCATCTTCAAGATTCATCCATTTTGAAGGATGGATCAGAATTTCCTTGCTTTTAAATGTTGAATAATAGCCCATTGAATACACATACCACATTTTGTTTATCCATTTCATCTGTTTATGAACTCCTGGGTTGCTTCCAGTTTTGAGATTGTGAATAATGCTGCTATGAATATGAGTCCATAAATATCTCTACAGTCCCTGCTTTTGACTCTTTTGAGTACATGCGCAGAAGTGGAATAACTGGATCACGGGGTAATTTTATATTTAATTTTCTGAAGAATCATTTACCATTTTCCACAGCAGCTGTAATGTTTTACATTCCCACCAGCAAATACATAGGATTTTGATTTTTTCTTGTACTCATCAGCACTTACAATTCCAGGAGCTTAGTCACTCAGTCATGTCTGACTCTGTGCGACCTCATGGACTGTAACTGGGCAGGTTCCTCTGCCCATGGGATTCTCCAGGCAAGAATACTGGAGTGAGTTGTCATGCCCTCCTCCAGGGGATTTTCCCAACCCAGGGATCAAATCCAGGTCTCCCAAACTTCAGGAGCCACTAGAGAGGCCCTAGTTTGTTGATAATACTCATCCTGATGGGTATGGAGTAGTATTTATTCATGGGTTTTATTTGTATTTCCTTGATGATTAATGATGTTGAGCAACTTTTTATGTATCTATTGGACTTATGCATATCTTCTTTGGAGAAATATCTATGTAAAGTCCTTTGCCCATTTTTGCCCATAATTGATTTGTTTTTTATGTTCATGTTGAGTTTATGGGTTCTTTATATATTTTGGATGCTAACCCCTTATAAGATCTGCAAATACCATTTCCTAGGTTCATTTTCACTCTACTGATAGCATATTATGAAGCACAAAAGTTTATTTTTCATTTTAAGTCCAGTTTATATATCTTCTTTTTCTTTCATTGCTCATGTTTTTAGCATCATATCCAAGAAAACATTGCCATATCTAATGTCATAAGCTTTTCCCCTATGTTTTCTTCAAATAATCTTATATATATAGCTCTTTTTTCTTTTAATTATCAGAGCATAGTTGCTTACAATGTTGTATTAGTTTCTGATGAATCAGCTATATGTTTAAATATATCCCCTCCTTTGAGAGTTCTTTCCCATTTAGGTTACCACAGAGCACTGAGTAGAGTTCCCTCTGCTATACAGTAAGGTTCTCATTTGATTAATTGGAAGACTGGGAATGGCATTTATATATGTATGTGTGTGTGTGTGTGTGTGTGTGTGTGTGTGTGTAACTCTTAAGTCATTGATCCATTTTGAGTTAACTTTGAAAATGATGCAAGATATGAATCCAACTTCATTTTTGTTTATGTAGATAGCCAGTTTTCCTAACACCAACTGTTCAAAAAGACTGTCCTTTACGACTTGAATAATTGTGGAATTTTTGCTGAAATCATTTGATTTCTGGATTTTCCATAATTTTTTATGTGTCTATCTTTATACCAGTATCACACTGGTTCAACTATGGCTTTATAGTTTTAAAATCAGGACCAGTGAGACCTTTAATTGTTCTTCTTTATCAAGTTTATTTGGCTATCCAGGATCCATATGAAGTTTGGAAGATATTTTCTGTTTCTGCCAAAAATGCCACAGAAATGTTAATAGGGATTGCACAGCGTGTGTATGTAGATCACTTTGGTTAGTCTTGACATTTTAACTAATCCAGGAACACGGAATGCCTTGCATGTACATTTAAATCTACTACATTTATAACTTCTTTCTCTACAATCTCAGATATGCATACTAATTTAAAAATCAATATAAATATAATTTGGTTTTGAAATTATAGATTCACAGATTGTTTTTTTTTTCAAACTGAGAGATGAGTATAAGATTAACAAGTTTTTCAAGATGAATTATGCAGTTGCATCTGAAATAATGTTTTAGCTGGAAGCTATATGTTTTTTACGGAAGGAGACTTTTTAAAGTCACACATACTTCTCTTCTCCCTTCAAATAGAATCTAATATGCAAATTTACTTACAGTGGTGGGAAGTTCAGAACCATTTAATCTGTTATGCTAAACCAGGAGCAATACCCATCGGTACTACAAGACATGACCAATGCAACTATTTTTTTTAAATAATTCTATACTTTCACTAATAAGTGCTTTGCCTAAATGACAAACAGTGTATTAAAAGCATATAATCAGGGATGCCTAAGGATCAAGTGCATCACGTGAAGACTTTATTTTTTTACAGTAGTGCTTTTTGAGCAAATTACCAACCTAATTAAGAAATATATTCATATTTACTTTGGCCACTTGAGGCAAAGAACTGACACATTGGAAAAGACCCTGATGCTGGGAAAGATTGAAGGCAGGAGAAGCGAGGGAATGATAGGGGATGAGATGGTTGGATGGCATCACTGACTTGATGAACATGAGTTTGAGCAAGCTCCAGGAATTGGTGATGGACGGGGAAGCCTGGTGTGCTGCAGTTCATGGAGTCACAAAGAGTCAGACATGACTGAGCAACTGAAATGAACTGATTCATACTTCAGTTCAGTTCAGTTCAGTCGCTCAGTCGTGTCCGACTCTTTGCGACCCCATGAATCGCAGCACGCCAGGCCTCCCTGTCCATCACCATCTCCCGGAGTTCACTCAGACTCACGTCCATCGAGTCCGTGATGCCATCCAGCCATCTCATCCTCGGTCGTCCCCTTCTCCTGCCCCCAATCCCTTTTCAGCTTTAGCATCATTCCTTCCAAAGAAATCCCAGGGTTGATCTCCTTACACCACATATTTCTGACTATGACTTAATTGTACATCCAAATTTATAGATAGATTTAAGTATCCAGTGGTACTTAAGAACTGGTAGAATCAAAGTTGACATGATTATCCAACTATCATGGATAATATTGTCTATAATTATAAAATGTCCTAGTGAAAATTATGCTATTGTTCTAACCTGAATTATATCTCCATCTATTTATGAAAGTGTGATGAAAGATGAAACCAACTCTCACACCAAATTCTTCCATACATACATACATACATTCTTAAGTACAAAATGACTGCAAATGAAGCCATTTTTGTTACCGCAGAGCCTCTGAATGAAGTATGCATTCATTCATCTGTAACTCTTTGAGGTCTCTGATAGTCATAACAAGCATCCCAGTAGCTTCTAACAATCCAATACATTGAAATCCTGTCTCAGCTGAACTCACCAGAATAATCTGATAAAGTTATTCATAAAACTTGTTCAGTTTCAAGCCATTAGCTCTTTTAGAACTATAAATCTCCTACGTATAAGGATACTCTCTCAATTGATACTGCTTCTTTGGTAATAGTTTGGCCTTGGAGTACAAAATGAAGCGGGGCAAAAGCTAACAGAGTTTTGCCAAGAGAATGCACTGATCATAGCAAACACCCTCTTCCAACAACACACACATGGACATCGCCAGATGGTCAATACTGAAATCAGATTGATATAGTCTTTGCAGTTGAAGATGGAGAAACTCTATACAGTCAGCAGAAACTAGACCTGGACCTGATTGTAGCTCAGATCATGAACTCCTTATTGCTAAATTTAGACTTAAGTTGAAGAAAATAGGGAAAACCACTTGATCATTCAGGTATGACCTAAATCAAATCCTTTATGGTTATACAGTGGAAGTAACAAGTAGATTGAAGGGATTAGCTTTGATAGACAGAGGTTCATGACATTGTACAGGAGGCAGGGATCAAGACTGTCTCCAAAAAACATGAATGCAAAAAGGCAAAATGGTTGTCAGAGGAGACCTTGCAAGTAACTGAGAAAAGAGAAGCTAAAAGCAAAGGAGAAAAGGAAAGATATACCCTTCTGAATGCAGAGTTCCAAAGAATAGCAAGGAGAGATAAGAAAGCCTTCCTAAGTGATCAATGAAAAGAAATAGAGGGAAACAATAGAATGGGACAGACTAGAGATCTCTTCAAAAAAATTAGAAATACCGAGAAAATATTTCATACAAAGATGAGCAAACTAAAGGACAGAAATGGTATGCACCTAACAGAAACAGAAGATATTAAGAAGAGGTGGCAAGAATACATAGAAAAAGTATATAAAGAAGATCCAGATAACCACAATGGTGTGATGACACACCTACAGCCAGACATCCTGGAATGTGAAGTCAAGTGGGCCTTAGGAAGCATCACTACCAACAAAGCTAGTGGAGGTGATGGAATTCCAGTTGAGCT